>NC_138879.1:14851915-16051915 GCF_965194805.1 Balaenoptera borealis | reverse complement strand
TTGTTAGTGTGTTAGAACTAAAATTCATCTTACTATTGGTGTTTTGCTTTTGACTTATACTTAATGCTTATTAGCATACTGCTTTATTTTCAGCATTGACTGATGTCATCAAAGCTATTGATAAAATTAAAGATGAAAATATTGATTATGGGGCTCTGAATACTTGTCTTCAAAATTTTGGAGTTTACCTTTCTAAGCCAGAATTTCAGAAGATCACAGAGTTGACTGAAGCTGGTGGTAAGTGATATATTTTCAGGAAAACTGGGTTGATGCATGTGAAAAGAGGATCAGTTTGCTATTCTTTTCCTCAGAATGATGACTTTATAATTTTTGTTAGAAAAAGAGTCCATTAAAATTAAGCCAATACTGAAAAGTACAAAAATACTCAAAAGTACAGCAAGACACTCAAAATCTCATTGTCCAGAAATAAGCAGTCTTAATAGTCTTTTCAAACCTTTTTTTCCTAGGCAAAAATGCAAACAAAAAGAAAGTAGGGTTTGTGATTTTGCTTTCTGATTGACAGAAGTTAGGACAAAAGGTATTAAGTGGGACAAAGAAGGACTGTTTATTATGTCAAAG
This sequence comes from Balaenoptera borealis, assembly GCF_965194805.1. NCBI lineage: Eukaryota > Metazoa > Chordata > Mammalia > Artiodactyla > Balaenopteridae > Balaenoptera > Balaenoptera borealis. The sequence continues at coordinate 16,051,336 of NC_138879.1, read as the reverse complement.
CTGACAATTCATAATAAAGGTACCAATTTTTTTAGGTGCCTGTAGAACATAGCAGCAACTTTCCTAAAGAGAAAGGGTGAGAGTGAGGTAGAGGGGTGGGTGAGGTTATAGATGAAATAATAATGGCCATAAGTTGATAATATTTGCAACTAGGGAGAGTTCATGAGTGTGCATTGCCATATACTTTTTTTTTTAATTTATTTATTTTATTTATTTATTTTTTTGGCTGTGTTGGGTCTCCATTGCTGCACGCAGGCTTTCTCTAGTTGTGGTGAGCGGGGTCTACTCTTTGTTGCAGTGCATGGGCTTCTCATTGTGGTGGCTTCTCTTGTTGTGGCGCACAGGCTTGAGGCGCGTGGGCTTCAGTAGTTGTGGCACATGGCCTCGGTAGTTGTGGTACGCAGGCTCTAGAGCACAGGCTCAGTAGTTGTGGCACATGGGCTTAGTTGCTCCGTGGCATGTGGGATCTTCCCAGACCAGGGCTCGAACCCGTGTCCCCTGCATTGGCAGGTGGATTCTTAACCACTGCACCACCAGGGAAGTCCACCATATACTTTCTATTTTGTATATATTTACAATTTTTCATAATAAAAAGTAGGGGTGTGTGTGTGTGTGTGTGTGTGTGGTGTTGAAGGAGACCAGCTTTCTTGGATATCAAGTCTCGTTATAAAGCTATAGTAATTTAAACAGTGTGAGAATGGCACAGGGATAGAGAAATTGACCAATAGGACAAGATAAGGAACTTCCAAATCTATCTACATACATATATGGCAACATATATAATGAGATGTTAGATCACAGCAGGGAAAAGAATGCCACTTAATAAATGGTGCTGGAATAATTAACTATTCAAATGGAAAAAAATGGAATTGGATCCTTATCTATATACCATATTCAGTAATAATTTCCAAATGTGAACAGTAAAAGTTTTAGGAAAAAAAGAAGAAAAATTTTCTGTTAGAGTTAGGAGGGATTTTTTTAAAAAATACAAAATCACTAAGCAGAAGAGAAAAGATTGATAAATTTGGTTACATTAAAATTAAGAACTTCTCTTTACTAAAACATAATACAAGGAGAACAAGCCACAAACTGAGTAAAGATTATTTGCAACACTTATAACAACAAAGGATTGTTGTAGAGAATATATAGGGAACCCCTATAAATTAACAACCCAATAGAAAAATGGCTAAATTTCAAGAACAGTCATTTCCAGGTGAAGAAACACAAATTGCTAATAATCATATGAAAAGCTTCTCAACATCATTAGTAATCAGGGAAATGCAAAATTTAGGTCACAGTGAGATAACTTTTTATACCCACTAAATTGGTAAAAATTAAGATGTCTGTTAATCTAAGTGTTGGTAAATATGGTGAAAGTGATAAAACAACTTTGAAAAACATTATGTAGTATTTTGTAAGGTTTTCATATCCCTGTAGCTTAGAAAAATCCACTTTTAACTATAAATTCAAGGAAATCTCTTGCACTGATTTACAAGGAGACATATTCAAGAATGTTCATGGCAACACTGATCTTAATAGTAACAACAAAAAAAGAAACAACATGATCAGTGACAGAATGTATAAATTGTGGTATATACCTTTGCTGTATAATGGAATACTAATGGTGTACACATTAGTGAAAATGAACATAGCAATATAGCATAGGGATGATTGTTAGATATAAAATATTGAATGAAAAAAGCAAGTCTCAGATTGCTATAGTGTAACAAAAGCTTGAAAACAAAATTAAAAATAATTTATTTATCCAGTTACAAATTATATGTAAAAGAGCAAAAGATTGGTAAATTTTAAAAATTCAGTAATATTCTCTTTGTGGGGGAAGCAGGATAATGGAATGGGAAAAGCACAGAGGCAATGGTATTAATAATCTTCTTCAGCTGGGTGGTGGCTTCCCAGTGGTTTGATTTATAATCACGCTTCATAACGAATATATGTTGCAAATATTTAGAAAGTTATATGTTCCTGTTAGGGAATGTAAATCTTAACTAACTCTATAATTCCCCCAGAATTTTTCAAGGTCTCATTTTTTTTGTCTCCAAAAATTTGTCTAAGAATACAAAGTGATTTGGTGCTCTTTGAAGTGAACGCTCAAAAATATTTAATATTGGGAATAGGAAGTATACTGTGCTGTATTTTTTACAGTGCATTAGAATTTTTTTTCTCAGTGGGGTAAGCAAAGGACTAGGGTTATCAAAAGCTCATTATATTTATATAAAACCTTTATATCTGGCCTTAGAAAATTCTTAGAAATATTTTATCCATTCTAACATTGGGATATTATGAAGAGTTATACATAATCAAGGAAAGCCATTGTCTAGGTATAAAATGACTATTAAGATGTTTAATGGTTTCAATAGTATACTAGAGTAAAGATATCAATGTGAATGTTAGCCTGATGTAGAAGAAACAGAGAGTCAAGAGAGCTCGCTTCTAATTCCTGATCTTGCATTTCCTACTGTGAACGTAGAAAAAAAATCATATCACGTATAAGTGTTTTCTTTTAAACATGTAAAATAACATACTAATTCTTTACCTACATATTTTACTGAGTTGTTGCAAGACCAAGACAATATAAGTTTAAAGTTAAAAATGTTGTACACTTGTGACTAGGAGGATTTTGATAAATTTTCTTGGTATTTTCAGGGTTTAGCTTTTGCCTGTAAATTGAATTGCTTTTCCCCCTTATACGCATATATCTTAGTGGTTAGTATTAGCTGTTGGATATAATTATGTTATCTCCCTGAATATATAACTTATTTTATATAATTCAGTATTTATCATAATAATTTAATACTTGAAGGTACTGAAGAAAATGTGTTCTTTTCCCTTCAGAAACAAAAAAAGTGAATTTTAAAGAATTCGTTGATACTATGATGAGCAACACGGAACGCTTCTCTGAAAAATTATGTTAGAACATCGTATCTTGTGCTTTTTGTGGACTAAATGGTTTGACAGATTTTAGAAGAGTATAATGTATTAAAAGAGCTAGCCGTCCTAAAGATCATCAGACAAATAAATGCCTGGCTTCCTGCTATGTTTGATCTTAATCTTCTCCATTACTGATTCCTAAATTTAGAACTTCCACAAGCAAATGAATTGAAAGCTATCATAATCTTACTGTTCAACCTCATACTTTATTATAAAGAGCTAGAACCACATATATGAAATTCATATTTTGGGAAGGTTTAAAATGTTTTCTTACTTTGGGAAAGTGATGCCATCTAGTGACCATAGCTGAGTTCTATAATGCAGAATTTCTGGTTTCAGCTGTTCATATTTTTTTTCATCTTCCACTTTATTCAATAACATTTATTGAGCCATTACTATGTACCAGATTATATGTTAAGCTGTGAGAGTGCTAAGATGAAGAAGACAGTCTTTGTCACTAAGAAGCTCACTATAAAAAAATGTAAGGTCATATATGTATATTGCAGTGAAGTTAGTTCTTTGAAGATTGGGGCTAAAAGTAGGATTGTGTTTTGTGCCACATATTAGGTAATAGTGCACTTAAAGTAACAGCTATTTTTACCTTATATATCAATTTAATTTGTCTCCTATACAAGGAAACACAATTGATTAATTGGATGAAAGGATTATTTGCATTGTCAGGCACTTTTCCTAGGAATTTCAGTTTCATGGAGATAAAAAATTTTATTAGCACAGGGTTGTATAATATCTTATTCATATCTGTAGTTATATTTCCTTTCTCACTCTTTTTCTTCAAGTACTTTTTAAATTAAAGTAAATGCCAATAGAAAATAATTTTAATAAAACCATTTCAAGCACTTCCAATGACTGGACATATATTTTTACATTGTGTACTCATTCAGATTTTATGTAAGCCACTTGATCATTCCATGTGGCTGTCATAGAATTTTAGTTTTTATTCTTTTATCTTGGTTTTTATTCATTTACTTAATTTTATTTTTTGTAGTTTACAAGATAATGGCTATAATTCCTTGTGCTATACAATATATCTTTGTTGCTTATCTATTTTATACATAGTAGTTTGTATCTCTTAATCCCATACAGCTGTCTTGTCCCATCCCCCTCTTCCCTCTTGCCTCTCCCCACTGATAACCACTAGTTTGTTTTCTATAACTGTGAGTTTGGTTTTGTTCTGCTGTATACATTCATTTGTTTTATTTTTCAGATTCCACACAAAAGTGATTTCATACAGTATTTGTCCTTCTCTGTCTGACATTTCACTAAGCATCATATTCTCTAGATCCATCCAAATTGTTGCAAATTTTGTTCTTTTTTATGGCTGAGTAATATTCCATTTTGTGTGTGTGTGTGTGTGTGTGTGTGTGTGTGTGTGTGTGTGTATACACACATACCATTTCCTCTTTATCCATTTATTTGTTGATGGACACTTAGGTTGCTTCCATATTCTTGGCTATTGTAAATAGTGCTGCTGTGAACATTGGGGTGCATATATCTTTTGAAATTAGTGTTTTCTGTTTTTCCAAATATATACCCAGGAGTGAAATTGCTGGACATATGGTAGTTCTATTTTAGCTTTTTGAGAAACCTCCATGCTGTTTTCCTCAGTGACTGCAACAAATTACATCCCCACCAACAGTGTACAAGGGTTCCCGTTTCTCTATATCCTTGCTGATATTTGTTATTTGTGGACTTTTTGATGATAGCCATTCTGACAGGTGTGAGGTGATATCTCACTGTGGTTTTGATTTGCATTTCTTTAATAATTAGTGATGTTGAGCTTCTTTTCACGTGCCTTTTAGCCATCTGTATGTCTTCTTTGGAAAAACCTCTATTCAGGGCTTCTGCCCATTTTTTGATTGGGTTGTTTTAAACTGGTAGTCATTTAAGTTCAAACACATTCTAAAAGGTCTACAGATTTTACTCACCTCCCCCACATTTTGTGTTTTTGATGTCATATTTTGCATCTTCATGTTTATCTCTCAACTGTTTATTGTACTTATAGTTGCTATTACATTTTTTTCCAGATGGTATTCTTCTGTATCACTTTAGTCTGCCAGTCATTCCTTCTAGTATTTTTTTTTATTTCAACTATTGAATTCTTCATTTCTGATTAAGTCTTTTTTATATTTTCTAGTTCCTTGTTAAATTTTTCACTGTTCATCTATTCTTTTCCCTAATTCAGTTAACATTTTTATTACCAATGCTTTGAATTCTTTATCTGGTTAATTGTTTATTTGTTTCATTATTAATTTTTTTCAGGGGTTTTCTTTGGCTCTTTCAATTGAGAGCAATTCCTCTGCCTTTTCATTTTGCTTAACTTTCTCTGCCTCTGTTTAGGTAAAACAGTTACCTACTGTGGTCTTGAAGGGGTTTTCTTATGTGGGGGCATCCCTATACAGACAGGGTGTGCACAATACCTTTGGTGGGAGAGCTGGATTTGGCATGGACACAGGTCGCATCTTTTCTCAGAGTGTGCTGGCAGCTATCGCCTGGTAGGGGTGGGGCTAGAGATGCAGGGGCTAGAGATGGAGTGAGGTGTGAGGTAGGACTTCTCTGCTCAGTGGCCATCACTGCCCTATCAGGGCGGGGTTTGATCCCAAGTTGCTGAAGCAGAAGCCCTGAGGGTTGGGCCAGGCGTGGCTCTGTTCTCTTTAAGTGTGTGCTTTCCCTTCTTTCTGCTCCGGGACCCTTGCCTGAAAGGGGAGGAGAGCTGAAGCAAGTGGGGTCCATGCAGGTTCTCGGCTTGTATCGGTCACAGACAGAGGTCTGAGGTATCTCCAATATGCTACCTGTGCAGAGGCCAGCAATTGTTTCCGTCACTCCACTCAGATGCAGTATTGGGTGCAAGTCTACTTTGTCCTTCACATCCGATCACTGCCCCCAGCCTCCACTGCCCCCACCCTGTTGTGGAGCCACACCACAGGGCAGGCGGGGCCTGTGTGGACTCTCAGGGTGTATTAGGGGTGAGCTGTGGTAGAGTGGCCACCCTCAAAGAACTGGACTGTTCCTGATGTGTTGCTTGCGTAAGCACCAGCAAATATAATTGATATTATATCAATTAAGAATATCATTGATATTCTTAATTTAGCATTAGAATATGTTTTATGTTTGAGGTTGAAGGGGAATCTGGCAATTCTCAGTCTACCATATTGCCAGTTCTCTCTTTAAAAGCACTCATTCGGGTTTTTGACCTTGCCACTTCATACTAGCTTTTTACGAAAAGTTAAATCTCATCTTGCTAAATCCAATGGTCAATTTTCTGTCTTTATCTTGTTTACCTCTAGCAGGTTTTAATATGTTTCTTCTTAAAAATTTCTCTTCTCCTGTCTTCTGTGACACTGTAGTCTCCTAATGTCCCTCTCATCTTATTGGCTCTTCCTTTTTTAAAAAAAAATGAGGTATAATTGACATTGTGTAAGTTTAAGGTGTGCAATCTGTTGATTTGATACACTTATACATTGCAGTATGATTACCACCGTGGTGTTTAACTAACACCTCCATCACATCACATAAATATTATTTTTTTTTTGTGGTGAGAACATTTAAGATTTAGTCTCTTAGCAACTTTCAAGTGTATAATACAGTATTAACTAAAATCACAATGCTGTGCATTAGATCCCCAGGGCTCATTAATCTTCTAATTGCAAGTTAGTATCCTTTCACCAACATCTCCCCAGTTCCCCCACTCCCCAACCCCTGGTAACCACCATTCTATTCTCTGTTTCTATGAGTTCTGCTTTTTTAGATTCCACATATAAGTGAGATCTTAGAGTATTTGTCTTTCTCTGTCTGACTTATCTCACTTAAAGTAATACCCTCAAGTTCACAAATGGCAGAATTTCCTTCTTCTCGTGGCTAAATAATATCCCATTGTATATATACCCCTTCCTTTTTGGTCTTGTTTGCTGGCTGCTTCTTTTCTGGATGACTTTTAAATATTAGTGTGATCCCAGATTCCATTCTGAGTCCCATTCTCTAAGGCTTTTCCTGAGTGATCTTATTGCTTTAAAATAATATCTGTATCCTTTTGACACCCTATTTATCTCAAACTTAATGTGTATGAAAAAGAATTCTTATTCTTTCCCTGGTCTTTCCTATGTCAGCTGTTGATACCACTCTCCACCCAGTTGCTCAGGTCTCAAACCTATAAGTTCTTCATGGCCCCCGCCCCCTTAGACTGTTATTCAGTTCATCATTAAATACTCTCAGCTTCATGCTCAAAATGTATCCTGTATTTGTTCACTTCTCCTTATCTCTATCACTTTCACCCTTGTTGAAACCACTATCATTTTTTTTTGTGACCTACTACAATAGCTTCCTAACTGCTTGATCTTCAGAAAGTTCATTGTCTACATAGCAACAGAGTGATCTTTTATACTTTTGTAATATGATAACTCCACTCCCCTGTTAAAGCTTTCCAAAGGTTTTCTATTGGAATTTTAATCAAACAAAATTTCCTTCCATGGTCTGCGGTGGTATATTAAAGAGGAAGTAGTTATTCAGGAAAGAATTTTTTGGGGAGATATAGAGCAAAAGCTATTTAATTCATGGTTTTATCAGTTGGACATGTTTGTGAATTCAGCCTTTTGTAAATCTACAGTTCAATGGAAGTTATTCTTTATAATGATTATTTAGAGGTGCAGACACTATAAGTTCGTGAAATATTTTAGAATCTTCAAAGATATACTTAATTTTGTGTTATTTTATTCTGCTTTAATATTTGAAAATTGGCAATTAATTTATACTGTATTTGTTACTCTTCTTAACCATAAAAATGTCAATTCCTAACTATTCCAGATAATACTTTACTGTATTAACTTCCTGAACAAGTATGTTGTAAAACTTGTGTTTTATGTACCCTTTAGTATTGCCTGATACTATTGAAAACCTCCACAATCTTAGCAAAGAGAAGATGAGTGCTCCTGACCTGTGGAATGCTCTGTCTAGTTTGAAAAGTAATTTAAAAAAAGACGAATTCCTAGCTGCACTGAAGTTAGCAACAGTTAATGATGAGTATTCCAAATACTAAAATTAAAAGATGTATGGTTTTATCTTCTATCAATCTTTATTTGTCCTTGTATCTTGTATTTGACTGATATGCCAATATATACATTTAGGAAATATAAAGAAAGTTCAGATTGTTTGACTGTTCTATAGAAAAATATTAATATCTAATGTATTATTACTCTACATTGATCAAATATGTATTGACTGTAACCGGATGAGGCCAGCAAGTTTGGCTCCTTGCTGATTGAAAGGCCAATACTCAAGAGACAAGTGTTGGTGGAAAAGGAAAAGTTGTTTTATTCGGGAGGCCAGCAACCTGGGAAGATGGTGGACCAATGTCCTAGGACCAACTCCAAGTTGTTGGTTAGGAGACAAAGGTTTTAAAATCAGTGTGGGGGAGGGGGCTGCAGGGTGTGTGAACAGCTTGTGCACAATCTCGGATTGGTTGGTATCAAGGTAAAGTTTCAGGCAACACCAGTCCTCTGGCTTTAATTGGTTTGGGTTCTATGTGCTTGCAGTTAGCAGTTTTCATCTGAGGGGGGTCTGCTTCCTGTAAAAACAACTGAGGAATATGTGTTAGGCCTTTATCGATATCTTCAGGGAACTGGGAGCTCAGTGACTCTGCTGTGTGGCTGGTTTGTAGTCTAAATTATTACCAGTTTCCTGGCCCAACAGATAGCTATTCTTTGTTTTTACATCTTCACATTTCATAATCATTAACTTTTTTTTTTTAACATCTTTATTGGAGTATAATTGCTTTACATTGTTGTGTTAGTTTCTGCTGTGTAACAAAGTGAATCAGCTATACGTATACTTATATCCCCATATCCCTTCCCTCTTGCATCTCCCTCCCACCCTCCCTATCGCACCCCTCTAGGTGGTCAAAAGGCACTGTGCTGATCTCCCTGTGCTATGCAGCTGCTTCCCACTAGCTATCTATTTTACATTTGGTAGTGTATATATGTCCATGCCACTCTCTCACTTCGTCCCAGCTTACCCTTCCCCATCCCGGTGTCCTTAAGTCCATTCTCTACATCTGCCTCTTTATTCCTGCCTGGCCCCTAGGTTCTTCAGAACCACTTTTTTTTTAGAGTCCATATATATGTGTTAGCATATGATATTTATTTTTCTCTTTGTGACTTACTTCACTCTGTATGACAGATTCTAGGTCCATTCACCTCACTACAAATAACTCAATTTTGAGTTATTTTGAGTCAGTTTTACTTCTTCTTTTCCAATTTGGATTCCTTTTATTTCTTTTTCTTCTCTGATTGCTGTGGCTCTAACTTCCAAAACTATGTTGAATAATAGTGGTGAGAGTGGGCAGCCTTGTCTTGTTCCTGATCTTAGAGGAAATGGTTTCAGTTTTTCACCATTGAGAATGATGTTGGCTGTGGGTTTGTCATATATGGCCTGTATTATGTTGAGGTAAGCTCCCTCTGTGCCTACTTTCTGGAGAGTTTTTATCATAAATGGGTGTTGAATTTTGTCAAAAGCTTTTTCTGCATCTGTTGAGATGATCATATGGTTTTTCTCCTTCAATTTGTTAATATGGTGTATCACATTGATCAATTTGCATATGTTGAAGAATCCTTGCATTCTTGGGATAAACCCCACTTGATCACGACGTATGATCCTTTTAATGTGCTGTTGGATTCTGTTTGCTAGTATTTTCTTGAGGATTTTTGCATCTATGTTCATCAGTGATATTAGCCTGTATTTTTCTTTTTTTGTGACATCTTTGTCTGGTTTTGGTATCGGGGTGATGGTGGCCTCATAGAATGAGTTTGGGAGTGTTCCTCCCTGTGTTATGTTTTGGAAGAGTTTGAGAAGGATGGGTATTAGCTCCTCTCTAAATGTTTGATAGAATTCGCCTGTGAAGACATCTGGTCCTGGACTTTTGTTTGTTAGAAGATTTTTAACCACAGTTTCAATTTCAGTGCTTGTGATTGGTCTGTTTCTATTTTCTATTTATTCCTGGTTCAGTCTCGGAAGGTTGTGCTTTTCTAAGAATTTGTCTATTTCTTCCAGGTTGTCCATTTTATTGGCATGTAGTTGCTTGTAGTAATCTCTCATGATCGTTTGTAGTTCTGCAGTGGCAGTTGTTACTTCTCCTTTTTCATTTCTAGTTCTGTTGATTTGAGTCTTCTCCCCTTTTTTCGTGATGAGTCTGGCTAAGGGTTTATCAATTTTGTTTATCTTCTCAAAGAACCAGCTTTTAGTTTTATTGATCTTTGCTATCATTTACTGCATTTCTTTTTCATTTCTTTCTGATCTAAGCTTATGATTTCTTTCCTTCTACTAACTTTGGGGTTTTTTTGTTCTTCTTTCTCTAATTGCTTTAGATGTAAGTTAGGTTGTTTATTTGAGATGTTTCTTGTTTCTTGAGGTAGGATTGTATTGCTCTAAACTTCCCTCTTAGAACTGCTTTTGCTGCATCCCATAGGTTTCGGGCCATCGTGTTTTTTTTGTTGTTGTTGTTGTTGTTTTTTAAACTTTGGGTTTATTTATTTATTTATTTATGGCTGTGTTGGGTCTTCGTTTCTGTGCGAGGGCTTTCTCTAGTTGTGGCAAGTGGGGGCCACTCTAAATTGCGGTGCGCGGGCCTCTCATTATCGCGGCCTCTCTTGTTGCGGAGCACAGGCTCCAAACGCACAAGCTCAGTAATTGTGGCTCACGGGCCTAGTTGCTCCGCGGCATGTGGGATCTTCCCAGACCAGGGCTCGAACCCATGTCCCCTGCATTGGCAGGCAGACTCTCAACCACTGCGCCACCAGGGAAGCCCCTGGCCATCGTGTTTTAATTGTCATTTGTTTCTAGGTATTTTTTGATTTCCTCTTTGATTTCTTCAGTGATCTCTTGGTTATTTAGTAGTGTATTGTTTAGCCTCCATGTGTTTGTATTTTTTGCAGTTTTTTTCCTGTAATTAATATCTAGGCTCATAGCGTTGTGGTCGGAAAAGATACTTGATACTATTTCAATTTTCTTAAATCTACCAAGGCTTTATTTGTGACCCAAATCACAAATCTATCCTGGAGAATGTTCCAGGAGCACTTGAGAAGAAAGTGTATTCTGTTGTTTTTGGATGGAATGTACGATAAATATCAATTAAGTCCCTCTTGTTTAATGTGTCATTTAAAGCTTGTGTTTCCTTATTTATTTTCATTTTGGTTGATCTGTCCACTGGTGAAAGTGGGGTGTTAAAGTCCCCTACTGCTATTGTGTTACTGTCGATTTCCCCTTTTATGGCTGTTAGCATTTGCCTTATGTATTGAGGTGCTCCTATGTTGGGTGCATAAGTATTTACAATTGTTATATCTTCTTCTTGGATTGATCCTGTGATCATTATGTAGTGTCCTTCTTTGTCTCCTGTCATAGTCTTTATTTTAAAGTCTATTTTATCTGATATAAGAATTGCTACTCCAGCTTTCTTTTGATTTCCATTTGCATGGAATATCTTTTTCCATCCCCTCACTTTCAGTCTGTATGTGTCCCTAGGTCTGAAGTGGGTCTCTTGTAGACAGCATATATATGGGTCTTGTTTTTGTATCCATTCAGCCAGTCTATGTCTTTTGGTTGGAGCATTTAATCCGTTTCCATTTAAGGTAATTATCGATATGTATGTTCCTGTTACCATTTTCTTAATTGTTTTGGGTTTGTTATTGTAGGTCTTTTCCTTCTCTTGTGTTTGCTGTGTAGAGAAGTTCCTTTAGCATTTGTTGTAAAGCTAGTTTGGTGGTGCTGAATTCTCTTAGCTTTTGCTTGTCTGTAAAGATTTTAATTTCTCCCTCAAATCTGAATGAGATCCTTGGTGGGTAGAGTAATCTTGGTTGTAGGTTTTTCCCTTTCATCACTTTAAATATGTCCTGCCACTCCCTTCTGGATTGCAGAGTTTTTGCTGAAAGATCAGCTGTTAACCTTATGGGGATTCCCTTGTATGTTATTTGTTGCTTTTCCCTTCCTGCTTTTAATATTTTTTCTTTGTGTTTAATTTTTGATAGTTTGATTAATATGTGTCTTGGCTTGTTTCTCCTTGGATTTATCCTGTATGGGACTCTCTGCGCTTCCTGGACTTGATTCACTATTTCCTTTCCCATATTAGGGAAGTTTTCAACTATCATCTCTTCAAATATTTTCTCAGTCCCTTTCTTTTTCTCTTCTTCTTTTGAGACCCCTATAATTTGAATGTTGGTGTGTTTAATGTTGTCCCAGAGGTCTCTGAGGCTGTCCTCAATTCTTTTCATTCTTTTTTCTTTATTCTGCTCTGTAGTAGTTATTTCCACTATTTTATCTTCCAGGTCACTTATCCGTTCTTCTGCCTCAGTTGTTCTGCTATTGATTTCTTCTAGAGAATTTTTAATTTCATTTATTGTGTTGTTCATCAATGTTTGTTTGCTCTTTAGTTCTTCTAGTTCCTTATTAAACTTTTCTTGTATTTTCTCCATTCTATTTCCAAGGTTTTGGATCATCTTTACTACCATTTCTCTGAATTCTTTTTCAAGTAGACTGCCTATTTCCTCTTCATTTGTTTGGTCTGGTGGGTTTTTACCTTGCTCCTTCATCTGCTGTGTATTTCTCTGTCTTCTCATTTTGCTTAACTTACTGTGTTTGGGGTCTGCTTTTTGCAGGCTGCAGGGTCGTAGTTCCCCTTGTTTTTGGTGTCTGCCCCCAGTGGGTAATGTTGGTTCAGTAGGTTGTGTAGGCTTCCTGGTGGAGGGGACTGGTGACTGTGTTCTGCTGGATGAGTCTGGATCTTGTCTTTTTGTTGAGCAGAACCACGTCTGGTGGTGTGTTTTGGGGTGTCCTTGAGCTTATTATGATTTTAGGCAGCCTCTCTCCTATTGGGTGGGTTTGTGTTCCTGTCTTGCTAGTTGTTTGGCATGGGGTGTCCCGCACTGGAGCTTGCTGGTTGTTGAGTAGAGCTGGGTCTTAGTGTTGAGACGGAGATCTCTGGGAGAGCTCTCGCCGATTGATATTACGTGGGGCCAGTTGGTCTCTGGTGGTCCAATGTCCTGAATTCGGCTCTCTCACCTCAGAGGCTCAGGCCTGACAGCCAGCTGGAGCACCAAGACCCTCTCAGCCACACAGCTCAGAAGAAAAGGAAGAAAAAAAAGAAAGAAAGAAAAATAAAATAAAATAAAACATTATTAAAATAAAAATTTTTTTTAAATATTAAAATAAGAAAATTTTAACAAGTAATAAAAAAAGGAAAAAAAAAGAAAAGAGCAACCAAACCCATAAGCAAATCCACCAATGCTAGTAAGTGCTAACAACTAAACTAAGATAAACATAAAAATCAGAAACTGGTTAGTTGCATACAGCAAACTCCAAGTCTACAGTTGCTCCCAAAGTCCACTTCCTCTATTTTGGGATGATTCTTTATCTATTCAGGTATTCCACAGATGCAGGGTACATCAAGTTGATTGTGGAGATTTAATCCACTGCTTCTGAGGCTGCACGGAGAAATTTCTCTTTCTCTTCTTTGTTTGCACAGCTCCTGGGGTTCAGCTTTGGATTTGGCCCTGCCTCTGCATGTGGGTCGCCCTCTCGCATCTGTTCTTCTCCCAGACAGGAGGGGGTTGAAGGAGTGGCTGTTAGGGGGCTCTGGCTCACTCAGGCTGGGGGGAGGGAGGGGTACAGAATGCGGGGGCGGTAGCCTGTGGCAGCAGAGGCCAGCATGATGTTGCAATAGCTTGAGGCATGCGGTGTGTTCTGCTGGAGAAGTTGTCCCTGGATCACGGGACCCTGGCAGTGGCGGGCTGCACAGGCTCCCGGGAGGGGAGGTGTGGATAGTGACCTGGGCTCGCACACAGGATTCTTGGTGGCTGCAGCAGCAGCATTAGCATTTCCTGCCCATTTCTCGTGCCCGCACTGATAGCTGCAGCTCATGCCCGTCTCTGGAGCTTGTTTAGGTGGTGCTCTGCCTTCTGTGGGCAGACAGGGAAGGAATCCCCTTACCTTGCACACCCCAAAACAATGGTCTCTTGACTCTTAAGCAGTTCCAGACTTTTTCCCAACTCCCTCTCATTTAGCTGTGGTGCATTAGCCCCCTTCAGGCTGTGTTCACACAACCAACCCCTCCTCTCCCTGGGTCCTCTCCCTGGGATCTGACCTCCAAAGCCCGAGCCTCAGCTCCCAGCCCCCACCCGCCCCGGCAGGTGAGCAGACAAGCCTCTCAGCCTGGTGAGTGCTGGTCGGCACCGATCCTCTGTGCGGGAATTTCTCTGCTTTGCCCTCTGCACCCCTGTTGCTGTGCTCTCCTCTGTGGCTCCGAAGCTTCCCCCCACCCCGCCCACCCCTTGTCTCTGCCAGTGAAGGGGCTTCCTAGTGTGTGGAAACTTTTCCTCCTTCACAGCTCCCTCCCAGAGGTGCAGGTCCTGTCCCTAGTCTTTTGTCTCTGTTTTTTCTTTTTTCTTTTACCCTACCCAGGTACATGGGGAGTTTCTTGCCTTTTAGGAAGTTTGAGGTCTTCTGCCAGCATTCAGTAGGTGTTCTGTAGGAGGTGTTCCACATGTAGATGTATTTTTGATGTATTTGTGGGGAGGAAGGTGATCTCCACATCTTACTCCTCCGCCATCTTGAAGGTCCTCCCCATAGTCATTAACTCTTGAGCCAGCCTTTTGAGACTCCGGGGAAGCCTGGGAGAGTAAAGCTTTTCTACATATAAGAGGCAGGTGGGGGCTTCCCTGGTGGCGCAGTGGTTGAGAATCTGCCTGCCAATGCAGGGGACACGGGTTCGAGCCCTGGTCTGGGAAGATCCCACATGCCGCAGAGCAACTGGGCCCGTGAGCCACAACTACTGAGCCTGCATGTCTGGAGCCTGTGCTCCACAACAAGAGGCTGCAACAGTGAGAGGCCCGCACACCGCGATGAAGAGTGGCCCCCACTTGCCGCAACTAGAGAAAGCCCTCGCACAGAAACGAAGACCCAACACATCCATAAATTAATTAATTAATTAATTAAAAAAAAAAAAAAAGAGGCAGGTGGAGGACAGTGGGAGGGGTGGGGGTGGGGGGTTCTGTCCTGGGAAGGTGGAAGGCCCCACAGGGTCCTGCTTGGTTACATGACTACTTTCAAGTTGTGTAACATGTTACTGGAAAACAGTATATCCCCGTGAACAACAGAACGCAGAGGGGGTTGTTAGGAAATGTTTTATATTCCAGTTTTATATTAACACTACTTGGGATAGTCAACTATTTTGTTGAAATAAGCTTTTATTTAATTTGCTAGGAAAACACACCTGCTGGTGGCTACCACCTCTACTTAGTTAGCAAGTAAAAAATGATTCAAACGAAACAAAAAAATAAAGTTCACAAAAGTACTGTAAAACAAAGACCATAGATTAAAATTTTAAAAATAAATACTCCATTATTTACTGCTGATATTCTGCATGTAGGAAAGAAAGAGTCCACAGCTACATGTGATCATTTCTACTCTCTCGTATTCTTAGTACCTTGAAGTTACAAATGTACTTTTATACTCTTTTGTATGGAATGTTTATGCAGGACTAGCCTAGTAACATGAGCGTGCTGTCCGGGGTCTTTGTCAAAGAACTGTCTTTCTCTGTGAGAGTTGTTACCCCCTTTTCTCTGCTAAGCTCCTGTTTAATTGAGGCTGGTAATTTTGGACTTTAAGTATGTTGATTGTTTTCCTTATTGGGATATTTGAGGTGAGAAGGGTTGATGAAAACAGAAGGGTATTAATTACCTGGTAATAGGGATTTTTACCCCCTCTCTTTTCCTCTGTGGCAAAGCTTCAGGTTCTTTTGATACAGTGAGTGGAAGTTGTAGGCAACATGTATCAGAGAAAGTATTATATAGCATTTATTTTAATCAGACCAATAAAATATTTTATGAGTTATAAAAATAACTCAGCTATCAATAAAATTACTTTTTGTGATAATAAAACCCCATATATTGTATCCTATTCATTATTGTATACTTGTGAAGCAAAAATACAGTGTGTAAAATGTAGATTATTTTACCATCCAAATCCAAATATATACGTGATACTAAAAACTGTATGGGCACCCCATCTGTCATACTATTTCTTCTTTTAGCATTAAGCCTTCTGCACAAAGTGACTTAGTTCTTATTTTAATGTGGTGGTTTGCAAAGTTTTGAAATTTGTTATTTTTGTTTTTGTTTTTTTTGTTTATATTTGGTGCTGTTAAAGCAGTAGAATCCTTTTGTTCCAAATGAAATCTTGTGGAGTACCCCAATGTATAAAACATAAAAGTTGAGTTTCTCTGACCAAAGTGGGTAGAATGACCAAGTGAACTGCTAAAGCATCTCAACACATCCTTAGAAATATGAGATGGACTAACAGTGGCCCTGGGGATCAAGAACTTCAAATCTTTAAAATAAATAAATAAATAAATATAATTGTTAAGTTTAAAAAAAAAACTTCAAATCTCAAATTTTAGCCTTTGTTTGCCTTATCAGTTGATAGAAATCTTTAGACCTACATGTAGAGGACATAACTAATTATAAGAAAGGCTTACAGCTTATTCAGTATTTAATGGGTGAATGGATTCAGATAACCCACCGTATTCTCTTTGCCATTAAATTTTTTGGTTTCAAATGCTACTTGAAATAAATGGGTTATCTGTTATAAATAGAAAATATTAGTATTTTTCCTGCAGAGATTTTGGTTAAAATAAATAATTTGAGAGTTTACCTATAGTGTGGACTTCAGGAAATTTATTTTGCATTAAAAATATAATATCTTGTATGTACTTATCTTTGTAGAGATTAAAGAAGCTGCTCACATCTTGTCACATGTTGATAATGGCAAGATTGGTATACCTAACTTGCAGTGTGCCCTGAAAAGTCTGAATGTTAATTTAACTGAGGAGGACTTCAGTGAAGCTGTTAAATGTTGTGACACCAGCAGTGAGCATTTTTCTTTTGGCTTGAGAGTTTTTCATTTTTTTCTATTAATGGGAATCAGTCTTAGAGTATATACATAAGGTTAAGACACTAAAGGGAGTTGTAGTAGAGACTTAGATTGATACAAATAAGAGCCAAAATAGTCTACTAATTTAAATATCTGTTGACCATATCTAACTGTTCTCATCTATTGATACTATATGCTTATTTAGATACTATATATGCTGATTTAGATAATTATCATCCATTAGTTATAAGCATGGGTGGGAAAATACCATATATTATGAAATAAAACAAAGACATGGCACCAGCAGCTTCATTTTGTTATGTAATCTTTCTCCAGAGGAGATCTACCTTCATTTGTCCATTTATAGTACTTGTCCCATTTTGTTTTTTAACCAAAGGTAATACCCAAAGGCTCACTACATTTTTAAAAGAACAGTTATTTAGTTTTGGTCATTGTTTCCCAGCAGGCGCAAATTTACCTTTGTTTTCCGTCTTTGACTTCATATAATATGTATTTGATCTCCTTTCCTATACATACTCTTAAGAAGTCGAATCATGTGGGAATACTTCTAGAAGCTGCTGAGTTTCATTCATTTTAGGTGACCTTTTGTTTTGGGCTCATCTTATCCAGTTTATTTTTTCTATGGGAATCCCTTGAGTCCTAGGCTTGAGAATGCCTCCCCAGCACAGTTTGGTTATTGCTTCTTCCAGATACTCCATATTAGTATTGACCTGGATCAGTTTTTACATTTCGACCTGCTGTTTCCTCATGTCATGAATGTGGTATAAATTTAGATTCCAAACCCACATTAGATGCAGGCTGGGCTTTCGGTTTGTCCCAGGAGACGTTTTTCCTACTGCCTCTCTTAATTATAAAGATTTAAGTCTCCCTGTTGTTTACCTAGGCCAGTGAATGTGATGTTTTAATCTCCTTTTCACTGGATTGAAATCCTTTAAGCATCCCAGGTTTATTTGGTATCTAAATCCAAACTCTCCATTTAGCATGGATCCAAGTCCTCTTTTATGATTCTGCATGAGCCTTTAAATCAAGCACCTAGCCATTTCTGGGTCTGATATGTATTCCCAAGATAGCTGTAGGCCTAGTATTCACTGGTTTCCATTCTGGATCTCAGTGCCCACTTAACATTTTATTATTTCCTTTTCATATGACTTGGTCATGGATTCATAGAATACTGTCTTTCACACGACATCGCTGGTGATTTGTAGTGGGGTGATTTCTGTGCTACCCAGTCTGACATTTTGTTATAAATTGAAGTCTCCTTAATGTAGTTATAGCCTTAGATTTTCTGCAGCGATTATATTATTGCATCTTACTTCGTGTGTGTGAGTGTGTGTGTGTGTGTGTGTGTGTGTGTGTGTATCCTAATAGTTAACCTTGTCACTTCTGGCCTTAGAGTGCCTCAGTTCAAATATAACCGCTAGCACTTCTTAGCTTTGTGATCTGGGCAGGTCATTTAATTTCTCTTTGCTTTTATCTTTTAAAAATAGGCATATTAAGGGTACCTTTGTCATAGAATTATTGTGAAGATTGCAGAATTAATATGTGTAAAGCACCATAAAGGATGCCTAATATACGTAAGGAACTCAAAAGTTATATAAGTTCTTACTTTTAAGTAAGAACTCAAAAAATGTTAGCTGTTAATATCATTAACTGTTCAATGGTGTGGTTCCTAAAAGTATGAAAAGTTCTATTGAAATAGTTTCAATCTTTTGAGACAGAAAATGAGCTAGAATGGAATTTTAGCTAACCATTGTAAATCAGAGCCTTTATTTCATGTGCCAATTCGGAATCAGGTTTTTAATGCCAGTATGCTTGATTTTGACCTTCCAGATAATGTGGTAGATTTAAAAGATTTCTTAAAGGAAAGTTTTAAAAGTCCACATTTCAAAGAGTCTATAGGTAAGTGAATACTTCTAGTTCAAAGAAAAGTAAGTGTAAAATAAAAATAATGAAATGACATTTAAAAATCACTAAATGAATGTTAAGTTTTTAATTTTTAGTCTCTATAGTTTCAAAAAGGATTTCAAGCAGCTTATGAAATATAAATAATACAAGAATATAAAAAATAAGTGAGGAAAATGGGGAAAAGTTATAACAAAGGGAAAAAAATAAGACAGGGTTTAAGAAGATTCATAGTAAATGTCTTTGCTATTACTACAGAGTCCTTCCTCAAGAGGAGTTAAGTTTTCCTTCATTCAAGTGGTTCTTAATGTGAATTATATCAGATCTGAAAACTGGGTGAGAGACCACTGCTTTTTGTTGTACCATTTCAAGTCAGGCCTCTGGAGTTTTCAGGTATACCCAACTGGACTGCGCATCTATTTCATTTATAGAAGTCTTAACTTCAAGGAATCCATTCCCCTAAATCCTACAGTATTAATCCCTGTATCATTCTTATTACCATACTATCTCTGTTGTATAAGCACATCATTTTGCCCCTGCTATTTGAATACTATTGCTTGGTCTCTGTCACTGAGGTTCCTCTTATCCTCCTTGAAACTAGGGAGACCATTTCAACACCAGCATCTTTTCCTAACCCCCGACTCTTCATAGATGCAGATATTCCTATCAATGACGTATCTCTAAATGCTTTGGTGAAATAAATGTCTTTTTTTCCACATTTAATATTTTTAAATTGGAATGCCTTTATAATCTATGACACTTTTTATCAATGTACATATTTTATTGAGATATAGTTCACATACCATAAAATTTATTCTCTTAAAGTGTACAATTCAGTGGTTTTTAGTATATTCACAAGCTGTCCAGCCATCACCACTCTAACTCCAGGACATTCTAATCACCTCAAAATGAAACCCCATACCCTTTAGCAGTTATTCCCCATTCCCACCTCTTCCCAGCCAGTGACACCCACTAATCTACTTTCTGCTTGTGTGGATTTGCCTTTTTTGAACATTTTATATAATGGAATCATACAATATGTGGCCTTTTGTGCCTGACTTCTTTGATTTAGCATATTATTTTCAAGGTTCATCTGTATTATAGCATGAATCAGTACTTCATTCCTTTTTTGTGATGGAATATTATTCTATTATATGGATATGCCACATTTTGTTTAGACATTTATCAGTTCATAGACATTTGAGTTATTTCCATTTTTTAGCTGTTATGAATAATACTGTTATGACTATTTGCTGTTATGAATAGTTTTTTGAGTACAAGTTTTTGTGTGGACATATATTTTCATTTTTCTTGGGTATATATCTAGGAATGGATTGCTGGATCATATGGCAACTTTATGTTTAACTTTTTGAGGAACTGACCAAGTGTTTTCCAGTGTAGCTGCACTATTTTACATTCCCACTAGCAATGCATAATTTCTTTAATCCTTGCCAACACTTCTTTTTATTTTTATTTATTTTTTTAATTTTTGAATTTTACTTTATATTTTTATACAGCAGGTTCTTATTAGTCATCAGTTTTATACACATAAGTGTATACATGTCAATCCCAATCGCCCAATTCAGCATACCACCATCCCCTCCCCACCGTGGTTTTCCCCCCTTGGTGTCCATACGTTTGTTCTCTACATCTGTGTCTCAACTTCTGCCCTGCAAACCAGTTCATCTGTACCATTTTTCTAGGTTCCACATACATGTGTTAATATACAATATTTGTTTTTCTCTTTCTGACTTACTTCACTCTGTATGACAGTCTCTAGATCCATCCACGTCTCAACAAATGACTCAATTTCGTTCCTTTTTATGGCTGAGTAATATTCCATTGTATATATGTACCACAACTACTTTATCCATTCGTCTGTCGATGGGCATTTAGGTTGCTTCCATGACCTGGCTATTGTAAATAGTGCTGCAATGAACATTGGGGTGCCTGTGTCTTTTTGAATTATGGTTTTCTCTGGGCAGCCCTTAATGCGGCCAAAGTGCCTACTACCTTTTCCAAATAAATTCAGTTTCTCACTCTCAGAGACAATTTCACACCTTCTCTCTTCAAATTTCCAACACTTCCTCATCTCAGATTTCATAGGAAAAAAAAAAGATGCAATTAGATAAGACTAACCTCATTTTCCTCCTTAATTTCTATGAACCTACCAATACTTATGCCCATATACCCTGCCTCTCATCTTGTCATAAAGGAATCTCTGCTCCCATTGTGGGCCAGCCCTTCCACTTGTGCCCTGAATCTCATTTCCACTTGCCTTTTCAAAGATTTAACTCTTTCTCTTTCCTCTTAATTTTCCTCTTTCTCTCCTGCATCTTCGATTTCTCCCTTTCTTCTGTATCTCTGTATATATTCCATTGACAAGCAGCTATATGTCTTCTATTCCCCTTGTCCCCTGCCAGCTACTACTCGATCAGTTCCTCTTCACAGAAGAACCTCTCAAAAAGTTGTCATTACTCATTGTCTCTACTTCCTAACCTCCCATTCACTCTTCAGTGCTTGCTTCCCTGCCATGGAACTGAACCAGCTCTCAATCATCAGTGGTCTATCTCTTGCCAAACTTCATGATCAATTCTCTGTTCTTATTTTACTTGATATCTCAGCAGCATTTGACATAGTGACTATCCCCTCTTTATTGAAACTTTTTTATAAATTTTTATTGGAGTATAGCTGCTTTACAATGTTGTGTATTGAAACATATTTTTCTTCAGACTTTTGAAGCTCCATAGCCATCTGATTTTCTTCTTTTTTCCCTCACAGCTTCTTCTCAGTTTCCTTTTCTGACTCTTCTTCCCATCAAGATCTCTGAATAATGAAGCGCCCCAGGGCTAGACCCTTTGCTGTCTTTTTTCTTAAATCTACATCCTCTTTTTATGAGATTGCATCCAGTTTCATTGGGCCAGGTTCTGTCTTTGAGTTGGTAAAAGCAAATTTGTATCTCCAGGGCAACCTCCCTAAGTCAAGAATGGTATATTGAACTAGTTATTTGGTATCTCCACTTGAATGTCCAAAAGGCATCACAAATTTAATGGAATTATTGATTTAATTCTCTAAAATGTCTCAAGCCCTCCCCATCTCAGTAATGGCATCCCCTCTACCCTGTTGGGGGTTTTGAGGGGGAGGGTGGGGAGAAGAGACTAGATTTCATTTCTTCTTTCCCTCATATCCCACATTCAAATCTAGGCTCTACTTGAAAAATAGGTCCCGAATCCATCCATTATCACTATCTCCACTGCTGTACCCATAGCCCTAGCCACCATCATCTCTTTCCTGGGCCACTGAAACAGTCTACTATCTAGTCCTCATTCCTCCAATTTCCCCATCCTGCGTAGATGAGATCACCAGCCAGAGTGATCTTTTGAAAGCTGAAATCAAGTCAAGTTACTCCCTTCTTCAAGACCTCCAGTGACATTCCACTGCAACCAGAATAATATCCAAACTTTATCATCGTGGCCTACAAGGCCCTGCATAATTTGGCCCCTTTCACACTGGCCTTTTCTCTATCTCTCAGTCACGTCAAATTCATTCCCATTTTAGGCCTATCACACATGCTATTTTTCTACTTGGAATGTTCTTCTCTCAGTTCTTTACATGGCTCTCGTCATCATTCAGACCTCAACCCAAATAGAGCCACTTCAGAGAGGCCTTCCCTCAGCTCCCTGTCTGAAGAAATCCCACCCACTATTACTCTTTATTATATTGCCCTATTTCATCTTTGATAGCATCTTAACAATACCTCAAAACAACAGTACCTTTTTGCTCATTTGTTTACATGCTCGTTGTCTGTTTCCCTCTACCAGATTGTACACTCCTTAATAGCAAGAACTCTGCCAGCATATTTACTTTTGTATCCCCAAAGCCTAGCAAAGTGCCGGGCACATAGAAGGTACTCCTAAGTATTTGCTGATTAATTACTAAATAAAAATACTCAGGGTCAGGTTTATTTGTCCTGTCTCCCTACACTTACCTGTAACCAATCACTTCTTAATTTAATCTTATTCTAGTAGTCTATAAAAGCAAAGAAAAAAGGAAGATACAGGAATGATTCATTACAGATTGAAAGCTTTGTTTCTAAGATAATACTGTTATCTCTAAGGATAAGATCATAAAATTCTAAGAAAAATTAGAAAAAAATTAATGAATTCTATGGTCTTCATAATTTCAGAACCTTATGCGTCCTAAATTTTGTGAGTCTCAGTAATATTTGCTTATCTGATTCTGAGGTTTATTTCCCTTTCCTTACAGGTGATAATACAATTGGTCTGAATGATTTGATGGATGCTATCAGTTATATCAAGGGTGAGTTGCAAGCTATGATGAAAAGATGTTATAAATAGCGTCTTAATATTTTGCAATTGGTGGAGAAAAATATATCCCCTTATAAATGTTTAAATTCTTTCATATATGTTCCATTGTTGTGGATGCTACTGAAATTGGGTAAACAGTAATTAATCTGTACTTATATATCAATACCCATAATATTCTCTGACGTTTTCCCCAAAAGAATTCTTCAACATAGTTACAGATCTCAAGAGCCACAGAACTATTCATTTTCCCCATTAACCCCAATCCTAGAAATTTATCCTCTGGAAATAATTTAATTGAATAAAAGAAAAAAATCTCTTCCTAAAGACCTTCAGGGAAATTTGAAACAGCCTAAATATCTAACAGTATGGGAATACCACATAAATCATGGTAAGTCAGGCTTATGGGATATCATCTGTTGAAATGTTAACTGTAAAAATTATGTAGCAACTTGGAAACAAGTTTATGAAGTAATTATATTAGGTTGGAAAAGCAGAATACAAAATTGTATGTATATTAGATTTCTACATTATGAAAGTACAGCTTTCATAATGGAAAACTGGAATATGAAAACCTAAAAATGGTTTTTGTGGTAGGGTGGTAGAATTATATTTTTCCCACTTTGTAATAATCTTAAATGTTGTTATATTATTTTTACAATGAATGAGGAAAAATTACTTCTGACTGTGTTGAGATGAATGAAATTCTTGGAATGCATAGTGCTCAGAGAAGCAAACTAGGCAAACATTTTTTTTAAATAAATAAAAATAAAATTTCAAAAACTGGTCTATAGAAAAAACTGAATTTTCCAGTGGGGTAGGAGGAAGAGAGAAAAATAAAGCCAAATACCTATATGTAGCTTAATTTGCTATGGGTTGCAATAACCCACCAGTGAATTATTTTTTTTTGTAGCCATTTTCTGCTTTTCTGAACCAGAATTTGAAACAGAGGATTTTTTTCTGATCCTTCTGTTAATTCTGGGTATACATGGGTAATGTTATATATAAGCACAAATAGTTTTTCATCCTTTGTAGACAGTTATATAATATTTCTGCAATTTATTTCTCGCCTTTTCTAAGGAGAGGTGATTGATATCCAGGACTTAGACAACTTTCTAGCAAATGAGGGGGTTGAGCTCACAGAAGAAGAAATGAAGAAACTAATGCCTCATTTGACATTCAATGGTGAGTTTTTTTTTAAATTCTGTTGTCTTCCTAGAAGTTACCTTTGTTATCTTGTATATAAGCTTCTCAGAAATGATCCATATCTTTTTTGTGTCACCTAGAACAATGCTTCTCAAACTTGAATGTGCGTATGAATCACCTGGGCATCTTGTTAAAATGCAGATTATGATTCAGGTCTGGAGTACAGCCTAAGAAATTCTGCATTTCTAACAAGTTTCCAGATGGTGGCAATGCTGCTGGTCCAAGGTCCACACTTTGCCTATCTAAGACCTAAAAGATGAAGAAATGATATATTAAGATTGTGCCTGGCCTTTCATTTCTTAAGTCACAAGTACAACCAATATATTATGTGCCTGAGGGCATGATTCCATCCCCAAAATAAGAAGGAAAAATATTAGAGTAATTAAAATTAGCAAATAAAAATGAGTATTAGGGAGAGACACACAGGGGAAGCAGAAGGAGTTAGGGATTGATTGATTGATTTGTTTGCTTATTGAGATTTTTATTATCGCTTATTGAGTCCAGTTACATGACTTATCTGCTGGCTCTTGTGTTATGTAACTACTTTAGACTCGTCTTTTTATTTCTATTACTCTCTTTGTTGTTCTGATACAAAAAAAGATGATCTAGGAGCATTTGAGGATTAGCATTTCTTATTATAATGATGTTTCTAGAACGCTTCTGTACAGCTTTGGCCTTGAAAGGAAAGATTGTATATTGATTTATTCAAACAACAAATATTTACTGATCACTGAATATGTCCAGGAACTATACTAAGGGATGAAGAAGGGAATACATACTTGACTTTCTCTGCTAAACCCAACAGAAAGTAGGAAATAAAACACAACCATTATGTTCTCAAATCATGGTTTTAACAAATTTGAACCTATTCATTGCAAACATCTCCATTTTCTGTTTTCTCCAGTTAATCATTTCTTCTTATTCAGGAAGATATACTATGTCCCTCTCCTCTCTTCAGTAGAAGAGGTTCTTTTCACCCTTCCAAATCCATTCCTCTTGACCTGATCATCTCCCACTTCTTCAAAAAATATTTTTTATTGAGGGATAATTGATATATTGTATTAGTTTCAGGTGTACAACATAATGATTCAATATTTGTATAAAAGTTATTTCATAATTCAACACATTCAATTTCACCTATTTCTCTCTACTCTGCCTATAAAGTAGCATATACTCCCCCATTCCTTTTAAAAACTAACATTGACTTGGTTCTTCTGTCTTATAATTATGATCATTCATCCCTCATTTCTTTCAGCCCACTTTTTAATTGGTCTTTAGGTGCTGCTTCAGCTTCCTCACTTTACATTCTCTCTTTGAATCCTTGCAATTGGCTTTCCCACTCACGTACTCCCCAACTCTACTGAAATAGCTCTCAGAATCAGAAATCACCAATAATTTCCTTTGCCAGCTCCACTTATTCTAATTTCCTAATGTAGAAACAATCCAGGGTTTACTTCTCAGTCTTCTCAGTTTTAATTCCTTCCCTCCCTTAATCATATTACTTCCTGATCACTGCTTGAGCTATCAACTCTCTAGGGTAGCAGTTCTCAAATCATGGTCCAGGAACACCCCTCTCTTGCAGGAGGTCTGTGAGATCAAAACTATTTTTTTTACTGGGGTATAGTTGTTTTACAATGTTGCATTAGTTTCTACTGTAGAGCGAAGTGAATCAGCTGTATGTATACATATATCCCCTCTTTTTTGGATTTCTTTCCCATTTAGGTCACCAAGAGCACTGAGTAGAGTTCCCAGAGCTATACAGCAGGTTCTCATTAGTTATGTATTTTATACATATTGGTGTATATATGTCAATCCCAATCTCCCAATTTATCCCACCCCTCCTTTCCCCCCCTTGGTGTCCATGCATTTGTTCTGTATGTCTATGTCTCTATTTCTACCTTGCAAGCAGGTTCATCTGTACTATTTTTCTAGATTCCACATATGTGAGTCAATATATGATATTTGTTTTTCTCTTTCTGGCTTACTTCACTCTGTATGACAGTCTCTAGGTCCATCCACATCTCTACAAATAACCCAATTCGTTCCTTTTCATGGCTAAGTAATATTCCATTGTGTATATGTACCACATCTTCTTTATCCATTCATCTGTCAATGGGCATTTATGTTGCTTCCATGACCTGGCTATTGTAAAGAATGCTGCAATGAACATTGGGGTGCATGTGTCTTTTTGAATTATGGTTTTCTCAGGATATACTCCCAGTAGTGGGATTGCTGGGTCATTTGGTAATTCTATTTTTAGTTTTTTAAGGAACCTCCCTACTGTTCTCCATAGTGGCTGTATCAATTTACATTCCCACCAACAGTGCAAGAGGGTTCCCTTTTCTCCACACCCTCTCCAACATTTATTGTTTGTAGATTTTTTGATGATGGCAATTCTGACCAACGTGAGGTGATACCTCATTGTAGTTTCGATTTGCATTTCTCTAGTAATTAGTGATGTTGAGCATCTTTTCATGTGCTTCTTGGCCAACTGTATGTCTTCTTTGGAGAAATGTCTATTTAGGTCTTCCACCCATTTTTGATTGGGTTCTTTGTTTTTTTGATATTGAGCTGCATGAGCTGTTTGTATATTTTGGAGATTAATCCCTTGTCCGTTGAAAATATTTGCAAAACTATTTTTAAAATAACACTATTTTAACACAAAGACATTTAACACAAAGACATTATTTGCCTTTATCACTTTCATTCACTCACAAGTGTACAGTAGCATTTTTCATAAGCTACATGACATACCCCCCACCCATGATATATCTGAAAAAGCTATTAAAATATTTCTTTTCCAACTACATAACTCTGTGACCATATCACAGTAAATCAAATGCAGAAACAGACTGAGAATCCCAGCTGTCTTCTGTTAAGCCAAACATTAAAGAGATTTACAAAAATGTAAAACAGAGCTTCCCTGGTGGCGCAGTGGTTGAGAGTCTGCCTACCAATGCAGGGGACATGGGTTCGAGCCTTGGTCTGGGAAGATCCCACATGCCACGGAGCAGCTGAGCCCGTGAGCCACAACTACTGAGCCTGTGCGTCTGGAGCCTGTGCTCCGCAACAAGAGAGGCCGCGATAGTGAGAGGCCCACGCACCGCGATGAGGAGTGGCGCCCGCTTGCCGCAACTAGAGAAAGCCCTCACACAGAAACGAAGACCCAACACAACCAAAAATAAATAAATAAAATTTTTAAAAAAATGTAAAACAATGCTGTCTTAGCTTGGGCTATTATTACAAAAATACTGTAAACTGGGTGGCTTGTAAATGACAGAAATTTATTTCTCACAGTTCTGGAGACTAGAAGTCAGAGATCAGGGTGCTAGCATGGTTGAGTTCTGGTGAAAGTCCTCTTCTGGGTTGCAGATTGCCAACTTCTCATATCATCACATGGCAGAGAGCAGCAGGCAGCAAGCTCTCTTCTGACTCATAAGGCGCTAATCCCACTTACGAGGGCTCCATCCTCAAGATCTCATCTAATCCTAGTACCTCCCAAAGGCCCACCTCCTAATACCATCACATTGGGAATAGGATTTTATTGGGGGGATGAGGGGACACAAATATTCAGTCAATAGCACTACCTTTCCCACTAAACTTTTTGGGAAATTTATTTATATTTTTCATTTTCAATTGATACATGTTTTTCATTAAAAAGTATGTTACCATATACTGGATTTATTATTACTATTTTAAAATGAATTATTATTTTTTTATTCCTCAGTTTTATTATCTAATAGGGTAATTATCCATAGTTGCAACTCTTGGAGGTCCTCAAAATTTTTTAAGAATATAAAGAGGTCCTGAGACCAAAATGTTTGAGAACCTTTGCTCTCTGGATTATTTGTTGTCACTACTGTGTTTCTAGCTGCCTGCTAGATACTTCTCCCTTCATATCTCACCAGCACGTTAAACTTCTTTTGCAGGGGAAGGGTGAACTTTTTCTTAAATATCAGATGCACACAGTTGAGTTAATCAAACTCATCAGTATGGCACACTATCACCATTGGTCCATGCAAGGACCCTTTGTGTTTTATTTTATTACAGTAAGTCCCCTACATACGAACAAGTTCCATTCCAAGAGCGCATTTGTAAGTCCAATTTGTTCATAAGTCCAATAAAGTTAGCCTAGGTACCCAACTAACACAATCGGCTATATAGTACTGTACTGTAATAGGTTTATAATACTTTTCACACAAATAATACATAAAAAACAAACACAAAAACTAAAGAAAACATTTTTATTCTTACAGTACAGTACCTTGAAAAGTACAGTACAGTACCAGTCACATCACCACTGCTTTTACACTTGCTTCCAGACATCCTAGGCTTGTAATAAAGATACTGTACTACTGTACTCTATACACTACTGTACAGTAAAGTACACAAAAGCACAACCACTTGTTGAGGATGCACACACATGACAATGTACACCAGGCACGTAAACTAACTTATGTGACTGGGCATGTGAATGCACGTTCGCAACTTGAAGGTTCATATTTAGAGGACTTACTGTATTTTTCCTCTTTACCTCCTATTTCCACTCCTATTTCCTTTCCCCCATCATAAGTCCATTCTCTATTATATCTAATATTTGTCCTTCCAACCTACCTTCCTCATGTTTATTTAGATATACACATGTCCCTTTAAAAATTCAGTGTGTGTGGTATTTAATTTACTTAAATGGTATTGTGCTATAAAACCCCTATTTCTTTTCACTCAACATTATTTTTAATAGCTTTATTGAGATATAGTTCACATACCAGACAACTCATTCACTAAAAGTGTACAATTCAATGGTTTTTAATATTCACAGATATGTGCAATTATCACCACAGTCATTCTCAAACATCTTCATCACCTGAAAAAGAAGCACTGTACACTTTAGCTTTCACTCCCTATCCTCCCACCCCTAAGCAATCATTAATCTACATTCTATGTCTATAGATTTGCCTTTTCTGGACACTTCATATAAATGGAATCATAAAATATGTGGTCTTTTGTGACTGGCTTCTTTCACTTAACATGTTTTCAAAATTCGTCCATGTTGTAGCATGTATCAGTACTTCATTCCTTTTAATGGCCAAATAATATTCTATTGTATGGATATATCTCATTTCATTTATCCACTCATCAGTTGATGGATATTAGGATTGTTTCCACCTTTTGCCTGTTATGAATAATGCTGCTATAAACATTTGTGTGCAACTTTTCATGTGGACATATTTCATTTCTCTTGGGTATATACCTAGGAGTGAGATTGCTGGGTCATAAGGTAACTCTACATTTAACCATTTGAGGAACTGCCAGACTGTTTTCCGAAGTGGCTGCATCATTTTGCATTCCCACCAGCAATGTATAAAGGTTCTGATTCCTCCACTCCCACATCAACACTTGTTATTATCTGACTTTTTAATTCTAGCCATCCTAGTGGATGTGAATCAACACTATATTTTTTAGACTTACCCATGTTTCTATAAATCAGTCTAATTCTGGCTGCTGCATAATATCCCTTCAATACAATGACCATAATTTACCTATCCACTGCCCCAGTAATGAACACCAGATTTGCCAACACTTCATTTTCTTGTTCTTTACTACTTCTACTAACTATATAATTTTACCTTTCACATTTAGGTCTTTAATTCATCTGTATACCACCTCTGCATATGGTAAGACAGGGATCCCACTTGGATTTTTTTTCCACATGGCAAACAAATTTCCCAACACTGAACTGATTTGTCATACTATCATGTATAGACGAAATCCAGCAACTCTCCAATATCTAGGGACTCTTGGGTAGGTTAGGGGAGACATATATTTCTCCTACTCACCAATGGTTCTGACTTTCTACTTTGAATTCTCTGCTTTGCATTCCTCTACTATGCTGTTGTCTTTTTTTATTCTGTTACTCCCCTGGACGCTGCCTAATTCCATCATTTCTCAACTCAAGGCTGGGTTGGTAGCTTATTTTACTGAAACTGCTTAAAATTAAATAATAGATGTCCTTATTCTCATAGATTCTGCCACTATTCCTACTTTAGGGGAATTTTCATTTTTGTTTCTGTTCTTCAAGTTCCAGCCTCCCATTTCATTGCTGAGGAGGAAACATTAGAAATATATTCAGAGTTTTGGAGAGAGGAAGGGAGAAAGAGATGTATGCTGTTAGTCTTGAAACAAGAGTGTGTGACATTTTATAGACCCAAAAAATTACTTCTTTATCAGAATTCTTGAAGGTGCCACCCAGGGTTCCTTTCTGCCCCTTCTCTTACTGGGTGGCATCATGGAAGAAACATTCAGTCCCACTTGTCTCACAGCTGCTCTTCTTCTAGGCTACTCTTTAGTCTTTTCTCCTGCAAGTGCTATTCTGTCCTAGATACAGTATTTAAATCTCTGGGTTTCTCATGCATTCACATTAACTTCTCAGGTATCAACCACTCTCTTCCTATTTTTTCTGGTCCTGTTCGCCTCCACCTCCCCATCAGTGTTCTCCAGTACTCAGACTGATCCCCCTTAGTGCTCTTCCTTAGGTCAAACTTATACTATCTCCCAACGATTGTTAAGTCGTTAAAGGAAGGGATCCCATGTGCTAGGCTCTGTGCAAAGTACCAAGGTGAATGAGTCACAGCCCTTGTCCTCAAAGAGCTTATGGTCCAACAGAAGAGATAGGCACATAAAATAATTTCGATATAATGTGATAAATGTATGCAGAAGGCGCTAAAGGAGCGTTTAGTCAAGACTGGGGTTTCCTGGAGAAGACCCGAAGTTGAACAAGTGTGAGAAGATCATTCCAGTCAGAGAAGCATACTCTATACACAGTGGTGACAAACATGCCATCTCAAATGGGTTGATTCTCAAGAAAAACCTGTCAGAACAAAAAAACAGCAAGTCCTTCTCTCCCTATTCCAACTCTGAGCATTTACCAACAAAGTCTCTTCATATCTTTTTTTAAAATGTCATCTATCTGAGTTTGGAAAAGATGCTGCCAGACTCAAGCCCTGGTGCTTTGTGTAATATCCCTTTCCCATGTATCACCTTTGAAGTGTAATACCTTGAAACACAGAAGAGAAAAACTGCATTAAAGAAGCTGAGATAGTTCTGTCATTGATTTATACTTTTTTCCATCATACTCACCTGAGAGAAAAATTAATCCAATTCCAAAGCAAACCAGTATATTATCTCTAGTTCTTCTAACTCATGGAAGAAGTTCCAGCCTGCCATGTTATTTTAATAATTTCATAACTTTTATCTGCTTTTATGAGTTTTTATATGACTTCTTCTGTATCTGATTCAAAATGTTTTATAGAACATGGGAAGGTTAAAGTGCATTCAATAATGGAGGGCCTGAAGAAGTTTAAACGTGAGTAGAAATTTTTTATATAATATAAAATTGATAATCTGATGCTATGCACTTATTTTTATATTTTATTTTAAAATTCTTTTTAAAAACATATTTTATATGTGTTTTCTTGGTTATAAAAGTAATACATATTCATTAC
This sequence comes from Balaenoptera borealis, assembly GCF_965194805.1. NCBI lineage: Eukaryota > Metazoa > Chordata > Mammalia > Artiodactyla > Balaenopteridae > Balaenoptera > Balaenoptera borealis. The sequence goes on along the minus strand of NC_138879.1, from coordinate 16,019,505 downwards.
AGAAAATTTCTATATTCACAAAATGAAAGAACGAAAAAAATTTGAATAATCCTTACTTCTATCACCAGTGATAATCTGTAATTTCATCACCCCCAATTTTTTTCCTTATGCATACACAATTTTTGTGCATTTAGCTTTAAAGTCCCACTTGCAATGTACTTTCCCATTTTCTTATTAATATTAAAATCTTACCTGTTGATAAGTATGTCTAATGACCTAAAATTTCTTTTTTGGATGCTTCTAAAATTTAATACATAATCTCAGTACTTTTTGTTTGCAGGCCTCTTATCACATTTATGTCTAAAATAATTTTCCCAGGGCCAGAATACTATGTTCTGTACTTACATAGAAAAGAATGAATGGAAGGTTTGAAAATTATAATGTGAAATTGATCAGTAGAGGCAAGTAAAACTTGTCTTCTGCCCTCTTTCCCTCAGCACACATACAACCTCAGTCTGTACTTCATTCTTAAGTAATTTTAATTTGCTCTCTGCACCAGTGTTTTTCAGTGAGTATGATAAAAAAAAAAATTGATGTGTCTCTGAAAGCCTGATTGTGTTTCAAAAACAAGAATTTAAAAATAACTTAAGGTACTTTGTGCAAGTATCTACAAAATGAATCTTGGTAAGAGAAAATAAATTTAAATTCTGGGTACCCACACTTAACCTTTCCAAGTGAGTGCTGTTTTATTTTATTATTTGTAAAAGGAAAAAGATCTCGTTGAATAGGTCCATTCTATCTCATCTACTGCTGCTTCTGTTGCCGGTGCCAGAAAACTTTCAGAAATGTCTCTTTGGTAGGCTTTAACCCCAGCATTTAAAACCATGCTGCTGAATTTAGGGATATTGGAAGTAATCCTCCGTGGTCATGTATAAGATCTGAGTTCATTAATAAGCGTTTACTGAGTACTCAAGCAGTGTAAAAAAAGAAAGTTCAAAGATGAAAAAGAGACAAGCAAAGTTCCTGCTTTTCAGCAAGGCTTAGTTTTTGAATACATAGTATATGCTCAATAAATGCTTATTGATTGACTGACTATTAGAGGTTCTAGTTTCCTGCTTTCACATAATTAAACATTCACTAACCCAAGCAGCTGTATTGAGGTCATTCTTAAGATAACCCTCCCAATCCGGGCCACTCAGAAGAAACAGTTATGTGAGTCCTAAGTGAGTCACCCAAATCAGAATCAATTGTTAAAAAACCATTTACAAAGCTGAGAAAGCACAACTTCACAGTCTTGCCTGCTTACCTTTCCATCACTCTTCTTTCTCCTCTTCCATTTCTTCTTTTTCCCTATTTTTCTTAACTTTTCCATGTCTCTATTAATAGATTATTTTTCTTTCACTCCTGCTTCCCTGGTTTTCCTAGTGGTGTTGCTTTTTTGTTTGTTTCTTTTCCTTCTAGTCTCTATCAAACATACACATTTCACATGCCCACCCTGCTCACCCTCTTGCTTTCATCACTGTAAAAGCCCCGTTCCACTTGCTGACACCAAAATATATTTTATTCTGTGAAATCTACAGTGCATTAAAGAAAATTTAGACATTTAAAAGTATATTTTATAATTTTAGAAATTACAAATAGTAGTGTCTATTCCACAAACTCACCAAATAATACTCAATTTCCACTTATTAAATTTTCTGTGTAGATATAGGTATTAAGGGAACAGATTTTATTTCTGAATACTATATTGACTTTTGTGTGCATTCAAACATGTACTACTGTGATTTAAGTTTTCACACTCAAATTTCAGATGACTAGACAGTCACTTTTTAGACAGTAACATTTTTCACACAAAAATCTTTTTCCCCAATTCCTATTTCACCATTTCTGTTTTTCTAAGGAATAAAGGTAGATTTCAGTTACCTAGGCACAAACATGAAAATGACACATTTATATGAACAACTTCAAGACCTGCTAATATTTATGTCATTTGATGGTGAACATTCAAAATTCCACTCTGACCTTCAGCTGTGCTTGGGTTGTGGGGTTCTATCTGAGAATTTTAAAAATCACACTCATTAGGAATGTAGAGAAACTCTACTACATATTTAGAAAAAAAAAATACTGTATAAAAATAAATTCTGCTTCTTGTCAGGAACAGATATCTTCCAAGTCACATTCCCAACCAGAGTTGGGCAGAGTGGTGCCCCATACAATATCCAAAAATGGCATAGGATGCCTTTAGCAAACTAATGTCTAGGCAGGGAGAAGAGCCGAGCAATAAAGAAGAAAAGAATGAGAGAATGAGAGAGAGAATGGGGTAGGGGAGGAAGGAGGGAGAAGAAATAAAAGGAGTTTGATCAGTTTTTCTTAATTCTACACATTATGTGTTTTATATTAATATTACTATCTCCCCTCCCATAAAGAAAATATATATACTTTATGTGTACTGCTTTCTGCATGATATGTTGCCCTGTACCACCTTCACAGCCTAAAGTTACCACAGAATTTTCCAGGTTTCCATAACCTGCCACTGACCTTTCCTGGTATTAAAACAGTACATTATTGGCTTTATCTAACCAAACTAAACCAAACCTCGGTAACTGAGCAATTTTTTTTCTGAGAGTTAATCTCCTCACATTTAGAAAACCAAACTACCCCATGTTTTGAGAAAAGAGTTGAATTAGTACTTTTAAGGTATTTGTTTGGCTGTTGTTTTTCTGGCTGTGGGATGGAGTGGACTGAGGGGAGGAGATTCTACAGTTAATATTATGACATATATTGTACCCACACATTTCACAGGAGAATCCACTAGAAAGAAATACCTGTATCATTAAAAGGTATGTAATTAGTCAACAGTTCATAACCAACGCACTAATGAAAATGAAATGGGTAGCAGAGCATCCTGCTCTTGAGTCAACAGGTTTCCAAAGTTACTTCACTTCCTCACATCCTAAAAGATGATAAATGAATACTCTTGACTTCAATGCTGACTCTATAATGCTTTTCAAAAAAATGTTTTTTGGAGTTTGAGACAGTAAGGCATGAAAAGAAGCAATTTTAATTAAGATGTATATCAGATATAACTAACATTTTCTTCAGTTTCCCACTCATCTAAGGAAAAATTAATATAAAATTACATCCTCCTATTCTACTTTTCATAACTTAAGAAATTTATATAATTTTGATTCTGAATCTTGTCTTTAATCAAAAGGAATGGTGCTTCTACAGAAGTTGATGAAAATCACAGATGATACTAAAGGTGAGTGAAGCCTGATGTGAAGGCATTGTAATGATGGGGTTTAATACTTTGACTTATGTTTCTTAATCCCATAGTTATTTTCCCTAATTGTTTTATCAGTTACTACCCTCTATCTACTTGTTGACATGTGTTTGAACACCATTATCTCTCTGATTGTTTTTCTGAGTTCCTTTTGCCTTTATAGTACACATCATGCTGCATCACATGTGATTATTAGGTATTTCATATTGTTTTCCAATGGTTTCAACTGTGATGAATTGTTTTCATCCCTACATTGTAACCTATTTGGTGCAATTTACAGTGCAGTTATACAAAGCAGTTGTTCCTAACTCTGCCACTAAAGAAATTAATTCAACTCATTGGGCTTTAGTGTCCTTATCAATAAAATGAAAAAAGTGAATTAGATGGATGATCTATCAGTTCTCTTTCAGCTTTAAAATTCTAGGACTAACTTTTGTGGCTGAAAGGTCTTCACTGTCAAGAAAGTGAAAAAACAACCCACAGCATAGGAGAAAATATTTGTAAATGATATATCTGTTAAGGATCTAGTATCTAAAACATATAAAGAAAGCTTGTTAACTCAACAAGAAAAAGACAAGTAACCCAATTTTAATAATGGGCAAAAGATCTAAATAGAAATTTCTCAAAAGAAGATATAAAAATGACTAGTAAGCACATAAAAAGATGTTCAACACCATTAATCATTAGAGAAATGAAAATCAAAACCATGAGATATTACTTCACACCCACTAGGATGATTATAATTTGAAAAAGACAGTAACAAATGTTGATAAGGATATGGAGAAATTGGAGTCCTCATGCAGTGCTGGTGGGAATATAAAATGGTGCAGCTGCTGTGGGAAAGAGTTTGGTAGTCCCCAAAATGTGAAACATAGTTACCATATGACCAAGCAATTCCACTCCTAGGGATATACCAAAGAGAAATGAAAACATATGTCCACATAAGAACTTATACAAAAATGTTCATAGCAGCATGATTCATAATAGTCAAAAAGCAAAGACAATCCAAATGTCCATCAAATGATGAATGGATAAACAAAATATGGTATACCCATACAATGGAATATTATTCAGCCATAAAAAGGAATGAAGTACTGATACATGCCACAACATAGATGCACTTTGAAGACATCATGCTAAGAGAAAGAAGCCAGACACAAAAGGCTACAAATTGCAAAATTCTACTTTTATTAAATGTCCAGAATAGGCAAAGTCATACAGTCAAAAGATAGATTAGTGGTTGCCAGGAGATAGCCACTGTGGGAAGGGAGAATGGGGAGTAGAAGCTAATGGGTACAGGGTTTGTTTTTGGGTGATGGGACTGTTCTGGAATTAGATAGTGGTAATGGTTATACAACTTTGTAAATATACTAAAAACCACTGAATTGTACACTTTCAAAAGTGTAAATTTTATGTTATGTGAATTAGATTTTAATTTTTTTTAATTGCAGGACTGACCCAAAAACATATCTGCTAAAAAAAAAAGAAAAGAAAAGCACAAGGACTCAGAATCCATGCCCGTTTGCTTGTCAAGCTCTGTGAGTGGAAATAATAAACAACAGGCTGGCCCCAAACTTAAGTCCTAACCCCAAAGCACCTTCCATCTATCCAGTGCACCAAGCTGTGGAACCCAGCTTATGTCCTGGGACCATCAGCCCTACAGATAAGTATCATACCAGTCCACCAATTCTAAACTACCTAGGATATGCCCACCAGTAAATTAAGTGAATTCAGCCCTTCATCCCATTTGGTTCTGAATAGATGAGTACTGATGTAGCTAAATTATAATACATACCTACTCCCCAGGATAGTTTAGTTCCTTATGTATTCTACCCTATTAATTTTGATGATTTCTGTCACCACTATTCACTCACAGATTATAGAAACCTGAATTTGGGTGAACTTGTCCCACTTCCCTGTCAGCTACTTTAGGGTAGGCATACCATCTTTTTTTTTTTTTTTTTTTTGAGGTATAGTTGATTTACAATATTATATTAGTTTCAAGTGCACAGCACAGTGATTCAAATTTGTTATAGATTATACTCCATTTATAGTTATTATAAAGTATTGGCTATATTCCGTGTACTGTATAATGTATCCTTAATTATTTTATACACAGTAGTTTGTACCTCTTAATCCCCTACCCAGACATGCCATCTTGTAAGTCTTTTTATTCTCTGTACCTGCAGTTAGTAGGTGTCTGCTGAAGCAATGAAGGGATGCGTGTATCCATTCACTTAACAATCATAGTCTACCGTGTGCCAAGTATTATTGTACATGCTTGGGACAAAGCTCACTACTCTCATGGAGCTTACTTTCTAGTGAAGAGATATACACAATAAACAAATAATAGTATGACAGAGATTACAGAGAAAATAAAGCAAAGAAAATGGGTATAGGGGATACTGTAAGTGGAGGAAGTTAATCAAGAAAAGACTCACTGATAAAGGGCATTTAAGCAAAAAGCTAAGGAGACCAGGGAGCAGAAGTCTGGAGCAAGAGCACTCCACGCAGAGGGAAGAGCAAGTGCAAAAGCCCTTATACAAGAGCATGCTCGTAATATTTGAGAAAGAGTAAAGAGGCCACTGTGGCTGAACAGAGTGAGCGAGGGCAATGTAGGAAGAGGTAAGGTCACAGAGGTAGGGGATGGGACCACCACATTGAGCCACATAAGCTATGCACTGTACAAGTCCAGGACTGTGCAATGAGAAGTTCCTTTTGGGGGAAGGGGGTGGTGCAGGTGTGGGGAGTAGCTGATCATATAAACCCTGAAGGCTATTGTAAAGGTTGGGGTTTTTTCCTGAGTAACACAGGAAAATGAGGATTTGAACAGAGATAGGACATGATCTGACTTAAGTTTTTAAAGGACTGTCCTGGTGCCTGTGTAGAAGAGACTTGGCAGGGGTGGATACAGCAAGAGCAGAAGCAGGGAGACCAGTTTGGAGGTCTTTGCAGTAATCCAGAGCAGGAAGTAGAGGTGGAGGTGGTGAGAGTGGTTGAGTTACTTATATATTTTGAAGATGGAATCAACAGTATTTCCTGATAGATATCCCAGGGCTGAGAACATAATAGGCACTAAAAATGTACTTATGAAATGGATGAATTGGATTAGATGTAGAACACAAAAGAAGAGGATTGAAGCATATTCCAAGCGTTTTGGCTTCAACAAAGGATGGAGCATAGGCCTGGAAAGATGGAATTATCATTTCCTGAGATGAACAGATGAATGAATAAGAGACTGGTTAAATGCTATTATATTTGTTGAACTAGTGAAGAAACTAAATGAAATCCATATGGATTCAAATATTATATAAAGAGGAGATATTAAAAATCCGAGTAGTGATCTGCAGAACATGGGTTAAGCAATCTATTATTATAACTTGCTATTAAGTTGGTGCTAGGAAAATTTTCTGACATTCTGGATTGACTCTCAAGAAAAAATCAACAAGGATGAGCAAGTGGTTGCCACATATTTCTCTATCTTTTCCTCTTATTGCTTCTATATGTGATTTTGTAAGCCCTCTCACATCCTTGCTCTCCCTGACTTGGTTGGGTGGTATGGGAGTAAGGGTTTTTTGCTGTACATTTACATATTTGCTGCTCCAAAAACCATCCATGTTGGTGTACACTAAATTTAAAACTTATAACTAGTTGGTTTGCATGCATAATAACTTAAATGGTATTGCGTAAAGAAGAGTAAGCCTTCTTTTTTAAAATTTATTTATTTATTATTTATTTATTTATTTTTGACTGCACCGGGTCTTATTGCGGCACATGGGATCTTCGTTGTGGCATGCGGACTTCTTAATTGAAGCATGTGGACTCTTAGTTGTGGCATGCAGACTCTTAGTTGCAGCATGCATGCAGGATCTCATTCCCCGACCAGGGATCGAACCCAGGCCCCCTGCGTTGGGAGCGTGGAGTCTTACCCACTGGACCACCAGGGAAGTCCCAGGAGTAAGCCTTCTAATTTCTGCAAATATCTCCATCATTAATCTAAACTAGTCAGGAGGGAGCAAGAGAGGAACTGGGGCTCATCAGGGTTAGGCCAACCCAGAGAATTTTGTCTACCCAGGTTACCAGACTTGAAGTGGGAAATAATAGTCAGTTCCTTCATGCTGCCATACCCTGATGATTTCTGGGTGATGGAGGTTGAGGAAAGCCTAAGAGGAGGGAGAAATGGTGAAGCACAAAATCTCTGCCCCAAAAGGAAGGAACATCTTGCCTTTCCCTAGTCATTCATTGACTACCTATGTTCAATGGCCAGAGCCAATGTTGGGAAAATAGAATATTAAGCTTCTGACCTCAAGGTACTTACACACTTAGTGAAAGCAAAAGAGCCAGGGAGAGAAGTGAAGGGCATCTGCCTGTAAAGCCTGATTCGCCTACAGGGGCAGCATCTCTAAGAGGGAGGTAGCTACTTTTTTTTCCCCCTGAAAAATCCAGTTCCCGTTGGTCTGGTAACTGAAGTAACTGGTGAGATTCTCTTCTCCTTAAGGCTCATATATCTTTAACCATACAGGATGAATTAGACATTACCCTGAAATGTTAGGTTTTCAGAGTCCACAAATTATAAATCACATTGAGACACAACCTTTTCCCATAAAGCTCCTTTCTCCTTTGGTGAACAGTACTACATAGGAAGAAGCCTAATACTAGATGTTCTCCCTCATCTAATAGTCACTTCCTTTTTATTCTTCATAAAATCAGAAGGGAATATGAGCCTAGGCAATTCTTAGATTGATATGGTTGAATTAATTCCTATAGAAAACAGCTATATTTATGCAACATCCCTACTTAAATATCTTCAGAATTCCCCAATGCTAATAAAGCCTAGACTCCCTTAGCTTAACAATCAAGATGTACATGTATCCACAGAAACCATGTTAAGGGCTTCCCTGGTGGTGCAATGGTTGAGAATCTGCCTGCCAATGCAGGGGACATGGGTTTGAGCCCTGGCCGGGGAAGATCCCACATGCCACGGAGCAGCTAAGCCCATGCGCCAGAACTACTGAGCCTGAGCTCTAGAGCCCGCAAGCCACAAGTACTGAGCCCACGTGCCACAACTACCAAAGCCTGCGCACCTAGAGCCCGTGCTCCGCAACAGAGAAGCCACGACAATGAGAAGCCCACTCACCACAACAAAGAGTAGCCCCCGCTCACTGCAACTAGAGAGAGCCCGTGTGCAGCAACGAAGACCCAACACAGCCAATAAATAAATAAATAAATAAGTTTATTTTTTTAAAAAAACATATTAAGTGAGTGACATGCTGGGTATAAGAGACTAGAAAAAATGAGGGGGACTGTGGCAATCAGGAAACCTTGGGTTCCAGTTAAAGGGATGACAGTTTTTCTGCTCCTGCCAATTATTGCTAAGCAGGAATGTGGGCCATGTGTTCTCTGATCTTTGGGCTTTTCAGAAGTCATAAACTGATAACTTTTAAATTACCCATGTTTTCATTTATGAAATTCAAAAAAAATTTTAATGTTACTTAAGCCAAATAAAACTTGTATGGGGATCAAATTTGCAATCTCTGTTCTAATAACCAACCCTAGCCCAAATACCTAATCTTTTTTGCTCCCATTATCTCACTTCATGAAGTCTTGAACAGTTCCTTGTCTCCTAAGCTCCCATGATTACTCTACGTGCTTTTGCTCTTCTTTCACTCTAGACTACTCTTCCCTAGGAGCTACGTGCTACGTGTTAAAATTCTACTTCTCCCTACACACAAAACCTAAAACTCTTAGAAGAAAACATAGGAGAAAAGCTTCATGACATTGGGTTTGGCAATGATTTCTTGGAAATGACACCAAAAGCATAGGCAACAAAGAACACAATCAACAGACTGAAAAGGCAATTTACAGAAAGAAAACATTTGCAAATCACATATCTAATAAGGGATTAATATCCAGAATATATAAAGAACTCCCATAACTCAATAACAACAACAACAACAAATGATAGAAAGTGGGCAAAAGGCTTGAACAGACATGTTTCTACAGTAGATATTACAATAACCAACAAGCTTATAAAAAGACACTCAAAATCACTAATCATTAGGAAAACGCAAATCAAAACCACAATGATATATCACCTCATACCCATCAGGGTGGCTACTATCAAACAGAAAACAACAAGTATTGGTAAGGATGTGGAGAAATTAGAACTCTTATGCACTGTTAGTTGGAATGTAAAATGGTGGCCACTATGGAAAACAATATTTCTTCAAAACATTAAAAATAGAATTACCATGTGATCCAGCAATTCCACTTCTGGTGTATATTCAAAAGATTGAAAGCAGGGTCTTGAAGAGATATTTGTACACCAGTGTGTCACAGCAACATTATTTATGATAGCCAAAAGGTGGAAGCAACCCAAGTGTCCATCAACAGATAAATAAGTAAAATGTGGTACATATAATGCAATATTATTCATCCTTAAAAAGGAAGGAAATTCTGATACATGATACAACATGGATGAACCTTGAGGATACTATGCTAAGTGAAATATTCAAGTCACAAATACTGTATGATTCTACTTATATGAGGTTCCTAGAGTAGTCAAATTCATAGAAACAGAAGGTAGAATGGTGGTCATTAACTTCATTTTAAGTCTTGGTAGCCCCTAACATAGTAGGCCCTAATTAAATATTTGTCTAATTTGTAAATTAAACCTTCCCTTTCTTTCCTCTATATCCCTAGCCAGAATGAAAGGTAATAGACCAAGTTTGGACAGACTAGGGAAAAGTCAAATTATGCACATAATAAATAAAAACCCCAGAGCAGGAATAGAAAATCTCTAGAATTGCAGCTAACAAGTGAAGCCTGAAACAACTTGGGGGGGCTCAAGCTAAGCCTTTGCTGCCAGAGGTATCTGTGCTTAGCCATCATGAAGACTAGAGACACTCCTAACTTCTGTGCTTAGATGATTTAAATACTGTGAGACCTGTCAGATCTTGAAAATTTCTGATTAAAACAATTATAATACTTTCCTTAATTGCTCTTTTAAAATCACTCTTTTCGATAACACTATAGACTAAAACCTGTGAGAGTTTGATTTTTCCCTCTTTCTGGATGTAAACAATGAAATGGTTCCTAATCAGCATTCAACCAAGGGAACTGGGTAAAATTTTTTACTTCAACAACTTTCAATTCACCAATGTTTAACATGAAAATATATTAATACAGAATTTTTTTTAAAACTTCCCCTTCCCCGAAATCCAATCAGTGTCAAAATATTCTGATTCTGTAACTCATACCCACACATACCCTGAGGGTGCCGAATGAACCACATTGAAATCACAGTTACTCTAAAGCTGGAAGGAGCTTGTGGGTCATTCTTACCTGGACCTGAGCCTGAGAAGTGAATGAGGTCACAGTTGTGTGATGGAACAAACCCTTTATTGGATTCTTGATCTGACTGAAGCCCAGAAGTTGTAAAGTAGCACCACTTAGAAGTAGGTAAATATCCAGATTTTGTAGGAATCTACAAGGAGTCCTTTTTTTTTTTAATCTATCATCTCAGTGAGAGATTGAAGGTACTTTTTTAAAGTAATGATTATTTTGAGCCATGAGGATGATTTCACAGCACCTTTCAACTGCCTACATTGTTGAGCCTCTCCGGAGTTCCCAGCTCTGTGGTAGGTTTCCAGATTTTGAGCACATGTAATTGAGTTGTTTAGAAGCAACAGTTTTCCAGAGTCTGAGGTAAAGACTTAGGAAAATTGACTGAACTCTAACCAAACATTCAGAGACTTTTTCTTCATGGTTTAATAGTGTATGATTGTCTGCTGTTCCTAAGTCAGCAACCCAGTTTTCTTGTCAGTGAACTACTTAATACACTCTATATATTAAAAAGATAATTAGAGGACTTCCCTCGTGGCACAGTGGTTAAGAACCCACCTGCCAGTGCAGGAGACACGGGTTCGAGCCCTGGTCCGGGAAGATCCCACATGCCGTGGAGCAACTAAGCCCGTGTGCCACAACTACTGAGCCTGTGCTCTAGAGCCCGCGAGCCACAACTACTGAGCCCACGTGCCATAACTACTGAGCCCACATGCCATAACTACTGAGCCCATGCGCCACAACTACTGAGCCTGCGCTCTAGAGCCCACGAGCCACAACTACTGAGCTCGCGCACCATAACTACTGAGCCAGTGCGCCACAACTGCTTAAGCCCATGTGCTTAGAGCCTGTGCTCCGCAACAAGAGAAGCCACCGCAATGAGAAGCCCGCGCACCGCAACAAAGAGTAGCCCCCGCTCGCCGCAACTAGAGAAAGCCCGCGTGCAGCAACGAAGACCCAATGCAGCCAAAAATAAATAAATATATATAAATAAATAAATTTATATTAAAAAAGATAATTAGAGAGATAAGACCAACAATAAAAGGGAGAAGCCCTACCAACCCAGCTTCTGGTCCATAGGTTCTGATTCTTAAACTATGCAGAAGTAGAAAGGAAGGACTAGGGAGTCCTTAGTGGTTAATAGTCCATTCAGGGAGATTTAAGGTAGCAAAACAGCATTATATCCCACCCCTATTCTTATTTTTAAAAAAGACCAGTGGGTTCATAAGAACTGATAGGGCAGGGGTGGACCTCCCAGAAGGAAACCCTGGGAAAATCTACTTACTACCAGGCAGCTATCCAAGATATAAACAATTAGGTAAATATTTTGCAAATGCTATAACATTTTATTCTCTGTCAATTATGAGATGAAAAACACTTTTTAAAAATAAATTTTGTCTTTAAATAACTTTTTCTACATATTTGCAGAATGCTTTACCATTTATTTTTATATAGGATCAGAATGATACTATTTGCAGGAGGAGCAATGGCAAGAAGTTTCGCTTAGAGATCTTGGGATAGTAAAGGGACCCGCCCACATGGCCTTCTAACTTTGCACATACCTCTAACTTGCATTTGCACATATTTCCATTCCATGAGGCCCTGCACTTCAAACTCCAGGTCTCGAGCTGGGAAAGTTGTAAAAGAATATAAACAAATTAATCTGTCATTTGATCCTTAACTGTATCTTCTGAATTCCAGACAGAGTTACTGGCCACATGGCAGTTTCTGATATTAAAGCAAAACTTAAACTGAATCCTTCAACAAAAGTACCCAACTTCCATGGCAAGAGGTAAGTAATGAATTTATTAAGGTGATCAATATATTAAGATAAAGAATTATTAAGGTGATGAATATATTAAATACTCATAAAGGCTATAATGAAACAAGTTAGAATGTTCTTCAAATATCTATTGTGTGATAAAGTTAATTATAAAACAAAACATCTGAATTGAAGATAAAGATTTTTTTATGAAAAGAAAGATATATATATATACTTTTTGATTAGAGAAACAAAGAGCTCTCCTTCCTATTCTCCCAAATGAGAGGCTATTTTTGTGTGAGGGGACAGAATACCCCAGATGAAGAAGGTTGTCAGAAGGCTAAAGGAGTTGTCAGTTACACATTAAGACATTTCAAGTGCCAGTTTAAAGGAGAATAAACTTAGAGGATCGTAAACCCCTAAGCGTCAGAATATAGAGAAAGAGTATGTAGCTCAAAAATGGCCAGTAAAATGAAATCTGATAAATTAGCTATGACTAACCTTGAGCTAAAATTGGGAAGGGAGGTTTGCCTGTGACATTAACAATAGCTTTTTCTCAATCTGATAACTACAAATTCCAATAAATAGTAGCCACTAATGACTGAAAATGAAAGCCTGATGTAAATTTTATCAGATCATAAGAAGAAAAGCCTCTCTCTTCTCTCACAATTATCCATTTTCTTTGCCACTTTGAGAGTATTTCTCCTAGTGTCCTTGACTATGCCATTCTACAGGAATATATTACGGACTTTTTTATCAGGTTGTGGGTAAGACAACCTTATAGCAGCCAAATCCCTTGATCTCATTGTTCCCTTACCCTTCATCACGAACTATCTTTTGAAGTAGTGACTTCCTTGTCACTGAAAGTAGTCAAGCAAAGACTAGATAATACCACATGTAGAGGGAATTCCTACATGAGATGAGAGGCTAGACTGGGTTCATTCCAAATCTAAAGTTCTCTGAACCTTTGAAACACTGTAAAATAAAAAAACTATTTCCCATGTTTGATCCAAGATAAGATTTGAAATTCTGCCAGGAGTATGATTTTTTAAACGTAGCTAATAAAGAACTTACATTGCCTGGGCTTCTACTTTCTTCTTGCTTCTTGAGAACTTCATATTTCTCCATCCACTGCATCTTTTATATCATGAAAAAGAAATCTGTTTATATTTAAAAATACAACAAATATAAAATAACCAATCTGAGTAAAGGCATCAAGTTGGTAATGAAAAGCAAACACTAGAAGATATCAATGTTAGTAAAAGCTGAGAAAAATAAGACTAATTAGATCAAATTCCGTGTCAGAAAAATTGAGAATGGTGCATTTCACCTCCTATTTTACCAGGTCCTCTTTAAAAATGGGCTGAATCTAGTAGACACTGTAGAGGATACTAAATTCATAAACTATAATTTTTTTATTTAACTACCATGTTTAGTATTTCTTATAGTTTTACTTTTTTAATTGCTCCTTGTAAAAGCACAAAAACTAAGAGATGACATTTCTTAAAACTTTTAGTTCTACTAGTATCAAAACTAAATGTATTTTAAATAAAATTAATCCATAAAATTACGTCATTATAAATTTACTATTAAATTACCATATTATAAGTAAACCCAGTTTTGCATAATACATTTTTATGTTCCTAAACTAAAAAATTGCTGCAGATATATACAAAATATCCCCAAAGTATTAATATTTTCCTCTTTTTCCAGATTTTACTTTCCTGAGGAAATAAAAGGTCACCTAGGGTTCCAAACTTTCCAGAACTTTTCTCTCTTGATGAGAGATAGATAGATATGGTTGATATAGAGACATCGAGACAGAGAGAGAGAGAGAGGGAGAGAGAGAGAAAGAGATCGATCTACCGCTCTCTCTCTCTCTCATATGCAGGTAAAAATACGATTTGGCAAAGTTGTAAAATAAATGTGAATACAAAATTTCACTATAAGTATATTCACCATAAGATTATTTAAACTAGTTAAAAATTTGAAACAACTTATATTTCTAACAATAGGAATAGTGTGAGGCTTATTATCTTCAACTTTGGCAACAAATAAACCTGGATTTGAATCCCAGGGCTTCCAGTTATTAGCTGTGTGACTCAGGAAAAGTTATTTAATCCCTCTGAGCCTCAGTTTCCTCTTTTGTAACATAGGAGAAATCAGATTTTTTAACGGGGTAAGGTTGATGGGCAAGTATAGGGGAGAGGTGGACCTCTGTGGCCAACATCACTGTCCATCCTGTAGCTATTGGCAATTGACAGTAACAGGGCCCTTAGGTGGTGTGACTCTGGATGTATTTTGATGCTTACAGTCACTCCAGTCAGCAGAAACTGATGAAGGGAACTAATATTTACTGGTTTCAATAAGTATCTCTTTTCTCAGGGATAAAGATTTACCAGGACCACTGCCAAGCCAATTACAGCACAAAGAAAGGAAGTTGAGCCCTTCACAAATGCGAGGTAATGAGACCCATCCCAAAATGAAAGCATAAACAAAAGCCCCTTAATATATCTGATCATTTTTTTTCTCTAAGGGAGATCTGGGATTTCAAGGGTTGTCTACAGAACTCTGTTATTTAAAAGCAAAAAAAATCTATATTTTATGATAACAATGTCTAATTTGTGGGAAGGAAGGTGGATTAGTTTTTTTAATATTTATTTATTTATTTATTGGCTGTGCCAAGTCTTAGTTGCGGCACGTGGGATCTTCATTGCGGCAGGCAGGATCTTTAGTTGCAGCATGTGGGATCTTTAGTTGTGGCATGCAGACTTCTTAGTTGCAGCATGAGGACCCTTAGTTGCCACATGCATGCGGGAACTAGTTCTCCGACCAGGGATCGAACCTGGGCCCCCTGCATTGGGAGCGTGGAGTCTTACCCACTGGACCACCAGGGAAGTCCTGGGGGATTACTTTCAAATAGACATCTTCAAGAATTTAGACAGTCCTGGCCAAATATTTTTATTCAAAGGAGAACTTGTGGTGTGGAGAAGAAAAAATACAAGGTCAAATAGAAATTAAGTAACAAAGCAGTATCAACACAACTAAAGTGCCAGGATTTCTCATAGAAAAAAATTATAATGATAAAATGAGCTACCCTCGCTACAGTTCATTCATCCAAACAACAAATACTTACTTAAAGCCAACAGTGTACTAGGCAAAACACAGGTCAGACATGTTCCCTGCCCTAATAGGAAGTCTTACAGGGAAGACAGTTAAACCATGAATTTGTTGATTGAACCATTTAAATTACAACATGACACAAGTTATGATAGGGAAAGTATGGAGATAAAGGAGCATAAAAGAAAGTGTCCTAACTTAGTCTCAGTAAGGATAGAAGGGAAGTCCCAGAGAAGGCTAAATAATGAGTAAATCAGACAAAGAGCACAGAAGGGAGTGTTCTGGGTAGAAAGAGTGGAATCTGCAAAGGCCCAGAGAAAAGGGAAAACATGACACACTAGAAAAACTAAAAAAAAAAAATCAAGCATGGCTGTGTTTGGGTTCTGAGAAGGTTAATGCTTCACCCCTCCAAGTTTGGAACCAACTAAGAAATTCCTCCAAGAGACAGGAATCAAAAAAACACCTTTATTGCTGGGAAAGCTGGTTTGGGAACCACAAAAGATTGTCAGGATCAGCACTTCATTTTTCACTGTAAAATTGAACTAAATGCCTTGATAATAACAATTTATGGCTTTATAAAACTTCAAGGTTTCTGAAGTACATTAATATACATTAGTGCTTTAAGGGTACCCACTATTTGTTTTAATCAGGTATTGTTATACATACAGACATAGAAACAACTGTCCTGGAAGAAGTATTTTATTCTCAGAGATCCCTAAAAGTAAGAGACACAGCACACCATGAAGAGGCAAACAGGGAAGCACCAGAGTCAGTCAAAAGGCAAAGGGCAGAGGGAAGTGGGCAAGAGCCTTAGTTTGGTTTCTGCAGGAAGGAATAGACAAGGCAGGATAAGCAGGTTTAGGATTGGCTAGTTAAATTATTTCAGTGAGCTGTGGGTTTCAGGGCTGTCCCTAGTTGTCTGATACCTGGCCCTGCAGTGATTAGGACAGAGGAACAGTAGCCCAGAGTTTAAGAGCCTAAGATAGTTGGTGACTGGGGATATGGTCTCTGGATTGGTTGGTTTGTATATGAAGAACATGCTCACAGGCAAGTCTTTTACTATCTCTAGGAACTGGCTAGTTATGGGAGGGGCAGGCCCTCCAGGATCAGCAAGGCCCCAGATATCAAAGCATCAAATACAGAAACTAGAAAATATGGTTGTCATGAGGATTAAGCACTATGAGAGGTTAATTTGTTCATTTTACAAATATTTATTGAACACCTCCAAATCCCCAGCATCTGCTACCATCCTCACTCTCAGTTGATACCCTTGCTTCCTACCCCTTTATAATCAGAGAATTCTGATTCTGCAATCAGAATAGAACTTCCACAGACTCCCACTTCCATATCTACCCCCACCAGCATCTGTACCCACAAACTCTGCCCTCCTCCCTCTTCCACAAATGAACTTTATACTTTTATCTAAAGTAATCCTTCCATTGTGGACTAGATCACATCTCCTCTCTCAAATTCAAAGATATGACCAAAGAAACTGTGTCCCCCGCTTCAACACCAATTTTTTTCACTCTCTATTATATCATTCCTATTATCATACAAATTTACTATTATTTCCCCTAAGAAATATACTGTGACCTCATTTCCTCCTCCAGCTACTACACAATTTCTTTGCTCCTCTTTGCAGAAAAATCCCCCGAAAGAGGTGTCTATACTCATTGTCTCCAAAACTATTTTTCCCATTCCTAGATATTTACACATTCTTGTTTTCTTCCTACCTCACTGGTCACTCCTCAGTCTCTTTTGCTAGTTTCTCCCTTTCTCCTGATTCCTCTTAATGTTAGACCACCCCAGAGCTCAGTCCTTGATCCTCTTCTCTTCTTCATCCCACTCACACATGTGGTGATCTCATCTAGTCTTAGGCTTTAAATACCTATATGCCAACAATTCCCAAATGTATATGTCCAGCCAGGTCTCTCTCCCCAGCTCCAGACTCATATCTAACTGCCTACCTGACATCTCCAATTGTATGTCTAATAGACACCTCAAACTCAACATGTCAAAAACTGAACTCCTGGGAAATTCCCTGGCAGTCCAGTGGTTAGGACTCCACGCTGCTGCTGCCAGGGGCCCAGGTTCAGGGAACTAAGATTCTGCAAGCCACATGGCGTGGCCAAAAAAAAAAAAAACTGAACTCCTAATATGTTCCTCTTACTCTTTTTTTTTTATTGTAGTAAAGTATACATAACATAAAAATTACAATTTTAACCATTTTTAAGAGTTCACACAGATCAGTGGCATTAAATATGTTCACATTGTCCTCTAACCATCACTACCATCCACCTCCAGAACTTTTTCATCATCCCAAACTGAACCTCCAGACCCATTAACCAGTAACTCCCCATCCTCTCCTCCCCTCAGCCTCTTCTAAAATTTGACCTACCCATAGCTTTCCCCATCTCAGATAATGGTATTTCATCCTTCCACTTGTTCTGGAAAAACTCTGGAGTCATCCTTGACTCTTCGTTCTCACCCTACCTCTAAATCCATCAGGAGGGACTTCTCTGGTGGCACAGTGGTTAACAATCCGCCTGCCAACTCAGGGGACACAGGTTCGAGCCCTGGTCAGGGAAGATCCCACATGCTGTGGAGCAACTAAGCCCGTGCGCCACAACTACTGAGACTGCGCTCTAGAGCCTGCAAGCCACAACTACTGAGCCCGCGTGCCACAATTACTGAAGCCCACATGCCTAGAGCCCGTGCTCCACAGCAAGAGAAGCCACCAGAATGAGAAGCCCGCCCACCACAACGAAGAGTAGCCCCCTCTCGCAGCAACTAGAGAAAGCCTGCGTGCAGCAACAAAGACCCAATGCAGCCAAAAATAAAAATAAATAAATAAATAGATAAATGAAGAAATGTGTATTTTAAAAAATAAATAAATAAAATAAATCCATCAGGAAATCTCATTGGCTCTACCTTTAAAATATATAGAGATTTATACGACCTCTACTGCTACAACCCTGGTCTAAAGCACTGTTATTGCTCACCCACGATAGCCTCCTACCTGAGGCTAGTCTCCCTGCTTCTACCCAAATCCTTACAAAAGTCTGTTCTAACAATAGCCACAGTGATCCTGTTAAAATATGTCAGGTCGGGGAGAGGGAGGCGCTGACCTATGTAACTCTGAAAACGACATTTTGACTAGAAACTGTAAGACTGAACACAAAAGGAGCTATACATAAACAACACACAATATACTCTAATTAGTAAAGTTGTTTCTCATAGGGGTATAGATTAACAATTCTGAAACTGTTGTACATGTATACGACGATTGAATAAATAAGTGACTCAATGGTGGATGGTGGGAGCCAGGTTTCTCTCTGTTGGAGTAGGAAGTTTCAGATAAACAAGGGGAGAAGGCTAAAGTGAAGCAGTGGAACTGGATTAGAGTGAGACATCAGTGTGAACTCATGTTTAACTTAATATGGATGCAGATGGTAGATCAAGAAATAATATGATATGTGTGTATACATGGGTTAGTATATGTGCATATATTTCCTACCTCTGTTTGCTGAGAGGACTTAAAAGCACTGACACCCCCAGATCTTGACTTCCAATGTCAGTCTCCTATCAAAGAATCAGAGTTCCTTGGATAAATGGCTGATTCTAGGGCTTTGGCAGAGAATATACAAAATGAACCTGGAATATTTTGCAGTGCCAGAAAGTAAGGAGATGCTCAAAATACAAAAGGACAAGAGCATGTCAAAGACATACAGAAATGAACCTGAAAGAGCTCACAACAGCCAAAGCTGGAATAATTTGAACAACAAAAATAAATAGAATAGTATTAGATTATAACTCAAAGTATAAAATAAATATCGATAAGTCCCTAGTGATAGAAATAAATGATTAAATTTTTTTTTTTTTTTTTTGGCTGTGTTGGGTCTTCGTTGCTGCATGCGGGCTTTCTCCAATTGTATCAAGCAGGGGCTACTATTTGTTGCGGTGCACGGGCTTTTCATTGCGGTGGCTTCTCTTGTTGTGGAGCTTGGGCTCTAGGCGCACGGGCTTCAGTAGTTGTGGCACGTAGGCTCAGTAATTGTGGAGCACGGGCCTAGTTGCTCCGCGGCATGTGGGATCTTCCTGGACCAGGGCTCGAACCCGTGTGCCCTGCATTGGCAGGCGGATTCTTAACCACTGCGCCACCAGGGAAGTCCCATGATTGAATTTTTTAAAAGAAGAAGAGACAAATCTCTCTTACAAGAGAATTCCAAATAATGTATGTAGATATTACCTCTTTCAGGAGGTAGAGCTTAATTCCCCATTCCCCTGAGCCCTCTGTCCCTTGAGTCTGGACTACCCTTAGCAACTTGCTTCCAAAGAGTAGAATATGAAAAAGGAAGGAAGGAAGTTCACAGTGGAAAAATCTGACAAACACTACCTCAGCCAGTTAATCAAGGTTGCCATCACCAGTGATAAGTCATGTTGATAGCCTTAATATAATGATGATAACACCACTTCAGTTCTGTGGTCTTCCTCCCCAAAACCCATAATCTCAGGCTAACCATGAGAAGAACATCAGAAAAACCCAAATTGAAGGACTTCTACAAAGTACCTGAACAACACTCCTCAAAACTGACAAGGGCGGGACTTCCCTGGTGGCGCAGTGGCTAAGCATCCTCCTGCCAATGCAGGGAACACAGGTTAGATCCCTGGTCTGGAAAGATCCCACATGCCATGGAGCAACTAAGCCCGCAAGCCATAACTACTGAGCCCGCGCACCACTACTACTGAAGCCCACGCGCCTAGAGCCCGTGCTCCGCAACAAGAGAAGCCACCACAATGAGAAGCCCGCACACCTCAAGGAAGAGTAGGCCCTGTTCGCTGCAACTAGAGAAAGCACGCGCGCAGCAACGAAGACCCAACGCAGCCAAAAAACCCCCAAAAAACAAACAAAAACTAGTAAGGGTATCAGAAAAAAAGGAAAGTCAGATAAACTGTTATACAGAAGAGGTTAAAAAAACATGATGACTAATTGTAATATGGTGTCCTGGATGGGATCTTGGACAGAAAAAGGGTGTAGGGAATACAGTAAAATCCGAATAATGTCTGCCGTTTAGTTAATAGTACTACACCAATGTTGGCTTCTTTGATGTGACAAATGTACCTTAGTAATGTAAAATGTTAATGTTATGGGAAACTGGGTGAGGGAACTCTCTGTTCTATCTTTGCAACTACATCTAAAACCAATCTGAAATAAAATTTAAAATAAAATTTAAAACATAACCACGCACATATTACCTCTCTGACCTCTCCTACTCCTTTCCTCTTACTCACTCTGCTCCAGCCACGCTAGCATCCTTGCTGTTCCTGGAGCATGCCGGGCCCATTCCCCTTACGGCCTTTGTGCTCTAGCTCTTCCCTCTGCCTAGTCCTCTCTTCTTCCAGATATCCACTCTCTCACCTTTCAAGTTTTTGCTCAAATCTTACATTTTAATACAAGCAACCTATCCTTCAATTCCTAGAAATCCCAACCCCCCCCAACCCTGTATTACTTTTTCTCTTTTTCCATAGCACTTACCACCTTCTAACCTTCTAACATGCTCTCTGTCTTACCTATTTATTACATTTATATAAGGGCAGAATTTTTGTCTGTTTAGTGCACTAATGTATCCTAGGCACTTACAGCAGCACCTGGCACATACAAGGCGTGCAATAAAAATTTGTTGATTAAGCCGCATGAATGCCTACTACATGGCCAGAAATACTGGGAGAAAAAAAGAAACACGTCAGAGATAGTTCCAGCCCTAGAGAAGACAGCCTTATATCAAGGGAGAAGGATGTTAACTTTTCACACAAATATAAGGCAGGTATCTTATTTCTATAGAATTAATCATTCTTATACACAGAGATGCTAAAATTTGAATGTGATACGAAATGTTTTATACTGGTACCATTTGGGAGAATACCTTGTTCTGGATTCACCTCTTCATTTACTAATTTTAGAAAATACATGTCTAACTTTGGCTCCAGTTAATGCCTTGAGTATTTCTTTAAAAAAACTTTGAGGGCTTCCCTGGTGGTGCAGTGGTTGAGAATCTGCCTGCCAATGCAGGGGACACGGGTTTGAGCCCTGGTCTGGGAGGATCCCACATGCCGCAGAGCAACTAGGCCCGTGAGCCACAACTACTGAGCCTGTGCGTCTGGAGCCTGTGCTCTGCAACAAGAAAGGCCGCGATAGTGAGAGGCCCGCGCACCACGATGAAGAGTGGCCCCCGCTTGCCTCAACCACAGAAAGCCCTCGCACAGAAACGAAGACCCAACACAGCCAAAAATTAAATTAATAAATAAATAAATAATAAAATTTAAAACAAAACAAAACAAAAAACTTTGAGTCTGTACAAAACATTCAGACCTCACAGATGGATAGTCAGAAGTCAGGTGGGCTCACCTGGTCCCTCGTCTCTGGGTCTTACAAGGCTGAAATGAAGGTGTTGACCAGCTTGGCCTTTTATCTGGAGGCTCTGGAGGAGAATCTGCTTCTGAGCTTGTTCAAATTTTTGGCAGAATGCAGTTCCTTGTAGTATAGGGCTGAGGTCCCGCTTCCTTGCTGGCTGTCAGCCGGGAGCCTCTCTCAGACCTTTAAGGCTGCCTGCATTCCACATCACATGCCCTCTCCATCTTCAAACCAGCAACAATGAGTCAAGTCCTTCTCCTGCTTTGAATCTCTCACTTCATCTGCCACATCTCTCTTGCTTCATAAGGGACTCATTCAGATAATCCAGGGTAATCTACCTTAATTACATCTGCAAAATCCCCTTTGTCATGTAAAGTAATACATTCACAGGTTCCAGGAATTAGGGTATGAACATCCTTCAAGAGCCATTTTGCCTACATATTTGCTTTTCCACCAATTAGTTTATTCTAGTTCAAATCTCATGGAAGGACACTGTCCTTTATAAGAAATGTCTACTAAATACTCAAATTTCTCTAAATAGTTTTTCAGAACATGACCTCCAATCAATGGTAATATCTGTTCTAGTTCCATAAGAATATGTATTTATTCTTAAATAACTGTCCTAACCTAATTCCATTTCCCCAGCCTTCCAAGATGCCTACAACTTCTTTAACAAGGATAAAACTGGCTGTATTGATTTACATGGAATGATGTGCACTTTAGCTAAGTTGGGAATGAATCTAACCAAGCATGATGTCTATAATGAACTAAGATGTGCTGATATTGATCGTGAGTACTTTGACTTGTCATTATTTTTTTCATAAAAAATTTTTATAAATATATATTTTTTCTCAGACTACATAAACATGAGAAGTAAACCTCATTCATTTGCCAAAAGCACATATATGTGTTTCTCTTTAAAGTTATCGGTGTACAAGTTATGAAATCAAATTAATGCTACAAAATGGGCTAGTCTTTGAAAAAGCCTGTGTGGAAACGAAAAGTGACTGTCATATTTAATATCAAATTCAGATTACTTGTCCTAATGTACATTTTGGAGGGTGCCTTGAAATAACAGATACAAAGGCATTGACAATTTCAAAAATAACCTGTTACTGTTACCCAAAAACTGGCTTCGCCTCTTGGTGGGTGTTGAGCGAAAAGACACAACCAAGCCAAAGAGCAGAAGGAAGGATTTATTACTTGCAACAAGTAAGGAGAACGCTGGGGATCTTTCCCAAAGCAGTGTCTCCCCAAACAGCAAAAATGGGAAGGTTTTAAGCCAAGGGTACATGCATATTCATGAAGGGGCTGGAGCAGAGGAGAATTCAGCATAGAATTGGGGCAAAGGTCGACAGATCCAGGCTCTAGTTGATTGAGGTTATGAGGGTCAGCAAAGGTCAGCAGCATCATTCCTTAGGCTCTAGGTATTCTGGTAAAGGTTGAGTGCTCAAGGCGGTTTGGATCCTGCAAAACAGCTCAAGAATGTGCTTCAGGCTAATCTCAACTTCAAAACAGAACTGGGAGTCTTTACAACTGATATATTATTTCCAATATGGTTAAGTTATTTTCCTGGCCTGGTAATACCAGTTTGTTCTTACATTCTTTGTTCCTTTAAAATCATTAACTATGAGGCGTATTCTTCTGCAAGGACAAGCACTATGGCCAGGCTTAGATGACAAAATGGCTTAGGCCTAAAATGGCTTCTCTTATGTCAAGAAAGTTATGCCTAGTTTTCTTCCTCTGGGACCCCCTACCCTATCTGCCTACATTGCCAAGGAAATCCAAGCCCTTTGTTTCTGTTTGAATCATTTTAGTACAAATCTTCCTTCCATCATTAGAGCCCACCTATATTGACTCTTAAATGCCACAGCATTTTTATTGATATTTTTAAAGCATATAGGTAATGTGTTCTTTGAATATACTGATTTAGTGACTAGTAGCCCAAGCTGGTATGTTGTGTGGAATATATATTCAGCACAGTACCTCATCTCACTTCTCCTCACCCACCTGCCAGTGCCCCATTCAATCAGCAGCATCCCATGTGTGTCAGTCACCATTTAATTAAAGTGTCACTTGTTTCCACGAACTCTACCCAAATTTTTATTCTTTCATTGAAACATAAACACTCTAATAGCACTCGCTATCCTTTAATTTTAGAGGAAACAGGGTAAAACTCTGGCATATTCTAATAATAGAAATATAGAGGTGGGAGTGAAGTGGGAAGGTAAATATATCCTTGTTCTGAGCTTTAGATTTCTGTTGCAGGAGATGGGAAGGTGAATTTCTCAGACTTTATAAAGGTGCTAACAGATAACAACCGCTTCCTTAAGGCTGTGGGTGAGTAGAGATATTGCTTAATAGATAGCAGATGGTTAGTTGCAATTCATGGCACTGTAAAGATTATTCATTTAGGTCTCCAATCAGGAAGGTGTAGTCTGGGATGTGATTTACTTTTGTACTGCTTCTCTAAAACAAAATTTGCTAGGGAAATTGATACAGTTTTAGAATTTTAACTTAAATGCATCAAGTCCTTCTGCAGAAGATACTGCTTTTTGGACTCCAATGAGAACACTCAGGCAGTGGTATAGAAAATTTTGGTCACCTTTTATAGTACTTTAATTCTTTACCAGTACCTGTGCTACTTTGGGAGGTACTCCTCCTACAGAAGAAAAAATATCTTTTTAGAAAAAGAAAAATGCTCTCTCTCTCTCAGGCAGATTTGGGTATAGATAATTCACTCTTCCTGAAAAATATCTTCCTCACCCTGGTGAAGCCTCTTTCCTCGGTGTGAGGGCTGGACAGTCTGCTGGAGGTTCGAGAGCATGTTCTCACACAAGGGTATAATGAAGTGGAGGTACTCAAATTATTGCTGTTAGTCCTCTAACAGTTTGTTTATGAATTTAACAAGCTGCCTTGGAAAATCTAACCCTATTCATATCTTGTCTTCTAGGATGAATGCATTCCAAATTCCAAATATTGTATACAGTTTTGAAAAATACATCCTTTCATAAGCTATGAACTGTTTTAGTATAAACAGAAGTTACTGTTTCAAGTATCACTATAGTAACAAGGGTTTGCCTGCACACCAGAAGTATGTTAATCAACAATTCCTTTACATAGAAGAACAGAACAATAGTCCTTAACACATAATTCATGTTTATGTTAAATGTATTACTGTATTTACTTAGAAGTCACTGAACTAAAAGTATTTCATTTAAAATTCCATGATTATTTTGTCTGTTCAGTAATCAAAATGACCTTTTTACCAAATAGAACAGACTTCGGATGTTTTTCTATAATTCTCTGTTCTTGACTTGGTATTAATATTGTATATACAGTAATACAACTGTCACTTTAATCCTTTTTATGATAGAGTTTTTTTCAGAAGGCATTTTGAATTTTTTTTTCCCTCCACAGTTCCAGAAACGGAGAACTGTTTAGATTTAGCTGGCAACCCAGGGATCCTATTGTTTGAAATCCTATCAAAGCTTGTAGAGACTTCAGCCTTACCCAGAAAGGCTATAATGGAAATAGTAAGGTAGGTGGCAAAGAAAGAACAAAAACGACCTTCTCGGCAGCATTTATGAGGATATTAACAAGGCAGCCACCTCTCCCTAACATCCTACTCCATGGATCTGCTCCAAAACAAAGGAGAAGGTGTATAGGCAAATAAATAGTCATGTGCCACAACATGAGACCGTATTCCTTCATCCTCACTGCACTGCCTAGTTCCGAAATTGCAAGGTTGATTCAGACGATCTCAGTGCCCCATGAAAGCCTAAGACAGCCAAAAAAGTTCAGCTTCTCCTACCCTAGGCTAGAGAATCCCAGAGGAACGAGACTTTTCCAGGAATGATTTTGGGTGAGCTTGGAAATCTAGTTTGAATACAAGATACTCCCATTCACACTGGATCTACCAGGGGCTGTCAAAAGGTCCTTTGGGATGAGGTACAGCAATTTCATACTTCCCAAAGTAGTCTTTGGACTGGAGCAGAGCCAGAATTAGACTTGAGAATAGAGGATAAGGAAACATTCTCACACCCAAATGTGTTTATTCCAGCAAATATCACTAAAGATACATTTCCTCAATCTATGTCTATCATTGTATTACAAAAATTAAATGTTTCTGTTATCAGTCTTTTCAACTCTTACTCTCTCAAAGCATTCTACTATCCCACTTAGAGAGACTTAAAAATACAGAATGCCACCAACAATGTAAAATATCTTTCTGCTCCTCAACAGGTAATCTCTTTACACTATCCTACACCTAGGTCAGATGTGGAACAGAGGGTGCACAACATTCTACACTTCATTCCAAGTCAAATACATGTATTAAATGCCTGCTGTTGGTACACAAATTTGGCACATTCCTTAACCATTCAGCCTCAGTTTCCTCATCTATAAAATGAGAATAATAATACCCATAACACAATTATAGGGAAATTGTGAGGATATGTGATAATGCAGGTAAAGTGCTCAGCACATCATAGGAGCTCAATAAATGTTAGCTAGTATTATTATGTGAAAGTAACTAGAATAAGTATAGAATACACACATTATTTATTATTAATCCTCACCTACTGATATGCCCTATCATCCCCACTTTACAGATTAAAAAAGCTAAAGCACAGGTCAGTTAAGTAACCTGCCCAAAGGGGTAGGGGTGCCTAGATTTTAGCACAAACTGTCTGGTTCCAGAAACCATGCTCTTTTCCACCTCCTTGTATTGCTGCTTATATCCAGTAAGTGCTCAGGAAATGTTAGCAGATGTTGGTGTTTTTATTGTTATTATGGTTATGGTAGTTACTTATCATATACCTGGTTCCTGAGGAGATCAGGCAGAAGTATTTAACAGGTGGCATTTGCATTTAAGGAGCTTAAAATATAAATGGAAAGAAGGGACTTCCCTGGTGGCACAGTGGTTAAGGATCCTCCTGCCAATGCAGGGGACACAGGTTCGATCCCTGGTCCAGGAAGATCCCACATGCCGTGGAGCAACTAAGCCCGTGCACCACAACTACTGAGCCTGCGCTCTAGAGCCCACAAGCTGCAACTACTGAAGCCCGCGTACCTAGAGCCTGTGCTCCACAAAGAGAGAAGCCACCTCAATGAGAAGCCCACGCATCGCAACGAAGAGTAGCCCCCACTCGCTGCAACTAGAGAAGGCCCGTATGCAACAACAAAGACCCAACACAGCCAAATAAATAATTAATTAATTAATTTAAAAAAAAATCTTCCAACAAACAAAAGTCCAGGACTAGATGGCTTCAGAGGTGAATTCTATCAAATACTTAGAGAAGAGCTAACACCCATCCTTCTCAAACTCTTCCAAAACACTGCAGAGGAAGGAACACTCCCAAACTCATTCTACAAGGCCACCATCACCCTGATACCAAAACCAGACAGAGATACTACAAAAAAAGAAAATCACAGACCAATATCACTGATGAATATAGATGCAAAAATCCTCAACAAAATACTAGAAAACAGAATCCAGCAACACATTAAAAGGATCATACACCACAATCAAGTGGGATTTATCCCAGGGATGCAAGGATTCTTCAATATACGCAAATCAATCAATGTGATACACCATATTAACAAAGTGAAGAATAAAAATCATATGATCATCTCAATAGATGCAGAAAAATCTTTTGACAAAATTCAACACCCATTTATGATAAAAACTCTCCAGAAAGTGGGCATAGAGGGAACCTACCTCAACATCATAAAGGCCATATATGACAAACCCACAGCAAACATCATTCTCAATGGTGAAAAACTGAAAGCATTTCCTCTAAGATCAGGAACAAGACAAGGATGTCCACTCTCACCACTATTATTCAACATAGTTTTGGAAGTCCTAGCCACGGCAATCAGAGAAGAAAAAGAAATAAAAGGAATACAAATTGGGAAAGAAGAAGTAAAACTGTCACTGTTTGCAGATGACATGATACAATACATAGAGAATCCTAAAGATGCCACCAGAAAACTACTAGAGCTAATCAATGATTTTGGTAAAGTTGCAGGATGCAAAATTAATGCACAGAAATCTCTTGCATTCCTATACGCTAACAACAAAAGATCAGAAAGAGAAATTAAGGAAACAATCCTATTCACCATTGCAACAAAAAGAATAAAATACCTAGCAATAAACCTACCTAAGGAGGTAAAAGACCTGTACTCAGAAAACTATAAGACACTGATGAAAGAAATTAAAGATGACACAAACAGATGGAGAGATATACCATGTTCTTGGATTGGAAGAATCAATATTATGAAAATGACTATACTACCCAAAGCAGTCTATAGATTCAATGCAATCCCTGTCAAATTACCAGTGGCATTTTTTACAGAACTAGAATAAAACTCTTAAAATTTGTATGGAGACACAAAAGACCCCGAATAGCCAAAGCAATCTTGAGGGAAAAAAATGGAGCTGGAGGAATCAGACTGGCTGACTTCAGACTATACTACAAAGCTACAGTAATCAAGATGATATGGTACTGGCACAAAAACAGAAATATAGATCAATGGAACAGGATAGAAAGCCCAGAGATAAACCCACACACCTATGGTCAATGAATCTATGACAAAGGAGGCAAGGATATGCAATGGAGAAAAGACAGTCTCTTCAATAAGTGGTGCTGGGAAAACTGGACAGCTACATGTAAAAGAATGAAATTAGAACACTCCCTAACACCATACACAAAAATAAACTCAAAATGGAATAAAGACCTAAGCGTAAGACCAGACACTATAAAACTCTTGGAGGAAAACATATTCAGAACACTGTATTACATAAATCACAGCAAGATCTTTTTTGACCCAACTCCTAGAGTAATGGAAATAAGAACAAAAATGAACAAATGGGACCTAATGAAACTTAAAAGCTTTTGAACAGCAAAGGAAACTACAAACAAGATGAAAAGACAACCCTCAGAATGGGAGAAAATATTTGCAAATGAATCAATGGACAAAGGATTAATCTCCAAAATATATAAACAGTTCATGCAGCTCAATATTAAAAAAAACAAACAACCCAATGAAAACATGGGCAGAAGAGCTAAATAGACATTTTTCCAAAGAAGACATACAGATGGCCAAGAAGCACATGAAAAGCTGCTCAACATCGCTAATCATTAGAGAAATGCAAATCAAAACTACAATGAGGTATCACCTCACACCAGTTAGGATGGGCATCATCAGAAAATCTACAAACAACAAATGCTGGAACTTTGTTATAGAGCAGAAACTAACACACCATTGCAGAGCAATTATACTCCAATAAAGATGTTAAGAAAGTTTAAAAAAAAATTCTGGAGAGGGTGTGGAGAAAAAGTAACCCTCTTGCACTATTGGTGGGAATGTAAATTGATACAACCACTATGGAGAACAGTATGGAGGTTCCTTAAAAAACTAAAAATAGGGGCTTCCCTGGTGGCACAATGGTTGAGAATCCGCCTGCCAATGCAGGGGACATGGGTTCGAGCCCTGGTCTGGGAAGATCCCACATGCCACGGAGCAACTAGGCCCGTGAGCCACAACTACTGAGCCTGTGCGTCTGGAGCCTGTGCTCAGCAACAAGAGAGGCCCGCGCACCACGATGAAGAGTGGCCCCCGCTTGCCACAACTAGAGAAAGCCCTCGCACAGAAACGAAGACCCAACACAGCCAAAAATAAATAAATAATTTTAAAAAACAAAAACAAAAACTAAAAATAGAATTACCATATGACCCAGCAATCCCACTACTGGGCATATACCCAGAGAAAACCGTAATTCAAAAAGACACATGCACCCCAATGTTCATTGCATCACCAGGTCATGGAAGCAACCTAAATGCCCATAGACAGATGAATGGATAAAGAAGATGTGGTACATATACACAATGGAGTATTACTCAGCCATAAAAAGAAACGAAATTGGGTCACTTGTAGAGACATGGATGGATCTAGAGACTGTCATACAGATTGAAGACAGAAAGAGAAAAACAAATATCGTATATTAATGCATATATGTGGAATATAGAAAAATGGCACAGATGAACCGGTTTGCACTGCAGAAATAGAGACACAGATGTAGAGAACAAACGTATGGACACCAAGGGGGGAAAGTGGCGGGGGGGGGGGAGGGGGTGGTGGGATGAATTGGGAGATTGGAATTGACATACATACACTAATATGTATAAAATAGATAACTAATAAGAACCTGCTGTATAAAAAATAAAGTAAAATTCAAAAATTCAAAAAAAAGTGTTTACTCTCACTCTTAAGTATGAATAGACATCCAAGGATCAAGAGATATTTAAGGAAAACCTGTGTTACTAAAGAAAGATTAAAACAGGAGGAAAGGAAGGGAGGGAGGGAGGAAAGAAAACAGTTATAAATATAACCTGGTATATAATCATCAAACAAAGATTAGAGTCTCAGGGAAGGGAGAGACTCTATACCACGCCAGCAGTTTTCTAACTTGGGCACTCATCATTATCACCTGGAGCGATTGTCAAAACACATCGCTGAGCCCCAGGGTTTCTGATTCAGGAGTTTTGTGTGAGACCCAAGAATTTGTATTTCTAACAAGTTCCCAGTGCTGCTGCTGCTGCTGATTTGAGGACCACACCCAGAGCCATAGAGTCTAAAGAGAATACTCTGAAGGAAAGGAAAGGTGAGCCTTAAAGAACCTAGTAGGAAGTAAATTACACTGAGAGAAACGACTATTATTCTATATTCAGAGGCGAGTGAGATCATTGTGAGTGGATGGGTTCAAGGCTAGGGAAGGACCCTAGTTTGTGGCTCAATATCAAAACAAACAAACAAACAACCCAATCAAAAATGGGCAGAAGACCTAAATAGACATTTCTCCAAAGAAGACATACAGATGGCCAAGAGGCACATGAAAAGATGCTCAACATCGCTAATTATTAGAGAAATGCAAATCAAAACTACAGTAAATTATCACCTCACACCGGTCAGAATGGCCATCATCAAAAAGTCTACAAACAATAAATGCTGGAGAGGGTGTGGGGAAAAAGGAACCCTCCTACACTGCTGGTGGGAATGTAAACTGATACAGCCACTATGGAGGACAGTATGGAGGTTCCTAAAGAAACTAAAAACAGAGCTACCATAAGACCCAGCAATCCCACTCCTGGGCATGTATCCGGAGAAAAACATGGTTCAAAAAGATACATGCACCCCAGTGTTCATTGCAGCGCTATTTACAATAGCCAAGACATAGAAGCAACCTAACATGGATCATAATCGATAGGTATTTTTCTAGACAAGACTGGGAAGTCTTGGGGAAGAGGAAGGAAGGCAAAGCCCAGGGACTGCATATATAAAGTAATTAAATGGCCTGTGGAAAATATCAGTAAATGTTCTATAAATGTCACAGAAACAAGCCCTCAATAAATAATATTGAATGAATATACAAATTAAATTTAAAATGAATGCGTTCAGCATATATAACTTGCAACTTGACTTTTTTTTCTTTCTGTCCAACACTCAGGCACTTTTTTTCAGTAGGACTATGGCACTTTTTTTCAGTAGGACTGTAGCACTTTTTAACCACCTGTGAATTACTTTTTTTTTTCCTAGCTATTTCCAAAGAAAATTCCAGGAAACCACCTCGGAAATGGTGTGGAGCCCTTATGCTATGGGTTATGGAAAAAGGAGATTTAAGCCAGACATATGCATACCTCCAAGCTCAAGCACAGCCGCCTTTGCTAATGCTGCCCGGATTGCAATAATGAAAGAAAAGGATGTATTTAAATTTCTTGAAGAGCTCAAGAGTAAGAGCCATTTGTCCTCTCCCCACTGTTGTAAAGGATTTATTTGTATATTACTGGTCAGAAATAAATACTAGATGCCAAGTGCTTTAAGAGTAGGGCCACAGCCTATTCTGAGTGTCTGGTCTCTGTCACACAGATATCATTTGAAAGCAAATGTACCTGAATCCCCAGACACCTGATGAAGCTGAAAGTCTGTGGATGCGTGGGTGGTAGGAGCAGGAGAGTGAAGAAGGGGAGGCATGGCCCCTGAGGAGATGAATAGACAAAGAGCAAAATAGGTACCACATGTATGTCTTTTATGTGAATTTCTTCTTACATTATTTGTGATACCAGTTTTTATCTTCTTAGGATGCAGTCCTCCTTCAGATAGCCCATATTCAAAAATACCCATCTTTCCACTGGTTCCTAATGTGGATGGGGTGGTAATGGGAAAGCCATTCAAAGACATACAGAAATTAAAAATGCTAAGGAGAAAGGAGCCTCTGAATTTCTTTGAGAACTATTTTTTCCATAAAAAAGACTGGAAAACACAGGTGAGACTTAGATTATGTCATATCAGTTAAATACTTAGGTTTTTAAGTTCTAACTTAACAGAACTAGTAATGTGCTTTTTAATGACAAATATTTTCAGTCATGATATTTCAAACCAGATTCCATAGCCATGTTCCTAAATTTAAAGCCCAGGTATAAATATTTCATTTAATTTCAACAAATAGTTAAACTTACTGAAAATACATAATATTATCATTCTAATCTAGTCCATTACAACATCTAACCTAATATACAATAAATGTCAATTAGAAACCAAGAAATGGAACTTTCAAGTTTCAGAATGAAAGTAACCGAGCTAACATGAACACTACCCCACCAATCTACTCACTCACCATGCCCAACCCATCACACAGACTCATGTGACCACATAAAAATACCAAATGAAATAAAGTGACATATAAAAATGCATTCAAAAGAAAAGGATCCCTTTGTTTCAGAAAGAAGAGAGAACCTAAGGCTAGAATGGTATGTTCATAAATGACCCTGTGAGTGGCTGAGGGAGAGGTGAGAGGTGAAGCCCTCATGGGGCTTCACATGGATCTGGATCCTTCATATGGATCTAGGCCCTGATGGCTAGGGGTTGGGGTTTTGTTTTTTTTTTTTTCCCCAGTGGGAATGAATATTTATTTATTTATTTAAAAAATTTTTTTCCTGTCTTTTTTTTTTTTAACATCTTTATTGGAGTATAACTGGTTTACAATGGTGTGTTAGTTTCTGCTTTATAACAGTGAATCAGTTATACATATACATATGTCCCCATATCTCTTCCCTCTTGCGTCTCCCTCCCTCCCACCCTCCCTAAGGGGTTGGGGTTTTGATGACTGTTCAGGGTCAGGAGATATGGACCCTGTAGGTGAGCAGCTAGGACTGAAACCTCTACAAAACCGGAATCTGAAAGGGCTGCCCTTTTAGTGAAAGGAGGAGTCTCCTGGCGCAACACAAACAACCACCAGTTAGAACCAGTTAGAAGACATAAGAAGATAAAATGACCTCATTTAAAATAGTAACAGAAGAGATAAAACTCCTAGAGATTATTTAGGAAATATAAAATATCTATGTAAAGAAATGGTTAAGATGCTCCTAACGGACCCAGAAGAAAATGTGAACAAACAGAAAGGCAGACCATGTTCTCAATTTAAAATGTTTGACATCATAAAGATGTTGTTCTTTCTTGCTTGATCTATAACTTTAATGTGATTTTTTGAATTTACCCAAAGGATTTTTATAACTAAATAATCTGGTTCATACACAAAAAATAAGAACAGTCAGAGTAATCTGGAAGAAAAACTTAATGAACACAGGGAGTAACTTTACTAAATATTAAGGCATATTTAAAAGTCTCAATAATTAAAATAGTGGAGCGATTGTCAAATTAATAGATCCAAAGAACAAAATACAAAATCCAAAAATAGATAAAAATATACAGAGAATTTTAATTTTAAAAAAATGTGACATTTCTGGGACTCCCCTGGTAGCACAGTGGTTAAGAATCTGCCTGCCAATGCAGGGGACACAGGTTCGTGCCCTGGTTGGGGAAGATCCCACATGCCACGGAGCAACTAAGCCCGTGCGCCACAACTACTGAGCCTGCGCTCTATAGCCCACGAGCCACAACTACTGAGCCTGCGTGCCACAACTACTGAAGCCCATGCGCCTAGAGCCCATGCTCCACAACAAGAGAAGCTACCGCAATGAGAAGCCCACGCATCGCAATGAAGAGTAGCCCCTGCTCACTGCAACTAGAGAAAGCCCGTGCACAGCAACGAAGACCCAACGCAGCCAAAAATAAATAAACAAATCAAATCAAAGAAAAAAAAGTGACATTTCAATACACCATGGAAAAGATAGATTGTTCAATAAACAGTGTACTAGGTAGCCATCTGAGAAAAAAAATTGAGATGCATAACTTACACCTTCCACAAATTGCAAATGGATCAAAGATATATAGGTAAAAGGAAAAAATGGAAAGAGGAAGAGAATAAAAGAAATCTTTAAAATACTGAAACTCTGGGAAGGCCTTCCTAACAATGACACAAAAGTAATTTTTAAAAGATATTAATTCAAGTACTTCAAGATCAAAAATCCCTACATGGCCAAAAAAGTCACATTTGCAACACATAACACAAAGAGCTAACTTCTCTAATACATCAAAGAGCTTCAAATTGATTAGAAAAAACTAACCTATATAAAAATGAGCAAAGGATATGAACAGTTTTCAGAAACATGAAAAGATATTCAATCTCACTCTTCATAAAAGATCCAAATTAAACCTACCCTGAGATATTGTCTTTCCATATTAGATTGCCCAAGACCAAAAAGCTGAAAAACATATGGGGCACTCCTAAATTGTAGATACGAGTTTAAATTGATTCAGCCTCTACAGAGGAAATTTGGTAATATTTACCAAAATGACAGACCTCGTTCCTTTTGACTATAGGGGAGGTACAGTTTCTCCTCTACTCTCTTAAGGTTTTTGGCAGGGCCTGAGAATTAAATTGACATAAGACAGTTAAAATGGAGAAAAGCAAACACATTTTATTAAATTTTACATGTACCTGGGGGAATGAAGACCCAAAGAAGCAATTAGAATTGAACACTTATGTACTGAAATGGACAGAGTAGTAAATTGTGAAAAAGTGTCCAGACAAAGAGGCTTGGGGGCTAGGGTAGTTAAGTGGGTGAAGAAGTGAATAGGAAGATAAAGGTTAGTTTAATAAGGTATGTTAAGAATAACTGCATAAGAATAAAATACTTTTCTAAAATCATAAAAAATTCCCTGGCAGTCCAGTGGTTAGGACTCCATGCTCTCACTGCTGAGGGTCTGGGTTCAATCCCTGGTTGGGGGACTAATATCCCACATCCCACAAGCTGCACAGTGTGGCCAAAAAATAAATAAGAATATAAAAAATCATAAAAAAAAGAATAAAATAAAAAACAAAATTTGCTTGTACAGGTTTCTCTTTGCCTTGACTCCTTGTCCCTAATGATATGAATGTTACTTTCCTCCTGGTACAGGGAGGACATCTTCCATATGGGGGGTTTATCTCCTGTATTTAGGGGAAAAAAAGGAGAACTCAGTGTACCCTTCTTACACCTGGTGTTCTTCAAGTGCCTTTAGCTCAAAATAATCCTTATGCCAAAGTGGCGTATTTGGGGGTGGCATATTCCGTCACCTTCATGACCTGGCAATTCCACTCCTGGGACACCACCTAAGATACACAGATATCCTTGCACATATTCCAAATGCCACCCATAAGAGGGTAATTCATTACAGGGTCATTTCTGCTAGCAAAAGATTGGTGGGGGGTGGGGGGGGGGAGACTAAATAACCATTAATAGGGACTAGTTAAGTTAGGCTCCAAACACACAGTGAAATGTTCTGCAGCCATGTTAATGACTAAGAAACTCTTTGTGCAATGATGTGAAAGATCTCCAAATGGAAAAAGCAAGATGCAAGGCAGTATGAATAGTACACAACTATTTGTGTAAAAGGAAGAAAAGTCAATATGAAATATGGACATTTTTTTCTTGTAAGATGGCCTGGAAGGAAACACAAGAAATTATGACATTGGTTGCCTGTAGAAAGGGAAACGAGGGGGTTGGGAGAGAAAAGTGCCAGGGAGATCGCAGTGTATACTCACCATACTTTCAGAATTTTGAACCATGTGCATGTTTTACCCTCTAGAAAAACTGAAATAAGAAAGAAGTACTGGTTTGAAGAGTATTAGACAATAAGAACTAAAATAGTACACCATGGTAACATGGAAGATGAGGAGGGCAGTGCCCAGAATTAAAGCTTTCTAAATTCCTTTTATTATTTGGGGAGAGGCTTATGATATTGATTAAATCTATAATTTGTTACATTAATTTTAAGTATTAAAAATGTGAAGACAATCACTAAAAACTAAAATGAATAATTGCCAAAACAGTAGAGGAAGAAAAAAATAAGAAAAGAGAGAACATGAGAAAATAAAAACTGCAAAACAAAATAGGCAGAAAAATCCAAATATATCAGTAATCACAGTAAAAGATTAAACACACCAGTTTAAAAAAATAAAGGGGAAGGAAGGAAGGGAGGGAGGGAGGAAGGAAGAAAGGATCATTTTCAAGTTAAAAAAAAAAGATTCTGATTTTTTAAAAACTAATTTTAAGATATATATTCTTTAAGGGAGACACACCTAAATTATTACACAGAAACTTTAAAGGGACAGAAGCAGATATATCAGGCAAATACAAATCAAAATAAGTTGTTATCCATACATTAGTGTGGGGAAAAGAAAATTTAAGGAAAATATAACTAAAGATAAAGATGCTGTTTAATGATTTTTAAAAATCATCAGGAGAATCTTAACAATAAAAGAAACAAATAAAACAGACACAGATTCACATAGAACAAACTAGTGGTTACCAGAGGGGAGAAGGATGAGGACAGGGGCAAAATAGGTGAAGGGGATTAAGGGGTACAACCTACCAGATATAAAATAAATAACTTACAAGGATGTAATGTATAATACAGGGAATATAGTTAATATTTTATAATAACTTTGTATGGAGTGTAATCTATTAAAATATTGAATTACTGTTTGTACACTTGAAACTAATATAATATTGTAAGTCAACTATACTTCAATTTAAAAATTTTTTTAATAAAATAAAAATACGTATTTTTAAATTTTTATTATTTTTCAACTTTTTTATTTTCTTTTTTTTTGGCTGCACTATGCAGCATGCAGGATCTTATCTCCCCAACCAGGGATCCAACCCATGCCCCCTGCAGTGGAAGCACGGATCCTTAACCACTGGACCACCAGGGGAGTCCCTTTTCTTTTTGGAAAAAAAATTTTAAATCATGAGGAAGATATAACTATTCTGAATCTGTACACACCTAGCAAATTAACAAATAAGGTGATAATTAACAGAATAATAAGGATTGGCTTTAGACTTTTTAAGGCATTATACATGGTAAAAATAAATACTAAATGAATAAGCAAATCCATAAGTACAGTGGGAGATTTTTATGCATCTTCAGAAACTGATAATGCAAAGGAGCGGTTGGGGGGATCAAATCTTCTTACAAAAATTTAAGTTTAACAGAAACATGAAACTATAGCTTGATGTAGAATCAGAGTCTAGAAAAAGTTGTTTCAGGACCTAAGAGATGAGCACAATTTGTAGCCAGGAGGAAGAACACTTAGAACTCCGGTTCTCAATCTTGGCTGCAAAACAGAACCACCAGGGAGAGCTTTTAAAATCCTGGTGCCCAGGCCACAACCCTGTCCAGTTAAATCAGATCTCTGGGAACGGGGCCCAGGCCTCAGTATTTTTTAAAGTTCCAACATGCAGCCAAAGCTGAAAACCACTGCTCAAAGAGAAGAGAAACTAAAGATGTTTGAAGATGTAGGAGAAGGGCAAGACTGGCTACATAACTTGCTAGGCCCAGTGCAAAATGAAAATGCAGTGCCCCTTGTCCAGAAATAATTAAGAATTTAAAGACAGCAACAGGGACTTCCCTGGTGGTCCAGTGTCTTAAGACTCCACTCTCCCAATGCAGGGGGCCCAGGTTCAATCCCTGGTCAGGGAACTAGATCCCACATGCTGCAACTAAGAGTCTGCATGCTGCAAATAAAGATCCCGCATGCCACAACTAAGACCCAGTGCAGCCAAATAAATAAATAAGTATTTTTAAAAAAAAAATAAAGACAGCAACGATAAAACATTAAACCAAAAAACAAAACAAAACAGAAAAAAACAAAAAACATTAAACCAAACTTAGGGCCCTTCTAAGTATAAGGTCCTGTGTAACTGTACAGATCACACATCCATGAAGCCAGCCCTGGAAAGAGGAAAATTGAAGGGATAAGGTACAGGAGGAGACCTTGGAAATTAAGAAAAACTCTCAGATATAAGAGGGAAGGAGGAAAAAAAATGGTTTAAAGGATGGAGAAATCATAAGGTGGAAAGAAGAGCTGAAAGAATTCATATTAGGGGAATTCTCTGGCGGTCCAGTAGTTAGGACGCTGCGCTTTCAACTGCCGAGGGCCTGGGCTCCACCCCTGGTCGGGGAACTAAGATCCCACAAGCCATCGCAGCGCAGCTAAGGGAGTTTGAAGGTCTGGTTTTCCAGCAGCCGCTATGAGGACTGTAAGAGAGTTTACAGCAAATGAAGAAAAGTAATGTCAAGCAGTACTGAGGGCCTGGATGACACTGGGTCACACGCATTTTCAAAGAAAGCAATCTGCATATTTACATGATTTCCACCAACATTGTTCAGTAGCCCAGGAACAGGAGAAAAAACAGATGGCTGGTTCCCTGTGAGAAGTTTGGAAGTAGTATAGGTTGTGCTCTGTGGAGGGCACATTCATTTTTAGTGCTTTGGAAGTTTGGGTGAGGATGGAGTTGACTCCTCTCTACCCTCCACATCCATCCCAAACATAAACCATCCTGTGGTCTATACTCCTCTTTTGAGTAAGCTTCACTATTAAGAAAGAGAGTTTGCTAGATGCCCATTTACACATGGCACTATACCAGGTACCCCAAAACAACTGACAAGTGCTGTAGAAATAACTTTGTAAATCATATACACACCCTTTCATAATACAATATGCTTCCGTGTATTTTTGTCTTTGTTATATAATTCAACTAAAATATAATACTAACCTTCCTTTTTAAATGTTCATAAAGGCAGCAAATACAAAGCCTATCGACCCTACCTCAGGCTACCCAACTGACATCCTCGCCATTGACCAAATACTCAAGAGAAAGCAGAATTGGACAGTGGCTGATGCAGCTGCTATTAAACAGCACGTGAGTATTCACTTGTTGAACACCTTCAGAGAAACCATTGACAACTATGTCTTTAAAATAAGACCAGATCATTTCTTATTTTCATCCATTGTAATGATATTTCTTGCTCTATAATCAAATGCATTCAAATGTTAACTGTTATAATTCATCCTGCTAATCACCTATGGAGTCATACCCAGCATCATTTCTGGGACATTCATTTGTTTCATGCTAGAAATAGCAACTAATTAAGGTAGTAAACCAGCGGTCACAGTGAGTGGTGTAATCAGCGAATTGTGATGAGTGAATGCATCTTTATTATGGCAACTAAAAGAATAATTGTAATAATAGTAGTTTAAGTATGCTTCCTAGGTGTCAGGCACTGTGCTCTATAAGTACTCTACAAGTGCTCTACAGGTACTAATTCATTTACTTATCACAACAAATCTTTGAGGTAGGCACTGTTACTCCTTGTCATTTTACACATATGCACAGAGAGGTTAAGTGACTTGCCCAAAGGCACACAGCTAGGAAGTAATAGGGCCAGAATTATAAGCATGGGTAGCTTGGCTTCAGAATCCACAACTGTGGATTAACCACAACTGTGTGCCACCTGTCTACTTTTGTGCCCTGACTTCTTAGCAACTTTTGTCCTCTAGAGACAGACTGGGGTGTATTTATTTTATGCCACCTCCCTTCTGCATTTGACACTAATGATCAGGCTCTCCTAGACACTTGCTACTTCCTTAACATTTACAATACTGCATCTTTAATTCTCCTTGAAGCTCTGTGTCCTTTCCTCTCTCTTCTCTTTCCTGAAGGTTCATCCCTTAGGTCTTTTTTTTTTTGAACTATAGTTGAAGTATAGTTGATTTACAGTGTTAAAGGTGTACAGCAAAGTGATTCAGCTATACATACACATATAAATATATTCTTTTTCAGATTATTTTCCATTTCCCTGTGCTGTAAAGTAGGTCCTTGTTGTTTATTTTATATATAGTAGCATGTATCTGTTAATCCCAA
This sequence comes from Balaenoptera borealis, assembly GCF_965194805.1. NCBI lineage: Eukaryota > Metazoa > Chordata > Mammalia > Artiodactyla > Balaenopteridae > Balaenoptera > Balaenoptera borealis. The sequence continues at coordinate 15,979,492 of NC_138879.1, read as the reverse complement.
ATTCCTAATTTATCCCTCCCCCCTTTCCTCTTTCAAACTTTGGTAACCATAGTTTGTTTTCTATATCTGTGAGTCTATTCCTATTTTGTAAATAAGTTCATTGGTATCTTTTTTTAGATTCCACATATAAGTGATATCATATGATATTTGTCTTTCTCTGTCTGACTTACTTCACTCAGTATGATAATCTCTAGGTCCATCCATGTTGCTGCAAATGGCATTATTTCATTCTTTTTCATGGTTGATTAGTATCCCATTGTATATATATAAACCACATCTTCTTTATCCATTCGTCTGTCGATGGACATTTAGGTTCCTTAAGTCTTTTTTTTTTTGGCTGTGTTGGGTCTTTGTTGCTGCGCGCAGGCCTTCTGTAGTTGCAGTGAGCGGGGGCTGCTCTTCGTTGCGGTGCATGGGCTTCTCATTGTGGTGGCTCCTCTTGTTGCGGAGCACGGGCTCTAGGCGCGCGGGCTTCAGTAGTTGTGGCGCACAGGCTTAGTTGCTCTGCGGCATGTGGGATCTTCCTGGACCACGGATCAAATCTGTGTCCCCTGCATTGGCAGGCGGATTGTCAACCACTGGGCCACCAGGGATGTCCCTCCTTAAGTCCTGATGGTTCCTAGTTTTCTAGTCTCATCCTACTGCTCTTCTTATTATATACATTCATTTGTTCAGTAAATATTTATCCAGTGTTAACAAGTTCTGAGATTATGAGATACCACAGAATAAAAAACACAGTTCCTACCCTCAATGAGCTAGCAGTAAGGTGGGAGACACGGAGAAGGAAAGGAGCAGTAACAATACATTGGGATAAATGGAACTACAGCAGGTCAGTACAGCATGCCACAAGAATGCAAAGGAGTGGACTCCCAACTCTGTCTCATCATGGCATAAATTCACACTGGCGTAAATGGAGGTCGCTTATAGCCAAAGGGCTCCAGCCCTGAGGTGCTAGCTGCCTCAAGGGCTAGGAAACTTGAGAAGACCAATAATTTGGCATCCCTATAACCCAGTTGCAACAGAACATTGGGGATCTCTGCATTAAGCAAAGGAACAGCTAGGGTGAGTATTCTTTGAGCTATCTCAATCTACCCTCCTTGTTTCAGCTGCCACCTATATACCTGATAACTCTTAACTGTCACTAGCCTAGACTTGTTTCCAGTACTTCTTCCTCATCTCACTGATTGCCTGATGAACATCTCTACCCTGCTGTCTCACCACATATCAAACTGGACATGTCCAAAACCGAAATCATCATCTTCTATATCAAACTGGCTCTTTCTTGAGGATTCCATATCTCAGTTGTTGATACTACCGTCTACCCAGGCACTGAAACTAGAAGGCCAGGAGCCATCCTTAATTTATACTTTTTCCTCACTCCTCACATCCACCAATCACCAAATCTGGCTACTCTCATTCTCCCAAAGATTTTTCACATCTGTCCCCTTTATTCCATCCTGTTACTACTGCCTCAACTGACATCCTCATTAGGCTTTACCTGGCCAACAACCTCCAACGGTTATCCCTTCCTCGGAGCACCACCCATTCCCCACACAGCGGCTGTGAAGAATGAATCCAAAGAAGATCCAGCCTGTCACTGTCCTGCTTGAGAAATGAATGTTTCCCTCTCAGAGATGCCAGGGTTTTTCAACTATATTTTTCACTCCATACAACTGAGGGATTTATCTCACTTCCAACAGATAAGTGTCTCACTATAGCATGATTTTCACTGATGAAAGGGCTCTCCCCAACCTCACTGAGAACAAGTCTCAGGGCCTGATTACAGCAACAACACCTGGCCTGCCTCTCCTCAAATTTGACACTTTAGCAATACCAAAGTGCCTGGACTCCCCCTACCAGCTCCAGGATGCATTGCCTTTGAGCCGTTGTTTATGCTGTTCCCTCTCCCTGGAACACCTTCCCATCACCACCCAGCCCCTCGATTTAATCAAATCCTTGAGGACCTACTCAGCTCAGCATCTTCTCCCTCACTGCCCTCGGCTGGACTGAGTGCCATCCTTGGCACTCCTATTATATCCAGAGCCTATCTCCATCCCACATTTCCTCCTGTTTTAGTCTACTGTGTTTTTAAATTCTTATAAAATTTCTTAAAATCTCATTATTCCCAAGTAATACATTTTCATTGTCCATCAACTCCTAACTCACATGTCCTCAAGAGGCACTACCCAATATATAAATTCAGTGACTTTCAAGTAACCTGGGAACATAACTCTTGGGATATCTAGAATTGTGGTCCACAAACCAAAGACATTTTAAGGTAACTACTGTAAACTTCTGCTCTCTCACTGCAGGTAAAGAGAGCTACAGATACCTATAACTTGGGAATTGCCCTTGAGCACCGGAAACAAATGCTAAACCTCTGGCAGAAGATCCGAGGGGATTTGATTGGGATAGACAGTAAAAATGAGTCCTTTTATGACACCTTTTCTACTTATACATGGTCCTGGAATGTCTGCCAAGAATTACTTTCCCCAAAGGACTTAAGGTTATATGATGCCTATGTGAATAGAAATTCCTTCCACAACTCTGCATTCTCTTCCTCTTCGGATATTAGTGAGTGTGACACAGGAAGAAAAAGAAAACGGAAAGGCTTCAAAGGGTTTCGACAATGAAATTTCTACATTTTCTAAACAGCTCATTGCAAACTACTTTTTCATAGATATCAAAATTATTCTTGCTTTTGTCTAATACATTCTTAGCAGCTGGAAATGTTGACATCTTTTGAACTCTGACCAGTAAAAAAGTTTAAGTCATAGTATGGTTTCCCTTTCCTAATTCTTGCTAGTAGATAGATGCCTTGCGGTTATTTCCCTAGCAACCAGCTGCACTGCGCTGCCCCTACCTGGTTCAAAACTGCCTGGGCCTCAGCAGGAAGGAGAAGAGCACAGCTGGCACTTACCTCAGCACAGGCCTGCCCTTCTGACCTCCTAACAGCCCTCTCAGCAATAAGCATCTGAGTTTATGTGACTTAAGTGGCATTAGTTTTTTTATCGTTTGTGAAAGAAGCCAGAGGCAGCAGATAACAATGACCCTTCAGTTTCAGGGAATAATTTCGCAATCCCCCAAGGAACCTTGATTAGATTTGGGTTTTCCTAAGCCTCCTTAGCCACACACTTTCAGACTGATCTCTTGGATTACCCTGAAGAATAGCTGATTTCACTCCCTCTTTACTGTTAAGGTCCAGGGAGTAACAGTTTTGTAGTAGTTGTGATTAAAGATGGATTTTGGTTGGAAAGAATATTCTTTTCAAGTTTTATCACTCAAAAAAAAGGTTCCAGACCAGACTTCTGGCAATTGCTAAACAAAAGTAGTGTTCTTTTTGATCAGTGCTATGTATGCCTGGAGAAAAATTCCCAGAATGAAGGATAGCTAGATAGGAATTTTATAAACAAGAAAAGCAGCCGTCCCACTCCTAGGTATTTACCAAAAAAAAATTTTTTTAAAGGTGGCCTCATCCATTATACTTGTTGTTGTTCTTTAATGCATTTAATAAAGGAGCACATCATGTATAACTGTATTACAAGTTTGAGGGGTTGCAATTTTTTATTGTGGAAAAATATAAATAATATAAAATTTATTATTTTATCATATTTAAGTGTATATCATCCATTACTTTTTTTTTCCTTTTAGAAAAAGGAAAATACATGTTCCATATTGATGGAGACAGTGGCTTATAATGTAAAATTATAACATGCCAGGAAGAAACAAGATAGTGAAGGATCCCAAAACTGTTTAATGAAATAACCTTGAAGTAATTTTGTGTTACCTTGAATATTCAAAACGAAGTATATTTGCCAGTCTTTATAATGTTATGATTGGGACAAAAATAGATAACATTATAGATAAGTGACTACATTTTCTAAATAAATGACAAAATTTATGGTTTGACAAGAGTTTTTTTTTTTTTTTTTTGGTATGCCTGTGAGTATAACAGGCAACCTAAGAGATTTAACTTGGATGCTAAAATATTAGAATTCCTGGAATATTTCCTTGGATCAATGTGATAGCAGGACAGAATATTTTTAAGTAGATCTGTCTTGGAGACAGATCTGTATTTTAAATGTGCAGTAATACATTCTATTAAATTATCACACTGTTGATGACAGCATAACTTGGCCTCTCTCTGATGGAATACAGTATAGCAACAGGTACTTAGCCATTTATTCACCAATTATTTCCTGAGTTGCAAACTGTGTGGTGGACCCTGTTCTCAGACCTGGATATCTAACAGTGAGCAAACAGACAAAATGCTCTGACCTCCCAGAGCTTAGTAATGGAGCTAATTATAACCATTCACTCAGCACTTCCACTTCTAGAAATTAATCCTAAAGAAATAATCATGAGGGTGGGAGGGAGGGAGACGCAAGAGGGAAGAGATATGAGGACATATGTATATGTATAACTGATTCACTTTGTTATAAAGCAGAAACTAACACACCATTGTAAAGCAATTATACTCCAATAAAGATGTTTAAAAAAAAAAAGAATTATGAATGTACAAAATGATTTAGTTATAAGGATTTTTCTCATGGTGAATTTTTAATAGTAAGAAACTTAAAGTAGCCTAATTGCCTAATACATTATGATACAGCTATACAAAACAATACGAGGGTCATTAAAATTATGTTGTAAAAGCATATTTCAGGGCTTCCCTGGTGGCGCAGTGGTTAAGAATCTGCCTGCCAATGCAGGGGACACAGGTTCGAGCCCTGGTCCAGGAAGAATCCCACATGCCGCGGAGCAACTAAGCCCATGCGCCACAACTACTGAGCCTGCACTCTAGAGCCCACGAGCCACAACTACTGAGCCCGTGTGCTGCAACTACTGAAGCCCGCGCTCCTAGAGCCCGTGTTCCGCAACAAGACACTCTGATGAGAAGCCCTCGCACTGCAATGAAGAGTAGCCCCTGCTCGCCACAACTAGAGAAAGCCCATACGCAGCAACGAAGACCCAATGCAGCCAAAAATAAAAAATAAATTAATTAAATAATTTTTTTAAAAACATATTTCAAACAAAAGAATAATATTCACAATTACAAGGCAGACTACAACTGCTAAAAGGCATGAGAGAACGTTATGGGGTTGTTCTAAAACTTAACTATGATGGTGGTTGCACAAATACAGATTTTTATGAAAACTCATCAAACTGTCCATTTTAAATGGATGAATTTAATTGTATGTAAATTATACTTCAATGAAACTGTAAAAAAAGAAGGGCACAAAGCAGTTTGTTCTGAAATTGTTTAACTTAAAAATTATTTCTATAAATAAATTAGAAAAAAACACTGGAAGGATATAAACCAAAGTGTCTAATGGATTAAATTAAAGGTGGGATGGGATATTTTTTTTTGTCTTATCTATATCTTCTAAATGTTCTACAATAAACATATATGTATTTTGCAATAAGGAAAAGACCACAAAAGCTGCTTTAAAATTAACGTTGTTAAACCAGCTTATTCAATATCTAGGGCTGCTACGAAGGCTGTCCAGGTTCTATGAAACTGTTAAGGAGAGCAAATTAGGACACTAGGATACCTTCACCAGTCCTTCAGTTCCAGAGCACATGCTTACACAGCCCAGAACTTCCACTGACTGGAATTGAAAGAAAGCCTGAAACAATTAACTACCCCTGTCTAGGGTTAACACTCAAAGCAATAATCCAGACTGAGAGCTCTTAACCTTTCCATGCTTTGAACCCATGCCACCCACTGAGCTGGAAGAGTTCTCAACACTCACCAGCAGAGGGACCCTTAGCTCCTCTGAAAGGGTAGTGCTTGCTGACACTACAGTCCAGTTGATACCACGGAGAACTCACAGACATGTCTTCCAAATTCCTTCCGAAATATTATTTTAGGTGCTTCAAAAGATGGAGAAAAGGGACTTCCCGGGTGGCGCAGTGAGTAAGACTCCATGCTCCCAATGCAGGGGTCCCGGTTCGATCCCTGGTCAGGGAACTAGGTACCACATGCATGCCGAAACTAAGAGCTTGCATGCCACAACTAAGACCCGGTGCGACTAAATAAATAAATATTTAAAAATAAAAAAAAAGATGGAGAAAAATGAGTTGTACAGGTCAACCAAAGATAATTGTATAAAAGTTAAGTTTAGGGGCTTCCCTGGTGGCGCAGTGGTTGAGAATCTGCCTGCCAATGCAGGGGACACGGGTTCGAGCCCTGGTCTGGGAAGATCCCACATGCCGCAGAGCAGCTGGGCCCATGAGCCACAATTACTGAGCCTGCGCGTCTGGAGCCTGAGCTCCGCAACAAGAGAGGCCGCGATAGTGAGAGGCCCGCGCACCGCGATGAAGAATGGCCCCTGCTTGCCACAACTAGAGAGAGCCCTCGCACAGAAACGAAGACCCAACACAGCCATAAATAAATAAATAAATAAATAAAAATTAAGGAAAAAAAAAGTTAAGTTTAGGATACTCTATCACATTTTATTAAAAGGTCCAAGTTGCTTGACACTTTAAATGGCTCTAATTATTGGAACTAATATAGCAAGTAACTTCAAGTGAAGACAGAGAGTGAGCTATCTGCAAGAAGATATGCAGTGGGACTGTTGACTGGGACCACAAACAGCTTTTGGTGTGGGGAGAAAAAAAGCCTGTAGATGAGGGAACAAGATGCCAAAAATAAATATAAACCAACCACCTTATCTGCAAACAGCAGGCCTTGAGAAAAGATAAAAATCCTTGTACTTGTTTTTTGGAAAGGAGCTTTTGTTCAAAATGTTTCAGAAGACCTTGAGAATGGCAAAAGTATTTTGTCTTCAAATAAAGTAGTACAAGTTCTTTACTATCTTATCTTTTTGATTCACTCCTGTATTTTTCTTTGTGATTACAGAGCGTTTAGAGCTTGTTCCCATTTCTTTGGTGGGAAAGGTATAGAATCTTTCATTGCTCCCCTTGGTTTTGCCTATGGAAAGACTAAGCAGTGGAGTTAAACTATCACTGGTTACCAGTATGCTAAACCTAGTACTACATTACTTAAATAACTAACTCTTCCCTTCTCTTCTTACAAATGGTAGTCATCACTCTTCTCCTGGAAGTCTTCTCAATTAACCTTACCTTATGTTGACAGCACACTTTCTTCTTTTAAGAATCAGTTTGTAGTAATTATCAAAATAGAAATGTAAGGCTGAAAATGCATTAATATAACTACATATATGTATGTATTACAATTTATGTATTACAATTCTGATTGTGCAAATAAGCTCTCATACGGATAATCCAAAAAGGTAGTTATAAAATATTTTTAAACTTGTCCTTGGATATTCGATTTCATTTGACGAATAAACCTCGTGTTCTCAGAATTCACTTCATATCCTCCCCCAGAAAAATATATATATAGTCCCACACTATTATATATATACTTTTTTAATATACATGTATACACATTTTTTTTTCCTTTTTCACACTATGATAATATGACTATAGAAGCTGGAAAACTGCCCTATTTCGTCACCCTGCTTGCTACCTTCCTCAATTATCTTGGTCATTAGCTCTACAGTGGAACTAGGTACCCTTAATTCTTAAAGTGATTCTAGATTTTTCCAGCCTTACAACTTAAGGGAAACTAGGGACCCTGTTAGAGGATCCCAGCATTGAAAAGAGGCTCAAGTAGAACGTCTCCCACTTTTTCGCCGGCCTCTTCAGGGACAAACGACTCTGGGGCGACACCCCGCCAGCTCTCCTTCCCCAAGGAGCCCCGCGCCACCCGACAGACCCCGAGCGCCGCTTGGCCGCCCCGCCTCCAGGGCCGCCCCGCCCCGCCTCCGTCTTTTCCCGCCCCGCCTCCGTCTTTTCCCGCCCCGCCCCGCCCCGCCTTGCCCCGCCTCCGTCTTTTCCCGCCCAGACCTCTCGCCTTCCGGAAGGGGGCGTGACCTCGCAGGAAGTTCTCGCGTTAGAGAAAGGTAGGGATTTCCGGCTCCGGTGTCATGGACGCCTCCTATTCTGAAGGTGCAGATGCTGGGGCCTGCGGGAAGAGGCAGCAGTTCGGGAACCGGTTTCTGAGCGACCCGGCGCACGTCTTCCACCACAATGCCTGGTAACCACCCTGCCCCTCGCCCGGCCTGCGGTTCGCCCTCTGTCCCGGCGCCGCGGAGCGTTCCGAGAAACCCTTGACCGCCGGCCAGAGTCCCGCTGCCCTGCTCGAGGCGCTCTCCTCCGACGGGAGAGGCGCTCCGGGGCCAGCGACTCACCTACCCGCAGCGGGAACCTGAGGCCCCTAAGCTGCCCGTTTGATTTTCTCAGGGACAGTGTGGAGTGGTCGGAAGAGCAGGCCGCGGCGGCGGAGAGGAAAGTCCAGGAGAACAGTACCCAGCGGGTGTGCCAGGAGAAGCAAGGTGCGCCCAGGTGGGCCCACAGTGGTATAGACAGCCAGCGTACTGCTGGACGTGCTCTCCCGGAGAGGCCAGAGAACCGAGGCCGCCGGGTCTTTGTTAGTGGACTGATACAGAACTCGAGGTTAGAACGGGAGTGGGAGGGGATGGGCAAGGATGGGAAAGGGCTGCGCGTTAAAATCTTGTTAGGGCGTAGAGCGTGTTTTGGTTTTGGTTTTGGTTTTTTGTTTGGAAGAGGATAACCATCTTGATAGTATTTTCTAGTGATTTAAGTCTTTAGTTATGTTGACTAGATCCCTGTTAATATGGCTGGAATGTGGCAACCGTGTGGTCACATGATTGTCTTAGAGGGTGTATCGATACTTTCTACATCATTACACTTCGCTTGAGGAAATGTTGCCATTAAAGCTAGATTCAAGTGGTCAGATTCTAAATATTGTTGGGGGGATGGCTAATGAGTAGTGAATTATGTGCCTTTTCTTTGTGTGATGGCTATGAGGATTTAGGGCTTCTGCCAAGGAAAGATGGATGAAGCAGAGTGGAAATAAGTCTGGCCAAAGAAAAAGAGGCCCCTTCTGCAGAGGTGGATGATTTCACTGCAACATATCCCTAGATACTAAAACTAGGACTGGTTGGGCCTGTGTCCTAAGTGACAATTGAAGGTAGCACTAGGAATGGGAGAGTAGTACCCACTGAAAGAGTTCAGAACAACAGTTAGAAGATTCCGGTTACAAAATATTCACCCTACATAATTTGACAAAGACTAGATCAAAGCAAGTTAAGGTTTAAAGGGATTTTGAAAATCATGTAGTCCAATATCCTCTTTTTACAGTTAAAGAATCTTGGACCTCAGGACATTAAGTGCCTTGCCCAGAGGTAAGCAGTTAGTAGTGGTGGAATTGAAATCCAGTTTCTCGGGTTTTTATTCTCCTACTACACTAGTCAAGGCCCTGTATTGGCAAAGAGCAGAAAACTGAAATCTAGTTATAAACCAATGTTATCTCAAAAAAATAAATTAATAAAAAAGGAAAAACTGAAATCTAGGACTGCTTCAGTCACCTTAAACAGCAGCTTTCTTTTAAATAGTCCATACCTTAGTCTCTCCTGTACTGTATCATCAAATCTCTTCTCATCTGAAGACATTTTCCCCTCTTGTCAGCATTTTCTATTTCCATTTTTAGTATCTATTGGTAGTAGAGAATTCATTTCTGGGCTCCACACTAAAGAATCACTGACAGAGGAACATAATGTAAAGAGCTACCTGTATCATAACCATTGATTTCACATGGGGAATAACTGAAGAACCTGTGACATTTAGCTTGTAAAAGAGGATTTAGAAGGGGAAATAACTGCTCTCAAATACAAAAGAGTTGTTCTCTTTGGCCCTGAGAAATAGTAGGACCTTTTGATCAGAAATGATTAGACAGATTTTTTTGCTTAATATTAGGATTTTCTAGTAGTTAAGAGCCATCCAAGGATGTGGGGGGAGATTTGATAGGTAGTAAGTTCTCTGGCAGAAGTTGAATTTCCTGGAAGGACAAGATACACAGCAAATTCAAGTGTGATAGGTGGTAGGACTAAATGACCACCAGCTCTGAGACTGTGGCTCTACTTGAGTATAACTTTTAGTACAAATCTTGGTGAAGCAGGATGGTGATTTACACTATATACAGATAAAATATTGAGAGATGGTTCTTAAAATTCTTTCTTAAATATTTACAGTTGATTATGAGATCAATGCCAACAAATATTGGAATGACTTCTACAAAATCCACGAAAATGGGTTTTTCAAGGATAGACACTGGCTTTTTACTGAATTCCCAGAGCTGGCACCTAGCCAAAACCAAAATGACTTGAAGGATTTGCTCTCAGAGAACAAGGCGAGTGAAGTAGCTGCATGTAGAAGCAGTGAGGATGGATCTGGTTTAATAATAGAAGAACAGCACAGTTGTTCTTCAGTCAGCCTTGGACATAAAACACAGCCACCTCCTGTGGAAGAGAATGTAACTCAGAAACTCCGTCACCTGGAAATCTGTGCTGATGAGTTTCCTGGATCCTCAGCTACCTACCGAATACTGGAGGTAACCTCCCTTTATTGTCCTGGTAGTGGCGTTAGTGAGGCTGTCTTTTTATGCACATAGGGTGGCAGTAGAGAGGCTGACCACCAAAGTAACTTCTGACTGATGAACTTGACTAGACTGGACCCATATGTTGGCCTGGAAACACCTCCATTTTTGAACTAATGAAATGCCCTAGATGCAGACCAGATACCTGGTGGTCATGGCAAACAAAGACAGATCACCTGCTATCTGGGAGCATTATATTGCATCCAAAAGTTGTAGCATCCTGCTGTACCTGCCATCTAGTAAAGAGTCCCAGGTCAGAAGACAACTTTTGTTACTTCTAAGATAGTTGTGGGATGGAGAGGTTAATTGGGGTGGTGCCTACTCTCAATTGTGGGAGAGTTCTTGTCTTCTCAGTTTGGATGTGTGGCAGAGGCTAGGCTAGACCTGAAAAGGTGTCTAGGGTGGGCACTGTAACGAATATTCACAGAAGTGACTACACACTCCACCGGAAGCTGACTAGTTTTGGGACTGAGTCCTCTGGCATGACTTTGTGCTCGTCCCTTACCCAGCAGAATGGGACTTCTGCCTCTCTCTGCCTCATAGTTGTTACGGGGGTTAATTGAGATAAGGTATGTAAAATGACTGAGAATAGTGTCTGGCACACAGTAAGCCCTTAGTAAATGGTGCTGTTTTTATTATTACCACACCCAGCACTGAATTTAGGACGGTGTTGCCGTGGTCCTCCTTTCATGAATTTTTCAACCCAGTCTGCTAGAAACATTTTTCCAATAATGGTATAGTGGAGCTCAGTAAGAAAATGTTTTGTTTACAGGACTATTTGCCAAAACTCAGAAAGTAAAAGCAGCCCATGCCCTTTTTTCCAGACCATCTCCCTCCCGCTAATGAAAGCCCATGCTCTCATCTTTTATGGCTACCTCTTTAAGGGTTCCTGAGGTCAAGGGCAGGGAATGTCATGGGTACTGTTTAGCTCTGGTCACTACACCTTCCCTAATACAATTACGCAGGATTATCCATTGTTGATTATTTATCTAGCTTTAGGGAATTAATTCTTTGGAAAGTTCTGTGATTAATAGTTCATTTCTGTCTACAGGTTGGTTGTGGTGTGGGAAACACAGTCTTTCCAATTTTACAGACTAACAAGTAAGTTTGTTGTAAAGTTTAACTACATGACAGCAAAGAAGAGAAAAGTGAGGGGTTGTTGTTTCTTAGAAGTCTTACTGCATCCAAGTGGTAATAGTGGTTGTTGGGAACTGTGGGTTATAGGAGATTAGATGTCTACATTATCCATTTACGGATTGTTTTGACTTAATTTTATTTATAAGTTATCTTTGTCATCAGGGAAATTAGTGGGTATTAAACCTGTTACGTTGTTAATATATGGTGCCTTCATATTTTAACTCGGCTACATAGGAAAGAGAATAGACATAGTACAGTTTGTAATCTAATTGTTGTGCTGTTTTTTCTGCCCATTTCAGTGACCCAAGACTCTTTGTTTACTGTTGTGATTTTTCTTCCACAGCTGTAGAGCTGGTCCAGGTAAGTGCAGTGCTCCTATCACTAATTTTCACTGACTTAAGGGGGAAAGGGTCTGCTAAAAATCAAGGTCTCTAGCTATTTTCTTATTGTACTGTGGTCTGAAAGTAAAAGATGTACTGAAACAGCATGGAGTAGAGGAAAGGGCCAAATGTGAATACAGAATCTGTTGCTTGCCTGCTGTGAAACTTGGGGCGGGTCTCTTGACCTACCCAAACTCATGTTTTAAGGATTAAAATGATATGATTATTTCATTCAGGATTCTTTGAGTTACAAGTTACAGAAACTTCTAGACAAACTCAGCTAAAGGGAATGTCATAGAACTCAAGGGCGTAAAGTGTAGCCAGGACTAAAACTCAGCCCTGAAAAGGTGTCAGGTACCAAAGGCAAACTGGCTGGCTGGTGAGATGTTGCCACCCCCTCCTATCACAACACCTCCCTCAAGTTCACAGTGTCTTATCTCTCATTGCCCATTTGCCTTTTGTTTTGTTTTTTCTTTGCAGACCAGCTTTCTCTAATAGGTTTTTCCTGGTTTTGCATGTGGCCTTGGCCTCAACGTACTTGCCCCTCCCAGTCCCTTACAAGTCTCCCCTCTTTAGGTGTTCCCAGAACCTCCCCTGAATGACAGTGTCTTGATTCCAGAGTCCCCAGAATGTCTGATTGACTCAACCCAGCTGACAGTCTACTTGCCCTGTTTCAATTAGCTGTGGCTAATGAGGAACAAAATCACATTTTTGGAGAAGAGAGATGTCGATAGGGAAGTTACCCTAAAAATGTGCATATTACAATAATGTATGATGCTCCTAGCGTAGGAGCTCAGGAATTGGTAATAATTCCAGATTTTTTTTTTTTTTTTTTTTTTTTTTTTTTGCTTCACTGCTTGGCTTGCAGGATCTAAGTTCCCTGACCAGGGATCAAACCCAGGCCCCTAACAGTGAAAGCATTCCCTAACTGGACCGCCAGGGAATTCCCAATTCTGGAACTATTCTTGCAAACCTATACCAGACGAATGTTGAGGCTTATCCTTAGTTAATTTAATGATAATAAATTGTAGGTTAAATCTTCCACATCTAGAGAGAGAGATTTTCCTGGAGAATTCTATGATCTGTGTAATATGCTGTAGTAGGAGTTTAAATCATGCTTTTTCAGTACGTTTTGTTTTCCTCCTTATGAGGTTTCTCTTTGCCCTTTTGGTCACTTACCTTCCTGGTCATTTTCCAGTCCTCAGATCTGACTCCGCATCAGAATAAAGACTAAAATTAGAGGAGTTGGGAACGTTCCATTTTAAACATACCAATTAGATTCCACAGGGTCCTAGAGTTGTTCCTGATTCTTACCCTAAGAGTAAGAATGTTTGCCGTAATGGCAAGAACTATCTCCTCAGTGGGAAGAGGCGGTGATTACGTTTAAAGCAAGATAGCTTTTCTTGAGGCTATGTGAACAGTTTCTAGCCTGTGTCCTCTCTTCCATCTGTCTGCAGACAAATTCAGCATATGATCCTTCTCGGTGTTTTGCCTTTGTTCACGACCTGTGTGATGAAGATAAGAGTTACCCAGTGCCTGGGGATAGTCTTGATGTCATCATCCTCATATTTGTTCTCTCAGCAATCATTCCAGACAAGTAAGTTTTAGATCCCTTAGCCAGTAGCATAGCAAAAACAAAGCTTTGGTCAGGGACCTGGATATCAGAGTTGGAACCTAAATAAGAAGGATTTTATGAATGTTCTGATAGGCAGGAAGAAGCTCCTCCATCCTAGGAGCAATAGGAGCTTCTCAAATATTTTTCTAAATTTGTCTTGGAGTCCAACTTCTGGTTTAGCATCTAAACCTCTGCTTGTTGACTGCGGTGGTCGGTTCTTCTTATGATTATGGTTTAACATCCCCAGAGAGTGAAGGGGCTGTCTTAGTGGGTGTGTGGAAATTTCCTATTGACGATCACGTAGCATGATGTCTTAGAACTGTGGATGCCACAGCTATTAGAGAACATCCCATTATTGGCCTTTTAAATGCTTTCAATAAAAAAAGCTTATTAACAGCACAAAATTTACAGTGAAGTTTAACTCAGGTGTTCTCTGTTTAAGTTCTTCGGAAAACTATAGTACAGGAGAAATCCGTAAAATCACGATTAGATAAAAGGAAAGTCAGTTGGTTTACCCTAAAAGATACCATTAAAGTCTCCTAGACAGGCAGCCAGTTGTCCCAACAAAGATGAAATACTGTCTCAAGGAGGCAGTAGCATTCGGGGCAGTTGTGGGGGGTGGGGGGTGACTGACTCTCTCTAGCCCACATTTCCTCTAGGGTAGCATTGTGTCATCTGACCTGACAGGGATATTGTGAGTGAGAAATAAAGGCAGGTGGAGGATGGCCCAAACAGCTTGGCATGGTTTTAAACATTAATTGCAAAAGCTTACATGGTGTACACTTTTAAAAACTGATATGGACTGAAACAAAACATTAAAATTAAAAATTCATTATTCAATATTTAAATAGACTTTCAAATGGTTTTCGCAAGTTTGAAGCATTTATACTTTTGCAGTGGTTAAAGCTGAAACCTGCACTGAGACTCTGTATATGGAAAGTGCAGTCAGAAGTGTAAAGCACTCTGCCCAGAGTTCTCATTTGCATACAGACTGTATCACCATGTAAATTGTAAGTTCTTGAGGTTCAGTCTTCATTTAACAGATGGAAAGATGCAGGCTGCATTCAAAGAGCTTGGGCCTAGTGGGGCAGGCAGATGGGTCAACTAGCAGTCTCCACACCGGGTGGTCAGGGGTCCTCTCAGAGATCCGTGGGAACCTGGTGTAGGATTGGCTTCCCCATGAGGAGTGGGAAGTGAATCAGGCAGAGAGCACGTAACTTCCCCCGCGGTGGACCTCTGCTGAAGAAGCAGGCCTCGTCAGACCTCTTCATACTGAAGGCAGTGGATCGAAGGCACAGTTGTGAGCAGGCAGCAGAAGGCACATGAGAGGTTTGGGCGTGTGCTCAGGTTATAACTGAAACAAGAGCAGAGGAGATTTCAGGACTTTTCGGGATATGCTACAGGGGAGAGGAACCCTATTCTTAAAGAGATCTGATCTTCATTCCCTGCTGTCCCACAGGATGCAAAAGGCTATCAACAGGCTAAGCAGGCTTCTGAAGCCTGGAGGGATGATGCTTCTGCGAGATTATGGCCGCTATGACATGGCTCAGCTTCGGTTTAAAAAAGGTATTTTCCCACTATAATCACAACAATGGCTTTGCCATAAGAATAGTCATACAAATCAGTGGAATAAAATAGAGACTCTCGAATTATATAGTTCCATACATAAAGCCATTTAATACATGATAAGGGTGGTATGTTTTTGAAGACTTGTATAATCTAGGTATTAGGGAGGTCTTTTTTAGAAAAAGGCATTTGATTACATAAATAGTTTTAATTGTGGTATGGCAAAAGATGCCATTAAAAAGTTAAAAGACAAATGACAGATTGAGGACAAATATTTTGAGTTAAAGGAACAGATAAAGACAATGTCAGTGCTCTTCAAGCAGGGCTGTTGGCAAACTGATAAGGGAAAAGATCAGTGACCCACCAAAAAACAGACAAGAAATGTTTTAGAGTTGATTTACTAAAGAGCAGATCCAAATGGCCGAAACCAAAACTTCAAGAAGATAAAAATAACAATGAGATACCTATTGCTGGCTGATTCAGAGAAAGAGATACACTGTTCCATTATTGGTAGAAATAGGAATGGTTACGGGTTTTCTTTAAACATTCTAGTGTTATCTATCCAATCCAACAGTCCTTTTGGGATTTATTCAAGAACCAGCACATAATATGTGTATAATAAGCAAAATCTTGGAAACAAAGTGACTGCCTCTGGATAGGGGAATGTTGTGCATATCACATGAGGTAGACCCCATACCACTGGTCTTGGGGGGGTTTCCATGCTATATTACCAAGTGAGAAAAGCAGTGTGCACATGGGTATTTTAAACTTAATCCCATGGATAACAGTAACTGGGGAAAAATAAGATTATTTTGACATTCAAAAGGTATAGAAGGATTGATTACATGTCAGGTTGTTAAATTGACAAGGTCAGGGGGTTTAGCAGCAGGAGGGGAAGTGTGTGTCCTTGCTAAAAACAGTATATATGTGATCATATTTATGAATGTGCATGTGGATACGTGGAGAGACATGCAAAAAGACAGTCACTAAAACAGGAATAGTGGCTGTCTCAAATTTCCTTAAACTTAGCTATATTCCTTGAGGTTTTTTTAAACATGTTTTTAGAGGGGCAGAAGGCTGTTTAGAAAGTTGTTTCTGTTTTTAAACAAAGTGTATGCGCTATTATTTAATCGGGGAGGGAGGGGGAAACAAGCTATTTCCATCATGAAACGGAACTGTAGAACAGGGGGCTGAGAATTGCATGTGTTAGCTAACACTGAAGTTTGATTATTCCGCTTGGGCTGCTCTTCTCCAAAGCACCATTCCTTTGTAGGAGAGAAATTGCAGATTCCTGCAAAGTACCAGTGTAACCAAGAAAAGGATCCGTTCTTGGCCCAAGAAATTGATATCTTGATGCACATTTGATTGGCAATGAAATTGAAAGAAGTGCTTTAAAGTTTCTCTGGTCTTTACCACATCACTCTGCAGGTCAGTGTCTGTCTGAAAATTTCTATGTGAGAGGCGATGGCACCAGAGTGTACTTCTTCACACAAGGTATGAAAGCACTCGTCTTTATGCTGACAGCCCCCACAGGGCCAGATTACATGTTCCTCCGTGTGCTTTCAGAAGTGAAATCATCTGGCCCCTTCTATCTTTTGCAGCCTCTTCTCTGCCCTTCCCCACCTCTCAGCCTACCTTCAGCCACCTTGAACCACTCACTGTTCTCCAAGTAGGCTCAGCTTGTCGGAGCCTTCTATCCCTCCTTTGCTCTTCTGCTGGCTGCTCTTCCTCTCTATCACTTTGTCCAAAACAGGAACCTGCCCATTTTGCAGGACTCCACTGTAGCCGTTTCAGCCTCTAAGCTGGGTGGTACCTTAGGTGCACCTGAGTTACAGTGAACTCATGGCCCCCTGGGTTCCAGGTATAACTCAGAACTGCTCTCCTCTGCTGCTTGTCCTGCTGCTGGTTTCCTCCTCCTTCAGTGCCTTATGAATGCTTCATTCCTGGGCCGTTTTTCAGGTCACATACTTTTTTGAGCCTTTAGTTAGTGATGGAACCTCTCTCCTAAAAAAAAAAAAATGGCTTTGACATGCCATATATATCAATTTTTGCATATAATTGTAAGGTGTACATAGAACCCTAGAAAATTCTTTCCCATCAGCTAACTCTTAGAGGGGTTCTCCCTGTGGATTCCAGGCTGCCCTTCACACATGGTTTGCCTTCCCCTACCTAAATGTGGACTTGCTGCTACCAAGCCGCTACTGCATGTGTAACTAAACAATACTGCTCAAGCCACTTAAAATCTATAAATAAGGACAGCAATCTCACAGAGTGCCATTTAACATGGGAAGTGGTAGGCACAGTGCTTTTTCTTCAGGGGAAAATATGTAAACATCTCTTTCCAAACTAGATGAACTGGACACACTTTTCACTACTGCTGGACTGGAAAAGGTTCAGAACCTGGTGGATCGCCGGTTGCAAGTGAATCGAGGGAAACAACTGACAATGTACCGAGTGTGGATTCAGTGCAAATATCGTAAGCCTCTTCTGTCCAGCACCAGCTGAGAGGCACCTGCTCCTGACAGGCGAGGTCATTGGGGCTTTTTAAAAAGAACGTCCACAAATGGTGTCTTGTAGATATTAAACCATGCAAGGGTTCCAACAGATTTGAACCTAGGAAGAATTATTTTATATCAAGATTCTAACCATTTTTTATAAAGCAGAAACTAACACACCATTGTAAAGCAATTATACTCCAATAAAGATGTTTTAAAAACAACAACAACAAAAAAAGATTCTAACCATTTTTGCTTCATATTTGTGAAGCCCTGTGATATATACTTTTCTCAAGATTTTTTCTTACTTGGAGATCTCAAAGAATCTTTCTTGCCATTTTGTAACTTAATAGTTGAAATGTTATTCATGGGAATCAAAGAATTTATTTCCATGTGTAAGTATTATATATGGTGAAGTGAATGACTAAGTTGCATTAAATTAGTTGAGGATTCAAATGCCTGGACTAAGAAACTGATACAAAGATGACTAAAGGTCTCATTCAGTGGTCATCAGGGACGCAAATTAGGAAGAATCACCTGTCTTTGGATATTTTCCTGACTCAAAAAAAGAGCATCAAAATATGGTGTCCTTGTTAAGTATTTGGTCATGGTCTCCGCTTGACGTTAGTTCCATGGAATTTTAAGTACTGTTTCCCCATCTAAGTAACCTGCATGTAAAAAAATTAAAAGGATCTTCACTTTTAGGAAATTGTCTTTCTGTGTGTGCCCTTAAATGTTTGACTGAGAGACATTTTAGCCATTTCACTTCTGAATGTGATCCTTTCATCCCTGTTACTTTTTTAATGTGATCGCCCCCGTTGATGGTCCACAAACTATATGATGTGTTCTTCATTTTACCGAATTAAGAATTTTCAATTCTTCATTCCTACATTTTGGGTTTTTAACTCAAACTTTAATATTCTCATAATCGTTTATTTTATTTATAAAAATATGTCATAAGCATTTATTTTAATAATTCCAAACTTATAGAGAAGTACAGTACCAGAAGTACTGTGAGAATAGTCAACTTTTTTCTGAATCTTTTTATCTTTTTTTTTTTTTTTTTGGCCACACTGCATGGCATGCGGGATCTTACTTCCCTGACCAGGAATCAAACCCGTGAACCCTGCAGTGGAAGCGCGGAGTCTTAACCACTGGACCTCCAGGGAAGTCCCTTGAATCATTTTTTTTTTTAAAGATTTAATTTTAGTTATTTTTGGCTGTGTTGTGGGGCTGTGTTGGTACGTTGCTGCGTGCGGGCTTTCTCTAGTTGCAGCAAGCGGGGGCTACTCTTCATTGCGGTGCGCGGGCTTCTCACTGTGGTGGCTTCTCTTGTTGCGGAGCACAGGCTCTAGGTGCGTGGGCTTCAGTAGTTGCAGCACCCAGGCTCAGCAGTTGTGGTTCGCGGGCTCTAGAGCACAGGCTCAGCATTTGTGGTGCACGGGCTCAGTTGCTCCGCGGCATGTGGGATCTTTCCGGACCAGGGCTGGAACCCGTGTCCCCTGCATTGGCAAGCGGATTCTTAACCACTGTGCCACCAGGGAAGTCCCCTTGAATCATTTTTAAGAGTAAGTTGCAAGGTGATAGCCCAACACTGCTGCATATTTTATACTGTGTAATTCGTGTAACTGAAGATGTTCTCCTATATCACCGAATATATCCATCAGAAGTGGATAATTAACATGGAAGTAGAAATTAACATGGAAATCCTACTATCCACAGATAACCAAGTTTTCTCAATGGTCCCAATAATATCCTTTATCATCAAAAAAAAAAAGGCCTTCTGTTGCATGTAGTAGTCATTTCTCAGTCTCTTTCAGTCTGGAACAATCCTTGAGGTTTGTTTTCGTGACCTTGACATTTGAAGATTACAGGCTATTTTGCAGACTGCCCTCAAATTGGGTTTGTTAATGCCTCATGATTTGGTTCAAGTACGTATTTTGGGCAGGAATATCAGAAGTGATGCTATTGTGGTCCATGATTTTGATGAACCCTGGTGGTGGTAGTGTTAACTTTGATCACTTAATTGGGGTGGTGCCAGCTGGGTTTCTCCACTGAAAAGTTCCTAATAACTATTTTGTAGGGTGGTGCTTTGAGACTAAATATCCCATTACTCATTGAACTCTACCCCTTAGTTTCAGCATCTATTGCTGTTTCTTGGCTGAATTACTACTATGATGGCAGCCAAGTAATGTTTTTGAATCCCACATTCCTCCTACACTTAATTGGTTGGCATTCTACCATAAGGAAGGCTTCCTTTTCTCTATTCATTTGCTTATGGACTCATGGGTTTCTGTTTTACTCAATGATTATTATATATTACTATCATTTTGATACTTTGATTATGATATTGATGCTCATATTGTCCCAGATTTGGCCAGTGGGAGCCCCTTCAAATGCTTCTGTGATCTTTTGACATGTGCAGGAAGCAGGAAAAGACTGCTTTTTTTTTTTTTTTTTTAATTTTTATTCATTTATTTTTTGGCTGCATTGGATCTTTGTTGCTGCGTGGGGGCTACTCATTGCGGTGGTTTCTCTTTGTTGCAGAGCATGGGCTCTAGGTGCGCGGGCTTCAGTAGTTGTGGCACGCGGGCTCAGTAGTGGCCCGCGGGCTCTAGAGCGCAGGCTCGGTAGTTATGGCGCATGGGCTTAGTTGCTCTGCGGCGTGTGGGATCTTCCTGGACCAGGGCTCGAACCCGTTTACCCTGCATTGGCAGGCAGATTCTTAACCACTGCACCACCAGGGAAGTCCCAAGACTCGGGTTTTATACCTAAGTGCAAAGCACAAGGTAGGTGCTGGGAGGATGGAATAAAAACTGTTCCTGTTGTTATGAATGCTTTAAAGATGCCGAGGGAAGGTCTTTAGTGTATCATTTAATATATCTGTTCTTCATTTCAAAGGACAAATGAAATACCATTCCAGCACTTCAAGCACAAGTTGTTCCAGGCTCACCTTGTACTTTCTCTGCCCCAGTCTGAACCAGCTATTTCCCCCAAGGAGTTCTAGTTTCTTTTAATAGAGCAAGGTATTTAGAAACCAAGCCAAGGGTGCTCATTGCTATTGTGGTGCCTATTCCCAGGCCCCCTCAGTGGATGGAGCCCAGGGATATATGTATGTATACATACTTACATCTATATTTCTGTACTTAAATATATATTGAAAACCAGTTCAAACCAGTACCTTTGATTCCAATCCAACACCACAGGATTTATTCTAGTTCTTATTCTTTCTCTCTGTACTTGTTCTCTTTTCCAACAATCCCAAATGCCCACAATCCTCAGCATACTGGGATAATCCAGTCATATATAACCATTCTTTTGTCACCACACATGGATGCCCTCTCACCTCTTGGGCTCTGACACCCTCTCCAAGCCACTGTTTCCATCATTACCTCACCTAGACACCCTCCTCACCCAGACACCCTCCTGCCCTGGATTCAGCACCCCACAGAGCCGCCACCACCCCTCTGCACCTGCACTAACACCTACCTTGCTTGGTTTCACCTGTTGAGTTTTAAAAGGTAGGAGGGAAGGAGCTCCCATCTTTTCCATTGTAATGAATTTATTTAATATGAAAACACGGGGGCTTCCCTGGTGGTGCAGTGGTTAGGAATCCGCCTGCCAATGCAGGGGACACGGGTTCAAGCCCTGGTCCGGGAAGATCCCACATGTTGTGGAGCAGCTAAGCCCATGCGCCACAACTACTGAGCCTGCGCTCTAGAGCCCGTGAGCCACAACTACTGAGCCCACGTGCTACAACTACTGAAGCCCGTGTGCCTAGAGCCCATGCTCCTCAACAAGAGAAGCCACTGCAATGAGAAGCCTGTGCACCACAACGAATAGTAACCCCTGCTCGCCGCAACTAGAGAAAGCCCGTGCGCAGCAATGAAGACCCAGTGCAGCCAAAAATAAATAAATTTTAAAAATAAAATAAAATGAAAACACTGAGTCACTGGAATGTATTTCATTTGTCTTTTGAAATGAGGAACAGCTATGTTAAATGATCCACTAAAGACCTTCCTTGCAGAAGTCTGCAAGGCTGTGATAGACTTCACCTCAGAGGTCATCTACACCCGGCCAGCTGAGGGGGCACCTCCAACAAGGTCTCCATCCATGCAGCAGTGACGGGACTCCCAGTGGAGGAGGTGGTCTGCCTCAGTGCTGGCATCAGCACCGCTCGCTACAAGCTGATGGTGGCAGATGCTGTGATTGAGAAGTTTGCTTCAATTAAGAGTGAAATTGAAAAACTGAAGATGAACAAGGACCACTTAGAGAAGGTTTTACAAGGTGGGTCAGCAAAAGCCAAAGAATTAGCATATCCCATGTGCCAGGAGATGAAAAAATTGGTGGGGTTTCTATAAGTTTCAACTAGTCACAAAAAGGCTTTTCTATCTTTTGGTCTGCTCACTCCAGTAAAGGCAGCTTTCCTCACGAGAAAAATTATAGTTTGGGGACACTTAATTTGGTACACCTGATCATTGGCTTCATTTGATGAATAATGATTTGTAGCTTTCAAAAACAGAACAAGAAAACCTTCCTTTGGCATCGCTGAAGCATTTCAAAGCAACAGGAACAATTTTTTTTTTTTTTTTTTTTTTTAACAGGAACAATTTTTATTCCATCATCCTAGCACCTGCCTTGTGCTTTGGGCTTAGGTATAAAAGTTGAGCCTTTGCCTCCCCCTCTCCCGCTCCCTATACCTCTCTGCCATCTGCCAAGCTCTCTGACTCTGTCAAGCTAACTTGAACTCTGTAAGGGACTTTGCATAATTTTTCAGCCTTGGAATCACTAATGGGGTGCAGAGGACAATTAAACATGGTCAGGGTAGATTAAAGTATGACCTTAGTGCCACTCAAAAAATTACAGGCTGCCTGGACTGTAAGTCTGACTCCAGTCTGACTCGGTACTCTTTTTTTTTTTTGAATTTTATTTACTTTTTTATACAGCAGGTTCTTACTAGTTATCTGTTTTACACATATTAGTGTATACATGTCAATCCCAATCTCCCAATTCATGCCACTACCCCCCACCCCACCCCCCCAGCCACTTTCCCCCCCAGCCACTTTCCCCCCTTGGTGTCCATACGTTCTCTACGTCTGTCTGACTCAATACTCTTAAAGCAAGAAAAGTGCTGTGTTGGCTGGAAAGGTAGCTCCACATGTGAAACTGCTCAGGAAGTTGTGTGGTTTAGATTCGAGTCTAGTAGAGAAGTGTTTCTGAAACTGATCTTCCTAAGTGGTGTTAATTTGGCTGAGGAGATAAATTCAACGTTGTTTGAAACATGAGGGACAGTTTAATTTGAGACAGGTGCACCAGAGCTATTAGAGAGAAGCTGTGTTCCTGAAGGTGGTGCCCAGGGTCAAGGTGTAACACTGTCACCTGGAGACCATGGGTTCTTACGCCTCAGAAGTGATTCATCTCCTGATTTTGTGTGCTTCATCTTGAACCTGGCCTCTGCTAATGCCATCAAATCTATGCTTTGCAATGGGTCCACTACCTGCCTTCATGTGAGTTCATACTCTCTTGGGCTCTGACTAGGAAATTAGGGCCTTGGAAACTTAGTAGGAAAAGGAAAATCTAATGTACTAAGACATTCTACTTTCCTCTAATTGATTCCTATCTTTGATTAAAGACGTTACTTTAGTAATAGTAGGGGGTTCTATCCGTGGCTTAAAAGATGAACTGAGGACAAGCAGCTTCTTTCACTCTGTTCACAAAGGCCTTTTTTTTGGTTTGTGGCTGCAGCTGCTATTTTCAGCGCCGGGCTGCATCGATGCGTTGCACGTTTTTATATGCTTCTTAATTCGGTATGCAGGTTGATTTGGGAGCCTGGGTTGAGAGGTGGGAGGAGTGCTGGTGAAGAATTTTGCAAGTAAAAACACCAAAATGGTGTGTCACAGCCACCTCACTTTACTCCAGTGAATTTCTAGGTGCAAGATTGGATATCAGTTGTCTCTTGACTGTAGTCAGTGGAATGTACTACATGACCAAGTTACAGGACAAACAGCCACAGTCAGATTCCATGCTCCAGTGGGGGCCCTGAGACACAGCAGCCAGTAACCTTGACCAAGGGCTCAAACTTGGCATCTTCACCCTGAGGTAAGCCCCAAATTGCATGCATTCATTCATCCCCCACCTTCCTTTCTCCATTAAAACTTAAAATATCCAGGGCTTCCCTGGTGGCACAGTGGTTGAGAATCTGCCTGCCAATGCAGGGGACATGGGTTCGAGCCCTGGTCTGGGAGGATCCCACATGCCGCGGAGTAACTGGGCCCGTGAGCCACAACTACTGAGCCTGCGCGTCTGGAGCCTGTGCTCCGCAACAGGAGAGGCCGCGATAGTGAGAGGCCCGCGCACCGCAATGAAGAGTGGCCCCCACTTGCCACAACTAGAGAAAGCCTTGGCACAGAAACGAAGATCCAACACAGCCATAAATAAGAAGAACCACTGATTCATTGTAAAAAAAAACAAAAACAAAAACAAAATATCCAGGAATTCCCTGGTGGTCCAGTGGTTAGGACTCCACGCTTTCACTGCTGAGGTCCCAGGTTCAATCCCTAGTTGGGGAACTAAGCCCATGGCACAGCAAAAAATAAATAAATAAACTATCCTTAGAAGGAGCCACACTTTAAACACTTCCACGGTGAGGAGCAGGACTGGAGAAAGCCCTCACATACGGGGCTGCCAGTGAGCCCCCCACGCCCTGCTCAGCCTTGCTTCCCATTGCTGAACATTTATTGGGTGATTAAGGGTGACACTCAGTGGAGCTCAGGAAATGATGAATTCCTTGGGGGAACTTTGTATTCTCAGCACTTAGCTGAGTAGCAAGCACCTGGCCCACAGTCGTGCACGATGCATGAGGACTGAATGACTAAATAGCTTCTTCCTGCCATGCCCCCACCCCCGACAACAGACATGCATTGGCACACAGTTTGTATTTAACTTCAGAAGACCGTAGTGTACAGGACTGTGGTTGCAAGTATCAGCAGCTCAAGCTGGCTTAAGGGAGAAAACAGAAGGTAGGGGGACACAGAGGGTCTCATGGATGCCCAGGCAGAAAGGTAGAGGGGCCTCAGGAGCCCTGGGAAGTGTGTACTCACCAGCACTCCCCAGTCTGGCCAAGGACCTTCCCTGCTCCTTGGTCCACTTGTAGGAGGCGACCATCAACCCTAAGGCTTGATGTCTCTGTAATATGAGTGTGTTTGTGTGTGTGTGTGTGTGCACACACACATTTAGGAGTAAGCAGTTGCCAGAATGGGTTTACAGACCAAGCAGAGTCCCCAAAAGGCATCCACAGAGCACCCTTTATGTGACATCTGGGCACCACCGTTATTTACTTGATCTTTTTAAATTACTTACATTCTTAAATTTATTTTTAAAGGAAACTATATCACTGTGATAAATGTAAAATAAGTATCATTTGTCCTGAACAAAAGTATTTTTTAAAAAGAAATACAATGAAAACAAGAGAATAATACAAGTTCTATCTGGATCCCATTGCTGGTCAAAAGCTCTGAGCCCCAGGCCTGGAAACACCGCAGTGAACAGAGCAGAGTCACAGCTGTCCCGGAGCTCACACTTAAATGGGGGGATTCCAACAATAAACCCATAAAACATGAGTCAGGTGGGCATATGCCAGGAAGAATCGAGCAGGGTAGGGAGGATAGAGAGGTGACAGGGAGCAGGGGAAAGGGCCCTCTGAGATGGAGTGGGCAGAGAAGATCTCCTGGAGGAGGTGACATTTTTCATGGGATGCGTGGGGGCAGAGCCTTCAAGGCAGAAGGAACGGCCACTGCAAAGGCCTAAGGATCTTGGTAGACTCCACCCCACGGCATGGGCAACACTGCATCTCAAATAGAAGCTTAGGGGACCGTTGCTCACTCTTGTAATAAAAGTATCTGCCTTTAGCACCTTTTAATAAGCATATTACTGGGAGTTTGCTGGTGGTCCAGTGGTTAAAACTCCACCTTCCAATGCAGGGGACTCAGGTTCGATCCCTGGTTGGGGAACTAAGATCACACATGCCGCGGGGCAACTAAGCCTGCGTGCTCTACAGCCCGTGCGCCACAACTAGAGAGCCCCACATGCCACAACTACCGATTAATTTAAAAAACTAATTAATAAGAGTATTACCCAAATGCACTAAGAAATTAGCGAGAATGATTACTTGTCTCCTTCAGACCCTCAGGTCCAGAATCTGGATTCTTCTCGGTTCATTTAGGGACTATTAAAATTATGAAGGCAGCCCAGCTCACGAGAGTCTGTTATATAAACCAGGATTATTGATCTGTGATCTGAGGCATACCTGACAAGCCAAGGGGATCTCCCCAGGAAAGGAAGCTGCTTGAGAAACTGAAGATCAGAAGTTGATTGCTAAGAATACACCAGAGCCTCAGAGTCAGTGGCACAAAGAGAGGCTTCTGTCAAGCCGAGGCTGTCCCGAATCCCCTGTCTGCGCGGGTGAGGCAACCACTGAGGAGATCTGTGGTAACACTACCTGGCATTTGTTTAGACCTTGATACTCTAAAAAGGCTTTTCATATGTTTAATCCTCACAGCACCCCTGTGAAGTATAATTATCTCCTTTTTACAGATGAGGAAATCTGAAGTTCAGGGAGAATAAATGGTTTACCAAGGTCAGAGGACTAGTGTTAATCATAAGGTAATTAGCCTAAGATTAAGGAGGGGTGGTTTGTTATAAATGATATTTGACATAATATAGGGGCTTAAACATTCTTGGCTCCAACCAACTGTGCCTGCCCGGGAACATGTCACACCTGCTCAGAGGTTAACCCTGTTGTGAGGAGGAGAGATTCCTGGGCCCCATCTGCCCCAAATCTCCCAAGGGAAAGAAGAACACTGCAGCTGTCAGAAGTGTAATCAAAAGTCCATGAAATCAGCTACATAAATTATGTTGGTTTTGCAACATTGTACAGTTTGCAACATTTTCATCAAAATAGAAAATTTTAACCCACCACCTTTACCCTGTGGCCCTGCCTGCGAGGTGAGGCTCAGCCTGGGGTGAAAGGAGGACCTGGATTCGTGCCTCATCTTCCCAAGGGTCTCCACTGGGCTGGGGCCAGTGTCATGGACCGTGTCCTGTTGAGTGGCACCCATGCTCAGTGCTCAGAAGGGCCCTCGCCAGGTTCAGTGCTCTGCTGTCACCATCTTGAAATTCTTAACAATTTTTTAACAAGGGCCTCAATCCTGCTGCTGCTGCTTCCTTGCTGCTTCTTCCTCCCTCTTTCTCCTTCCCCAGGAAAAAGGGGTCTTCTCTTCCCATCTCATCAGCTGGTCCTTGGTGGCCCTGGGTTGGGCCTTTCACCCAGGGCAGGACCCCCTGCCTGCCTTGGCTCTTTCTGCCTTTCCAAGCCCCTCCCCCCATCAGGAGGGCCTTCCAGACATGCTGAGCCTGGACCCCCACAGTTCACTGCTCCTGCTGGAAGGGCCCTGTACGCACCCTATCTCCTCATAGCCGCTACCATCTCCTCATTCAGGGCTCAGCTGCAACATCCCCCCTCTGAGACTCCTTTCCCACCAACAGCCTTGACCAGTGTCACCGCCACTCCTCAGAGCCCTCCCGTGCCCTCACTCACGCCACATTATGAGGCTTTATCGTATTCCTGACACCTGGAACTATTCTTATTTGTTTATTGTCTGCCTCCTGCCTCTAGACTATAAGCTCCTTGGGTTCAAGAGACTTTGTCTACTTTGTTCACAGTTGTATCCTCAGTACCTACAATGGAGTCCTGCACATAGTTGGTGCTCAATAAATACTTACTGTGTAGGTGAGTGCACAGAGGTGCTGGTTCCACAGAGAGATCAGGCATCAAAGTGAGGAAAGTCAAGTTCTGGCATCTAATCCAGCAGGAAATAATGGGGCTGGAGATGGAAGCCCAAGCTGGTAGCCCAGGGCCTGTGGACAGAAGTTGCCCGGTAAATGTGTCTCAGGAGCCAGGCATACCTGGGAAAGAGTAGGGAGTAAGAGCCCACAAGAGAGCAAAGCTGCTCAGCTCCCCAAGGGAGGGGGCCCACTCAGGGTGATTTCATGGTACAGAGATTGCAACAGAGTGAACAAGCTGATCCACTTTGAATCTTTAAATGCCACCAACACTTGGATAATTCCCAAATCTATGTCACGAGCTAAGGATCTCACTTGAGCCTTGAACTAGTTTATCTAAATACCTCCTGATGTCTCTCTCCCCTAGAAGGCCCTCAGGCACCTCAAACTCTGTCTGTCTGTCCAAAGCAACTCATAAGAGCACAGACCAGGATTGAAATCCTGGAGTCACTAATTCATTTGTTCTCTGCATCATCTTGGCTCAGTTACCGGATTCCTCTAATTCTCAGTTTCCTCAACTGTCGATCAGGTATGAACAATAATAATCCAGCAGCCCTAGCGGCCCCCATAACTCCATCCTAACTCCTTGAGGGGACAGCACTGAAAGCCAACCTCTGTGGGCTATTATGTATTTATAAGGCTAGTTTGCGTAAGGCACACTTTATCATATGTTGTGTATTTAGCAGTTATATAGATGGTATGTCCCTTGGCAACTTTTGCCTGGAGAGAATAACCATGTGTTCCTGAGTCTTGATAAGATTGTAGCAAGAAGCACTAATCTACATTTCTTCTCTAAAGTCTCAAAGAACAGTGAAGAGGAGATAAAACCTTCGAGCTTCCAGTGAGTTTCAGGTTGTTGCCCTCAGCCAGAGTCAGCTTCTTCATGAGGCACAGGGCACAATCTCCTTTACAGTGCAGTGACTTTGGCCCACAGTACTTTTAGGGGCCCTTGAAAACGTTTTAATTTGATTTATTTTAAAACCAGAAGAGGGGAATTCCCTGGTTTTCCAGTGGTTAGGACTTTGCACTTTTACTGCCGAGGGCCCAGGTTCAATCCCTGGTCGGGGAACTAAGATCCCACAAGCCCACAAGCTGCCTGGTGCAGCCAAAGATTAAAAAAAAAAAAAAAAATTTTAATAAATTAAAAAAAAACCAGAAGGAAAAAATGAATAGTTGGTAATGAATATATGATAATGAAGGCAGCCTAGGTTATGTTTGTTTTTATACCAGTACATTTATAAAAAAAAAAAATTTTTAATGAATGGAGGAAAGGGCTCATGAAATCAAAAGTCCCCAGGGCCCATGAAAGTCACAATGTGACTAGGCCCCTCAGGTGGCATCAGCCTCCCAGAAGGAGGGGCAGAGTTGATGGAGGTAGATGTGGCTGAACCCCTCACTCTACCTTCCCCCTCTGCCCAACCCACACTGTCTCAGGGAAACATTTGTGGAGAGAATTGTTGTGTAAAGTCTTTAGCATTTCTGTATGCATGTAGGGCAGTCTAACTGTTTGAGCAAAGTCTCAGTGGGTCAGGAATTTGGAATGGTGGCATCCGTGGCATCGAGGAACAAAATCCAGGCTTTTTACATTTATTCGTACAGAAATGATTTCCACAAATGGCATTTTCCTGGAGCACAGAAGAGCAGGACTTCTTGG
This sequence comes from Balaenoptera borealis, assembly GCF_965194805.1. Taxonomy (NCBI): domain Eukaryota; kingdom Metazoa; phylum Chordata; class Mammalia; order Artiodactyla; family Balaenopteridae; genus Balaenoptera; species Balaenoptera borealis. The sequence continues at coordinate 15,950,316 of NC_138879.1, read as the reverse complement.
GAGGATGTTACAGAGCAGGTAACCCTTGGGCAGGGTCTTGGAAGATGAAGAGTTTACCAAGTGAATGGGTATGGGATGATGGTGTCCAGCCAAAGAAATGGAATTTCACAAAGACCCATTTATGGGGGAAGAGCAGCAAATGGACAGGATCATGGCTGTTCTGGAAGGATGGTACATGGGACAGTTCTCTGAGAAAGAAATGGAAAATTTTATTGGCGCTAACCTGAGGATTATAACCCAGGAGACAGTCTTTCAGAAAACTCTGAGGACTGTTCCATAAGTTAGAGGTCAAAGCACAGTATATAAGTTTTTGAGACAAAGGGTCCTACATCAAATGATGTATTATTGATAGTTGACACAATCCAGATCTACACATGCAAAGTGAGTAGTGGGTCATGGGTCATTGTGGCCCCTCACAAGATTAAGAAGGAAGGTTATTGCTTAAGAAGGTCTGGTTAATGCAGATGCGCACTACACACTAAAGGGGAGAGAGGAGGCGCAAATAGGCAAAGAAAAATTTTGTTTAAATTTTTCTCGTCTTGCCATAGAATATGAATTTTACTTCATCAATGCCATAATTAGGGCTTCAATCCAGAGAAGAAGGAAGAGATTTCAGGGTATGGAAGGAGAGCCTCCCAGTTTGAGCCACGCACGGCCATCCTGTGGGGCCATCCAGCAGCCAGATACAAATCTGAAACCAAGAAATTGGTAGGAAAGGATTTCAGTTAGGGAATCACCAGCATAAATGTGGTGGTTGGTTGAAGCCATTGCAGTGGGTGATATCGCAGTGAGAACCGAAAAAAAAAAAATGGGAGAAAGAATCCAGATATACAATGAAAAAGCAGAAGCGGTGGAAGGTGAGGATCCATTCAAGGTTCATGGTTGGAGATTGACCAGGGAGGCGACAACAGAGCCGATGGAGGCTAACGGTGGTTGTCCTCAGCTGGTGTAATCCTGTTTTTTTTTCCCCTTGTTATTTTCTGTATTTTTTAACTCTTTTATCAGTAAGTATATATTGCCCTTTTTGGCTAAAATAGATATTTTATTGGAACAATAAAAGGGGTAGTTCCCAATAGGTTAAGCGCTGCTGAGAGGCCGAGAGCACTGAAGGCTGAGCAGAGACTTAGAGACATTGCCCACCTTCTTCCCCCAAAACCGCTCCCCTGCCCCAACCCTCCAACCCCCAAGGGAACCAGTGCAACTCCTGGCAGCCATGTTTTCTTCCCCGTGACCTGTTCTTGGCCACAGATGATTGGACAGGGGTGTTCATGTGACACCGGCTAAGCCAATCAGAGCCCTCCCCAGGAGGTTGCCTGAAGAGGGCAGCGTGAGCTCAGAGCCGGGGCCGCTATACGCCAGGCAGGCCGATCTTGAGACCCAGGGTAAGGGCGTAGGAGCCAGAGGCGAGAGCCTGTAGAAACAAACGACCCAAGGGGGTAAAGCCTGGGCATTTAAGGAACTAAATGGAAGCCAGGGCAGGGTCACCAGAAAGAATGGTGGAGGAGGTTGGACAAAGCCAGGACTAAGACCACCAGGGGCCTCAGAAACCCTGCTGAGTTGGGAGTTTTCTCATTACAAGGAGAAGCTGTTGGAGAGGTTTAAAAGAGGGAGTGGTCCGACCTGAATTACAATTTTAAAAGATTAGCAATGCTGGAAAATGTGCTGGAGGGGGTGGGGGGCAATGGTAAGGAGCAGTTTGGAGGCTCCGGCGCTATGCAGACCCCTGAGGGTGGACCAGACGTCAGAGGCGGCGGGGAAGATGCAGGGAGCAGGGGTCCAGACAAGACCCAGTGGTTGGGGGGCTGGTGAAGGAAGGGTGGCATCAGGGCAGATGATAGGTGAGGGGGATGCTGTTATTGAGATGGGAAAGAAGGGAAGACGTTAAGACCTCAGTTTGGGCATGTTAAGTTTGAGGTGTTGATGGCCCGTCTCAGGGGAGGTGCTGAGAAGAAAGCAGCGGGGTACATCAGTCTGGAGTTGGGGGATGTCAGAGCTTGGATGCTGGAAATATGGGTGGCATCAGCATGCAGCTGGTGTTAAAGCCACCAGCCTAGATGAGACCACCTGGGAACTGGAGAGGAGGGGCCCAGCACAAAGGCCTGAGGTCCCCTAACATTCACAGGACTGGTAGAGGGGACAGAGCAAGGAAGGAGGGAGGAAACTGAATGTGTTTTGACCCAGAAGCTCACATTGGAGACTGCCCTGGGTTACCCCCCTGCCAAGGTCAGAGAGGGCTTTTTAGATTTGGTAAAGAAGTCACCCTGACTTTGAACACTCTGGGTGGAGTGGTGGATCTGAAAGTTAAATTGGGGTGGGCCTCTTCCCTGAATGAAAGCTGGATTAAAAAGTAGCTATGGAGGACCTTTTGGGGGCAAATGAAGAAATATGAAAATGGACTTTATATTAGATTATTGTATCAGCATTTAATTTCTTGGGTGTGATATTGGTCTGTGGTTATGAAACAGGGGGAAGGGGCCTCCCTGGCGATCCAGTGGTTAAGACTCCACACTTCCAGTGCAGGGGGCGGGGTTTCATTCCCTGGTGGGGGAACTAAGATTCCACATGTCATGTGGCGCGGCCAAAAAAAAGAAACAGGAGGGAAGAGGGCGGGGCACAACCTTTAAAAGAATGACATAGGTGTTGAAGATCCCACAAAAACTGGTTAGAACTGATTAGGCCCAAGATGGTGGAAGATTCCACTTCCAGTAGACCTTGAGCCTCATTATACGCTCATTGTAATACATTAGCATCTAAATGGCACACTCATGGGCACCATGATCGTTCTGAGGCTAACCATAAAAGGCCAAAAAGTGGGCAGTGGCCCAATTCTTGGAAACCCCTGCCCTCCCCCGCCAAATAGTTGGAATAATCCTCCCACTTTTTATGGGCTGGGTAATTGCATAATTAGCCTATGTAATTACCCAGCCCATAAAACTAACCACCCCAGGGAATTCCCTGGCAGTCCAGTGGTTAGGACTCCACGCTTTCACTGTCTTGGCCTGGGTTCAATACCGGGTCGCGGAACTAAGATCCCGCAAGCCACACTGCAAAAAAAAAAAAAAAGCTAAACTAACCACTCCATGTTTTGGGGTCACTCTCGCCTTTTGAGGCAGACTGCATTCTGTCTATGGAATGTGTATCTCTCTAAATAAATCCACTTCTTACCTATCACTTTGCCTCTTGCTGAATTACTTCTGCGCTGAGACGTAAAGAATCTGAGCTTCATTAAGTCCTGAGACCAGGTGTGTGATCTCAATTAAAAGACAGTGGGTTCGAGTCCCATCTGAGTTGTGCAGTTTCAGTTACGTGAGAGAGGTCTGGTTCTTAGGAGACACACGTTGTAGTATTGTAGTATTTAGGGGTGAGGGAGCAAGATGCCTGAAACTTTTCCAGTGGTTCAACAATAACAAACTATACATATATATCTGTATATATTACATATAATATATGTAGTATTTATGTTATATATAGGTATATATATATTTATATATAGGCACGTTATCTATTAGAGAGAGAGAGATATAGCATATGTGGCAAAATGCTAACTGGAAAATCTAGGTGGGGGGCTGTTTTAACACTTTTTCAACTTTCCTGTAGGCTTAAATTTTTCCTAGGGACTTCCCTGGCCGTCGGATGGTTAAGACTCTACACTTCCACTGCAGAAGCCCTGGTGGTGCAGTGGTTAAGAATCTGCCTGCCAGTGCAGGGGACACGGGTTCGAGCCCCGCTCCGGGAAGATCCAACATGCCGCGGAGCAACTAAGCCTGTGCGCCACAACTACTGAGCCTGCACGCCTAGAGCCCGTGCTCCTCAACAAGAGAAGCCACCGCAATGAAAAAGCCACTCACCGCAACGAAGAGTAGCCCCTGCTCGCCGCAGCTAGAGAAAGCCCGCATGCAGCAGCGAAGACCCAAGGCAGCCAAAAATAAAATAAATAAATTTTAAAAATTAAAATTAAAAAAAAGGGAAAAAAATTAGAAAGAGTGAACTGGCAGGGCTGTGTTCCCACCCTGTTTGTTGTTTGGCTTGAGGTGTCCCAGCACTGTAGCCTGCAGGCTGTTGGGTGGTACGGGGGTGGCGGCCTCCAAGAGAGCTCACGCAGATGACTGGTCCCCAGTACCTCTGCCACCAGTGTCCTTGTCCACACAGTGAGCCACAGCTGCCCCCCACACCCCCTGCCTCCCCGGAGACCCTCCATGACCAGTTTTTGAAGAGCCGGAAGATCCAAGCAACAGGTCGTTATTCTCTGAAATTATCTCTCCGGTTTCGGATGTGAAGTTCAGCCACAGTGGGAGGTATATCATGACCAGAGACTATCTGACCATCAAAGTTTGGGATCTCAACATGGAAAACCGCCCCACTGAGACTTACCTGGTTCACAGCTACCTCTGCAGCAAGCTGTGCTCCCTCTACAAAAATGACTGCATTTTTGATAAATTTGAGTGTGTGTGGAATGGGTCAGACAGTGTCATCATGACGGGCTCCTACAACAACTTCTTCAGGATGTTTGACCGAAATAGCAAGTGTGATGTTACTCTTGAGGCCTCGAGGGAAAACAGCAAACCCCAAGCTATCCTAAAACTGAGCAGTGTGCGTGAGGGGCAAGCAGAGAAAAGACGAGATCAGTGTCGACAGTCTGGACTTTAGCAAAAAGATCTTGCATACAGCTTGGCATCTTTCAGAAAATATTGTAGCAGTGGTGGCTACAAATAACCTATATATACTCCAGGACAAAGTAACTAGGAGGACACGTTATTACTTAATAATCTCACATACTATTAGTCAAACACTTGTTAAAATTTATTTTATTTTATTTTTTTTGGCCGCACGGCATGTGGGATCTTAGTTACCCGACCAGGGATCAAACCCATGTACCCTGCAGTGGAATCACAGAGTCTTAACCACTGGACGCCAGGGAAGTCCCTCAAACACGTTTTTTTTTTTCAAACACGTTTTTTAAATGTTTCTTTGGGTGTTCATTGGATGCATCGACCTTAATTTCCCTCTTTGGAATAGAATTCAGTTGGAGTCCAACTTTCCCAAATCCCAAGTTCTAGGAAACTTTTGTCAAACCCGATAGGTTCTGGGACACTTCTGTTTAGAATTGAGAGCTGCCAGCTAACAGTAGGTCTTCCATAGTTGACTTGAATTTCTGATGCTTTTATTGCCCTGTTTTCTCTGGTGGGTCCAGTGTTTTGCTTCTAGGTGTCTGCTGAGGTAAAATGAAATTGTCTGTAGTATTTAAAGAGAAAAGAGAGAAGTTTTTTTAAATTAAGCAATTCCATTTGATTGAAAAAATTCAACAAAAAATAAACACCGTTTACTCTAAAAAAAAAGAAGTTAACGGCGGCTGTAGAGGAAGTGGAAACAGCCAAGTTTTCAGGGAGAGAAATGGTATAGTACCTGGAGGGGATCGTGAGGTCAAGGGAGGGTTTTACACAAAAATGTTTAAAATGAGAGCAAGCGTGTATGTTGACAGGAATGTTCCCGTGCAAAGGGAGAAATTGATGTTGTAAGAAAGGGGTGAGAGGTGCCAGGTAAAGTCCTTAGGAAGGCTGGCCGGCGGGTGGCCCCGAGCTTGGAGGGGACACCGCACTGAGGTGCTGCGCCAGGCCCTGGGGTCAGTGCGGGGGGGCAACCCCTCAGGAAGTAGGATCTGAGGCTCTCAGCTGACAAGAGTCAGGAGGGCAAGTGGTTATTTCAAGCAGATTGAGGCACAGAGCCAAAGAAAAGCTGGCAAATTTGTTTGGTGTTTAAGATCTGAATGGCGATTACTCATCAGCTTAGGGGAAGAGCCAACAGGGGAGAGATTTAAGTCCTTACCCCTCTGCTACTCAGTTTTTCCATCTGTAACATGAGGGGATTGAACTGGGGGCTCTCAAAGGACCCTGCAAACTCCTGTTCACTCAGGGTCCCCTATGATACCTGATGGAGAGCTTTTACTGAATAGCACGTGTTTGGGTTGTTAAAGGATTAAAGATGGCTAGTAAAAATTGGACACTTGCCTAAGAGGTTTCTAATTGAGGGTAAAAAACCAAGAGATACAGAGAGACACTTGAAAGGAAGACTGCTTAAGGCTTGAGGACACCCCTGGGGGAGCAGGGGGGTGGCCCGGAGGTTGCTGGGGCGCTGAGATGCCTTGACGACGCTTGGGTAAACGCAGTACGAGGTCCCTTTGAGCGTAAATTCTGCTGTCTCTGGGCTCTCGTTGAAGCTGGCATTGCACAGCGTGAAATGAAACAGCACATTAATGTGATTAACACTGAATAAACCTCCGTGTGTGAGCAACTATAGCTTGAAGCGGGTTCAGGAATTTTAAAATATCTATTATTAAAGACAGCCTGCAGGGGCCGTGGCATCCGATGACAAGCCAGAGGCTGCTACCGGCATCTAATATTCCCAGAGTCGTTTCCTTCGGCAAAGTGCATTTGCAGGCTTCTGTGCTAGGCTCTTCCCTGATCCTCCAAGGAGGATTATCACCACTACCCCATTTTATAGATGAAGAAACTAAAAGCATTGTCAACAGTAGGCCTCTCAGGCTGCTGAAGGCAGAGACCACGCGTATCATCACTGGCTCCCCAGTGGCCAGGGCAAGGGGAGGAGCCTCTCAGGCCCTGAGAGCCGGCCCAGCGAGCCACGAGCGCTGTGCTGGGACTTGCACGTCTGGCGTGCCTGCTAAGCACCAGGCTCTGTGCTGCAAGCCTCACACAGATGGTCTCACTTAGTCCTGATGACAACCCTTGGCAGTTGGTATTATTAACCCCAAGAGGAAACTGAGGGCAGACAGGTTAAATAACTTGCCAAAGGTCACCCGGCAGAATCAGGATTCAAGCTTAGATTTGTCTGAAGCAAAGCATGTGCTTGACTGCCGAGCTGGACGCTGTCTTCCAGGAGAGTATGGTGCGGACTTGTGGAATTCTTACAGCCCCTGTGCTCGAGAGCCGTTAGCACAGCGCTGAGCACAGGTAATAGGGTGGCACCAGTGTCAGTGAGTATAGAACGGATGAATGAGTAGAGATGTGAATTCCTGTCTTGTGGGGTCTTCCTCTTCAAATTGAAGATTTCCCCAAAGCTTATGAATGCTCAATCTAATTAAGGCAAAAAGGCATCAGAGAATTGCTAGGCCTTTCCTTTATTAACTGTCAAGTCCAATCTGTAGGCTGTTTACGCGCTGAGGTCAGAGATCAGTCTTTAGCTGTTCGCCTTTCATTCATCTGGCAAAGCCCGGAACATAAAGTTTATTGATGCAAAACTGATTGGCAGGCAGGGGTAATGAGGTGGCAGGGACAGGGAATATCAGGAGTTCTAAGCCACTCGGGTCACTCCTGCTCCCTTGCCGTGCTAACTTCACGTGCTCCAGGTTACTGGCTCGTAGCTCATAGCTTTCTGCACCACAGTCTAGATGAGCAGCAAATGTCTGGACCTTGGACAGTGTTCACAGAGCACATCAGGATGGGGAGGGGAAGGAGTCCTTTCTCCCTGTTTGTTAGTTTGGAAAGGAGAGAGTGAGGCACGGAAGGTTAGGTGTGGATGGTCTTGAAACTTCACAGATCAAAAGGAATTCCCATGTAAGCTTGCATCGGAGAGGCCTGGGAATTGGGAAGAGGAAAGTCATTGTTACACCAGCCCAGGATTAAGTGGCTCCCTGTCTCTGGCGAGCTCCTGCGGGGCCTCCTCCGTGCCCACCAGCAAGAAGAGGTGGGAAAGCACACGTGGGTCCACACCTGGGTCTATCTACTTGCAGCGTCCTCAGGATAAAAACCACGAGTAAGGCACTAAGTTCCAAAAGAGGGAGTTGGACCCAGGAGTTGTTGCTCATGCCACTCAAGATAGGGAAGGTCTCAAATATTATTTATTTATTTTTATTTTTAAAAACAAATTTATTATTTTTATTTATTTTTGGCTGCATTGGGTCTTTGTTGCTGCGCGCGGGCTTTCTCTAGTTGCGGCGAGCGGGGGCTACTCTTTGTTGTGGTGCTCGGGCTTCTCATTGCAGTGGATTCTCTTGTTGCGGAGCACGGGCTCTAGGCGCATGGGCTTCCTTAGTTGTGGCTCACGGGCTCAGTAGTTGTGGTGTGCAGGCTCTAGAGCGCAGGCTCAGCATTTGTGGCGCATGGGCTTAGTTGCTCCGCGGCATGTGGGATCTTCCCGGACCAGGGCTCGAACCCGTGTCTCCTGCATTGGCAGGCGGATTCTCAACCACTGCGCCACCAGGGAAGCCCATCAAATATTATTTATTTTTATCAGGACCAAACTGGATTCTGCCTGATCTGAGGAAAAAACCCTGACTGCAGGTCATTTTAAATGCCTTCTTAGTCTCTGCAACTCAGAAATAGTGGTTTTCCACATCAGTCAGATGTCTGGATTCAACCCCCCACACTCATACATCACAAAGCAAAAAATAACAAAATTAAAACAAACCAAACCCCCAACCCTCATTTCATTTCCTTGGAAAACAGTCCAGGTTCAAGGTCTAGTCTGAGCAGGGAATGTCTCCTCTCCTGATCTGTTTCTGGACAGGCATGGGGGCAAAGTCCCTTTTCCTCTTCTCCGTGACGGGGGATCGCACAGAGCTCCAGAGAGAAATGTCCACCAAGGAGCAGAGCTGAACCCAGGGCTCCCGTGGCCGTAACCTCCCTTGAGTTCAGTGCTCATGATGAGCAGCGGCTACTGTCGGGCACTGGGGTAGGAAGATGATTAAGAACGGATCCCAGAGACCCACACACAAACCACTAACCATAGTAAAACACAATAAATGCTCTTTTGCAGTAGGAATAAAGTGTTTCAGCTGCACAGAGAAAGAAGGGAGAGGGAAAAGCTTTGGTGGTTCTCAAAATGGTTCCCAGGCCTGCAGCAGGAGTGTCACCCAGAAGTTGTTAGAAACGCAAATGCAGGCCCAGCCCAGACCCACAGAGTCAGAAGCACCGGGGGTGAGGCCCAGCAAGGTGTGTTGGAAGACACCCCCCAGGCGATTCTGGTGTGAGCCAAAATTTGAGAGTCATGAAGGGGCTGGCAAACTGCCTATTTTTGCAAATAAACTTTAACTGGAACACGGCCACAGTCATTCAATTACGTGTCATCTGTGGCTATCTTCCTGCCGTGCTGGCAGGGTGAGACTCGTAACAGAGACAACATGGCCTGCAAAACCTAAAATAATTTACTGTCTGGGCGTTATGTGGGGTGGGCGATGGGGGAATTGCTGCCCCCAAGGAGGGGGGTGGAGACACCTGAATCCCCCTTCTGTGGCCGGCGCTGCTAGGGCCTCTGCAGTCGTGCTTCAGTCAGCTCAGTGCTGGGACCCAGCTCTAGTCTGGGGACTTACTGAAAACACTGAACAGTCAATTTTAAGTGTGAAAAATATATAAAGAAGCCCCCGGTTACTGACTCGCTGTTGTGCTCAGTGCTGTGCTTGATGCTGTAAGGGCCTAACTCCACCCTCTAAGATGGGCATTGTATCCCCCTTTTACAGATGTGGAAGGTGAGGCTGGGAAGATGAAGTAACCAGCTCAAGTTCACGGAGCCCAGGAGAGGAGAGCTTGGACTGGACCCTGGGTCAGCTTTGCTCCCAGCTCAGGCTCTCTGCCTCACACCTACCACCTCTGTTTTCCCAATTATAGGATGGAAACTCCCTCAGTGGACAACGGGGGCAGCTCTCAGGAATCTGTTAACGTAACAAGCACAATTTTCATACTTTTTCCAGTGGGGAGATGAGTCACCAGGGGCTGGAGAACCCAACCCAGGCCTACATCCTGGGGGTGTCCAATCCTATGGGGAGCACGGCGAGGGGAGGGCAGGAGATGTTGGACCCACAAGGACACAGGACCAGCTCTCACGTGTTCTAGCCAAATGGGGCAGGTGGGAGCATGCAAATGCTGAATCAGTGCCAGGTGGGATGCAGCCTCTGGGCAGTGTGACCACCAAAGGCCTCCCAGTGCAGCCCCTTCCCCACATTCCAATCCCACAGGTCCTTCTGTCCCGCTCCTGAATTGTCAGTGTGGAGGTATGTATAAGGGGCGCCCCAGGGAAGAAGGACTTGGTAACTTAGGTGAGTCTTGTATCTGTGGGAGAAGAAAAGAACCTATCAGGGTATTTCCTGCTCTGATACAGGAGTGGAACGGACCAGCTGGTCAATAAGATGCTAAGCCAGTAATCAGATTGGGGAACCTGTTACTATGTGATATTGCAACATCGATGCCGGTGATTGAAACAGCAAAAGTAAAATCTTGCCCTGCTACCATTGAAGAAACGTGGGAGCTAAAACACCACTGTCTGGGTGGCTAAAACAGTGACCAAGAAAGTCTGTCCCCCACGCACATACGCAGTATCTATTTTGGCTTCCAAATATTTTGTTAGAATAGGAAGATAAAAAACCTTCTTAACAGACAAAAGAGCTTGGTTTGTCAGGCAAAAGTTAAAACCTCTGAAGAAAGCAAGCATTTTGAGGAGAAGACTAGTGATAAACTGCTTTCTCTCTCGTCAAACAAATCAATGACATTTAATTATTTTCAACAAGCGTCACTGGAGAGTCCTCTGCATGCCAGACACCACACTAATCTTTCTGGACCTCGGTTACCTCATCCCATCCTCACATCAGCTCTAAGGGGCAGGTCGTGTGAGCAGCCCCATTTTACGGGGGGGCGGGGGGTTCAGGTGGAGGGGGGGACACTTGGCTGAGTGTCACCCAGCATGCACGACAGAGCTGAGTTTTGAACGCAGGGCTTGTGACTCTGTGTCTTATATTCCTTTCAGAGCGTCACATTTACTCTGCAACTAAAAACTAAATCTGGGGCTTCCCTGGTGGCGCAGTGGTTGAGAATCTGCCTGCCAATGCAGGGGACACGGGTTCGAGCCCTGGTCTGGGAAGATCCCACATGCCACGGAGCAACTGGGCCCGTGAGCCACAATTACTGAGCCTGCGCGTCTGGAGCCTGTGCTCCGCAACAAGAGAGGCCGCGATGGTGAGAGGCCCGCGCACCGTGATGAAGAGTGGTCCCCACTTGCCGCAACTAGAGAAAGCCCTCACACAGAAACGAAGACTCAACACAGTCATAAATAAATAAATAAAAGAACGTGAATTTCTTTAAAAAAAAAAAAAAAAAAAAACTAAATCTGGACAAAGCACAGGGAGACCAGGGAAACACAATAGCCAGAGTCTGTGGATGGCTTCACATTGAGGTAGTATTTATTAGGGCAGTGGTTCTTGGACCTGATGGAACCACACTCCCATTGACAAGGGCTGCTGGGCTGCTGCGTGAACGGGCAGTGTAGGCTGCAGATCGTGTGCAGGGCCAGCTGTACTGTCACCGTCTTTCCCTGTTGCTTAAACTATTGTTTTAGGGAAAACTTGCCTTGAAAGAATAATTCTGTTTTGCATTTACATGACACTTTTTTTCCCCCCTAAATTTCAGAAGACTTTATTGTGTTAACTGACTTAATCCTTAGAGCAACCCTGGGAGGAGAACAGGTGTTAGTTCCCGGTTTGATAGAGGAGGAAGTTGAAGTAACTTTCTGAAAGTCTTATGCTAATGAATATTAAAGCAGAGTCTCAAACATGAGGCCTCACCAAGATACCTGCAAAACCAGAGAACAAAACTTGGAAGACTCCACGGGGATGGAGGAGATCAACTACCTACAAAGCAGCAGCTTTGGCTAAAAATGGGTTATCCAAATTTCCAAGAAAATGTAAGCCTATATATACATTGTGGTTTCAGAAGAGGAGAGTCCAAGAGAGGGGAGTCTAAAAAGCAGGGCTCTGGTGTAATTTCATGAGCGGGACAGACCCAGCGTCCTGTCCCTCTAGCAGACAGGGCACTATTTCGAGGAATTGGGAACGGCAGCTGAACACAGCTGTGCGCGGTGGCGCCATTAAGGCCATCCCCTTGCCCTTGCTCACCGAGGAGCCTTCCGAGCAGCTATCCTGGGATCAGCGTCTGTGGGTCAAATGTTGCCGCTTGGCAGTAACATTCCCCTTTTGAAATGAACGAGTTGGCATCCAGGGTTGTGAACGAGTTGGCACACAGGGTTGTGTACCATTCTCAGCATTTTGATGAGGTTCTTCCCAAATTGGATTAACTCTGGGGCCAGGAAGACCCGAAGACCTGAGAACCAGATCCTGTGTGACGGTGAGGTTTGTTTTTTTGGGTTTTTTTAAAATTAATTAATTTATTTATTTTTGGCTGCTCTGGGTCTTCATCTCTGTGCGAGGGCTTTCTCTAGTTGCAGCAAGCGGGGGCCACTCTTCATCGCGGTGCGCGGGCCTCTCACTATCGCGGCCTCTCTTGTTGCGGGGCACAGGCTCCAGACGCGCAGGCTCAGTAGTTGTGGCTCACGGGCCTAGTTGCTCCGTGGCATGTGGGATCCTCCCAGACCAGGGCTTGAACCCGTGTCCCCTGCATTGGCAGGCAGATTCTCAACCACTGCGCCACCAGGGAAGCCCTGACGGTGAGTTTGATAAGAGTCTTTCCTAAGTGACTAACCAGCTGCCCACATCCACACCTTCAGAGGAGGCGGAAACTAATGGCCAGGGAGGAAAGCTGTGAAACACAATAAATACGGGGTAATGAAGCCAGAAGACAGAAGGAGGTGACGGAAAGTTAGTGTTAACTGAAGCAAACTAAAGGAGCAGGTGGAACCTGGAGTCAGCCAGGAGGGGCAGGATTGAGCACTGCGCGCCCTGGCCCCAGCCTAACCCTGCATGGCGGGGCAGAGGGCACCGGTCCTGGAGCCAGACCGCCTTTCAGAGAACTCCCTCACCTCCTCTCCACTTTCTCCTCCTCCTCTGTATGGTGGGCCTCCCTCAAGGTTGAAAGGATTAAAGGTGATAATGAACATGCTCTCACTCCAGTGCCTGCCCCATAAATGCTCAGTAAATGCTTTTTGTTATAATCCCTGCCCTTTGGGATCAGGCATTAAACGCAGGCTCAAGACACTGAATCTCACTGCAGCATAAAGCACCCTATTATGTCGAAACCTTGGTGAAATTGTGGCCTACACCTGTGCCCGGCTCAGCAGCAGGCATCTCCTCACCCTGTCGCGCAAGGCCCAGAAGGCCCAGAGAGACGCTGCAGTTTTGCCTGACAAGTCATCCTGCTGCAAACACGCCAGTTCTGGCCCCAGGCCATTTTCACTCACTGTTCTCTCTGCCTGGAAGGCTCTTCCCCCAGACGGTGACAAGGTTTGCATCTTCGTTTCAGACGTCACATTATCAGAGAACAGCTGTCCCTGACCTACCTCCCTATATAAAGTAGCTTCCCTGCCACCACTGGGGTCTAGCACTCTATCCTCGTACCCTGCTTTCTATTTCTCCATGACACTCAGCACCTCTGACATATAGTTTTGTGTTTTTTGTCTGTTTCTCTCACTGGCATGCACCTGAGAGCAAGGAATTGGTTTTGGGATTTGCTCTTTTTATTTGTTTTTGTTTTGTTTTTTTCTTCCAGTTTTATTGAGATATAACTGACCTACAGCACTGTATAGGTTTAAGGTGTACAGCATAATGACTTACGTACATCATGAAATGATTGTCACAATAAGTTTAGTGAACAGCCACCATCGCATATAGATACAAAATTAAAGAAGTAGAAAAAAACTGTTTTTCTTTTTTAAAAATTTATTTTATTTATTTAATTTTGGCTGCATTGGGTCTTTGTTGCTGCGCGCGGGCTTTATCTAGTTGCGGCGAGTGGGCTTTATCTAGTTGCGGCGAGTGGGGGCTCCTCTTCGTTGCAGTGCGCGGGCTTCTCACCGCGGTGGCTTCTCTTGTTGCGGAGCACGGGCTCTAGGTGCACGGGCTCAGTAGTTGTGGCACGTGGGCTCAGTAGTTGTGGCTCACGGGCTCTAGAGCACAGGCTCAGTAGTTGTGGCGCATGGGCTTAGTTGCTCCGCGGCATGTGGGATCTTCCGGGACCAGGGCTCGAAACCCGTGTCCCCTGCATTGGCAGGCAGATTCTTAACCACTGCGCCACCAAGGAAGCCCAAAAAATTGTTTTTCTTGTGATGAAATGGTCTTTCTTTTCAAACTGCCCTCCTCACTTATTTCTACTCAAAAGCCTAGCATGGTTGTCTCTTGAAACGGCCTGGAGGTTCTTCTCACTCTATCATGGAAAGGCAGCCACTTGACAGCTCCGTATCATTATCACACATACGCAAGATAGGACACATTCCGTGCAATGCAGTAACATGTGGCCACACCTGCTAAGTGTCTGGTGAAAGTGTTCCAGGTAGAGGGATAGTAGGTGCAAAGGCCCTGAGGCCAGTGAGCCTGGAGTGGAGGTGCTGGGGATAAGGGTGTAAGAGAGGATGATTCCAGGGTTTTTGACATAAGTAATGAAAGAATGGAAATGACATTTTCTAACATGAGTTAGGTAGGGGGAGGAGCAGGTTTTGGATGTAAGTTTTATGATGCTTTCAGGTTGGAAGCACCTGGCAGGAATCCGGCAGTAAGCCAGGTGCTTTACATACATTATCTCCACTGCACGGATAAGGAAATTGAGGCTCCAGAAGTCATGTGTCCTTGGGTCTCAGAACATGTATGTAGAAGGGCTGGGATTTGAATCCAAGCTGCTTCTGCAAGGGTTTGTCACCCTGAGAAGCACCGCTCACTGAAGAAAGAGCTGGGAGAGGACTACTTGCCTGCAGTTGGAAGAGTCGAGTATTTTGCATAAGGTGAACTCAGATCTCCTTTCCAAATTCTGCAATACCAGGACACAGAAGGCCCTTCTGTATTTGGACTGGTACGTTTAGGGCCAATAAAAGGAAGCACCACATCACAAGAGGGCTGGGGCTGCCATCCCTTTGGCCTCAGCAAGGTGGCTGGCAAATCCATTTCCACGGCTATTCAGGCTGTCACATGATGCCAGAACAGTGGAATGAAATGTGGAAGATTCTATTGAGGTTATTATCATGGGTTACACTCCAATTTTTCATATTTTTAAAGATTTGCTCACTGTACTTACAAAGCATTCATATAGATCATTCACTAATGTAACAGACAAGCCTTCAGAGCCTTGAAATCCAGTGTGGGCTGCAGACCCGCAGCAACAGCATTACCTGGGGCTGTCAGAAATGCAGACTCTCAGGCCCTATCCCAGATGCATTTTGGCAAGATGCCCAAGGGATACGTATGCTTGGTCCAATTTGCGAAGCCCTGGCCTAGAGCAGGGGTTGACTAACTTTTTCTGTAAAGGACCAGATAGTAAACATTTTAGGCTTTGCCTGCCTGTCACAACTACTCAATTCTGCCATTTGTAGCGCAAAATCAGCCACAGACTGTATATAAAGGAATTAGTGTGGCTGTGTTCTAATGAAACTTTATTAATGGACACCAAAATTAGTTTATGTAATTTTCATGTCACAAAATGCTATTCTTCTTTTGATTTTCTTTCAGCCATTAAAAATAAAACTCATTCTTAACTCAGAGGCTATACAACGTCCATCTTCTGACTTGCCTTTCTGGGCTGACCATGCCCAAGGCCACTAGCCGAATGATCCCCTTCTTTCTTCTCTGTGGGCTTGAGCCCCCTTTCCCTCATGAGCTGTGTCACTGTGTCTGAAGGTTGATTACTTAAGCCTAATATGAAAGGTCAATGGAAGAACTAAGATTTATAAAATACACTTTGCCAGCTTCCACAAATGCAGTGTGTTTGCAGTTGTTCCCTATCTTGATGTTTTCTGAGAAAGACCAAAATGGAAGATTCAAAAGCTCAGGGGAGGGGGCTTGTTACTTTTCAGGGGCATTTATTCTCTTTGCTCCTCTACTTGTCTATTTTACATTTCAGCTGCTGGGAAGAAGGAACACACAATTCAGGGAAGACAAGTATTAAAAAGTAACATTTGGGGAGGGAGTTGAAAGAGGACATTAAAGAAGGGAGGTACTCTCCAGGAGAATAAGAATATTGTTCCAGCATCACTGGGCTGTGGGGAAGAACGCATGACGATAAAGAAAGTAAACTGTGTCAAGGAGACTTGCTCAGGAAGGCTTTCTGAAGCAAGCTGGGCAAAAGGAGGGTATGAAAAACATAGAGATAGGGGAGAGATTGGCAGAGAATCTTAGGCAGGCTGAGATCTGAATTTCTTTCATCTATAGTGCACTTTCATGGCAACCAGATGCTTTTCCACTTTGTTAGGAATGGGGAGAAGGGAGGTAATAACACTGACCAAATGCCTACTGTATGTCAGGCGCAGTTACAAGGCATTTCCTATCACTATTTCAACTTTAATTAAAGCCACTCATGGGATTAGGTGTGCTGGCCACAGTTTTCAGATGAGGAACCTGACAGGTGAAGAGACGGGGTTAGGACCTAGTTCTTTCCAACCACCAGTGCCCTGACGTTCTACATTGCCCTGCCTACCAGAATTTATAGTGGAAATATTGCCTTCACAAAATTTGTTATTTCTTCTCACCATTAGAAACCCTAAATTCTCCAGGATGGGGGAAGAACATAAACAGACCAGATGACTTTTACATTCTTCTCTACTTACCCCCACCCAAATAAAATGTAATGCTGTTTTTTTTTTTTGTAATGCTTTCTTTAAAGGGACATCAAGTCCTTTTTCTGTTATGAAGAAAACAGCCCCACAAACAACTCAGTACATTGGCAGCCTGGTTTCCGAAGTTAAACTGTGTGCTGCTAACCAATCTAATGACAAATGTCTACATCCTTGGTAGAAATGTGGTTTGGGGACCATTTATTTAGGGATTACTCAGTCAGGCATACACATTATCTCATTTCATCCTTCAACAGTCCTGTGAGGTTTTTAACACCATTTGATGGATAAAGAAACTGAGGCTTAGAGAAGTTAAATATCTTGCCTAAGGCCACACAGCTGGTAAGAGGCAGGGCCAAGATGAAAACCAGGGCCCTTGACTAGGAAATTTGTCCTCTTAGCCACCACACTGCAGGCCCCTTCTAGAAAAGGTGCACGTAAGGTCCCCTGCTCAGTAATATATGCCAGATGGTGGACATTATGAAACATTTAAGAAGATGCTGGACATTCATTAGTGTGGTACAGGTGAAAGAGCAAAAGAGTGCTAGAACTACTTTAGTTTTCCCCAGTGTCTTTCTCAAAACACCTCTCCCATGAGTACCTGAAACCACCAACCAGCCAGCAAAAAACCAGGGTGGTGGTTCCAAACATCAAATAGGAAACCACTGAATACCCTGATCCCCCCACTGGAGATTGTCATATGCCTACCTTTTAGGCTCTAAGTAGTACTGAAATAAAGGATTCCACTTAACTTTAACCTAGAGTTTCCCGAGATCCAATGTACATCTACTCCCTTTAAAGCATTTAACCTATCGAGATGTGCAGAGCACAGCTTGGGGAACACCAGCGCCCTGGTCCTCTCTGTGACTATGAACATGAACCTGGAGGACTTGTCACACACTGAAGGCAGGAAGGACCAGATGATCAACGTGCACATCTAGATGAATCCATGTTTGAGCCTTCTGAAGCTGATGGGAATTGGGCCTTTGCATGGGGAGTGTCACCATTTGCCAGTCTATGACAAGTTGAGTCTCACAAAGTTGCCCTGTGAGCAAACACAATTAATAAATTTATTTCTGGCCACGGGGCATGTGGGATCTTAGTTCCCCGACCAGGGATCGAACCCGAGCCCCCTGCATTGGAAGCAGTCTTAACCACTGAACTGCCAGGGAAGTCCCAGTAAACACACTTTAAACAAGTTGGTTCATGAACCCAAGGTTAAATCACATTGTGAGAACCATCTGACAACAACAGAGCTTATTTTGAAATTATCCACCTATTGTTCTTTTTCCTTACTGTTGATATTTGATATTTTCATTTATATGATGCTTATAAACAGAAGCACCTCATTTTTGTGGTAAGCAAATTCATTAAATTCCTATGAGCAATTCCTGTTGGGATGAGTGTTAAATGTGGAGTGGGGCTGTGAACAGACCTATGGCAGTGTAAGTTCTTTGACATGCAGAGGAAAACGCATTAGGCAAGGTGAAACTAAAAATCTCATCTTTTCCTGTATTTCAGTAACTACTTTTATTTTTTAAAAAATAATTACCTCAGGGACTTCCCCAAGTGGTCCAGTGGTTAAGACTCCGTGCTCCCAATGCAGGGGGAACGGGTTTGATCCCGTGGTCGGGAACTGGTCGGGGGAACTAAGATCTCCCATGCCGCATGGTGTGGCCAAAAAAAAAAAAATTAGCTCAAAAAATGGAATCATAGCCTTATTATTATCTTATTATCCTCTAGTCCAAACTCCTTCACAGATGAGGTTGGCGAAACTTGAAAGGTTAGGTAACTGGTCCATGCAGCTTCTCTGTGAAAGAGCTGGCTGGAACTCAGCTCCAACTCTGTCTGGTGTTCTTCCTTTTAAACTCTTCTCATTTGAGACATTCCAGTGTCATTTTAAGGAGTTACTTTTTTGATCATTCGCTAAAATGACAGAGCTTGCCTCACTTGCTTTTCGAGTTGTAGGGGAAGGTACTCTTGGTTCTCCTGCTCTCTTGATAGTCCTTCACCTTGCCCTTTTTCCTACCCTCCTCTGCCTGGAACTTGCTCTCCCCCTCCCCTTCAGACATTGTTATCTTTGGAAATACGTGTGTGCACAGGGCCCAACCTGGCTGTGTTCGAAGCAAGGTGACTCTTGGTTGAATGGAGTTTTTCCACAGTGCTTGAATTTGTCCAAGGCTTTGGAAGGCTGGGCAACTAACAAAAAGTAAACTGCCATCCTTTGCCCTTCCAGCAGGTCTGTGTTCCATTAATACAGGATGAATTAAGAATAAGGAAGAAAGAAAGGCAGAAACGCCACTTGAAGTACTTGCCTAGCCCCTGGAAAAGTTCAAGGCTCTTGTTCATTATCTGAATTTTTCCCAAGTGATTTGCCTGTAGTCCTTAAGTCATCTTCAGACATCTGATCAAGGCGGCATCAAAGGAAAATAAAAAGTTGGGTATTTGCGTTGAAGTCAGTGTCCTGGCTCATAGAAGTCCGTGGAGAATGTGATTTTTTCTCCGGTGCTGGGTGATCAAAATGGGAGGCTTTTTCTGTGCAGGAAGCCCTCCTAGCTGCGGGAGCTACTGCACCCTTTCACATTTCCCATTCCTCAGCAGACACTGAGGGGCAGGCCTGTTTTCTCCGTTCTTGCCCTTACCCTCCGAGCCCCTTAAGTACCCAGGAGGGCCTTGTTTTTAATCAAAGGTTGAAATGGAACCTCCCCCCGGGGGCACCGAGAGAGTCCCTTTGGGGCAGCATCCTGGTGGGGGTGGGGACTCAGCCTTGATCCCAGAGGACCTCTTGTCCCTGGAGACGTCCTGCCAACCAGGTACGTGGAGGTGAAGCGCTGTCCGCTTTCCAAGGCGGCTTGGATTTGGGGAGTGGGAGGGTGAGTTTGGAGAGTGGCGGGGCGTGGGAGCCAGCCAACACGGGTGGGCACAGCCAACTCACTAACTGGGCGTCTCCGGGGAAGTTCGGGCGGGGTTCGCCGGCTCACGGGCTTTCTTCCTCTAAAATCCATCCTGGGCAGAGCAACCCCACTTCTCACCCAAACTCGTGGAGACCAGGGATTAGGCTGGCGCGGGGTTCGACGAGGCGGATCGGGGAAGCGCCCGGTCCCGGTGGCGAGGCCCCTCTAGCTCCGGTCCGCGACCCACGGCGCCGGCCCAACCTCCTCGGCTGGGGCCGGTCCCGCGGGGCGAGGGCCGATTTTACGGAGGCGGCAGTGGGGGCTCCGGAGCTCCGGACCTGTCCGACCTCTCCTCGCGTCGCTGCCGGTCCGCCGGCGCCGCCCGTCCGCCCGCCCTCCCTCAGCCGCCCGGCAAGGCGGCGGCCTCCTCAGCCGGCGCGGGGTCCCCTGGTTAACCCCTGCCCGCCAGCCCGGCCGCTGATTGGAGGAGGCGGGGCGCCGGGGCAGCGGGGACCCCCCCACCTTCCTCGTCCCCTCCCCCTCCTCCCCCACTGTCGGCTCTTCCCCCATCCCCATTGGACCCCCCCCTGCCTCCCAGCCGTGCAAATCTCGCGAGGAAACACGCGGTTTCACTAGTGTGTTTACACCGATCACTACTAATCCGGACCGAACCGATCCGGATTAAGGGGCCGGAGGCGGGTCCTGGGCACCAGCGGTTCCGACCCCCCCGCCCTCCACGCCGCACCCGAGTGGCCCCTAGCCGAGTGGGCCCCCACCTCCCGGCCGGGCCTGGGCCCTTCTGTGCCTCCCTTGGCCTTTGTCCGGCGCCAGGAGACCGGTCCCGCGCCCCCCGCGGCCGCCCGGGCCCGGGCCCGCGTCGGGCGCCTGGCTCTGTACGCGAGCCCGGGGATCTGCGGCCTCCGAGGCCCCCCTCCCCCGCCCGCTCTTTCGTGGAGCCCGGCGCCGGCGGCGGCTGCCCGGGCGGGGGGTTGCGGTGCTCAGGAGAGGCCCCGGCTCCGCCCCGGGCCTGCCCAGGGGGAGAGCAGAGCGGTCCTCAGCCGGGTCGGGTCGGGGCCCCTCCCGGGAGGAGCGTGGAGCGGCGGCAGCGGCGGCGGCAGGTGAGAGGCTGAGCCCCGAGCGGGGGAGGGCGCCGGGCCTGAGGCATTAACCGTCCGGGCGACCCCCTCGGCTGAGGAGGCTGCGGCCCGGGCCCACACAGGGGCCGGCGCCGGGCCGCAGCTCCTCGGCTCTGAGGCGGGAGGGGCTTTCCGAGGGCTGCGGGTCGCTGAGGGGCCGGGCCGAAGATGGGGGAGGCCCAGGCGGCCCCGGCCTGGGAGTGGGGCCGGCGGCCGGCGGGGAGAGGGGGGCGCCCGGGCAGCTGGAGGCCCCGGCAGCTTCCCGGGCGCCCCCGAGAGCTGGCCCGCCCTCCCTCCGTGACAGGTGGGCCTGGAGTTGGGGAAAGTTTGGAGCCGGCGGGAGGCGAGGGGCGCCGGGACCAGGCCCCATCGGTCCTGCTTCCTGGCTGTGGGCTACAGGGAGGATCCCAGTCTAAGGCCCTGCTGGAATGGAACAGAGTGGATCTTTCCTTAACATGAGTTGACATTAAATGGAATAACCGCTGGGGCGTCATTTTCCGGGCCGGGCCTGAGGATGGAGGTTTAGGAAACGTGCCGAGAGACCCTGGGTCTTGAAGGGAGGTTGCAACCTCTGCCATTCCGGCCTCGATTAGGGCAGGGCGAGACGCGAGGAAGGCCACTTAGGGAAACACTCTCTCAATCTCTTTTCTTCTTCTTTTTTTCTTTCCTTTTTCTTTTTTAAGATGCCTTTGTACCCTTCCGAGAATTTCCTAATTCCCTCTGTAACCTGCTCTTGCCTGTGTGGGTGAAACTTTAATTTGCCACCCTTTCATTCCCCTTTGCCCCAGGCTCTCAATCCAGGAAGGGAAATGAAACTGGAGGACTTTGTAGGGGTTGTTACTGGAAATTGTGGAGGTGTTAGATTGCAGAGGAGCATGGTTCATTCATGTTTTCAGTGAACTTTTAAATCATGCCAATCATTCCAATAACTATTTAATAATATGTTCAGAGGGGTTCTATGTAATGGTATATGCACCTCTTCTACTTCTAATATTGGGGAGGTTTCCAATGGGTTCTGCAAGAGTTGATCTCTTGCAAACGATGGAGGTATTTGCTGAGAGTAGCCTGTGCATTAATTGGTCGTGGAAGGAGTTTAAAAATGGTGTCCTCCTGCCCCTCCCTGCTTGGAAGGAGTGCTAAAAGCAGATGTCTAGAGAAACCTACTGCTCCAGGGAGTGGCAGAGAAAGATTTTGTAAAGGGATGGTTATGGAGCTATACTAATTTCCTGAGTGAATGCCGGTTGATGGTTTTACCATGGGTTCTCTATTAAATTTGAAGTAATTCCTTTTTTCATGAGCTACTATCTGCTCCTCAGAGCAAGGAGGCATATAATAGCATTATTTTAAGTTATTAGTAGCTTCTGATTCATGCTGTATTTTTTTTTTTTTTTTTGGCTGCATTGGGTCTTCGTTGCTGCGTGTGGGCTTTCTCTAGTTGTGGTGAGCGGGGGGTTACTGACTGCGGTGGCTCATCTTGTTGCGGAGCACGGCCTCTGGGCGCGCGGGCTTCAGTAGTTGTGGCACACAGGCTCAGTAGTTGTGGCTCGCGGGCTCTAGAGTGCAGGCTCAGTAGTTGTGGCGCACGGGCTTAGTTGCTCCGCGGCATGTGGGATCTTCACGGACCAGGGCTCGAACCCGTGTCCCCTGTATTGGCAGGCGGATTCTCAACCACTGCTCAGAAGAGGACTTTTGAGCCACTTTATAATTTTAAATGTATTACTGTTTGATGCAGCACATTGTAGTTTATTACTTGTATGCCATATTTATTTGAGGTTTACCTGTACGTGACCATTCGGTGAAATAATTACTCTGAGTTTTGTTATATTTAAAAATCGGTTCCTCATGTTTTAGCTTTTATGGTCTCACAGGTACTTTTTCTTTTTCAGTAGAAATGATGGAAGAATTGCATAGCCTGGACCCCCGACGGCAGGAATTATTAGAGGCCAGGTTTACTGGAGTTGGTGTTAGTAAGGTGAGTAAAATGATGATAACAAACACTGCTTAGAGTCTAATGTAAACACATTTAAAAACTAAGAGCAATTTGGGTGGATCATACAGATACACTGAAGGGGAGACGATTTGGCTTACGATTCCAATGAACTTTTAAGTCCTACCAGTTGTTCCAGTCATTTAACAGTATGCTTGAAGGTACTTTCTATGGGAGGATATACTTCTTTTTACCCTCTAATATGGGAGAGGTTTCCCATGGGTCTGTTGCAAGGATATTAACAGGATGTGTATATAGATTCTATGCCACATTTTGTCAAAGCTCAGCCACTCAGAAAAAACTGTTAATGAAAAGGTATTGGCATAGCTTCATTACGCTGGACTTTCTGGATAGTTATATGTATGTAGAGTTTTGAAAAATCTGCCTCTGCTAAGTCTGTCAGTTCTCCAAATCTGCAGTTCAGCAGATTCCTCCTGGTTGTACCCCCAGACTGCTTTTTCTCTCCTTCTGTTTTTCCTTCTTGTTCATTCTTTATTTTGTTCCAGGAGCATAAAATAAGATCAGGCCTCATTAATGAGCGGGTGTTAAGTTAAGCAGTGTTATGGCTTCCTATGCATTCTTATATACCTGCTACCTCACCCCTCTACTCTCATAGGATGGCTTTAGTACAAAATGTAAAACAGATTTATGATTTTAATACAATATATGAAATATATTTGTGATGTTTTATTTAAAATCTTCACCAATCCAAGATGTTGCTTCCTTGGGCTTGAGACTCGAGAATTTTTGATCTTTGACTTCATGTGATACATTCCTTCCTGTGCTTTTCAAGAAATCTTATTTCTCATGGTGACTTAGATCTTAGTCTCATGCTTTGGTCAGTAGCTTCTTAATTTTTATTTATTTATTTATTTAGGCTGTGTTGGGTCTTTGTTGCTGCACGCGGGCTTTCTCTAGTTGCCGCAAGCGAGGGTAACTCTTCATCGTGGTGCGCGGGCTTCGCATTGCAGTGGCTTCTCTTGTTGCAGAGCACGGGCTCTAGGCGTGCGGGCTGCAGTAGTTATGGCACTTGGGTTCAGTAGTTGTGGCTCGTGGGCTCTAGAGAGCAAACTCAGTAGTTGTGGCGCATGGGCTTAGTTGCTCCGTGGCATGTGGGATCTTCCCGAACCAGGGCTCGAACCCATGTCCCCTGCATTAGCAAGCGGGTTCTTAACCACTGTGCCACCAGGGAAGCCCCAGTAGCTTCTTAAAGGAGGAGGTGTTTGTCAGGGTTTAGTTGGAAAAACTGGCTGCTTTGAGGAGTCTCATAATTTTGGTGAGCTGGAATAGCCTGATAGTTTTTGTTCATTCAACAGCCAATGAGGACCTGCTGCATACTAGGCATTGTGCAGGGTGTTAGGGATGACGCCTCAGTACAGTGCTTCCAGGCCCCCCCGCAGTGTGGAGAGGGCAAGCGCTATAGACAGAGCTGATGCTGTGATGAGAGCTGTATTAGAGCTGTGGTGAGGTGCTACGGGAACACAGGATTTGTCACACATTTTGTAATTCTTGGTTTCTTGGCTTCTTTAATTAAGTAACTGACTTTTGTGGCACTTTGGAGCAGCTATACTCCTGACTGTTACTGTATATTAAAGTTACGTGTGTAAATGTAAATTCTCTGATCTAGGTGAAGTAGCTTCAACTGTAAGTGAGCAGTATATTTGAGTATTAAATTGATTTCTGATTCAATTGATTACCTAATAATAACCTTTGTTGTGTCTTTTAACTGGGGAATTCAGCAAAAGGCTCCTATCCAAATCTGTCTGTTCATATGGTCACCTACTGAGTAAAAGTGAGTTTGTATTCAAATTGTATACGGTTTAAACTCATTGGGCTTCCTTGTTAGGATGCTTTTCTTTCCTTCTGTTTTTAGGTTCATGGTAGCTGTATCCAAGCATACTTTCCATGGGGTAGAGCGTAAGTTATGGGAATGAGTAACATTGTGAATTTTGCTGCCCAGGCCCGACCTAAAATCATGTAACTAAGGTGTCAGAAAACTTTATCTGTTTAATAGGAAGTTCTCCCTTTGATACATAGAAAGAAGTTCCTTTATATCCAAAAGCTTTTATGCCATTAATTGTATGTTATTTTTGAAGTTTCCAATCATGGTAAGTATATTGATTAAAATAAATTTGTTATTCATGGACTAGCAGGAGAGTATTTTTACCCATAGCAAAGAAACTTGGGAAGAAAAAAAAAAAAAAGGCAAGTAAATTATCCTGTGTTTTGTGGAGTTAGGAAGAGGAAAAAGAAAATCTCCATTTTGCAGGACTTTTGCCTGCAAGACATTGTATCTCTCAGACCACTGATTTGAAACAGGAGTGGGGAGGTGGCCACAGTACTGGGAGAAAAGGTGCTTTTGGATAAACTCCTCCTTCTAGCTTGAAATTCCTCATTATGGGTCATAATTTCTCAATGAGGATGTCACTGTGTTGATGACAGCTTTCATTTTTGCAGAGATCATGAGCACTTTCAGCCCTTGCTCCAAATGGGAGAGCAGAGTGACTTTCCTGTGATAGTGCCATCTAGCGGGACTGGTGCAGCCTCATGGGCTGTCTCTTGAGTTTCTGCTAACTATTCATAACATTTTCAGTACTTTTTGATGTCCATAGAAGGAAGAAAGTCAGTGCCACTGTGGATTCTTTCCTAGTGGACAGGGTGTTTTAAGTAGCTGCAGTCTTTGAACTTCCTGGTTATTGTAGATATTCTGTCATGTTGCCTTGAGTGTTTTGTACCTGCAAATTGGATATACATCACAAAACTTAGGCTAAAAGAAAATGGCCAAGCCACCGCATTTATCACTTTCAGTATTTAAGTTGCTCTTTACTTATATTTAGGTTATTGGCAAATTAAAAATTTTCCTGTACATTGCATTTATATGCATTAATTTTATATAATTTTATGTATAATATTTAACTTATAATGATTGGTAAAACAAAGGCATTTGTTTTGCGCTTTGGGATGCACCATGTGGTTTTGTTTAAGAGATTGATGCTTTCTGTCATCAGTGAGTTGATAATAGAGGAAGGTAACCTGATGTGCACTAAGCTATAGCTGACTTTCCTCTAGTCTAGCTGCCACTTTTTAGGAGGACCTGTAGCCATACTCTTAGCATTTTTGAGGTGATAGATTAATTGGATTATGAACCTACTTCTTCATTTCTTGTTGACTTGACATGTGAGCTATCCTTCTTTAAGTTCTCTTCCTTTAAGTGCTAGATAATCCACTTCCAGTAATGTGAAATTGACTGCACCTTGTATTCATATGTTTTCAATGAGGACTTAATGCAGTTTATATTCCCTACTCTCTCCCCTTTTGACAACTTAAATACAGGTAGTCTTGTCTCTGTGATTCTGGAGACTGTAAAGTAGGTGGATTTCCACCCTTACATGCACTGTTAACTGTACTTAGTTGAATTTTAATGCTAAGATAGTAACAAATACTCTTACAGTACTTTCTGTGTGCCAGATACTGTCCTGAGTACAATAAAAGCAATAAGTGAATTTAGATCTTTCATAACAGGGATACTAGTCTTAATAAACATTCCTTCTCTTTTTATAAGACATACTAACTAATGCCCACTGCATTGCTCCCACCAGTTGATTTATAGACTTACCAAGGGTCACTTTATGACAACTTGCACTTGTATTGTAATTATATAGTTCAATACAAAATTGTGTTAACCATTGACATATGATTGTAAAATGAAAGAATTGTCGATTCGGTGAAAACTAAGTTAATTGCCTTGGAAGGACTGAATATAAAATGAGTCAATAAGGAGATAAGTATAAAAATTTATAAAAAAAAATTTTTTTTAATCTGGAAGAATTCTTCATTTAGATCCTTGGCAAGTATCTTTAAAGTTCTTGCTTCACTTTTAAAGAAATTGAAACTGGAAATTGTAGATGATGCATTATGGGTGTGGTTTGTGTAAGACAGTGTGAAACTATAGTCAGTGGATCTATAACTCAAAAGGCCTATATCAAAAGCTTGGCAACAGAATAAACATTTATATGTTTTAAGTTCAAAGAAAACGTTTAAGGTGTTATTTTTTAGGATTCCCCACTATCACTTATTTCTTTGATTAATGTCATTGGTTTCAGTTGTATTGAATGAAATGGATTATGCAGTGTGTTGATGGTATTGACAAGAAGAGCAAAATGAGAAGCCATGAAAAGTGGGACTATCTCTTTTGGCACAGTAAGAACCTTCACTTTATAGAGCTTGAAGCAAGGTCATGTAATTATAGGTAGTACCACATAGTAGATTATTGATGTCTTCTTAAAGAAAAATGATCTCTTTTCCTATCTTTTATAAATTTGTGAGTCTGATATGTGAACATTTTAAATGATCACATTTGATTCCTGAAAAGACCTTTAACCAGCCAATACCTTTCTCCTGTCATTTAGTGAATTGCATCAATTAGAAGGTGTCAGTTATCAATATCTAGTGTTAGCTATTTCACATACCAGTGCCAGTAATTTTAAACAGTGTGTTTAGGTGTTTATATTTAGTACATAGTTAGATGGTCAGTAAGCATAAGTGTTGAAAAATAGTTTATGTTTATACCGGTTAGTTTTAAGGAACTGTTGATAAATTTATTATTATGTTTGCTTTTATGTTACCTTCTCCTTTTCATTACAGATCTTCCTCGACTTACAGTGGGGTTATGTCTTGGTAAACTCATTGTAAGTTGAAAATATCAGAAGTTGAAAATGCATTTAACATACCTAACCTACCGAACACGGTAACGTAGCCTAGCCTACCTTAAACGTGCTCAGAACACTTACATTAACCTACTATTGGGCAAAATCATCTAACACAAAGTGTATTTTATAATAAAGTATTGAATATCTCATGTCATTTATTGAATACCATACTGAAAGCGAAGAGCAGAATGATTGTCTAGGTACAGAATGGTTGTAAGTGTCTTGGTTCTTTTACCCTCGTGACTGCGTGGCTCACTGGGAGCTGTGCTGATGCCGCCGCCCAGCGTCATGAGAGAGTGTTGTGTCACGTATTACTAGCCTGGGAAAAGATCACAATTCAAAATGTGGAGTATGGTTTTAACTGAATGTATATCATTTTTGCACCATCATAAGGTTGAAAAATCATTAAGTGGAACAATTATAAGTCGGGGACCATCTGTACTTTAGTATTTATTTAATTCTACCCTCATTTCACATGTAGTCAAGTATCAACTCATTTCTCTTCTTTCTCTAGTATTTGTCTGCCCCACTGCTACTGCCTTAATCCAGACCTTCCTCATTCATAACTGTAATAGCTAGTTTCTCCTAATCCCATTCATCTTTTTGTAAACTGCCACCAGTTATATTTCTAAAAATACCAATATTATTGTTTTACTCCCTTGCTTTAAAGGCTCCACATTGTCTACTGGATAGAGTTAAAACTCCCTAGCCAAACTTTTTAACTTCATGGATCGTTGTCTACTCCCCCACTGCTGGGCGCTGCTGCCTCAAACCATGACTGATCTTCTAACCTGTAATGTTAGTAAACAGGGTTATGCTGTCTCCTCTACCGTTCCTTTTTATTTGTCAAATGAACTTCCAGTTTACTTTTCAAAGCATAATCCGGATATCCCTTCTGTATAGCTTTTCCAGATAGCTGCACCATCTACTTGCATTATCTTATTAGCACCTGATAACCTACTTTTATTATAACACATTTGTTTTCCCCATTAGTCTCCTTGAGAACGTGGGTGATAACCTTTATTTCTGACTATTCAAGTGCTCAGCACATTGTATACACTGAATAAATCTTTGTTGAATTGGAAAAGAGTATTGAGAAGATGAAAATAGAGTTAATTGTCACCCATATAGGCATGTTTCTTCTTTTAATCTAGCTCCAAACTCTTGTCTAAGTTTGCATTTAAAGCAATGACATATATTTGGGCTTAAATCTTCCTTATGTTTCTTTTAAAATCTTTCTTATGCTTCTTTTACCTTCTTTTGAAATTTTTTTTTTATTTATTGAGTAATTATCTGCTATGAGAGACAAACATTCTCATACTGTTTTCCCCCCTGCCTTCAAATTTTTGTCAGTTATATTATTATTTATTTTTAATATTCCATTTTTCCACCTTCTAGTTTGAAAGTTATGCGCTCTTTTATTGGTTACCACAGAAATTACAATATGTATCCTTAATTTATCAAAGATTAATGTTAAATCAATACCTTTGCCCTCCTTTTTGTCAATATAAGGGCCTTGAACATTTAACTCCATTATTCCTCTCCCACCTCACATGCTATTGTTCTGTATTTAATTGTATATGTATATATATTTAACTAGTAGGCTTTTAGAGCAGTTTTGTATTTATAGAAAATTGATCAGTTAATACAGAGAGTTGTCATATACTACCATCCCATCCCTCCAGTTTCCCCTATTATTAACATGTTGCGTAAGTGTGGTAGACTTGTTACAATTGATAAACCGGTATTGATACATTATTATTAATGAAAGTCCATAGTTTAACATTAGAATTTACTCTTCGTGTTGTACAGTTCTATGGCTTTTGGTAAATGAAAAAAAGTCATGTATTCACCATTTGTATATATATTTTTAAGAGTCCACAGATTATTATTGCATCTGTTTTATAGTTACGTTTATTTTGCCTAACCTACATGTTCACCTATGTGTTTACCACTTTCTTTGTCATTCATTCCTTTTCACATCTCTGCCCTTCTCTCTGGAATATTTTTTCTTTTGCCTGAAATATATCCTTTGGAATTTCTCTAGTGTGGGTCTACCAGTGATTGTCTCTCCATTTTGTCTGCTTTAAAATGTCTGTTTTTGGTTTTATTCTTGAATGGTGGTATTTTTGCTAGTTTTAAAATTCTAAGTTGGTTGTTATTTTCTTTCAGTACATTGTTTACTATTGTCCACTGACTTCCATTATACTCTTTATTTTTAGTCTCATTGCCATTCTGTTGAAGGTAATCTCTCTTTTCTTTGCCCATTTTCGAGATTTTCTCTTTGTCTTTGATCTTGTGCACTATAATGTAGGGATGAGAGATATGTCTAGATGGGATTACTTTTTATCTTTATTATTTTCCTGAGCTTTATTTACATCTGAATATTTTTGGGGAAGCTGAGAATACACTTAAAAGAAATAGATTTTAGTTTTTAGAGCAGTTTTAGGCTCACAGCAAAATTGAGTGGAAGGTACAGAGATTTCCCAGATACCTCCTGGCCCTGCACATTTGTTATAACTGATGAACCTATATTGACATATTATCACCCAAAGTCCATAATGTACATTAGGGTTCACGCTTGGTGTTGTACATTCTATGGGTTTGGTCAAATGTATAATGATATATATTTGTTATACTATCATACAGAGTAGTTTTACTGCCCTAAAATCCTCTGTGCTCCAGCTATTCATCCCTCCCTCCCCTAACCCTAGGCAACTACTGATCTTTTTACCGTCTCCATAGTTTTGTCTTTTCTGGCATGTCATTGTAGTTGGAATCATACCATATGTAGCCTTTTCAGATTGGCTTCTTTTTTTTTTTTTTTTTTAATTAATTAATTAATTTATTTATTTTTGGCTGTGTTGGGTCTTCGCTTCTGTGCGAGGGCTTTCTCTAGTTGTGGCGAGCGGGGGCCACTCTTCATCGCGGTGCATGGGCCTCTCACTATCGCGGCCTCTCTCGTAGCGGAGCACAAGCTCCAGACGCGCAGGCTCAGTAGTTGTGGCTCACAGGCCCAGCTGCTCCGCGGCATGTGGGATCTTCCCAGACCAGGGCTCGAACCCGTGTCCCCTGCATTGGCAGGCAGACTCTCAACGACTGCACCACCAGGGAAGCCCAATATTTATTTATTTATTTGGCTGCACCAGGTCTTAGTTGCAGCACACAGGATCTTCATTGCCACACGCGGGATCTTCACTGCAGCATGCGGGATCTAGTTCCCTGACCAGGGATCGAACCTGGGCCCCCTGTGTTGGGCGCGTGAGTCTTAGCCACTGGACCACCAGGGAAGTCCCTGCTTCTTTTACTTAGTAATGCTCATTTAAGTTTTCTCTGTGTCTTTTCATGGGTTGTTACCTCTTTTTTAAAAATTTTTTTTTTTAAAGCACTGAATAGTATTTCATTGTCTGGATGTACCACAGTTTATTTATCTGTCCATTCATCTACTAAAGAATGTCTTGGTTTCTTCCAAGTTTTAGCAGTTATGAATAAAGCTGCTATAAACATCTGTATGCAGATTTTTATGAATGGTTGGATTATTTTGATTTATTCTGCTTGGAATTTATTGGATTTCTTAAATCTGTGGGTTGCTGGTTTTCATCAGTTCTAGAATATTCTCAGCCATTGTCTCTTCATATATTGCCTCTGCCTTCCACTCTGTCTTCTCTTTCTTGCACTCCATTTAAACATATGTTAGACCTTCTTACTGTATATTCTCTGCCTCTTACCCTATCTTCTGGATTGCTGGTCTTTATTTCCCAGGGCTGAATACTGAGTAGGTTGTTCTGAAATTTCCTTGCACTTTTGTATTTCTTCTGATACCTCCACTTCTTTATTTTCTCTTTAAATTTGTCTAATCTCCATATTTCTATCCATTGAGTTTTCATGAGGGCTGGTGTATTCCTAGGTGGCTGTTACCCTGAAAGGGTAGCCCCGTGCTCTTTGTTTAAAGTGTAGGGTAGATTTCCCAGAATCCCCTCATTGGGCAGGTCCTGGGCTTTGACTTTCTTCTTTCTCCACACACTCAGGCCTCAAAGTACAGCTAGCTCAGTTTCAAAGCTTTTTCTTTAGAATTAAACCAGCAAATGCCCTCAAATAGAAATACTATTTTTTGAGTGCTGATCTTACCTTTCTGAATTCTTGTCTTATGGATTTTGGTGCAGTAATACCTTATTTCTCTTTTTCGCAGTCAGTAATATAAAATTGGTTGACACTTAACAAAGTGTACATGAACTCTTGTGCCACAGTGGTTAGAGAATCAATCCATAACCATATCTAGTTTTCCTCCTTGTGATTTTTACTTTTCATCTGCTTCCTTTCTTCCTATATGTGGTCAGTATTGTCATTGCGCCTGGCTGTTAGTCATTTATGTTACTTCTTATTTTCTGTTTACTTTTAGTTAAAGATTAAATTGAAATGTTTCTTAAATTTTTTTTTTTTAAAGCAAGGAGAAGGAAAGCAAGTAAGGTATTATCAATGATTTTTTTTAACGTTTTCTGAATGCTTTTAAGGCTTTATTTTTTACTTTATTTATTTATTTATCTTTAAATTTATTTATTTATTTTTGGCTGCGCTGGGTCTTTGTTGCTGTGGGCTTTCTCTCGAGATGCCACAAGCAGGGGCTGGCTACTCTTCATTGTGGTGGGCTTTCTCTCGAGATGCCACAAGCAGGGGCTGGCTACTCTTCATTGTGGTGTGCGGGCTTCTCATTGCGGTGGCTTCTCTTGTTGCAGAGCAGGGCTCTAGGCATGTGGGTTTCAGTAGTTGTGGCACACGGGCTCAGTAGTTGTGGCTCGCAGGCTCTAGAGCGCAGGCTCAGTAGTTGTGGTACACGGGCTTAGTTGCTCCGCGGCATGTGGGATCTTCCCAGACCAGGGCTCGAACCCGTGTCCCCTGCATTAGCAGGCAGATTCTCAACCACTGCGCCACCAGGGAAGCCCCCTGGTTCAGTTTTTGATAATTTTAGAAACCTAATTGGTAATTTCCTGTGCAATTTGGAATACAGAGCTAAGAATGGAATTTCGTTATAGTCGTATCTTACTCTTTTAACTTGACCTCCCTCTCCCCCCTTTTAACTGCATATACTGCAAAGTGTACTGGAATAGGAATAATCTAGCTTTGATTTCTAGTACCTTCTAAGAAGTTAATTAACTATATGACTTGGAAGTCAGTTCAATTCTGGGTGGTTCCAGTTTAAGAAAATTATTTTTGATGATCTGCACCAAAAGAGGGAGCCATATTTGAGAAAGGGGAAAACAAAACTAAAAAACTCCATTTAGACATTAATACTATCAAAGAACGAGTAGTGGCGTTAAAATACAAAACCCTCAGGAACAAAGGCTAGAAAAAAATCTTGCCAAAATTCTTCATTATGTGTATATAGACTTCTGGGAATTTGGATTGCAAATACCAAAGGAACAAAAAAAGCACTTTGTTCTGCCCATTAAGTATACTCTGAGACAGTGGCAAGGAAAACAGAGGTGGAGCGTTTTTCTAAAAGTATTCTTTAAAAAAGGGTGATGTCTGTTTCCTAATTCTAACTAGATGAGGGAGATAAAGAGGTTGGTCATCAAACTTCACTATTTTTTTTTTAAATGAAGTATAGTTGATTTATGATGTTGTGTTAGTCTCTTGTGTACAGCAAAGTGATTCAGTTATATCTATCTATCTATCTATCTATCTATCTATCTATCTATCTATGTATATTCTTTTTCATATTCTTTTCCATCGTGGTTTGTTACAGGATATTGAATATAGTTGCCTGTGCTATACAATAAGACCTTCTTTATCCGTTCTATATATAATAGTTTGCATCTATTAATCCCAGACTCCCAGTCCAACTGTCCCCTGCCTCCCCTCCCCCTTGGCAACCACAGGTCTGTTCTCTATGTCTGTGAGTCTGTTTCTTTTTCGTAGGTAAGTTTATTTGTGCCATATTTTAGATTCCATATATAAGTGATATTATATGGTATTTGTCCTTGTCTGTCTGGCTTACCTCACTTAGTATGATAATCTCCATTTCTATCCATGTTTCTGCAACTGACATTATTTCATTCTTTTTTTATGGCTGAGTGATATTCCATTGTATATACGTACAACTTCTTTATCCATTCATCTGTTGATGGACACTTAGGTTGCTTCCATGTCTTGGCTGTTGTACATAGTGCTGCTATGAACATTAGATGCATGTATCGTTTTGAATTAGAATCTTCGTCTTTTCCGGATATATGCCCAGGAGTGGAATTGCAGGATCATATGGCAACTCTTTAGTTTTTTGAGGAACCTCCATACTGTTCTCCATAGTGGCTGCACCAATTTACATTCACACCAACAGTGTAGGAGGGTTCCCTTTTCTCCACACCCTCTCCAGCATTTGTTATTTGTAGGCTTTTTAATGATGGCCACTCTGACTGGTGTGAGTGGTACCTCATTGTAGTTTGGATTTGCATTTCTCTAATAGTTAGCGTTGTTGAGCATCTTTTCCATATGCCTGTTTGCCATCCGTATGTCTTTGGAAGAATGTCTGTTTAGGTCTTCTGCCCATTTTTTGATTGGGTTGTTTTTTTGTTATTGAGTTGTATGAGCTGTTTGTATATTTTGGCAATTAAGTCTTTGTCAGTTGCATCGTTTGCAAATATTTTCTCCCAGTCCATAGGTTTTCTTTAAGTTTTATTTATGGTTTCCTTTGCTGAACTTCACTCTTTTCAAAATTGTAGTAAATATACATGACATAAAATTTACTATTCTAAGCATTTTTGAGTGTACAG
The DNA here is from genome assembly GCF_965194805.1 of Balaenoptera borealis. Classification (NCBI taxonomy): domain Eukaryota; kingdom Metazoa; phylum Chordata; class Mammalia; order Artiodactyla; family Balaenopteridae; genus Balaenoptera; species Balaenoptera borealis. The sequence continues at coordinate 15,916,338 of NC_138879.1, read as the reverse complement.
TGCATTCACTTTGTTGTACAACCATCACCACCGTCCCTCTCAAGAACTTTTTCATCTTGCAAAAATGAAACTGTACTCATTAAACAATAAATCCACATTTACGCCTCCCCTTAGTCCCTGGCAACCACCATTCTACTTTGTTTCCATGAATTTGACTACTCTAGAAATGTCATATAAGTGGACTCATACGGTGTTTGTCTTTTTGTGACTGGCTTATTTTACTTAGCATAATATTCTCAAGGTTCATCCACGTTGTAGCATGTGTCGGAATTTCCTTTCTTTTCAAGGCTGAATAATATTATATGTACCACATTTTATTTATCCATGTATCTGTCAGTGGTCACTTGGGTTGCTTCTGTGTTTTGGCTACTGTGAGTAATGCTGCTATGAACATGAGTGTACAGATATCTGTTCGAGTCCCTGCTTTCAGTTATTTTGGGTGTATATGCATAAGTGGAATGATTGGATTTTATTAAACTCACTCTTTTGTTGAAGCTTGACCTCCTCTAATCCCGTATCATTGACAAAGCGCAGTCAGAAAATGGTGATTGTTTTTCTTTAGTCCACATTTAGCAAAAGCCCTAGAAGTCTTGAAAATTTTGTTAGCATCTGCCCAACTAGTAATACTACTCAAATGGCAGTTATTTTTCCAAACGGTATTATTGGCCCAGGATGTTGACAAACTAAGTAACTTGGTGAGTTACATAGCGTTGTTGGAGCATCTTTTCACGTGCCTATTGGCCATCTGTATGTCTTCGGAGAAATGTCTATTTCAACGCCTTTTATTTTAACCAAAGCATAGTTTAGTTTTAAAATGGTAACAGTAAGTGGCTATCCAAATTTGCTATACTAGAATTTTATTTTAACCAGTACTACCTCAAGTATTAAGTCCTGTGAAGACTGTTAATGTTGCCTACATAAAGATAACAAGGTGATGGTATCTATTGTAATAGATGTGACCTGTGTGACTGATAACTTTGCTTTTATAAAGAGTATGTGACTTTTATCACATAGTCTGCTGCCAGGGTTCATGTTGATTTAATTTCTGTTTTGTCTGTCTCCAGAGGAATACTAAGGATTAATTGTGGAATTAAAATGTAATCTGAAGGACCAGCTAATCTCAGGAGATGGTGCCTCTAGTTCAGGATATATTCTGTTATATTAATTAACTTCAGCAGGCAGATTTAATGTTCAGATTTGACAGAAGCTACTAGCATCAAACCAAAACTAACTTGTCCAATCTCCATTATATAAACAATTGACTAGCTAGAATCAAGGCACAAAATATTCCATCAGCTTCTAATGAAAAGCTGTTTGACCTGCTGTGTGATAATCTGGATGAGATGAAGGAGAAGAACCATAATAGCTATATTGAAATTTTAATGCCCAAATTTTTCAGCAGTTGAGTTCTGCTAACTCTTATTGAGTCTGTACTATGTATAGGTGTTACAGAGGATTAAAAAAAAAATCAACCAGATGCACTGCATACTCTTGAGGCACTTATAATCAGGCAGGCATGGACCCATATATCTATGGCACACAGCTGATGGTGGATATGGAGATGTGAAGGTATTATGAACCTAAAAGAAGGGGGCACAAGTACATATGTAAATTTACTCCTCTCCATTAAAAACAATATGGAGATGTGAAGGTATTATGAGCCTAAAAGGAGAGAGCGTAGTAATTAATTTGCTCGGGGGTCAGTTTGTGGAAGGATGAGACTTTTTGTTTCACAGTAAGATCATTATAGCTAAACAACCTAAGAAAAATTCTGATAAAATATTATTATGAATAAGTCACAGAATGATAGTGTAGAATAGCTTGGTTTTATTTTTTTTTTAATATTTATTTACTTATTTGCCTGCACCTGGTCTTAGTTGCAGCACACGGGGTCTTTGTTGCCACGTGCGGGATCTTTAGTTGCAGCACGAGAACTCTAAGTTGTGGCATGTGGGATCTAGTTCCCTGACCAGGGATCGAACCCGGGCCCCTGCATTGGGAGCGCGGAGTCTTAGCCACTGGACCACCAGGGAAGTCCCCTAGAATAGCTTGGTTTTAAAGCTTAGCAAAACTGCTTAGGGTCTAAGGCAGAGTTTTGTTTTGTTTTGTTTTGTTTTTAAGAATTAATTTTGATTAGGTGATATATTTACATAGTACCAAATGCAGAAGATCTCAAAGATACACAATGAAACGTCTCTGCTACGCTTTTCCTTTTTTTTTTTTTTTTTTTTTGGCCACACCATGCGGCATGTGGGATCTTAGTTCCCCTACCAGGGATCGAACCTGTGCCCCCTGCATTGAGAGCATGGAGTCTTGACCACTTGACTGCCAGGGAAGTCCCTGCTATGCTTTTCCTATGTCCATCTGGTTCCCTTCCCTGGAGACAACTATTAGCAGTTTCTTGTATTTTATTTATGTGTGTGTGTGTATATCATATATATCACACATGATATGTATACGTTATATATATGTGTGCGTGTGCAAATACATATGTATATTCACCCCTCCATTTTTAAAAAATACAAAGACAAGTATGTTATATACATTATTGTGTATTTTCCTTTTCGTGTTTAAAATATTTTAGAAATTGTTTTATATTAGTACACATAGAGCTTCCTTGGCTTTTTTTCCCCAAGGCTGTTTAATATTCCATTGTGCAGCTGAACCATAATTTAACCAGTTTCCTGTGGATGGACACTTAGATGGACAACACTAAGTTTTATTGACATAAGCAGTGCTATAGTGAATAGCTTTGTAATACACAGTGTCATTTCACACATGTTTACTGGATAAATCCCTAGAAGTGGAATTGCTGGATAAAAGGATATGAGCGTTTGTAATTTTGGTAGTTATAGCCATATTCCTCTCCATAGAGAAGAGGAATATAGCTGTATTCCTCCATCAATGAATGAGAACATTTGTTTCCCCATAGTTGAGTATGTTAAGGGAGTTAGTTAAGGGAGTCTGTGGACAGATGCTAGTGTTCCTGAACCTTGTAAAATGATAGGTAAAAACTTATATGTATGTATTTATGGCCGTGTCTTTTTCCGGGGGGACAGGTCCTCAGTTTTCACTACATTCTTAAAAAGTTCAGTGATTCAAAATAGGGTTAAAGGACTTCCCTGGTGACACAGTGGTTAAGAATCCGCCTGCCAATGCAGGGGACACGGGTTCGAGCCCTGGTCTGGGAAGATCCCACATGCCACGGAGCAACTAAGTCCATGCGCCACAACTACTGAGCCTGTGCGCCTAGAGCCCGTGCTCTGCAACGAAGAGTAGCCCCCACTTGCTGCAACTAGAGAAAGCCCGCGTGCAGCAACAAAGACCCAACACAGCCAAAAATAAAAAAATAAATAAAATTAAATCTTTTTTAAAAATATAGGGTTAAAAACCACTATCTGGCAGTTAGTTGTTTCAAATTAGAACACATCGCTTTGAATCGTATTTCTCTTTTACAGAAGTATTTGAGCAGAAGCATGTAAGTAATTATTAGAGATGTTGTGTGGAAAGTTATTGTGTAGGAGAATGGACTAAATCTAATTCCCAATCTTTTATTATTCTTCCCTTCACTCCCTGGGAGGCCATGTTTTAAAAAGCCTGTTTTCTATTAAACTGAATTTATTAAGCAATACCTTATTTCCCCAGTTTTATTAATTAGAGCTTTAGAGCAGTATGAGGTGAGTTTTACTACATAGAGTTAATCCTTTCATCTATACTGAGTTGATGAAATTTTAGCTAAAGTCAAGTCAGTTTATCATTTTAAATAGGCTGTGTAGGTGAAAAATAGTTCAGGACCCGCACTGTTATCTTTAGGACTTATTAGGGATCTAAGGAACAAATCTCTATACCAGATAACCTCCAAGGCCCTTTTGAGTTCTGTGTGTCAACAGTATATATTCTGACGTTTTGATGAGGACCCATATTAAGTTCTAATGCAAGTACTATTACAAATAAACTTTCACCATAACAGATTCCATAGGGCTTTCATATTTTGGGATAATGGAATTAATCTGTAATTACAGTATGCATATTATTGAAAGTCACAATTCTGTTAAGTCCTGGAGAAAAAAACAGGAGCTATCTAAAATGAATTAGAAAGTTAAAAGATTTAATTTATTTAGAGATAGTTGGTGGTGTTATTTAAAGCCCTCTCTTTTTTGATGCTGTATTATTATTTGCTGGCTTGTTTTGAAAGGGCATTTTTCTAGGGATGATTTAGAATATTTCATGTGGGGAAAAGTGAGGTGAATCTATATGCCATACTAGATACTGGAGCAAAAGTTAAAAGGTCTTGCCTGTTAATAGCACTCAGGACAGTTTTTTAAAAAAAATTGTTACATATTCTGGAATAGAACCTGAGGAGCTGTTTGTTGTACAGAATTATTTGTTGTAGATAACTTATTTTATCTAGTTCTCCAAAGTTTTATTTATTTCTGAATAGAAATTTAGAACAAAATTTTTGTTATGGGCTGTCCTTATAGAACTTTTTATAGTGACATTTGCTATAATGGGAATCTGCTTTTACTAACAAACCTTTGATTACAACGAATTTTTTTCTTTTTTTTTCTTTTTATTGGAGTATAGTTGATTTTCAATGTTGTGTTAGTTTCAGGAGTACAGCAAAGTGAATCAGTTATACATATATATATATCTACTCTTTTTTTAGATTCTTTTCCCATAGATCATTTGGAGGTTGGCTATGATAAGTTAAATATGCATACCACTAAGAAAATAACAAAACAGAGATAATAGCTAATGATCTCTTAGTGGAGATAAAATGGAATACTTGAAAAAATATGTATCTCAGTTCTAAAGAAGGATGGGGAGGAGGAAAAGAAACAAAAGATAGGAAAAAAAAAGTAACATAGTAGGTTTAAACACAGATAATTAAATAAATTTGTAAATGGTCTAGCACTCCAATTAAGAGTGTCAGGTTAGATCATTGTTATGTGATCCAACTATGTGCTGTCTACAAGAAACCCACCTTATTTTTAACCTGTATCTTTGTATTTAAAAGGATGGAAAAAGATACCGTATAAACACTAAGTATAAAAGGATTGGTGTGCCTATAGTTGCATTAGACAAAGGAGACTTCAGAACAAGGAAAATATTACAAGGGGTAATGAAGGGCATTTCATAATGAAAAAAGGATCAATCCATTGAGAAGACTCAGCAGTTGTAAATGTTATGCATCCAATAACAGAGCAAAGCAAAAACTGACAGTTGAAAGGAGCAGTAGACGAATCCACAGCTTTAGTTGGAAATTGCAGTATTCTCTCTCAATAATTGATAGAACAAGCAGGCAAAAAAATCAGCAAGGATATAAAAGATTTGGACAATACTGTCAGTGAACTGTACCTAATTGACATTTATAGAACACTATACCCACATGCTTTTCAGGCGCACATGGAACATTTACCCAAATAGACTATATCCTGGGCTATAAAACTTGTTTCAACAAATTTAAAAGGATTAAAATTATATAGAGAGTATTCCGACTACAACGAAATTAAATAAGAAATCAAAAAGAAAAAGATACCTGGAAAATCTCCAAATATTTGCAAGTTAAATAACATACTTCTAAATAAACTTTAGATCAAAGAAGAATTCACAAGGGAAATTAGAAAATATTTTGACCTGAGTGAAAATGAAACACAGTCTATCAAAATTTGTGGTAAGCACAGCTAAAGCAGTGCTTTAGAAGGAAGCAGTTTCAAAAGAAACATCTAAAATCAATGACCCAAGCTTCCGCCTTAAGAAGTTAGAAAAAGAGCAAACTAAGTAGGAGAGAAATAAAGAGTTGAAATAAATGAAATAGAAAGCAACTCTGAATAACCCTATATTAATTAAAGAAATTGGATTTGTAATTAAAAGCCTTTCCACAAAGAAAAGTCCAGGCCCACATGGCTTTATTGGTGAATTCTATCAAACATTTAAGGAAGAAATAATAACAAATTTTTCACAAATTTCAGAAAACATTTATAAGACCAGCATTACCTTGATACCAAACCAGGTAAAGACATTATGAAAAAAGAAAACCATAGCTCAGTATCCCTCATGAATATATATATGCAAAAATCATTAACAAAATATTAGTAAATTGAATCTAGCTCTCTATATGTATCCTATATGTACGATAACACATCATGACCAATTGGGTTTAATCCCAATTGCAAGGTAGATTGAACATTAAAAGTCAATGTAATCTACCATATTGATAAAATAAAGGTGAAAAGCTGAATGATCTTGTAATAGATGCATAAAAAGCACTTGAACAGAGTTCAGCACTAATTTGTGATAAAAGCTCTCAGCTGGTTAGGAATAGAAGGGAACTTCCTCAATCTGATAAAAGGCATCTATTAAAAACCTGCAATGAACCTCATACTTAAATGGTGAAAGATTGAGTGCTTTCAACCTAATGTCCAGAACATGTCAAGGATATTTGTTCTCACAGCTTCAATTCAGCATGTTCTGAAGGTCCTAGCCAGATGCATTAAGGCAAGTAAAAGGAATAAGCTTATAGATTGGAAAGGAAAAGTAAAACTATGTTTATTTTTTAGATGTCTTATATTGCTTTGGCCAGAAAGTTCCTTTGGTATTTAAGTAAAAATAAAAGACTCATTTTTCATTTTCACCAAGAACTTTGTTGAACAATGTATTCACTGTTTTGTTCTACTACCTTCTGCCATTTTTCAGGCAACTTCATAATTCCATCTTCCCAAAACTTTCTCTTCTTGAGCAAAGAACTGTTCCATGTGCATTTTACAGTCTTCCAGGGAATTGAAATTTTTTCCATTAAGAGAATTTTGTAAAGACTGAAATAAATGGAAATCCAAAGGTGCAATGTCTGGTGAATACGGCAGATGAATCAGAACCATCCAGCCAAGCTGTAACAGTTTTTGCCTGGTTATCAAAGAAACATGTGGTCTTCTTGCATTATCCTAATGGAAGATTATGCGTTTTCTGTTGACTAATTCCAGACACTTTTGGTCGAGTGCTGTTTTCAGTTGGTCTAATTGAGAGCAGTACTTGTTGGAATTAATCGTTTGGTTTTCCAGAAGGAGCTCATAATAGAGGACTCCCTTCCAGTCCCACCATATACACACCATCACCTTCTTTGGATGAAGACCGGTCTTTGGTGTGGTTGGTGGTGGTTCACTTCGCTTGCCCCACAATATCTTCTGTTCCACATTATCATACAGTATCCAGTTTTCATTGCCTGTCACAACTTGTTTTAAAAACGGAACGTTTTCGTTACGTTTAAGTAGAGAATTGCATGCGTAAATATGGTCAAGAGAGTTTTTTTCACTTAGCTTATGTGGAACCGAAACATCAAAGTGAATAACGTAACCAAGCTGGTGCAAATGATTTTCAGTGCTTGATTTGGATATTTTGAGTATGTCGGCTATCTCCCGCGTGGTATAACGCTGATTGTTCTCAATTAATGTCTCGATTTGATCGCTATCAACTTCAACTGGTGTTCCCAACTGTGGAGCATCGTCCAGCGAGAAATCTCCAGCATGAAACTTCGCAAACCACTTTTGACACGTTTGATCAGTCACAGCACCTTCTCCATACACTGCACAAATCTTTTTTTGCATTTCAGTTGCATTTTTACCTTTCTTGAAATAATAAAGCATAATATGCTGAAAACATTGCTTTTTTTCCTTCCATCTTCAGTATTAAAATGGCCACACAAAAATTCACCAATTTTGATGTTTTTTTAAAATGCACACTGATATGACAGCTGTCACAATGCAGTCTAACAAAATTGTTTCGAATGAAGTTAAAGACAACTAAGTGCCACTAGAGCCATCGTAGGGAAAAAATCGAACGAACTTTTTGGCCAACCCAATAGATGACATGATTATGCATGTAGAAAGTTCTGAGTAATTGATGTAAAAAAAAAAAAGCTACTAGAATTTAAGTTTAGCTAGGCTACAAGTTCAGTTTCTGAAATACATCAATTGTATTTATGTAAACTTGCAATGTACAATTGGCAATTGAAATTTGAAAAGCAGTACGATTTACAATAGCATCAAATAGTATAAATATAAAAACATTCCCCAAGAACAGAAGAGTGAGAATATTTCTTAGAGTTCCCTGTAATAGAAGTTGCTTTGTATTCCCATTTCATTAATGAGGACATTGAGGTACAAAGGATTAAAGAACATCATTTGTTTATGAGCACACCTTCGTTAAATACCTGTTATATAATAGATACTGTGCTAGGGACATAATATATAGTAGTGAGTAAAAGATTATCCCTTCACTCATGGAGTTTATAATCTAGTGGAGATTGCAGGGAGAAATAGATTGAGGGTGCTGCGTTCCCAGCCTTGGTTTAGCATTTTTTATTTAGATCAGTGGTTCAAAGCCATTACCTTTTAGTTAGATCTTAAATATTGTGACTTGTTGAATAATCTGGCCTCTATGCGGGCAAACTATTTTATTGTAATATATGCCTGACAGTTTATAGAGCGGTTAAAACTGGTTGGCTTGGTTGTTTAAAGTTTCATGTTAAGGATGGTCCATGCATATCTTCCCATACTCCCATTGAGCACCAATTTTATTTCAGGCAGTATTTTACCCACCTCCCCAATATATAGTATTATTTAATCCTTGCAATATCCCTAAGGTGGGTGGTTTTTCCTTTTTTATCACAGATGAGAAGACCAGAGCTCATAGAGCTTAAGTGATTTGCCTAGTTTCATTCAGTGGTTCAGTGATTCAGTCCCACACCGACCTGACTTTAAACTGTCGGTACCAGCTATTCTCATTTTTCTATTGGTCACACCCCTGGGCCATCCCATTCTTTCCCATTCAGGAAATGCGAGTAAGTGAGATTAATTTTTATAGTGCTAAGTTTGAATCTTCCTTTTTTTTTTTTAGAGAAAAACTTTTTTTTATTTTTTTATTTTGGCCGTGTTGGGCCTTCGTTGCTGCGCTCAGACTTTCTCTAGTTGCGGTGAGCGGGGGCTACTCTTCGTTGTGGTGCACAGGCTTCTCATTGTGGTGGCTTCTCTTGTTGCGGAGCATGGGCTCTAGGTGCACGGGCTTCAGTAATTGTGGCTCGCGGGCTCTAGAGCGCAGGCTCAGTAGTTGTGGCACACGGGCTTAGTTGCTCTGCGGCATGTGGGATCTTCCCGGACCAGGGCTCGAACCCGTGTCCCCTGCATTGGCAGGCGGATTCTTAACCACTGCGCCTCCAGGGAAGCCCGAGTGCACTGATTTTTAAGTTTTATTGAGATATAATTCACACAACATACAGTTTACTCAATTAAGGTATACAATTCAATGGCTCCAAGTGTATTTATAGAAATGTGAAACCATTACCACAGTCAATTTTGGAACATTTTCCTCACCTCAAAAACCAAAACCAAAACCAAAAAACCTTACCCCTTAGCTTTCACCCTCAAAATCCCTCTCTCTCTCAGCTCTAGGCAACCATTAGTCTACTTTTTGTCTCGATAGATTTTGCCTGTTCTGAACATTTAATATAAATGGAATCATAAAATATGTGGTCCTTTGTGATTGGCTTCTTTCACTTAGCATCATGTTTATAAGGTTTGTTCCTGTATCAGAACTTCATTTCTTTTTATTGCCAAATAATATTCCCTTGTATGGATAGACCTCATTTTGTTTATTCATTCTTTCAGTTGATGGACGTTTGGGTTGTTTCCATTTTTTGGCTATTATCAATAATGTGCCATGAACATTCATGTACATGTTTTTGTGTGCACATATGTTTTCATTTCTCTTGGGTATATTCCTAGGAGTGGAATTGCTGGGTCTTATGGTTAAGAGATAGTCCATTAAAGGATGAACATAATATAAAACTAAGGATCTATTTTTTTTTAGTCATTAGTTTAACCCTTTGAGGGACTGCCAGACTGTTTCTCAAAGTGGCTGTGCCATTTACCTCTCCACCAGCAGTGTATGAGGGTTAAACTTTCTCCATATCCTTGCCAACGTCGTATTATCTGTCTTGTTGGTTATATGTGCCAGATCTTGAGTAAATACATAGACTTCCATAGGCAGCTTGTCCAGGAGAAAAAACAAAGGATTTCTTATTCTTATTGTTGGACTTGCTTGTCTGGAAATGGATGTTAATAAGTTACATGGTTAGGATTTTGCCATTTATTTAGGACTGAAATACTACTAAAAATCATTAATATTAGTTAAGGATTTTCTTGACAGTATACTGTAATATTTTGTTTGCTTGCCAGAACACAAAGTCATTCATTTAAAATCACCCCACTGATTTGACTCTGCTATGGCGTGAAAAGGTGGTGCTAACTAATGACTAAAAAAAGTACAGAGACCCCTAGTTTTAACCCATTAGGTCTAGTCTTTAATGGAGTATCTTTTTTTTTTTTTTTAATGGTGTATCTTTTAACTACCTCAGGTAGTTTGACTCTGTTGTCAGCTGTGCTCCTTTATACTTAAGTTTAACTTTTGTCTGCTGTTCTCAATCCCTTTTAAGATGCCAATTTAGTTCAAGGAGGAAATGAAGACTTTAGAAACTCAGCAAATGTTGACATTTAAATTTTTACAGGAGCGAAAGATTAACCTTTGGCCCCCACTTCTACAATGTTTTCTTAGTTCATATAGGCTTCATTCATGTGCTAAAGGCTGATTGTCAACATTCGTATTTTAACCTCAGTTTTCATAAGTTTATAACTTGTCCACAAGGTTTTCTTTAGGCTTGTTACTGAAGTATTTTTAAGCCCCCCAAAAGTGCATTTAAGTATATTAAAAGTGTGTTTTACTTTGTTTTGGGGAGCCCTGCTTTTTTTTAAAACGAGAAACTTGACTCTTGTCTATTTTTTAAACTGTCCATTTGGTGTTTTACTTAAAAAAAATCGGCAGGAGACAGGGTAATCAGCTTAAATGTTAGCGTAGAAAATAGGGCTTTTACTGAGGAGTCTTAACTTATCATACTTTGTTAAAAAAATTTTTTTTTCTTTTATCTTTATTTAAAAAAATAAACTTGTGTCAAAGGCTGACTTTCAATAGATTGAAGATTAGGAATGAATCAATCTAGAGTTGGAAAATTAGAAAACAAAGAGGAAAATGGAGGAAGTAAATGGAATATAACAAAAGTGAGGACTTAGAAAGAGAAAAAACGAAATGGATGCTGTTAGTTATGTGATTAATATGAAAATCTCAGTGAAGTAGATAATTTCACTCAAAGATAGTAGAAATTAATGTTGACAAAAATAAGATGGAAAATCAGAATAGCCTCCTATAACCAAGGAAAAATCAAGATTATAAAATTATTTCCTCCTCCTCCTCTTCCTCCTACTCCTTTGAAGCAGTGCAAAAAAATCCACTCCCTGGTTACTGGTGATCTCTCCTAACCTTTCAAGAAGTAGATAATTCTCATGTTAAATAATAACATAGGAATAATAAACTTTGATAGCAAAACCTGACAGATATGAGGAAGTAAAACTATAACCTGATTTCATTTATGAATATATAGATGTTTAAATTCAAGTAAAAATACTTGCGAATGGCTAATTATTTTATTTCAGAGAGTTTATCCGAAGAATGTTGGACAAGTTCAATATTTTAAAAATGTATTAATAGGACTTCCCTGGTGGTGTAGTGGTTAAGAATCCGCCTGTCAATGCAGGGACACGGGTTCAAGCCCTGCTCTGGGAGGATCCCACATGCCATGGAGCAACTAAGCCCTGTGCCACAACTACTGAGCCTGCGCTCTAGAGCCCGCGAGCCACAACTACTGAAGCCCGCGTGCCTAGAGCCCGTGCTCCACAGCAAGAGAAGCCACCACAATGGGAAGCCTATGGACCGCAACAAAGAGTAGTCCCCACTCGCCGCAACTAGAGAAAGCCTGCGCACAGCAACGAAGACCCAATGCAGCCTAAATAAATAAATAAATTTATTAAAAAATATTTATGTAGCAGTCACTTTAAAAAAAAGTATTAATATATGTAGAGATGACTCTATACTAATATATCTAGAGTATAGTGCTACTGAATGGCTAGTAGCACATATTTTGAAGCCAGGTAGCTTAGGTCTAGAGCCTGGCTCTGCTTCTTGCCAGCTGTGTGACGTTGGGGAGTTCACTAAGTTTCCTCATCTAATAATGAGACTACTGATAGCTATCATGTAAGGTTGTCATTAGTTTGCTAGGGCTGCCATAACATAGACCGGGCGGCTTAAACAACAGAAATTTATTTTCTCACAGTTCTGGAGGCTGGAAGTTCAAGATCAGGATGTCAGTAGGATTGATTGCTTTTGAGGCTTTCTCTCCTTGGCTTGCAGATGGCCACCTTCTCGCTATGTCCTCATATGGTCTTTCCTCTGTGTGTGTGCATGTCTGGTGCCTCTGTGTCCTAATTTCCACTTTGTATAAGGACATCAGTCGTATTGGATTAGGGTCTACCCTAATGACACATTTTAGCTTAGTTACCTCTTCAAAGGCCCTGTCTCCAAATACATTCTGAGGTTTTGGGGGTTAGGACTTCAACATATAAATTTGAGGAAGACACAGTTGAGCCCACATTACAGGTCGTTAGGAGGATTAAATGTGCTAATATAGAATACCTGACCGTGTAGCAAGCACTACCTAAGTATTGTTTACCATTATCATTACTTAACTATAGCAAGTAGTTATAGAATTCATATTAATAATAAATAAATAGCAAAAAGTAAAATAAATAATATATTAAAAACTTTAAAATACTTCTAGATTCAAAGGAAGTTGCAAAAAAAAAATGTACAGGGAGGTTCCATGTACCCCTTCTCTCCCAATGTGAGCACCTCATGTAATTATAGTACAATATTAAAATCAGGAAATTGACATTGGTGAAATCCACAGAACTCATTCGGATTTCATGTATACGCACATCATTTGTGTGTGTGTGTGTACATGTACTTCTGTGAAATTTTATCACTTGTGTAGCTTATTGTATCCACCACCACAATCAAGATGTAGAACTGCTCCAACAAGACTCTCTCCTGCTACTCCTTTGACAATATTGATTCTTCCAATCTAAGAACATACTATATCCTTCGTCTGTATGTCTATCTTCATGCCAGTGCCGTATGTTTTGATTACTGTAGCTTTGTAATAAGTGGAAGTGGGAGACCTCCAACTCTAACTTTTACAAGATTGTTTTGGCTCTTTGCAGTCTTATTACAGTTTTTAATGGTAAAGCACTAGAGGAGTCACCTTGAAAAAAGAAGAACAAAACAGTGTTCTTTATGGTGATTATTTTTGTTTTATTCAAAGCAGTAAAATATGAAACAAATAAGATATAAATTGTGGAAAGGAATGTATAAGCTTATTATTTATAAACGCTATGATTTATATCTAGACAACAAACTCAAGAGGAACAAACTGCGAGATGATTAGAAAGAATAACAGTTCAGTAAAGTGACTGGCTAAATGAAAATTATATAATTCCTGAATGTCAGCAGTATCAGAAAAATAGGAAAAATTGAATCCCAGTTATTTTAACTTGGGAGATGAAGACGAAGATGTCACAGTGGTGAATGGGAGTTAAACTTTGGTAACCCATAAGCTTTTATGCCTTTGGGGTTAATTTCCCCCTGGGGTTAGTAACTGAGGTCAAAGGCTTGAACTGGAACTGTATAAGGGTGGGAATTGGGAAGGGGCAAACCTGTCTATGAATTAAGACTAGTAAAACTGCCCACCAGTCCAGGACATAGGATGGAAGTGAGCTGCCTAACTTTGGATTGTGGATGTTAAAAGCCACAAGAAATGGAAACTCCAATTTTGTGTGGAAGTCCTGGGCAGGAAAGCTAATGTATAAATATGTTTGGAACTGATGAATGTTGTAGGGCACTGGCAGAGGTGACCATTAAACTTCCCTTGGGACTGACTGCTCCTTAACCCCTGAAATGTGGAGAACTCCCTCAAAGCCGAATATGAACTCATACAAAACTTATAAAGCACCTTAGTAAAAAGATGCAACAAATAGGAAAATTTACAATTGAAGGACTGATAATAATAGACTGGAACTTAATTATCTACTATATAGTCCATATTCAGTTTCTGCCTTTGTCCCAATAATGTCCTTGATTGGTTTTGCTTTGTTTTGCTATCCAGAGTCAAATCAAGGATCATACATTGAATTTAGTCATGCCTTTTTATCCTCATCTAATTTAGTTCAGTTTTTTTCTGCCTTTTTTGTTTTTTAGTGATAGTGACATTTTTGAAAGATAACATTGTTTGCCTAAAAGCCTTTGGTTAGCTCCCTTACTAGACAGTAAGCTGTTTTAGAACAGGGAATGTATGTCATTTATCCCTGCTAATTAAATTTAATCTAATGATTTTATAATAATTTGGGATGCTGTGCATCAGAAAAGGATGGGGAAAGGGAGGATTAAGTGATTCTTAGTCCTTTTTTTCTTTTCGTTAGACACACATACCCAAGGAACCACAAGGATCCTTGTGCCTCTTGCATCGATATTTCAAACACTACAATGTACACCACTGTTATGCACACTTTATAGTTTATGTCATTATCAGTAATTGCTAATAAAAAATAGGTTCTTCAGTTCTCTCTTGCCTGTATTCATCGCACTTGCCATTTCCTTGTTTTTTTTTTAATAAATTTATTTTATTTCATTTATTTTTGGCTACGTTGGGTCTTTGCTGCTGTGTGTGGGTTTTTCTCTATTTCCAGCGAGCGGTAGCTACTCCCCGCCGTGGTACACGGGCTCCTCACCGCGGTGGCTTCTCCCGTTGCGCAGCACAGGCTCCAGGTGCACAGGCTTCAGTAGTTGTGGCTCGCGGGCTCTAGAGTGCAGGCTCAGTAGCTGTGGTACACGGGCCCAGTTGCCTCGCAGCATGTGGGATCCTCCCGGACCAGGGCTTGAACCCGTGTCCCCTGCATTGGCAGGTGGGTTCTTAACCACTGTGCCACCAGGGAAGCCCCGCCATTTTCTTTTGAAAATGATGGATAGTTGGTGGGTAAAGTGGATAGTTAAAATATAGTGTACAGTTTTATTACTATCCAAGGGGGGCGCGGAATACTTCATAATGGTTACAATAAAGATAATTCACAAACGGAATATTTTAAGAATTTAGGCATAGAAAGATTCAATTTAAATTATTCTAGAATTCTTATGTAAATAAAGCTCTTTTTTTTTCAGTTAAAACATCATGGAACTCTTATTATATCTTTAAAGGAATAAGTCCTTTGTTGATTTATGTCACTGGGAATACATGATTTGATTTTATTTCTTATCCCTAGTTTCACTTTATTTTTTTTATTTGCAGTTTCACAAGTATCTGTGAAGCTCTCTGGTATATTGTGTTGATTACAGTTTAAAAATAGTGCTTTAAGGACACAGTGAAAAGAAAACTTAATACACCCTTAAAGGAATGTGAATTATTTCTGACGCTAAGCCTAGTTAACTGTTGTTTTTTTAACAGCCTTATTGAGATGTAATTCATATACCATACAATTCACCCATTTAAATTACACAATTCATTGGTTTTTAGTATATTCACAGATATGTACAACCATC
This sequence comes from Balaenoptera borealis, assembly GCF_965194805.1. Lineage (NCBI taxonomy): Eukaryota > Metazoa > Chordata > Mammalia > Artiodactyla > Balaenopteridae > Balaenoptera > Balaenoptera borealis. The sequence goes on along the minus strand of NC_138879.1, from coordinate 15,900,810 downwards.
AACACAGTTTTAGAATATTTTTATCACCTCAAAAAGAAACCCCATACCCTTTAGCTATCACCCCCATGTTCTCCAACTCCTCCCCTAAGCAACTACTGTTTACTTTCTGTTTGTCTTAGATTTCCCTATTCTGGATTTTCACATGAGTGGAGTCATTTGATATGTGGTCTGTTGTGACTGGCTTCTTTTACTCAGCAAAATGTTTTCAAGGTTTGTTTATATTGTAGTATGTATCACTGCTTGATTCCTTTCTATGGTCAAGTAATAGTCCATTGTATGAATATACCATATTTTGTGTATCCATTTATTAGTTGATGGATATCTGGATTGTTTCCACCTTTTGGCTTTTGTGAGTAATGCTGCTGTAAAGATTTGTGTCCAGGTTTGTGTGTGTACATGTTTTTATTTCTTTTCAGTGTGGACCTAGGAATAGCATTCCGGGTCATATGTAACTCTGTGTTTAATTGTTTGAGGAACTGCCCGACAGTTTTTGAAAGCACCTGCACTATTTTACATTCCTACCAGCAGTGTGTGAGGTGTGAGGGTTCCAGTTTCTCCACATTCTTGCCAGCACTTCTTGTTGTCTTTTTGAATCTAGCCATCCTAGTAGGTGTGAAGTGGTACCCCATTTTGGTTTTGATTTGTGTTTCCGCTTTGGCTAATGATGTTGAGCTTCTATGCATGTGCTTATTGGCCATTTGTATCTCATCTTTGGAGAAATGTCTGTTTAGACCTTTTGCCCATTTTAAATTGGGTTATCTGTGTTTATTTCTGAATTGTAAGAGTTCTTTATACAGCATACAAGTACCTTATCAGATATGTGATTTGCAAATATCTTCTTTTGTGGGTTGTCTTTGTTGATAGTGTCTTTTCAACCATAAACGTTTTTAATTTTGAAAAAGTCCAGTTTATCTTTTTTTTTACTTTTGTTGTTGGCACTTTTAGTGTCATACCTAATAATTCTTTGCCCAGTTTGAAGTCATGAAGATTTACCCCTATTTTTTTTTTTAAGGGAACTTTTTGGCTGCATTGCATCTTCGTTGTTGCGTGGGCTTTCTTTAGTTGCGGCAAGTGGGGGCCACTTTTCATCGCGGTACGCGGGCCTCTCACTATCGTGGCCTCTCTTGTTGTGGAGCACAGGCTCCAGACGCGCAGGCTCAGTAATTGTGGCTCACGGACCTAGTTGCTCCGTGGCATGTGGGATCCTCCCAGACCAGGGCTCGAACCCGTGTCCCCTGCATTGGCAGGCAGATTCTCAACCACTGCCCCACCAGGGAAGCACCCTCTACTTCTTTAGTTACTGTTTCCTTTGGTTCCGTGAACATATTTAGGATGGCTATTTTGAAATATTTTTCTATTAAATCCAGCGTCTGGTCATTCTCACCGGCAGTTTCTTTTGCCTGCTTTTTTTTTTTTCTTTTCCTGGTATATGGGTCATACTTGTTTGTTTCTTTGCATGCCTCATGATTTTTTGTTGGAAATTGGCCATTTTAGATGATACATTGTAGCATCTCTGGGTACTGATTTCTCATCCTGTTCTTTGGGGCCTTGTTATTGTTATTTGCTTGTTTATTTGTTTAGTGACTGGCTGGATTATTTTAGTGAAGTCTGTTTTACCACCCATCCCCCCAGAGCTAAGCCTCTGATGGTATTCCTCAGGGAGGCATGGCTTTAGGTAAGCCTGCAGGTACCCTGTGGTGACTGGTACTCAGTAGGACTCTCTTTTCCTGACCAACCCAGCTGTTAAACTACACTAATTGTCCAGATTGCTCTCTTGTTTTCAACAGTGCCCTGAGGCATACATTCCTCTGCAAACTAATCCAATCAATTTGGGGCTCCTTGGAAGGAAAAGTTTCTGAGGTCAATGTTTGCTATTTGTTCTGACCCCAGGAGGTCTCCTCCCTGGTGTCTTATTCCTTGATTCTCTCCTGCAAACTAGCTGACCTACAGTCTAGACTGTATCTTCATTACACGAATCTCTTTCTGCTTGCCTTTTACCAAAACCTCCCTTAGATTTAAACTTGTCCACACTCTGTTGGGAATGAAGTCAGGTCCTTTGGGAAAAGATTTGGTACTACATGTTCCAGCTTTTCTTCCCTGGCAAAATATCTAAGGCAGGGTTCTGGGGCTGGGAGTGGGGACAGTGAGTAATACTTTTCTGTGAGTGACATTCAGGCTGTAGGAACTGAGTGCCAGGAGGTAGAATGTGGAGATGGGGCACCACAGCAGCTTGTCTCTCCTGGTGTTGAACCACTGTCTCATGAGCTGAGCGAGAGGGCTGTTGGGATCCCAGTATTCTCAGTTTACCATGCCTAAGGCAGAGCCTCTGTTCCACAAGTCGATGTTGGGCAGAAGGGAGCCTCCTGTCTTTGATGTACTTGCCTGGGACTTAGCCTCAGTAATGGGGGCTGGGGACGGGTTGAGAAGCCCGAAGTCCTGCTCCTCCCAGGAAGAAAGCCCTTGGAGTGAGAGCTGGGGGAAGAGGGGACCTTGTGCTCTTGGCTGCAGCAGTCTGGAGCCTTGCTGAGATGGGGGGTCGGGGGCGGGGTTGGGGGTGGGGGTGGGGTGGGGAGAGTGGTCTTGGTTTTAATACCACAGACTTTTCACCTTTCAGGCTGAATTTTCATAGATTTTATTGAATGGTTGTTTCTTCATTTGCTGTTTGACCTTAGGGACCATTGTCAGAGGCTTTGAATGGTGGTTTTTAAAAATAATTTGCATCAGTTTCCCTGAGGAGTGAGCTAGCAGAGATCCTCACGCCATTAGGCTAGAAGTCAATCTCTTGTAACTGTTTTTTGAGCTTAGCAGTCATGCGTCTTTTAAAGCATGATTCGGAAAAGCGTTTCCTTCATTATGGTCTCTGACCACCTCCTCATGAGGAACCCTTGACATACCCCTTAACACCTCAACTTTCAGATATTGCCTGTGTGATACAAGAGGCCAAGAGAATTGATTTTCCCCTGCTTATTTTCCTTAAAGAATGAACTTGCTACATGTGGAAGTACTCTAGAAGGGAAAATTTGCACGAGTTCAGAGTTTATAAAGGAAATGAAAATAGTATTAGCTAGAGAATTTTAACATGAGGGCCCTGTACTATATGGTTGATTGAGTTCTTTTCAAGTTGGCTCAGAGGTGTTGCAGTTAACTCTTGGCTTCTTTGACCTGACTTAGATATCAAAATCAAATGGCTTCTCCCTCATTTTTGCTGTCATCCTTAAATAAGTTTCTTTTGATTCCTTTTTTTTTTTTCTTTTCAGGGGCCACTCAATAGTGAGTCTTCCAACCAGAGCTTGTGCAGCGTGGGGTCCTTGAGTGATAAAGAAGTAGAGGTAAGAAGCCACATCCACTGCAAGACTTCTCATATTGCCACACTTTTGGTCTGGGTTAAACCATAGCACTGCAAACTCTGGGGTCCTGTTAGGGTCTGTGTGAATGACTCCCCTTTGAGTTGTTTGCTCGTTGTACAGTTGTGATGTGGCCTTGATGGGTTTTTATTATGATAATCATAATTATCAATAAAGGGTAGAGATTTGCAGTTGTAGCTGAATTAGCCTAGGTGCCCTTGAATTTTAGCACTTTTCAGTACTTCAACAGAGTGGGTTAGTGTGGCCCGACAGACTTTAGTAAGAAAATTTGCAGTTTTTTTTTTTTTAAAGGCACACAACCTAGCTGCATAGATAGGTAACCGCTTACTTTGCACTTAGATAAAACTTTCAATAAATTAGTCAGTTGATTATGTATATCTTTCCTTTTTGGAAAAAAGGATTAGATTTAAGCTCTTTTAAAGTAGAAATATTGTGGGAATTCCCTGGTGGTCCAGTGGTTAAGACACGGCGCTTTCAGTGCCAGGCCTGGGTTCAATCCCTGGTTGGGGAAATAAGATCCCGCAAGCCAAGTGACATGGCCAAAAAAAAAAAAAAAAAGTAGAAATATTGTAACAGCTGCTGTCTGAGAGCCTACTATATGCTAGATGCTTGTACTACATTTGTGCTTTGTAAAATAGCTCATTTAATCTTTGCAGCAACCCTGATTTACAGATAAGTAAATTGAAGCTCTGATATTTTGAGCAGTTTGCCAAAAATTGTATAGGTGGCTTGGTTCCAGATCCTGTACTCTTTCCATGACCCTGCCCTAAGAGTAGGACACTCATTTAGGACTTGTCTGAGCCAGTTAAATCTCCTTATAAATTTGATATTTTGTACATACTCTCTAATTTTCATAATGTGAAAAATTTAACAAAATGCTAATTGTGATGTATATGGTATTTAACAGACTCCTGAGAAAAAACAGAATGACCAGCGAAACCGGAAAAGAAAAGCTGAACCATATGAAACTAGCCAAGGTAGTAATAATTTCACACCAGTAAAAATACTAGATTCTTATGTACTTAGATAGAAAATTTCCAGCTCACACTAAGTAATTAGTTTGTGCACAGGGATTCCTAACAATGGAGATTTGTATTCCTTAAGGGAATATCAGGCTGTTTATTATAGACTTGCCATTTGATACACACTTGAGGAAACAGTGTTAGTTCTTTGGGGACTCTGGTTTTTCCCTGTTGTAAGTTAACGATCTTCTCACCATGGGTATGTCTTCAGACTAAGCATTTATTGTACAGAAAAGAGGTTACATTGGAGTTTTAACTATGTCTTGCACTAGATCAGTGATTTGTTAATAAATAGGCAAGCAGAAATGGTTTCAGTCACATGGCTGTCCTTTTACCTACCCTTCTTCCATGTCAATTATTTAGTTGTACATTGGTGCCCAGTGGAATAAATCTGTAAATATGATGGTAATAATGCCAAATTTCTGTAAATAATTAAAGAAAAAATAAATGAATGGCAGGGCTTCCAAGAAATGGACACCCTAGTCTTTTTTTTTTTTTTTTCCATATTCTTTTAATCTGCAAATCATTTTTTACTTTTTTGGGAGAAAATTTTCCCAAAGTGACAAGGTCACATAAAGTTTTTTGTGAAATAGAATAAACCCTTTTGTTCTGATGAATTTGTTTTGAATTTTTTATCCTCTTAGTTGGGGGTGTAGTTTATAGTTTAGTTTTATTTTGATGCACAGTTGTGGCATGAGTTTTGTTAGTGTACTTGTAAAAGAAAGATTAGTGAATCTTAAAGGAAAGCGAGCTGTGAAAAAGTCTTTCTTTCACTGCTTATTTCAGTCTTTTAATTTTGTGGAGGAAACTGTCTTCTATTTTGTGGAGGAAACTGTCTTCTGTTCTTATGATACAGGTATTTTGGCTCATTTGTTAAAAGTAAGCTTGACATTTGAATTGATAACAATATAGGCAGTTATTGAATACATAGTACACTTTAGTGAATGATGGTTTACTTGTGTTACTGGAAAAACTATACTTACTTTGGTTTTATTTTCAGGGAAAGGCACTCCTAGGGGACATAAAATTAGTGATTACTTTGAGGTAAGTTAAATTTTTGGAAAAAGAAATCTATAGTGAGTTTTTAAAAAACCTAAATCCCTTTGTTCATTTAAGGCTTTAGAGAGGAATATATTGCCTTTACTGTGCTCTCCTCCCCTTCCTCCCCATCTTCATCAACCCTATGCTGCCTCATCTCTATAAGAGGAAACGGCTGCTGACTTCCTAAATTTAAATTTGTTTATGATGTGTCTTTTCTGTGATGATATAAAAATTCACAAATGAGGTGATTTTTCTCTTGGCCAGACTAGGTTTCGTGTCTTACAAAGCTTGAAGTGAAATGACTTGGACTCTTGTTTTGTCCTCTTCCCTTTAGTCCATTGGAACCTGTAGTAAGCTCACCGACCCATCCTTAGTGGTTACTGAAGAAGACACTAACATCCACTGTACCACTATATTCCTGCTTCATGTATTTTGAGACAAGAAGGGAAAACATTCTTCTCTTATGTCCTTTCAAAACCATGTGTACCTTCAGCTTTCTAGCCATGTTTTCTTTATATCTTGGTACATTTCTGCTGGAGCTCCTCCTTAAAATCTCGTTGAAAAGATAGCAGAATTTGACTTATATGGCATTTTCTCTCTAGAATAAGATGTATTGACTTAAAGGGGCCGTATATAATTAAGACCTGTTTGTGTATTAATCTTTTACTCTCCTTATCTGAAGCCTAGTACTGTTGTGAATTATTCATATCCATTTTTCCCTGTTGGCCAGTTTGCTGGGGGAAGCGGGCCAGGAACCAGCCCTGGCAGAAGTGTTCCACCAGTTGCACGATCCTCACCGCAACATTCCTTATCCAATCCCTTACCGGTAAGCATTCACCTGGAGAAATTTGACACCTGTTGTAGGAGACAAGAAGCCCAGGAACACTCGAGCAAAGTTTCTCTTCCATTAATTACCCAAGGGGAATGAGGCATTAAGGAGAAACGTTCATAGCATTACCTATGAATCACTTAACTTAGATTCAAATCTGTATCTGTAAATTTACATTTTATAAGAGCCGACCCTTTTCTCCCAGTATAATAAATTACTTCTAGGCCTGCAGCTCATTGTTCTGTCAAGGAAGTGATTTCCAATCCAAACATTAGATTTTTATCCTTGCCAGACTTAAATGTTCCTATAACTAAATTCCTTAAAAAAAAAATTTGGTCGGCTCCTGGCATTTGAATTATTTTTAAGGCTTACTCGGTGATGTAGTAGAGAAGCTAAAGCTACACAAATTTGGGATAGGTTTGTTTTCTGCCTATAAGTGAGATCTGAAACTCTTAAAAACATTATAGCCAAGTTAGTGGTTCTCAACCGGAGGTAGTTTGTCCCCTCAGGGGACATTTGGCAGTGTTGGAGTAATTATTGGTCAGAAATAGAGGGTGAGTGGAAGGATGCCATAGGCGTTTACTGGGCGGAGGCCAGGGATGCTCTTAAACATCCTACAGTGCACAGGGCAGGCGCCACAACAAAGAACGATCCAGTCCAAAATGACACTAGTGCCAAGGTTGAGAATCCCTGAGCTAGCTAATGTAGGGTTTTGTGTTAATTTGCTCAAGTGCCTTTGGATAATTTGTTGATACCAGTAAGAACTCTGTACTTAAGAGTGTATTATGTCTACTGATGCCTCAGGTATTGCTGTGGGATCCAAGGGAAAAGGGAGATCAGGAGTTTTCATCCTAGGTCTCTGTTTAGGAAAGTTGCTTTTCTCTGCCTTAGCAGAGTTGATTAATACTACTTTTTTCCTAAATGATTTAGTCTTCTGTATTGTTAAAGTATTTTAAAATATCCTTCCCCTCTTCTCTCTCATGAAAACATGCATTCATTAGGGTGATTATAATTATTAAAGCACTTAGGAAAATGTATTCAACTTGAAATTTTTGCTATTATTTTGTCATCCTTGTCATATTTAAAAATGTTAGAAATGTTTGATGTGTAGATCTGTTTGGTTAGGTTGAGGTTTGTTAGATAACTTTCGAGGAGGCCTATATCTATATTTTTATTAAGTTTTAAACCGGTTAAAGTTTTAAAATGTTAAATGAGATTGCAGAATTATCTATTTGGGACGAATATGATTTGTAGAATTTTGTTGTCTTATTACTCTTTTCTTCCTGAAAAAGATTTTTTTTTTCATTTGGTTTTTAGTAGTGTGACCACCCATCTATCATGTGTCCATTTAAGTCAGGTCTTACCTGAAAACAAAAGAGATGATTCAATGATCTGTAGACATTTCTGCCACCTCTATGAATGGTGGTGGGCCCTCATCATTATTATGCAAATCTAAGTATATCTTGGGTGTTAAAATAGGAACCAAGCCTTAATTTCCTTTTTCCATTGCACTGAGAAGCTCTTTATCCTTCTAACTTAGATTCTGTGTTTCATTGTTATAATTACTGATTTGTGTATACCCTTCAGCTCCCTTTCCCCACTCTCTCTCCATCATACTTGCCTGAAAAAACTCAACCCTGGTTATCTAATTTTCCACCTTTTCCTTGTCTAAGCAGCTCAGCATGGTTAGAGCAAAACACATATACCCATGCTGACTGATCTCACTTTAAGTTCATGACCACCAACCTCCTGAACCCCCTAGTTGCTGCCAGTCCTATTATATTTCCATAGTTAGTTCCCTTTCCTAGATGAATATTTCATATTTTTGTCATTTCCTGCAAGCCTCCAGCAACGCTTCCTCCTCCTCTACTATTTCAACTGATGGCTTTACTTTTTTATTTTCCTGAGAAAGCAGAAGCAATCAGAAGAGAACTTTCACATGCACCTATGCCAGATCTACCAAGTTACTTGTATCATTATCCATATCTGCCTTTTAGGATGAAAGAACTTGCCAGCCCTTTACTTGGGCACTGGTTTCCCTGAAAATTACGTATACAACTCTACTTGACATTTCCACTTACATAACTAAATGGACAGCTTAAAAACGTCCACAGAGGAACTCTTGCTCACTAGCAAAACAACAACAACAAACTGCTCTTCTTGCAGTCTGCCCTGTCCTGGTAAATGACAGTTTACTCTGTCCAGTTTTTCAGATCATAACTTCATGCCCCGTATCTAACCTGTCAATAAATCCTGTTTTCTTTTAAAAAATACCCAAATCCCAACCTCTTTTCTATTCTTTTGGTTCTCTGCATTAAATCTCCAAAGTGGTCTCCCTGTTTCTGCCTGTGTCTCACCTATTTTCAGTATAGTAGCCAGAATGATTCGTGAAAAAATTAAGACAGATCCTGCTCAAAACTGTCCAGGGACTAGTCCAGACTGTTCTGGGCTTACATGGCCTAGAAGCTCCTACATGATCTTTGCTCCCCCCATCCGCCTGACTCCATCTGCTCCCCCCTCACCCTCATACCACTCCGGCCATGCTGGCCTCCTTGAAGTTCCTTGAACACTGTGAAGCACTCTTTTGCTTCACGGCCTTTGTACCTGCTATTCCCTCTTTCAGGAATAGCATGATTAGCAATCTCTTCATCAGGCTGTTGCTCAAAAATGACCTTATCAGAGAGGTCTCTCCTGGCCAACTTCTTTAAATATCAGTCCCTCTCATCTTGTAACTCTGTCCCTAATCCTGCTTTAATTCTTAGTTATTACTACCTGACATATGTATTTAAATTTTGATATATATGTAAATTTTTTCATTGATTCATATTTATACATATAGAAGTGTATACATGTAAGTCTACAGCTTAATGAAGTTTCACAAACTGTGTACCAGTACAAGAAACAAAATACCAGGCCCTCCAGAAACCCCCTTATGCTCCCTTCCAGTCGTTAGCCCCCTCCCTGCCGCTGGGGATAGCCACTATCCTGACTTCTCACAGTACAGGTGGGTTTTTTTGTTTTTGTACTTTGTATAAAAGGAATCATACAGTATATACTCTTGTGTCTGGCTTCTTTCGTTCAACATTACTTTTGTGAGATTCATCTATACTGTGTGTTGTTGTAGATCATTCATTGTCGTTGTGTGGTATAATTTTAATATTTTTATTTAATAATTTAAATATCTTAATTTTTAACTATACAATTAATCTATTGCCCAGCTTCTCCCACCAGAATGTTAGTCCTAAGAGAGCAGGGATTTTGTTTTATTTACTGCTGTTTCCATCTCTTACAGTGTTTATTACATAAACATGTAATCATTTTAACTATCCCCCCCACCCCCCACCCCCGTTCACATGGAATAGATATCTTGTTCAATTTTTAGTCTCTAACACCCAAAACAGTGTTGGGTACACAGTGGGGGCTCAAGACTATTTGTCAAAAGGGAAGAATGGATAAAGAATTACTTTAGCATTTTTCCCCCTAAGTGATTCTTTTATATTTTTTGTTGAATACAAGAAAGTACATAAACCGTGAGCCTTCTAATGCAGGAGTTGGTAAACTACAGCCCACAGTAGCAAGCTAAGAATGATTTTTAGATTTTTTGAGTTGTATAGACAAAGAAGAATATATGCCACAGAGATGATATGTTGCCTGAAAAGCCTAACGTATTTCTGTCTGACCCTTCACAAAAAATGTTTCCAGGAAATCATTATGAGGTTAACTCCATGTAATCATCACTTAGGTCAGAAAGTAAAATATTTCCAGCACCCTGGAAACCTTCCTTGATCACAACCCCCTCCCAATACCCTAGAAACAACCACTGTTCTAATTTTTGTGATTATCATTTGCTTTTCCTTATAGTGTGACCACATATGCATCCCTAAACAAAATAGTTTAGTTTTGTCATTACGATAATTTTGTTAAACATGGCATTTAATCACAGTGTTTAGATCTTCTGTATTCTGACTTTTGGCTGTTTGTTCTGTCAGTTACTAAGAGAGGTATATTTATGACTCTCTTGATTGTGGGAGTAGTTTGTTTCTTCCTGTATATATATTTTTGCTTTATGTATTACTAAGTGATTCTCTTCATTTTTTCTGATACTTTTTGCTCTAAATGCAGTATATCTGATATTTAGTATATCCAAACCACTGTATGGTGTAAATACTTCCATTTTTATACTATCAACTTTTCATTATTTTGTTTTCAGTGTATCTGACAAATATCATATAGTTGAAATTTTTTTCTTTATTCAGTCTAAAATCTTTTTTAGGGAATTCCCTGGCGGTCCAGTGGTTAGGACTTGGCACTTTTACTGCTGGGGCCCGGGTTCGATTGCTGGTTGGGGAACTAAGATCCTGCAAGCTGCACGGCACGGCCAAAAAAAAAAAAATCTTTTTTAAACTTCAGTATTTATCCTATTTACATTTAATAAACTTATCATTATATTGGTTTTAAATATACCAGCTTCTAATGTATTTTCTGTTTATCTTGCCTGTTCTATGTTACTTTTTCTTTCATTCCTTGTTTTCATTTGGATTAAAAAAAATTATTTCATATTTTTCTCCTCCACTAGTATGTAGGTCCTATGTGGTGTTTCTCTTAGAAGTTACCACAGGTATCTTTAATATGCCAAAGTTTGATGTTAATAGTATCTTTGCCCTCCTCACAAATATATGATAACCTTGATTCCATTTATGTGCTACTGCTTTGGTGGTGGTGGTGTAGGTTTATATTTTGCCATTTTTTTTAGTCTCATAAAACATCATTATTATACTGTCAGTATTCATTTAGATTTATCTATATACTTACCTCTTTCTTTGTACTTCTTCCTGTTTTACATATTATACCTTCCACTCTAGGGTCACTTCCTTCTGCCTTCAGTGGTCCTTTAGTATTCTTTTAGTACAGTGTTTATCTGCTGGGGGTTAACTCTCTAGGTTTTTGTTTGCTGAGATAACTTTCTTTTGCCCTTATTCTTGAAAGATGTTTATGCTTGTATATTTCTAGATTGGCATTTTTTATCTTTTCACACAATTGAGTATATCATTACTATCTTCTAGTTCCCATTGTTACTACTGAGAAAACACTTTTCATTTACTTGTTATTTCTTTGAAAGTATCTGCTCTGCTTCCCCCCATCCCCAGCTGCTTTTAACATTTTTATATGTGGTGTTCTGCAGTTTTACTGTGATGCATCCTTTTATTTATTTTTTTAATTCGTTGGGCTTCTGGTATTTGTGGGTTGGTGTCTTGTACCATTTCTGAATAATTATTTGCCATTGTCTTCAGATATTATCTTGGCCCTGTTTCTTTTTCCTCCACCTATAAAATTTCAATTAACCGTATGTTAGACTGTCTCACTTTATCACCATGCCCCTTAACTTCTTTTTTCTATTTTCTTTTGGTCTCTATATGCTCCATTCTGGATAGTTCTTGCCTTTCAGTTCCCAAATTCTCTGTTTTGGTGTATCTAATTTGCCCCATTGAATTCTTAGTTTTTGTTATTTTATGTTCCCTGCAGATATATTCAAACTTGTCTTTTATTTTTTTAATCTAGTAGACATAGTTGTTTTATAACCTGTCTGTTAATTCTTGTATTTGAAGTTTTTTTGAATCTGTTTCTGCTGTCTCTTCTTTTTCCTAGTTGTTACTCAGGGCTTTATTTCTTTTATGCTTTTGGTTTTTTGTCTTTGTGCTGCTCATTGTTCTTGAAAAATTATTTGTGAAATTTCTTTGAGATCAAGAATAAGATATGTTCCTCCAGGGAGAATTTTTATTTGCTTCTTTCAAGTGCCTAGAGATTCTACCCATCTCTACAAACTACTGAATTCATGGCTTGCATTTTGTCTGTTTGGTTTGCTTATTTTGTTTCTTTCTTTCAACCACCCAGGCATTATTGATTCGGATTATGTTAACATTTCTCAGGGGAGCCTCCACCTGCTGCATGGCCAAGGCAACTTCATTGCAGCTCCCTGAGGGCAGGGGAAATATTTCTTCTGGCTTACATTTTCCCTGAGGCTGTAATAACCCTTTGGAAGTGTAGCTTAAAGTGGGAAGGGTTTCATAATGAACCCCCTACTATGGGTGGGCTTTGGCCTGTGACTCTCCAGTTGGCAACATGGTGCCCTGGAAATGGAAATTCAAGATCTGCAGGTACTCTTAGGGCAAATGTGACTTTGTTTCCCTTAGGTTTTGCCATGACAGACCCCTGCTATTTTATCAACTTTTCATTGCTTTTAATATCTTTTTTTAATATTTTGTCTTGTCTTTACAGTTGTTTTCTAAGGGGAGGTTGGTACAAACATCCCAGCCTGCGATATTTCCAGAGATACTTAAAGATCTTTCAGCCCTTGGCAAATATTTATTGAATGTATATAACAGAATGGTTTGTTTTAATATTGCAGCTTCAATGATACAGTCTCCCAAGTAGTGAGAATATTGTGAATGAGTATTACAGGTATTCTGGAGCCTGAATTTAAACCGTTTCATTGGTTAGGGCAGGAGTGTTATTTTTAAGGTGGTAGATTCTACTCATAGATTTTTTAAAAAATAAATTTTTTGTCAGGATCATTTTGATTAGTCTATTTTACTTTTATTTTCTAAAATGAAAGTTAGTTTTCCCTGATAAAGGGATACATGCTGATTATGAAAGTCCAACCGTTGAGAAGTGGTAAAATATAAAGTCCTTTCCACAAGAACTATTATTAAAGAGTTTAGAGGGCATATATGTGTATACATGTGTGTTCATGTAGTAGATTTCCTCATTTTCATTGTATTTATTTAATCAATAGCCTTAAACATTTTGTGTTCTGTAAGTAATGCTGTAATGAATGTCCTTGTATATACATCTGTACTTACGCATTTTTTTCCTTTGGATATATTTCCAATGTATAGCTGCCAAATCAAAGAATGTGCTCACTTTAAAATGTCATCACATGAATGATAAAGAAGATGTGTGTGTGTGTATACAGTCACACACACACACACACACACACACACACACAATGGAATATTACTCAGCCATAAAAAGAATGAAATATTGCCATTTGCAGCAACATGGATGGACCTAGAGTTTATCATACTAAGTGAAGTAAGCCAGACGGAGAAAGACAAATATCATATGATATCGCTTATATGTGGAATCTAAAAAAAAAATGTTACAAATGAACTTATTTACAAAACAGAAATAGACCCACAGACATAGAAAACAAACTTATGGTTACAAAAGGGGAAAGGGTGGGTGGATAAATTAGGGGTTTGGGATTAACATACAACACACTACTGTATATAAAATAGATAACCAACAAGGACCTACTGTATAGGACAGGGAACTGTACTCAATATTTCGTAATAACCTAAAAGGGAATCTGAGAAAGAATATATATATATATATATATATATATATATATTCAGTTATATATATATATATAAAAAACTGAATCATTTTGCTGTACACCTGAAACTAACACAACATTGTAAATCAACTATGTGTCAATTTAAAATAAAATAAATGTCACCACATAATTGCTAGCAGGCTATCAGCAGTTTGAGAGCCCCAATTTCTGCCTACCCTTCTAATACTGAATTTTATCATTATAATCTTTGCCAGTGAGAAAATACCTTGTTTTAACTTTCATTTCTTCATCAGTGATATTAAACATCTTTCCATATGATTAATGGCCTTTTGGATTTCTCTTTTAATGCTTATTCAGTTCCTTTGCCTATTTATTTATTAGTGTATTGTCTTACTGATGGGTAGGAGCATGTTATTGATTAAGATTGTTAACTCATTGTCATTTATATTGTAAATATTTTTTGCCTGTTTGTAATTTATTTTTTAACTTTGTTTATGTTGACTTTTACCATTCAGAAGTCAAAAAATTTGAAGTAGTCAAATTTATCAGTGTTTTTCCTTCATGACTTACTGGTTTTGTCTTATTCTTAGATGTTTCTATATGGTTTGTATTTTTACTGTCATGTTTAAAAAGTCCTTCACCACTAGAAAGTCATAAAAGCATTTGTTTATATTTTCTTATAAATTTTATGTATGCTATAAGGAAACAATCTACTTTTCCTTTTTTCTAATATCTACACACATATCCTATCATCTTTGTAATAAATTCCCACTAATTAAAAATGCACTATAATCACAAATTATACATCCATTTTATATGGGTCCGTTTCTGAATTTTCTGTGCCACTGATCAATCTGTCTGTTCCTGTACCAGTGTTATGCTCATTTGGTTAATGTTGCTTTGCAGTAAGTTTTAATAGCTGGTCAGGTTCCCTGATACCCTTTATCAAAAATTATGTGGCTAATTTTGATTATTTTTCCAAGTGGATCTCAAAATTAACTCGTGAAAATCCACAAAACAATCCCGCAAAAGAGCAAGAGAGAAGCTAGATGATCTCTCTACTACCACAACACCTTCTCTTACAAAAACAGAAGCAAAAATACACAAAAAGCCCTAAGTATTGGCTTTTAGAGAAATTTGACATGTGTAAAATTTTAACTCAGGAGCATGGTATTGCCGTTTAATTTAGGTCATCTTTTATATTTGTCCGTGAAGCTGTGGGGGTTTTTTTAATGTGTAATCTGCATATTTCTTAAGTTTCCTTTTAAGTATTTCACAGATATTTTGAATCTGCTTTTTCTTCTATTACTGCTTGTTCAGATTATAATCAGTTGTGATATGTGGGGAAGCTATTGATTTTTGTGTATTTATTTTATATTTGGCCATCTTACTGAACCCTTATTTGTTGTTTTTCAGTTGATTTGTTTGGTTTCCTTTGTGAATAGTTATATCATCCAAAAGTGACACTTTTTAATGTTTAATATTTTCTAATATTCATACCTCATATTGTTTTCCTTATCACTTTGGCTAAAAATTCTATGATAATGGTGAATGATTATATTAGTGTATTAACCCCTGTCTAGTTCCCAATTTTAATGAAAGTGCCTCGAGCATAGCACCATTAATTATATTTATGTTTATTTCTGAAAAAATACTCTTTGTTGTGTTAAACATGGATACTTCTAGTTTTTGTGGGTTTTTTTAAAGCATTGCCCAACAATGTGCCAATCTTGTTTGGTGTCTAAAGGAAAGAATTTTGATTCTCTGCCCACCCCCACCCCCTACATTAATGTAATGAATTACATCAGTAGAGAGAATACTGAACTATCCTTACGTTCCTGGAATAAACCGTACATAATTGTGGTATATTGTTCTTTTGTTTGTATTTATTTTATATTTTTGCATATAGGTATAGTAGGGTGAGAATAGAATAGAGTGAAATGAGTTCTACCTGTAGAGTAGGGGACAAATGCCTTAATCTTTATTAATCTAGAGGAGAGAAATAGCATTTCCTTTGTAGAATTGAGGGTATTATGAAGTTGTTTGTTGAACTCTACAAAGTATCCTGCAAATTCAGAGTTATGTAAATATAGAACCATTAAAATGTAATTTTATGGAATTTGAGTAAGATACTAACTCAGGTTTTTAGATAGGTCATAATCCAGTGATAATGTTATTATGCTTTCCTTATTTGTTTGCAGAGCTGTTTTTTAAAAAAAATCCTTCTTATATCTGATAACCGTGTTTTAATCTGTTGCATGTTTTGGCAGTATCAGATTTTCTTTCTCATGTAATTTGTGTGTTTTCTTTAATGTTTTCCAGCGGCGAGTAGAACAGCCCCTCTATGGTTTAGATGGCAGCGCTGCAAAGGAGGTGTCAGAGGAGCAGTCTGCCCTGCCAACCCTGATGTCAGTGATGCTGGCAAAACCTCGGCTCGACACAGAGCAGCTGGCCCAGAGGGGAGCTGGCCTCTGCTTCACTTTTGTTTCAGTGAGTACTAAGGCTAAGTTTATGCAGATCCTTGTTTTCCTGGAGCGCCGAGATGAAGTCTGAGAAATTATTTTGGTAGACGGATGATGATTTCTAACTCTGTGTTACTTCTGAAGGTATGTGTTTGTACTCAGTCCCGCTTGGTTCAAGGGGCTGAGAGAGACTGCTCTGTCAAAGTCTGAGTGTACCATGGGAAGGAAAACACAATCTTAGGTTGACAAAGAAGAAAAGAAAATAATTGTAATAATGGAATCAAATTCCATTAGAATTAAAAATAAAATCTCCAAACTCCAGCCATCACTTAAAGTAATATTCAAGTTAATAAAGTCTTAGTGTGGGGACAGGCATGCTTACCAGTCATTTCCCCCTGGTGGTACTTGGGCAACCTACATGCTTGCCTTCTCTCACTTCTTCAGAGTGTTAGCACAGTTACTTTCTCCAAGAAGATTTGGCTACCTGCCTGCTCCTTTCCGCTTGCTTCTTTCTTCTTCCTTGAAGAACAAGAATTTGATTATTATAAATGTTTGACCCCCATTTTTTATTTGCCAAATTATAATGCAGTTTGGCTTAAAAATTGTTGCTTTTCTTGGCTTCTTTGCCCTACCAAGTACCTGTTCGTTGCCAAGGATGGTATAAAGCAAGAGAAAGCTCCATTGCCCTATTCCTCCATTTTTAGGGGCATCATTCAGAGCTGATGTCACCATTGATCAAAATTTCTTTCCCTCTTACTGGTTCATTTTCTCCAGTAATAATCTGTTTCCTCTTTATTTGCTCTGTGGATTCTGAGCAAATAAATTTCTAATCTCTGGGATTAACCCACATGCGATTGTATTAAGAAAGGCCATGGAATGGTGGGTGTCTTAGGGAAAGGAGATAAAAATAATAACATAATTAGATAGGGATCATTGTGTATTATGTGGATCTATTCCTTCCTCCCTCCCCTCCCTCCCTCCCTCCCTCCCTTCCTCCCTTCCTTCCTTCCTCCCTCAGCTTAAAACAGCACCCATTTATTACCTCACAGTTCTGTAAGTTTGGGGGTAATTTGTTGCAGAGCAATAGAGGACTAATACACATGGCTTTATCCTTAATGCCCGTGTTTCCTCACATTCTACCTCTAATCCATCAGAAAATATACTTATATCCAGAATCTGACCATCTCTTACCGTCTCCACTGCCACCACAATGGCCCGCCATCTCTCTACTTTGGAATACTTTCTGGTAGTTATTACTGCTTTCCCTCAAGAAAGAGGTAATAGCTTTTTAAAAATGTACAATTTTTTTTGTTGTTGTTTAACATCAAAAGAATGGAGAAACTTCCTGTGTGAAGACAGTATAATTTTGTGCTTCAGTGGCAAAGGAGACACAACGTGAAATGGGAGAATTGACCAGTATAATATTTTGAGTGGGCCTGACAGTAGTATGGAATAGTTTGTATGAGAATGCAGTAGTGTTGTTTTAGAGAATGTTTGTCTCTCTATGTATGTATATATTTCATCGTGTGACAGGCACATAGTCAAATACACAGGATTTTGATTAGCAAGAACTCGTTCCCCTGATGCGAGCCTTCCATCAGAGGTATGGGCATGCAGGCTGGGGGTGGGTACACGTGAAGGACAACCACCTGCTCAGTCCTGTCACCTAGTACTCAGGCTGTCAGAGGAGTTGCACATGCTACAGCCAGATTGCTCTCATGTGGAAGAGAGATGACAGAGGAGTAAGAAAATAATCATGTCTGAAGAAGGAACATGGAAACAGTATAAAAACCAAAGGCCTAGAAGCTTTGGTATAGTTCTGTTTCTCTCTCTCTTTTTCTTTTTTTTTTAAATAAATATATTTATTTATTTTTGGCTGCATTAGGTCTTTCTTGCTGCATGCGGGCTTTCTCTAGTTGCGGAGAGCAGGGGCTACTCTTTGTTGTGGTGCGTGGGCTTCTCATTGTGGTGGCTTCTCTTGTTGCAGAGCACGGGCTCTAGGTGCGCAGGCTTTAGTAGTTGTACCACGCAGGCTCAGTAGTTGTGGCACGCAGGCTCAGTAGTTGTGGCTCGCGGGCTCTAAAGCGCAGGCTCAGTAGTTGTGACGCATGGGCTTAGTTGCTCTGCAGCATGTAGGATCTTCTTGGACCAGGGCTCGAACCCTTGTCCCCGCATTGGCAGGCAGATTCTTAACCACTGCGCCCCCAGGGAAGTCCAGTTCTGTTTCTCTTTGCTTCTCTGCAGTTCCAGCCGGGATGTAAACTTAGTGATATAAAAAAGGAAAAAAGCAAAAGAGTTAACATTAATATATAACAAATGTTAATTAATAGATAGAGACAAGCAGTTTCCTTTAAAAAAAAAAAAGGCAAAGACTGTGAACAGGCAGTCTTACAGGAGGAAGAAAAGACAAATGACTAATAACAAGAAAAAATGCTTAACTGCAGCCATAGAGAAATACAAGATAAAATAACTCTTTTGAATTATCAAGTTGACAAGGATTAATAAATTTGATAATTCCTAGTGCAGGTAATAGTTTAGATACACATGCAGTTTTATACTGACTATAAATTGGTACAGTCATTTGGACAAGTTGGTAATGTATCTCAGTGTTAAGTTTACATATCCTTGGGTCCAGAAATTCCATTCCCATAAAACTACACAAAGATGTTTATTGTATTGTTTATAAATTGCAAAAATCTGGAAGCAGTGTCCCTCCCCAGTGTTTCAGATGAACTTAGAACAAGGATACCTGTGACCTCCATGTTGCTAAATCCAGCAATCAGTTCTCAGAACTTATTCAGCATAATTCATTAGCCACAGTTGATCAGTCCCTTCTTCTCCAAGCACATGGTCTTCTCTTGGCCTCTGCTCTTTTGGTTCTTCCTCATTTCCAGGATCTCCAAACACTGGAGTGCCCCAGGGCTCAGTCTTCAGACCTCTTGTCTACCTTCATTCTGTAATGAGAATCTCATTTAGTTTCTTTGTTTCAGTTATCACCTATATGCAGAGGACTTCCAAATTTATATCTCCTGCCCAGAGCCGTGCCCTGAATTCTGGACCTATGTAGTCAGTTGCGTTTTTATGTCTAATAGGCATATCAGATTTAACCTGACTGAAACTGAATTCTTCATCTTGTTCCCCCACTCCAGACCCCCATTTCTTCCACATCTCAGTAATTGTCAACTCTCTTCTTCTAATTGTTTAAAAATCTTGGAGTCATTCTAGTCTTATCTCTTTGTTTTATACCCCAATTCCAAATCCATCAGCAAGTCTTACTGATTTTACCTTCAAAATATGTTCAGAATCCTGCCACTTCCACCCCCTTTAATGACTACCACTCAAATCTAATCTCCCACTGAGATTATGGTGGCAGCCTCCTAACTGGACTGTTTGCTTCTGCCTTTGTTCTCAACAGATCAGAGTGATCCCATTGAAACATAAGTCCAGTCATGCCACTGCCCTGCTCACAAGTGTTTAAAATGGCACATAACACTTTGTATGGCCTCTTTCCCACCACTTTGACATCTGTTACTACTATCTCCCTTCCTCACCAAGTTCCATCCACACTGCCTACGTTTCTGCCTCAAATAATACCTGACATGCTCTCACCTCAGAGCCTTTGCGCTTGCTGTTGCCTTTGCCTTAACATTCTTTCTCTAGATATCAGCATGCCTTGCTCCCTCCGTTCTCTCTGGTCTCTGCTTAAATTTACAGCCTATCAGAGAGGCTGCACTGTATAAAATAGCACCACTTCCTGCCCACCCCACACATTGTGTTGCTCCTGTGCCCTATTTTTTCTTCTTGGTCTTATCACCAACTGACCTGCTATAATTTACTTCTTTGTCTCACTCCCCACTCCCACACTACTTCCCCTCCACTGGATTGTAAGCTCCATCAGGTCAGGGACTTTGCGTTGTTCACTTCTGTATCTCCAGTGCTGGAACTGGATCTGCTCTCATAGACACTCAGTGTAATTATATGTTATATGAATTAATGAGAGCATCTTTCATATAAGGACTAGTAAAATAAAATATAATACATATATACAGTGGAATGCTCTACAGTTGATCAAAGAAGTGAGATAGATATATATGTGCTAACAATGTAAGATCTATAGATAGATATTGATAAATAAAAATAGGGGGCAGCATATTATGAGTTTGAGCCTTTAAATGTTTAAAATCGTTACATAATTTTATATATTTCAACATAGGAAATTAATTTTTAAAATTATAAGCATATAATTTTCTAAATTGTAAAAATAGTACATGCACATGGCCCACAAAAAATTGAAGTGATGGAGAAGAGTAAAATTCTTTCCTTTGTGTTCCTTAGACAGACAACCACTCTTAAGAGTTTGTGTTTTAGATTTTTCTACTGAATACCATTTTTTTTTTTTTTTAATTATTATTTATTTATTTATTCATTCTTGGCTGTGTTGGGTCTTCGTTTCTGTGCGAGGGCTTTCTCCAGTTGTGGCAAGAGGGGCCACTCTTCATCGCGGTGTGCGGGCCTCTCACTGTCGTGGCCTCTCGTGTTGCGGAGCACAGGCTCCAGACGCGCAGGCTCAGTAGCTGTGGCTCACGGGCCTAGTTGCTCCGTGGCATGTGGGATCTTCCCAGACCAGGGCTCGAACCCGTGTCCCCTGCATCGGCAGGCAGGTTCTCAACCACTGCGCCACCAGGGAAGCCCCTGAATACCATTTTAACGTCAAATTATCTCTTGTGTAATCAACTTTATTTTTTTTTTAATATTTATTTATATTTTTTGGCTGCGTCGGGTCTTAGTTGTGGCACGTGGGATCTTTCGTTGTGGCGCGTGTGCTTGTGGGATCTTAGTTCCCCGACCAGGGATCAAACCCGTGTCCCCTGCATTGGAAGGCAGATTCTTTTTTTTTTTAACATCTTTATTGGAGTACAATTGCTTTACGATGGTGTGTTAGTTTCTGCTTTATGACAAAGTGAATCAGCTATACATATACATTTATCCCCATATCCCCTCCCTCTTGCATCTCCCTCCCACCCCCGCATCCCACCACTCTAGGTGGTCACAAAGCACTGAGCTGATCTCCCTGTGCTATGTGGCTGCTTCCCAATAGCTATCTGTTTTACATTTGGTAGTGTATATATGTCCATGCCACTCTCTCACTTCGTCCCAGCTTACCCTTCCCCCTCCCCGTGTCCTCAAGTTCATTCTCTATGTCTGCGTCTTTATTCCTGTCCTGCCCCTAGGTTCATCAGAACCTTTTTTTTTTTTTTAGATTCCATATATATGTGGTAGCATATGGTATTTGTTTTTCTCTTTCTGACTTACTTCACTCTGTATGACAGACCCTAGGTCCATCCACCTCACTACAAATAACTCAATTTCGTTTCTTTTTATGGCTGAGTAATATTCCATTGTATATATGTGCCACATCTTCTTTATCCATTCATCCTATGATGGACCCTTAGGTTGCTTCCATGTCCTGACTATTGTAAATAGAGCTGCAATGAACATTGTGGTATATGACTCTTTCTGAATTATGGTTTTCTCAAGGTATATTCCCAGTAGTGGGATTGCTGGGTTGTATGGTAGTTCTATTTTTAGTTTTTTAAGGAACCTCCATACTGTTCTCCATAGTAGCTGTATCAATTTACATTCCCACCAACAGTGCAAGAGGGTTCCCTTTTCTTCACGCCCTCTCCAGCATTTATTGTTTGTAGATTTTTTGATGATGGCCATTCTGACTGGTGTGAGGTGATACCTCATTGTAGTTTTTTTTTTTTTTTTTTTCAAGTGGTGATTTTCATCCTTTCTTTTCACCCTCTTTTTTTTTTTTTTAAGAAGGAATCCTTTTTTTTTTTTTTTAAACCCGATTTTATATTTTTTATTCAAATCACATTTATTTTAAATTTATTTATTTATTTATTTATGGCTGTGTTGGGTCTTCGTTTCTGTGCGAGGGCTTTCTCCAGTTGCGGCAAGCGGGGGCCACTGTTCATCGCGATGCGTGGGCCTCTCACTATCGCGGCCTCTCTTGTTGCGGAGCACAGGCTCCAGATGCACAGGCTCAGTAATTGTGGCTCACGGGCCTAGTTGCTTCGCGGCATGTGGGATCTTCCCAGACCAGGGGCTCAAACCCGTGTCCCCTGCATTGGCAGGCAGATTCTCAACCACTGCGCCACCAGGGAAGCCCCTGTTTTCACCCTCTTATGGCAAGTATTAGTTGAAAAGCAAAAAACAAATTTTGAAAATTTCTTGGTATTCTTTTTGTTTTTTAATCAGTCATCAATTTTATACACATCACTGTATACATGTCAATCCCAATCGCCCAATTCAGCACACCACCATCCCCACCCCTCCGCAGTTTTCCCCCCTTGGTGTCCGTACATTTGTTCTCTACATCTGTGTCTCAACTTCTGCCCTGCAAACCGGTTCATCTGTACCATTTTTCTAGGTTCCACATACATGCGTTAATATACGATATTTGTTTTTCTCTTTCTGACTTACTTTACTCTGTATAACAGTCTCTAGATCCATCCATGTCTCAACAAATGACTCAATTTCGTTCCTTTTTATGGCTGAGTAATATTCCATTGTATATGTGTACCACATCTTCTTTATCCATTCGTCTGTCGATGGGCATTTAGGTTGCTTCCATGACCTGGCTATTGTAAATAGTGCTGCAATGAACATTGGGGTGCATGTGTCTTTTTGAATTACAGTTTTCTCTGGGTATATGCCCAGTAGTGGGATTGCTGGGTCATATGGTAATTCTATTTTTAGTTTTTTAAGGAACCTCCATACTGTTCTCCATAGTGGTTGTATCAATTTACACTCCCCCCAGTAGTGCAAGAGGGTTCCTTTTTCTCCACACTCTCTCCAGAATTTTTTTTTTTAACTTTCTTAACATCTTTATTGGAGTATAATTGCTCTGCAGTGGTGTGTTAATTTCTGCTTTATAACAAAGTTCCAGCATTTGTTGTTTGTAGATTTTCTGATGATGCCCATTCTAACTGGTGTGAGGTGATACCTCATTGTAGTTTTGATTTGCATTTCTGTAATGATTAGTGATGTTGAGCATCCTTTCATGTGTTTGTTGGCAATCTGTGTATCTTCTTTGGAGGAATGTCTATTTAGGTCTTCTGGGAAGGCAGATTCTTAACCCCTGGACCACCAGGGAAGTCCCTCTGGTGTAATCAACTTTAAACAAGGTCTGTTTACTCCCCATTATAAGAGATGAGTTTAACCATACTATCACCCAGCTTCCTTTTTCATCTTTCACTTTTTTAGTTATTGTTACATTGTGTATGGTATTTTGTTTGTTATTTTAACTATAATTGAGTTGTTTCTGCTTTATAAATTATTCTAAAACTTGAAAACACTTAAGGAGCACCTACAATATTATGGTTGTTTCATTATTGGGCAGTGTAAAACCAAATGATTTTATTGGATTCACTGAGAAGAAGAAGACAGTCCTAGTCATTGAATTAGTTTTGGTTGAATGAGACAGTTTAGTTGTCAAGGTCTAACTGATCTTTTTTTTTTTTTTTAAATACATGGTCTGTTATTTCCTTGAAAGCTACATCTTTTAACATTATACAAGATATTCTTAAAACCCTTAATTTTAAAAAATGTAGTTTGTAGATTGTTTTGGCTGTGGGATCCCTTGCATTTCCATATGAATTTTAGGATCAGCTTTTCAGTTTCTGTAAACAGACCAGATGGAATTTATAGCAATTGTGCTGACTCTGTAAGTTAATTTGGGGAGCATTGCCTTCACAAAAATATTGTCTTCCAATCCATGAATATGAGATATCTTTCCATTTATTTAGGTATCTTTCATTTCTTTTTAATAAGGTTTGGAGTTTTTGGTGTGTAGATTCTGCCCTTGTTTTCTTTTTATTTCAAATTATTGAAAGAATATATTTATTTCTAAGAATTTATTCTTTTTCATGCTATTGCAAATGTTTTTCAGAGGCAGCCTCTTTCAGGATTGAAAAAGTTCCCTTCTGTTCTGAGTTTGTTGAGTTTATCATGAAAGGGTGTTGGATGCTTTTTCTACATCTATTGAGATGATCAGATGGTATCTTTTTGTTCTTGAGGTCCATCCACTATTTGCCTTTTCCTCCATTAATGTTGCTTGTCATATCGTAGGCTTTTTCAGTCTTAAAACTTACCTTTTAACCTCAGAGAAACTTTGTTTTACTGTTCTTTGGTTATATCTTTCCCTCTGTTCTTTTCCTCCTAAAAGCCTGTTAGATAGTTTTGGAACCTCTTGCTGTTCATGTTTCTTAACTTTTCTTTCCTGCTCTGTTTGACTTTCTGTTTTATCTTCTGGGAGATTTTCTTGACATTGTTTTCCAGATATTCTGTGTTCAACTGTGTCCATTTTGTTACTTAGCTCATCTATTCAGTTTTTAAAATTTTGGTAATCTTATTTTATCAAGTTTATTTTTCATGTTCTTTGCTGCTTTTTCATTTTTATAGATGTAGTATGCTTTTGATCCTCTCTGAACATACTTTATTTTTAAAGTTGTTTTTATTGAATTCTCTGTTTTCTTTTGGATCAGGTTTTGTTTTTTCATGTTGGATCTTCCCTTTTGTGCTGTTTGTTTTCTTGAAAATGTATATATAGCTTTAGTTGAATGCAGTACTATTAGGGTGATTAGCATAGGTTGTTGGCATGGATTTTTCCCTTCAGTGGCATAATACTGCTTCGCAAATAGCCCACCATTCCGGGGGTTGGGGGGCGGTGACTGTTATCCCTGTGTAAGCATCTCACAAACTCTAGGCAGAAAGACCAGCTCCTTTACAAACATGGAAATAAGGAGGGCATTGTTTTGATAGGTAACTATTTCACTCTTAGTGGTGTATTCCATTTCTTCCTCCATTGTGTCAGTTGTGGAGGGCAGGGGTACTGTACTTATAGCAGGAGCCCTCCCCTGGACCCACTTATTTTCCATTTTTAAATATTTACATGTTTGTTTTTTATTTAAGAGACCAATTCTTGTGCTTTACCCTTGGGTCAGAAGCAGTAGTATCCAGGACCCTCATTATGCAAGGAAGAGATCAAGAGAGGACCCTATTGGACAGTATAGGTTTTATTTATGTATTTATTTATTTACAAATAAATAAATAGGTTATTTATTTGTTTATTTATTTATGGTTGCATTGGGTCTTCATTGCTGCGCACGGGGGCTACTCTTCGTTGTGGTGTGCAGGCTTCTCATTGCGGTGGCTTCTCTTGTTGCGGAGCACGGGCTCGAGGTGCGCAGGCTTCAGTAGCTGTGGCTCATGGGCTCTAGAGCATAGGCTTCAGTAGTTGTGGCGCATGGGCTTGGTTGCTCCATGGCATGTGGGATCTTCCTGGACCAGGACTCGACCCCGTGTCTCCTTCATTGGCAGGCAGATTCTTTTTTTTTTTTTTTTTTTAATTTTATTTATTTATTTTTATTTATGGCTGTGTTGGGTGTTCATTTCTGTGCGAGGGCTTTCTCTAGTTGCAGCAAGTGGGGGCCACTCTTCATCACGGTACGCGGGCCTCTCACTATCGCGGCCTCTCTTGTTGCGGAGCACAGGCTCCAGACGCGCAGACTCAGTAGTTGTGGCTCACGGGTCTAGTTGCTCCGTGGCATGTGGGATCTTCCCAGACCAGGGCTCGAACCCGTGTCCCCTGCATTGGCAGGCAGATTCTCAACCACTGCGCCACCAGGGAAGCCCGGCAGGCAGATTCTTAACCGCTGCACTACCAGGGAAGCCCCGTATAGGTTTTAAATGTCTGATAATTGTCCCATGGGTCGCTCCTGGTTTTTTTAAAGGTAAATCTCATTGTGAGGCTTTGGAGGAGCTCTCTTGAAAAGACCCAGCCTGTTTTACTGCTGATGTTTTCAGCTGTGAATTTCTTTATTTCACTTTCTCTATCAGTCTGATACCAGCTGCTTTTGAATGTTTCTTAAAATTTAAAGTTTTAAAAAATTTGTGATTCTCAACTCTCCCTTGTTTCTTAGTGCTATTATGATTTTATTTTTTAAAAATCTCTGAATATCAGTAGGACTTCGGGAGATCCAGCCTGTAATCATGGATTAGAAGCTAATATTACTTTTATAATAGGAACAAAGAATATGGAAGTCTGGGGAGAATGTTTTGCAAAGTAGGGGTTGGACTAAATTTACAACTACAGTGGCCCGCTTAGCAAGGCCATCGACTTCTGTTCTCATTTCTCGAGGACATGATTCCGTAATCGTGGACTTGTTGGGAGACTGTAAGCTCTCTTTGTTTTCCAGTGTTGCACTTCTAGTGTTTAACACAGGACCAGGCACAGAGGTTCATAATTAATATCTAATGAATGATCAGAATTAGAGCATTTTTTTCTACCATGGATTCACTTGTCACAGTAGGTCCTTATATTTTTGTAGTTCTTTTTACCTTTTGAAAGTATTATTTTCATTTTCATGAGGATTTGCTACCTCCTGACTTCTGTCCCACTTCCTCAGTTAACTTTCTACATTTTTACTTCTTATCATGGGGCTATTTATATGTACATTTTTACAGAGAGCTTTAATTTGGAAACATCCCCTTGAATCACATTCTAGCAATCTTGGTTTGCTGAAAGAAAACTTAGAAATGAGCACATGTTAAAAAAGCATTTTAACAAAGCCCATATACCAAAATCTAGAAGTTCATAGAAGGGCCTTTTTAGCTGGTCATGTGATTCTTATTGGCTTTTATTACAAAAGCTGCTCAAACAGTCATGTTTGTTTAGGGACATATTTTAAAAGGAGAGGGTTGTAAGAGCAACCTAATGATAACTGAAGGAGATAATGCTTGTATCATAGTGCAGTGTAATATGTGAGTTTATTTATTTTTTTATAAATTTATTTTATTAATTTATTATTTTTGGTTGCGATGGGTCCTCGTTGCTGCTCACGGGCTTTCTCTAATTGCAGCGAGCGGGGGCTACTCTTCGTTGCGGTGCGCGGGATTCTCATTGAGGTCGCTTCTCTTGTTGTGGAGCATGGGCTCTAGAGCGCAGGCTCAGTAGTTGTGGCGCACAGGCTTAGTTGCTCCGGGGCATGTGGGATCTTCCCGAACCAGGGCTTGAACCCGTGTCCCCTGCACTGGCAGGTGGATTCTTAACCACTGCGCCACCAGGGAAACCCAATATGTGAGTTTTATAATGATGGCCCTTCATCAGTAAGACAAGGTTAGATTTGCCACATTGTAGAAAGAGTGGGGAACATTTTCAGTTATTTAGACTATCCTAGACCTGGCTCTAATCGCTGCTCTGACTTACAGGCTGTGCGCATTGTTTAACCTCTTTGAGACTGACCTCTCATTTTTTACTTCTTTGATCCCCACATCATTCTTCTCTCTTCCCCTAAGGTTCTTGTATGGAATGTGAGAACCTGGAATGACCCCATCATCTCCTTTCTTTGATTGCTTATGTCCTTCAAATCTTAACCCTGATATTACTTTCTCAAGGAATTCATCCCCAACTCAT
The DNA here is from genome assembly GCF_965194805.1 of Balaenoptera borealis. Lineage (NCBI taxonomy): Eukaryota > Metazoa > Chordata > Mammalia > Artiodactyla > Balaenopteridae > Balaenoptera > Balaenoptera borealis. The sequence goes on along the minus strand of NC_138879.1, from coordinate 15,873,249 downwards.
TAAGTTAGGTTATGTACACTGTTGTGTACTCTTATAGCACGTATCGTAATTGCAATTTTGCATTTATTATATGATTGTTTATTTAACAATTTCTTTCAACAGGTATTTATCGAGTACTTAATACATCTTCTCTTGGATTGTAAGCGTTATAAGGCAGAGTAATGACTGGGTCTGTGGGTTTTGTTTCTGTTTTTCTTGGCCACTGTGTCCCTAGCACCTAACACAGTGCTTAGACGTAGGGTGTTCTCAGTGAGTACTTGTTGAATGAATAAATAAAAATGGAGATGATAATACTGCCTACCTTACAAGGCTGTTGTGAGCCCTCAGTGTAATTATGTGTATGAAGTGCTTAGCTTGCTTGTGGCCTGCTCACAACAGTACCTGTAACTGTTGACGTGAGGTAGTCAGTGTACCGTGGTCATAGAGATCGGTTATTATGGATGCAGATAGCCCTCTATTCTTGTTCCCCCACTAACTAGCTTTGTGACCGCATGTAGGTGCTTAATATCTCGGATTTGCATTTTCTTTATGTATAAGTGGAAATAATAACTACCTTATAGCGTTTTGTAAGGACTGTGTGTGATCATGGTGATAATTGCTCAATAGGTGGTGGTTATACATTGTTTTAATGTTCATGAATAAGAAAATAATTAAAGGAATATATAGGAAGTATCAAAAAATTTACATATGTGGAAACACTGTATTCTCTGATGAGATGATAATACTGTATTGCCATTAGCCCATAATCCCCAGAATATCCAATATTTTCTAATTATGTCTATGATGGGTTGTACTGTGTTGGGTGCAATTTTGTTTTTAAAAGGACTTTCTGAAGTACAGGTCTTCCTTGACTTACGATGGGAATTAGGTCCTGATAAATACATCATAAGTTGAAAATATCATTCGTAAGTCAAAATGTGTTTAATACACCAAACCTACCGAACATACTGTAGCTTAACCTTGCTTACCTTAAATGTGCTCAGAACACTTACATTAGCCTACAGTTGGGCAAAGTCACCCAACACAAAACCTGTTTTATAATACAGTGTTGAATCTCATGTAATTTATTGACTACTGTAGTGAAAGCAAGACCCAGTATGACTGTCTGGTACAGAATGGTTGTAAGTGTGTTGGGTTGTTTACCCTCATGATTGTGTGGCTGACTGGGAGCTGTGGCTCGCTGCCGCTGCCTAGCATCATGAAAGAGTATTGTGCCATATGTTGCTAACCCAGGGAAAGATCCAAATTCAAAACTTGAAATACCATTTCTACTGAATGTGTATTGCTTTCACACCATCTTAAAGTTGAAAAATCGTTAAGTGGAACCATTGTTAAGTCGGGGACCATCTGTATAATGATTGCATATTCTTGAACAGTTGAATTATATTAAGTCCTAAACCTTATAAATTTGAAAATGCCTTAGAATGCCCCATCGTTTATGTGTAAAAGTCACAGTAAGCAAGTGACAGTGTTGGAAATCAACCGGGATTTTTTGGACCACTGCATGTTCATGGATAATGTTTGAGGATTTAGGATGCTATTCTGAATAGTAGTTCACAGTCCTTTCTGCCTGGAGTCACAGGCATCCCCTGTGCTTTGGATGCTTCACCAGCCTTTCCTGCAAAAGCATATTAAAACACAGTTGACCCTTGGACAACATGGGTTTGGACTGATTGCTCAGGTCCACTTATATGTGGATTGTTTTTCAACAAATCCATTCTACAGTACTACACCATCTGAGATTGGCTGAATCTGCAGATGCAGAACCATGGGTACGGAGGGCCACCTGTAAAGTTAGATACGTGGATTTTCACTGCACTGCGGGCAGCGGGGTGGGTGGGGTGGTCGGCACCCTTAACCCATGCATTGTTCAGGTATCAACTGTACAAGTGAAAAGGGCATTTACATATTTGATAATTTACATATTTAAAAAATTCATTTATAAGCATTTGATACTTTTAACTATTTACAGTAACGTAGTCTAAGCTACCATGTCTAGCCCTTAGTTTTCGTTTGAATTGTTTATACTTTCATCTTGGCTACATGGCCCTGACTTTTGACTTTCATCAGCAAGTGTTTGTTTTATATAGAGTTAATCATTTGCATTCATACAAATGTTTGTGGAGAAAGATGCAAAACTTTCTTGTGATTGGTGATGGACCTTTATTACAGGCTCAGCAAAACAGTCCCTCATCTACGGGATCTGGCAACACAGAGCATTCCTGCAGCTCCCAAAAACAGATCTCCATCCAGCACAGACAGACCCAGGTAGGTCAGTGATTGTTAAACAGAAGAGGAAAAGAAGGGTCTAGGAATAAATACTAATAACTACATATAAAATCTAGGTCCTCCCTTTGTTGTCCCTTTATTTCTCTGACTTCACCTCATGATTTGTGTGCGTCGTATTCAGAACTTGCATTATGAATATTTAGAGTCTTTTGGAAGGTGCTTTTAATTTAACTTTTTGAGGTGTTTGTTTACCTTTCTGGTGTATTGCAGCAGAAATGATTATACTGCAGCATGATGTTAAGGAAAAGACCTCTAGGCCTAGATTCAAACTCTAGCTCTGCAACTTATACCTTATCATTTTGGGCCTTAGTTTTCTTCAGTTCAAATCATCTATAAAACTGTGGTTGATTATCATTATCTTAGTGTATACAAAACGCTTGTTGGCACAATGTTTATGGTAGGCTTCAGTGAATCTTAATTCCCTACTTTGTGAAAGTACTTAATTTATTCCGTGTACATACTCATTTAGCAAGACCTAGCTAAACTTCTTTTTTTAGAAATTTTTATTGAAGTATAGTTGATTTTACAATATTGTGTTAATTTCAGGTGTACAGCAGAGTGATTCGGTTATACATATATATGTATATGTCTATATTCTTTTTTTCCAATTCTTTTCCATTATAGTTTATTACAAGATATTGAATATAGTTCCCTATGCTATACAGTAAATTCTTGTTTTAAACTTCTTTAACATGTGGCACACCAACATAATTTCTCCTTAAACAGTCTTCAGAAACTCCTTAATTTAGGGAATGTTGTGAACGTTCAAAGATAATATCTGAAAAGGATAGTGGATATATCCTCCATTTTGTGGTATTGAGCTAGCCAAATATTATACCTGGTTTTCTTGAAGCCCGTTGACACTGTGTTGCCTTCAAGACAGGATGCTTGGCAATCTAGGAGAATTTCTTAAGATGCAAGAGCTAAACAACCCTCAGGAGCAGATTTTCAATTTTATTTGAATTAAGCTTTTGAATAGTTGAACAGACTTATTAGATAGTTGCATGTTCATCTCTCCCTTCTGGTTACTCTTTGTTTCCACTAGGTGGCATGTTTGTCGTTTAGAGATTTGGGTCCTGTCTCTGATGGCCTTTTCTATTCAAAGTTAGTTTCGTTTCTAGAGTAGTATGTTTCTGTACTGTTCAGTGTACAGCAGTTTGAAAATTTATATATTTGATTCCAGAGCTAATATATTTTTGAAGGGCAGGTGTAGCAGAACATAATGCTTAAAGAATGGGATGAGGAAAGCAGATTTAAATTCTTGAGCCATGCGATTCCAGGCTAGTTGTGTTGTCAAGTGCTTTTTTTTTCCCAGAAAAGTAATGAGAAAAATGTGATGACATGTAGTATTTTGAGACTAATCCTAAATTTGTTTTCTCTTTATAGTCTGACCTCACAATAGAAAAAATATCTGCACTAGAAAACAGTAAGAATTCTGACTTAGAGAAGAAGGAAGGAAGAATAGATGATTTGTTAAGAGTAAGTATTAAAATGTCATAAGAGATTTTATAACAAGCACTAATTGATTTTATATATATTTGAATTATGTACATATCATAGAGATAATTACCATAGCCAAATAATAAAGTTAAAAAGTAAACATTTGGATATTTTCCTTTAATCTGAGGGAATCTGAGTAGGGAACGAGGATCAAACCTATATTCTAAACTCTGTCTTTAAATTGGACATCTCAATTATAGAATTTTAATATTTAAATATATACTAGAGGAATATATGTGTGGAGTATTGTATTTCATTTGGAACTGTGAGAATAGGTATAAAATGTTTTCCCATTTCAGGAAAATTGTTTTTTTTAATGTCCTTGAATTTTAAAAACTATTTCACAAGTACTTTTCAGCCCTGGTTTTGCATTTTGTATCTTTTATAACCTATTCATGTAAAGTTTTTTGTGCTTACAAGAGAAACTTCAAAAATAATTAATGTGGAATTAAAAATATACCTCTAGAAAATATACAGTGGTTTTTTTAAATTTTAATTTTATTGGAGTATAGTTGATTTTCAGTGTTGTGTTAGTTTCAGGTGTATAGCAAAGTAATTCAGTTATACATATACATATATTCATTCTTTTTTAGATTCTTTTCTCATATTGGTTATCACAGAATATTGAGTAGAGTTCCCTGTGCTATACAGTAATACCATGATATTTTTTGAAATATATATATATTTTTTTAATAAATTTGTTTATTTTATTTATTTATTTTTGGCTGTGTTGGGTCTTCGTTGCTGCGCGTGGGCTTTCTCTAGTTGCGGTGAGCAGGGGCTACTCTTCATTGCAGTGCGTGGGCTTCTCATTGCAGTGGCTTCTCTCGTTGCAGAGCACGGGCTCTAGGTGCATGGGCTTCAGTAGTTGTGGCACGCAGGCTCAGTAGTTGTGACTCACGGGTTCTAGAGCACAGGCTCAGTAGTTGTGGCGCACGGGCTTAGTTGCTCCGCGGCATGTGGGATCTTCCCGGACCAGGGCTCTAACTCATGTCCCCTGCATTGGCAGGCAGATTCTCAACCACTGTGCCACCAGGGAAGCCCTTGAAATGATTTTTTAATATACAGTTTGGCATATTGACTGACCCATTCTTTACAAAATTTTTTTAAGGTTTATTGTTTTCGTATTGTAAAAGCAATACATGCTCTTTATAATAAATTTAGAGAATAGTAAAAAAAATATGACACCCATAATTCCATTACTGAGGTAAAACATTTGGTACATTTACTTCAGTAATTTTTTGAGCTATTTGTTGCATATATATAAATTTTAAAATTTTATTTATTTATTTATTTTTATTTTTTGGCCATGCCACACGGCATGTGGGATCTTAGTTCCCTGACCGGGGATTGAACCTGTGCCCCCTGCAGTGGAAGCACGGAGTCTTGATCACCAGACTGCCAGGGAAGTCCCTGTAGCATATATAAATGCATCTATACATAAATACTACCAATTTATAAATAAAGTTGGCTAACATTTTAATCTTCTCCAGTGTTTTTATTGTTCTCAAGCTGATGTTCCCTTTCCTATTCAGAAATATTTTTCCTTAGGCCTGTTTCTTTTGTTTGTTTGCTTTTCTCCATCTTTCAATGAGGAGAGCCATGTTTGGACTCAGTATCTATTTTCCATCTTTCATTGTTAGCATCCATACTTGCTTGGGGTTGCTCTTATTCCTGTTTTTGTACACTTGGGTGCTCGTTGAATTACCAAGATTTATATAATTAGATACTGTGGGTTTAAAAAGTTCCTAACCTAGTTGCAGTATTGGCAGGTTTTTGTCCAGGGTAGCTCTGCTGGACTGAAAAAGGATCATGGGCTTGTCTTCTTCCTTCATCACCTGACTTTCTTAAGATTGAGAAGATGAAGTAAAAAACTGATCCTAACTTAGGACTCTTTTTTGGGGGGTTTAAAAAAAATGTCTGGTTTAATTTTCCAGGAAGTGGTATGTTCCTCTTTACTCACCGCTACCCTCTTTCTACTGCCTTGTTTTCTGAAGGTTGTAGTCTTTCTTTGGGTATAGAGCAGTGCCAGTGGAATGGATATGTCAAAAAAGAAGATACAAAAGGACAGCTGCCACTTTTTCAAGTTGATGAGAGCTTGTGTTTCTGATTTGGAGGGACAGGGGGAATGACCACTGCTCTTTATATCTCCTTTCAGGCAGGCATGGACCATTCATTGAGCTTTTCCATTTTAGTTAGATGTTTGGGTAAGGCTGCATCAGGAGCTGCTAGCCAGGTGCTATTTTAAACCTGAACACAAAATTGTTAGTGTTAGAAACCATAGAAATTGAGTTCTTAAAAGTTTAAGTAAGCTGCCAGAGATTGATTGATGCCATAAATTTGATTACAGATTTCAATGCTCACCTTCCAAAAGTAGATTGAATTTCATATAAACATTACATGATCTTTGTTTTTGTTGTTTTTTTTAATGTTTATTTATTTATTTATTTATTTATTTATTTATCTGGCTGCGCCGGGTCTTAGCTGTGGCACACTGTATGTGGGATCTTTGTTGTGGCATGCGGACTCTTAGTTGCAGCATGTGGGCTCTTAGTTGCAGCATGCGGGCTCTTAGTTGCGGCATGCATGCGGGATCTAGTTCCCTGACCAGAGATCGAACCCGGGGCCCCCTGCATTGGGAGTGCAGGATCCCAACCACTGGATCACCAGGGAAGTCCCAACATTACATGATCTTCGGCTTGTAGATTTTTAAGTATGAATTAGTCACATTTACCCAAATGTACTTGTACTTAGCCTTCGGTAACGTAGTCCATAGAACTCTAGGGGTCTGTTAGAAGAACTAATAAGAAGAAATTATGTTTATGAGGAGAGTAGAAATTTGGAGATGGAAGCTGTTGTACAGTGGTCACTTTAAAAATGAAGCTGAAAAGTCTCAAAAATTGAGTGTGCTATAGTATCTTCCATTTGTGCTTTTTACTGTTTCAGAAACACTTATATCATTTGATTGGGAAATGCTGTATTTTTTTTCATAATTCAAGCAAGTTATTATAAAGTATCATTTATTTGCCAAAAGAGTAGATATCTTTTGTTTAACGCAAGAATAAATTCAGGAGTTGCAAGTCAAAGTTGACCTTGGGTTAGTGGTTCTTCCCTTCTCTGTTATTGTAGGAGGCTTGAATTTTTCAAAGTATTTAGCCCTTCTGACCACAGCTAAAGTAACTGTGTATTTACATTCTGGTGTTCTTGAACCAAGATGCTGTATTCAACTTCTTTGTTAGTTCTGTCTTAGACGGGCATGGGTGTGCCTGGCTTCTCTGGTAAGGAACATTTATATAAATCCATGTCTCTTCTTCTTTGGAAACAAGACCAGAAAAACAAAGAACAATTGAACATAAAGAACATTATGTAGTTTTTTTTAAAAAAATTCTGTAATTTTTTGGTAGTGCTTAATCACCCTTTGGAAGTATTTAATCTGTAAGTGCTAAAAACTGCTCTTTATATGAATTTTAAACATCTCATTCATTGTAGGTTTTTTCTTTTATTTTGTGACAATTTAAGTATGTGTGATGTACTAGATTTATCTGTAACTGGCTTTGGGGAGGAATAAAATATGATCAGTAGAAAAACATGCCCACTTCTAGTAACAGAATTCATCTTTAATAAATGATAAGTTTATTAAAAGAGAATCAAGGAACGAAGTACTTACCTTCTTTTTTAAAAAGACATAGTTACTCTTACCTCTTTGAACCTTAATTTTGCTTATAATTTAACAACAAATGATTTTCAGACTCCCTAGAAACTGCTTTTGTATTAATCTATCTTCCTTGGAGCTAATTAAAAAAATTTTTTTTCCATTGAAGGCCAACTGTGATTTGAGACGGCAGATTGATGAACAGCAAAAGATGCTAGAGAAATACAAAGAACGATTAAATCGATGTGTGACAATGAGCAAGAAACTCCTTATAGAAAAGGTAAGTGATTAGTGGTGGCCTGAACTCTGTACCCCAAGATGCTTAGTGTGTGTCATTATTGTGGCTTCTTACTCTTTACCTGAAATGAAAGTATTTCAGAGTAGGGCTTCTTGGGAAAAGACTTCTCATGATTTGACAGTTAGAATTCTTTCTTGTGTGGACACTGAACCAAGTATCCAGAGTGATAATTTGGGATATTTTTTCTGATTGTGCTTTGCTTTGAGTATGGTGTTGGTTGGACAGGGGCAGCTTGTCCTAGTTGAGTTTATTCGGGGTATTGCTCTCCAAAATTCTTATATTCGTCCTATTAATTAAAGCGTGTATCCTGTTACTATTACAAACATTTAGCAATAGTTTTATGTCTATTTCAGATATGGTATTTGGAGTAACTTATGTATATAATGTGATAATTCAGTGCTTTGTGCTTTAAAAAACTAAGTTGGCATTTACTTGTATATGATACTTTAATTGGCTGATGTCTCCTTTATTATAGTAACTGATTAGTTGCAACTTGCCTTTAATAGATATAAGTAACTATTTCTTGAAAATTTTAAAAATATTACATCTCCAGTACTTATTTATCTTATAGTGGAAGTTTTAAGATGATAATACTTCCTAATGAAATTATTACAAGCTAGAGGTTTGAGACAGACGAGTGGTTTTTTTTCTTTTTTTTTCTTTTTTTAAATTTGTATTTATTTATTTTGGCTGCTCTGGGTCTTCGTTGTTGCGGCTTGTTGCGGTATGTGGGATCTTAGTTGTGGCATTTGGGATCTTAGTTCCCCGACAAGGGATCAAACCTGGACCCCCTGCATTGGGAGCCTGGAGGCTTAACCACTGGACCGCCAGGGAAGTCCCAGACTAGCGGTTATTTTTGCTGAAGTCTTTGAAATGCTGTTAAAAAGACAGGGAACACTGATAAAAGTGAAGTGAATTATTTTATTGATGTCAGAGATACTGCGGAGAACTTTGCTTCATCTCTTAATCCATTAATTTTATAGAAAGGAAATCACTTTTTTCCACATTTATAAGAGAAATAACAAGGTATATGTTAACATAGAACATTTATGGGTTATATAGAACGTTTATAGCTTTAGGGTACTTCCTGAAGTCAGTGTAGATTTAGCCAGTTGTCCTAAACTTTGAGCAGTATAGTACAAAAAAATAAACATAATGCTGTATATGAGTTCTCATAGGAAAATAAAATTATTTTCTATTTGTCGTTTTCCCCTAAGTCAAAACAAGAGAAGATGGCATGTAGAGATAAAAGCATGCAAGATCGCTTGAGATTGGGTCACTTTACCACTGTCCGACATGGGGCCTCGTTCACTGAACAGTGGACAGACGGTTATGCTTTCCAGAACCTTATCAAGTAAGTGAATTGTGATGATTAAGTCGAGAACTGAAAAGTTGGTTTGGACTTAAAAATTTTTTTGTAATTGTAGTCATTAATATCTTAGTAGTGACAGTCATCATTTCATTCAGTTTTTGTCACCACATGTGTTAAGAAATGTAGGGAATGAGATAAAGTCCTGGAAAAAAAATGACAAATAATCAGATGAATAAAAAACAAGTTCTACGTTAAAGCTTAAAAGAATCAGAATCAACAAAGCTAAGAAAGAAAAATCTGGGACCTGACTTGATATCCTTTTAATTATGTAATTGATTTTCATGAGGAGTACACCCACAGTCAGCATTTATTCTGGGTCCACAGGAAAATGAAATAGGCAAAGACCCAAGGAAGGATTTCCTGAGTTAGGTATAAAACAAAATAAAGCTTTGGAAGAAATTACAGGACATGTCCCTGGGGCCCTTTAAGGGGAGAGTATCCAGTCAGCAGAGATAATCACCTCCTTGGAGGCAAGGACTGAGCCATGGGTCAGGCTGGTGACCAGCCCCACTGCCTGTGCCTCTCAGCAACTTGGAATCTTGAGCATTCCTTCACTTTATTATAACTTTGGTTTGAAACACTCAAGTATTTATTCCAAGGAGGGCGTTAACGTTTAAAATCCTAGAATTCCAACTGTGTAATATTAGCTCAGGACTTAAAAAAAACCTTCAAGTTGTAGTACCTTTTATTGTATCTTATTTATTTATTTTGATTTGATCATTTCCATTTGAGACTGGGTTGCAGGGGGCAGGGGTGGCACATTGTATTTTTAATCATGGGCTCTCAAACCTCTGATCTGTAGATCACCGCAAGTTGAAGGGTTCCATAGACTGCCTTTCCTACCTTTTTTTTCTTGCTGAAATAACTTACTGAGCATCGATTGGAGAGGGTAGAACTACTTTTGAATAGTAATGAAACATAAATAAATAAATTTATGTCTGAAAGAAAAGTACAGATACTGATATTATTAATAATATTTTGTTAATGCGAATTCCCTGGTGGTCCAGTGGTTAGGACTTGGCACTTTCACTGCCAGGGCCCAGGTTTGATCCCTGGTCAGGGAACTAAGATCCCACACGCCACACTGCACGGCCAAATTAAAAAAAAAAAAAAAAAAAAAAAAGCTTTGTTAATACCAACCTCTGGATTACATATTAGTAGTCAGTGCTTTATATGTGATTCATTAATCTCCAACTTGGTTTAGGTGTGTTTTTGCCTCACAAGTGCACCTCATGTATGTACATTTGGGTGTGATAAGAGGCTGTCAGTCAGATATAATACTGTGGAAGAAAACAGGCTTTTGAATTAGGCTAGATGCCAGAGGCTCAGAGTGGCATCCACTCTGAGCTCTATGCATAGATGATAGCAGAGTTGCACTAGGGCAGTGTAAATGGCTGCTGCAGGGAGGCATGATATCTATTCCTTAACACCCCGACTGTGATGTGCAAATTGCCCTGGAAGGGGCACACCATCCAATTTCGTTAGAATGGGACAGAAGATAAAACTTATATCCCCCATTATTGACCAGAGCCTACCTAATGTTCACACTGAATTCCAGATGTGATAATGACTCCTACCAGCCCATGACAATGGTTACTCCTCAGATGGCAGTTTTGTTATTTATTTATTTATTTATTTATTTATGGCTGTGTTGGGTCTTCGTTTCTGTGCGAGGGCTTTCTCTAGTTGCAGCAAGCGGGGGTCACTCTTCATCGCGGTGCGCGGGCCTCTCACTATCGCGGCCTCTCTTGTTGCGGAGCACAGGCTCCAGACGCGCAGGCTCAGTAATTGTGGTTCACGGGCCTAGTTGCTCCGCGGCATGTGGGATCTTCCCAGACCAGGGCTCGAACCCATGTCCCCTGCATTGGCAGGCAGATTCTCAACCACTGTGCCACCAGGGAAGCCCAGGTGGCAGTTTTTAAAATGTCTAAAGACTTAAACTCAAAAGGTTAGTGGATTTGTATAGAGATGTAAAATGTAATTACTTTTAAGAAGTGATTACAATTTTTGCTGATAGTAGCAGGTGTTTTATCTTTTTACTCTATAAGCAACCTGATGCCCAGAAGGTTCTGGAAATCTTATGTAGTTAGAGGACAAAACAATGACTTTGCTGTAGAGCCATCGGACCAGAGAAACTGGGACTATCTAAATGAGATTCCTAACCAGATTTGCTTCTCCTAAGTAGATAGCATTTTTTCATGGTTTTAAGTCACATAAATTGCAGACTATCCATCTGTTCTCTTGGGAAGCTATTTCTGGCTGATAACTTTTTTTGATTGTTTTTATTTTGGCACGCCACACGGCTTGCAGGATCTTAGTTCTCGGACCGGGGATTGAACCCGGACCCCAGCAGTGAAAGGGCCATGTCCTAACCACTGGGCCACCAGGGAAGTCCCCTGGCTGATACTTACTAATTATAAGTATTTTATTTTTTAAAGTTGTGCTTTAATAAATTAATTCCCTTTCTTAATTTTAATGCAGAATTGAAGTTCTTTAGTTGTAAAAGGCTGTAGCTGATGTCCTCACAAATGATAATTTTCTGTGTATGAGAAACTCCATGACACATAATTTGGTGGGCAAGGTACCTGAACACAACACAGGAGTACTAGGTTTTATAGGAAGAGGCAAACCTCAAGACATTAAAAATTTAATCACACAATCAAATATAGTCTCAGTAGGAGCCTCAACACAGTTCTTTTGTTTTCACTTTGTTCCTTGGCTCTGTTTTGAATGATCTTTATTAAGATCCTGAAACAGAGGATTTACTGTCTAATAGGAAGATCATAACAGATTTGTAGTGTTTTTTGACTACGCTAGTAATTTTTCCTAAAAATATGTTTGAATCTATTGAAAAAGTAGCTTATTTTATAGTTCTGAGAAAGTAGTTATATTAAATACTATTGTTATTCAGGACACAATTTTTTATTTAAACAAGTCTTAAAGTCTCAAATAATCAATGGCAAGGCAATAAAAACTTTTTATTAAGATTTTCTTTATATTAAAGTAAAGCACATTAAAGTAATGGAATTTGACCTGTATACAAAATCGTGGTTGTTTAAGATGTGGATTATCAGAGGGAGTAAATGAAACTTTATAGCACTGTTACGCTAGTCCACATATTTATTCTGGTGTGTAAGGAATCATAGAATCCCATTTTAAAGTGATTTCTCCTGAACCATCTGATTCTTGGTCACAGGATCCATAGAGAGACAATTCGTTTGTTTTAATTTTAATTTTTTTATTGAAGTATAGTTGATTTACAATATTTTAGGTGTGCAGCAAAGTGATTCAGTTATACATATATATATATGTATTCTTTTTCAGATTCTTTTCCATTATAGGTTATTGCAAGATATTGAATATAGCTCCCTCCGCTATACTGTAGGTCCTTGTTGTTTATCTATTTTATGTATAGTAATGTGTATCTGTTCATCTCAAATTCCAAATTTATCCCCCTGTCCTTCCCCTCTGGTAACCTAAGTTTGCATCCTGTGTCTGTGAGTCTATTTCTGTTTTGTAAATAAGTTCATTTGTATCATTTTTTTTAGATTCCACATATAAGTGATATCATATGATATTTGGAGAGACAACTCTTTTTGTTGATTTTATAAATGCCAGATTTTCCTTGGGTAGTATATACCATTTTACAGTCTCTAGTACACACAGAACATATGAAATCCTGGGAATCTTTAAAAATTCTTATCTTGGATATTTAGACGCTATCTGTAGATCACCACTAAAATTATTTTGGTTAAAATAATGTCTGAAAATATGTGCATTTGTTTTTTAATACCTCTCCTACTAGTTGTGATACAGTTTTGCTATTGAAGTTGCCTTTAATCGTTTCCTAGGGCTACTGTCACTAAATATCATAAACTGGGTGGTCTGAAACAACATAAATTTATTTTCTCACAGTTGAGGAGGCCAGAAACCTTGAAATCAAGATGTTGGCAGGACCATGCTCCCTCTGAGGCCGCTAGGGAGGCTCCTTCTTTGGTGTTCCGTGGCTTGTGGCAGCATAGCTTCAGTTGCCTCCATCTTCACATGTTGTTCCCCTATGTGTCTCTGTGTCTTCTCTCCTTTTCTTATGAGGATACCAGTCATATTGGATTAAGGGCCCACCCTACTCCAGTATAACCTTATTTTAACTAATTAAATCTTCAATGACCCTGTTTCCAAAGGTCATAATCTGAGGTTAGGACTTTAACATATCTTTTTGGGTGACACAGTTCAGCTGATAATGGTACCTAAAGCTGATGGTCTTCTTATCGTTTACAAATAATGGCTTTTAAATAGAGTTATTTAGATTTGAATGAGATAAATTTATCAGGTCATCAATACTTTTGTAAAAGATAGTGGAGGTGCTTCCCTGGTGGCGCGGTGGTTGGGAATCTGCCTGCTAGTGCAGGGGACACGGGTTCGAGCCCTGGTCTGGGAGGATCCCAAATGCCGTGGAGCAGCTAGGCCCGTGAGCCACAACTGCTGAGCCTGCGCGTCTGGAGCCTGTGCTCTGCAGCAAGAGAGGCCGCGATGGTGAGAGGCCCGCGCACCGCGATGAAGAGTGGCCCCCGCTTGCTGCAACTGGAGAAAGCCCTCGCACAGAAACGAAGACCCAACACAACCAAAAATAAATAAATTAATAAATTACAAATGTGGCTTACAATTGGGATTCATATAATATTTTAAAAAAAAAAAGAAGATAGTGGAACTGGGACTTCCCTCGTGGCACAGTGGTTAAGAATCCACCTGCCAATGCAGGGGACACAGGTTCTATCCCTGGTCCAGGAAGATCCCACATGCTGCAGAGCAACTAAGCCCATGCGCCATAACTACTGAGCTCGCACTCTAGAGCCCACGCGCCACAACTACTGAAGCCCGTGCGCCGTAGAGCCCACACCTCAACTGCTGAAGCCCGCGTGCCACAAGTACTGAAGCCTGCGTGCCTAGAGCCCGTGCTCCACAACAAGAGAAGCCACCGCAGTGAGAAGCCTGCGCACCGCAACAAAGGGTAGCCCCTGCTCCCCGCAACTAGAGAAAGCCTGTGTGCAGCAATGAAGACCCAATGCAGCCATAAATAAATAAATTAATTAATTAAAAAAAAAATGTGTGGGGCTTCCCTGGTGGCGCAGTGGTTGAGAGTCTGCCTGCCAATGCAGGGGACATGGGTTTGAGCCCTGGTCTGGGAAGATCCCACATGCTGCGGAGCAGTTGGGCCCGTGAGCCACAACTACTGAGCCTGCGCGTCTGGAGCTTGTGCTCCGCAACAAGAGAGGCCACGACAGTGAGAGGCCCACGCACCGCGATGAAGAGCCCCTGCTTGCCACAACTGGAGAAGGCCCTCGCACAGAAACGAAGACCCAACACAGCCAAAAATAAATAAATAAATTAATTAATTAATTTTTTAAAATGTGTGGATTTTCCCTGAAAACATTAGGAAATTAGTTTTATTTTATATTTAATAAGGGTAATTGCTAAAATCTCAATCTTCCAAAGCAGTTAGTCTTCAGAGACAAAATGTTGTGGCACTCCACTAGTACACTGTGGTTTATAGTTAAACTATATATTGTATGGTTATCTTCAGAGAGTTCAGAGTGTCTTGAACTCAGTGAGGCCCCTGAAAGGGTAGAAATGAGCTTAAAGATATTTTACCAATTTTTTTAATTGGGAAACTCATATGCAGAGAAGATAAATGTTTTCCTCAAGGACATTCATTAAGTGAGAAGGAAGATTGTGATTTTACCTAAGGATTCTGTGTCTTAATCCAGAATTCTTTCAAGCCATGAATTATTCATATACATATATTTTGGAGGGAAAGGCATATCTCTAATAGTTAAAAGATTTTCTTACAGAAGCAGACAACACTTGAATTAAAATTTCTGCTCTGCTGTTAAATTGACATCTAATCAATAACCCAGCTCATCTTGAAGCCAAGAGAATCGTAATATCAAGTGAATGGATATTTATTTGCGGTACTCTGTCTGATCAGGTTAACCTTGCTTATGGTGTTGCCATTTTAGATGTGGCAGGGTAAATTGTACTATGGGCATCTGCTCTGGGGTATATAGTCTTGTTTTTCTGGTTGCCGTTCTTCCAAGAAAGATATACTGAATCTGGAAAAGGTCTAAAGACCGACTGCTATAGTGTTCAGGGAAGAGGGTCGAGTAGAGTTCATTTTAGAATATAGGTTTAAAAAATTAGATTGTATCATTTTGCGAAAGTGAAGTTGGATTGAGAAAAGGAGATGGATAAAAGCATGGTAGAAAGAGAAGGTGAAGGAAGCTAGCATTTGACTGTCAGGTCAACTATGATGGGTGATTTAAAGACTTTAGTCTGTTAAGTCTTGGTATACTTTTATATGCCAAGTCTATAAACCTTAGTGTCTTTCAGGTAGCAGGATACGTGAGAGAAAGTGGATTACTTATATTGGTATTTTTATTGACTCCTAGTTTGTAAACTAGTTATTATTAAAAAATTAGACATCTTATTAGGAAATACTCTAACGGAAATGGTGTTAAATATCTTAAGAGTCTTTATATATGTTTTTTATTAATTCATTTTGCATACTATTTCCTAAGGAGTTTTTACTAGTTGAAAGGCTTCATTTTGCTTTCTCTAAGTGTACATCCTTGTTCTTAAAAAACTTAGTTTAGGTTTCACCGTATTAGTGACTGGGAAAGACTTGGCTGTGGTAATGCCTCACTTAGACTGAATAAATGATAGGTCTAGAAGGAAAATCTTTTTTACTTTGTTTAGCATCCTTCAAATTTGGTATCTTTCTAGATAGAATTTGAGGAAACTATAATCCAATAAAAAAAATAATAAGGCACTTGGAACCTTTTGTACTTTCTTTCTTATGTAAATACAGTTCTCTACTTTAATGGGTTCATTACCAGGAGTTGTTTTCTTTTTTTTTAAACTTTGGGTTTGTTTGTTTGTTTGTTTGTTTATTTATGGCTGTGTTGGGTCTTCGTTTCTGTGCGAGGGCTTTCTCTAGTTGTGGCAAGTGGGGGCCTCTCATTATCGCGGCCCAGGAGTTGTTTTCTTAACTGTTAAAAAGCAATCAGAAAATTTTTCCTTTTGAGTTAGAAAGTAAGGTCACAATAGAAATTTGATATTGTTTCTTCCTGCCCACTTTCCTACTCTGAGAATTACCGTAATTAGTGTCTTAAAAGTACAGATTCATTCCGAAAAATAGTTCTATCACCAAATATTTGGCTTTTCCAACCTGAAGTTAAAGTCAAATCTCTACTTAAAGGGGTTTATTTTTTCTGGAGTCTATCGAATATGCAGGTAACAAATATATTTATGTTTATTCCACAGCCATGTTCAAAAAATTTTGACCTTCTTCCTCTGTGCAACATCTTTTGTATCTCTAGGCAACAGGAAAGGATAAATTCACAGAGGGAAGAGATAGAAAGACAACGAAAAATGTTAGCAAAGCGGAAACCTCCTGCCATGGGACAGGCCCCTCCAGCAACCAATGAGCAGAAACAGCGGAAAAGCAAAACCAACGGAGCTGAGAATGAAACGTATGTTCTTTATTAATGTGAACTGAGATACCATATTCTCCCCTGAGATACAAACCTCCTATTGAGTGGCACTGGAAAAAGTGATAGATTGTGGAGATTTCTAGAGCTTAAATTTTCTTTTTAGTTACATTAATGGATTTGCTCAACTCATATAAAAGCCATCTAAAATTAACTCATTTTCTTAGTCATGATCTTATATAAGGAGTTTCAAATGAGAGGGAGAAAAAAATGTCATTTAACTTGATGTCATGATCTTTGGCCACTCTTATAACAAATGTGAAGTCATTAGGTATTCAAATGATATAACTGCTTACATGTGGTTCCAGGTTATGGTATGTTGGCTTCATCTTATGGGGATTACCTGACTCTATTTCAGACTGAAGAATGCTATTTAGTAGTCTAAAGAACACTAGTTAACACTCACAAATTTAGGTGTAACCTAAGAAAAAATAGGTATTATTTTAGGAAAAGGACATTTTCCCAGTAAACCAAATCTTGACATTCCCAGTACTTTTACCTGTTCTGGCAACCTAAGGAAAACACCAGTATCTTCAATTGCAGTGTAGCCATCTATTTCACTGCCAGTCAGCAATTATTCCATAGCTATCATGAATAAGAGGAGTAGAATATTCAGAGTACAAATGCCTTCCTTTTTCACTCCAGCCCCATGTCAGATTTTCCTAATTGATTTTTGAATTCTTGACCACTAAGAGAATCTTCCTCTAGGACAGGAGTTGGCAAGCTTTTTCTCTAATGGGCCAGATGATAAACACTTTAGGCTTTGCGCACTAGAGGGTCTCTGTTGCAGCTACTCAACTCTACTGTTACAGCTTGAAAGCAGCCATAGACAGTACATAAGTGAATGGATGTGGCTGTGTTCCAGTAAAACTTTATTTCTAGAAATAGACTGTGAGCTGAATGGCCCACAGGTTGTAGTTTGCCAACTAGGCAGGACTGCTAAACAGTTAGAATTGGTACGGGAAATAAAACCTATATATTACTTACCTGTTTAAAATATTTCTTATGCATACCCTAAAGACATTTAAACCATCACCTCTGTCTTCAAGAGGCTTTCCAATTAAAAAGGAAAAAAAGATCTACAAATAATGATGTAGAAAATCTCTACAGAATTGATGGTAGCCATGAAGTCATTTTCTGAATTGGATATTTGAATGTTTGAAATTTAAAATATGTTTTTTCATAGAAACAGTCGTTGGTATTGTAATCAGTATTTCCATAGTGGCTACATTGGTTTTTCAAGGGAAAAAGAAATTTTGTAAAGCTGTCATTGTGGGATTTAAAGATAGCTACAAATAAGAGATAATGATATTATGTAATTTATTGACTAATATGTCTTTTGCCATTAATGTTTTCATATTAGTTCACAAAAACATATTAACCCATAATCCACCTCAAGTATAATAATACTTATATTACACCATTGTTAAAAGTTCATGACATCCCAGAAATGTATCTTTCTTCATTCCAGTGAGAAAGATGGCTTAACACCA
This sequence comes from Balaenoptera borealis, assembly GCF_965194805.1. Lineage (NCBI taxonomy): Eukaryota > Metazoa > Chordata > Mammalia > Artiodactyla > Balaenopteridae > Balaenoptera > Balaenoptera borealis. The sequence goes on along the minus strand of NC_138879.1, from coordinate 15,855,098 downwards.
GTCCTCACCCCATACATACCTGATGTGTTGGGGAGCCTTTTCCTTGACATTCATTTAGTAAGTCTGTGTTAAATGCTTATTATATATTCAGCCCTGTTCTGGACACTCGGGTACAGAGCTGAAGGATACAGCCCAGTCTTATGAGCTCACAGTTTATTTAGGGGAAATGAACAGATGAATAAACTAATAATTACTTTAAGTGTTGTGATAAAGGTATACACAGTGAATAAGTTTGGAAAACATCTTCACTTCACAAATATTTTAAAACTAGATTCTAAGTAAAAAATATTTCCTTTCAAAAAGTCCAAGTAGGAGCCCAGATTTGAAGAATTCTTCAGGCAAATGTTGTACACTTTAATCTGATTATTGTCTTCTTTCATGACTCCTATATTTATTGTGTAGGGACTCTCCTTCCAGTGTTACTTGAAAATTATTTCATGCTAGTGCATAAAACCATTGACTTAGGAGTAATAAAGTAGGCATAGGTTGTTTTTTTGCCATAGAATAATAATTAGAATTCAGTCTAGGCCAGTAGTGTGTCAGTAAGCAGTTGCCATCTGGAGTCCTGTGTAAAATCCAAGCTGGAAGGCCTTTGGTCTAGTCTTTAATAATTAGAGTATCTGTGACTTGGCTCATTCCTTTGGCCAGAAGCCGAAAACGGTCCTCTGGAGTCTTGGAGTGGGTTACATTGTCCTTTCCTGGTATTGAACCTATTTCAGGCAGAGAGAATTCTAAGCTCTGATTTTCCATTCCTCCCTTTTTTACTGGTGTGATATGGAGTAATAGATGTAAGTTTTTCTGCAGCTGTGCAATGATAGGTGTAACAGCCCTAATGGGTGTATTTTTTTTTTGCTCTTTTTATCTTCTTTTAGTCAGACCTCAGAGACACTATTTTGTAGCCCTTCCTGGTTGATAGGATAGCTGTTTCTTCTTTCTCCTGCTATTTAGAATATATCTAAACAGTGACACCTAAAACTTTGAAGTATATGTGTGTGCTTCTAGAATGTGAAGAGGGTGAAGATGGAGGAGTAAGATATCACTTCTTACATGCTCATTCTTGAGATATGAGGATGCGATCAGGGTAGGTGGAACATGAAATGAGTGATTACCCATCAAGTAAGCCCTTTGAGAACTGTGTTAAATAGCATTTTACAAATTATAGATTCCTTTCATATTCTCATTTTAATAGCCACAACAGCTTTTTTAGATAGGTATCATTACTTGCTGCATTTTTAGGAAATGGAGGTTAAAGTTTCTTGCCCAAGTTCACATGGCCCGAGTTGTGCTTTGAACCCTAGTCCTCAGACTCCAGATCCTGGACTTTGTCCTCTAGGTTCTTCTCCTTGTATCAAAGTCCAAGAGTTATCAAAAATAATCAAATACGTTGGCTTATTAACATGCCCTTTATAAAAACTTTTAGACATATAATTTGGCTACCTCTCTTAATGGATTTTCATCTGAGTATGGTATGGGACAAAACTCATTTCATAAGTAATGTGAAAATTTAGCTCATTTATTTTTCTCATTTTTTAAATAAATTAGACTTCTGGCTTTGAAGTCCTTCCTTCACATCACATCTGATAAATCACAGAAGTTTTCTCTTGTCAAAGGGCTGCAAGATAATCTATCTTTTGGTCATTTTAACTAAGAGGCTTAACATACGGTATAGCATGCGTTGGCATTTCTCTTTAAATAGGCACACTATGATTTCAAACAATTTCCTGAAATTTTTATCATTATTTTCCAGGTTAACATTAGCAGAATACCATGAACAAGAAGAAATCTTCAAACTCAGATTAGGTCATCTTAAAAAGGTAAGTGTAATGAGAAAATCTGTCTGGAGAAATGCAATTTTTAGTTTACATTTGGTGTTGAAGCTCTTTGGTCATTTGGGCAAATTAATAGCTTTACATACCTGTGGAAATCTTCAGTAGTTGCTCTGTCACACCTGTATTCTAATGGTGGAGTTCATATCTTTCAACTTGCAAGTCAACTCCAGCCACCCGGTGAGAGTGCCTTTTCCATCAATGATGTACCAGTACTTAGTTCTGTATGCCTCATTCGGCTCCACAAGTGATTATGTTTTTAGTAAAAATTAAATATAAAATAAGAGCAGATGGTTCTAAAATTGATATTTAAATTATTTTGATGTTTTTTTTTAAATTTTTTTATTTATTATTTATTTATTATTTTTATTTTTGGCTGTGTTGGGTCTTCGTTTCTGTGCGAGGGCTTTCTCCAGTTGCGGCGAGTGGGGGCCACTCTTCATCGCGGTGCGCGGGCCTCTCACTATCGCGGCCTCTCTTGTTGCGGAGCAGAGGCTCCAGACGCTCAGGCTCAGTAGTTGTGGCTCACGGGCCCAGTTGCTCCACGGCATGTGGGATCTTCCCAGACCAGGGCTCGAACCCGTGTCCCCTGCATTGGCAGGCAGATTCTCAACCACTGCGCCACCAGGGAAGCCCCTATTTTGATGTTTTAAATCACATAGCAGCTCTTATCTCTTGTAAACTGGCTAAGAAGAGAAGGTCTTGCACCAACCATATTGAAACACAAAGGCAGCTACATAGAATTAGTTATTGACAGTGTTCATGGAGGTATCTTAGATGTAGGTCACTCATCTCTTAAATTCAGCAGCCTGTACTTTTTTGGTGGCTTTTTTGGTGGATGCTGCTTATTCTGAAGATGACCAATAAGTGTCTAATAAATTGCTATTGGTGTATGTTTGTCGTCTCCTCCTCCCCTTTCTCAGATCCTGTTAAATCAGTGGAACTTAAGGCACCAAGTATAATCCCTCCTTACAGAACAGAACCAGATAGAGAACGTGATTTTTGTTTTTTAAAAAAGATTGCATGCCTATATGTATACACACAAAATATTTCTGGAAACTTACACAAGAAACTCAACAGTGATTATATCTGGGGAGTGGGCATGGAGGTGGACAGAAGACTTTCACTTTTCCTGATGTACTTCTATGATTTGAATTTTATTTACTGTTTTGCTGTGGGCTCGTTTTTATGATTAAAATTCTAGTTCTTAAAAATATCTTTTTCAATGCAAAACATCTTAGCTTTTCATAAGAGAAATGTCTGCTTTTGTTTTTGAAATGAGATTCTGAAACGGTAAAGTTTCCTGTGTTCCGAGCTGTTTCTTTCTTTTTCACTTTAGGAGGAAGCAGAGATCCAGGCAGAGCTGGAAAGGCTAGAAAGGGTTAGAAATCTACATATCAGGGAACTAAAAAGGATACATAATGAAGATAATTCACAGTAAGCAACTTGGGAGTATGTTGGGTTGGAGATTGCTGAGCACTTTCTGACATGAATGGTCTAGAATGATATTTTTGCTTAATGTAAATTTGGTAAACCATTCCACTGTGTATTTAGCTCTGTTGTAGGTGTAATAACAGTTTCATGAATAAAATTTTGATTTGCGTTAGTTTAAATATGTATAAATATATTAGGTTTATATATTAAGTATACATCTATACATATATTATAGCATTTTTACACAAGTAGAGGTCACTAAAACAATACACTGTGTATTCAGATTTACCCTCAGAGCCTTACTAAAGGGAAGCATGGGATGACAGTGTGGTGTTGTGGAAAGATTACTGGGTTGAGATGACACTCGGTTTCTGAATGACCTTTATGGGCCATTTAAGTGTTGAGATTTTTAAGAAAGACTCTCTTTAAGTTGAGCACATTAATTATAGATAAATGCCCATCTTTGTAAGTCATTTAAGGAACTGAAACTGAAAAGTAGATTACAAGTGGGAAATGGCTTCTAACCATAATCCTTTCTTTTCCCACATTTTTCTGACTCTGAAACATGGGGGTTTTGGCATGGCTGCAGCTTGTGTATTTTTGTTTGACCAGAGTGAGCCATGGACTTTGCTTTCTGTAAAGTGGCAAGCAACAGCAGCTGCCATTACTGCACACTCTCTGTGTCAGGCAGAGTGCTAAGTGTCCCTGTGTTCTATCACTTAATTGTCACAATAGCCTGGTGAGGTAGGTCATCTTCAATACATAGATCTGGAAACTGGCTTAGACAAATTAAGTTAATTTGTCCAGGGAGTAGTGTGACCAAACAAAGAGTTGAAATGTGGATCTGACTCCACAGCTAACTCCCATGCAGTAATATCACCTCTCTCCACAGGCATGCCACTGTCTCAAAATCAAAATAATTTCAGGAATATTAGTGGGGCTGATGAGGAACAGGTAGAAATACTCTAAAAGTTATTTTTGCCAGAATCTCTCATTTCTTTGTCTTATTGTTAGAAGTGGAATTCTATATGGGGAAAACAGTTATATCATGAAGACTTAAAGAGAGAAAATGAATGCACATAGAACATGTGACTCACTTTATAATGAAATCTGTTTTTAAGGCCGTGTAAACTATCTTGGAATTTTATTGTATGTAGTTGTGGAATGGTGGGAACGAGTGGTTCTTGAGTGGTTTGGAGGACCCGAGTAGCACAGTTTGAAAATCCCTGATCTAGTGTATCTCCTTCCCCGCCGCCCCCCCCCCCCCCCGCCCACCTTTACAGCAGGGCAGAAAGGGAGGGAAGTCAACAAAGGTCACTAGTCTAATTGTGGCTGTGCTGAGACTGGCACCTGTGTCTCATGACTCCACAGCTAATGCTGTTCATTGTAATTATGCTGTCTCTTTGAACTATAGAACTTACTTTAGGCTCAGAATTAGCTATATTGTGATGATTGCCAAACTGTTGGCAGCATCTGTAATCATGTGTATAACATGTTAGATATTCTGGAAATTTTGCAAACATGGAAAATTGTGTAGTCCTTGACCTCAGGATGTTGTTGTATATCCGCTGTTTCCACAGATTTAAAGATCATCCAACGCTAAATGACAGATATTTGTTGTTACATCTTTTGGGTAGAGGAGGTTTCAGTGAAGTTTACAAGGTAAGTATGAGGAACTGCGTACAGGGACTGAAGGTTAAATTATTGGTTATTACAAACTTGGAGATCATTTAGAATAGTGATATAACTCTGGGTTGATATCTATTGGTTGAAATTCCAAAACTTTTAAGAACCTGTATCTTTGGGAGAACTACTTCCAGTAAACTTGTTGACTAAAGCAGGATTCAATATTTTACCCTGTTTTCAAGTTTGAAAAGTAAATAATTACAGATTTAAAAAAAAAAAAAACAGGAAGGGAAAACAACACTCATTTCTGGATAATGGAATCTTTCTGCCTCATCTGTATTTGTTAGAGATGAGTGTTACTTTTATTCTTATAAGTTTTTGTTTTATTTTTACAAAATGGATGTGTTAAAAAGTTAATTCTTTGAAAACCTGTTTTTTGCTTTTAAAATGTTCTCATCTTCTAAGTCAGGGTGTTTAGTAGCACTGGTGTTCTGAAGGATTGTCCTGGCTTAGAGTACTTCAGTTGGGCCAGCAAAGAACAGGCTACTAATACTAAGCCTCCAGTTGATTTTCCCTAAATGAGGAATTCAGCCTGTTTTAAATATAGTTGTAGATATATAACATGTTCACCAGCCACAGCCTCCTTAAATTTCTCTAGATGTTTCTGGCACCTGGCTTTTAAATGCTGAATTGGTTTATTAAGTGATCTTTACTGCATGTCCCTGGTAATTCTCTCTTTTCTAAGGTGTAGCCTTCACTGTTAATGATTTATATTATGCCCATATGAATTTTTATATAGGAAATCTTTTGAGTAAAATAATTAGTTTTTATTTCAGATAAAAACTAGTTCTACTGTTTTCTCTTTTTTTTAATGTTAATTTTTTCTTGTGATGATGTATACACAATATTTGCCATTTTAACCATTTTTAAGTGTACGATTCAGTGGCATTAAGTACATTCACAATGTTGTGAAACATCATCACTTTCCATTTCCAGAACTATAATAACATTTCTAGTGTACTGCTGGGTTTGATTTTCTGATATTTTGCTCATATTTTTAATCTGTGATCATAAGTGGGACTGGCTTATAGTTGTCTTTTATGTGCAATCAGCATTGTGTCTAGCTTTGATGTCATAGTTATCCTAGAATGAGTTGTGAAATTTCTCTTTTCCCATGTTCTGGAATGCTTTGCATTACATGTTGGCTACTTGAAAGTTTGTTAGAGCTAAGTCATAAAATCACCTGGGTAGGTGTCATTTTAGAGGAAAACTATTTGACAACCTTTTCAATTCCTTCTACAAATACCGAGCTATTCAGATTTTTTCCCCCTCCTTAAGTCGGTTTTGGTAATTCATTTTTTCTGAAAAATCATCCTATTTCATCTTGATTTAAAAATATCATGCATACCTTAGTTATTTCTCTTCTCTAGTGAAATGTTTATTTTTGTATCTCTTGACTGATAGGCCAGAGATTAGTCAATGTTTCTTTTTTCCTCTGGAGATTAACTTTTTATTTTTGTTGATTGGATCTACTATTTGATTTGTTGTCTATTTCATTAACTTCTGTTTTCAAACCTTCCTTCTTTCTTTCTGCTTTCTTTGTTTTCATTCTTGAGTCATATACTTAGTTTATTTTTTATTTTTGGTAACTTTTTTGATTGTGATAAAAAACACATAGCATAAAATTTACCAATTTAACTTTTTTTAAGTGTACAGTTCAGTAGTGTTAGGTATATTCATGTTGTTGTGAAACAGATCTCCAGAACTTTTTCATCTTGCAGAACTGAAGTTCTACCCACTAATCAACAGCTCTTCTTTTCCTTCTCTCCCCAGCCGCCGGTAACCACAATTCTGCTTTCTGTTTTTATTAATTTGATTACTTTTAGTTAACTCATATGAGTGGAATCACACAGTGTCTGTCTTTTTGTGACTGGTTTATTTCACTTAGCATAATGTTCTCAAAGTTCATCCATGTTGAAGCATGTGACAAGATTTTCTTCTTTTTAAGGCTGAATAACCCTCAAGTGTATGTATATACTTCATTTTCTTTATCCATTCATCTGTCAGTGGACATTTGGGTTGCTTCCTCCTCTGGTCTGTTGTGAAGAGTGCTGCTTTGAACATGCATGTGCAAATATCTCTTTGAGACCCTGCTTTCAGTTCTTTTGGCTATATTCCCAGAAGTGGGACTATTCCTTTTTTAAAATCATCAGAAAATTGGTTCTTGGGGCTTCCCAGTTACTTGTTAGTGATTTCTTCATATTTTTTCCTAATGTATTCTTCAAACATTTTAACACTTCTGAAATCTAAATCCTTCTTACAACGATGTGTTCATTAATGTAGTTATTCTTTTGCTGTTCTCCACTCTCCAAAAGCCCTTCTTAGATTAGTGGTGGATCACAGTGTCTTGGATTCAGAAATAGGGTTTGGTAATTGGAGAAAATGACACTTGTAGTTCATTTGTGCTCTTACAGATTAGGTGGTATTTAATCTGGCTTTTAATAGCTTGAAATGATTCTCTCTTATAGCCATGATGGATACATGCATACAGGTGGACTTCATTCAGACTCTGTAAGAAAAATAGAGTTCAAAAGTTTCCGTTTGTGTGAAATAAGATATTCTGTTTGAATTGAATGGTTTTTATATTTAAAAAATACTGGTTTATGTAATATAATTAGTAAATTTTTACTGATTGCCAAAAAAATAATAAAATTAAAATAGGCTACTTGGGAAAAAAAAATACTGGTTTAAATTTGGTATAAATTAGAAGTTTCTTTTATAATCAGGCCTCTCTTGTATCCTGTGCTTTCTTAGAGGTAGCTTACATCTTAAAGGATCTGTAGAACGGTAATCACCGCTATTCATGGACTGTATATCCTGTGCCTGTTGCCTTCATCTGTTCAAACATTTGTGGAAACTGGCAGATAGGTGGTAATAGTGTTGAAACTGGAGTAGTAAGTTTTTAATCTGAACTTTAAAACCTAGGAAGAACTATTCATTCTAGAAGAGTTCCTCAGTAAATTCTTTTGTATTGGGGAAATCTACTGTAAAATGCTACTTACTTTTTCAAATTGTGATTTACACCAGGCATCTTCAAAAATCTGTTACCTTTTTTCACCCCATAATATAGCACTACCTAGCTGATGTGGAACTTGCCAGCAGTGGTGGTCTTTGGGGAAAGCATGTCCCTTTCTTTGGACAGTGCTGGAGAAGCGATTTGGTGTGACTAACTTCAGACATTGTTGCGATCCAAAATTGCTTTTTATTTATTCAGTATGTAGGGGTGGGATTAAGCAAATTTAGCAAAGAGGTGTATCCTGGGGGATTCTTTCTCAAGGAGGCAGATAGTCTATGTCCCTAGCATTTCAAAAGTGGCAGGACCTCTGAACCTAAAACTGCTCTAAAAATAAAGCCTATTAAAAAATCTTAAAAAAAAAAAAAAAAAAGTGGCAGGACTTACTGTTGAAGAATGGCAGGTCCCATTGTCAGCTGAGGGAAGAGAGCCAGCGTAGGGAAGAAAGGTCCCAAATAGGGTAGATGATGTCCAGAAAGAGAATTGTTTAGAAGTGACCGTTAAGGCATGGGCTGTCTTTCTGTTTGTGGTGTACGCTTGGTTTTATTTTCTAAACCCCTTGGTGCCAGCGCGTCTGGAGACTTCTAAATTATCTGATCACAGGTTTCAAGAAAGATGATTGCAACTCTGAAACAAGTGTGTGTTGTGTTGTCCACTGCTGTTGTTATTTAATAATGCATTTTGGACTTTGAGTATGTTGGTCTGTTAAACAGAAGCTTCAAGTCAGTTGCCTGTAATTCTTATTAGCATTATCCAGAATATAATTTATTCCTTTTCTTTATAGGCATTTGATCTAACAGAACAAAGATATGTAGCTGTGAAAATTCACCAGTTAAATAAAAACTGGAGAGATGAGAAAAAGGAGAATTACCACAAGTAAGTGATATTAGAGTGTCTCATTTTTCAAAATTTAGTAATAATAGCTGTAGTTTGAGCACTGTGTTAAGAGCTTTACATGCATTGCTGTTGTTGTTTCATTTAATCCTCCTAACTGTCCTAGGAGAGTGAATAAATTTTCCATCTTACTGCTAAGGAAACTGATACTTAAAGAATTTGAGTAACAGTTAAGAAATGGCTGAGCTGGTATTTAAATCTAGACTTCCCTTAATCCAAAGCCAGTGGGTTTAACCATCCCCTTCCATTGCGCATCTAAAATTAGCTATAATAAACAAGTAAAGCCTCAGAAATTATTGTTGCTTGTCTGTAGAAACCAGATGTGAGAGTGTTCTTCAGTGGTCTAGGGACCCTGGGGAGCTTCGGGTGGGGTTTGTCTGCTGCTTCAGTCACCTCGTCGTAAAGGAGACAATGCGGGGCACCTGGTGTGCCTCGGTGGTACTTGTTTGACTTGTTCAGTCCCTCAGTGCTGAGCTCACCTTCCCCGTCATAGTTTGCCCGTCTCAAAGTTCTTGGTCTTCAGCGTCCAGCTTGCTGTGCTTTCCCCTCTTCAGAATGCCACTCATGGTGGCCCTCATCTGTGCTTGGGGTACGGGGTGAGAGGGTGACTCTTTAGAATGAATAGTTATTACATGAGCGGGTGTGAATGTCTTTGTTCCACTGATGTCAGGCCTTGCCTGTCTCTCCCCTGAGCTTCGGAACATTGGCGTTCATAGCTCACTTGCTTTGGAGGCCGTGCAGACTTAATTTGCTGTTAGGATCCCCACTGGGTTTAATATTGTTTCCTTGTTGTAGGTACAAGTACTACATTAGACATGTCCTACCCCTGAAAGGAGGAAACAGCCCCTTTTGATATAAGGCAGTCTACCTCCTTTCTATAAAAACAGTTTGCTTTTTTTCCTATAAATAGTACTTTGGAGGGAAAAAAGCAGTGGACTTTAGCCAACTTTTAGTTAGCTTCTAAGTCTCAATGGAAAAATAAAACATTTCTACATCATCAACCCATTCTTCAGGCATGGAGCAAGGCAACTCCTGCTCTATACCTGCTGTTCATCAGGGACCCGGGAACTCTTGCTGTTCCATGTAGATTGGCAGTGGTGCTCAGCACTGGGGGAGAGAAGGTTCCTGTGGCATTAAGAGAAATAGGGCTTAGCAGAGGTAGGAAAAAGGATGATGTGTGCTCTGTGCATGGCACCCCTCACGCGTCCCTTATGTGAGAGGCAGCTGCAGTCCAGATGCTTCTGAGGAGCAGTCACATTATCATAAGTACATTCCAGGCATTTGACATGCAGGGACGAATAGCACGCGGCAGCGAATGCCAGGGAGCACTTGAGAGAAGGAAACCGCATGTTATTCTGACCAGTGAGAAAAACGGTGAGAAATGTCCTCATTATATTGAGACTCGGAGTACCTAAGGGTATAGGAACGGTTCCTGCACCTCTTTCAAAATACCCTGCAGCTATCCTCAGAGGCTGTTCTGCAGCTTGTGTGCACGGCCCACTCCAAACCAGCTGACTCTACAAGGGGACAACCTTGGTCAACCTTGAGGAAATAGTTCCTGTGCAGAGACTTATACAGATTTTACCTAGTCGCAGTATCCAGCTTTCAGGCTGATCTTAAAGAGAACGCTGGTGTCGAATACTGTAGTGGCTGCGTGTGGGGGTGCTCACTGTAGCCTTTTGAAGCAGTGCGGGATCGAAGTCAGGACCATGTACCTCCTTGACACACTTGGCAAGCTGTTTTGAGTCCTGACGGATGTAGATTGGTTCTTTTCACATTTGTCTACCAGATGGAGTCACAGAGCAAGTGAAGGGGGCAGTCTCGTTGTTCTGAGTTCTGTACCGGTTCAGCTGTGGTTCGCAGTGGTGCCCTCCTGTTCTTTGTTTCCTCACCAGGGCGGGAATCATGACTCCTGAGCACCTTCTGTGGAGCCGTCTGGGCAGGAGCCGTTTCCCAGTTGACAGACACACTGGGGAGGGGGTGTGCAAAGTTTTTGTGACCTCTATTCATCCTTGAGGGAAATTCTTAAAGCACTTCCACCTTTCTTTGAAAGATTTTGCTTGCTAATTGATATGAAATCATACTGATGACTTTCAGGCTACAAAAAATAGTGAATTAGCAAAATGTTATTAACTCCCTTGAACTTAAATTAAGGAGGCTTATATCAGGCACCAAACAGATTTTAGAGAGTGCTTCAAAAATTCAGTGTTAAACTGAAAAGTAGTACACTTCAGTGTTGTGGTAACATTATAAAATATGAAAGTGCTACTGTTACCCTGCATAGTAAGGTCTTTTGATTGCTTTTCCCTTTGTGGGGATGACTTCCGAGCCCCATCTGGAATCAGAACATTTATTTGGGTAAAAAAGAAGGAAAAATTCAAAGAAAATAAAAGGTTGTTGTATTGTTTATTTCTGAGTTCTGTTCTATACCCCCTTTCCTCTCCTCTCCCCACAAACAGAAAGTAAACTGATTGTTTTACTTTTGCATTATTAAAGCATTAATAGGTATTACTCGATTTCTTTAACTCCCCAAAATAGCATATTAAGAACTTTATGGTAGGAAAAACTTCATATAAAGCTATCCACAGAAATAATTGTATCTGAAGTAGTTAGTATACTCTTTTTTTTTTTTTTTTTGGCTGCGTTGCTACGCGCGGGCTCTCTCTACTTGCGGCGAGCAGGGGCTACTCCTTGTTGCAGTGTGCAGGCTTCTCATTGCAGTGGCTCCTCTTGTGGGGGAGTGTGGGCTCTAGGCGCGCGGGCTTCAGTAGTTGTGGCACGTGGGCTCAGTAGTTGTGGCTCGCGGGCTTAGTTGCTCCGTGGCATGTGGGATCTTCCCGGACCAGGGCTCGAACCGGTGTCCTCTGCGTTGGCAGGTGGATTCTCAACCACTGCACCACCAGGGAAGTCCAAAGTAGTTAGTATACTCTTGTATGATACTCTTTTCTAATTTTCTAGGATAAAATTATTGAAAGTCTAAATATAGATCCACTTAGAGTAAAAGACTAACACTTTAGTGGATAAGTTTCTTCCAGCCTCCTATTTAAGTTTCTGTATTTATAGTACATTAATCCCTTGGATGCTTAGTTGAAAGTTGAACATATAAAGGACATGGCAGAGCCTCTGCCTTGCCTGCTGAACCGTAAGGAATGGCCTTAGAGCCTGACGTGACGTTGAGGGAGTGCTTTCAGTGACACACAGAAAGTTTTCTTAGTTGGCGAGGACTTTGCCATTTTCTTTGATTCATAATTTTTGCCAATGGAGAAATTGGTCTCTACTCTGAAATGCACAAAATCAAGAAGTTAAAAGGGCAGAGGACTATAGATTTATAGTGTGTGAGAGTAAGAAATGACTTAACGGTAATCTGTTTAGACCATAGGTTTCTAACTTTGTTTTTTTTTTTAGAAACAGCATCACCCTTATTTTACCAAATGAAATATTACATGGAATCTTTTTTTTTTTTTTTGGCTGCACTGTGTGGCATGTGAGATCTTAGTTTCCCAACCAGGGATCACACCTGTGCCCCCTGCATTGGAAGCATGGAGTCTTAAGCACTGGACTGTCCCGTGGAATATATATATATATTTATATTTATATTTATTTATTTATTTGTTTATTTATTTATTTATTTAGGCTGCGTTGGGTCTTCGTTGCTGTGTGTGGGCTTTCACTAGTTGCAGCAAGCAGGGGCTGCTCTTCGTTGTGGTGCACGGGCTTCTCACTGCGGTGGCTTCTCTTGTTAGAGAGCATGGGCTCTAGGCACCCAGGCTTCGGTAGTTGCAGCACACAGGCTCTAGAGCGCAGGCTCAGTAGTTGTGGGCGCATGGGCTTAGTTGTTCCACAGCATGTGGGATCCTCCTGGACCAGGGCTTGAACCTGTGTCCCCTGCATTGGCAGGCAGATTCTTAATCACTGCACCACCCGTGGAATCTTGATATATGAAAAAGGACAGTGTGGAGCTGCTTTGGTGGGATGGGGGGTTGGGTCAAAGCTACATTTGCTTAGCTTCTCTTTGGAGGCGTCCAAATCTAGGGAGATCCCTTTAAAACTTCTAGTCCGCTGCCATGGTGGTGCAGGCCCACAAGGCCAGAGAGGGGGCATCATGGAGCTCAGACTCAAAGCCAGGCTTCTTGATTCCAGTGCCTCCTGCGTCCTAACACTGCTCTGCCTCAGTGCTGGAAAGTTTTTTCTTTTCAGAAAGACATAAAGATGCTGATGAAATTAAGCATCAGAAGAAGCAAAAACTGCCAAAAATGGCCACTTGAAAAATAAGCCTAATCAAACAAATTTCCATTGGGGAAGAATATTTAATTACTTTTAGATTCCTATCCTTCCCTTCCCTCTTCCCCTAGTTGTTCCTCAGCTTTTCTTTGGTTGAGTACTTTCTGTGTATTTTTGACATGCTAGAGTACATTTCAGAAAATAACACACTTTTTTTTTTTTATCATACTATGGAAAGTTTCCCTTTTCTGACTCTTGTCTTATAACAAAATGCCCCAAACTAATACTCTCTTTGTAAGTAAGAACTAAATGTTATTCTTTTAAAATTCAGTATATGAATTTGCCAGATTATATCGTACATTTTTGTTCCTAGTCTTACTAAATAATTTTAAATTGGAAAAGTACTAAAGAAGAAAGATGTTAATACATACATACATATATATATATATATATATATATATATATATTCTTGTTATAAGAAAACTAGGGTTTCCATAATTTCAAAGTTTTTATCAAATTAGCATTTTCTTAAAGTAAAGCTGATAGTCTTTAAAATTTTTTTTTGTAAGGAGTAGGATTTAAAAACAAACAAATACACAAAGCATTGCTAATTGCCTTATCTAACAGGTAATCCTTTTACCCAGTGAATTTACATGCTAAAATTGATCCCCTTGATGTAACCCCAGGATATATAACATTTATAGATAGAAAATATCAGCTTTAGAGGAAAGAAAAAAATGCTGTCTTTATAATTTTTAAAGTTCTGATATTTGGGTATAAATATAAAAGAGATGAGATTACCGTAGAATGAACTCGAAAGGGATAAAAGGTTAGCACCTACTATTTTCTCAACAGCTTGGTAGATACTGGTAGAGAAAATAGGATGAAGAAAGATCAGGGGACTAGATCGACCTGAATGGAATGAATGTTCGGGAACAATGGAGAAGTGAAAGAATAAATTAGGAGTATCCTGGAAGAGTTCTAAGAGACAGGCCAAAATACAAAATGTTAATTTTCCGTTTTGTTTACAGGCATGCATGTAGGGAGTACCGGATTCACAAAGAACTGGATCATCCCAGAATAGTTAAACTGTATGATTACTTTTCACTGGACACTGACTCGTAAGTGCTATGCCATTTTAGCTTAGCAGATAATATTATTTTCTTGCAGTGTGTTGACTACTCATGGAATAGAGTTTAAATCTGGGTCCAGGAAATGCTCTCTGAGGGGACCACATATACTTATGGGCAAATGATCATATTTGAATTCAGATTTGGGCCAGCAAGACGTCTCTTGGCCACAAGATGTGTGCTGTTGTGTGCTGGTAAATGTTTAACAACCAGCTTGGTGGGGAGAGGCATAGGGCTGATTTGTACTGTTTGCCAATTTCTGTGGTATAAATACTCTGAACATGTCCAATTTAAAAAAAAAAAGAACAGCTTTATCGATATATGTTTACATACATACAGTTCACCCATTTAAAAGTATACAGTTCAGTGGTTTTTAGTATATTCACAGATACGTACGTTGCAGCCATCACCATAGTCAATTTTAGAACATTTTCACCACCTCAAAAAGAAACCCTGAACCTTATGCTATGGTCCCCCTATTCTTCCACCCCCACTCCCTGCTGTAAGCAACCGCTAATCTACTTTTTGTGCCTATAGATTTGCTATTCTGGACTTTCATATGAATGGATCATATAGTATGTGAACTTTTGTGACTGGCTTCTTTCACTTAGCATGGTGTTTTTTCAAGGTTCTTCTTGTGTCATGTATCAGTACTTCATTCCTTTTTATGACTGAATATATTCCATTGTATGGATACACTACTTTTTGTTTATCCATTCATCCTACCAGTGGCTTAAAAGCCAGCTCACAAAAGTCCTGAAAATTTATCAGCTCTCAGAAACTGGCACAAATTGGTGCCAGCATACCACCGAGAAGCACCAGTCAAGAGAGTCTCTGCCCCATCCTGGAGACTCTGATGAGCACTGATGGGCCTTTTAAAGAAGTGCCAGCAATGTGACTTTATCACAGAATGAGAATGAATGTGGCGTAGCCCAATGCTGCATCCTAAAATATAAGTTGGTTCAGAGGCTTATAGGGATTTCAGTCCAGCAATCTCATTTTGTAGGTGGAGATTTGAGGACCAGGGAAGTTAAATGACTTGTCTGAGATCTTTAATAATCGTAGGCATTGTATTTCATTACTTGGTATAGGTAAGCTCTAGACCTCTCGGTTTATCCAGGAGTTTAGAAATATTTCAGCATTTGGAAACATTTTCTCTGTTGGAGTCTGAAATAAATCAGGAGAACATACCTAGGTCTGGCCCACAAGTGTTTCCCTCCGCCTCTCAGACTGTTCAGCCTGTTCCAGACAGCAACTGTCTCAGAGGTTGCTGCACAGAGAGCCGGCCCACATTTAGAAGTGGCCCCAAAGGGAGACCATAATTCCCTTTGGAAACATCCACTCAGGGATTTCCCCTTTCCAGTCGGGTGCACCCAGCACAGTCATGCGTGTAGCATGGAGTGGGGTTCAGAAAACCCCACTCTAGTTAGAGAGCAGGTTTCCACAGGGTGGCTTACTGTTTTGCTTTCAGTAAGTTCCTTGAATACTAGGAAGGACACACACCACCCCCCCAAATGTAAGTACAAAAATCGTTTCAAAAATAAATATAATGACTCGGATTATCTGCTGTTTTTAATTGTATACACACTTTTAACTAATCTGAGAAATTGAGTTGATTCTGTGCTATTGTTAAGTTGTTTACTTTGTTCTTCCTGTTGTGTGTATGGTGAATTTTTATCAAAAGTAAGTCAGATCATTGTTTTAGAAAGTCTTCTGAGAGTTGTTTGGGTATTAAAAGTGAGATTTTATTTTCAGCTTGCATTGGGTCCAGAATAAATTCACTAAGCATGAGAGTCTATGCCTCAGATTTCAGCATATCAGATCAGAGAATCTATAAATTTTAGGCATATTTTCTCAAATAGGGTGCTAGCATGCTAGGACATGCTATGTTTCATAAGAAGCATAAGCTGTTGTTCAGTCTGGGGATCCCTCAGGGCTGTGTGTGTCCACATTTTGTTGCTGTGCTTTGTGAGGGCCTCAAATTGCCCAGAGCCCCATAGTGCTAGTCCTGCGCCTGTTTAATCTGAGGTGAGTTGGCCCTTGCAGGTTGTATTTACCAGGCTCCTTTGTCAGTTGTTATTCAGTGGGGTTCAGCCAATGGGGAGATAGGTGGGGGTGGGTGGAGACCCCTCCGCCCAGCTGTGGTTGCAGTTTCCCTTGGTGACTCTGGTTCTGGTTGCACCACCTCCTCCCTTTGGCCCTCTGGCCTTAGGGTGCTAATGCCTTCCTGCTCTAGATGATTTCTGGGGTGCTCACTGGCCACTTTGTCTTCTCAGCTCTTCCATCATTTCTGGGATTAGTTCCCTGAATTAAAGCCCCTCTGTTTTACTGGTTTTTATTTCCCAGATAGACCCTGAGTGATTTACCCAGATTGTCACAGCTTAGAATACTTTAAAAGGTATTCATCTCTCAGGAAGCCTTTCTTTAGCTTATAACTGCCTTGGAAGATAGACACATGACCCTTAATGGCACGAATGGTATGTAGTTTTAAATTTGGGTCTGTATGATATATATGTGATGGAATATTACTCAGCCATAAAAAGAAACAAAAGTGAGTTATTTGTAGTGAGGTGGATGGACCTAGAGACTGTCATACAGAGTGAAGTAAGTCAGAAAGAGAAAAATAAATACCGTATGCTAACATATATATATGGAATCTAAAAAAAAAAAAATGGTTCTGAAGAACCTAGGGGCAGGGCAGGAATAAAGATGCAGAGGTAGAGAATGGACTTGAGGACACGGGGAGGGGGAAGAGTAAGCTGGGACGAAGTGAGAGAGTGGCATGGACATATATACACTATCAAATGTAAAATAGATAGCTATTGGGAAGCAGCCGCATAGCACAGGGAGATCAGCTCAGTGCTTTGTGACCACCTAGAGGCGTGGGATAGGGAGGGTGGGAGGGAGATGCAAGAGGGAGGAGATATGGGGATATATGTATATGTATAGCTGATCCACTTTGTTATAAAGCAGAAACTAACACACCATTGTAAAGCAATTATACTCCAGTAAAGATGTTAAAAAAAAAATTGGGGTCTGTATGATATACTGATACAAGTGAAAGAAAAAAACTCATACTGTGTAATAATACATTTGTTAGAACCATCAATACTTTAAAAAGCTCTTTTATACCTTGTGTGTTTAGCAAAGAGAAATCATAGTATATGCCAATCTGGCAGGAGAGGTAGTATGCAACCAGCCCTTGCGACCTAGGCAAACCCTAGATTCTTCCTCACTGTCAGCACTTGAGGTCATATAAAATGTTTGCAGTGACAATTGTGTATTTGATCATAAGGTACTTGTTTAGAAATGGAGCATTGTGTAGATAGTAAAAGAGGTATCTAGCTTAAATACATTACGGTTCCTGTCAGTATTGTTATAGTCTTGATTCAATAAGAGGTATGCCCTGGGTGAACTTTAGCACAGCAGGTTCCAACAGGAAGGGTGCAGATGCTGTTCACCGAAAGAGTAAGCAGTTTTCTTCCAGTAAACCACTCAGTTAGCTAATACTGAATAAAGAATAGAAGAATATTTTAAGGAGCGAAGAAGAAAGAAGTGAGAAGCTAATAACCTGACGTTTTCAGTGGGGCTGGTTTAGACTTAATCTGCTTGCTCTTTTCCCACGGTCAAATGTTGGTTTATTTGTGTTTAGGTTTTGTACAGTATTGGAATACTGTGAGGGAAATGATCTGGATTTCTACCTGAAACAGCACAAATTAATGTCGGAGAAAGAGGCCCGATCCATTATCATGCAGATTGTGAATGCTTTAAAGTACTTAAATGAAATAAAACCTCCCATCATACACTATGACCTCAAACCAGGTATGTCTAATTTTTAGGAGACAGTATTGGTAGTATTTCTTTGGTCTTATAAGTGACTTTTAATTTTATAAAGTTAGGGGACTTGGCTGGGGACCAAGAAGGCCTAATAACATCTGACTTTAAATTGCCTGGGTAGTGGGAATAAGAGAGTCCCGGCCACACAGCACTGGGTTTAGGAGGGTGGGTCGTATTAAATGCTCTGGAGAAACAATGCCCTTGTCTTAGAGCCAGGGCAGTTCATGATGTCAGTCCGATTAAGAAAGAACTGCTCTGGCAAGCTCGGTTATGTTTTTTCCCATTACTCACACTGCATAGCAGTTCCTCTACTCCAAGTCTCTCTGATAAGTGCCCCCACATTAACAAATTAGTTTACACATATGCCTCCCATTTCATTAAATTCCGAGTGGAATTTTCCATCTTTTCTCATGGTTACTATCTAACATTGATAGTCACCAGTCGAGTAGAGAGCAGTTAGACTTCTTACTTCTGTCTGTTGTTGTCATTCTGAGCTGTTGCTTAGAAGTCTGCCTATGTTGTCTGTAGACAGCTCTAACCAGCTGAGCTTAGGTGTTGGGAAGATTCCCATTTACCTCCTGGTGGGCACAGTTGTTAACTTTGCTTTCCTCTTCTGATAGCTACATGTTAAATCTCACTATTCACTATTCTTTAATGTTCTAGTATAATTCAAATGACTAAAAAATTCATCACAATGAAGTGATTTTTTTAAAAGATGGCTGTTGTGTGATTGGGTTTTCTGTCACTGAATCCATTACATTTTCCTGCCCCAGGAGCTGTAGGTGGCACTGTGGTACTAGCTTAGATTCCCTTGTATGTTTTCTTTGATTTTTTTCCCCCCCCCTGAAACTACTGTCCTAAACAGGGTGGTTAAGAGATCCTTACTGAAAGTTCGGATGTAACTTTCCCACTATTTTTGACCAACCATAGAAGTGATACTTTACTTTGGCTAGTTAATTATTTTTTTCCACTGCTCATAGTGGTGGTTTTGGCACATTAAGCAGGTGATTCTTGGAAAAGAGAAATTTGCCGCCAGACACTTACAACTCTCCCCTAGCATCTAGAGTCCAGATCGTTTTATTCCAGAGATTTAAATGTTTGTTGTTATATGTAAGAGTTTCAGTTCAGTTGTCCTCTTCTTGCCTGTTATTACCTTGGTTTATTTTAATTAGTAAGTCTTTTTTATTCATGAAGATTTTTATCTTTTTAGGTAATATTCTTTTAGTAAATGGTACAGCATGTGGAGAGATAAAAATCACAGATTTTGGTCTTTCCAAGATCATGGATGACGATAGCTACAATTCAGTGGATGGCATGGAGCTAACATCACAAGGTGCTGGTACTTACTGGTAGGTACCTGGGAGATATGTCAAGTTGGCTGATAGAGATGTGGCTGTGCTATACTGAAGTGTTGGTAATTATTAATTAAACTACATCCTGTCTGCTTAGGCAAAAATGCTGTATACCATAGTAGACTTTCCAAATATTTGCTGTCTTTTCAACAGTTTGACTCTTTGTATTTACATGAATTTGTCTTAATTTGTCTTTCTGTTCTTGAAAAACCATTGAGAAAGAGATTATGTGTGGCCAGGTGTTTGAGTTGTTTGTTTCCTCCATAGGTTTGCCCCTACTGAGTAGATAGAGAATGAGGTTGCTCATGTGTATGTACAGAATGGCCTTAAATTCTTTCCAGAATTTCAAATGCAGGTCTCTCTCTTCATGAGTTAATGGGATGAGGGATTTGTTTGTAGAGTTGCCTGAGGATGGTGGACTCTCAAGAACTAAGGAGTTGTGAAGATTAGGATGTAAAATAACCATAGCATCCCTTGAAATCTAAACAGGAAAACACGAGCATGGTTTACCAAGAAATTTATCCATTTCTGGCAGCCATGTTCTAAAAGGTTTTGAGCCACATATCTTCCCATCTGTTGTCACTCATCTACCCTCAGCCACCCCACCCCAGCTAGCTCTGCCTGCCTGTTCTATGCCCTATCCTACTCTGCCTAGTATTACTTTTGACAGTGAGAACCGTAAAAGATACCTGCAGCTCAGGCATTTGACTTTGTGATTGTAAAGGCATGTTACCAGAGCTTTCTTTTCACTTCTGTGGTGGTGACACAAAGCCATACATTGGATGTGTAATTCTGAACATGGAAAAGCCTCCAGTAGCACTAAGGGAGGGGGAATATATACTGTTAAACCCCAGGGTCAGTTGGCCAAATCACTTATGTTTGAGACTGAAGGGCCCTGGCCCTTAGCAGATTAGTGACTCTCGGAATGAGGCTGTTGATCTGAAACAGACAGAGAAGAGGGGGACGTCAGTCCTGGTCTTACCACTCCCATCATATTAAAGAAAGACTCAATCATATCCTGCTAGAAACACCATGTACACACAATTTCAACTTTCCCTTGCTCCGTATTGTTTGTGGAGATGGTACCTATAGTGAAAATCAGTCCCTAAATTAAAACTTTGAGATTCTAGGTTTAAAATAGAAGCTACATTTACAGTGTTTATTCACTTGGTGGTTGTTGTGGGTTCCTGTCAGTAAATGATACAAAAATATCTGTTGTTGGAAATTCTGGAAGAAGGTCTATACCTCTGTTATATAAATTCACCGGAACTTGGATTTTAGCTTTTCATTTGATAGCTGTTCTTTTTTAAAGGTAAAGATTTTTCATGTTTAAATTAATTATCTCATTGCTGCCTATTGCTCTATTTGCTAAGCTATAAAATTCAGTGGTTGGAATTTAAATAAAAATATATAATGTTTGGGATTTGCTTCAAAGTAATCTGGGGGAGGTGGAGAGGGGTGTATATGAACAAAGATTTGCCGCATGTTGACAATTATTGAAGCTGGATGATGTTTACTTGGGGTTCATTTTACGATTCTTTCTACTTTAGATCATATTTGAAGATTTTTTTTTCATGATAAAGAGTAAAGTAGAGAGGGAGCTACTGAGAAAATTAATTTTATGGGTTTCTATGAAGTTTTAAAAAGTCTCCATATTGGAGACTTTAATCACCATCCTCAATGTTTCATCCTCGTATTATGTCCCAGACACATACAGATAGAATGGGAGGACATAACAGATTTTAAGTGATTGTTTGCGGCATTTGGTTGTTCCAGAATTCTTCTACATGGAATACTACTTTTAAATAAGTAATCCCTAGACTAGGCCTTGAGAATCATTTTTCTCTATGAGGATTTTATCATGATGGCATATGCAACCATGTTTGTCTTTTAAACACAATTTAGTGTAGTATCTTAGAACTGTCTTCTACTCTCCCTCCCAGAGTCCTTGATAGGGACTTAGAATGCTTATTATTTGGGTGAAGAACTAGTGTATTTCTTCATTTATAGATGGGGAAACTGAGTCCTAGAAAGTGATATGCCAGACTTGTACTATTAAGGGACAGTGTCTATTTGGCCAAATTATTGCTCTGCATTTGGATAAGTCCAACAACCTCTGTTCTTCCTCACCACAAACAAGAACTTACTTCTTCCCCACTACTTCCACCAAAAAGTTATAAGTACATTAAAAAAATCATTTTAGAATCAAGGTTCTATTTGTTATTTATCCAAGATCATATTTAAGTTATGTATATTAAAGAATCAAGAACCATGAAAACTTAATGGTTCAGGGAGGTTTTAGTGGCATTTGGAAGAGCTGTTCTTTTTATGGATTCTTTTGTCTATATTTTTATTTCTTCGCCTTTCTCTCTCCCCCACCCCCCTTTGTGAGTTCTCTGTCTATATTTTCACTTTTCAATGTGTGTTTTGGCTAAAAGCTTTCGTTGTGAAATAATAATCTAGGTCAGTGGTCTTAATCATTTAAAAATGACTGTTAAAAATAAAAAGGAACAACGTGAAACTAAACTTCTTTAAAAAAAAAAAAGAAAGAAAAAAAAGCCCATCATCTGAACATTTTCTGCCTCTCAACTCTTGTGATTCCCTTCCAGCTATACATTTAGATTTCTATACCAGAAGCACAGCGGGGTTTATAATAGTTTTTCACAGAATTGATTTTGCCAGCATGAAATCTGCAGAAATCAGTCTGTTATCTTCAGAATTCTGCCTTCCAGCTGGGCTATGGCGAAGACTCCAGGCAGTGAGGAGAAACATATTTATTTGGTTTCCTAAATGCTAAGAGGCACTTACCTTCCACACCATACAATTTGGTGTGGTTGGCTGTCCAGCTAGTCTTTTTAGAGGCCAGGGGTGGGTGGGGAAGGAAGGAATTCAGATGAGGATTGAGTTGGGCTAATAACTAGTAGTTTGTTTGGCTTTTTGTAAACTATTTGTTAGTCTTCCATAAGCCCCTGATCACCCTTAAAGTAGGGAATGTAAAATATCCTTTCATAATATGAACTTTAATGTCACCATTGACTATAATTGTAGTTATTTTTAGTCTAGATTTCCAAAAGAGGCTACCTTAAGAAGACAGAATAGCCACTCCCCTCAGAGATTTGTACTGGGTCCTGAATTCATTTGGACTTTTAAAATAGTAATTTATTTTGGAGACATCTTCTTCTGCCAGCCTGAAAGGAAATCACACCACTTCTAGTTGCATTTTAATGTTTGTTGCTGCAGCTGTCATAAAAGGGAGTGCACTTCTTTTGTGCTCCCCCTCCTTTTAAAAACTTGTTGAATGACACCTTATATTAGGCACAGCACTGGGAAAGGAGGCTGGGGTGGGTAAAGTAGGAACTAGGGAGAATATTCACCTCTCTCCGTAAATAAGAAACATGTATTTTAAGGCTTTATAATAGGACATTGCTGCCTCCTTAAGTTAGAGTGTCTTTTCATCTACTTTATCCAGCTGGGTCTAAGCTGGCTTTTCAACTGTTAAGATTCAGATATTTTTATTTCTAACAGGGTCTTTATTTTGCCTTTTTGTAAATGTCTTAGATTTATACAGTCTTTTTCCTAAGAATTTTTATTTCCCTTTTGTCCCAGGTATTTACCACCAGAGTGTTTTGTGGTTGGGAAAGAACCACCAAAGATCTCAAATAAAGTTGACGTCTGGTCAGTGGGTGTGATCTTCTACCAGTGTCTTTATGGAAGGAAGGTAATGAAGACGGTTGGATGTGGTGGCTTCTGTCTTAGGTGGTGCATGTACACAGTGGCATTGTGTGGATTATTCTCTTGTCGTTAATCATTGGGTTATACAGAATGGAATCCTGAAAGTTGTGGTTTGAAGAAAATACAGACTTTGATTATAAAAGCTTTATGCATAAGCAGAAATTTTCAGTCCCAGGGCACCTAATGAATTCTGCGGGGCTGTTGAAGACATGCATTTTTTGCTGTTCTCAGATCCAGTCTATGTTTTGATTCTGATAATATGTACAGGGAAATATATGAAATAGTTTACTAAAGTATACAGTCTTCCCAAGAGCCATTCTTAAGGGTCCCAAGAATTGAAACTTGAAAAATCTGCAAGGCTTCTTATTGCCAACCACCCCATTAGTTAGAGCTTTTATTAATAAAAGCATGCTTTGTATTTCTGTACCGGGAGGTGACGTCAGAAAGTACTCATTGTCTGTTACTTCTGGTAAAGGTGATATATTATTTGCGTAAGTAAAAATGTAGATGGTAAACTACATCTAATGAATTGTTACATTTGTGTTTTCCTTGTGAGCATAATATCTTGTATAAATGTATATATTGGGATCCAGTTGTATATTTATATTCTTATTTCTGCTACCAGTGTGTTTGTGTGTTGTAGCGTTTCCCATTGGGCTGTGGGTTTAAGCCATTTGGGAGTTCTGCAACTTCCTTAGACTCCTAATATTTTGATTACAATCTCCAGACCAAACTCTTAATTCAGATCTCAGCTTCCTCTTTAACTTCTCCTTGGGCTTTGTTTCTTTATTGTACCTATCTAACATGGGGAAACTATTCAGAACTAATAGGGGTTAATTATTATTTATACTCTGATATTGTGGAAGTGCTGCTGATAATGGTGGTAGAGGTTATCTAGAAAGAATCGTGATCTCAGTAGAAACACTGTAGAGATGACACTAGGTGTGAACTTATTTTTTTTAGGAGTTTATTAGAAGATAGTAATTTGTGGCACAGATGAAGCCACTCACTGAGTAGCCCCGACTCTGTTTTTTTCCCACTTTGTCGGTACCCGTCTCCTCTTTCACTTCCTTTCCATTTCTTCATCTGTGTCTCGGGTCTGTCAGTGGCACACATATATATTGCTAAAGCCCACAGGTATCACTCAGGGCAAAAGAGGTTGCTGGGTCCTGCTCTGAATCTTCTTTATCTTTGCTGTAAGCAAAGCTTAGCAGAGGTGTTGTGATATTGCAGATGCTGCTTCTGGTCCCAGCTCTGCCTTAACCTAGATGTTGGAATTTGAGCAAGTTACTTAAGCTCTGAGCCTTTCCATCCATTATCTATAAAATGAGAGAATTAGAGGAGATCATCTCCAAAGTTCCTTCTAGCAGTTCTTGTTGAGATGTGTCTTCTCCTTTCCTTTCTCTTTGGTTTTGAATTGTGTTCTCTCTCTCTCTCTCTCAATTAATTAATTAATTAATTAATTAATTAATTTATAGCTGTGTCGGGTCTTCGTTGCTGCATGCGGGCTTTTCTCTAGTTGTGGCGAGCAGGGGCTACTCTTGGTTGTGGTGTGTGAGCTTCTCATTGCGGTGGCTTCTCTTGTTGCGGAGCACAGGCTCTAGGCGTGCAGGCTTCAGTAGTTGTGGCATGTGGGCTCAGTAGTTGTGGCTTGTGGGCTCTAGAGCGCAGCCTCAGTAGTTGTGGCGCACAGGCTTAGTTGCTCCGCAGCCTGTGGGATCTTCCCGGACCAGGGCTCAAACCCGTGTCCCTTGCATTGGCAGGCGGATTCCTAACCACTGTGCCACCTGGGAAGTCTGTGTTCTCTCTAATTTTAACCAGAGGCCTACCTTTGTTTGTTTTGTTTTTATATGATAGCCTTTTGGCCATAACCAGTCCCAGCAAGACATTCTACAAGAAAATACTATCCTCAAAGCTACTGAAGTGCAGTTCCCGCCAAAGCCAGTAGTAACACCTGAAGCAAAGGTAAGTTTCGACCCATCGGCCAGCAGAAATGTCTGCTTTGCTTTCTCTATTATTTCTCTGGGTAATTTGTCCAACCCCTACCTTCTTCTCCCCCTCTCTTCCCACAGCAAACATTTATTGGGTGCCTGTTAAGTACTAGACACTGTTCTAGGTAGTGGAGGGAGCTGGGACTGTGCGGCAGTGAACTACACAGACCAGGTCCCTATACTTACGGAGTTTACACTTCACTAGGTGAGACGAACGGTAACTAGAAATGAATACATTTCAGGTGGTGATAAATGTTTTGAAGAAAACAAATCGGAGTAAGGGAGTAGAGAGGGGGGAACCCCCTTTTTTGATGGCATGGTCGGGGAAGGCCTCAGTGATGAAGTGACTTTTTTGAACCGTCTTGACTGATGTGAAGGCGGGAGCCATGTATAGATTTGGGAGAAGAATATTCTGAGCAGAGAGAAGTGAATAACACTCATATGTGAGTGTGAGCTTAGCAGGTCCACAGAGCAGGCCGAGCAGAGGGGAGAGTAGTAGGAGAGGCAGCAGGATAGATTGTAAACTAATGGAAGGCAGTTGAAGGTTTTAATCAGGGCAACTTTGTGATCTGATTGCTGTTTCAAAAGCCTGCCCTGGCAGCTGTGTAGAGGGAAAGTTCAAGGCAAAAGGAGTTTATTTGATTGGTGCCCATCCCAAGAAAACCTTCCAGCTCCAGGTATCTCACTAAGAAAGCTTAATTTTTAAAGGCCAAAGGATCCTTATGTTCATTTCTGTGAATTTGTTATTTTCCAAATGCTTTAATAAAGCAACTATGTGTAGGTGTCTTTGCTTTTGAAAAACCAGGAATTTTATTAATTAAACATGAAAAAAATAGAAAATCAGTAGTTCATTTTATGTTTTAGATATATTAAAATAGACTTTACTTTTCAGAGCAGTTTTAGATTCACAGCAAAACTGAGTGGAAAATAAAGCATTGCCATATACTCCCTGCTGACGCAGCCACCCCCTCCGCGGATGCACAGCCTTGCCCCTGTCAGCATCCTGCACCAGAGTGGTACATCTGCTACGATCAGTGGACCTACATCCAGGCATCATTACCACCCGAATGTAAAGGATGGACCTTGGATGATAATATTTTAGATTTTTAAAAATTGGTTCAATTTAAAATAATTATATTGTAAGGCTGTGATTAAATAGAACTGGCTGGTTAAGAAATGGGAGAAGACAGATAATCTATGTAAGGGCCTTTGTGTTTACAATTGTAGAAGCTGAGGCTACATAGCTCTTCGTACCTAGCACAAAGGAAACCTCCATGTTGGTAGTGAATTAGGATTCCGAATCAGTAAGTTTTTATGTCTGCAGGACTCTTGAGGAGACAAGCCCTGTTCAGGTTTTCCTTTACTACTTAGATGTAGTAGTGCCTGAGCATTTGCCTGATGATCTTTCAGGGAAAAATAAGATACACCGAGAAAGCATTTACCCATCTGTGACACACTGTAGTGTTGGTCAGTGTTGGTCTCCTCACCCTGCACGTGGTGATAGTTTGTCACTACAATTTCCACTTCCTCAGGAAGTTCACACGAGACCGTGGTTTGTAGATGCAGAACTATGAAGTTAGACTGTGCCCATGCACATCAGCCAAGGCAGAGAGAGGGAGTTTTGCGTTGGTCTTTGTGCTTTGGGGACAGAGATCTTTAGAGGTCATGCCCCGTGCCCCCTCGGGAATGGCTCAGCCATCTTCGCTGGGGAAGGAGCCAGCGGCCACAGAGAGATGCTGCGTCTGGCATGTCTCTCCTGGGTCTGCCTGGTAGTTTCCGGGCAAGGCCCTAAAGCCCCTTCTCTTTAGGAGACGTTTGCTCTGGGCCCTGGCAGCTGCTACAGAACCTCCTGGGTCCCCTCTTGGGGTGCCAGGATTATCTGCTTCAGGCTTCTTCAAGAAACTTTCCTTTCAGGCGTTTATTCGACGATGCTTGGCCTACCGAAAGGAGGACCGCATCGACGTCCAGCAGTTGGCCTGTGACCCCTACTTGCTTCCTCACATCCGAAAGTCGGTCTCCACAAGTAGCCCTGCTGGAGCTGCTATTGCATCAACCTCTGGGGCGTCCAATAACAGTTCTTCGAATTGAGACCCACTCCTAGCCACAAACTGTTCAACACACACAAAGTGGACTAATGGCATTCAGCAGCGGGTTTGGAACATAGCGAATCCAAATGGATCTCATGAAACCTGTACCAGGTGCTTTTATTTTCTTGCTTTTTTCCCATCCATAGAGCATGACAGCATCGATTCTCATTGAGGAGAAACCTTGGGCAGCTCTGGCCAGGCCTCGTAGGAAAAGGCCCCGCCCAAGGTTCCGGCGTCAACGGCCACTGCGTGTGGCTGCTCTGAGTGAGGAAAAAATTAAAAAGAAAAACTGGTTCCATGTACTGTGAACTTGAAAACATGCAGACTCAGGGGGGGGGTCCCTGATGCAGTGCTTCAGATGAAGAATGTGGACTTGAAAATACAAGACTGGGCTAGTCCAGTGTCTATATTTAAACTTGTTCTTTTCTTTTAATAAAGTTTAGGTAACATCTCCTGAAAAGCTTGTAGCACAAAGGCTCGGCTGGGGATGGTGTTTGACTTCGGAGGAAAAAAGTTGCTATTGCCCGTTAAAGGCACTAGAGTTAGTGTTTTATCCCTAAATAATTTCAGTTTTTAAAAACATGCAGCTTCCCTCCCCCCTTTTTTATTTTTGAAAGAATACATTTGGTCATAAAGTGAAACCCGTATTAGCAAGTACGTGGCAATGTTCATTCCAGTCAGATGCAGCTTTCTCCTCCGTCTGGTCTCCTGTTTGCAATTGCTTCCCTCATCTCAGTAGGGAAAAAATTGAGTGGGAGTACTGAGATGTGTGGGTTTTTGCCATTGGACAAAGAATGAGGTTAGAACTCTGCAGCTTGGAGTCTCTCTAGGTTTTCAACTATTTCTTCACAATTTGAACACTTGACGGTTGCCCCTTTTAATTTATTTGAAGTGCTATTTTTTTAAATAAAGGTTCATCTGTCCATGCAGTCCTCTTGGATTCTCTGAATGTAGTAACTATTGAAACTGTTCCAAAGGTAGGCAAAAAATGGGCTGGGGAGCCAAATGCTCCAGGGATCAGGAGTCCTACCCACAGTCTCGTGTGTGCTTGCTAAATGGTGTACATTTCTTGTTAGCCATGATATTAAAACTTGATCAGCACATAAGCTTTCCTCTGTTAGATCTTTTGGCAGGAAACAACCTCCAAACCCCTAAATTTTGTGGGTGTGTGCTGGTGTGTGTGTCTGTGTGTGCGTGTGCACGCACACACTTTGTCTAACTCGCTTTAATAGATTCATTGAAGTTAAATAATCTCAAAGGAAATAGGTATTTCAAATATGAACATTCTCTTGGAACTAATTTTTTTTAAATTTGGTTGTTTCTGAGATGTATGATCAACTGAAGATGGAGCTGAAATGGGAGCCGCATGGCCCCACCGTGCCCTTGAAACAGCAGAGCACTCGACAGTAGAGGGGGAAGGAGGCCAGAGTCTGAACATGTGGTAGCCAGCTTGGAATGTTACTGACATATGTGGCAAAAGGGCTCAGCCAGAAATATTTAAAGATGCAGCATTCAGGCATGCGAGTTCCCTAGGCAGGGGGGAGGGCAGTCAGGAAGGGTAGAGAGCTCTCAAATGACTCATGACTAGTATTTCTTTTACATGTGAAAAATGCCAGTAGTGACACATTTTCTAGGACCTTTGTTTGTTTTGTGGACTTGCCCCACTCTCTCCAGTGTCAGGAGATCTTAAGGGAAGATGGAGTGTTCCAAATTGGAGAGAGGTTCGTGGGTGTATTGTCGTGTGGAACTCTGAAGGGAAGGAAGTCAGCTCCAGAGTCCTTGTTGCCCCTAGCTTTCCAAAGCGATTTTGTTGCAATATATATATTTCTACACATGTATGTATCGTACCTTTTTTTTAAACCATTACTTTCACGCTGCTAAGCAGAGTACCCATGGGGTCTCAAAGGTTGAGCACAACACCGAAAGGATGGTGTCTGTATACATGAAGAGATGGATGAAGTTGAGACCATGTTTAAACTTACTCAAGATAATTAAGTTCTGTTCCTCTTTTCTTCCCTCTCATTCAATGATCTTGAAGTGTTTGTTTAATTTTTAACTTTCTTTTAAGGATGAAGGAATGCTGCATCTTTAAGACTTCCCTCTAACTTCCTGCCTCCTTTCCCCCAAGTTCTTATGAGTGAAGCTGTAGGACTTTATTTGGTGATCTACTTTTTCTACCCTCATTTTGAAGAAGGGATGCCCTCTCTTCTTGCTTTTATTGGGTCTAGGGCTTGGTTGGAGCTGATTGGGCTTGGTTGAGTCTGGCCAAGGCCTCTTTCCACTGCATGGATAAGCCCCAGGGAACATGCAGAATGTTGACCTTTTCTAGACTTGTAAGTAACCAGTGAAATCACTAAGTGGAGTTCTTCCATGACATATTTTGTTAATATGGGTTTCACTTTTTCCAAGGATAATCCCTCATTGCCACAATGTTGATTTACTTTAAACAATGACAAAAAAATGTGTACTAATTTGTAATTAAATCCAGCCAGACTGTTTTGGCTTTTCCCAATTTGGGGGGTGGGGAAAATATTAAAATAAGTTTTAAGAAGTGAATTTCCCAGCCTCTTGATTTTACTCTAGTTCTCCAGCTTCAAACGGGGGCCCTTAACCACCTAGAGTATAGCTAGAGGAATCCTGGCAGCTGGCAGAATCCCAGTGGACGTTGCAGGCATGATGGGAATGTGTGGATTCATGCAACATCTTTTATACCCCCGATGTGCCAACAGCTAGGCTTGTGGGTGGGAATACTGCAATGAACAGAATGGGGAAGGCCCAGCCATGACCATGAGCTCACCATTCAGGGGTAAAGGCACTGGGCCCCAGGAAGGGATGGAATACAGGGGTCGAGGAGGAGGACTTGGGCTCTGAATCGTCCATCATGACATGGGCAGCTGTAAATAGAGAATCGCCAGTCAGAGCCGTACGCACCCCACTCTGTGGCTGACCTGGACACATCTGCTGTCCTTTTTAGAGGGTTTGTTTCTTGCCTGCTTTCTAGTCCAGGAAGGACAGGTTTTCCTCCAGCTGAGAAGATGAGCAGTCAAGGAGCTCTTGTGTTTCTTAATTTAGAAAATAACTCTCCTTAAACATAGTTATCTCCTCGAATCCTAGAGCTAGAAGCAAGCTTTGGGTCCAGTTCCTTGCTCCTAAGAAGGCGAAGTTTACAACTAACTCGACCCACCTTTGGCAATCTTTTGCTGTCCGAGAATCTTTTCCTTCTTTCCATTACTCATCATTCCAATCACTCAAGCCCTCTTCATCTGTAATTAAAATCCACGTGGGGTTAAGTGGGAGAGAGACATGGTGCACAAACTAGCTGTTCTGTTTTAGTTTCTTAAGGCAGAATCACCTAGAGGTTAAGAGCCTGGGCTTTAGAATTAGGTCTGGTTCAAATCCCCCCTCTGCAAGCTTCAGGAATATCTCTTTGCATGGTTATAGTGAGGAGTAGAAATAAGGTATTTAAAGTACCTGGCACATAAGAAGGAAATCAAAAAGTGTGGTTTGAAAAAGATCACAAGATTTAGTGAGACTCCCAAGTTTGCTGGTTGAGGGTCAGAGCCTTTCTACTCTCCAGGTTGTCAGGAGATTTTGTCTGGAGTAGTGATGTAGACCTTTCAGCAGCCTTCCTCTCTGGCTTGAGATTCAGTATCAACCTCTGTCCTGCAAGGTCAGCAGCCTTCTCTTACCCTGCATCTAGGACTGCTTCTGGCTGAGTGTGGGAGGGGGCGTTGTATAGGCCAGTGGGGCCACCAGTCCAGCAGCAGCAGCAGCACCTGGGAACCTGTTAAGAATGTATGTTCTCAGCCGCCCCCCTCCCATTATCTGTCTCCCAGATGGCATAAGCACTGAAGGTCACAAGCCCTACTGACCGTATCATCCACCCCAGCAAGGGGGCAGCTGGAGGGTGGCTCTCAGGGCTTGTCTAAACTCACCCAGCTGGAAGACAGAGATGGCTTTGTTTTATTTTTTGTGTTGGGGATAAAAATCTACTTGAAGCTCTGGGCTGTCCTAGGACCAGATGTCATTTATATGCCCTTTTATACCCTTATACCGGTGCCTTGGTACCTAACAGTATACTCAAGAATCATTCACTCCTTCAGGCAAAGCTTCTTACCTTTGGCCTTCTCTTAAAATATATGTAACAACTTATCAGTTCCTTCTTGTGAATTAATTTATCACATTTTTCTTTTATCTGAGGGGTCCAGGGCTCCGGAGGACTGAGATCTGGGTCTGCTTATGAATCCAGCCTGGTAATCTGGATCCGGGCTGAGGAGATCCTGGGGCTGAGCTGCAGCTCCTTGGAAGGGCTCTGGGGAGGAGAGAGTTGCAGAGAGATCGTGGGGAGAGGAGGTGGGACTCCGGCCGATGCCAAGCTCTGTGGGTGGGTTGGGGGAACCTGCCAGAGGCTAGGAAAACAGGCAGGCCCGGGAGCAGGTCTGGGGCATGGTAGGGGCAAGGAATAAAGAGCTCTATTGTGCCGGGGAAGCTCGCAGGGCCTGAGACAGGCTGGCCGGCGGAGGGGCGTGTGTGGTGCTGGGCAAGAGACACACCCCGTGGTGTGTAGGGGTCAGAGAGCGGCGGGCCACCGGTCAGGCCTGGGTGTGGCGGTAAGTGCCCCGCCAGAAGACTGTGGTAACCTCAACCTCCTTGGCCTCCAGGCACAGCCTGCCACTGTGGTGGCCTCCTGTGCTGTCCCAGCCTTTGCACCCCCAAGGCAGCTTGGGGGAGGAGCTGCAGAGGGCGGTATCAGCAAACAGAAGGGGCTCTCGCACTGCTACTTTGCAGAGAAGTTCCTCAGCTGTGTTGCTTCGTAGAAGCATCTCGCTGATTTTATGTATGAGGAAGCCAAAGCCCAGATTGATTTGGCGACTGGTAGTAGGTAGGTAGAGCAGGATCGAAGGGGAGGGACCGCAGGCTTGAACGTTTTGTGAGGTGGATTCTCTGAGTGCCATCTTTGGGCAGAGAGCATTGGAGCTAAAGGCTGCACCTTGGCGCCCAGCCGGAAGCATATCTTTCTCTAATCTTGGGTTCCACTGCCCCGGGGCTCCCTTCACTGAGTACCCCCTCCCTCAGGACTAGCCTTTAGAAATCTACTTGGAGACCCAGCTGGCTTGGGCAGCAGCCGTGCCTCTGCTGTCCTGAGCTAGAAGTGAAGTTAGGTGGGAAGAAGGGGCCATGGTTTCCCAGAACGTTCCTGCCTCAGGTTCCCTAAGCCCTCTTACCGTGTCATCTTGCTTTGTAGATGAGGAAGTGAAAAATCCTGTAACTCCCTGTTCCTGTGTCCTAATTGACAGGTGGGGATCAGACCCTTTGTCTTGACTGCTCATGGTCACTGTAAGTCTTGAAGGGGGTGAGAGATGTAAAGATGTTTTCAGCAACTGAAAAAGTAGAAAGCAGAGGGTGTTGCTAGATGCCTCCTCTGAGTCACAGGGGCCCTTGGAGAGGTGTCTGCAAGACACAGAAGGCCCTCCAGTGCAGGTGGGCCCTGGCCTGTTTCTAGAAGGAAGACTGTCCTAGAGTCAGACTCAGCCCTGTGCCCTAAGAGAAGGGCATGCATGAAAAGGAAGGTCTTTCCCTACAAATTAATTTCAGGAGCCATTGCTGCTTCGCATCTACAGACTCCCAGAACCCTGCCCACAACCTTAATGCTAACCCTGCTCCTCAGTCCACGTGAACCAGACAGAACTGGGCCTGGTTTTGGTATCTGATAAAACAAGACAACAGGAGAGCTCCTAGTGAAGACTGCATGCTCTGCGGCCCTGGGCCAGGCACTCACACACACTGAGCTACAGTTGTCACAGCTCTAAACTTCATGCGTCCACTCAAAACACTTCTCTTGAGACCTTTCTGTTTCTAATACGTTGGGCTAGGCTGTGTGGGGTGTAAAAAGGTACATCAGACTCGGCTCCTGCGTTATAATTTAGTAGCTACATGTAATAAATGTAAGCTTGGAGCTGATGAATTCCATGAGTGAGATGAGGTTCCTGGGGATTCGGGAGATGGCGATGAACTGGGCTTTGAAAGATGGGCAGAATGAAAGAGAGTGAGGAAGGGCAGTGTTTGCAGCAAAGGGTCCTTCACCCATTCTGTGCTCTTGCCATGAAGTGTCTGTCATGCCTAGATCTCTCCCTGCACTCTCATGCCTCCAGGACTTGGTCATCTGAGCATCTTTGAAAACTCAGCTCAAGCGTCCCCTGCAGCCTTCCTTCCTCTGGGCTCTCACAGCACCTTGAACACCTCTCCCTTACTTCTCTGCCTTGTCGTGTGTCTGTGTGTGTGTGAGCCCAGGGCGTGGCTCAAGGAACGACGGGTCGTTGGCCTGCTGAAGCACAGTTCCTGGAAGGGGAAGTCGGGCTGGACAGGTGGGGGTGAGAGACCTTCGACGTGAGACCGAGGAGGAGGTCGGGGCAGTGTGTTGGATGCAGGTCTTTGGTCAGGGAGTGAGCAGATCGGAGCTGGGCAGGGACAGCCGGGGGGCCTGTGTAGCTGGTTCCAGCTCTTCAACAGCAGTATTTTTCAAATTTCTTTGATGGCAAGCCGCAAAAAGAAACCCTTAACATCTCAACCCAACGCACATTTCACAGACTAGAACTTAGCTCATGTGCAATGCACTGATATTTACCGTTTTACTTCATCTTAAAAACGCTGGTCACCAGCCGCTGGTGCCCCAGCCTGTGCCTGCTGCTGCTTCGCTGCGGGCTGCGGCCGGGTCTGGCCGTCTCTCGCAGCTGGAGTGCGGGTGCTGGGCCAGCTGGGTGCAGCCACCTGCGTGTGGGGCTCTGTTCCACCCGGGGAGGCTCTGCCTTCGGTCAGGATCTGGGAGGGCCACACAAAACTGGGGGCAGGAACTGGGCCCAGCCCTGCATTCGGAGTGTCAAGTACGGAGACTGGAGAAAACCTCATCCTGCCTGTCCTTCCTGAGTTGGGAATTGGGAGTCAGGACCCCCCTCTTGAAGCCTCAGGGGACCTCGTGAAGAGAGGGATGCAGGAGCAGCTGGCCCAGCTAGAGCTGTGGACCTGCGCAGGCCTCGACTCCTGGCTTGCCCTGTCCTCAGTGCAAGGACAGGCTAAGAGGACCTGCACCTCCAGGTTGGGAGAGGGCCCCGTAGAGCAGACAGGGTGATGCGACATCCCTGTCTGCCTGCTCTGGCACCAGCTGGGTAGGGCAGTAGAAGGAAGGTTTTGGGAACTGCATCCTTCAGCTCAGCTCTGTCGCCCCCTCTTGTTTGTGGCGGTGCCTGAGGCCAACCTCTACTCCTCTCTCAGCCTCCATTGGCCAGCTTGTTTCTGACCTGCTGAAGCCTCCTGAGTAGACACAGGAGCCAGTGAGGATCCTGGAGGCATTGGATTTGTGAGCCCCCTGCTCTGCGCTTGCCCTGGGGCCCTGCCGTTAGCTGTGGGCATCACTGTGGTGACTCCTGCAACTGGGCGGCACATCCAAACTAGATGCACGGGGAGGAAGTCTGCATGTCCTGCTTCCTGGAAGGGGTCATGAGGTAATTATCTCCTGTTCCCTGGGGAAGAAGAAGCTGGGGTTTGCAGTCCCTTCAAAGGAAGTTTTCTAATCCAGGCCTCAGGCTCGAAGTGAGTGGGTACAAACTCAGCTGCCCTTTTGGGAGTGGAGGGCCCTTCTCAGTGTCCTCCAATAAGAGGGAGTAAAGGAAAGAGCCTAGGGAAAGTGGGCAGACTTGTTTTTAGGTTACATTTGTGGCCATGATGGGGTAGACCAGGAGAAGACAGACAGCCGTAAAATTCCCCAGTAATGTGGATGTTGGAGAAATTTTTTTTTTCTTTTTTAGATTTATTTTTGGCTGTGTTGAGTCTTCGTTGCTGCGCGCGGGCTTTCTGTAATTGTGGTGAGCGGGGGCTACTCTTCGTTGCGGTGCGCGGGCTTCTCATTGCGGTGGTTTCTCTTGTTGTGGAGCACGGGCTGTAGGTGCACGGGCTTCAGTAGTTGTGGCATGCGGGCTCAGTAGTAGTGGCGCACGGGCTTAGTTGCTCTGCAGCATGTGGGATCTTCCCGGACCAGGGCTCGAACCCGTGTCCCCTGCATTGGCAGGCAGATTCTTAACCACTGCGCCACCAGGGAAGTCCTGGGAGAAATAATAGTTCTTTTAGGTGAACTGTCCCAAGATCACACAGCTGGAAGAGGTGGAGCCAAACCTTGAAACTTGGGTGTGTCTGAACCCCAAGCCTGCCTTCTTCCTTCCGTCTCAGGTCCTCAGTGCTGCGGACAAGGGGGGACTCAAAGGGCAGATTGCCTGAGTGGAGAGCCAAGGGTTTGAGGTGCAGGAGCCCAGGGAGAAGGCGGAAAGGTTGGGATCTGCCCAGACCAGCCCCAGGCTTGGCCAGACTTTTCCCCTGGCTTGGAAAGGTGCAGGGTGGGGAAAATTTTAGATGCTCCTTGGGGTTCATACCCCCTTAGCCTAGTTGCCTCAGGTAAGGACTGACCTTGTCTTTCTTTTCTTTTCTCTTCTCTTCCCTTTCTTTTTCTTTCTTTCATCAGATTTTGCCACCTAATTAGCCAGAGCCTTTAGTTGATCAGACTCTTTTTAAAAAATTTATTTGGCTTATTCGGGTCTTAGTTGCAGCACACAGGCTTCCCTCTAGTTGTGGCACGTGGGCTCCAGAGCGTGTGGGCTCAGTAGTTGGGGCGTGCAGGCTTAGTTGCCCGGTGGCATGTGGGATCTTAGTTCCCCAACCAGGTATTGAACCTGCGTTCCCTGCATTGGAAGGTGGACCAGATTCTTAACCACTGGACCACCAGGGAAGTCCCTCTTTCCTTTCTTCATGTTCTGCTATTCTACTTGGCCATCCAGTTGCATTCTTCCTGCCTTGTGTTCCTCTCTCCTAAGCTTTTGTTGTAGGCCCGGCTGCCAGGAGTGTCCACGGGCTCTGCTCCCCTGGGCACCCTCTGGCCGGAGAGGCTGCTGAGGTCCAGAACCAGGGAAGAAGAGACTAATGCAAGAGGAACCCTAAGCACAGTGAGTAATGATCCCAAAACGTGTACGTCAAAGGGCTCCTGAGACTCAGAAGGGAAGTGACTTGCCTGGAGGGCACCTGGATAGTGGGTGGCTGAGCTGGAATTCCAGCTCAACTCCGACCCCCAGGCCTGGACTCATCCCACTACTTCTGGACATGCGTTTATTAGCCAGCAGAAGTGGGCAGAGAGCTGCTTCTACCCGGTTTAGTTTACACTTCAGAACACCATTTTTACGTACAGTTAAACATGGAGATGTTCAGAGCAGGTGGGGAGGTTGTCTTGTTCTCTCAGGCAAAGGAAAACATCGTGTTGCAATCCTGATCAAACTGACCTGTGCAGCTCTCCCGGCCGGTGGGGTGGGGTCGAAAGGTAGGCAGGGTGCAGGGTAGGGAGTAAGGGAGATAACCCTGATGTCCAAACAGCAGAGGAAGATGGGAAGCAGGGAGGGTACTGACGTTTCCTGAATGTCTTTATCTAGGGGCCATGCCCTCCCTTTGCACAAAATATTTCATTCTCAGGACAAGATAGGAATTGTTACCCCGTTTACAAATACGAATTGTGACCTCACTGAGAGCTTCAGTAACTCACTGCATGTCACAAAGCAAGTAACTGGGAAAGTCAGGATTCTAACTCAGGTCTCTCTGACTCCAAAGTCTGTGCTCCTTCCTCTAAACTGGTTCTGATGAAATCAGCAGACCCACAGTGCCTTTGCTGCTGAGCGAGAGCCATTTCTCAGTATCGATTCCATTATAGTGAATATCATCTTGGCAAAACTCCCCTGGACTGGCTAAGTCCCCAGCATCTAGCCTGATGCCTGGGACACAGTAGGCCCTCAATAAATGGCTGTTTGAGCTTTAACAGGAACGAGGAGGAGGCAGTAGGCACAGAGGACACTGACCCTTTGGAAGTAGATGAGGTTCTGGGTGCTGATGAGGGGGTCCCTCTGAAAGCCCCAACCTCCTCACAACACCCAACACTCTTGCAGACTGTGACCACCTTCCACTGACAACTGGTGCTGCACAGGATCTTTAAGCGGTGGGGGACTGGGCTGGACTCTCCACAGGGAGAATTGCCCAGACGTCGCTGGCTCTCTGCCCTGCAAGCTCAAGATCTAAGACAGATGGTGGCCACGGACGTGGGCCCAGACAATCAGCAGAATACAATGCGTAACCCTGGCACGCTGGAGCAGGAAGCCTCACCCTCGGCAGAGACTAGAACAGGGCCTCAGAGACTTGAACAAACATCTGCCCCTGCTAGTAGCGCAACATACTTCCGTGCTCCTCAGCCCCTTCGTGGCAGTCTTCTCCGCCTGGAATATGGCAAAAATTGTGTCATTTTCCCCACTAAACAAAACTCTTCTAGGACTGCGACTCTGCTCGTCGTTGTTCCCCAGCAGCTAGCCCAGGGCTAGCCACCAGTGCTTGTTGAATGGGTGAACGAAGAAATGAGAGCATCTCTTGTGTACTGGGCACTCAGGGCACCGTGCTGGCGGGTGGCGGACTTTCTGGACCCACGTGATTTACTGGTGATGTCAGGTAGTCAGCTTCTGCCCTGCTGGTGGGAGGAATGCCCAAACCTACTTGGGCTGGTGGGGAAGAGAGACCCAACCCTGTTCCAGAATCTGGAGGCCTCCTTGGGAGCCCTGCCTGAGTTCCCTTCCAGCGACAAGGGGACTCCCTGGTGAGAACTGTGGCCAGCGCATCCAGAGATAAGCAAGCAGATAGACGCCTGTAAGATGACTTAGAGAAGAAGCTTCCTGTGTTTTGGCTGCTCAGACAGGAAGAAAGAGAGGGCAGCTTAGCTGAAGCTGGCAAATCCTGAACCCCTTTGTAAATAATGTGAGAAAGGGGGCACCAAGAGGATGATCTTGGAGGCAGCAGCCCCAGCGTGGTCAATAACCCGCGGAGCGCTGGGATCCCAGGACATGCCACATCAAGATGTGTGCTAAAGGGCAGTGAAGGCAGTCTTAGGTCTGTCAGACCTGCCCAAGCTAGCTGTGGAGTGCCAAGGGCTTTGCTGGCCTGACTGCTAACCATTTTTTAGGGCCAAAGTGTGGATAGTAGGAATCTTCCCAGGGGACTCTAGGGGATTTTAGTGGGCGCTCACTTTGGGGTCCTGCAGCCTCTGGGTTGATATTTGCGAAGAATCTCAGCCCAGCAGGGATGGAGAGAGCTAGTGAGCATATTTGGCCCCATACCCTCATTGCAGCGATGGGGAAAGATTTACCCAAGGCAAGGGTAGTAAAAAGAAAAAACATTGAATTTGTTATTTCCAAAAATAGCACTGAGGTGGACAGTACAGGAAACAATAAAATTTATATTACAGTTTCATAGTGTTTTTATTTGATTACTCGTGGTGGGAGAATGTGAATCTTCTTCGCATTAGGGTCTCTAAATGTCGCAGGCCGGCTCTGAGCCCAGACATCCCAAGTAACTTTTTCAAGGTCGCTCAAGGAATCAGAGGTGGGGCTAGACTCTTAACATCCTCTCAGTTCAGTGCTCTGCGCTGCAGTGACCTGTTGCATAATACGAAGTAACTGTGGCTTGTCTTCTCTTTTATGAAATTTCCATTTGGTCCTTTGCGACCCGTCAGCAGTCCGGTTGCTGGTGAGAGTGATGATGTCTGTCTTTTGGGACGTCCAGTGGACGGATTTTCCCTGGGTTTCTGGATACAGCCCCATCTAGCAAAAGCACTAACACCGCTTTGCGCCAGAGACGCAGACACGGGGGTCACGCAAATGCTAAAACAACACTTGCAAGTGTTTGCCCTCCCGCACACGGCACAGGGACCCTACCTCCCCCTCCCCCAATCTTTGCCCGGGTGGCCGAGCCCTGGGCTCCGCCCCTTCCCCATCAGACCGGGGGAGGGGTCCTCCTAGGCGCGGAGGTAGCGGACGCTTGGCGGCTGGGCTGGAGACGTGGGCAGAAAGAGGCGGGACAGAGGGGGTGCCAAGGGCCGGGGTCTGGCCGCCTGGGTCCGCCGCGCGCCACCGCCCCGCCCAGTCGGGCGGTGCAGCCCACGTCCCGCCACGCGGTGAAGTTTGCGGAAAGTTTTGCAGTTGCTTCCCCGCCCGCGCCAGCCGGGGAGTTGTGACGCAGCGTCTGGGGCTCCAGGCCCGGACAGAGAAGAGAGGGAAGGCGAGGCGGGGAGACAGGGAAGCGGAGAGCGAGAGAAAGAGTGCACGCCGGGGTCCTCCTCGACCCCGCGGATCCTTCTCTCCCGCCTCCCCTTCCTCTCCCTCTCGGCGCTGTCTCTCGGGCCCCGGCCCCGGCCCCGCGCCTGCCCGCTCCTCCTCCCCTTCCCCTCCCACGCTGCCCGCTTCCCTTCCCCTCTGCCCCTCAAACCCTCCTCCCGGGTTCTGCGCTCCTCCCTCCGCCCTCCCTCCGCCCGGCCTGCCTCCTTCCCTCCTCCTCCCCTCCTCGCCCCGGGAGGCATCACTTCTTCCCGACCCGGAGGAAGACGCGAGCCCCTCGCGGGCGGTCACCACAGCCCAGCGCCGGGGCCGCCACCGCGCGCCGCGCCCGTGCGCCCTCGGTCCCTGCGTCCCCTAGCGCCACGCCGCGGGCATGG
The DNA here is from genome assembly GCF_965194805.1 of Balaenoptera borealis. Taxonomy (NCBI): domain Eukaryota; kingdom Metazoa; phylum Chordata; class Mammalia; order Artiodactyla; family Balaenopteridae; genus Balaenoptera; species Balaenoptera borealis. Next base: position 15,815,339 of record NC_138879.1, on the reverse strand, counting down.
GGCCCGGCCGGCCGGCTCCCGCGCCCTGGCCTCGTCACCTGCTGCGCTGCGCCCTGCTCCTCGGGGGTCTGCACGTCGGCCGCCCCGGGGCCGCCGCCGCTGCCCTCTCGGGTAAGGCGCTGCCAGCTTGGCCAACTTCGGGGGCGGGCGAGGGGAGCGCCGGGAAGCGGGCCTCTCCCGACTTTTCCCTCCTTTTTTTTTTTTCCCCCAGAAGTGTGTGTGTGTGTGTGTGTGTGTGTGTGCGTGTGCGTGTGCGTGTGTGACTGGGTTTTAAAAAATCGTCTCCGCTTTTCTGAAAGCGGGGGAGAAGGGAGGAGGAGCGCGCCTGGAGGTGGGGGGAGGATCTGAGTGGAACCAGATGTGGCGGGCGGCGGGGGAGGGGAGCCCGGGGGTCTCGAGCCGCCTCGGAGGAAGAGGGCGGGCTCCGGGAGGACCCCCGCGCCCGCCCTCTGGGACCACCCGGCGCCGGCCCTGCCCTGGGCCCGGGGACAGGCAGGGCGCGTCCGACGAAACCAGAGGAGGCTCCAGGCCGGGCTCCTTGCTTTGCTCCAGGACCGATGCATTACTGTTGTTTTTGAATTATTCGTAAGGGCTTGTTTGCCTTTCCCGGCACCTCGGGGATGTTTGTATTTTCTTTTCCACACTTGGTTTTCAAGGACAGCTTGTGGCATGCGGCATCCGCACCAGTTGAATGGAGCTCTGTGGGGCAGTTTTGTGCCATCAGGAGGATGCAGCGACAGGCTGGGCACGGTGTGCGTGTGTGTGTGTGTGTGTGTGTGTGTGTGTGTATGTGGTGTAGTGTTGTGTGGGCGGCTCTGGCCAAGCTGGCACCCCTCCAGAATGGACAGATCTTGGGCGGCAAAAAAGCTGCTAAAGATGCAAATACCCAACCGACAGAAAACAAAAACCCAAAGCTGTGCATTCTTTCTGCTGGTCTTTCAAAGGATGACAGTGAAGTGTGGGGACAGACAGACTCCTCACCAGGAATCCCAGAGGGAAAGGGAAAGATCTACTTCCTGGGGGGCTTGCAGGAGTCAGAGCTGGAACTGCCAGGGAGTGTGGTTATTACAGCCCCATTGCTGGGCCTATAAAGCTTGGTCTTGCTTTACGTTTCATTTGGGGAGGGGGCTGAGTGAAAGGGGACAGTCAGTGCAGCGTGTGCAGTTTTGTGCCAAGTCCAGACAGCCCCCTGGAGGATCTGGGGCCTCTAGCCACAGCCAATGCTTGCTGGTTTGGCCTGCCCCACTGATGGCGTGACGTAGGCGACCAAGACACGTATCTGCTCGGATTGTGCCCGGATTGTGCCCGATTGTGCCGATGGGAGAGGTGGGGGCCGGGTGATGCATATTCACACCGGGCAGAGCCCCTCTGCTGAATTCCAGACCCACCCGGAACTGAATGTCAGGCAAACACAAACCAGGAAGTACCTCCCTATCCACTGCAGGTCCAGGCACCCAGGCTGTTCCCCTGCATCTTACTCCTCTGTGAAGGCAGGCTGGGCGGGAGGGGTGGAGGAGCATGGCCATTCCAAGAGCCCCAGAGCACATTGTAAAGCCAGGCCCTGGGAGAGTTGTGGCCAGAGTGCTGACTCGGCCTTTTCCCCTATGGAGCCTTTGACAGAGGGAGCTGGAAATGCCTGGTGAGAAGCCAGGTCAGGGAGGATGCCTGGAGTGGCCCTCTGCCTCTGGGTGTCCTCCAGGCCCCCCTTGCCCTTCCTCAGGCTGTGTCCCTGGGCTTGTGTCCCCCATAGCCTCGGAGAGGCCAGTCTCCAGGACAATGCACTGATCACCCCAGAGAAGCTTAGGTGTGGGCAGGGGTGGATGGAGGGGAGCTGGAGATAAGGGCGGGGGTGGGGTGGGGTGGGGATAGCCTGGTCCCCAGAGCAGCAGCTGAGCAAGAGGATGTTGAAATTGTTGCAGGTACTGTCCCTGCCCTGTTCCCTCTGCCCAGCATACTCCTCTTCTAGCCGAATTCTTTCCTCGTCCCCCTGTACCTGACGAATTGGGTGGTCACCGGAAAGAGTTTATCAGCACCAGGCTCCAGATGGCCCCAGGAAATGCTCGTGGGAGATAGGATTCGGCTTGGCAGGCCAGTGCTGCTGGGGTGAAACTTACCTTGGGGGGTGACGTGCACGTGGTGGCTTCTTGACCACCAGTAGGGAAGAGGATGGGGCACCGCAGAGCCCCTTGGGGGCGGCAGGGCAGCAGCGCCTTCTTGGTGTGGAATGGCAGAATCCATCTTTTCTCCACCCGCTGTGGAGTACCCAGAGGGGCACCCTGCAAAGCTTGTAGCTGGAAGGCCTCTTTGTTAATTGCAGTATTGATGCATTTTTGTATCCTTCACTGCTCCATGCTGAGCCAACTACTTGGGGAGGAGGGAAGGTACAGGGGAGGTGTAAGTTGCGTCCTTAGAGACGCAGAAGAAACTGTGTGGGGCAAAGGGTCACCAAGGCCCTCGGGAGGGAGGCTGGGAGGGGCCAGGCTTTGCAGACGCGGGGAGGGGAGCAGAGAGGGCGAGATGGGCAAGGCGGCCTGGGCTGTGCTGGGGGTTCTGTGGAAGCTTGCTGGGCTGAGGTGGAGAGTTCCTCAGTGAGGTGGGGGAGAAGCTCGAGCGAAGAGGAAACTGGCCAGCTTTCCCAGAGGCCAAGGTGGGGGAGCAACTTGCTGGCTGGCGGTGGGGAGCCCTGGAGAACCCCTGGGAGCTTCTGACCAGAGGAATGAGGTGCAGATTGGAAAGAGGGTTGCTGGGAGCCCCAGGCATCAGATATCCAGGTCCAGGAGTGAGGAGACCTTGGGAGATCTTGCTGTGGGGACAGACCCTGCTGTCTAAAGGACAGGGAGGGAGGCACCCCTTTGGAAAGGCAGCAGGTACTTGCTGCTGCTGCCAGAGTCAGCCGGACAGATGGCCTGCACTTCTGGCCCAGGTCCTGGTGAGTCATGGAGTTCAGAGCTTTCTTACTGCCCCTCCACCCAGTCTTCCTTTCTCCAACCGCTTGCCTTCTGTGAGCTGCCAGGGCTGAGATAGTGCCCAGCTGAGCTGTGGTTAGTGCTGAGATCCAGCCCTCTGCTGGGTTGACCTGGACAAGTTGAGGGTGCAGGCAGGGGAGGAGGAGGCCAGGGTCTTGGTCCCCATTGTTCACAATAGGGAAATCTCATCAGTTTCCTGATGCCTGCAGGGTATGGTTGATTTGGGCCGGTGAGATGATTTCAGAAGCACCATGAAATTCTCAGAAGAGCATTCATTTGGATTCACCACTAATTTAAGCATTAAATAGGAACCTGTTGCACCCTTCAGAGGGATGAAGTGGTAACCGCAGTGGCTCCCATTCTTAATGCTCTGGGCGCTGTGTAGCGTACTGTAGGACAGGGCTCTTCCATCTTTCACAACCCTGGGATGTGTTATCACCCATCTCACACACTGCCGGTGAACAGACTAGCGATGTTAAGTCATTTGCGCAAGAACACACGGCTAGAAAGAGGTGAAAGCGAGATTCGAACCCAGGTGTGGCTACTGAGCCTGAGCACTTAGGTACCAGACCACGCTGCGTCTCCGTAAAATGAACTTTGCCAGAGTGTGTGTTAGGAAAGGCTGGAAAATTCTACTTTAGGGGCTTTCCCCCAAAGCTCCAAGTTCTCTAGGACATCCTCTCAATGTGTCCTCCTGAGAGGAACCCTGGGAAGGGGGTAGAGTGGGCGGCCCTCTGTTACACCCCAGCTGTCTGGGTGCTTGTCTCTTCCCCAGCCCCAGGGCCCCCAGACGCAGGGATGGAGCCCCAGATGCAGGGACGGAGCCCCCCTCAGTATCCTCGGGGGTCTGAGGTGCCTGCTCCTGAGGGACTGAAGGGGCCCGATGGAGGAGGAGCCCCGCTTCCCTCCGGTCAGGGATTTCGTATTTGTTCATCCAGTCAGTAGGAGGATGTTTACCAAGCCTGCGCGGTGCTGCGGGAAGGAGTGACTGCGGCCTGTTCTTGTGAGCCCACCTCCCCTGCACCTCCTGTGGGGGTCCCTGGACTTGGAGGGCCTGGGCATTGCTGACAGGAAGTGTCCCTTCCGGTTTAGCCCTTCATGAGATGACGGGGTGCCGCTTTCCCGTGACTGGATCCTATAAATCTGGGGCGGTGGGGGGGGGCCTTTGAGCCGTGATGCAGCTCTTGGAACTCACCCCGGGCACTGCAGATCCCAGTCACGCCTCAGCTAGGGGCTGTGTCCTGAAAAGGCAGACGGAATGAAGGCTGTGTAGTGGCATCTGCGGCCTCAGCCAGCTCCAGCCTCTTAGAGGACAGATTGGGTTGGTCCCCCACCTGTGGCTCCATGTGGAACTCCAGTGGTTAGTTTCTTTCCTGCCCTTCCCCCTCTTCTTTGGACCCTCTGTCCCCTCTCCCGAGCCCCTTGACCGTGTAGACTCCTTCCATCCTGCCTGGCTGAGCCCAGGCTCTCTGCCTCTCCTCAGCTCTCCCCGCCCCACTTGAGTACCTCTGACTGTGCATCCTGCCCCCGCAAAAGCCTTGGCTCTGTTGCAGGACGATGGCTCTGAAACCTCAGCTTCTTCCCAGTCACCCAGCCCCCCACGCCTTTCCCCTGCTCTCCCCCGTAGCGTAGCGCGCCGCTCCTTCCTCCCTGAACCCTCACTGCACCCGTCGCTCCAGGCCTTCGCGCACACACCGCTCCCTCTGCCTGGAATGCCCTTTCTCTCTTCTTGCTTGGGGGCCACCGCCCCTTCCGTCAAGACTCAGGATCCTGAGAAGGACACCGAGGGGTCCTGGTCACTGCCGCTTGGGCTCACCTGGGCTAAAGGGACACAAGCTCCCAGAGGGTGGACACGGGGCTAAACCCCAGAAGGGAGGGGCTGCCTTTTTTCCCTTTTTCTTGGGGGTCACTTCTAGAAGGACATGGTGAGAAGCTGCCGTGGTGGGCTTGGAGCTCCTACAGGGAAAAACAAGAAGCCAGTTCCCCAGCCTCTCCCGACATCCTCAGAAAGTGTTTGGAACGGGAGGCGGACACGGCGCTCCCCACTGTAGACTGAGGCTGGAGGGGGCGTGGCTGGGAACGCCCCGCCTCCTCAGTCTCAGATGTGAATCGGGACAGGGTCGGTGGGGCTGTAATTAATGCCACTCGCCAGCTGCGTGACCTCGGGCAGAGGCTCAGGTTTCTTCATTTGTAAAATGGGAAAAATAAAATAATAGCCCCTAGTAGGGATATCGTAAGAAATGACAATATATGTATGAGTTACGTGGTACAGTGCTGGACACAGTCACTTCTTAACAAATAATATTAAATTATTGCTATTTTTATTATTATTAGGAAGAGAAAACATGAATATCAAGGGACTTAAACATGAAAAAGACACACTCCTCAACATACAAAGCCCTAGCTACAGCCACTTTTTTTTTTAATCAAAGTAGGTCTTTGATTACCCTTTACTGCTTGATGACATACCATAAGTGCCTAAAAGTTACCATACTTTTTCTGAAAGTAAATTTAAATCCTAAAGAAAAAAAAAAATCCATCCTCACCTGTCCTTACCCCTCAGGCCCCTCAATTTACTTCCCTCCTTTTTTGCTTCTCTTCATCATGAAGCTTCTTCAGCTAAACTTCCTTTCAGAGCTGAGTTCCCTGGACTCTGCCCTTGCAATGCATACCCAGCCGCCTGTCATCCTGCCTCACCGTAACCTGCCTCCTAAGGAGTTGCCTCCCAGCAGTCCTGGTAATGAGGCTTCCTAATTACTAAATGCAGTGCCCCTTTGCAGGCCTCACCTTGTAGCATGGGTGCTGTTGATAGCCTCAGTTTTAATGATGCATGCTCGGTGGAAAACGGTCAGACCATACAGGGGTAACATGTAAAAAATCTGAGGTCCTCCCTTCCTTCCACACGCACCCTAACAGTAACCACTGTCAGTAGTTTTTTTTTTTAAATTATTATTTATTTTGTTTATTTTTGGCTGTGTTGGGTCTTCGTTTCTGTGCGAGGGCTTTCTCTAGTTGCGGCAAGCGGGGTCCACTCTTCATCGCGGTGCGCGGGCCTCTCACTATTGTGGCCTCTCGTGTTGCGGAGCACAGGCTCCAGACGCGCAGGCTCAGTAGTTGTGGCTCACGGGCCCAGCTGCTCCGCGGCATGTGGGATCCTCCCAGACCAGGGCTCGAACCCGTGTCCCCTGCATTGGCAGGCAGATTCTCAACCACTGCACCACCAGGGAAGCCCTGTCAGTAGTTTTTTAAACGGCGTAATCTTCCGTTCTTTATGCATATACACCCATATAAATACTCCTTTTACACAAACAGAACCACATTTTATACTGTATAATACAATAAATTTTATTTAATAATATTCATGGCATTTCCATTACAGGCTTCAGAGCTGTGCCATTCTTAATGGTGCTCAGTAGTTGGTAGGAAGGATGTACTGTTTTTTTTTTCTTTAGCTGCTTCCCTATTGATGGACACTGTTTGAAAATTTTCTCTCCCTCTGGCCTCTGTGATGTGGTTTGCATCTGCAGTCTCTGCCTCCTGGCTTCCATCCTCAGTCCAGAGCCCACATTGTTGCCAGATTTGTGATCCAAAAGGGCGGATTTAATCGCCAACAGAACAGAGTTGAATTGAGAATTTGAGGCCTTCCATGGTCAGGTTCCAGCCTTTCTCTTCAAACCCTTGAGCAAGTCAAATTCAGGTGCCCTGAGTCCTGACCAGTGCGGCCCCCGCTCCCGCTTTTAGCTTGGCCAGGAGCGTCTGGCTCCGCAGGTGTGGCTCCGGGTCCTGCCTCATACCTGCAGCCTCAGCTGGAAGGAGACTTTCTCCCCAGACTCCTTGGCCATTTCATCGCTGCTGCCCGCCTGGTGGAGCCCCTTCCTCCCCTCCCAGACTGTGAGCACCTCTGGGGCAGGGCTTTGTCAACCCTGCACAGCTTCCAGCCTTGGACACTGTCATTCAGTAAATATGTATTGAACCAAACAAAAAAAGACAGGTGTTCCAAAGAGCTCCCCCCCACCAACCAGTTTTACTGAATGTAATTGACATATAACATTGTATTGAGTTTAAAGTGTACACATAATGATTTGATATCTGTACGTATTGCAAAATGATCTCCACAATGTTTAGTTAACATCTGTCACCTCACATCTTTACAAAGTTTTTTTCTTGTGATGAGAATTTTGGTTGTAGTAGTGGAAAGGCAATGAGTTTGTAGTAGTAGAAAGGCAATGAGCTTCCAGAGTTTTAGATGATGTCACAATCGTGAAAACATATGGCATTGAATTAAAATAAACAGAAAAAAAGTCCAGTGGACCGGAATACATTTCAAAAGTAGACTTAGACTGTTATAAGAACTTAACGTAAGACACACCAGAAGCAACACACTAATGGGAAAATGAATCTGTACTTGTAAATGGTATTGGACAACAGGATTATAATTTAACATTTTTAGTTTCAATTTACAGCTGATCACGAGAAAATTCAGCTGGCAAGTTGTCATGTAGAAAGTGCAAAGATCACTAGAAATTAAAGAAATTAACTTTAAAAAATATGTAATTAAACTAGTAAAAATAGAAAACCTAATCTTGGCAGAGCTGTGAGGCAACTAATATGTATGACTGGAGCACGTAAGTTAGTTCAGTTTTTTAGCATTCAGTCTTTCAGACAAGACGTAAGAAGCTAGATATGTAAGCCTTCATCTCCTTTGACCTCATAATTCCACTTGGGGAATTTGTAAGGCATTAATCCCAAAGAGAAAAAAAATGTTCATAGAAGTGCTATTTATAGTAGCAAAACAAATTGGAAACCATCTAGATGCCCAACAACAAGAGCATGGCTAATCAAGATATCTTAACACGATGGACAATTTACGTAGTTCTAAATGACAAATATAGAATATAATGACACATGTAATGCCAGGGACTTCCCAGGTGGTCCAGTGGTTAAGACTTTGCCCTTCCAATGCAGGGGGTGCAGGTTCGATCCTTGGTGGAGGAACTAAGATTCCACATGAGGTGCAGCAGTGTGGCCAAAAAAAAAGAACTAATGCCAGTACATGGAAATATATCTAAGAAGGAAAGTTATCATGACCACAAGGCAATCATACAAACTAATATACACACACGGGTAATAATTAACTGAAGATGCATGTCTGATCACTGACATGCATTTTCTCATTCATTTGGTTAACTGTTTTGTTTTCCCGAGCACTGACAATGTGCCAGGCGTGGTATTTGATGCTGATGACACCATGGTGAACAAGCCAGTCATGACTCCTACCTTCCTGAAGCTTATATTTGAAGAGCAACCTCTCCCCCCAGCCCCAAATGTAGAGGAACATTCTAGAGGCAAATGTGTGCTGATTTCATTTTAGGTGCAATTTTTAAGTTTGTTAGAAGGAAGATGGAAGCAATAGACTGCTTTGAAATCTCAGACACAGGGTTGGGAACCTGTCTGACTGCAGAGAGAACAGCCCTGAGTCAGACCAGCTTGGTCAAATAGGAATTCAATAGGAAACGGCCTTGCAGTCAGTCTTTGTCCCTGAGGGAAGGATTTTCTAACTTCATAGATGCTTAACCTCATTTCTAAGGATCTGAGGATCCTTGGTCACATTTGCTTTACCTCACTGTGTGTGTGTGTGTGTGTGTGTGTGTGTGTGTGTGTGTGTGTGTGTGTGGTGAATCTTTGAGTAGTTGTAAACGTGACATTTCACACCAATACTTCACCATGTATCAACTAAAAACAAAAACAATCTCCTATAAAACCATAATACCATAATCACATCCAAGAAATATAACAGATACTATAGTTTTTTCTAATATGTAGTTCGTGTTTGAATTTCTCCAGTTGTCCCAATAATGTCAGCTATTGTTTAAGTCTAGGACTCAATTTGGTGTCCTGTCTCTTCAGCCTCTTTTAATCTAGAATAGTTGGCCTTCTTGTCTTTTATGACACTGGATTTTTGATGACTTCAGGCATCAAATGTTTGGTAGAGTGTCTGCAGTCTGAATTTGATTGTTTAATCATTAAATTCATGTTAAACATTTTTGGAAAGAAAACCACAGGGGTGGGACACAAATGTGTCCTTCCCATCGTATCACATTGTCAGTTTGTTCCCTTATTGGTGATGCTGACTTTGATCAATTGGTTCATGTGATGTCTACCAGATCTCTCCACTAAAAAAGTACCTTTTCTCCTTTGTATTTAGTAGATAGTGTAAGGAACTATATTCTTTTTTTAAAGATTTTTTTTGATGTAGACCATTTTTAAAGTCTTTATTGAATTTGTTACAATATTGCTTCTGTTTTATGTTTTGGATTCTTGGCCGAGAGGCATGTGGGATCTTAGCTCCCCCACCAGGGATCAAACCCACAGCCCCTGCATTGGAAGGTGAAGTCTTAACCACTGGACCGCCAAGGAAGTCCCTAAACTATATTCTTTTCTTTTTTAAATAATTTTTAAAATAAATTTATTTTATTTTTTATTTATTTATTTTTTGTTGCGTTGGGTCTTCGTTGCTGCGCATGGGCTTTCTCTAGTTGCGGCAAGCAGGGGCTACTCTTCGTTGCGGTGAGCGGCCTTCTCATTGCGGTGGCTTCTCTTGTTGCGGAGCACTGGCTCTAGGCTCGTGGGCTCAGTAGTTGTGGCTCGCGGGCTCTAGAGCGCAGGCTCAGTAGTTGTGGCGCATGGGCCCAGGTGCTCCGCAGTATGTGGGATCTTTCCGGATGAGGGCTCGAACCCATATCCCCTCCATTGGCAGGCGTATTCTTAACCACTGCGCCACCAGGGAAGTCCCTAAACTATATTCTTAAAAAAAGCCAAGTTGCTCACAGCAGTACTATTCATAATAGCCCAAAACTGAAAACTAGGCCCAAACTGAAAACTACCCAAATGCCCATCAACAATAGAATGGATAAATTATGGTGGCTCCACACAATTAAGTAGTATACAGCAATGAGAATGAGCAACCTGCAACCACATGCGACAGTGTAAGGCTCACAAAAATACTGAGCCAGATGCATTCATACCATGTGATCCCATCTATATAAAATACAAAAAAGAGGGTAACACTGACCTATGCTGTTTGAAGTCAGGAGAGCAGTTACCCTTAGTGGGAGAAGTTGTAACCAGAGGGAGTCACAAATAAAATTTAGAAGAAGAACAAACAGGGAGGAGATGTCTGGAATATTTATGGCAAGAAGCTCACATAAGCCAGTGAGAAAAACACAGGAACCTCCACTAGTTTTAAGGCATCGAAGATTAGAATACATGAGCCAGTAAAGGCTGGGAACAGAATTCACAAAGAAGGAACACCAATGTCTAATATGCCTTTGGAAAATGTTTTAAATCACTAGCAATAAAGAAAAAAGGCAAGATAGGCTTCGCAAAGTGCCAACAAAGATTGATGTAACAATACGGTCAATATATTATTTATAACTAAGAAAAATCTGCTTACAAGTTGAAGAGCAGTAATAGCTAGGGAATGAGTAAATGGAATGTGGTATATCACGTCATGGAATAGCATACAGCCATTAAAATGGTTTTTACAAAATTAAAAGATACAGAGAAATCCTTTTTCTAAAATATTAAGTACAAAAACAAGACTCAAAAACATTTGTTTGGGTGTGCGTGTGTATGTGATATATAAATGAATGTAACTTGTATGTGAGGCATAGAGACAAGATAAAATGGGTAAAGATCACACCAAAATTTAACAGAAGTCATATGTGTCATATTCTGTTATATTATGTATTGATTATTTAACAGGGGTGATTTTTCTTTCTAGCATGTCTGTAATTTGCAGCAATGGGGTGGCAGAGGACAACTTTCTCTCTGTCCAACCAAGTGATTCCAGTGGCACCCTCCGCCCACTCCCATCACCTAACTGGTCCAAGCCTGCAGCACGTGACCCCACGGGGCCAATCAGAGTCTCGTGGGGGCGGGGCGGGCTTTTCCCAGGCGCGAAGGGAGCCCTGCAGGGTCTGGTGCAGCACGGAGGGGACAGCCTGGCCCCAGGAGGGGAGAGTGGAACCTGGGTTCAGGGCGGGTGGCACTGAGACCCAGGCTGGCCGAGACCCTGGTTACAGTTTTCCCTTGCCACTCCAGGCCTGCCCCTCTTGTTTTTTTAAAATGATGAGTTGGAGTTGGGCTTCCGCTACTTGCAGGCAAGGAGGCCTGCGTAGGAGGGTCAGCGTCAGAGCGGGGTTTCCTGAAGGCGCGCTCAGGGTGCTCACGAGCAAGAGCGGGATCGCCGGTGTAGGCACCCGCCTCAGGCTCTTTCCATTAACAGACCCTCCAACGCGAACCTCTTGATCTTGCACTTATCAGCGGAGTGTTTACGGAAGGGACAGCTGGAGAGGGTGCAAACGCTGTAGTACAAGTTTGCATTTCGAGATACTAGGACACGAAATTCTGTAAGTACTAAATGGCCGTCCATACGGACAAGATTGGAATGCAAATCAAAAAGGTAGCAGTCAGGGGACAAGCTTTTGGAAGGCTTCCTCCATTTTGAAAACCTTATGACGTTTCTATATAACACTGTAACAAGTGAGAGAAATGGAAACCGCGTTAATGCTTACTGAGCACGTATAGTCGGCCAGGGTCAGTATTAGGCAATTCCACATGGACTGTATTTTTTTTTTAATATAAATTTATTTATTTTGGCTGTGTTGGGTCTTTGTTGCGGTGCGCGGGCTTCTTCTCATTGCCGTGGCTTCTCTTGTTGCAGAGCACGGGTTCTAGGCACGCGGGCTTCAGTAGTTGTGGTGCGTGGGCTCAGTGGTTGTGGCTTGCGGGCTCTAGAGCACAGGCTCAGTAGTTGTGGCTCACGGGCTTAGTTGCTCCGCGGCATGTGGGATTTTCCTGGACCAGGGCTCGAATCCGTGTCCTCTGCATTGGCAGGCGGATTCTTAACCACTGCGCCACCAGGGAAGTCCCTGTATTTTTTAATCCTCACATTCCTCTATTTCACGGATAAGGAAATTGAGCCAGATAGGCTGCAAGCCAGGATCACATACCTAGTGATTGGTGGAGCAGGGCACTCAGTCCAGTTTGCTTCCCTGCATGGTCTTCTTTTATTTTGTAAGCAAAGTATGCATTATAATATAATGGACATTTGCGAATCCACCACCTAATCCAAGACAGAGAACATCACAGCACTTATATGTACCTATGTGCTTCTCTTTATCTCTCTCTCTCTCTCTCCCTGTTCCTCCCACCCAGTCTCTATTTTGTGTTTATCCATGCCTTGCTTTAAAATTTTTTCATTCTTGGGGTATAATATAAATACAGGAAAGTGAACACACCATGTTCAGATGTTCAGCTCAATGAATTTTCACAAACTGAACACACCCATGTAACCAAGGGTCGGATCCAGCAAATAGGAACATTACCAGTATTTCAAATGCTTTTAAACATTTTTTCCATAACCTCATTAGACACGGATATTTCTTCTTCACGAATTGTCTGTTCATACATATTCTTTTTTTTTGTTTTTTAAATGGCACTTTTTTTTTTTTTAAACTTTGGGTTTATTTATTTATTTATTTATGGCTGCGTTGGGTCTTCGTTTCTGTGCGAGGGCTTTCTTTAGTTGTGGCAAGTGGGGGCCACTCTTCTTCGCGGTGCGCGGGCCTCTCATTATCGCGGCCTCTCTTGTTGCGGAGCACAGGCTCCAGACGCGCAGGCTCAGTAATTGTGGCTCACGGGCCCAGTTGCTCCGCGGCATGTGGGATCTTCCCAGACCAGGGGTCGAACCCGTATCCCCTGCATTGGCAGGCAGCTTCTCAACCACTGCGCCACCAGGGAAGTCCCCATACATATTCTTGAACATCGCATCTGTTCAGGTCTTAGGGGCTTAAAATTACTGGGTCTCTATATTTTTCTCATTGGTCTATATGAGCTTCTTGCCATATTTGTTAGAAATCTCTCCCCCCACCCCAAAAAACAAAAACAAAAACAAGAAAAAAAAAAAAAAACCAAGGGACTTCCCTGGCCGTCCAGTGGTTAAGACCGCACTTCCACTGCAGGGGGCAGGGGTTCCATCCCTGCTTGGGGAACTAAGATCCTGCATGCCGCACCACGCGGCCAACAAATAGGGGAAAAGAAAAAGAAATATCTTTCCCCTGTTTGTTGTTCATTTAAAATTTTTATTCCCTGGCGGTCCAATGGTTAGGACTCCGGGCTTTCACTGCAGAGGGCCCTGGTTCAGTCCCTGGTCGGGGAACTAGGGTCCCTCAAGCCACGCGTTGCGGCATCTATATCTATATCTATATCTATGTCTGAAGTATCTTTTTATCCCCCCTCCTCCTCCACACACTTGGCCTTGTTAGTAAGGTTTACAAAGCCCTTTGGGATCAGACTGAGTTCTCTCCCTCCCTGGAAGGCTACTCTTCCCCCTTTTACGCACCAGCACCTTTTCTGTTTCACTAACCCTCCCTCCCACAAGGCCCTCAGAAAGACAGTGTTACATATATATTTTTTCAGGATCAGAATACGTTTTTATGATTGTAAAAAATGTTACCTATTTATAGTACACAATTCAAAAGGTAGAAAAAGTTACAAAAAAGAAAGGTTACCTAAAATTTCACCACTAAGAAACAGGCATGTTAACATTTTAAAGAATATCCTGCCAAACTGTGTCTCCACTCCTCTCCTTTCCTTTCTCTGTATAAAACTTTACATAGATGTTTTAGTGTTGATTTGTAACATTCTTTCATATGTCAATATGTCATCAGTGTATTTCCACCCAATGCTTCCATGGCTGCGTAAGATTCCGTTGTACCGATGTCCCGTAACTATCCCTTGTTGGACATTCAGGTCATATCTCTTTCTAATTTCCAAACATGTGAATTGTAGAAAATACAAAGAGAAGAAAATAAAAATCACCAGGTATCCCATAAGTCAGTGATAACCACTGTTAACACTTAGGCATGTACAGTGGTTCTGAAACTCTGGTGAGCCTCAGAATCACCTGGGAACCTTGTTTACAATCCAGATATTCCTTCATCTTGAGTTTCTAATTCAGTAGGTCTGCTGTAGGGCCTGGGCACTTGCTCTGTAAACAAGCACCCCTGGCGATTTGGACACCCAAGTTTAATAACAAGAATGCACAAAGGTCTCTTCAGACTTTACTTGATTTAAAAGAAAATAGAAGTAAGGTCATATTATACATCCAGTTTTTAAAAATCAGTTACAGTATGAACCTCTATTCATGTCGAAATACTCTTATAACTTGATTACTGTTGTCTGCATAGTATCCCATTGTGTGAGTGTATTTCAGTTGACACAGTCAGTGCCATATTGTTGGACATTAATTTTCCCCCAATCATTGTTGTTATAAATAATGCTGTGTAGCAAAATCTTTGCATAGATTCTTAATTATTTCTTTAAGTTAAATTCATAAGAAGTGAACTCTGGGTCAAAGGTCTGTGTTTTTGAAGGCTTTTGACGCATGGTGCCGTATTCTCCTCCAGAAGGCTTGCCCCCAGGGCTGCTGTCACCACGAGCTCACTTGAGTGGGGCAGTGTGGTGAGTCGTTCCATCCGTGGTCTCAACCAGTCCTGCCAACCACTCAGGGGTCAGCACCAGCACAGCTCCTGGCACATGCGAGGTGCTCAGTACTTGTTCTGTGCCGTAAACAGGAGTATTTCCTCCACTGAACAGATGAGGACACTGAAGGATGAAGAGGTCAAATGACTAGTTCAAGAGGAGGAATTCAAACCCAGCCTTGAACCCAGAGCCCAAGCTCTCTTAACCATGCTGTTGATTTTCAATTAATATCAGAGAGGGAGGAACTGTGCTGGTTGTGGGAGCAGTACTTTTTAAAATATGGTCCTAAAAATATACTGAAGAAATCAGGAAAAGGGTGTGAAAGGGTGGGGAGAGAGAAGGGTTTGCAGGACCCTCGCAGACATTCCTTTGTAGATCAAGTCTATTGTGTCATTGGAGGTCTGAGTGATGTCGCAGTGGTGGTGATGATGGGTCTTGTGTATATATCTGACCCTTTGTAGCTTCCAGGGCAAAGCAAGTCAAACTCACTGAACACTGAGCGAGGAGTCGGGTTCTGTGGGAAATGCAGAGAGGTTTGGTTCCTTCAAAGACCTTCAGATGCCCCGTGTCTCGCTTCCCTCAGTTTTTTTTTTTTTTTTAAACATATCCTTTTTTTTTTTTTTTTTAAAGGGAACGCTATTTATTTATTTATTTATTTATGGCTGGGTTGGGTCCTCGTTTCTGTGCGAGGGCTTTCTCTAGTTGCCGCGAGTGGGGGGCCACTCTTCATCGCGGTGCGCGGGCCTCTCACCATCGCGGCCTCTCTTGTTGTGGAGCACAGGCTCCAGACGCGCAGGCTCAGTAGCTGTGGCTCACGGGCCTAATTGCTCCGTGGCATGTGGGATCTTCCCAGACCAGGGCTCGAACCCGTGTCCCCTGCATTGGCAGGCAGATTCTCAACCACTGCGCCACCAGGGAAGCCCCCCTCAGTTTTGTTTACTCTAGAAACATTATAATAATATAAGAGAAAGTTACACATAATCCCAACCTCCTGGCACAATAAATAATTGGATGTTTCCCTTATGCTCTTCTATTCATTGTCCGTACATGATCTGCTTTTAAAGGAGGATGCAATTCAGAGGATGTTAAACTCTTGCCTGTAGGACACAGGACAGCTTGCCTTTCCACCTCCCCTGGTCCAGCTCAGTTCAACACACATGTTTTTTTTGTTTTTTCTCAATTGCTATTTATTTGCCTTGTCACTTCAGAGTGATGTATGGGCTTGTGTTGTTCCCAACATCACACATGAGCCCAGCTATTCATAGGAAAGGGGACTCTGCCTCCTTTGCTAGGGTAGCTGGAGCCATTATCCTCCCACCTAAGCTTTATTACAGAGGTTTTTATTCATGGAATCTAGTAAACGTTTGCTTCCTCCACTGCTTATTCAAAGTCATTGACTATTGTAATTTTTTTGCATTAATCAGCATTATACCTACATGCATGCTGTATGAACAGTGGAAAGGAATGACGAAGCATGATGTTTACTCTGATGCTTTTGGTGGGAACGTTCATCTTATGAAGAAATGAACTGAAACCTGAAGCATTCTCCCAAGGAACACCTATTATGCATTCCACTGGATTTGCTTCTTAGTTTTCTTTTTTTTTTTTTAACTTTTTCAGTTATTTTTTAAATTAATTAATTAATTTTAAAAAATTTATTAAAAAAACCATAATGGTACAAAAAGGTTGAAAGTAAAAGAATTGGAAGAGATGTACTGTGCAAATATGAACCAAAAGGAAATTATATTATAACAGATACAGTAGACTTGAAAGCAAAAGCGTTACTAGAAATAAACAAGGGCACTTCATATCAACAAGTCCAATTTACCAGGAAGTTTTAAATTTGTATGCACTTAACTTCAAATTATGTAGAGCAACAGAGCTACAGGGAAAAATAGACAAATTCACTATCATAATAGGAGATTTAACATACTGCTGTCATTCACTGATAGAGGATACCTCTTTCAGAACCAGTAGACCCCCCCCAAAAAAAATTAGTAAGGATATAAAAAACTTAAATAACATGAGCAGCAGATTTGATTCAACAAGCAGATATATAGTCACTATGCCCCAAAACTTTAAATTACAAATTATTTTCAAGCACACTTGGAACGTTTTTAAAACTGACCATATTGTGCTATAAGGCAAATTTTAACAAATTTCAAAACACACATGTATTGAGCACCTGTTGTATGCCCTGAACTGGGGAGATAAATGGATAAGACATACTCCTGCTCTGAAGGAACCATTTAATGGGGGAGAGAGACCCTAAAAGAATCATGTCAATATCCCCATAGATCTCTCCCTGTAGATCTCCCCAGCAGGCTGCGGAGAGGCAGGGAGGGTATTTTTTTTTTTTAACATCTTTATTGGAGTATAATTGCTTTACAGTGGTGTGTTAGTTTCTGCTTTATAACAAAGTGAATCAGTTATACATATACATATGTTCCCATATCTCCTCTCTCTTGCGTCTCCCTCCCTCCCACCCTCAGTTCACAGGTAAGAAAACCGAGTACCCTAAGGTCATTTACATTGTAATGGCAGAATCAGAACCTGAACTCCTAGACGAGATTCTCAGCCTGCGCTGCTCCAACCCTTTCCTCCTCCCATTCTTGGAGCCCCACTGCCATGCGACTGCCTGAGTCCCAGCGAGGGGCCCACTCAGACTCTGCCCACCTCCTCCTGTCCCAGCATCTGCCACCCCAAGCGGCGTGGGCCCTCGCCACCTCCTTCCACACTCCCTTGCAGCTGCGTGTTTTGTGACCTCATTTTCCCTTTACGACTGCCCTTGGAGTTGATTTCTGCAGAACCAGAATGTGGCGGGGAGAGCAGCATACCCTATGCTGCCCTGACCTCCCCAGAAGTAGCCCCCCCTTTCCCCTGTCACACTGTCCATGGCCTCTTCTTGCATCTCCCTTCCAGGTGCACCTGAGGAGGGTCCAAAAGCTCAGAGGTCAGAAACAAATGATAGTTGCCAGGGACCCACCCATGGGAATTGCGGGAGGACTCTGCATCTGGACGGTGGATTTATTTTTCTTTTAATTCTTCTGAAGAGCAGCTTAAACACTCAAGTCCTTGGCTTTATTTACTCTTATCATTTCCTCTTATCCGGATTGCAGCATCTGCTAAGCCTGGTTCCCAGGCTCTCTGCTGTGAAACAGACTCTTGAGCTCACAGCCCTGATCCGGGCAGAGGTCCTTCAATGTTAATAAACAATAATGGGGGCTCCCCCGGTGGTCCAGTGGTTAAGAATCTGCCTTCCATTGCAGGGGACGTGGTTCAATCCCTGGTCGGGGAACTAAGATCCCACATGCCGCGGGGCAACTAAGAGAGCCCAGGTGCCGCAACTAGAGAGTCCATGTACTCTGTAGCCCGTGCACCACAACTACAGAGAAGCCCACGTCGCAATGAAAGAACCCACATGCCGCAACTAAGACCTGACGCAGCCAAAACTGAATAAATATTTAAAACAAACAAACAAAAAATAATGGCCTTCCATTACCAAATGCTAAAGGTAGAAAGCATCTTTAAGCATTTTCTTGCTTAATCTTCCCAGAAACTCATGAGATTGGTCATATTGGTGTCTTCCCCAAAGTGAGGCTTGCAGAAGTGAAGCAGGTGGCCCCAGGGCCCAAGAAGAGATTTGTACCTGGGTGGGTCCATATTCCAGAGCCACCCTCCTAAGCCCTGCACCGTGCTTCCAAAGAAGGTGTGGGTAAGGAAGGTTCCATTGGTTTGTCATTGCAGAAGTCAGCAAGTGTTTAATCTTTGACATATAGTTTTAGGGAGATCCTAAAGGTTCCCAAGTGAAAAAGATTCTAAGTTCATTTAATTTTTGTGTTGAGAAGCCAGAGCTGGTGTGTTCAATTAAGAATATGCAGGTTAGGACTTCCCTGGTGGCGCAGTGGTTAAGAATCTGCCTGCCAATGCAGGGGACACGGGTTCGAGCCCTGGTCTGGGAAGATCCCACATGCCGCGGAGCAACTAACCCCATGAGCCACAACTGCTGAGCCTGTGTGCCACAACTACTGAAGCCTGTGTGGCTAGAGTCCATGCTCGCAACAAGAGAAGCGCACCGCAGTGAAGAGTAGCCCCCGCTCGCCGCAACTAGAGAAAAGCCCACGTGCAGCAACGAAGACCCAACACAGCCAAAAATAAATAAATTAATTAATAAAAAAAAAAGAAGAATATGCAGGTTAGAGGAGGCACAAGCCACCTACATGGACTGAGGTCAGCAGGTACTTCCTCAGCGTCCGAGCTCCCACTTTGGGGAAGTGAAAACCCTGGGATTGTTTTGGTTGAAGGGACAATTTCAGTAAACCAACACAGAGGAAGTAAAAATAACAATTTGTTACTTATACATCCCAGAAACAGGGTGAGGGGCGGGGGGTTGGTGGCACAATGGGCCAGGGGAAGGGCAGCCCTCAGTCCCAGCTCATCAGTGGGCAGGACAGAGAGAGCAGGGTAGCAGGCACCTAGTGCTTACCAGGTGGTTGGGGCAGAGGTCACTAATTTTTTTTCTTTTTTTCTGAACACCACTTTTATTTAATATGCACCACATGCACATGATGCAGGCAGGGAGAGGTTATGAATCCATGCATTGAAGGTGAGACCAACTGGGACTACTGTCAAATGTGTGCTGAGTCAATTAGGATGTTGCTCAAAGTTCTTTATACTTAATGGTTTCCTCGAAAATAAGTGCAGAAGCAGAAATGTGTACACGCCCCAAAGCATCTTCTTCATTTGGTTTCCTGTGCTTTCTTTGCATTCTGTTTTTCTTTTGCCTTTTCTACTAGTGGTATTAACTGCTGGTGTTCTGCTAAAGTCTTTAAGAATTCCATAATGAACGGCAGATAATTATGCTTCTGATATTTTCAGTCTTACATCTTTTAAATTTCTGTACTTCTTCAATAAGCATCTGATTTTTGGCAACCTCTGACTGAATAGCACTTAACATGTTATTACCCTGATCTGTATCCATGGGTTCCTCCTCAGCAAGTTGTCTTTGTAACTCTTCTATCTTCTGTTCATATATCATTTTTCTGTCAGACACAATGGCCATTAAGTTAAATTGAATTTCACCTTCACTGTACTTTTGTATCCTTTTTTCTATAACTGGCCTCACTGCGCTGATCCAGTCATCTTGATGACATGCACCTAAATCAGTGGGTCCTTCTCTTAGTCCATCTAATTCATACAGTCTTCCATTACTAGGAACATAACTGACAAAGTGAAAAGCATCTTCTTTTGCTGATGTCTTTGCATCAAATTCAAACATCTGCTGTCTGGCGAAACTGTTGTGTACTTGTCGAATCACATCCGAATTACTCAGTGCCAGACCTTTCATAGCTGCATCAAAACTTTGTGAAAATTCTTTAAACCCTGATAATGTCTCTCCTAAATGGACATCTTGATGGGTACAGTTCAATAACACACTTACTATGGCTTGAGTAGCACAAGCATTATTAATTACCCGCTTGGCAAAAAATATCGTGTCAAGTCTGGAGTCCTGAACCACAGAGCCTGCTGGTTCTTCTCCTTGCTGCCACTTGAAAAGAAAAATCAGGGCTTCCCTGGTGGCGCAGTGGTTAAGAATCCGCCTGCCAATGCAGGGGACAGGGGTTCAAGTCCTGGTCTGGGAAGATCCCACGTGCCACGGAGCAACTAAGCCTGGGCACCACAACTACTGAGCCTGCACTCTAGAGCCCGTGAGCCACAACTACTAAGCCCACATGCCACAACTACTGAGCCCGTGGGCCTGGAGCCCGTGCTCCACAACAAGAGAAGCCACCGCAATGAGAAGCCCGCACACCGCAACGAAGAGTAGCCCCCGCTTGCCCCAACTAGAGAAAGTCTGTGCACAGCAACGAAGACCCAACGCAGCCAAAAATAAATAATAAAATTAAAATTAAAATTAAAAAAAAAGAAAAATCAACCCATGAACCGGCTTTAATTTTTCAAAATTCTCAGGCTCTAAACTCCCTATTTCTTCTACTTGGGCTCCTCGGCAACTGAATGCTTTAATGAGCTCAGTGAAGACCCAGGGTCACTTTCCACGCAGTGCCACTCTCTGGCATTGCCCATCATGCCCTCTCCCCCACCACTCCATCCGCTGCCGGCCACTGGGATCGGCACACCCGCACTGGCTCGTCAACCCCACATCCCCCCGCCTACTCCGTCACTAATTTTTCAAGGGCTCAACGCTTAAGTGGTTATTTTAAAAGGTGCCCCCCAAAAAGCAAAGCAGGAACTTCGGGTGGGAATCCCAAACTCAGACCCTTATCTAAATGTCCAGACTGTGGGTGTGAGCAGATTTGTCATACGGTAAAGTGCCGAGGCAGCAACTCCAAGGAGTTGTTTTTCTCATCACAACTTTAAAAAGAGTGCCATGCCTTGCTTCAAGAACCAAACAAGTCCTCCTTGAATGTTGCCACGTCAGAAGGTCACGGGTCTGCCAGCGAGTGGAGCAAAAGCTTGTGGTGAATCGTGTCAGGATTTCTCAGAATCATATTGTGCTGTGTTTCAGACACGTCTCGAGAACGGAATGCAGCGAGTCACAGGGACATTGTGCTTGCTGGGCAGTGGAGCCTAACTGAGAGGGGACGCCCCCCAACACACTTTTTTTTTTTTTTTTTTGGTTTTGAAATAGGCACAACCCTCTGGTGATTCTTTTTTTTTAAGGAATTCCTTTATTTTTTATTTATTTATTTATTTATTTTTGGCTGTGTTGGGTCTTCGTTTCTGTGCGAGGGCTTTCTCTAGTTGTGGCAAGTGGGGGCCACTCTTCATCGCGGTGCGCGGGCCTCTCACTATGGTGGCCTCTCTTGTTGCGGAGCACAGGCTCCAGATGCGCAGGCTCAGTAGTTGTGGCTCATGGGTCTAGTTGCTCCGTGGCATGTGGGATCCTCCCAGTCTCAGGGCTCGAACCAGTGTCCCCTGCGTTGGCAGGCAGATTCTCAACCACTGCGCCACCAGGGAAGCCCTGGTCATTCTTAATAGAGACCAGGATATTGAAGAATGTTTCTCCACTCTGGTAAAAACAATAGTGCCAACATGATAACATATGGCCACTCTCCTTCCACTTCAGTGTTGGAGTGGGGGGGGGGGTGCAAAAGGGGTGGGTGGGGACTGTGGCAAACCGGTGAGCCCCCTCAGGTGGGCAGCTCCACCCAGAAACTGTGACTGGAGTCTTACAGGCACACTGGCTCAGCATTGTCAGGCCTCCCAATGTTTCCAAGAGAAGCTGGAAATGCAGATTTTTATGTGAAATCTCTCCAGTTTTCAACGCTCGCTCACTTTTCTTTCACATACCGTGACAGCCAAATGCAACTTGCCTGTGGGTTATCAGTTTCAAGTACCTGGAATAGTTGTTTGGAACTGACCAGTCTTCCTGGTCTCCCATCTCTGCTCTGCCCCTTATTAACTGTGTTAACAAGAGGATTGATCTCTCAGTTATTTAATACCTCAGTTTCCTTATCTGTCAAATGGAGATAGGAATTTTACCTATTTCTGAGCATTGCTGTGAGGATTAAGGAGAAAGCCTGGGAAGCCGGTGCCGGGTACCTAGCAAGTGCATGGTAAACATTAACTCGTATCATTATTTGTGGTCTCCTTCCATAAGTGCAGGGTGACCGTATGTCCTAGTTTGCCTGGGACAGCCCTGGCTCAAGCTTGTTGTAGTGCTGTAATTATTAGTAACTCCCCTTCTCATTCTCAACATGAGACTAAATGATATGGTCAACTTATATAAGCAGATACTGGGGTGATGCTGTTCGGGACTTGAATAAGGTTTAGTCCTAATGGAAAGGTCATGGTTCCAGTTGTTTGAATGTCCTTGGACAAGTCACTTAACCTTTCTGTGTTTCAGTTTCCAAATTCTAAAGGACTGACAAGATGAATTCTAAGACCCTCCAGTTCATATTCATTCTGTCATTCGACATTTACCGTGAGTCCAGACTATGGCAGGCAAACTCTGGGGATATGGAGAGGCCAAGGATAGAACCTGAGCCCTCAAGGGGCACTTAGCCAACGAGGAACTCATTGTGTTGTGTGAATGGGGGGGGGGGAGGGATCCTACCCTTTTTTCTATATTATTTGAAAGACTGTTAGTTAGAAATTGTTGGGCTTCCCTGGTGGCGCAGTGGCTAAGAATCCGCCTACCAATGCAGGGGACACAGGTTCGAGCCCTGGTCCCACATGCCACAGAGCAACTAAGCCCGTGCGCCACAACTACTGAGCCTGCGCTCTAGAGCCCGCGAGCCACAACTACTGAAGCCCGTGTACCTAGAACCCATGCTCTGCAACAAGAGAAGCCACCGCAATGAGAAGCCCACATGCCGCAACTAGAGAAAGCCCGTGCGCAGCAACAAAGACCCAACGCATCCAAAAAAAAAAAAAAAAGAAAAATTGTTCATAAAATAGTTCTTGCGAATCCAATGGTTTATATTTGAAACCTCAATTTCTCACAAACAAATCATTAGATTTTAGTTTAATTCTCCACACGTTTCTCTTTCTTTGTTTGAAAAAAACTTCACTGTGGAAAATACAGAAAGGCCTAAAGGAGATTTTTTCTTCCTTTCTGTTGACTCTGCAGTAAGCAGTAGGGGGGCGGGGGGGGCTTCTAGTATTTTAGCTTTAAGTTACTGCCCCCCGCTCACTTCTGCAGCCACTTTGGCAAAGCTAAATTTTTTTTTGGTTTGGCCAGCTGAACCAACCCTCCCCGCCCCCACCCCCCGCAGTGAAAGCGAGGAGGCCTAACCACTGGACCGCCAGGGAATTCACCAAACTAAATTGTTTAAAAGTTGCTCTCTCTCAGTTTGTCCCGGTGTCTCCTTTATTATAAATCCTCTCACTCATTTATTTACTCATCCTAAATCAGAGGTAGGGAGCATCTAATCCAGCGCTGGGGCTGGGGCTCTCCTATCCGTGCTTTTATGAAATAATCTGCTGACGACTCCCACGGGTAAGTGAAACAAGTGTGGCTCTGCGGAGGCCGGCGCGGCTGCGTTAACGAGCCGGCGGCCACTGCTGTCCCGGCTGTGATCGCTGGGCGCGGGCGGCGGGCGCGTGATTTCTGCGCCGGGACGGCTACGCCCCCACCCACGCGCGCTCCCTTCCAGAGGCGAATGCGGAGCTGGGCCCGGTCCCAGCCGCGGGTCCTGGATCCTGCCCTTCGCTGGCTGGTCAGTGAGGTTGGATTGTCCTGGCCCAGAAGGCCACTTCCTGCCACGACCGGAGCCGGCCGTTGTTGTGAAAGTTGCCCCCCGGGGAAGGAAGTGGCTTTGGGCTGTTTATTTTGGCTGCGGGCTAGCAGACGGCGCCGGAGGCCGCCGAGCCGGGGTTCGCAGAGCTGGGCTGGGGAGCCTGGCGGACCTCGTGGCCGCGGCGGGGCTGGGGGAGGGGTCTGCGCCCAGACGCCCCGGGCCGCGCCGCGCCGCGGAGATGGGGGCGCATCGCGGAAGGAGGGCGCACGGCCTAGGTGGGAGGGCGCACTGGGGAGGAGGGCGGGCGCAGCGGCCGCGAAGGCCCGGAACTCCGAGGGCGGGCGGGGCCCAGCACCTCGGGTCCTGCAGGCGGGCGTGAGGGAGGATGGGGTCAAGGTGGGCCCGCCCCTGGGATGCTCCGGTAGAGGAAGAGACGTGGGGACCAGGCAGGGGAGCGAGGCTGCGGGAGCTGCCCGTGAGCAGAGGGGTGCGGGGTCCCCCCAGAGGTTAGAGGCGAAATGGGGCTCGGCACTCCCCGCCCTTCCTAGCCTTCGTACAAGATGGGGCCTGGGAAAGGACAGGCCGAAAATATCGTGATGCTTTAGTCTGAGAAGACAAAAGACAGCGGGGCATGAGATCAAACACTCTTAAATCGCCACGGGGGGAAGGTCAGGGCGGGTGAGGATTTGCGTCTCCGAGAGACCCAGCGGCCAGCTCCCCTCAGCCGGCACCACATGGGGGACCCAGGCAGAGCCGTGGGAGGGTGAAAGCTGCCTTTCCGAATTTACCCGAATTCCCATCCCCCCTTCACACCATCCTCTTGCCTGCATTAGGTGACGAGCCCATCTCTTAACCCATTCTCTGCCAGAGTTTGCTTTAACATCTTAATAGAACACAGCATATCACATCGTGCAACACAGACATTTTAAGGGGGGAGAAGAGCGTCTCTAGAAACATAGAGGAGGTTTACCGCTGCTGGAGAGACTGAGAGAGACACGGCACACAAGCGTGCGTGTGGCAGCCGCGGAGCCTCCGTGGGGCTGTGTGTGTTCGGTTTTGTCTCATGCTCTGTAAGCGATGGGGGGCCAGCAGTTTGGCCTGGCTGGGGTGGAAGGGCTGCTGGGGACGAGGCCGGAGAGTGTGAAAAGCCTGGAGGGTGGACGGTAGAGGGGGAAGCCCACGCTATCCCAGGATTTTGGTGGGGCTGCTGCACAGTTGGGCAGGGTATTGGGCCTCAAAGGCATGTGACTCCCCTGCCCTCCATGGAAGGAAAGCCCTGCCGCCCCCCAGGTCCAGTGTGCGTGCAGGGACATGGACACAGCCTCTAGCAGAGGGTGGCGCAGGGTGGGATGCCCGGTCCCCAGGGTTGGCCCCTCCGCAGGGCGGAGCTGGCAGCTTCTGCTGACTCGGACGTTTCCAGGCCTGGCCTCAGGGCCAAGTGGCTCATTGAAAACAGCTGCTCCTTTTGGCTGGCAGCCCTGCGGGCGGCCCGTGGCTCTCCCTGGGATGACCCCTGGCCTCTGCGTGGCCTGGGGAGGGGTGCTGAAGGGGGAGACGGCCGGGGAGGGGGGCGGGTGGGGAGGGGAGAGGCTCAGCGGCTGGAGGCCACCCTGCCCCGCCCTCTGGGACCAAATATGGTCAGCTTCCCCGGGCTCGCCAGCTGGTCCCTGGTCCCCAGCTCTCTAGGAGCTGAGCCAGGCTGTTCGCTGGGTCCCCAGTCTTTGATTCTGCCATTCCCCGAACTTGGAACACCCTTCACGTCCTTGTCTCTGCTTGCGCCTTTCAGGGTTTTGTTTGACATGCCCCTCGTTCAGTATATTTGTGGAGAGTCTGCTGTGTGCCAGGCACTGTGCTAGAGTGAACTTCCCCTCCGCTTCCTTCAGTGTGATGTCTTCAGCTTGTGATGGGGAACAGCCGTCTCATCGGAGGTCAGACCTCTGGCTGCCTCTGCTGCTGGGTTGAGTCCGGGAAGCTGCAGGGACAGCTGAGAGGTTTGCTGCCGGGAAACAGACAGTTGTGAGCCTCTGCACTCAGCCTCAGGACCAGCACATTGTGTGTACCTTACAGCAGACGGGAAAGGAAAGGAGGCCACAGTGACCCTCAACCCGGAGGGAGGAGGTGGGGTTACTCAGTGTAGGGCAGATAGCTTTAAAACCCAGTTACCTCTGAGCACAGGAATAAATTTCCAGGGTGATGCCCTGGATGTCTGAGAAGCAAGGAAGTATGGACTCCACACCAGAAAGGTTCCTTCAGTTACCTGGGAAATCCATTTCTATTCATTTACCCCCAACCATGTGGTATAAAGTAGATCTGACTGTTTTGCACACTTGTTGATCTGTTGCTTGTAATGTTTTCATAGATTGCTTTGTGAGTTCTGCATCTCCAGCTTCACTGTAAACATCTTGAGGGCAGAAGCCATATCCTTAATTTCCCCGTAGTATCTAGTTCAGTGTTTCATAAATGCTTGTCATTGTCATGAGTGAGAAAGTCTCTGGGGGAGCAGCCGGAGACGTGATCAAGAGGATGCGGTGGGTCCAGCCTCCAAGCACCTCCTCTGACGTGGCCCAGATGCAGCCACCGGCCCAAGAAGCCCATCATTGGTCTGACGGTCAGAGGGGACCCTGGAACAATGCCTCCAGGGGAGTAAGGAGCATGGACCAGTGTTCCAGACTGGTCCATGGACCTAGGGTTGTGTGTTTGTCAGGATTCTTTGGTTACAAGGACAAAAGCACGATGAAAACCAGCTCAGAAAAAAAAAAAGGGGGGGGGGGATGTGGCTGCAAATGATCCTGAGTGATGCACAGTGCGGAGGAAGAGCCGCAGGAACCCAGGGGCTGGGGCTGGACGTTCTGCACCACAAGGACTCACTTCCTCTCCTTCCATCTCTCAGCTCTGCGTCTCTTTCCATATTATCTTCTTGCTTGCTTACAGCAGAAAGATCTTTTCCTCATGGTAGGAAACGTGGCCGTTGGCAGCCCCAGTTTAGCCACGTGAACAGAGAGAGGAGACGTCAGGGTTCCAGGAGAGACTCTGATCAGCCCTGTTTAAGTGCCAATCACTGTAGCCAGGGGGATGGTTTGAGTTAAGTGCCAATCACTGTAGCCAGGGGGATGGTTTGAGTTAAGTGCCAATCACTGTAGCCAGGGGGATGGTTTGAGTTAAGTGCCAATCACTGTAGCCACGGGGATGGTTTGAGTTAAGTGCCAATCACTGTAGCCAGGGGGATGGGCATGATTATTGGCCAGTAGTGAACCTCGTGCCCACTCACATAGCTAGAGATGCAGGAAAATACTTTATAAATAATAAGGGGAAGAGGGTGGGAAGTTTGCTAGGTAGACAAAAACAAAGACCAGAGACTATGGGCAGCTCCACGAGGTCAGGGATTCCGTTATCGTCTCCGTATGTTCCATGCAGAGCCCGGCTCCCACCAGCCCGTATGGTGACAGGGGCTGGGTTGTATCTGGGTGGCTCATCCTTACACCCTCTGTGCCTGGCACCCTGCCTGGCACCTATGAGAATCTCAGGGAATATTTGTTGAACAAATGAATGAATGACGTGCAGTTGCCTCGTTCATTCATTCACTCCCTGAACAAGTGCATCGTGGCCCACAACCGGGTGTCTGGTGTTGTGGTGTTGGTGTGGTTGCCATCCAAATACAAGGGGTCATCTTTGTCCTTGCTGAGGACCCTACCAAGGTCCTAGTGAGGGCCACTCCCACTCCCTGCACTGCCACCTGAGGCTCCCCAAGTGAGTGGAGCGAGGCTAGGGGGCTGGGTGGGGCTGGAGGGGACCTTCTTGGGAGGTGGGGGGCACAGGCCTCCGCGCTTTGAGCTCCCTCTGCCGCTTCCTGTGTGCCCACCGAGACCGCAGATGCAAAGAACACAGAGGCAGTTCTCAAAATGCCTGGTTCCCTTCCCTCTCGCCTGAGCGCTTTTTTTTCATCTCTGCTTCCATTGGCCCCTGGAGAAACAGCTTCCTTCCTCCCGCCCCTCAACTCTGGAAAATGCTCTCCCTAGAGCCCCCCAGCCCCCTGCTTAGCAAAGCCCCTGGGTTCCACCGCTGAGAATTGCCCTCAGCCTCCCCGCTGCTCCCAGATTTCTTATCCTTTTCTCATTGGCTGCCGCCGCCGCCGCCGCCGCCGCCACCGCCGCCGCGGCAGTTCTGTGACCCGCATTCCTCACCTTTTGCCTCCTCCGGGTCCTCAGTGACTTCAGACTCTGAAGACTCAGCTCTCTCCGCCACCCCCGGACACCTGGACTTGAAGGGCTCATTTGCCCTCATGTCCTGCTGTGTCCAGGCCCACTGTTCTCTAACTAGGATGGTGCGGTGTGTTGCCTCGTGTTCCCTGCGTTGCCTGGGACATACCGTGCACACAGCAGGCGCTCCAGGTAGATATGTGGGTTTGAACCCAGAACCTAGGACAGCAGAGTGAGGCGGGGACTTGCAGCTGTGATCCGTGTGCCAGAGGAGGAAGCGGAGGCCTGGGGAGGTACTGCCATTGGCCATCCTGCTCTCTTCCCCTCTGGGCCTCAGTTTCCTCATCTGCCGCGTGGTGAGAAGGTGGCGTCTCCCGACCACGTGGGCCTCTTTCAGACCCTTCATTTGCCATTTGTTACGACCGCACAGCTTGGCTAGAATTGATTGTAGACCATGCATGGGTTTTCTGGTCAGGGAGGAAGGGGAGATGCTGTCCCCCTGGGCTGCTGTGGGCGCCTGTGACGTTTTGAGCTGCACGTCTAGCCCCATCTCCAAGAGCACCTATAAAAGCAAGCACTACTTTCTGCCTTTTCTGGTCCCACGCCCTTTCCCTACCCCCTGCCAAGGGCCACTTTCTGTTATTACTGACTGTCCTTGCTGGAGTGGAGTTTCTGAGAATCAAATGCCCAATCCAATCAAATGCTCAGACAGGCCTGGATCAAGTCCTGGGCCAGTTTATGGTTCCTGGAGGGGGGCCGGAAGGGAAGGTTGGGGTGAGGGCAGGGGGGGAGGATTAGCTGTGGCAGTCGCCCTCGTTGGTCCTTTAGGAAGTCACCCGTGTCTTGCCCAGAGAGGACCCCCATCCTGGTGTTGTCAAAAGAATAGAGTAACCAGTGTCCCTCCCCACTGGCCTTCCCACTGTGGAGTTTCAAACATGCAGCGATAGGAGATGTGGGCGCTCTGTTTTAGGAAAATGAATTTGGCAGCCGGGAGAAGGAGTAGAAAGTTAGACGGGTTGGTTGTGATATTTAGGCATGAAATTCATTCATTCATTCGTTATTTTATTAAGTATTACCATGTGTCGGGCAGAGTTATAGGTACCGGGGAATATAGTGTGAAGATGAAGTCCATGGAAGCTTCTGAACAAGAGGGGAGACAAAATAAAACCAGGTCAGATCATGAGCTCTGGTTCTGGAAATGGCAGATTAGCTTGTATTAGTCTAATTCTCTGGCCAAGAGTCCTTATCGACTAAGGACAAAATATAAAATACAGTGGTTTGAGGGCAATCAAAACCAGACAGGTGCTGGGGAGGAAACAGTCCTTGAAAGAGAAGAGGCAGATGAGTGACTGGTTCACTTCAGCAGCTTTTCCTCCTGAGAGCACTGCCCAGTCTGCGGAGCTCAAACATCTTTACTGGTCAGAGTGCGGGGCTACCAGAAAAGCTAAAAATCAAGAGGGAAAATCCTGGAAAGGCAGGAGATGTCCTCCTACAGATTCTCAAATCCTTGGCAGCTCGTAAACTGTGCGTGGGCAGAGTGAAGCTTTAAGGAACCCAGCAAGAAACAGCAGCTGGGAGGAAGAGATTGCAGTTGCTGCCTGGTGCTGAGGAAACAAGAGTTTGGAATTCAAGTTCCACCAAGTTAGAGGAGCTTAGTAATTGCCTAAGGTTTTCTTTTAAAACTCTAGAAGGCCTCATCTGTGATTAAACCCAAGGCTAAGGGCCACACCTTAAGACTAAACAGAAAAACCCAAACAACCCCACCCTAGCAAAACTTAAAACCAAGCCTCTACGGGATCAAGATGATCCACCAGTAATTTAACTGCCTGCCACAACAAAACTCAACATTCTTTTTAGGAAGATAAGAAATCCAGACTCCCTGTAACATGTCATCTACAAGTCCAATATGCAAAAAAAAAAAAAATCCAGACTCCTTGTAACATTAGCCACTATGTCCAGTATGTAATAAAAATTACTAGACATGCAGGCAGCAGGAAAAAGTGACCCATAATCAACAGAAAAAGTAGTCAGTAGGCCCAGACTCACAGATAACCCAGATGTTGGAAAAAATACCAGATAACAATAAATGCTGTGAAGAGAATTATGCTAGGGAATAACTGTGGTTACCACTTTAGATTGGGAGATCAGGGAGGGCCTCTCTAAACATGTGACTTTTTTTGAAATGTGAAATGCCAGGCAGAGGGAGCAGTGCAAAGGCCCTGAGGCAGGAAAGAGGCCTGTTCAAGAAGGGGCAAAGGAGGTCCTTGACTTGAATAAGGGAGAGAAGTACGATCTGAGATCAGACTGGTAAGCAGGACCAGAACATGCAGGGTCTTGTGGCTCATAGTAAGTAGTTTGAATTTTATTTGCAGAATGATGAATTGCCTTTGAAGGCAGGAGAGAGACTTATCTGACTTATATTGCTTTTTCTTTTACTATGAGAGAGGCTGTCATTTCAAATATTTAAGAGCCAATTGCATTTCTTTTTTTTTTTTTAGCTGTGTATACATATCTTTTATTCATTTTCTACTATCTTGGTGCCATTTTACTCATAATTTATTGTATTTTTTATAAAAGCTCTTTTCATTTTAGGCAATGAACTACTTGCCTCTAGTTAGTTACACATATTTTTGTCACTTGAAATTTGATTTTTTATGGCATTTTTCATGCCATGAAAAAATTATTGTTATTGAAGTTATCGCTGTTTTCCTTATGACCTTCAACACTCCAATATTATTTAAAAAAATTTTTTTTACAACTTATTTACATCTTTAAAAGATCATGCTGTCTGGCCATGAAGAATGACTTATAGAGGAATGCGAAGGCCAGCATGGTGGAACAGAAAGGTCTGGGGTTTGGACTCAGAAGACTGGGGCCAAATTTCAGCCTTGTGACTCTGGTCAAATTGTTCTACTACCCTTAGTCAAATACTTTGCCTATAATATGGAATCATCATCATCATCATCAACATTTATGGTGCTCTTACTGTGTGCTAGACCCCGTTCCAAACACTTTACATGTCTTATCTCATTTAACCTTTACAGTAGTCTCATGATGAGGAAACCAAGCAGTGTGCCCAACTCACACATTAAGTGGCAGAGCAGGGATTTGAACCCTGGCAGTCAGACTCATGCTTTCAAGGCATGAAAATAACCCTGAAGAGCCAGTGGATGCAGACGTGCTTTGGACACTGAGATGTGCTGCATGTGTGTGTCGTGTACTAAGTGGCAGCTAAGGAACAAGAAGGAGGTGGTGAAACGTGGGTGTCACAGAGACCTGGGTTTGCTTACTGGCTGTTTGGTACCATGAGTGGGTCACTTCACAGCTCAAACTCATGTCAGTTTCGTCCTTTCTCTCTCCCTTTCTCTCTCTCTCTCAAACACTTTAAGACATAATAACAGCTTTGAGATGCAATTCACATATTGTAAAAATCACCCATTTAAAATGTGCCTTTAATTGGGTTTTAGTATGTTCACAGAATTGTGCAACTATCATGACAATCTAATTTTAGCACATTTTCATCACCCCCCAAAGAAACCCTGTACCTTTCCCCAGTCACTCCCCATTCCCATCACCCCAACCCAGCCCCAGGCAACCATTGATCTACCTCCTATAAATTTAAATCTTGATTTCTTCATCTGTAAAGTAGGTGTGCAGGGGGCAGGTTGGATTTCAACGTCTTTCATAGAGTGTCTGCTCAGTCAGGTGATGGTTGAGAAGATGCAGGATTGGGGAAGCCAGAGAGCTAAGCTCTGTCTAAAATCTAAGGAGTGAGATGGTTATGGGACATGAATGGTTGGGTTTTGCTGGGGGCGGGCGTGGTGAGTGGTTTGGGAAGATTCTAAATGAGAGGAAAAGATGGAGCCACTGAATCTGAGGAGCAGGAGGGAAGAGTGAGACAAAACGACTCCAGGCTGGAGAACTTTGGCGGAAAAACAACGCCATGTAACAGAGGTTGGGATAAAGGTTGCAGCGTGGTGCGTGATGTGAACACCTTCACCGTCCTCGTAAGATCTTCAGAAAAGTAAACAGTTCCCAACTTGCCATATGGAGTTGGGTTTGCTTTGGGGGGGTGTGGGACGGAAGGCTGAGTCCTGCCTTCAGGTGGCATGGGGCTAGAACAGAGGCTGGTCGCGCAGGCTCTGCCTTGACTGGGCACAGGGGGACAGCAGTGCCTCTTGCCAACCCCCAAAGGGCCAGCAGTGAAGACTGAGTGATTTATCATATGAGAGAAGCCTCACAACCCAGCACCGGGATCACGGTCAGTGTCTGCAGGCGGCCTGGCCGTCAAGGGCGGCCAGGAGACCCCTGTGATGGCCTCGTGTCCTGCCTTCCCTTCCAGAACCCAACGTCTTCCTCATCTTCAGCCATGGACTGCAGGGCTGCCTGGAGACCCAAGGTGGGCAAGTCCGAGTCTCCCCAGCCTGCAATGCCAGCCTTCCTGCCCAGCGCTGGAAGTGGGTCTCCCGAAACCGGCTCTTCAACCTGGGCACCATGCAGTGCCTGGGCACAGGCTGGCCGGGCACCAACACCACCGCCTCCCTGGGCATGTACGAGTGTGACCGGGAGGCACTGAACCTTCGCTGGCACTGTCGCACACTGGGTGACCAGCTGTCCCTGCTCCTGGGGGGCCGTTCCAGCAACACGTCCAAGGCTGGCACCCCTGAGCGCGGCGACCAGACCCGCAGTGGCCAGTGGCGCATCTATGGCAGCGATGAGGATCTGTGTGCTCGGCCCTACTATGGTGAGAGGCTGCTGGCAGGGCAGGGCTGGGGCTCCTCGTGTCCGGGGCCTAGAGCCACAAGGGCAGATGCTGGGGTGGCAAAACCTTGGCCTCCGCAGACCTCTGGCAGTCACCTCTTTCATTGCAATGGGAAGCATTTTGGAATAATTGAGAAAAAGAACTTCAAAGCATATAATTTGCTTTTTAAAAAATTACAAAGTTAATACACTCTTGTAAAGACCTTGGACAGTACAACAGTGTATAACGTAAAATCAAATGAGAAATCCCTTCCCCCAGGCCCACTCTTCAGGGGAGACCCCAGGGTAATCCTCCACAGGTGTCTTGACCCCCATTTTGCAGCGGTGAACAGGAACCAGAGTCACCCAGTGAGGGAGGCCTTTCCTGGTGGGCAGCTCCATCCTAAGGGTCCTTTTCTGGGAGTTCCAAGATAGAATTTGGCGTGAGGGGCAGCTGGATTTTGGACAGGCATTAAGGGGCGCTGCGGGGCCCCCTTCCCAGCCCTATGGGATGAGCGGTAGGACCTCTCCCAGGCTCCTGGGCTGACCTGACGGCAGAGGGAGCGTTAAAGCCACTGTCTGGTGCCACTGCCCCTCCCCCTCTCTGATGACCCCCTGCCCACCCCGGCTCCCAGGGTTAGAGGGGGTTTCGTGTGAGGGATAGGCAGCCTCTGGGGTCCAGATGCCAAGGTCTCGGCTCCCCTCTCCTGCAGAGGTCTACACCATCCAGGGCAACTCCCACGGGAAGCCGTGCACCATCCCCTTCAAGTATGACAACCAGTGGTTCCACGGCTGCACCAGCACAGGCCGTGAGGACGGGCACCTGTGGTGCGCCACCACCCAGGACTACGGCAAGGACGAGCGCTGGGGCTTCTGCCCCATCAAGAGTGAGAGTGGAGCGGGCGGGGCTGGCGGGAGGCTGGCCCTGGGGGGGCGGGGGGCGGAACTTGCGGGTTAGAGTGGGAAGTGGCCTCTCCTCGTAGCACGGGGCAGCCTGAGTGGGGTCTCTGCGCTCCTTGAGGGACCCCCTGTGGGCCCTGCAGGAGAGGGCTGGGGAGCGACCCACGTTCGGCTGTCGTGGTGGCAGGTAACGACTGTGAGACCTTCTGGGACAAGGACCAGCTGACGGACAGCTGCTATCAGTTTAACTTCCAGTCTACGCTCTCCTGGAGGGAGGCCTGGGCCAGCTGTGAGCAGCAGGGGGCGGATCTGCTGAGCATCACGGAGATCCATGAGCAGACCTACATCAATGGTGAGGCTGGGGGCAGGGCAGCGTGGCAGGCACCTGAGACCTGTCCGCACCTTTGGAGGGCCCTGAGCCCTTTCTGCTGGTGGGGGTGAGGATGCTGTTGGTGGGGCGGAGGGTGGAGGGCCAGGGATGGGGCGACCTCCTCCTCACTGTCGCCATCTTGCTGTCAGGGCTCCTCACTGGCTATAGCTCCACACTGTGGATTGGCCTTAACGACCTGGACACCAGCGGAGGCTGGCAGTGGTCGGACAACTCGCCTCTCAAGTACCTCAACTGGGAGAGTGGTGAGGCGCGGGGTCTGGGGCGCAGGGCGGCCAGGGGACCACCCCACAGGCACTTGGTCTCCTATTTACTCCTTCGCTGGTACCCTACTCCAGGCGAGCAGTGAGGATGGGGGCAGATTTCCACTCCCTTCTGGACTGGGCGCCACTGGTCCATGGCGTGTGTCGTCTGAATTAGGAACCGATGCCCTTTCCTCGGGGTACAGGGCCTGGGAGGGGGACTGGATCTTATTCTCCACGCACCCCTTCAGCCGCGGGCACCGGGGCACTGAGCGCACCAGCAGCCTGGCCAGGGCGGGCGGCCGGGCGGGCGGGGCTGGAACGGGTTGCGGCGCAGAGGGGTCAGGACCACGTGGGCCCAGGTGAGGCAGCAGGAGGGCCGAAGCGGGGCGCTGGGCATCTGAGCTGGCTCCGGTCTCCCGAGGGAGCACGAGGTTCGGGGTAGGGCTCCCGGGCCAGGGGGTGAGTTTCTCTCTCCTGGGGCGCTGGCGCCCTGCCCTCCCCACAGATCAGCCGGACAACCCAAGCGAGGAGAATTGCGGAGTGATCCGCACGGAGTCGTCGGGCGGCTGGCAGAACCGCGACTGCAGCATCGCGCTGCCCTACGTCTGCAAGAAGAAGCCCAATGCCACGGCCGCCGAGCCCCCGCCTCCCGGTGAGCCGGGCAGCCGCGGGGCGTGTGGGTGGGGCTCGTCAGGGCCGCAGCCGCCGGCGGCCCAGCCTCCCAGCACAGGGGGCTCTGATCCTCCCTATTCTTTAATGGTTCAGCTGAAGTCTGAACAAACTGAAATGCGCCATTAATAAGTTCCGGGAACGTTCGTTGAAAACAGTGTTCAGTGCCTCCTGACTCACCGTGTCCTCGTGATGGTCACAGTCTGCTGGAGGTGACAGACATCTCAACATTCAATTGGAATATCCTGAGTTATGTGCTATTATAAAACACATGTATAATACATATCAGAGGGGCCAGAGAAGAAATTGATTAAGCTCCGGAGACTTAAGGAGGGTTTCCTGGAAGTGACATTGGATTTGGGCCTTTCAAGTTGAGTGTAAGTTTAAAAAGGCATAAAGAGGTGTGAGGGAAGGGCATTCCTGGCAGAGGGGACTGCAGGTGCAAAGGCACGGAGGCCTGGAAGTTCACAGCAGCTTTAAGGACGGTGAGTATTGCTCCCTAAGGGTTAGAGTATAGGCGCTAACTACTTAAAGTGTGGTCCG
The DNA here is from genome assembly GCF_965194805.1 of Balaenoptera borealis. Classification (NCBI taxonomy): domain Eukaryota; kingdom Metazoa; phylum Chordata; class Mammalia; order Artiodactyla; family Balaenopteridae; genus Balaenoptera; species Balaenoptera borealis. Next base: position 15,779,942 of record NC_138879.1, on the reverse strand, counting down.
CCGTCCAGCAGCACAGCGTCACCTTCCCAGGTGATGTTACAAATGCGCGTTATAAATGTAGAATCTCAGGTGCCCCCCCCCCCAGTTAATTGAATTAGAATCTGCATTTCCCAAGATCCTTAGGCGATTCATGTGCAGGTACAGTTTGAAAAGTACTGGATTAGAGGGCATGGGAACAAGAACAGTTCAGAAAGGCAGGTTGCAGCCAGTTCTTGAAGGATGGCGGCTTCTGGGTGAAATTTGGGTGGAGCCGGGTAGGCTGTGGGAGCCTTTGCAGACTTTTAAGGCAGGGAGTGTCTTGCTCACATTTGTGATTCACCGAGATAGCTCTAGAGGCCGGCACTGCTTTGGGGTATGGCCTTGGGCCGGCAGCTTAGTCTCAGAGGTGCAAATTGAGGATACACTCAAACCCATTGCAGGGTTGCTATAAGACTGGAGACCTGGCCAGGCTTAAAGGAGCGTCTCCTTAGGTTGGAGGGGCTACTGCAGGAGTCCAGTAGCCATGGGGTGAAGACGGGATTTGTACAAGGAAAATACAGCAAAACCAGAAAAAAATCCACAAAACAGAAAGTAAGAGCTTACAGAGCAAAACTTTTGCTTCTGACCATTGAAGTGTTGCCAAAGGTTGGTTCAGGGCCACTGGCCACCACTGTCTGTCCTCACCCCCTTAGGGGTCAGGAGCAAAGGTTTAAAACATGGGCACCCACATCTAGGGCACCTCACCTCCAGCTCGGGGGGAGCCTGGGGCAGGCACCAGTTCCAGGGCTTCCCTTTCTGAAAGGAGGGCCACAGGGCCGGTGTGGGCAGGCCTCTCTGTGGCCCCCATCGGGACTGGCCCCTCACCAAGTCCTCTGTCCCCTGGATCTGCCCAGTGTGGCTGTTGTGGGGAGTTCTCCTCTGGGGCCTCACGGACCTGCAGGTATGTCTCTAGCCTTGGATTTCCTCTTTCATCCTGGCCCACATCTCTCTGCACGAGGTGTATTTTCTAAGCAGTTTCTTGGGTGGTTCTGCCTTCCAGGACTCATCACTCAAAGCGTGTCATTTTAGAGGCAGGCGCCATCATGCCCCCAAAGCGTCCTCATTTCCTAAACTCCCTTCTTCCTACAGCCCTTGGGTCTGCACACCCACTAAACTCTTCTGTCCAAGTAGGCAGCCTTGGGTCTTAGCTCAGCGGCTGACAAGAGATGATCGATAGGTCTTGAGCCAAGGAGGGAGGCTGCTCAGGCTCTCAGCCCTTCCCCACTCTGCCAGGTCTCCAAGAGACAGTATGGTTGGACCCTGGAGCATCTCCCAGGATGGAGTGGATCCCAGTGGGGCGATGCTTCAAGTGGGTGCATGCTTTCTTGCCCAGCCAGCAGAATCCTGTCCAAGCCTGATGTTGTGGGTGGTTTGGTAAAGTCTTGTTTTCTCTTGCCAAGACCCAAGTGAGAGCTTGTTTGCATCAGGTGCCCGCGGACCCTGATCCCTAGAGGGTGAACTTGAAATGCATGGAAATGGGAGTGAGGAAGGGCCTAAGACCGGTTGGTTTCTCAGCCCTAGGGTTCAGGGAGAGGAGCTGGGGGTGGGGGAAGGAGCAAGAGTAAAAATCCCAGCCAGGGGATACCTGCCAGGCAGCGGTGACTTCACGAGCTGCTGACCTGGGAGGCCCCATTTCCCCCCCGCTTCACCCCGGACTGATGGGGCCACACCCCATAGATGTTCTTTGAGACAATGACGGCTGTGTCATTTATTAAGTGAGGTGGACACGAGCTAAGTTGTAATCTTACAGCAGGAAACCCCATTTACAGAGGAGGAAACTGAGGCTCCTGGGGCTGGTCTGTCCTGAATCCCCGTCCATCTCCCTGTGAGAGCCCCAGCTTGGGGGGGCCGTCCTGTCTTGGGTGGAATCTGCCACCACCTCCTGGGGCTCCAGCCGCCCTGAGGGTTTTGTCTTTTCGGCATCATTCAGTTATTCAGACCTGTCCTCGTGGGAAGGGCAGATCTGTGACAGGTTTGGGGAGGAGGTGACTTCCAGGCCCCTGCCTGTGTTGACACCCAGTGGGTCGGTTCCCCGGGCGGGTCAGCTCGGTCCCTGAGCAGCGGCCTGTCTGGTGTCCGCAGACGTGTGGGCCAACGTGAAGGTGGAGTGCGAGCCCAGCTGGCAGCCCTTCCAGGGCCACTGCTACCGCCTGCAGGCTGAGAAGCGCAGCTGGCAGGAGTCCAAGAAGCTGTGTCTGCGGGGCGGGGGCGACCTGCTCAGCGTCCACAGCATGGCCGAGCTGGAGTTCATCACCAAGCAGATCAAGCAGGGTGAGGGGCTGCTTCCCGCACGCCTATCCCATCCGCCCGGAGGCTCAGGGACGGTCCCTCCCTCCCCTGCCGGTGACTGAGGCTGACCTCCCGATGTCCCCTCTCCCCTCTCCCCGGCCGCACCCCAGAGGTGGAGGAGCTGTGGATCGGTCTCAACGATCTGAAGCTGCAGATGAATTTTGAGTGGTCTGACGGGAGCCTCGTGAGCTTCACCCACTGGCACCCTTTTGAGCCCAACAACTTCCGGGACAGCCTGGAGGACTGTGTCACCATCTGGGGGCCGGTGAGAACCCCCTCTCCCTATCACGGGGCCCCCAAACCTATCCTCAGTTTCCTCATCTGTCAGTGGAACTCTAATGGTGCCAACCTCAGAGGGCCGCCGGGAGGATTAAAGGAGTTAATTCTTGTGAAGCCTTCGGAGGGTGCCTGGTGGGATCTTGGTCTCTTGCCAGCTGCACTTCCCCGCCTGCAGGTGGCGTCAGAACCCACATTATGTGAACATGCTCTGCAGGCAGGGCTGCTCGGTGCCAGCCCTACCCAGCCCCGGGTCCTGTCCCCTCAAGGAATGATGGAGCTGTGACTATTTGCCATGGCTTTGGCTCAGACAGTATGGGTGGATGAAGGAATTGATCCAGGGCTTCAAGCAGAGATAAGTCTGTCCCTTAAAGAATGGACAGAACTGTAGGAACAGACTACTTACTCCAGAGACAGGACATTCTGCCGTGAGATACAGCCAACACTGCCAGCGACTGTGGAGACATCTGGCTTATTTAAAAATTTATGAACAATTATTTATTGAGCATCTGCCATGTGCCAGGCATTCTCCTGGGGGCTGGGACATACTAACACCTCTGCCCTCCAGATGCAGCTCAAGGTAGACAAAAACTGCTGGCTGGGTGCCCTGGACACAGGAGGGCTAAGGCAGTTAGGAGGGGCCGAGGACTAAGTTCCTCTTCAGCTCCATCAGCTGAGGTGAGGGTCTGGGCACACGGCCTCTGCTTGCCCTGGATCTGCAGGTACTGGCTGGACACCTTGCCGAACTGGGAATCTCATTTGTCTGTCCTGCTAACAGTCTTAGGCAGCTTGTCCTTGATGTTCATGAAATGAACTGTAAGTAATTTAAAAGAGCACCTTTTCCCATGTAGACAGTGCTTGTCAAAGTTTCGAGGCATTTGCACATCAACTCTGTGTGCTCTCATCAGCCCTGTGAGGCTTGTAGCACTAATCCTGCTCCCCCCATTTTCCATCCTAGAGCACAGAGAGGTCAAGCTTCTTGCTCAGAATCACACAGCAAGTCAGAGGCAGGGCCAGGTCTGGAAACCAGGTTCACTGAAGGGGTTTGGGAGATTTGGGGGAGATAGATTGAGACTCCCCCTTACCCTGTGTCCCTAGGAAGGTCGCTGGAATGACAGTCCCTGTAACCAGTCCCTGCCATCCATCTGCAAGAAGGCAGGCCAGCTGAGCCAGGGGGCCGCTGAGGAGGACCATGGCTGCCGGAAGGTGAGGGCGCTTCTGGAGCTTCCCCGGGTGAGGCCAACCAGAGGGGCTCCCAAGGGCAGGAGGGCAGGTGGAAGCCCGCAGCCTCCCATGGCATCGTCCCTTCCTCGGCATGCCCCCTCCTCTGCTCTCCAAACTGCTCCGTTCCAGGAGGAGTGATGTTGGATGAGGTGGGGTGGGGGCGAGAAGCAGTTGGGAAGAAGCAGAGCTCCCCCGCCACCCCTAGCCCTGAGCCCCCCCTCCACGGAAAGCCACGGAGAACCCGGAGGTGGAGGTGGGCGGGCCCCCAAGTCTGGTCCAGTCATCCCCTGAGTGGAGGTTGCTGGGGAGACCCCAGCCCTCTGTGCACCCCGGCCCCATTTTCCCACCTCACTTGCTGGCACGGCGTGTGCTTGTCTGTCTCCTCAGGAGGAATGGGGCCATCCTGTGTCTCTGTCCCTGGGCTCTAGCCCCGGGGAGGGAAGGGATTAGGACTGAATGGGGGGAATGAATCAGTGGTGGGGGGGGAGGGTATGAAAGAGGGTGAGGGTGGGTGATGGATCTGTTTCCCTCCTCCAGCCGCCCGCCCCACCCCTCGCCGCCCCCAGAGGAGCAGGGGTGTGAGCAGTGTGGACACACATGGGGAGGCTGCTCATCAAGGCCACTTGGTGGTGTTTTGGCCCCTGGCGGCTCCATCTGCAGAAGCCACGCTCACATACACACATACGCACATAGACACATGCAATATACACATACACATAAACACACACAAAAACATAATACACATACACACAAATACACACATATGCACATGTACACACACATACACGAACACATACACCTACACACACATATGCACATAGACACACACAATATACACATACACATAAACACACACAAACACATAATACACACACACACACACCACTTTCTCCTCTGCGCTGGCTCCTGCCCTGGGGGCTGCCTCGCTGTCGCTCCCAAGCTGCAGCCCCCACCCACAGGGATCCCACTTGAAGGCTTCCTGGAGGCAAAGGCCCTGGCAGGCACCTGGTGTCATCTCAGGAGGAGCAGGGCTGTGGCAGGGACAGACACAACCTCTGTGGTGTGGGTTCCGGTCTGGGCTCCACCTGCACTGTCTGTACAAAATCAAGCCACGTAATTCTGAGCCTCAGGTCCTCATCTGCAAGGCAAGAGCAGAGAGGCCCTCAGGGTGGCCCAGGGGACAAGGGGTCGGTGGGGTGAAGCCTCCCCGGCCTCATGGGGGCGGGGGTAGCGAGCCAGCCGTGTAGGAGGGGTGGGCTCTCTTCTGCAGCTTTGCTGCCCCTCGCCGAGGGTCTGTCCCCCCTGCTCCCGGGCCAGGCGCATCCTCCGTGTACTCCAGCTTTTCCAGGCCCCTGAGGATTACCCAGCCCCCTCCACATCCTGGCAGCTCTCCCAGCTTTCTGGCTCTGGTTCCCCAGCCAACTGGCAGTTTTCCCACTGCGTCTCTTGGTTCAAACACCCAAGAGAGGAATCCAGTGGGCCACTCATCTTTCTTGGCCGGGCCGCAGGCCGGTGACTGGCTGTCTCCCGATCAGCCACCCGTGGGCCACGCTTCCACCCCGGGCCTGGCAGTTGTGGGTAACAGTAGGGAGGGGAGTGTGGAGTGACAAGGTGCAGAACACAGCACAGGAAGAGCCGGCTCTGGCGTCAAACCAGTCCCCTCTGTTCTGTGCCCAAGCCTGCAGAAAATTCAGTGGTGCCACTGATGGCACCTGCACCCCAGGATTTATGGGTGAGAGAGGAGAGTCCTCCCCCCAGACACCCCTTTTCTGCCCACTCTCTTGAGCCAGGGTTGGACGTGGCACAGCCCATCCTGCTACTGGCTGGGAGAGGACCAGGTGACCTACAGTGAGGCCCGGCGCCTGTGCACCGACCACGGCTCTCAGCTGGTCACCGTCACCAACAGGTACAGGAGAGGGGCCAGCCCTCCCCTATGTCCTGGCCTAATGTGGTCCTTCCTCCAAACGGGGCAGCATCCTGCCATCAAGTGCAGAGGGACGCGAGTCCTTTGAGCTTCAACAGGCTCCAGGGCCTTTTTCTAATATTGTCACCAGAATGACTCCTGTTTATTAAGCGACCCCAGCATGGGACAGGTCCTGGGCAGGGGCAGGGGCAGGGGCAGGGGCAGGGGCAGGGGCAGGGGCAGGTCCTGGGCAGGGGCAGGAACAGGCATAGGTTTGGGCTGGATGCCCCAAAGAGACCTTGGCTGTGTCTGATTTTCTCTCTCCTCAGCAAGGCATGGAGGTGAAGACAGTAGAAGGGGAGCTGGGTTGCTGTGTGTCAGCTGCAGGGTCCCCAGGGGTCCCCACTTCCCTGAGCAAGTTTCTTTTTTAAAGCATTTCTTAATTTTTTAAAATTAGTTTATTTTATTTAATTTATTTTTGGTTGCATTGGGTCTTCATTGCTGTGCGCGGGTTTTCTCTAGTTGCAGCGAGCAGGGGCTACTCTTTGTTGCGGTGGGCGGGCTTCTCATTGCAGTGGCTTCTCTTGTTGCGGAGCACGGGCTCTAGGCGCGCGGGCTTCAGTAGTTGTGGCACGCGGGCTTCCCTAGTTGTGGCTCGCGGGCTGTAGAGCGCAGGCTCAGCAGTTGTGGCGCACGGGCTTAGTTGCTCTGCGGCATGTGGGATCTTCCCTGACCAGGGCTCGAACCCTTGTCCCCTGCGTTGGCAGGCAGATTATTAACCATTGCACCACCAGGGGAGCCCCCTGAGCAAGTTTCTGATTGGGTGCAGCACCCAGGCTCCTGGAGCAGGGCGTCTGGCCTGTAGCCCAGGGAGTGGTGGGGGGCGAGCTCCCTGCCTCGACCAGCCTCTCTCCCGCAGGTTCGAGCAGGCCTTTGTCAGCAGCCTCATCTACAACTGGGATGGCGAGTACTTCTGGACGGCCCTGCAGGACCTCAACTTCACCGGCTCCTTCCGCTGGCTCAGCGGGGATGAGGTCATGTACACCCACTGGAACCGGGACCAGCCCGGTGAGCCCCTCCTCCACAGCACCCGCGCAGCCCCCTTCTTGGACTTTCCTTGGTGAAGCCAGGAGGCCGCGGTGGACCAGCCCTGCCACAACCGAGACCCAGGGCTTCACAGGAAACAGATCATTTGTACAGTGTGGTGATGTGGTTATAGGAGGACAGGCTCTGGAGCCAAACTGCCCGGCTCAGATCCTGACTGTGCAGTTTATTAGCTGTGCATCTTTGAGCCTCAGTTTCCTCATCTGTCCAATGGGGATAATGGTACTTTCCTCACAGGGTTGACATGAGGCTTGAATGGGTTAATATATGTAAAGCCCTTAGAGTAGTGAGCATACAAGTGCTCGCTATTACTATTACCATTTTAAATTCATCGTCTTTTTTAACCTTTTCAAGAACCTGATGAGGCAGATGATGAAACAGGCTCAGAGAGGTTAAGCAGGTTGCCTAAGGCCTCACAGGAGCAAACAGAGAGCTAGGCCTCTGCCTCCATTTCCTTCCTCCCCATTGGGCCCCGACTCCACAGAGCATGTCCCTGCAAAGATGGCTAAGCTGATTCCCGGTGCGAGGGCCGTGGTGGTGCCCCTCGGGGATGTGAGGGAGGACCGATGAGTCCTCCTCAGCATGTGGGTCTCCCTTCTCCCTCCTCCAGGGTACAGCCGTGGGGGCTGCGTGGCCCTGGCCACGGGCAGCGCCATGGGGCTGTGGGAGGTGAAGAATTGCACATCGTTCCGGGCTCGCTACATCTGCCGGCAGAGCCTGGGCACGCCAGTGACGCCTGAGCTGCCTGGGCCAGACCCCACACCCAGCCTCACCGGCGCCTGCCCCCAGGGCTGGGGCTCAGACCCCAAACTCCGGCACTGCTATAAGGTAGGCAGCCTGTTGGCCTGGGGTCGGGGGAGAGAAACAAGAGCAAAGAGGCAGCATCCCTGGCGGGGTGGGTGCCCCCCAGTGGGACCCAGCGATGATCCAGGCAGGCGGGCCCCAGAGAAACTTACAGACAACAGACAGAGGTACTTTCTGTTGAAACCCTTTTGTCAGTGGCATCTGAGGCCTGGTGCATAGTAGGTGCTCAATAAATATTTGAGGAATTGAAAAAACCACAGAGACCATCGGTTGCGGAGGTTCCCAAATGTTGGGGCCAGGCTGGCTGCTCTTTAGAATTGCCTGGGGAGCCTGATTTAAACAAATCTTCCAGGCTGTCGCTATGGAGATTGGGATTCAGTGGGTTGTAGTGGGGCTTGGTAATCTGTGTTTTTAAACCCTACTGGGTTTGGGAGCCACTGAGGTAGTCCAGGGTCTTTTAATTACAGGAAGAAGCTGAAGTCCAGGGAGGGGAAGGGACTTGCCTACAGCAAATTGTGGCTCTGCTGGGATAAGAGCCCTGATTGCCCCGCTGGTTAGGGGGCCATCTCTGGGAGATGCCTGTGCCAGTTTCCCTCCCCTGGGGCTCCCTCTCTGATGAGCAGGATTGTCCAGTGAGGTCCCAGCCCCCTTCCCCACTCACGTCATGGGAGGGCAGGTGTCCCGGGGGGAGGTGGGCTGGGGAACAGCTTGGACTCTGCTCCTGCAGGTGTTCAGCGCGGAGCGGCTGCAGGACAAGAAGAGCTGGGTCCAGGCCCAGAGGGCCTGCCAGGAGCTGGGGGCCCAGCTGCTGAGCCTGGCCAGCTATGAGGAGGAGCACTTCGTGGCCAACATGCTCAACAAGATCTTCGGGTACTGAGCCTGGGGCGGTGGCCCATGTGCACATGAGTCGGGCTCTTGCTTTTGCTGGGTAGGGTGAAGGCGACCCCAGGGCGGTCGGTTCCAGGGCTTGGAATGACCTGTGCATCTGCTACTAATGCCAGGCCCATCCTGACCCCCCCCTCAAGTAACCCTGGTCTCCCTGGAGTCAGAGACCCTGGGTTGCTCACCAGAGCCAGCAATACCCCCTGAGACTCACAGACTTTTACACAAGTAACCGCCCTCACCATCCCTCCTTCTCCATGGCAAAATCTCCAAGCTGATCCAAGTGAGCGCCCCCCTCCTGCAACCCTATACCATCCCATAAGAGCCCACACTTTCTCAATAAACAGCTTTTTCTCAGAGACAGGAATAGAAAGGCTACAAAAGTGAGCATCTGCCTGCGGGGTCCCTCCAGAGCCCTGTCTGTGTCCTGTGGGTTCCTATGACATACAGCCCTACAGCCCCTTAGCCTTGGGAAAAATCCAAATGGATCCAGGCTTCCTGACATCTTAATTCCAGGGATATCTCCTCCCAGCAAACAGCACAATTACATTATTTGACTAGTAATTATAATAGCTCGTGTCAGTTGCTTCTCACCATGTACCAGGTACTGCACTAAACATTTAATCCACATTCAAGACTCTTCTCAATCCTACTAAGTAGACATTATCCCTTGTGGGCTGTTAGAGAGGTTGGGTTATTTACCCAAGGTCACAGAGCTGGTCCCTGGGTGACCCAGGACTGGAATCCAGGTGTATCTGATTCTACGTCCCCAGGTCTATGCACCGTCCCCATCCGCTGCCTAAAGTGAAAGCCTGCAGTCTTGCTGGCAGGGCAAACCCCACCCAAAGGGAAGCAAGGGAAGGGAGCCAGGCCACCTGCCCGCCGTGAGCGGGGCGCCTGGTCCAGCTAGCCCAGTTCTCTTTGGGGAGAGCTTTTTAAGGGTGGCCCCAACAGTGTTTTGCCCGGTGAGTGTGAAGCCCAGGTCGAGAGGCCCCAGGTCCTTGGGACTGCCCAGGTCACAACCGCAAGGGGCCCCTATAACTCTCATCCCCATGTCTTCTGTCTTCACCCCCGGGTTGTGCTAAAGTGAGTCAGAGCCCGAGATCCACGAGCAGCACTGGTTCTGGATCGGCCTGAACCGTCGAGACCCCGGAGCGGGGCAGAGCTGGCGCTGGAGCGATGGACTAGGGGTGAGGAGGCCTGGAGGAGGCGGGGCAGGTGGGCGGAGCCTGGGCGGGCGAGGTTTGGGTGTGGGCGTGGTCTTTCGGAGGTGCGCGAGGTTTAGTAGAGGCAGCGCCTCTGGCCAGAGCTGGCAGGTAAGGGAAAGGGGGTGGGGACCGTCTAGCCCAGGTTGGGGGTTCCTAGCTTATGCCAGGCCTCTGGTTGGTCTGTTCTGGGGGTCGGTGCAGCCTGCGCCTGGTGCCTGAAACCCCTCTCCCCTTCCGACCTCATCAGTTCTCTTACCACAATTTCGACCGGAGCCGGCACGACGATGACGACATCCGGGGCTGTGCAGTGCTCGACCTGGCCTCCCTGCAGTGGGTAGCCATGCAGTGCGAGACGCAGTTGGACTGGATCTGCAAGATCCCTCGAGGTTGGGTGGGGCGGCGCTGGCGGACCGGGCATGGGACGAAGGGCGGAGGGGGCGGGGGTCTAGGGGAGGGTCTCTTTTCTCTGCAGCGTCTCTGTCCCTGTTGTCTCCATAGGCACGGACGTGCGGGAGCCTGACGGCAGCCCGCAAGGTGAGGCACCCCGCTCCCCACGGCGGCCCGGAGTGGGGAAGGGGCGTCACCTCCTGGGCAGGGCCTGGCCGGGACAGAACGAAGGGGCTTAGGGGTTTGAGCCGAGGGAAAGGTGGTGGGGGCGCCCTACTGGCCCAGGTCGGAAGGGCTCGCAGGCCCGCCTGCCTTGGCTGCCCTGGACCCGCCTTGTCCTCCTTGGGCTGGGCGGGCAGGCAGCCCCAGCCTGGCCTCCATCCCCACGCCCCCTCCGCCCCCGCAGGCCGGCGGGAGTGGCTGCGTTTCCAGGAGGCCGAGTATAAGTTCTTCGAGCACCACTCCACGTGGGCGCAGGCGCAGCGCATCTGCACGTGGTTCCTGGCCGAGCTGGTCTCCGTGCACAGCCAGGCGGAGCTGGACTTCCTGGGGCACAACCTGCAGAAGGTGGGCAGGCTAGCGAGCAGGGAGGGCAGGCCCGGGAGCCAGGGAGAGGGCCTGCCAACCCTCACCTGCCTGCCCGGCTTCCCCTAGTTTTCGCGGGGCCAAGAGCAGCACTGGTGGATCGGCCTGCATACTTCAGAGAGCGACGGGCGCTTCAGGTGGGAGCCCTGGCGGGGCAGCGGGTGCGGATGGGCAGCGGGGCGCATGCGTGGATGGCTAGCCTCAACCCAGGCTGGAGGTAGGCAGGCGGCACAGCATACAGAGACAGACAGATTTGGATTTGAATCCAGCCCTGCCCTCCACTGGCTGTGTGGCCTTGAGCAAGTGACTTAACCTTTCTGGGCCTCGGTTGTCTCACCTGAAAATGAAACGAGGCCTGCCTGATAGGATCATTGTGAGGATGAGAAATGAGGTGTGTGAATCCTTAGCATGGCATCCAGCACATTATCGGGCACTAAATAATGGCAGCTCATATTATGCGGGGGTCACTCATGAATAAGGTCCCCTCAGGACGTGGGCAAGAACATAGGATGGTGCAGAGGGGCCTCTTTGTATTCAGGGCCCACCTACCATGCGTGAGGCATGGAAGGACCAGGAGGAGCACGTGGGTGTCTGAGCATAGCGCTGCCCTTGGACCCCTGCTCTGGGGTCCTTACACTTCTTTTCTGGTTAGAGAAATGCATGCCCAGGAAGGCTGGCCCTTACCTGGAGGCGCCAGGTCCTTGGGTTCTAGCTGCACTGAGCTCAGTAGCCCCACTCCTCAGCCTACGGCCACTGAGCCCCTGGTGTTGGGCCCTGGTCCCTGCCCCCTCATTGCTGCATACAGGGGAGCACGGTGCCCAGTGCTGCAGTCATCCCTGCTCGGTGCCATTGCAGATGGACAGATGGTTCCGTTATAAACTTCATCTCCTGGGCACCCGGCAAGCCTCGGCCCATCGGCAAGGACAAGAAGTGCGTGTACATGATGGCCAGCCGAGGTGAGCGCAAGGTGGGGCAGAGAGAGTGCAGAAGCTGAGGGGAGGGTCGGCGTTGGGGGCAGTGAGGGGAGCCTGCGCAGGGGCCCTAGGTCTCTTCTCATTCTCCCTGTCCCCACAACCCAAGAAGGGCTAGACCCAGAGAGGGGAGGGCCTGTCCCTGTGATCCAGCAGCCACAGAGGACTTGAGTTCAGAGCTGGACACAGGGACCTGAGCCCCAGCCCCACCTCCTCTCAGGGCATGAGGCCAGGGCGCCGGCAGCCATGCCCTGCCCTTGGGGTGACTGCTCTTCTCTTTCTGCAGAGGAGTGGGGGGACCAGAGGTGCATGACAGCCTTGCCCTACATCTGCAAGCGCAGCAACGTTACCAGAGAGCAGCAGCCCCCAGACCCACCACCCACAGGCGGCTGCCCCCCGGGCTGGAGCCAGTTCCTCAGCAAGGTAGGAGGGGGAGAGGGGGCACCCAAGGCGAAGGCTGAGCCTCCGGAGTCCTCGCCCTTTGGCAGCATCAAAGTCATGGCTTCCTGCCTGTACCCGCCACCCTCTCTTCTGCATGGCCCCAGTGCCAGGGCCAGACTCCTTGGAAACTAACTCAGCGTAGTAACACCTTCTCATTCACCAGGTAATGAGGTTGCCCATATAGTTTGGTGAGTTTCCTAGATCCCTGGTCGCCAAACATCTGCTTGTTGTTTTTTTTTTTTTTTTTGGAGGCACAGTGCAGCCTGCGAGATCTTAGTTCCCCGACCAGGGATCAAACCCGTGCCCCCGACATTGGGAACGCAGAGTCTTAACCATTGGACTGCCAGGGAAGTCCCCAAACATCTTGATAATGAACTCCTATTAAAATGTTGAACATACAACGTACATATGTGTGCATTACATGTGTGTATGTAAGTAAATATATATTTACTTCCATACTAACGTGACTGACGTCATATATAGTTAAATATACACAAGAACAAAACAATATAAAGCATGAGCTAGAGATTTTTAAATAGTATTTTTAATTTTTCAAAATTTTCCTTTTAGTGGTATGAAAATATTTTTGTGCTCACTCAAAATTTATCAATTATAATAATTATTACTATTTAAATAATTTTGATAAGAGCAAAGTGATTGCATATACTTCATTATTTGAAAAAATCTTAGTTTGACACTTTGTGATTCAGACTTCACAGGTCTTGTTTGAAGTTCAATTCTTCCCCCCCCCCCCCCCGCCATGTGGCATCTTAGTTTCCCGACCATTCAAATTATTTTAAAACATGGATTGAATGGTTGTTGTAGACGAAAAGATTACCTCACGAAGACAAATAGATCAAGATGAAAAAAGGTCATCCATCATTGGCTGGGCTTTCTAAGTCCTTCTCCCTATTTTCCAGTCCTACCAATTAAACAAAGGTTTTTGTTTAAAAATTGGTCAGTTTCTGCATTTAAACTAATCTGCCTTATAAACTAATCAGAAGAGCTGATCAAGAGAGTTTAAAAAAAAAATCCTTGGAAGATTTTTTAAAAACAACATTTAGAAAATTCTCTTCCCAAGTGTTTTGAGTGTGCAGCTAGGAAAGTTTGAGACAATAAAATGAATTAGAATGGATATGCATCTAAATACGTTTTCAAAATGTTCCCTCTAGGGTGTGAGTTTCTTTCCAAAAGTGGTTACTTCCTGACCCTGGGGCTCATTCATCAGACCTGATTAGACCTTCATTGTTTTTACCTAGTGTCTGAAAGCGCTTACCCCAGAATGAGAAGGGAAAGAGAAGGGCGCTATTTCCTTGTGGTTTGCGCTGGCATCGTTAGTATGAGCTTCGATCCATGCCTTCTTTGCAGGACATTGTAAGACCACTTAACCCCTACTGTGAGGATTAGATTAGTTAACACTAGATAACATAATCCATAAATCTTTGTCATACATTGGCTTGCAGCCCACCCATAGTGTCGTGGAGCTCTCACTGTCTTCAGAATATCCAAGCAAATATTACACCTTTTCTGCGTTAAAAAAAAAAAAAAAAGAGTAAGATGTGTATTATTAACATCTTGGGAAAAAAAACAGAAAAAAATGAAACTAAAACTCATCCATACTCTCCAGAGATGACCACTATCAATATTTGTTACTCCACTTCCTGACTTTTTCCATGTAATTGAGATTATACTAAATAACACAATTTTGTAGTCAACTTTTCTTTCTCAGTATATTTTCAGCATATCCCCATGTCATTAAATTTTTCCAAAAGCTTATTATGACTTCTTCCACCTAATTTAAAACAAAATATATTTTATATATGTAATTGGTCCCTTTCTTAATTTGTTAGCATCATTGTAATGATACAGTAACTCTGTCAAAAGCCTTTGGAGTGTGCGAAGCTGAGAGCCAGACAGACCTTGTCCCCAGGCATGGCCCAGGCGGTGCTGTCATAAGTGGTAGAGCATTTGGTGGCCCCGAGAAATCTTCCCACTTAAAAATTCCCCAGAGTGTGGGCAAGTGTATGTGAATCCGCTGTGCCCGGTTGAGAGGGTGCCGGAGCCTTGGTCAAGGAGACCCAGATGTCCTGGTTCTCGTGTTTTTCTCTCACAGCCCCCAAGCCTCCCCCAGGGCCTGCGGCCGCGGCGTCCGCAGCGGAGTTTCTGGGGGTGTGGGACGGGGGCGGGAGCAGGATGCAATGCCTCCCCCTCCGCCCCACAGTGTTTCCGAATCCAGGGCCAGGACCCCCAGGACCGGGTGAAGTGGTCGGAGGCACAGTTCTCCTGTGAGCAGCAAGAGGCCCAACTGGTCACCATTGCAAACCCCTTAGAGCAAGGTAGGGCCAGCCCATGGGGAGGCCCCGTGATCCTCTGACACCGTCCCCCCAGAGGGCTAGAGCAGAGCGAGGAGGGGGCTGCCCTGTCGCTCATCACTCTCTCTTCTGGGGGGACTGTAGCATTCATCACAGCCAGCCTGCCCAATGTGACCTTTGACCTTTGGATTGGCCTCCACGCCTCGCAGAGGGACTTCCAGTGGGTGGAGCAGGAGCCTCTGCGGTACACCAACTGGGCCCCTGGGGAGCCCTCTGGCCCTAGCCCTGCTCCCAGCGGCAACATACCGGTGAGGAGGCCCCTCCCCACTCTCTCCTTTGCCCTCCACCCCCACCCTGCCCTGCAGTGCTTGCCTGGGGACCCCCTTCCAGCCTCCTTGCTCATAGTACAGCCTTCTGGGGGCAGTGGCACAAGCGGGCAGCTGCCGGGGCTCCCCTGAGCAGCTCCTTCCCCCCAGACCAGCTGTGCGGTGGTCCTGCACAGCCCCTCAGCTCACTTCACGGGCCGCTGGGACGATCGGAGCTGCGTGGAGGAGACACACGGCTTCATCTGCCAGAAGGGCACGGGTACGTGTCACCGGGGAGCCTGGAAACCCCAGCCCAGGACTGGATTCCCTGGGCCGTGCCAGGAGGAATGGGACATGGTCCCTGACCTCAGAGGGCCCCTGGGGCCACCCCCAGAGCCTAGTCTGCTTGGAAAGCAGATGGGCAGAAAGGCCAGGCGCCGATCAGAGGGACAGGCAGTGAGCACCAAGGGGTCTCAGGAGGAAGGTTTGGGGTTTGCAGGGCTGACCAGGGAGAGCTAGACACTGGGCATGCCTGGTGGCAGGGGCCCTGAGGTTCTGTGTCTGAGGCTCCTGCAGCTCCGTGCAGGGGTCCCTCTGCCCTGGATTCATGGTTGAGCTTTAGATTGCTCACCCCTTTATTAGTAAGAACGTATTGTTATTAATAACAGCAATGACTGACACTGAGTCAAGCACTGTGCCCAGAGGAGAGTTGGTCTCTGCCTGATGTCCGGCGCTCCCCGCTCCCGGCCTCATGCCTGGGGATGGGGTGATGGGGGCAGAGCCCGGCCTGAGCCCTGCCCCCTTCCCTGTAGACCCCTCCCTGAGCCCATGCCCAGCAGCATCGCTCCCTGCCCCGGGCACTGAGCTCTCCTACCTCAACGGCACCTTCCGGCTGCTGCAGAAGCCGCTGCGCTGGCACGACGCCCTCCTGCTGTGTGAGAGCCGCAACGCCAGCCTGGCGCACGTGCCCGACCCCTACACCCAGGCCTTCCTCACGCAGGCTGCCCGAGGGCTGCGCACGCCACTCTGGATCGGGCTGGCCAGTGAGGAGGTGGGCACCAGGCTGGGCCCACTCCCCTGATTTCCCTCCCTGCCTCCTCCTAACCCCGTGCCTTACCTGCTCCCCCCCAACACCCCCCCCCCCCACCGGCTGGTCCCCTTCCTCCCACCCTGATGGCTGTCTGTGCCCAGGGCTCCCGGCGGTACTCCTGGGTGTCTGAGGAGCCGCTGAGCTATGTGAGCTGGCAGGACTGGGAGCCCCAGTACCCGGGGGGCTGCGCCTACGTGGACATGGATGGGGCCTGGCGCACCACCAGCTGTGACACCAAGTTGCAGGGGGCTGTGTGTGGAGTTAACGGAGGTGAGTGCCCACCCGCTGGGGCCGAGGGGTGGGCCGGGGGTAGGCCGACCCTGGGAGGACCCTGGGCCACTTTCTCAATCCTGCACCCCCATAGGGCCCCCTCCTCCCCGAAGAATAAGCTACCACGGCAGCTGTCCCCAGGGGCTGGCGGACTCAGCGTGGATTCCCTTCCGGGAGCACTGCTACTCCTTCCACATGGAGCTGCTGCTGGGCCACAAGGAGGCGCTGCAGCGCTGCCAGAGAGGTGGGCCGGGCGGGCGAGAGCCCACATGTGGGCGTTCCAGGTGGCGACCCCTCTCGTGGACACTCAAAGACCCTGTGAATGCAGTCCCCGTGCTGCGGTCTACCTGTCGGCAGCACTCACACATAAGTGCCCCTCATGTTGCAATACGCACAGACCACCCGTGACATAACGTGTGTGACTATAACCCCCTTCCATCCACGCACGACTCCACGCCATCCTCTCCTCTGGCTGCCAGGGAAGAGGGCGGGGGCCTCTCTGGGGGGCTCTGCTACCCCGGGGAGACCCGTCTGCCCTGACGTGAGCCTCCTTTGTGTCCAGAGGGTGGGGTGGTCCTGTCCATCCTGGATGAGATGGAGAACGTGTTTGTCTGGGAGCATCTGCAGAGCTCTGAGGGCCAGAGTCGGGGCGCCTGGCTGGGCATGAACTTCAACCCCAAAGGTGGGTCCCTGTGTATAGGATCAGGAGGGGGAGGCCTCAGGCGGCAGGGGCGATGCCCTCCACCGGGGCTTGGTGGAGGTGAGGACCTGAGGAAGGTGGGAGTTGGTTCTAGAACAGGCCTGCTCTCTACCACCTGCTCCAGTTTGTTACCCGCCCCCGCAACGCCCCCTCAGTGCCTTCTTCCCACAGGAGGTACCCTGGTCTGGCAGGACAACACAGCTGTGAACTACTCCAACTGGGGGCCCCCGGGCCTGGGCCCCAGCATGCTGAGCCACAACAGCTGCTACTGGATCCAGAGCAGCAGCGGGCTGTGGCGCCCAGGCGCCTGCACCAACATCACCATGGGTGTGGTCTGCAAGCTCCCTCGAGGTGAGCGCCCGGCAGGCACACCCGCGGCTTCCTGCCACCCCCAGGCATCTGGTGCTGGGTGGGGCCCCGACTGCTTCTCGTTCTGCAGGCAATGCAGTGGATGGGAGAGAATAAACAGACAGGCCTGGGGCCTTCCCCTGGGATTAATTAGTCTGTAGGACTGGGCCTTCCTGCACATTTCCAAACTAGACAGCAAACCCGTCATTTTGTAGTGGTTAAAGGCAGGGATGGGGTTCAAGCCCAGGCCAAACCATTTGCCAACTCTGTGACCTTGGGTAAGTCGTTCAAACTCTGTGGCCTCAGTTTACACATACGTAAAATGGGGGTAATAAGAGTACCTATAAGAGGATTAAATGAGCAAATGAAGTGTCTGGGCCTGCAGAAAATGTTCTTACATGTTTGCTTATAATTATCATATTATTACTGCCACTGTTATTAACTGGTCCCTCCTCTGCCGCAGCTGAGGAGAGCAGCTTCTCCCCATCAGGTGAGTCACAGGCAGGGCTGAGACTAGCCCTCTCCTCCTCCCCCGCCCCCCCTCCTTCTGGGCAGTGGGTGGCCGTAGCGGGGCTGCTGAGCGAGGCTTCTTCTTGCTGCAGCAGCCCTCCCGGGGAACCCTGCGGCCCTGGTGGTGGTGCTGATGGCGGTGCTCCTGCTGCTGGCCCTGCTGACTGCGGCCCTGATCCTCTACCGGCGGCGACAGAGCGTCGAGCGTGGGGCTTTCGAGGGCGCCCGCTACAGCCGCAGCTCCTCCGGCCCCGGCGAGGCCACTGAGAAGAACATCCTGGTGTCCGACATGGAGATGAACGAACAGCAGGAGTAGAGCCAAGGGCGTGGGCGGGGCCCCCCACCAGCTACAGTCCCGTCGGCCCACGGAGGGGTGCCCTTGGGAGCTGCTGGGGGAGCTGGGGCTGGCAGGGCCTGGGCTGGTGGGGTCCCTCCCTCCCACGAGGGCTGGGCTGAGACCTGGCTGAGTGCAGCGTGGCGTTTCCCTTTGGGGGGGCTCTTAAGGTCTTGTCACCCAGGCCTGTGCCCCCACGGTAACCAGAGGCAGGACGGGAGCCTCTTTCTGCCTCTTCCTCCCCAGGCCCGCCTGCCCAGGCCTGTGCCCCATGCCCCGGGACCTGCTTCTCACTGCAGAGTCTGAGGCGCCTCCCTGAGCCCTCAGCCGGCCTCTGTTGCTTCTCTCCTTCTCCGGCAGCCTCAGCTCTGAGCCCCTCACGCCAGCTCCTTTCCCTCCCTGCCCCCCTTGTCACCCAGCCCTCCCTTCTGAGCCAGGGCCCTGGGGTTTGGGCAGCCCTCTTGCTCTTGGTGGGGGTCGGCTGAGGGGGCCGAGCATTTGTCACTCCTGTGCCTGCTGGGGTGGCCATGGGACATGGCAGGAGGGCCTGGGCCGGGACGGAGAACAAGGGCATCACTGTGGCGTCAGCTGGGCTGGAGACAGGACAGGGGAGAGACACCCTGACCTCCTGGGGGTGACCAGGCTGGGCTGGGGTGTCATCTCCTGCCGGTCGGGGGAGGGCTGTGTCCCTAAAGAGTCCCCTGTGGGGACCAAAATAAGTTCCCTAACGTTTCCAGCTCCTGGCTCTAGTTTGGAGAGAGAGGAGGTGTTTGGCCAGGGTCCTGGGGGCCTCAGAAGCGAGAGCCCAGGGACGCCCTCTAGTGGGGCCCAGAAGAAGAGCGCCTGAGTCCCCCGAGTGGCCCCATGCGGGTGGAGCCGACCCACCCAGCACCTTTCCAAGAGGCCGGAATCCCAGCAGGAATCACCAGTCCTGGTGCCACAACCCAGGACAATGTGAACATGGACTCGAAGACATGGTCCTTTTTTGTAGTTCTTAATTTTTTTAATGTGCCATTATTGTTTTAAAAAAGAGAAAAAAGAAAAGCAAACAAATAAAACACCTTTAAGAGGCTTGAGAGAGAAGGGTTCCTGCTCTGTCCTGCTGTGAGCCTTGTCCTTCATATCTTTTCAAGATAAATGTCATTCTGGGGGGCTTGCATCCATTTTGCCTCTATCTCGGGGCCCCGGGACCACACCCTTCTGTCTGTTCCTGGGGATATGTGTGAGGGTTGAGGGCTCTGGAGCTGCCGGACAGCAGTGCAAGCTTGGGCAACTTGGCTCACCTTCCAGTGTGTAAGACGGGAGAACAGGACGCATCTCCTAGGGTTCCTTTAAGGATGTTTGAGGATTAAATGAGATCACCTGTGCAAAGCAGTCGGCGCCTTCGAGCTCGTGCAGTAATTGCCCCATAAACGTCAGCTGTTACTGCTGTTTCTGGGCTGCAGCTCCCAGGGGAGCGTGTGAGGCGCCCAGGTCAGCCAGGGGTGGGGGCCGCGCACCACCATCCTTCCAAGGCAGCCGTCAGACCTGCATTTGAGCTTCGAGAAAGCGAGTGCACCTTCGTCCCTGGGGAGCATGGGTTCTGGAACCGCCTGGAGGCGGGGGAGTGGATCACAGGACCTCCCTCCCGCCCACCTTCACTCACCTACCCGATGATTCAGGGTGTTTGAGCTGGAGACGGAGCCACGAACAGAGAGAAGGCCCTGCCAGCCCAGGTGGGTCAACCATGCCAGGTCACGCTAGGTGCCGTGAGGAGGCCTAACACAGGCCGAGGTGGGTGGGTGAGGGCCAGTTTGGACGGGGTGGCTGGGGAGGATCTCACCGGAGGCAGTGAGGCTGGGACCTGAAGGAGGTGAGGGGTGGTGCACACAGGCCGGCTCCTTGGCAAGGGAAGAGCAGGGCGGCTGCTGTACGGTCCCTGCTGCTTCCGAGGACCAGCAGGGAAGTCGGGCTGGCTGGAACGGGGGGGCAGGAGAGCGTGGCGGGGCCTCATTGCCCGAGGCCTTGAGGGCAGTGGTAGGGAGTGTGGATGTTAAGCAGAGCAGGAAGTCAGTGGGAACAGCTAGTCTGACCTTTTCAGATGGTGCTTTGAATCAGGACTGCGGCAAATGGTGAGATTCTGTGCGCATGCGTGCACGTGCGCTTTGCCTTGTTCGTGATTTTTAAAAACAAGTTTCTGATTTTCTGAATAGGTTATACTGTCACATTGTTCAAAGCCTAAACCCAAATGATATAAAAAGATACACATTGAGAAGTCCAAAGCTTTTGGCCTGGACAGCAGGGTAAACGGGGTGCCATTTCCTGAGTCGGGGAGCCCTGAGGGGAGGGTTTGTGAGCTCCTGAGTTTTCTGAGGCCAAGGCCGAGGCCCTCCTCCATCCAGCTCTTCGGTCTCTGCAGCAGCAGCCGGAAACATGGAGGGGCCTGGTCAGCTCCAGGGAGGGAGCCCCAATCCTGTGGTGGGTCCTTAATGTTTTTTTTTTAAATAAATTTATTTATTTTGGAGGGCTGCATTGGGTCTTCGCTGCTGCGCGCGGGCTTTCTCTAGTTGCGGCGAGCGGGGGCTATCCTTCGTTGCAGTGGGGGGGCTTCTCATTGCGGTAGCTTCTCATTGCGGAGCACGGGCTCGAGGTGCGCGGGCTTCAATAGTTGCGGCATGCAGGCTCAGTAGTTGTGGCGCACGGGCTTAGTTGCTCCGCGGCATGTGGGATCTTCCCGGACCAGGGCTCGAACCTGTGTCCCCTGCATTGGCAGGCGGATTCTCAACCACCATGCCACCAGGGAAGTCCCAGTGATTTTTTTTTTTTTAAATGTGGACCCTTTTTAAAGTCTTTATTGAATTTGTTACAATATTGCTTCTGGTTTATGTTTCGGTTTTTTGCCCACGAGGCATGTGGGACCCTAGTTCCCCCACCAGGGATTGAACCTGCACCCCCTGCATTAGAAAGTGAAGTCTTAACCACTGGACCACCAGGGAAGTCCCTGGGTCCTGAATGATTAATCCACTTCACCCTGAAGTGATTAGCTTCCCAAACTGGGGAACAGCTCCCTTTGTGAGTTAAGTGCCCTGCCATTAGCCACAGCTCAAAGGTCGCCTCTCCAGGCTGCAGGGAGCCACGCTGGGCAGAAGCCCCCTGGGAAGCTGGCAGCTGACCCTTGCCCTGAGAGAGAAGAAAAGCCCAGGGGTGAAGGCAGGGGCACGGGCTCTGGGTGGGAGGGGCAGCTGAGAGAGTGAGAACCCAAATAGTGAGGCCAGTAGCTGGTGCGTGTCCAGAGGTTTAAATCACTCCAGAAATACCTGTCCCTACTCCTCTCTCCTTCCCTCGGGTGGCTTTAATCCTCACCAGAGCCCTGAATCCCACCCAAAAGCATTTCAGACAGTTTCGCATGCACCTGGGGGCTCCCCGTAGACCTTGTTCTGCTTGGGGGCTCCTGCCTGCTCAGAGGAGGGCAGGGGGACTCCGGGCAGCTCCCTGTCTGTGGGACAGGAGGAAGGCTCTGGGCCCGGGGCCATCTGCCTCTGGCCCCAGGCCAGTGCTGGTTCTGCTAAAGTACGTGGCAGAAACTCCTTTCTGCTCATTTCGATGTAATAAGCGTTAAGCACCTCCTCTGCATTCCATCTTTGATGCCTTGAGACCCAGCCCCAGAGGCCTGGGCGAAGGGCACCGTATCCCAGGCACTGAGCCCAACCTGCACTTGCGGGGCTAAACCGGCTCAGCTCTGGCCACCTGGATGCCGTGACAGCTCACTGAATCCATGAATGAATGGGCGAACGGGCTGCTCTCCAGAGAACGGTGTCAGGCGTTCTCACAACCTCTCCTTGTCAAGCCAGAGATGGCTTCCTCCCAGGTGTCCTGGCAGAGCTGGCCTGGCCCAGCGGGCAGCTGCAAGGCTGCGGGCTGAAGAGTCGGCCAGCCCCATCACATGGCTCTCCTGGAACGGGGCTGGCCGGGCCCTGCCAAGCTGCCTCGAGCACGAGGGCTGGAGTCTGTTGCAGGGACAAGGTAAAGAATTGCCTCTGGAGGGAGAACCCCAAGAAAGGCAGGCAGGAAGGGGGAGGAAAGGGAAAGGAGATGGAGGGAACATGGAGGGGCCTCAAGCAAGACCAGCATGAGATGAAAGTGCCCAGATGTTCAGGCCTTTATCTCAGGGGTCAGGGCTGCCAAGAGGCCCAGGGAAGGCTGACTTCAGACTTGACTCCCCCCAGAATCGACCTGCTGCAGCTGCAGATCTGAATCCTTGTCCAGAAAAGCAGGCGGGATGCCAGCCCTGGAGAAAGGAAAGGGGCGAAGCAGCAAGCAGGCATGTCCCCCTTGAAGTGGATTCATTGCTGGCAGTCAATGCAAAAAAATTAACTGGCTTCTGATATTGGCTGATGGCAGGACTGTAGTTTTAGCCATTTCAGGGAAATCCTGGTCAGCTCAGGTTTTCTAGTCCAGTTGGCTTTTTTTTCTTTCCTGCCCAGCACCTCTAAGTTCTGAGGTCCTGTGGGGTGTCTGGGGATCTGGCCCTCAGTCATTGCATGGCCCTGCTAGCTTATGCAGGGAGGCCCGTCTGTATCTCTCTCTGGGACTTGTTCTAACTAATTCTTACCATGAATTAACTCATTTTATCCTCTCAACACATCATCAGCTGGGTGCTGCTGTCCCCCTTTACAGAAGAGAAAACAGAGGCACAGAGAGGGGAAGGGCCTGCCATGCTACTTCTCCTCCACCCTCTCTGCTCTATAAAAAGGTTGGGGGGCGGGCAACTGGAGAGAACCCCTCTGTGATCTTACAGTCAGGCTCAAGAACTTTGTCTCAATCTGAGACATCTCTGCCGAGTTTCAGAAGCCTATTTTGAGTATAAGGGCTGAGTGGCCTCTTTCCTTTCCTTCTTCTAGGGCCTCCCTTCGCGAGGGAAGGGATATCAGTGGGGGAGGGATACCTGGGTACCTGGGCTGGGGGTGGACTGCGGGATCCTATGCATAGCCTTGCATAGAACGGGGACTTCCCTGGTGGTCCAGTGGTTGAGACTCTGCGCTTCCACCGCAGGGGGCATGGGTTCGAGCCCTGGTCGGGGACTGACGTGCAGCGTGGTGCAGCCAAAACAACGGAGAATTGTGCAGTATGCATAGAAATGAAGTGGGGGCTTGGTGCATATACTAGACATTTACACTATTATGGATATTTTAAAGCTCACACTCACCTCCCCGGTGGGAGTCAACTCACCCCCAGGCACTGCAGCAACAGCGTGCTCTCCTCTCTCTCCTCCTGCCGGCTCTTCTTCATCTCACCTGCCTGGGTTGGTGGCTTTTGGTGGCTCCCTGCTGCCTGTGTGTGGACCCTCAGCTCCCTGACCTGGCCTGGGGCCTCCCCAGCTCCCCTGCCCAACAACCCCATTCTAGCTGGTTGCTCCCGCCATGCCCTTCATCCGTGTGGGCTCCCTGTTTCCCTTCTCTCCACCACCCCTCTGCTTGCCTGGGCTCCACCATCCTTCAAGGCCCTTCTCTGCACCCCTTGGCTCTGGGGGCCGCCTATTCCCCTGACTTCCTGGGCTGGTCAGGGATGTTGCCCTCTCTTTCGGGCAGGCCAGGAGCATGGCCTTGGCCAGTAGACTGACTTCACCCCATAAACTTGGGGGCATCACTTAACTTCCCTGAGGTTAGGTTTCATGATGGTTTAATTTCTGTGTCAACTGGACTGGGCTAAATGATGCCCAGATAGCTGGTAAATCATTATTTCTGGATGGGTCTGTGAGGGTGTTTCTGGAGGAGATTAGCATTTGAATCAATAAACTGAGTAAAGAAGATGGCCCTCCCCAGGGAGGGTGGGCATCGAGGGCCTGAATAGAACAAAAAAGGAGAGTAAGGGCACACTTTCTCTCTGTTGAGCTAGGACATCCATCTTCTCCTGCCCTCAGCACTTCTGGTTCTCGGGCCTTGGGACTCGGACCAGGATTCATACTCTTGGCTCCCCTGGTTCTCAGGTCCAGGTTTAAACTGGAACCACATCACCGGCTTCCCTGGGTCCTCAGCTTGCAGATGGCAGATTGTGGGACTTCTCAAACTCCATAATCATGTGAGCCAATCCCTCATAATAAATCTCTTTATATATCTCTCTCTATATCCTATTAGCTCTGTTTCTCTGGAGAACCCTAATATACGTTTCCTCCCATGTAACATGGGGTTACTAATATCTGCCTCATAGGCTTATTGTGCGGATTAATGATAAATATAAAATGCTTATCCCCAGGCCCAGCTCCTAGGAAGTGCTCTTTAAGTGGCACACGTGGGCTCCTGTCACCTCAGTTTGACTTTTTCTGTATATGTCCTGCTGCCCCAGTAAGACTGAGCTCCAAGAAGATGGGCACTGTGCATTTTTCCTGTGTCCTCAACAACATAGCACATAGTTAATGGTTGGTAAAACTGCCTAAAGAGCCAAAGGCTTAGAAAGACCCTGTGTTGTATCCAGTGTGACTCAACCTCTAATAGGTTCTGGCAATATTTAGCCAGTTATAGAGGGGGGGAGATAGCCCTTTTCATCACTGTCTTATAATAAGTGAGACTTGGTCCTTAGGGCACCTCGGGCCATGAGAAGCCCCACCGGCAGATCCCTGGGCTGCAATGATGTTGAATTGATGGTGCAGGTTGCAGTGATGTTGAATTGATGGTGCAGGTAGATGTCTGTTCTGTTGCACCTCTCCCCACCCAGACCTCACAGGAGGCACTCCTGCTTGCATGCGTAAATCCTTCATATAGTTTCCCAAAACCCAACATTGACTGATGTAAACCTGTAACAGTCTCAGGGTAGCTGCCTCAAACCCTGCCACATCTTACTGGGGGTTTGGCCTGTCAGAATGTTTACCCGACTGCCTCAAATTCCATCAAGCTCTCTATAAACCTTATTTTTAAAATATGCATTGTCCCTTCTTAGATGTTTCTCAGTACTGGCTCCTGGACAAATCTTTTATCTTCAGTCAACCTTAAAGTTCGGTTAAAAATAAAGACCCATTTTCTCATAGAATGATCAGGGCTTGGGGCTCCATTTGTGAACGGAGGAACCTGAGGCTTTAGGAATTTTGTGTACAGCATGGAGATATTTTCAACTTGAGTGGCTCTTCTAGGCTCTATTCACATTCAAAGATGCCCCTTTGTTTGGCTCTTGGATCTTGGATCTTGGTGGAATCTACTTGTTTGCAGTCCCTGAGTCTCTGTCTAACTGTGGAACAGATCAGAGAAGTGGGACAAGATTTCGATGTAATTCAAGGCTAGCTTTCCTAAACCCTATTGGCATCATAATTTATTTGGGGGACCCCCTTGGCAGCAACATCTTCAGTGGTCACTCCTGGTCTGAGAAGGGCGGGTCTTGAAAGTGGCACAGGAAGCCCGTCTTCCTCTTCCTTTCACCTTTTCCCCTCTCTCTCTCTCTTACCCTTTCTCAAATCTATTGAGGCATATTTTACAATTATACCACAGAGTTCGCCCATGTTAAGCGCACAGTTCAGTGAGCGTTAGTAAATGCATCCAGTTGTGTGAACATACCACGGACCAGCTTTTAGAACCCCTTCATCACCCCATAAAGTCCCCTCGAGCCCTTGTGCAGTCAATCTCCGCTCCTCTCCCCAACCCCCAGCAACCACTGCTCTGTCTCTATAGTTGTACCTTTTCTAGAAATTGCATTTCAATAGAATCACACAGTATGCAGTCTTTCGTGTCTGGCTTCTTTCACTTAGTGTAATGTTTTTGAAGGTATCAGTAGTTCATTCCCTCCATCTTTTATTTTTTTTTTGACCTATCTTTGTTTCTCTCCTTCTTTCTCTCTCTCTCTCTCTCTGACACACACACACACACACACACACACACACACACACACACACACTTTTCTTACTAAATTCTCTGCCCTTTTTGCATCCTAACTCTTGATCTGGTCTTTGGGCCCTAAGACATAATTAGGAGAGAAGTGTGGAGTCCATGTACCAAAACTTCTTAAGTGGGCACCTACAGAGGGCGGCTGGCCAGCTAGCCTGTCCCTGCCTGTGGGGCCCCAGGATGTGTCATCCCTAGTGGCAGTGATGGTGGGGAGCAAGGAGAAGTGGAAGTTGAGGCCCTGAGCCTTTGTCCAAGGAGACTGGAATGAGCACAAAACGAAGCTAGGTGAATAAAGTCGGTTTACTGGTTCTACTCGGGGTGGAGTGAGGCCTGAATGGGCGCCCTCAGCAGGGGGACCTGAGGCCACGGGACCCGCCAGGGCTGCTGGGTCCCCTTGGGCTTCTGGGCTGAGGGGCAGCAGCAGGGCAGCCTGCGGGGGCTCAGCAAGCCCAGGTCGCTTGGCCTGTGCTGTCTGGGACTAGGCTGGTCGCTGTTGCCGTCTGCAGATGCTCAAGCCGGACCCCACGAAGAGAGTGGCAGAAGGTTGAAAAAGATAATTGCCAACACATTGGTTTCAGTTTCAGTAGAGAGGAGGAGGAAGGGAGGCATGTGGGGACGTAGGGAGGGCTGCTGGGGGGAGAGGTTTCTGCCCAGCTCCATGGCCAGCTGCCTTGCTAGACCACTTGGCTGTTGCTTTCACAAATGCTACTTTCATTCCCGTCTCTCCACTCGGAACCTGGAAAGCAAGAGCATCTCTCAGGCTGTGGAACCACGGCAGGCCGTGGGATCTGGCATGGAGGCGTGTGGCATCTCTGCCCTTCCTGCCCCTCCTCCCCCAGCCCCAGTGACCCCCCACCTACCCACACACACGTGCGCATGTGCGCTACAGTGCCCGGAACAGTGCGGAGAACAGGAACCCCAGTCTTTCAGAGATCAAATTGGCTGGAAGCAGAGGGTCATGTGATGGGAGGGAGGGCAGGCGGGCAAAGAGGCAGTGAGATGGCAGTGGGGTCAGAGTGGAGGATGTGGGGTGGGGTGCGGGCTTTTCTTTATTCTTGGGGAAAACTCTTGTTCTCAGTACATTTCTTTTCCCATTGGCCTGAGTGAGCGCTCCCTGACTATTTGGAAGCGGTTTCTGACTGGTGAAGAAGGGCAGGGGAGCAGGAATAATTACTATCCCTCCATCCCTACCTGGACCCTCTCAGCATCTACCTCCACCACAAGGAGGCCCCAGCCCCATGAGCTGCCCCCATTCTTTCACTCCTGTTCTTTCCCCCAAATCTAGTTGCCTTGACTTTTATGTATGGCGGAGAGGAGCTCTGGCCCAGCCTTTGGCTTGAAGGCTCTCGAGCCTACTCCTGTCACACCTGTACTGGTGGCTGCCAGAGGCATTGTTCCCCTCCCTGGACTTGGACGTGGCCGTGGTGACAGTTATTCGTGCCAACTGGGGAGCAGTTGTCGGGGGGGCTGGGGTACAGAGCTGTGTGACAGGTTGTTAGACCCAGGCGCACCCACCCAGGGACTCTCCCCAGCTGCCCTGACATCTGTGCCACCTGTGGCATTTTGTGTGTGGCCTCGGTTCCCAGGTGCAGGGGACAGGGTGAGAAGGTTGGCATGGGCACCACAGAGCCACAAAGAGGTTGGCTTCTCTTTGTGTCACCTGGTATGCCCTGATGTTTTGCCTTTTCCCCTCCCTGTTTACCTGCATCGAGCTAGGGCAGCAGGTCACAGCTGTGACTCAGCTCTGACAACCCAACTTAACAGAGCGCTGCCAACCAGGTGAGTCATGCCAGGCTGCCGCAGACCAAAGAAGGGTGGCCCCAGGGGGAGGGCGGGAGGCGTGTGGATCTGCCTCTGGCTGCCCTGGCTCCTGTCTTGATCATGGCTCTGGCGGGAAGCCAGGCAACGGCGGCGTCTGACCAGCGTGCCAGGACGGTGTTCTGTGCAGGGCTGCCCCTGCCAGCGTCGGGGGTGTGTGCAGGGCTCAGGGCAGGTAGAGAGGGCCTAGACCTGTTTCCAGGGGAGAACTGGCGGCCCCCATATTGGGACCGGGAGCGGGGGAGCGGTGGATCCTAGAGCTAGACCCAGCTTCCTGAAGAGGGATGTAAGTGACATCAGGGGACCATCTGCCTCAGAGCAACACGGGAAGGCAGGGTCCCCTCGGCGGAGACTCCTTTTTAAGCACCACCCCAGGGGTGCTCTTCTCCTGCCCTCTAGAGACGTCCCCCTTCCCTGGGGCTCAGGCTTGCAGCCGGGGTGCCCCTTCCCCATCCCCAGGCTGGGGTGTGGGTGGGAGGCTCTCCGTCCTGCTCAGGGCCTCCCCGGGCAGCAGGGCGGCAGCGGCCCCCGCTGGGCACTAGGGGTCGCCCCTGCCCAGCCAGACCCTCCCGGGCGCGCCCGGCCGCAGCAGGTTTCCTCCAACCGGGAAGACCGCGGGCGCCTCCGGGGCGTGCGCTGGGGAGGGCTGCAGCCGGGCGCGGCGCCGAGACCCTGTCCGGAGCCTCGCGCCACCGAGTCGTCCTGGCCGAGGCGCGGGGGCGCTTTCCGGAGCAGGGGCTCTCGCCAAAGGCCGGGCGCAGAGGGGGTGCGTGCGCCCGCACACAAAGGTCCGTCCTAGACTTCACAGCTCCCTGCCCGCTCTCCCTTCCCGGCTGCCCGAGGGGGAGCAGCCGCTCGGGGTCGGCCCAGGCGACCGCGCCGGGGGTCAGGCCGGCCGCCCCGAGTGGCCCCAGGGCCTTGCGAGGGCGCAGGGGGGCGCTGGGCCCTCACCCGGCTCGGCTGGACCCCCGCGGTGGCGCCCGGGACTGCGACTCTGCGGGTTCCTTTTGTGAACGGAGGGAAGGGCCCTCCCCGCGTCTGAAAATGGTCAGCCCGGGTTCTCGGGACTGCGCGCCCTGAATAACAGATTGGGTGCTGTAGGGTCGTCATCTGGGCCCCACCCTGCGGAGCTCTGAGCTGGTTTAGCTTCTCCTGCAGACGGGTCTGTTGGGGGTTCCCAAAAGCATCACCGTGACCGGCTGCATCAGGACCAGGGGCCCACCCCATCACCTGAAACGGAATCTCTGGGAGGGGCCCAGGAGTCTGTATTTTTGGTAAGTTCCCCAGGTGATTCCCATGGCGAAGCCAGCGTGGAAATCGCTGTTCTAAACCTTTTAAGGCAGGCAGTTGTGAAATTTCTCGCCAGAACAGCCTCTGGGGATGGAATTGTCACCCCCCAGTTCACTGTAATGTTTGTTCTCCCAGCTGATGGAGAAGTTCTTCCCAAGTCTGACTGCCAGCCTGCCTGCTTTAATGGAGCTCATTTTCTTCAGCTGGGTTTTCTATGGGATAATGAGCCTGCTTGAAGACAGCTGTCCTGCCTCCTTTGACTTTCCCCGACACCTGTTTTCCTTGTTCAACTTCTGAATTCAACAGGCCCACTTGAATGGGCCAAATAGTGAGAAAATCCAGTAAATCCAGTACTAGCTTGTGAATGACTGTTGTCCCCTCAGGGGCTCCCCAAGGGCTGGATGCTGGTGAATCCCAGCAAAGGGAAAGGAAAAAACCTGTAGCAAGTTGTCCTGCGCCCAAGGAGACCGTCCTCCCTTTGTTGGCCTTTCCCCTCGCTTTCAGGATGAATTACAATTCTTATCTCCTCTGCAACCAGCATACTTGGACATGCTTTCCCGATTGCTGCAGCTAGAGTTTCCCGAGCTTTGTGGGGTTATTTTTTGCCTCTGGGTGGTGGTCATTACTTCCTTCCACACCATTAGGTTCAACACAGTCACCGAAAGAGAGCAAATTAGCAAACATCCTCAACATGGCAGGACTGATCCCCAAACCTACTTTCATTTTCTTCCGGTCTGGGCTGTGGGTAATTTCTTGACAACTATGAGAAAGAAGACAATGAAAAATGAATCATTTTTCCAAAGCAATTGTGAACAGATGTCTAATTCCCTAGTCTCGGGGATGTTCTAGGAATCCCTTACGTCACCTTAAAGGGGCAGAGTAAATGCGTGGAGGTGCCGAGGGTAGTGTTGATATTCAGCACCTGTGGGGCTTAGGCTCATCCTAATGAGAGCCTCAGCCATAGCCCAGGTCACCGTCGCTGGTTCGGGGCTTCTAAATTTGGCAGTGTGAACAGACTTGCTTCCTTTCAGCAATTGATCTGAATAGCAGAATCCCATCCTGATGGTCCGAATCACATTTGCAGGCCGTGGGGTGAAGGCCGTGCTAACTGGCCACTTGCCTCACCACTGGCTTTTAAACAATCGGTTGTATTCTCTGCCCGGCAGGAAGCAGCGGGCCCATCAGGGCTCTGGGCTCCCTCTTTGTTCTGACTTTATGGCCTTTTATGCCACAATAAGAAACACTGTGTACTCCATGGGAGCCCACTGTGCCAGGCTGCAGAAGGGCTTTGTGACAGGCTGGGGGACAAAACAAGGGGTGCTGGACACTGTTACTAGGGCAACTGCCTGGCCAGCGTGGAGGCAGCTGTGGCCCCTGGGTCCCTCTCACCAGAAGGCCAGGGGGAGGGCAGGAGAAGGATGCAATTTCTTCTAGAGCAGCAGTCCTGGTTACCTGGTAAATGATACATCAGGACTGTGCTAGCAACGGCCTCCATTTTCTCCAGGCTGCTAGGATGACCTCATCCTGCCTCTAGATTCCATGCCAGGGGATGGCATCTTTCTAAACCAACGCTCACACGCCACCAGGCAGCGCCGTCTTGGTGAGTAGGGAAGCTTTCCCAACTGTGGGCCAAGCCTGGGCCTTGCATCCTTTGGGTAGATTCGGTCCTCTGAGGCAAGGGTTTTCGGTTTTGTAGAAAAGGTGTGAATGGGGAGGGCCTAGAGTAAGTCCATCTAGCCTCACTCGTGAATGGGCCAGTGGGGTTTCAGAGCTACTTCAAGACCCTCCCTGCCCCCCAGGCCAGCCACTGCAGTCCCTTCCCCTCCTCTCCAGGTGAACATTTTCCTACAGGTCAGGTGTTAGTGCAGCGCACCTGGGGCAGAAGACAGAGGCGGGTGCTCACGCCAGGAGGGCATCATGGAAGGCCTGGGGTCCCTTCTGCGCTCTGCCTTTTGGCACACCGACAGGGATTCTATTTTACCTAACTTAGCAAATTAGGCACTTGAGGGGTTTAGGGGAGCTGCTGTGGGCAGGCAGGGAGAGGAATTCGGGGTCCTGGGTCATTTCATTGGGAGGAATGGAGAGTGTGGTACTGACGAAGCCCAGGGCTAGGAGGAAGCCCAGGACAGGGGCCCCGGGGTGTAGGCCCTGAATACTGAAGTGTCCCGCGTAGGCGCTGAAAGGGAGAACGGGGAGGGAAGGCAAGCCCATTTAGCTTCACCCCGCAGGACAGCCCTGTGTCCCCATGAGACTAAAGGGTGAGCCCAAGTGGGATCAGGTGAGGCTGGTGGGGCGCTGTGTCCTCTGGAGATGCTCCCATCGTGAACAGCTGAAGTGAGAAAAGGCCACTTTCCTGCTGGGCATTTGCAGAGGATAACAGGCGGTGCTCCCTTCAGCCTGTACCTCACTCTGTGCCCACCTAAACCTGCCCCCCATCTCCAGTGCTCCCCACGTGGGCCCCCTCACCCTGTCCCAGGGCAGCAGCCGCCCAGCCGGGCTCTTCCCCTTCCAGCCCACCCTCCACATGGCCGCTCCCGTTCTCTCTCGGAAACGCAGATCTCCCGGCCTGCCAGCCCCAGGCTAGAAAGCCTTCAGTGGCCTCCCAGAGCTGCACACAAACCCTCCACATCCTGCTCACTTCCTGCCAGCTCCGGCCACGCTCAGCTCCTTGACTTTCCCAGACGCGCAAGTCTTTTCCTTTCGGAGCCTTTGCGTTCCCTTCTGCATGGAATGCCCTTCCCTCCCCAGCAACCCTGGTCCGAGATTCAAGCTCAAGCATCACCTCCTCAGCTGAGCAGTTGACAAGAGCAATAATGGAAGCAGCTTTGCCACCAGGCTCCCAAAGCAGTGGGAAGACTGAGGGCAAAGTGTACAACCTAACTGGGTTAAAAGCAAGCCCTCTGAAACGTCGGCTTGTGTCCCTGAAGGCCCTGCCTGGAGAGTCTGTCCTGGAGAAGGAGTGGAAGGAGGGGGTGAGAACGGTGGCCCTTCACATCCTCTAACTCTGTTCTGTGTTCCTCCACATATGGCTCCATCTCTTGTCGTAACACAAGGTACATTTTTTGATAATCTTGGTTACATGTCTGTCTGTTTAGAATCTTGAGTCCCTTTTAGGCAAAGCGTGTCTTTTTTTTTTTTTAAATCAGTTAATTTATTTTTGACTGCGTTGTGTCTTTGTTGCTGTGTGTGGGCTTTTGTCTAGTTGCGGTGAGCGGGGACTACTCTTCGTTGCGGTGCGCGGGCTTCTCATGGTGGTGGCTTCTCTCTGTTGCGGAGCACGGGTTCTAGGCACATGGGCTCTAGGTGCACGGGCTTCAGTAGTTGTGGCACGCGGGCTTTAGAGCACAGGCTCGGTAGTTGTGGCGCATGGGCTTAGTTGCTCCGCGGCATGTGGGATCTTCCCGGACCAGGAATCGAACCCGTGTCCCCTGCATTGGCAGACAGATTCTTAACCACTGCGCCACCAGGGAAGTCCCCAAAGCGTGTCTTGATCATCTTTATATTCCCAGAATCTAGTTTAGAACCTGGCACATAGTAGGCACGCAGAAAATCTTTGAATACATAAATATGCCTTGAACTT
The DNA here is from genome assembly GCF_965194805.1 of Balaenoptera borealis. Lineage (NCBI taxonomy): Eukaryota > Metazoa > Chordata > Mammalia > Artiodactyla > Balaenopteridae > Balaenoptera > Balaenoptera borealis. The sequence continues at coordinate 15,747,446 of NC_138879.1, read as the reverse complement.
GGGAGTGTTCCTTTACCTAGAATACCGTTTTCTCTCCACAAATTTGTACTATCACTTTCTCCAAAACATAACTCAAGACTCGCCTCCTGGAAGAAGCAGGTATTGGTTCATTAGTTCATTGTTTGAGCATCAGAAGGTTACTGTGCACCTACTATGTGCCAGGCATTTTCTAGGCACTGGAGGACTGTGGTGTACAAAAGAGATAAGAGGTCCATGTCCCAAGTTGCCAGTGACCACATCCTCCCCCAACCCCGCCTCTGCAACCCTTAGCAGACCACATCCTTATCTGGCAGTTTAGCAAAATTTACAAAATTTAGCAAGTTTGTAATCACTCAATGCTCCTGGCACCATAGTGCCTGGGACTTGGTCAGCAGTCAGATATGATTCACTGTGTGCCCAGCATCATGGGAGACAAGTGTAGAAGATCTGGTTTTGCCTTCAAAAAGCTCATGGCCTCACTGGGGAGACAAATTATTTGTTTATAGGATCCCTGGAAACTCCAGGAAGCCACAGTCAGGGAAGATCTTGGGTTGTCAATATCACAGCCTCTGGGAATTCAGTGGGTCCGTTGGTTCTCTTGACCAAGGGCTACTTTCTGATTATTAACTGGTTTTCTAAATATGTGAGTCACATCTTCCCACTTGATCATAAGCTCCTCAAAGAAAGGGACATCATGGTATCATGTTTGGTAGCCACTTTCCCAGATTCCCATCTCAGCATCTGATACAGGCCAGGGCATGAATAAAGGAGTGAATGAATGATCACTACCGTTGACAGGCACTCATCACTGGGTGTCTTACTGAGAAACAACCAGAAGCCTGGCATGAATGGGTTTTTTAGTTCTGGTAGGTAAAGGAGAGGGAAGGAGGGTTTCTTTTCCATCGTAGTGCCTCTCTTTTGCTAAACGTTACCCTTAGAGTGTGAGTGTTTTCTACAAGAAAATACTGAGACTCAAATCCAGAAGAGTATGAATTTGACAGAAGCCACTTGTTTTCCAAGTTCCATTCGGGTACCTCTTTTTTTTTTTTTAATTTTTTAAAAAATTAATTAATTTATTTTTGGCTGTGCTGGGTCTTCGTTGCTGCACGCGGGCTTTCTGTAGTTGTGGCGAGTAGGGGCTACTCTTTGTTTCGGTGCGCGGGCTTCTCATTGCGGTGGCTTCTCTTGTTGCGGAGCGTGGGCTCTAGAGCGCAGGCTCAGTAGTTGTGGCTTGTGGGCTTCAGTAGTTGTGGCTCGTGGGCTCTAGAGCATAGGCTCAGTAGTTGTGGCTTGCAGGCTTCAGTAGTTGTGGCTCACGCTCTAGGGCACAGACTCAGTAGTTGTGGTGCATGGGCTTAGCTGCTCCATGGCATGTGGGATCTTCCCGGACCAGGGCTCGAACCCGTGTCCCCTGCATTGGCAGGAGGATTCTTAACCACTGCGCCACCAGGGAAGCCCCTCGGGTACGTCTTAACTGATTCTTTGTGCTGGATATTGCTTGGTGGTTTAAACGGGTGAGATCTATTTCAGGGAATCTCAAATTACAGGTAAGCTTGTGGGGAGAGAAGAGTGTTGCCCTGTCCCTTCTGCTTCCTTCCTCTCTGGCTCCCGGCCTGCTCCTGGCATCACTTACTGCTTCTCTAGGATGGTTTTTACCAGAATGTTCTCTAGAGTCAATGCTTTAGGGCCTAGGTTTTCATCCAATGGGTTGTACTGCTTGTTGCCTTCTTGTGTGTGCTTTGCAGTCCTGGAGGCTTATGTCACTTGCGTTTGTTTGCTGATGTTGTGGCCATCTGTAACCTCTCTCAAACCCTAGGTGCTTTGAAGTTCCGTGTGCAGTAAAAAGTTCATTAAAAAGATGTGGAATCATGAAAATGAGGTTACAGACATGTTAAACAAAGGATCATTTCCTGCTTCCTGTACTTCTTTCTCAAAAAAATGTATTTCTCTGAGGAATTTATGTCACCACTAAAACTACGGAAGAGTGAAAGGAAGGACAGGCCTGGGTCAGAAAGAGGGTGAGATTCCTGAGGAGACAATTTTGGCAAAGACCCAGCCTGTTGTCTTAATTGAGAGCTTAGGGTCTAAGGGGAGAATTGAAGCCAGAAAGATGTAGGGACAGATCTCGAATTCTTTTTGTTTTTTTTAAATTTATTTATTTTATTTATTTATGGCTGTGTTGGGTCTTCGTTTCTGTGCGAGGGCTTTCTCTAGTTGCGGCGAGCGGGGGCCACTCTTCATCGCGGTGCGCGGGCCTCTCACTATCGCGGCCTCTCTTGTTGTGGAGCACAGGCTCCAGGCGCGCAGGCTCAGTAGTTGTGGCTCACGGGCCCAGCTGCTCCGCGGCATGTGGGATCTTCCCAGACCAGGGCTCGAACCTGCGTCCCCTGCATTGGCAGGCGGACTCTCAACCACTGCGCCACCAGGGAAGCCCCTTGAATTCTTATGACTAATGGTTTGAACCCGGCGTTTCTAGTGGGGATGGCTCCAAACGGATCGCCTCGGCCTCCAGCGGTGCGAGGTCTGGGGCCGTGTAGGGAGCGCTTGGAGCCAGTGGGGTCCAACCTCCAGGTAGTGACTGGTGCCGACAGGTGCTTCTTGCCCACTTGAGGTAGAAGAGGAGAGACACAGAGAAGAAGGCGAAGAGAAGGAGAGGTACGTGGGATAAGGGGGCAGAGCGTCACTAAAGCTGCCTTGCGGCCCCATCACTGGCTTGCCCACTGCCATACTGGCTTTCTTTCCAGTGGTGACCTTCTGATGTGAGCAGAGGTTGAGTTTCAAGCCTCAAGGGGTGTACAGGGAACCCCAAACACTAAAAAAATATCAGCGCCTGGCATGGCTTTAAGGTAAGGGAGGTGCCCCTGTGCTCTTTCCTGGCCTGGCCACAGGGAGGCATTTAACCGGGAGGGCAGTCCCTTGGGGCTCAGGGTTCTGACTTGACAACAGCCAAGTGTACTTGTACATTTCAGAGGTCGGCCTGTCCGTCTCCCGCATTCTGGTAGAGTAGCGGATCTAGGCTTCTCGCTCCACGCCACAGGGCCTCCTGGAGGGCCTCGGTTCTCTTATGAAAGGAAGGGCAGCCACAGATGATCATTTCTGGTAAATACATTGTCACTTCTCTAATGACAGATGGGACCCCATCAGCACCTTTGTTTCTTGGCATACACACACACAGACGCTGGAATAACACACCTTAGGATCCAAAGCAAAATAATCAGCTTCCCTGGCTGGGGGCAGGGAGCGTTCCTGTTTCTCATGGACCCTCCTTGCTTGGGCAGTGGGCATCCACACGTAATGCACACCCAGACCCCGCAACCTTGCGGGCCTCTATTCTGGGGGGCAAATATCCCTAGAGACTCGCTTGCTTATATGACCATTAATGACCATTTAATTACGACTCATGTTTAACAATTACGTGACTGTCACTTACTTTTCAGCCAGAGGGCCACTGTGCCTACACCTAGCAGCCACTAAGTCTTAGTCTAATGATGACAGTGCCATATCCCACCAGCTGACCTTGAGGACCCCAATGGATGCACATGTAATAAACGGCAAGGCAAGGTTAGCGGGACTGCTGCCAGACGGTCCAGGCAGGGCCGGACTCACCCTCTCTCTTGCATCCTGATTGTGGTTGAGTCTCATGAGTTCTGCAAACCTCTGTTCATAGAGACGAAGCAGCAGCACCAGGCACAAGCCTGAATTCATCAGCTCGTGTTGTGCCTACATGTGGACAAGGAAGCTCTTAAGTTCATCTGTAAAATATACATGGTCTAAATCATGGGGTGGAGGGTACAAGGCCAAGAGGGGACAAGAAATAGGACAAGAGCCCGAGCCCCAAGGCAAGCCGTGTCCTGGAGGACCAGAGAACAGAGCAGAAGGGGAATCCAGGGTGGAGGCCGGGCAGCCATCCTGGAATCCTTTACTGCCTAGTGCAAGATGCTTGAAAAGGCTCCAGGCTTAGTCCCAGGCCGTGGACATTTACTGAGCAGTTTCCTGCCACGGCCTTGAGCTGGGTGTTTGGAGAACACAGGGCAAAACGTCTCATCTCCCTGCTGGGACCCCTTCCTGTGATGTGGGAGAGAGTGCCTCATTCATAAATGGCTCCAGTAGCAGCTGGATGTGTCAATGGCCACGAGGGAGATGCAAAGGGGAAGAAAGAGACTGGTTGCGTGTGACGTGGGAGATGGCATCTTTGGTCCTTAAAGGATGGGAGGGACTTTGGTAGGTGGCTATGGGGGGGCGTTCAGGGCCTTTCAGACAGAGGCACTGCATGCTGGCAAACACACAGAGGGCAGAGCATATGTTGGGCAAAATTCTCTACTCACTGGTGTGGCTGGAGTATATGGGGAGGGTGTTTGTTTTGAATTTTTAACAAATCTTGGCATGGGCTGGGGAGATGGAAAGGTGGGACCATGTTAGGCAGAACTGAGGTGTTTGGGCGTCATGCTGTGTATATGTATGTGTGTAGCTGCTGGCCTCTGAGTAGAGAGGTAAACACGATGAGATGTGTGTCTTAGGAAGGCAGACTTGTCTGTAGGAGAATCTGGGGCACAGGTGCCACGGGGGTGGGAGGGGGCACTTGATTTGCCTAGATCCCTCGTTTGCCCAGAGAAACAGCCTCAGGCCTTAGTTCTGTACGTTTCTGCCTTTACAGATGGGCTTAACGATGGTCTCACCTAGGGGCTCCCCGACTCCCCACCCGCCCTGGCTGTTCTGTTATCATTTAACCCCCAGAGCGTGCTTGCCCTGTGGACCTCAGGGCCTTTGCTCTCGCTCTTTCTTGTGTGGTCTGTTGGCTTGTTTTGGTGCTTCTGTTGTGCAGATGCTCCTCTGCCACTCTCCATCTTTCTAAGGCTGTGTGCATGACTTCCTTTACAGCTGTCACAGTGTCACCTCTTTGCAGAAGACTTCCTGATGATCCTCATTTGATCTAGTCATTCCTCCCTGAGTCCTAAGCATTTGTCTTTACTCTGGACACAGCATTTTGCACTTGTTAATGTTTTTGCTTTTTCTTGGTGGGTGGGGTGAGTTGTATTTTTCTCACTGGTGCTGAGAACACAGGGAGGTTCCCAGGGAGGATCTGGCTGTCTGGCTGACCACGGTGCCTCTGTCCTCGGCTCCTTTGGCCGTCTGTCCTCCAGAGCCTCACCCTGTGGACCTGCATCGACCCTCAATAAATTCGTGGATTAGTGATGACTCCTCCTTGCCTGCCACTTTACTCCCCCATCTGTCCTCATGTCCAATCTCCAGGGTGGGAGGGTCGGGGATGGGCCAGACGGTGCTCAGGAAGCCCTGGGGGAGTAAAATCCCCAGCAGAGGGCATGGCCCTTGACATCACCCTTGGGAAAGGTCGGCACCATGACCATTTTCCCAGGAGAACCGAAGCTCGGACTTGACCCAGTGAGCATCTCAGCGCCTCCTCCTTCCTTCTTCAGTGGCCCGAGGTGCTTCACAGGCCCATCATCCTGTTCCCATCCCGTCGAGGGCAGCTCAGGCGCAGAACACACCTCTTCCAGGATGAAACAGCTGCCAGAAAAGGTGCCCAAGCTGAGCAAAGATCGATGCACTCTTCCTTCTGCATCGGGGCCAGCTCCAGATCTTGGTGACCACTGGCCCCAAGGTCACTGCTCGAGACCCCTCCACCACCCCACAGACCCGTCTTTAAAAGCTCTAGTCAACTATCCTTAGCGGTTTGCCTCCTATTTTAGCCTTTCTCTCCTGACCTTGGCCTAGAGCAGGCAGAGAGCTGGTTGCTTGTTTCTACTTTTTTTCTGTGTTAATGGCCTCCTCCCATCTTTCCCAAGAGCTGGTGCCTCCTTTGCGGTCTTTCTCAGGAGCCACCGCCTCCGGGAAGCCTTCCCAACCTACCTACTGTTTAGCTCCTCCACACAAGCCAAGCCTTGTCCCTCATTCGCTTTTCCTGGTGCGGCGGCCTCCCGTGAGCTCCCGATGGCTCCCTCTCCCCAGCACTCACTTGGCCAGGAAGCCTTTCTGCTCACAGACACTCCGATGCATAATGGCAAATCAATCAGCTAGAAAATGGCTTGGAACTATCAGGTTTGTCACAGCGTTCAGGGAAATCATTTACTTTTTATGACTCCATAAGACCCGGAGGCATGCAGATGGGAAAATATCCACTAATGTTTTCTGCAGATTATTTGAAAAGTCACTTCCAGCAGATTGTGTCTCTTCTCTGGTCTGTGGGAGGGAACCTGTTACTCGGTGCCATAAATCTCACTGGCCTGGCTCCTTTATGTGTGCCCTTTGCAGAGCCTGTGATGCTGGACAAAAGGGCCGGGCCAGCCAATCGGTGCAGGCGTTTCATAGTCAGCTCAGAGTCATCCTTTATACTCTGAGCCACAAGTGGGAGGGATTTGTTATCAGAAAGAGTTCCGTCCGCGGTATTTGTTCGGTAAGGGCAGAATGAGCTAGTTTTTGGAGCGTTATTTATTGGAGCTGCTCCCTCCCCTCCCCTCCCCAACCCAGTTGCATCACCCTTTGCTGCCGACAGGCAGCAGCAGAGGTGGGGATGGGCGCTGGGAGACTTTCAGGGGAGGGAGAGGCATGTGAAGCAGTGGACGGGGGCTCGGGAGCGCTCAGCCCACCTGCCACATGTTTTTCTTCCTATTCTCCTGCCCCTTCATTTTGTTAAAATTCATTTCAGTCAAGAGATTTGCTACGGATGGAAATTCTCAACACAATCCGCTCGAAGAAACAGACAGCCTGGCTGAACGTTCTGTCAAGTCTTCAGATATGTTCATGGGATGCTCCCAGGTGTGAAGGTGATTAGGTGACTGCGTGTGTCCGGGGACATCTGTCTGAGGCCAAGATGGAGCGAGTCAGGCCTGTGCTTCTGAGCAATGACAGCCAGAGGCCCTCTGAGCCCCTCCTGTGCGGCAGGGCCAAGATGGCAGGAGCACGTCTCCGTCACACAGGGGGCCTGGGCCCCCAGGGTAGGCAGCCTGGGGCCACCGTGCCCTGCGATGTTGGGCAGACTTTTAACTGTGCATGGACAAAGGGACTCCATTTATAAATGGGAGAAGTAGCCTCTGTTCTGCCTGTTTCTCAAGGCATTATGGGCAAAATGAGCTAAAACGAGTGGACATGGTATTTCACAAAACCGAGAAAACATCCAACAAGAGGCAAGAGCTAAAGCTAGGATTCAGGGCAAGGGCCACATGTGCCTTGCCTGCCCCTGTGCTCCTAGTGCCTGGCCCATGTCTGGTATATGATATGTGCTGCTATATGATATGTGCTCAATAAATATACGCACGGATGAAAGAATGAGGAAAAGAATGTATAATTTTGGACCAGTGATGACTATCGACTCTAGTGGCCCCAACTTTAACATGTATCAGAATTACTGAAAAGGCCTTTTAATATGCAGTTGCTGGGCACCCCTTTCCCCAGATTCTTATTCAGTGGGTCTGAGTGGGGCCCAAGAATGTGCCTTTCTAATGAATTCCTAGGTGATGCTATGCTATTGCTAGTGGTCTGGGGCCCACCCATCTTTGAGAACCCCTGCTTTAAACTAAGGATCAACAGTTGGTAGCCAGTAAGCTGAATCTGGCCTGTGGATGTGCTCTGGCTGGAAGGAAGGAAGGAAGGAAAGAAGGACAGACATGAACTTCTTCCGTCGAAGAGAGTATTCGCAATTTTGTCACAATGGCCACCACTCCCAATTGATGCCACTTGGGAGATTCTGATCATTCGTTATCTGCCTGGCCTCTATGGCATTTGAGTGTACAATCTGTGACCTCAACTTTTCTTAAACCTGTTTTCTCCTGGTCCATTTTGCAACCTGGAATGTTCCTTGGAGCTCTACCTGTTGCCATCCAGGGGTTCTTCCTTCCACTCAGAAACCAAATCAAGCAACCAGTCAATCAAGCATGAGTCCCACGTCCAGGTTAAAGTGCACACACATGGGAAGATGTGGAGTTGCTTGACGGCAGCACATTGGGAGGTGGGCAGTGGGTGTGGAATGCCTGCTGGGCTTAATTTTCAGGCGTCTTTGAGTTAGGGCGGGCGTGAACTGCTGCCAGCCAGTGCCTGGACCACTAGATGCCCGTAGCCCAAGGTGCTTAGTCCAGGTCCTGGGGCCCCCCCACCCAGCTACTTTAGCCTCAGGGGGCCACTCTCCAGGCCTATAGGAGCTCCTCATCTAGCTGCTGAAAGTCTGGTAACAAGCCTTGACCCTACGGGGCCCAAGGGAACCGCTCAGTGTCTGAGAGATGGAGGGATAATCGGATTTCAGTGTTAGAGGCCACGGGCAGCAATGAACCAAACCAGGGAAACATACACTAATCCAAGCCCACGCACACCTCAGAGACCATTGATAGTGCTGACCGGGCGCCTCCTGGGTGTGTCCACAGTCTATGGTCAGATGCTGAGTGAGGTGTCTGTCTCCCACGTGAGCAGAGGGTTTTGCCCTCAAGAGCCTCTGTGTGGAGGGCTCGCTCCTCTTTTTCCTCTCCGGTCCTCAATGGCTCTTCTGTGGGGAGGGTCTCTCTGGTCCTGAGAGCAGGTCAGGCCTCTCTGCGCTGTGTCCACAGCTGCTCGTCTACCCCCTGCTCTGACCCTCCCACACCAGGGTCACTGCACGCCAATCTGCTTCCCCGCGAGACGGCAGTGACTGTGTTGACCTTGGGCACTGCTGTGTCTCCCAGCACAGTATCTGGCATACAGCAGGCGCTCAACATGTGTCTTAAAAGTTAATGAGTTAAATTTCTTTGTTATGTGTATTTTTCCACACTTAAAAAAAAAATAGGGCTTCCCTGGTGGCACAGGTTGAGAGTCTGCCTGCCAATGCAGGGGACACGGGTTCGAGCCCTGGTCTGGGAAGATCCCACATGCCGCGGAGCAACTAGGCCCGTGAGCCGCAACTACTGAGCCTGCGCGTCTGGAGCCCGTGCTCCGCAACAAGAGAGGCCGCGATAGTGAGAGGCCCGCGCACCGCGATGAAGAGTGGCCCCCACTTGCCACAACTAGAGAAAGCCCTCGCACGAAAACGAAGACCCAACACAGCCAAAAATAAATAAATAAATAAATAAAATTGAAAAATAAATAAATAAATAAATAAATTGACCCCTGGTCCCATCCCAGACTAATTAAATCAGAATCTCCAGGGCTGAGCCCAGGCATCAGAAAAAAAAAAAAAAGACATGCAGCTAAATGTTAATTTCAATTATGGGAGACTTTTGTGTGTTTGTGATTTTTATAACTAAGGAAAAGCAAAAAAAAAATCTAAATGTGAAAAATGCACAAGAAAATAAGTTAGTGAGTTAGTTTGCTAGTTAGTTAGTTGAGGTTAAGTGCAGGCCAGCCTGAGCGGAAACCAGTTCTAAGCCTCTTCTGGTTTTGACCCTCTCTTGGTACATGTCTGCGTTTGGCATCAGCTACCCCACTTCTCAAGAAGGGAACCCATTTGCCAAGGAGTGAACGGCGTTGAGGGTTGGCTAAGTGGGCCCAGAGGAGCCAAGGTTTGGGAGTCGGAAGAAGGGCCTGGACCTCATGAAGCACAGGTGTGCACATCAACCTCCTGGCCAGGCCAAGGGTCTCCCACCTGGGGACGAGCGGCGATTGTATTCCATCCTTGTTATCTTTGTGCTAAATGACAGTTACTCTGGTCTTCATCCATGGAGAGTTTCTGAACTTGTCGAAGTCACACTTCCCTAGTGTCTCAAGTTTAACTCAGACTGTTAGCAAACAGACACCACTGAATTCACCACGGGCCATCGGAACAGTCAGAACTGCTGTAAAAGTGTGAGCCGAACTGCTTTCCATCAGCAGATAAATATTGCACATTGGTTCTTGGGACCTTTGTTCTCCCACCAGGGTGGGTCTGTCAATCTAGTTTCTTTCTGTGATTATAATGAAGGGCATTTTCAAAAGGCTTTGACAGCCTGTCAAGTTCTCACTGAAACTAATTTGAACTCTCTTCTGCTTCTATGTCGTGTAATTACTGTGCTGGATATTTTCCATTTTCCCCTCCAGATACACTTTCCACCCTGCCCTGTGGCCCATCATTGGCTGATCTCAATGGATTGCATTAACTAGGTCCCCTTGTCATCTGGCTCCCCACTGGGTTCAGCTAATGGGAGACCCTAGCTGGAGACCAGAGGGCGGGAGAAGAGAGAGGGGCTGGGGTAGTTATTCCCCTCGTTCCCTCTCTGCTGGGCAGTGGTGTGGCCATGGCAGCTTTCCCCTGCTGAAGGTCACAGGCTGGTGGTGACTCTCTCCTGTAGCCACAGCCCTCCTGATCCTGATAACTGCCCCCTCCCCTTGTCACTCCAGGCCTAGGAGGGGTCAATTGCCGGTCCCAGAGTGCCTCATCATTCCTTGTTGCTCTTTTACTATCCACATTTTGGCCCTTCATTCAGCTCTCATCACTCGCCCCTTGTGCATGTGCCACTATCTCTTTCCTGCCCAGACCCTGGCTGACATGATTACTTTCACGGTTCTTTTTAGAATGTGCTCATAGCCCATTCTCTCAGCTGGTAGGATGCAGTGAGGCCGAGGTTACAGGTATGACCCCTGTGGGGGCCAGTTGGCTTTGTTCTGTGATGGATTCTGGCTTGGTCCTGGTACCCTTAGCTTTCTCCCTTGAGTCCAAAGAGGTCAGGCATCTCTGGGGCTGTAATATGACGGTTCTCATTCACCAAGAGTCTTCTCTGCTCAGGCACTGTCTTAGGTGATGTACTGGGGTCTTTTCCTACATTCAATCCTTCGGGGTAGGAATTATCATCTCCCACTTCCTACAAATGAGAGAACTGAGATATCCAGAGTTGGTGTAGTTTCCCCAAGGTCACAGGGCCACTCTGGGGAAGGGAATAGGATTTAGGTTCACATCTTAGTCAAAGTTGGTGTGCTTTCTGGCAGGGTGTGCTGCCTCGGGCTACGCGCATGCACACATTTTTGTGCAACTGGAAAAAGCTGCTGTTAGAGAGCCGGTTCTGCAAGTGCCACTGGTGAGCCAGCAGTATGTGGTGGCGGCAGCAGCTTCGCAGAGGGAGAACGAGGTGAAAATGCTTGGGACCAACCGGGGTCTTTACTAGACAAGGCTTTCCCCTGGGCTGCATGGAGGTGGTGATGCCTGCAGAATATTCTGGTGGGATTCAGGTAACCCGGCCTTGCCTGGTCTTGTCCTTCCTGGGAAGTCCTGCAGGCTCCACTCCCAGAAATAATCTATTCTTTGAAATGACCTCAGAGAAGCTGTCTGCATCTAGCTGGCACCCTGACCTCAGGCACTCAGAGGGCCTGGTTCCTTTCAATTGTTTGACTGCAGCATCCTCAGGGTCCAAGAATGTGAGTCGCTTCTGTTTCTCATCTCAGATCTCAGTGCCTGGGGGTTACGACTGAGTGATTCGAGACCCTCAGGCCTCAAAATGTAGGGACTCAAAATACTGAATTGTTTTCTCAGGAAACTACTTTTTTCTTCCTTTCTCTCTGCCTCCCTCCCCTCAACTTCCTGAAGCCCAATCTTCAAGGCTGGGATGGCGTTATGTCCATTATATCACACTTATTGGCTGTGCTGCTCAAATCTCCATTCTTTTCTTCCTTCCCTCCTTCCCTTCTTTCTCTCTCTCTCCTTCCCTCCCTTTCCTTCCTTCCTTTCCTTCCTTCCTCCCTTCCTTCCTTTCATCCTTTCTTCCTTTCTTGTCTAGCAACCTTAGGATTTTAAAAAGGTAACTACAGGATTGCCCACACTCATGGGCACTATTTTGACTCAGCTGTGCTTTTTGCAAGAAAAGGTCTGGATACAGACAGGCTAATGATCTGAAAGCCAAAGTGACTCCTCTGAAGAGTGACATTTTAGTTGCTAACAGTGATTTTATAGTTTTTAAATTATGTGCTATACAGTCATGATTATTAATCATGTTTTTCCTAATTGTGTGATGAGGGAGGTCAGTCTTGAATTTTAATGGTAATGATGGGCTCTTTTCATTTGATAAATATCTATTGACTGCTTATGTGCAAGGCATCTTCCAGATCAGCACCACCCAGTAGAAATACAATATGAGCCACCAATGCAAGCCATATATGTAACCTGGAAATTTCTAGGAGCCACATTAAAGTAGTAAAAAGAAACTGGTGAAATTAATTTCAATAATATATTTTATTTAACCCAATATATTTTAAATGTTATCATTTCAACACATAATTAATGTAAAATTATTTATGTGATATTTTACTCTCTTTTTTTTTTATACTGAGCCTTTGAAATTTGGTGTATAACACAGCACATCTCAACTGGAAGTAACCACTTGTTCGTGAGCTACCTGTGGCTTGTGGCTTCTATATTGGGCAGTACAGTTCTAAATAGAAGATTGTTTGCCTGAGAATTGGACAGTGAACTATTATCCTGGGCATAAATCACCTTCCCACCTAAGGTTAACTCTTTCACAGTATTAGAACTTCAATCCAAATGCCCCAGGAGAATTAATTCACGAGGTGTTAAAAAAGCACACAGTAGGGGAATTCCCTGGTGGTCCAATGGTGAGGACTCGGTGCTTTCACTGCTAAGGACCCGAGTTCAATCCCTGGTCAGGGAACTAAGATCTCAAAAGCCAAGCAGCACAGCCAAAAAAAAAAAGCACACAGTAGGTGCTTACTACATGTTTTTAAACCTTGAGCAAAGCAGTTCCTTATTACCCCAGAGTTACTTGATATATAAACTGGAGACTATTTACTCCAAGACCCTAATTTTTTTCTCTTGTTATTAAATTGTTTCAGCAAATTTGGGCATGAAGCTTGCCAGACTATTCCTGTTTCTGTGTGTCCAGTCAGCTACTGTAGCTTCCTACTTTGTCCCTGACAGCAGTGGGACCTCAGCCCAGGGCAACCAAGTCTTCCAACCCTCCAGTGGTCCAATTTAGTAACAGACCTTCTCAGAGAAGCGAGCTAAATTAGGAGACTCCCAGACTCACCCCCTGCACAGGGCTTCTACGTTCCTTGTATCAGGGAAAGAGTTTCTTCCTGCCTTGTACCTCTACCCGACTCTAGCCTATGAACCCAGAGCGGGTGTGAGCAGCTCTTACCCGGCACTGCTGGTGCTTCTGGTAGAACTCGGTCACATTAAAATCATCCAGGTCGACCAGCAGGCTTTGTTTACACATCTCACAGGTCCTCACGGTGCCAAGATCTGCTCCTTAAATTAAAGAATTTTGTTACACGTAACCCTTTTGGTGTTGACATTTTGCGAGCGAATTTGTGTGTTAGGAATTCTGAGTTTCAGTGGCCTTTTTTTAGTCAGTTTTCTTTCCTTCAGGTTCAAGGTAGAAAATGACCTTGAACCCGAGATCCAAAAAATTTCCTTTGTCATCATTTTCATTATTATGCAAGCTTCCTGTGAGTGAAATTCCCAGGAACTTCACCTATTTTAAATAACAGGTCTTGCTTTCTGTTTAAATATAAACATATTGGTTCATAAAATTAGAATTACTACATGGAGGCTGAGAGTCGGTAACAGAAGTGTTTGCCAGAAGAGTGAATACTGGGTCTATGTTACTGTTGTTTTTCCTGGCAGATCTAACACTGGTCCAAGCCAATAAATTAGTAAGGACCAAAATGGTGGCAGAAGCTATCCTTGATCTGTGGCTTAAAAATCTGTCTTTACTCCTGCCCAGGTGACTTGCCGCCTGAGAAGAGTGAAGGGACCCCGGGGCCATGTGTGGGCACTGGTATGGCAGTATCTGGGGCCAACGCTTGAGCCTGAGTTCAGCCTCATTTGGGAAAAGAAACAGGAGAAGGCTTCCTTTGTCGCTGGTTTGTTGGGTTTTTTTTAACGTGAATTCTAGATCAGCATTTTTTCCTCCGCTTATCCTATTCCCCAATGCAAAAGTGAAAGATGCAGATCTATGGCTGTTATGTCTAAGCAAGCGTGTTGCCATATGCCCTTTCCCCCTGGTGTAGGTGCTGCATTTTGGCTAATGATGTACTAGTGTTTATTTTATGCATTAGAAAACAGAGGACTGGGAATTCCTCGGCGGCCCAGTGGTTAGGACTCTGCGCTTCCACTGCAGGGGGCCCCGGGTTCGATCCCTGGTTGGGAACTAAGATTAAGATTCCACAAGCCAAGAGGTGCGGCCAAAAAAAAAAGAAAACAGAGGACTAATCAGTTACTTGAATTTATTTGGTAAAGATAGGGTTTGTGCAGTTTTATACCCCAGTTCTATTTTTCCCCACTGGAGATACAAAGAGGTAGTAAATAATAGAGAATTTCAAAAGACAAGGATGAACAGTGATCCCTTATCTGCATTTTGTTGACTTGAATTTTTTTTTTAAAGCATCATTCTATAATACTTAAGGCTACGGAGGGTCCCATGTGTCCTCCAATCTAATCCTGCCGATTACACCCAGACCAGCATTAGCATTTACCAGCATTTAGCAGTACTTTCATCACACATCTCATGAGTAATTTTTTCTGTGCTAGATGTTTAATTAGCCCAAATTTCTCGTAAGATAAAGCATTGCACAGCATAGTCATTAGTGGCTGAGATCCACTTGTTCTTCGCTCTGTGAAGGGCTGGGTACCCTGCTCACTGTGTGGAGATGCATTTAAGTAATTCGGGCAGTGGTCGCTCCTACATTTCTCCTGCAGACGTGGAGAAAGGGCCTCGGGGAGGAGACAGTTGACCGGATCATCCTGCGTGTTCATTGCCTGATTAAATGGTGTGCTGTGCTTGGTGAGGGGGCGTGGCGACACGCCACGGGGACAGGGTCAAGTTCTAGGTCTCCTGGGCTGTCTGGCACAATGATAACCAAGGAGGAGAGCATGGAGGAGGAGACAAACAGCATCTGGCTCTGGGGTAAAAAGTTTTCAGAGAGGGGAGTCTAAAAGCCTTAGGTGTTTTTGAAGCGAAGTGTTCTTTGCATTGGCGTCCTATTTTGTTGTTGTTGTTGTTATTCAAGTTGCTCTTGTTCCTAAATGTTTTGAAGAAACCTCCTGTTCTCTGCCAAGAAAACTATAGCCGACCTACTGACATGGCTATATTTAGGTTATAACCGCCCTCGGGAGTTGAGAATGGGGTTTCACACCCAGTTACAAGATCTGTTAAAGACAGAGCTGACAAAATGAGCACAATGGGAATCTCTTTATCTAATATGGCGGTAGAAAAATCAGATCAGTGCTCTTTTCCTTGCTGCAAAAGGGCAGCTTGGCTCAGCTTCTAGGTGCTACCCCACCCCCTCCCCCCAAGTAAAAGGAAGCAGAACTGGTCTGTCTACCAGCTGCCGTGGCCGCTGTGTGCTTGCTGAGACCCAGCCATAGACCCAGTTCTAGTTTCCTTCCTCCTGGGAGGCAATTTTAGCACCTCTGCTCAGGCCTCGAGCAGGGGTGAAATTCGACAGCACGTTCCAGGATTCTTCCCTGAGCCTTGAAAACAAAACAAAACAAAACTCATTTCCCTCCCATAATTTGAAGGCAGCTTAGTCCTGCCCCTGTCCTTCGGGGGCTGTGAGCAAGAGCCCCGTTCCCCCCCGAGCGACTGCTGCCGTGAGCTGTTGTCAAGGCTGCGCGTCCCACAGGTCGGCGCCTCGTGGTAAGTACGCGGCACGTGTGTCGTTCCGCCTTTCCCACCTACCTGATGTTATTTTCACTTTCAGCCATTTTTTCAGGCACTCCGGATGGACAAACCGCAGGCTTCCCACGCAGCCGCACGGCTCCACGAGGGGGCTGGCGGGGGAACCCCCGGCTATCTGACAGATGCGACACAAGTCTCCCTCCTCCTCGGACTCCTCCTCCAGGAGACTAAGTGGAAAACAAGCCCTCGTCACCAGGAGTCTACACGTTTGCAGTTTCCACAAATACCAGTTCCCAGAGCGTAGGGTGGGGCGGGGAGGAAAAGGAAGCCATCACCACACCCCCCCCCCCCGGCCCCGCCGCCCCCATGCCTTCCTGGGGGCTAACTCACTGCTCCCTCTGACCCTGCTGAAGATTCTTCCCGGTAAGATGGTTACTGATAACAGGGTCAGGGATTCTTTTTCTTTTCTTTCTTTTTTTTTTTTAGGCCACAGCAGGCAGGTGGTAGAGGTATTTTTAATTTTTTTAAATTTCCTTTTTTTTTTTAGGCCACACCCCGCAGCATGTGGGATCTTAATTCCCTCCCCAGGGATCGAAGCCCGCCCCCGCTGTAGTGGAAGCGCGGAGTCTAAACCACTGGACCATCAGGGAAGTCCCTAGGTTCACGGATTCTTAAGTCAGGCTCCTTTGCAGTTATTGATCCGTGTGAGCGAACCAGGAGCACCAGCGCTCCTATCACACATTCGAAGGTTGGGAAAGAGCTGCAGAGGGAAACTGAGCCAGAGGCTAGGAGCTCTTCTCCCCGCACCCGCCGGGGCCTGGCTTTGAGGTTTGCTTCTAAAACTTGTGAGTTTGATGACTTTGGACAAGGTGTTTGAGCTTCCCAGGTCTCTGTTTCCTCATGTGTAAAGCCATGATAATCCGACTACTGCTACCCACTTACAGGGTCATGGGGCAGCCTGGAGCGGGTGAACCTGCCGTGCAGACAATAAAGTGCACCTGGAGTCTGGTAAAGGACTGGCGTGTGGAGACCACTCAGTAGATGTTGGTTGGGATGAGTGATGAACCAGTGAACTTGGACGTGAACTCACCAGTAACTCAACCCTTGCCAATAAATTATGCCAACATTCCAGAATATAAGCTGCTGGAATGTGATGAAGATGGAATTAATGAAAATGTAAGCAAACATATTTGTGTCTCATAAATGGTGAGTCAAGAATAGCTGGTCGATGTTTCTGTAGGGAGGCTTTTGAGGAATCTAAGGCTAATTTTTTGTTGTTTAGAATCCTCATGGGCCTAGGGACTCTCTGGTCAAGGAAAGCAAAACTGGCTAGAGACTAAAATCAAAGGAGAGGAAGAAATGGACATTACTCTGGATATAGGAGTGTATGCTCAGTGTCTTAGAAGAGTTTTCTCCCCAAGAAAGGGAAGTTCAATGAAAAGGAACAGAATTATACTATCTCATGGTGGACACAAACAAAAGAAGAGATATGCCATGTTTATCAAAGAAAGACTCAATGTCTGCAAGATGTCAGTTCTCCCCCAAATAATCTGTAGATTCAATGCAATTCCAATGAATATCCCCAAAAGCTGATTTTTAAATGTATATAGTCAAGGACTCTTAAGGAACAAAGTGGGGAGGGAGGCTTTTGCACTTATAAACTTATAAAGCTTCAGTCATTGAGATGGTGTGCCTTAGGGAAAGACAAAAAAAAAAAAAAACAACAACAACAGAACAGAACAGAGAGCCCTGAGACAGACTTATACATATATAGTTTGTTATATGACAGATGTGGCTCTGCAGGGGAAGGATCCTGGGACAACTTGGTATTCACAATGCATACCTCACACCACATATTAAACATCACACTTAAGTCCAAAATTCATTTCACATGAAGTCCTAAGCGTGCACAGGAAAACTGTAGAGATTTTGGAAGAAAATAGGAAGAGTGTCATAATGACCCCAGGTTAGCGAAGGATTTCTTAATCAAGACAACAAGATACAAATCACAATCCGTAAAGAAGATGGATACAGTTGGCTACATTAAAATTAAGAATTTATTTTCATTAAAAAACATCAAGAAAGAGGAGAGACAAACTACAAATTGAGAAAAGATATTTCCAACACATAACTGTCAAAGAATCAGATTAATAGCCAGACTATATAAAGGATTTTTAAAATAAAAGAAAAATATTCTAAAAGAAAAATGGGCAGAAGACATAGATAAGCATTTTGTAGAAGAAGAAATAGAAATGGTCATTTAACATCTAAAAGAGCCAACAGGGACTTCCCTTGTGGTCCAGTGGTTAAGACTCCCTGCTCCCAATGCAGGGGACACAGGTTCGATCCCTGATCAGGGAACTAAGATCCCGTATGCCACACAACGTGGCCAAAAAAATTTTTAAAAGAGCCAGCAGAACACCTAAACTTATTAACAGTCATGAAAATGTAAATTAAAGCCACGGTATCATTTTACTCCCATGCGACTGGTGACAATGTGTAAAGCCAATCAGTACAAGTGCTGACAGGATGGACAACAGTATACATCACTGTTGAGACAGTACATTGGCATTACTTGTATGGTGGAAGCTGTGCTACCCGCCAGGACAGCAAGTCCACTCCTGCATAAATATCCCAGAGAAGGGCTTCCCTGGTGGCGCAGTGGTTGAGAATCTGCCTGCCAATGCAGGGAACACGGGTTCGAGCCCTGGTCTGGGAAGATCCCATATGCTGCGGAGCAACTAGGCCCGTGAGCCACAACTACTGAGCCTGCGCGTCTGGAGCCTGTGCTCCGCAACAAGAGAGGCCGCGATAGTGAGAGGCCCGCGCACCGCGATGAAGAGTAGCCCCCGCTGCCACAACTAGAGAAAGCCCTCGCACAGAAACGAAGACCCAACACAGCCAAAAAAATTAATTAATTAATTAAAAAAAAAATACCCCAGACTGGTTGGAACCAAAAGGCTGATGATTAAAAAAAAAAAAAAATATCCCAGAGAACTCTTCCCATGTGCACCAGGAGACGTTTACAAGAATGTTCATGCAGCACTGTGTACAGAAAACAGTAAAGGACCCAAATGTCCATCGACGGGAGGATGGCGAAATTGTCTGTAGTGGTGAAAGCAAATGCATTAAAGCCCAAAAATATCAACCAGGATGCATCTGGCTAACGATGTAAGGGGAAAAAGCAAGTCACAGAAGAACAGATATTCCATTTCTAGGGAGTTCAAAAATAATAGTAACATTTCTACAGAATTCAAAAATATATACAATGTGTTGTTTGGGAATACATATGCTCATATGGTGAAGCCATAAAGCAAAAAAACTTCCAACAACAAGAAACTAAAAAGCAAAGGAATGATAATTGCAATGCAAGAATGATTTCCAGAGGGTTTAGGGGGTTGGGAGGGAGGAGATGAAGGAGGGAGATGAGGAGATAGGGTGAGTGAGGGGCTCCCAAGCTCCAGTGATGTTCTGTTCGCTGGAAGGTGGGCACAGGGATGCCCGGGTTTTGTTCTGCTTCTAATTCTCTAGAGTGTGCGTACGTTATATGCTTATTTGTATGTATCAAGCTAACGAATCAAGCGAAAATTTTAAAGAGTATAAGTGGCATTGAGAAATGGGCTTGAAATCTTAAAATAAGGCATATTATAAAATATGAACCAATGTTTACTAAAAATTGCATTTATATGCAAAGATAAAAGACTGGAAAGAGTTTTTCACAGTGCTTTTCTCTGGATTATAGGGTTATTGGTGATTTTTCTTTTAAGTTTATATTTTTAATATTTCCTAAAATGAATATTTTTGAAATAATAAGAAAAGCATAAGGTTTATTGTATACAGAAAAAAGAGAGTATCTGATAAACAAAGTACACAAATAGTAGCTGTTTAATGCATTACTACACCTAGAAGTGGGTGCATTTTTAAAAGAAGTCATTTTTAGCCCAAAGGCATTGCTTTGGGATGGTGGAAGTCCAGACCCCTGGCAAGTGGGTTTGAAGAGTATTTTTGGGTAGGTGAGGATGGATGGGTGCTGAGACCTTTTGGCCCTTAACCCTGGGTCAGTCTTTTGGTAGTTTGTTTGATATGGAAAAAAAAAGGTGCTGTTAACAAGGAAATTGCTTCATTCCTGCAGTCGGATGATAGACAGGAGTGTGTGAGCATTCTAAGTCGTATCTTTTCCTCCTTTTTGCATTCAAATTCATTGCCATGGAATTTTCCCACTTACAGATGAATATCAATGGGATAATTAATGACCCAATGAGCCATACTAACACAAAAAAAGGGCTCGCATTCAAAGAATCACTTTCCAGATCAGTAAGCCAATATCAGGGCATGGTAACACCTATCATAAATTAAATGGTCAAATCCTGACATGGTGTTTAATGACAGCTTTAAAAAGTATTGCATTTCATAGTTGTGAAATATCCCAAAATCATCTCACAAGAAAGGAGAGATCAAAGAAAAGAGCAATTCAGAAAAGATCTTATTTCTCTCTTTCTTGTGCATGAGAAGCAGCACATAAAATGGAAGCAGTGGTCACCCCAGCGTGGCCCTTCAGAGAACTGAGGTAGCTATGGCAACTGTTTGAGACCAGCCTTTTAGTTTGGAAGGTTCAAATTCTAGAACTGTTGGTTGGATTTGCGCAGAGCTCATGGGGGAGAGCTGGTGAACTTCCAAGTGCTGAATGGCTCCTTCTCTGGGGAGATAACAACCATTTCATAAAAAAATCTTGGTTCCTAATTGCTAGGGGGAAAGGGAAGCCCTGTGTAGAAGTCAGAAACCCTTGGGACTTCCCTGGCAGTTCAGTGGTTAAGACTCCATGCTTCCACTGCAGGTGGCACGGGTTCGATGCCCGGTCGGGGAACTAAGAAACCATAAGCTGCAAGGTGCGGCCAAAAACAAAAAAGCAAACCCCAAAACCCTTATATTTGGCAAACTTGCCTTTTATTTTCTTTGTTTTTAAAAATTTTATTTATTTTTTATTGGAGTATAGTTGCTTGCCTTTCTTTTTTTTTTTTTTTTAATTAATTATTTATTTATTTACTTATTTATTTTTGGCTGTGTTGGGTCTTCGTTTCTGTGCGAGGGGCCTTCTCCAGTTGCGGCGAGTGGGGCCCACCCTTCATCGCGGTGCGCAGGCCTCTCACTATCGCAGCCTCTCTTGTTGCGGAGCACAGGCTCCAGATGCGCAGGCTCAGTAGTTGTGGCTCACGGGCCTAGTTGCTCCGCGGCATGTGGGATCTTCCCAGACCAGGGCCCGAACCCATGTCCCCTGCATTGGCAGGCAGATTCTCAACCACTGCGCCACCAGGGAAGCCCTTGCCTTTCTTAAAGTTATGGTATTCAAGGAAAAAAACACTTTGGGAATACTGAAGAAGTTGGGCTGAAAAACCGAACATTTCTTTGTAGAGACATATTTTAAAAGCAACAAACTAGACAATTTTCTTGAAAGAAGAAATCATTAAAATGTCAAGGAAGGGCCTCCCTTGACTTAGAATCCCCATGACCCTTTAAGGAAAGCACTGCTTATTTTGGCATTAGAGAAATAGAATTTAGAAATATATATGTATATTCATATAATTATGAAAACTCCTCACCTTTCTCGTAATTTCTTGAGTTTCTCAGGGTCTGCCTTTGTTTTAGTGGCTTCCTTTTCATCGGTGACGCCAGGGACCTCCATTCTGCTCCCATTGTCATTTTGATTTGGGAACTCAGACACTGCAAAGAAAGTAAAAGGTATATTTTCTTGCAGGGACCTGGGCACATGCAAGTGGCCTTGTAAATTCGTTCCTGATGGAGAGGAGCTGGAAGACTCCACCAAGGACAAGCTGCTTTGAGGATTTAGTAAGAGATCTTCTGTATGTAATGGAGCCTCCTGAGATTGGCTTGTTAAAGTAATATCTTCTGCTCCCCTGACATCAAATTCATGCACACTGTTTACAGGAAAATAACTGTGGTTTTCAGCACTGGCAAATAGATTCCTATTTCTAATGGGAGACAGTGGTTGACGAACATTAAACCTGGAGCTTCCCTCCGAGTCTGAACTGGGAGCTAAGGTAGATGATGTGGACAGGTCTATTGGAGTATCGTCTCTCAGAGCAGAATGCACGAATGATCCTGGAGTGTTATAGGATGAATTCATTGATGATCTTGGAGCTGTTGGTCTACCAGCAAGAAAACAGCCAAGAGGATTATTAGAATCACTTAAATGGGCTTGCCAATCTCTTTCATAATCATGGGTTCCAGGCCTGTCTTCCACAGAAGTAACATCACGAAATACATTTTCAGCATTAAGGTCATCCTCCAGACTGCTTTCGGACTTGGTGTCCCATGAATGAAAGGTCTTCTCATTTTCACTGTCACTGCTGTCTTTCTCTTTAGCAGACCCCCCATCAGGCTGCCCAGGGTCTTGGAATATCCCTTGCCAGATGGAAGGCTGCTCTGGCACTAGCTGCATTGCACTGCTAATTCGTAATGAGCCATGACCGGACTCACTTCTTCTTACAGAATTAGCTCTGCAATTTGCAGGATTTTCTTCAAAACTTTTATTTTTGGCCCGAGTGGCCAATGTCCCAAGAAATCTACTTCTCTTATGATTGGAAGGAGAACGGGGCGGGTGCATACCAGCCAACAAAAGTTCTTCCTCTACATGGGTTTCCTCTTCAGTGTCACCATTTTCTCCTCCAGAGTTTGAGGATAAAACGGAATAAAAATCTTCATCTCTGAACCGAAACATCATTCTTCTTGGCCCTCCCAAGGTGGTAGTTACGAGTGGTGGCCCCAAGGACTCGGTCAACTCTTGAGGACTGTTTGTTCCTTGGAAGGCCTGGGATAGGGCTGGGTGCGGTTCCTTCTGGGAGAGAGCACTCAGGTCTCTTTTTTTGGCTCTCTCGGGGGTATTCTCCATCACCGTTATTAGCTGTGAGGATGGGACCAAGTTTCTTCTCTCTCGAGTTGGCCTCTTCAGCTTGGTGTCACTTGCCCACATTGGACCTTCTTGTTGAACGGTTGGATCTGTATTGAGAAAAGATAAGCTTATCACTTTACTGTAGGTGCTCACAGATGAGAGACCTCTAACACCAAGGGTGAGGGTCCCATAAGGCAACAAACAAGCCCTGGAGAGGAAAACGGGCATGGTTAAAATGACTGGAGGTACCGAAGGAGTACAGGAGAGTTAGTTTCAGTTTACTGCGTATGAACTCTCTTTTGTTTTTGTTTCTTTTTTTTTTTTTTGGCTGTGCCATGTGGCATGCGGGATCTTGGTTCCCTGACCAGGGATCGAACCCTTGCCCTTTGCAATGGAAGCACTGAGTCTTAACCACTGGACCGCCAGGGAAGTCCCCATGAACTCTCTTTTGTACACTTGTGGAGCTCAGGTTGGTCCTGGGGCAGCACAGTGACCCTGAGGATACAGATCCTTTCTGCAGAAGCTCTGGGAAGACTGTCCAGCCCCACGTCAGTCAGGGCTGATGATGGGTAAAATCTCTCAAATGATGGTTTTCATACCAGTATTTACTGAGAAGGAAAACCAACACTCGAGGAATGACAACTACAAAACCCACCAGTGCTTTCTCATCCCAATTTGTTCAACATACATTCAGGACACTCCTGCATCACATACAGCTTTACAAAACATTAAGAAATGTACAGTCTACTCTGGCAGATTGGGAGGAAGGCTCTAGAAGCTGCTGCCCAGTTAAATTGATGATCGTGGTTACACTTACTACTCAGTGCAAATAAAAATCATAACCCTCTGATGAAATCATGATCTCCTCTTTGTCACTAGCCCCTAG
This sequence comes from Balaenoptera borealis, assembly GCF_965194805.1. Classification (NCBI taxonomy): domain Eukaryota; kingdom Metazoa; phylum Chordata; class Mammalia; order Artiodactyla; family Balaenopteridae; genus Balaenoptera; species Balaenoptera borealis. The sequence goes on along the minus strand of NC_138879.1, from coordinate 15,724,153 downwards.
TGAGTTTGTAACCTCTGACTGTGATAGAATTCCTCTCCGTTGCCCCCTGAATCTAAAGTATGAGGAGATGTAGAAAGAGGAGAGAGGTCAAATGCCCAAAGGGGTAGGAATGTCTATTGGTGAAATGGTTTGGTCAAAACTTGCCTTATAAAAATAATGCATAAGTACTATCGAGGGCACCATGCTAATTGTGTTACATGCACACAGGCTCACAACCCTGTGGAACAGGTGCCACAATCACACCACATCATAAGTGAGAGCACCAAGGCTTAGGAAGTCACATAAGTTGCCCAAGATCCTATTTCCAGTAAGTGATGGAGTGAACATTTCAACTCAGATCTGCCTGATGCTACAGTTTGTAACCACTACCCTGCATTACTCCTGAAGACACTGACTGGACTAACAATTTCCTTGTAAAAACAAGAATCCACTTCATTCATAGTGTGTGTGCTGTTGAGGGTTTTTACCCTCTCAACGTTGACAGGACACTGGACCTACTTCTCTGATTCCACTCTCCTGAGTTCCCTCCTGCCACTGGCCACCCCCCTCTGCTCCCCCCTCTGCTATCCTGTAGGACCTAGTGAGGCGCTGCCATCCTTATCGTTCGGTTCCCAAAGCGGTTCACCCTGTAGAGTGGACAGGACTCCACAGCTTCGACAAGGCCTGTGTGGTAACAGCTCAGGCAGGTGAAACGCAAGTCCTCCAAGCGTCTGGCCTAGCCGAAGACCAAGGCAATACAGACTCGCTCTAGTGGAGGCGCCTCTCAGGGGGGCAGCAGTCTGCGTCTCCAACATCCTGATACTCCATGAGCCTCCTTTTATTGTTAACTGCATGGGACACTCAGGGACGCAGTGAGAATCTTTACTCATCGGCTCTTCTAGAAATCAGTTAAGCTTTCTTATCAGGCCCCTCCCAGGTTTTTATAAACCCCAGTAAGAGACGTAGCAGTGATTCTAGGATGCTCTGGGCATCTGGCTGTGGATGTAAAGGATTGGAGCTGTGTGCCCACCCAGGCTGGGCTGATGGCATTTTAAGGAACAAATGCTTCTATGTGACAATCTGAATTCTCTCTCTCTATATCTATCTATCTATCTATCTATATATATATATTTTTTTTTTTTTTTTAAGAAAAAATGATATGGAGGATTCGGAAGTGTAGGCTTTGGTTAATTTTTTTTTAATTTAATTTTATTTATTTTTTTATACAGCAGGTTCTTATTAGTCATCCATTTTATACACATCAGTGTATACATGTCAATCCCAATCTCCCAATTCATCACACCACCACCCCCACCCCCTGCTGCTTTCCCCCCTTGGTGTCCATACATTTGTTCTCTACATCTGTGTCTCTATTTCTGCCCTGCAAACTGGTTCATCTGTACCATTTTTCTAGGTTCCACATATATGCGTTAATATACGATACTTGTTTTTCTCTTTCTGACTTACTTCACTCTGTAGGACAGTCTCTAGATTCATCCATGTCTCTACAAATGACCCAATTTCGTTCCTTTTTATGGCTGAGTAATATTCCATTGTATATATGTGCCACATCTTCTTTATCCATTCGTCTGTCGATGGGCATTTAGGTTGCTTCCATGACCTGGCTACTGTAAATAGCGCAGCCGTGAACATTGGGGTGCCTGTGTCTTTTTGAATTACGGTTTTCTCTGGGTATATGCCCAGTAGTGGGATTGCTGGGTAATATGGTAATTCTATTTTTAGTTTTTTAAGGAACCTCCATACTGTTCTCCATAGTGGCTGTATCAATTTACATTCCCACCAACAGTGCAAGAAGGTTCCCTTTTCTCCACACCCTCTCTGGCATTTGTTGTTTGTAGATTTTCTGATGATGCCCATTCTAACTGGTGTGAGGTGATACCTCACTGTAGTTTTGATTTGCATTTCTCTAATAATTAGTGATGTTGAGCAGCTTTTCATGTGCCTCTTGGCCATCTGTATGTCCTCTTTGGAGAAATGTCTATTTAGGTCTTCCGCCTATTTTTTGATTGGGTTGTTTGTTTTTTTAATATTGAGCTTCATGAGCTGTTTATGTATTTTAAAGATTAATCCTTTGTCCATTGATTCATTTGCAAATATTTTTTCCCATTCTGAGGGCTGTCTTTTCGTCTTGTTTGTAGTTTCCTTTGCTTTGCAAAAGCTTTTAAGTTTCATTGGGTCCCATTTGTTTATTTTTGTTTTTATTTCCATTCCTCTAGGAGGTGGATCAAAAAAGATCTTGCTGTGATTTATATCAAAGAGTGTTCTTCCTATGTTTTCCTCTAAGAGTTTTATAGTGTCTGGCCTTACATTTAGGTCTCTAATCCATTTTGAGTTTATTTTTGTGTATGGTGTTAAGGAGTGTTCTAATTTCATTCTTTTACATGTAGCTGTCCAGTTTTCCCAGCACCACTTATTGAAGAGACTGTCTTTTCTCCATTGTATATCCTTGCCTCCATTGTCATAGATTAGTTGACCATAGGTGCATGGGTTTATCTCTGGGCTTTCTATCCTGTTCCATTGATCTATATTTCTGTTTTTGTGCCAGTACCATATTGTCTTGATTACTGTAGCTTTGTAGTATAGTCTGAAGTCAGGGAGTCTGATTCCTCCAGCTCCATTTTTTTCCCTCAAGACTGCTTTGGCTATTCGGGGTCTTTTGTGTCTCCATACAAATTTTAAGATTTTTTGTTTTAGTTCTGTAAAAAGTGCCACTGGTAATTTGATAGGGATTGCATTGAATCTGTAGATTGCTTTGGGTAGTATAGTCATTTTCACAATATTGATTCTTCCAATCCAAAACATGGTATATCTCTCCATCTGTTGGTATCATCTTTAATTTCTTTCATCAGTGTCTTATAGTTTTCTGCATACAGGTCTTTTGTCTCCCTAGGTAGTTTTTTTCCTAGGTATTTTATTCTTTTCGTTGCAGTGGTAAATGGGAGTGTTTCCTTAATTTCTGTTTCAGATTTTTCATCATAGTGTATAGGAATGCAAGAGATTTCTGTGCATTAATTTTGTATCCTGCAACTTTACCAAATTCATTGATTAGCTCTAGTAGTTTTCTGGTGGCATCTTTAAGATTCTCTATGTATAGTATCATGTCATCTGCAAACAGTGACAGTTTTACTTCTTCTTTTCCAATTTGTATTCCTTTTATTTCTTTTTCTTCTCTGATTGCTGTGGCTAGGACCTCCAAAACTATGTTGGATAATAGTGGTGAGAGTGGACATCCTTGTCTTGTTCCTGATCTTAGAGGAAATGCTTTCAGTTTTTCACCATTGAGAATGACGTTTGCTGTGGGTTTGTCGTATATGGCCTCTATTATGTTGAGGTAGGTTCCCTCTATGCCCACTTTCTGGAGAGTTTTTATCATAAATGGGTGTTGAATTTTGTCAAAAGCTTTTTCTGCATCTATTGAGATGATCATATGATTTTTATTCTTCAATTTGTTAATATGGTGTATCACATTGATTGATTTGCATATATTGAAGAATCCTTGAATCCCTGGGATAAATCCCACTTGATCATGGTGTATGATCCTTTTAATGTGTTGTTGGATTCTGTTTGCTAGTATTTTGTTGAGGATTTTTGCATCTGTATTCATCAGTGATATTGGTCTGTAATCTTTTTTTGTAGTATCTCTGGTTTTGGTATCAGGGTGATGGTGGCCTCATAGAATGAGTTTGGGAGTGTTCCTTCCTCTGCAATTTTTTGGAAGAGTTTGAGAAGGATGGGTGTTAGCTCTTCTCTAAATGTTTGATAGAATTCACCTGTGAAGCCATCTGGTCCTGGACTTTTGTTTGTTGGAAGATTTTTAATCACAGTTTCAATTTCCTTACTTGTGATTGGTCTGTTCATATTTTCTATTTCTTCCTGGTTCAGTCTTGGAAGGTTATACCTTTCTAAGAATTTGTCCATTTCTTCCAGATTGTCCATTTTATTGGCACAGAGTTGCTTGTAGTAGTCTCTTAGGGTGCTTTGTATTTCTTTGGTGTCTGTTGTAACTTCTCCTTTTTCATTTGTAATTTTAATGATTTGAGTCCTCTCCCTCTTTTTCTTGATGAGTCTGGCTAATGGTTTATCAATTTTGTTTATCTTCTCAAAGAACCAGCTTTTAGTTTTATTGATCTTTGCTATTGTTTTCTTTGTTTCTATTTCATTTATTTCTGCTCGATCTTTATGATTTCTTTCCTTCTGCTAACTTTGGGTTTTGTTTGTTCTTCTTTCTCTAGTTCCTTTAGGTGTAAGGTTAGATTGTTTATTTGAGATTTTTCTTGTTTCTTGAGGTAAGCTTGTATAGCTATAAACTTCCCTCTTAGAACTGCTTTTGCTGCATCCCATAGGTTTTGGGTTGTCGTGTTTTCATTGTCATTTGTCTCTAGGTATTTTCTGATTTCCTCTTTGATTTCTTCAGTGATCTCTTGGTTATTTAGTAACGTATTGTTTAGCCTCCATGTGTTTGTGTTTTTTACGTTTTTTCCCCTGTAATTGATTTCTAATCTCATAGCATTGTGGTCAGAAAAGATGCTTGATATGATTTCAATTTTCTTAAATTTACTGAAGCTTGATTTGTGACCCAAGATGTGATCTATCCTGGAGAATGTTCCATGCACACTTGAGAAGAAAGTGTAGTCTGCTGTTTTGGGATGGAATGTCCTATAAATATCAATTAAATCTATCTGGTCTATTGTGTCATTTAAAGCTTGTGTTTCCTTGTTAATTTTCTGTTTGGATGATCTGTCCATTGGTGTAAGTGAGGTGTTAAAGTCCCCCACTATTATTGTGTTGCTGTCGATTTCCCCTTTTACAGCTGTTAGCATTTGCCTTATGTATTGAGATGCTCCTATGTTGGGTGCATATATATTTATAATTGTTATATCTTTTTCTTGGATTGTTCCCTTGATCATTATGTAGTGTCCTTCCTTGTCTCTTGTAATAGTCTTTATTTTAAAGTCTATTTTATCTGATATGAGTATTGCTACTCCAGCTTTCTTTTGATTTCCATTTGCATGGAATATCTTTTTCCATCCCCTCACTTTCAGTCTGAATGTGTCCCTAGGTCTGAGGTGGGTCTCTTGTAGACAGCATATAGATGGGTCTTGTTTTTGTATCCATTCAGCAAGCCTGTGTCTTTTGGTTGGAGCATTTAATCCATTCACGTTTAAGGTAATTATCGATATGTATGTTCCTATGACCATTTTCTTAATTGTTTTGGGTTTGTTTTTGTAGGTCCTTTTCTTCTCCTGTGTTTCCCACTTAGAGAAGTTCCTTTAGCATTTGTTGTAGAGCTGGTTTGGTGGTGCTGAATTCTCTTAGCTTTTGCTTGTCTGTAAAAGTTTTAATTTCTCCATCGAATCTGAATGAGATCCTTGCCAGGTAGAGTAATCTTGGTTGTAGGTTCTTCCCTTTCATCACTTTAAGTGTATCATGCCACTCCCTTCTGGCTTGTAGAGTTTCTGCTGAGAAATCAGCTGTTAACCTTATGGGAGTTCCCTTGTATGTTATTTGTCATTTTTCCCTTGCTGCTTTCAATAATTTTTCTTTGTCTTTAATTTTTGCCAATTTGATTACTGTGTGTCTCGGCGTGTTTCTCCTTGGGTTTATCCTGTCTGGGACTCACTGCGCTTCCTGGACTTGGGTGGCTATTTCCTTTCCCATGTTAGGGAAGTTTTCGACTATAATCTCTTCAAATATTTTCTCTGGTCCTTTCTCTCTCTCTTCTCCTTCTGGGACCCCTATAATGCAAATGTTGTTGCGTTTAATGTTGTCCCAGAGGTCTCTTAGGCTGTCTTCATTTCTTTTCCTTCTTTTTTCTTTATTCTGTTCCGCAGGAGTGAATTCCACCAGTCTGTCTTCCAGGTCACTTATCCGTTCTCCTGCCTCAGTTATTCTGCTATTGTTTCCTTCTAGTGTATTTTTCATTTCAGTTATTGTGTTGTTCATCTCTGTTTGTTTGTTCTTTAGTTCTTCTAGATCTTTGTTAAACATTTCTTGCATCTTCTCGATCTTTGCCTCCATTCTTCTTCTGAGGTCCTGGATCATCTTCACTATCATTATTCTGAATTCTTTCTGTGGAAGGTTGACTATCTCCACTTCACTTAGTTGTTTTTCTGGGGTTTTATCTTGTTCCTTCATCTGGTACATAGCCCTCTGCCTTTTCATCTTGTCTGTCTTTCTGTGAATGTGGTTTTTGTTCCACAGGCTGCCGGATTGTAGTTCCTCTTGCTTCTAGAGATGAAATTTTCTATACAATGGTAGAGTCAACGATATTTAGTGCCAAGATCTTAAGGTCCGTCTCACTTTTTTGCAAAAATTTCCTCCCAATTTGTTGTAGTCTTATCACTGCCCCTTCATGGTCACCAGCTGAAACCGTGCAAGTCAGATTGGGACTTGAACCAATGAGCTGGGACTTGAACCCAGCCAAAATCCAGATTGGGACTTGAACCCACAGTCCTTTAACTGAGATCACACACCTGGTCTCATGACTTAAAGAAGCTCAGGTTCTTGATGTCTCATCACAGAAAGAATTCAGTGAGAGACGAATTACTTTTTGTTTTGAATATGATGAAGAGCCTCAGAGATTAGCTAACAAGTGCTGGGACCTGAATCTTCTGGCTGTTCCCTGAACGCACCTGAGCCCCCTCTGCCCTGAGCCTGTTTAGGTCAGGCTTTGGGAGACCCCTAATGGGCAAAAGAATCAGCTAGAGCAGCTTCTGAAACTCAGAAACTGGAAACAGCAGGAACCATAGCTTATTTCACAGAAGCCACCGAGCTGTCACTTGGTGACACTAGCTTCTGGGGCAGGAGAAGTCTCAGGCTAAGTGCTGTCCTGCAGCTCCTGCGGATTCTGGGAACACCCTGGGAATGCATCTCCACCCTTTCTTGTCATCACAACGGCCTTCCTCTTTAAAAATTCAATCCCTTATGTGTTTGTGTATGTGTGTGTGTGTGTGTGTGTGTGTGTGTGTACGTGTACGTGTGTGTTTCCCCTGAAGGTGGTAGACTGTGCTATTCTATATTTGTGCTATTTTAATCCTTTTTCTTGTGTCTATCAAATAGGGAGAAGATTTCGTAGCTCTAGGCCTGGGAATAAACACTCGATTGGGTAGACCAGGGATATGCTCTTCATAGACCAGGCCCTGCAGACATTGCTGAATGCCTCTCTGAGGACCTGCATGGGCTCCAGCCATGACTGGAGTGCCTGCCGTTTCCAGGAGTCCGACTAGGTGCACCCAAATGTTGTGGGTGCAGTGAGATGAAACCAGAAAAAACATCTCTCTGCCCTAAGACTATGTCTTTGGTCTAGACTTCCGCATGTGCTTGACCAACAGTTTCGTCCGTTCTGACAGCCATAGACTTTTGTTTTCCTCTGGTTAAAAAAGTAGTCGATGTCCATTGTAGGAAATTTGGAAGACACAGAAGAGGATGAAGAAGAAATAAAAATCACCCAATATCCAAAACTCAGAAGACCATTGCTACTGTTCTGGAATTCAGAGGTGGGTTGCAAACTCAAGACCCCTGGGCTATTTTTATCCTGCACTTGTCTGCTGGCTCAGTGTTTGAACACTGAGTTACCTGCCTTTAGGGGGAGCATGTCTGTTTCACCACAGGCCCCACGGCCCTTGTCATGTATTTCTCCTGCCATACCTGCCTGTTTCCTGAAGACATTTGAATTTACAACCCAGGGCTCTCTTATCTAGAAATATTGTCTTAAAAAACAAAATTGGGATATCTGGGTATATACAACTTTACGTCCCGCTTCCTTTCCCTAAATATTTTATTGTGAGCATTATCTCCTGCCGTTAATTGTGAAGAACACGATAATAATTATACTGCAAGGGTACATTATATAAAATATCATAATTTATACAACCCTTCTCCTATTGTTGGGTATATAGATTATTTTAAGTTTTTTTGCTGCCACAAATTACACCAGGATAGATGTCCTTGCTCATAACTCCTTGACTATATGTCTTATTTTCTTAGAATAGATTCATAGGAGTGGAATTGCAAGCTTTCTAAAGACTTTGACACATGTTGCCAAATTCCACTTTGTACCAGGTTACCCTACAGGTAGACTATGAAAGCATCTCCCATAACTGTGTCATCAGGAATGCATGCCAAGGCCTTGGCAAGCACCTGACACGTTAGTGCCCAGGAAATGTTAGTTATTAGTTTCACTACCAGTATTGAACATTATTTGAAAAAACCTTAGCCTAGCTAAGGTAGGCCAAATTTATCTCATGTAAGTTTACGTTCATCACTGAGTGAGCTTGAACTTTTTTTCCCCCCAAATTTTATTAGCCGTCTGTATTTCTTCTTCTGTGAAATTGTCTGCTGTGCCTCTTCCCCAACTTTTCTATTAGGTATTTGTGTTTTTCTTATTGATTTGTAAGAGCTTTCTATGTATTACCTCTCTGGCCCATTTGCTTCGAGTCTCTCACTGGTACAGTTCAAACATCTGGCTCCTACTCCCACTTTTGCAAACCACTTAGAATGTGAAAAAAAAGGACTAAGGAGAGACGACTGAGGGAATAATTGGGGGAAGATAAGGAGTCCTGGTATAATAGAAAATTGGGACAAAATCTCAGGATCATGGAAGATGTCTTCTGGGTGCAGGTGGCGGATTAGATGAGCCTCCTGGGTCCAGGAACGTCTGATGCATAGGGAACCTCACCTTTCAAATAACAGTCTACAGTTCACTGAGGACTGCTGGGGAGATGGCAGGAGAGAAACTAACAGGAGTTGAGTGCCCACTATAGTCAAGTCCTGGTCAGAATATTATTTCCTTTAGTTATAGCAATGCAGTGAGGTAGATATCATTATCCTTATTTTAAGACAAGGGAACTGTAACTCAGGCTGGCTACTTGACCACCCAAGACTCCACCGCTGGGAGGAAGAAGAGCTGGAATTAGAAGTGAGGTCTGTCCTTCCCGACCGAAGGCATTAGATCACTGGGGTCCCGTGGACGTCTAGTTGCTAGAGATTCACATATGCTCTAATCGCCCCTAACTTCAAGCCATCCAAATACATGTTCTATATTTGCGTGTGTCCACCACAGTATAGATCATATTTTTAAATAAAGGCTCCTGTGTTCATCGGGTGGCGAGGAAGTGTGATGCTCGGTGGCTTCCCCAAGGGGAAGAACAGGTCCTTGGCAAGGTGAGCTGCCAAGTATCCCTTCCCTTGAATCCCAAGGGGGGTCCTTAGGACCTGTTCCTCCTTTCCTTCTGCCACCGCAGGAGAGGACAACGTGGTTAGCGGAGCAGCGTGGCTTAGGCCTTGGGATGAATGCTCAAGATTGAAAGAGGAGGTATCCACCAACCAGGGTTTTGAAATAAAGCATATATTCGCTTCGATGTTATTTCTTACACGGTAAGATCTTGACGCCTTGGATCAGAGGGGAGAAGATTTCCGTGGGAGGTGAGTCGTCTGCCATCCACAGACCTCCCTATCCTTCCCTTCTGGGAAGTGGGTGGGAACTGTGGCCAGGTGAGACATCCCCGGGCTGCAGACTGCCTCTCCACATCCCCCCCACCCCATCCCCCAACACCTCCCACCCACCACCCACATACCCTCTCCAGAATCCTAACAGCGGGCACCCACTCAAAACCATGCACAGTCTCACTTATGGAGTAATTGCAGAGAAAATTAAAACTCCTCCCTGCCCTGCCTTTTCCCACCAGCCTCCCTTGGAGAAGGAAATTGGATCCAATAGTTTGCTTTTAAAGCCTTTAAGTGTTTCACTGTAAGGTACACGCTCTTCACATAAAAACCCAAGTGTCTAAAAACCACACGGAATTCACCAGGTTACAGCACAAGTCAGTCTCTCTGAGGACGGAGATGCACGAGCTGCAGGTCCTTACCTACTCCCCTGAGGGCTGGCGCCTTCCCTGGCAGCTGCAGTTTCTGTCTGCTTCTGTCCCCAGACGCTCTCGGGCTCTGCATTTCTGGGCTGACTGTCAGGTTTGGCCTCCTCTTCCTTGATAAAATCTGTGACGCCTGGGCTGCTGAAAGATGCAAAATCTTTTCAATAATTTTTACAGGAAAACATCTTCTGTAGAAAGAATGCTCAAAGGGTGGGGAAGGCTTTTAAGAGAATAGACCCAGGAGGTCAGGGAAGAGCTGGACTTGAAATCTGGTTCTATGACCTTGTAGCCATGTGGGCTTGGACAAATCACTTCTGGAAGCCTCAGTTTCCCCACCTGTGACATGGGAATAATAGTACCTACTTCACAAGGCTTTTATCACCATTAATGAGCACCCCTGACACCTGCAATGTGGAGTCTGTAGGGGGTGTTTCCTTTGGCTAAGAAGTTGCTAGCTTCCAATTCTTAGATGTTGGGATGGGCCTGTTGGTAAAACTGTCAAGAGCCTTTTACATTTGGGACACACAAGCCCTGCTCCCCACGTGTTTATCCAAGTTTGAATCACAGCCTACTTTACACCTGCATATTCATATCCTCAGGTTGTTTTTTAGCAGCTAATCTGGCCTTCCAGAAAGGTTCCAAGCATCTGGGGACCATATACCCTTTCTCTTGCCTATGTGCTACCCACCACTGGGCTGGGATGATACACTCACAGGAAGATAGTAGCTGGAGCGCCAACTTGGATTGAGTTCCCAATATTTTTTTTTAAGGTTCACATTTTGAATTAGGTTGCTAATTAGTATGAATAATCTCAAGTTTCTTCCTCACATGTATTAAGTGTCAGTGCACGTGAGTTTAGGGAAAGAGTTTTATTTTCCACGCATCTGTACAAGTTCTTGAGTTCACAGGCAGTTAAATTGTGAATATCTAGATTAAATGCTTCCAAGAGAATTTGCTGGCTCATCCCCTTTTGGACAGTTCAGAAATTTCACAAATGGCTGTAGCCAGCAGGCAACGGGGGTAAAGCTGGGAAGGGTCCCTGAGTCGTGTGCGAGAGAACAGCCTTTCTTGGCACATGAAGACAACTGAATTTATGTTCCATGGTGTAAGCTGTGGTTGGGTGAATAGTTTTCATCCAGATTCAAGAAAGGAATGAACGCTCTCCTTGGCAGCCCGTGAAACCTCGTTTTAAACAGTGATTAGGTACTACCTACTTTCCCTGACAGGCCCTGGCAGGGGAAGGCAGTGGGTTCTGTGCTCTAAGACAGAGAAGATCGTGTTCCACAGGGAACTTACTAAAAGGGGGAGCTGCCAGTGGTGTGGGTTCCAGCTTAGGGCACGTCGGTGGAGCCCAGTGAGGTCGTGGGCATGACCAGAAAGGAGAGAAGAGAATCCTCCAGGAAATGAGATGGTGTAGGGTCGTGATTAGACAGGATCTCACTGACCAAGTGTGGGGAGAGAGGAGGAGGGCGAGAGAGAGGGATCAAGGGCTTTACACTAAGGGACCGGGCACGGGGGAAAGTGGGGAGGCACTTAGCCCCAGGAGCTGTGTTCCTCTGGTCCACAGCCTTCTCCCCATCACCTGAGGCCTCATTCCTGTCCAGCGCTCAGAAGTCAACAACTGCCTCCTGCCTAGCACCTGGCTGACCGGGGAGAAAGCAGCAGGGTTATTACTGAGGAGGAAACAAGGAGGATCAGGGAAGGGCCAGGCTTGGGGCACAGGCCAAGTCCAGTGCGTGTTCAGGACCTGGCTCAAAGGTCCTCGTCCCAAGGATTTTACTCTGATTCCCAGCAGGATATTCAAATTTCCTTCACAGCCCAGGCAGCAGAACTTCACACTGCCTGCAGCCCCCTACTACCCCCGCTCCACACCTGCACACCCTTGGGGGAGTGATCCTCCCTCCCAGAGGGGCTTTCTTCTTCAGCCTGCACTAGCTTGTGCCAGCCGGCAAGTCCCTGGAGGTCTGTTTCCAGTTTTAGGAGTCTGCTTTGGCTAGAACGTTCAGGGTCCTTAGGGCCTTTAGCATTTAAATATTCCAAAATTGCCTCAGGTGTGTGTCTTTTCTCTCCAGCTAGACTGTAAGCTCCTTAAGGGTGAGGACCCTGTCTTAGCCAGCCTGGGTGTTGCCTCAAATTCTACTGCAGGGCAAATAATAATCGCCTAGCATGATTTGCAGGCCTTGAGAAGATGTATTCAGCTGAAACTATGGGGAAATTCCAAAAGTAGAACCATTTTTTTTTTCTTGTGCTGAACACCCAGGATGACTTAAGATAACAGGTTAGTCTGTTTTCTTGTTCAAAAAAAGTACTTTCTTCAAAGCGTCAAATCTCTTAAATGATTTCCAAAATGATTTCCATAACCCTGTCTCCTCTAATTGAGTTCTCAGCAAACTAAAGTAATAAAGCTGAAACACTAGAGGCTGTTTGACCAGGTCTGGCAGTGAAGAAAACACTGCTGGTCCTGTAAGCAGAATCCTCTGACTTTGGGCAATTTGAATCTCAGTATCTGCAACTGTAAAATGGGAATATTCCTATCTTGTAGAGTTATTGTGAAGGTTAACAATAATGTATGTAAATGCTCTAACTCAGTGTCTGGTGCTTATTAGCTGCTAAAAATGGTAACTGCTGCTTCCACCATAAATAGTGATACTACTACTACTAATAATAATTGGGAATCTGAAGTCACTCCCCTGAGAGAACTGAATTTGACCAGAAATTTGTTATTATGCAGGCTTTATAGGTTGAGAATAACTTATTCAGCAGCCTTTATTTCTGTGTTATTCTTGCTGACTCTCTTCCTTAATCCTGTTATAAAATCCAAAAGGCAAACAGCAACTTGTTTTTTATTATAATTTGTTCAACAAATACCCGTGTGCCTTTGCTATGTAATAATCCAAGGGTTCACAGAGATGAGTAAGACATTTTGGCCTAAAGATTATAATCTAATTTGGCTGCACCACTGACTTCTTCCCTGTGATACGCTTTAGGTTCAGTGGAAAGCAAACTCCTGGGAATTATTCCTTCTTCTCCATCTGCAACTGAAGTTACGAATGAGGTGACCTAAGCTGCCTAGTTTGTATGTCCATGAATTCCGGTTCCTATTCACCTTACCCGCATCCAAAGTGAACCAAACCTCAGACCTTTGGGGCCTTTCTAAGATGGTCCTCACGGTGGCATGTTACATATATTAATCTGCAGGAAGACCAAGTTATATTTACACTGAAAGGTGAAATGTAACTTCCTCTCCAGGTAGGAGGACAGACGCTTTGCCTTACAGAGAACGGAGGGGGTTGTGTTCAGGAGTTTCATTGCCAGCCAACCTAACATCCTGAAGTTTGTAGGTGAATTTGGGGAAGACTGTGGCTTGCTTTGGGCACCATGAAGCCCACACCTTCTAGTATCTGGGCAAAGGGATACCTCCAGTAGCAAAGAAACCAAACGGCTGTTTACATAGAAGGTGTCTGCCTCAGTTCTCTCTCTTTTTTTTAATAAGTTTATTTATTATTTATTTATTTATTTATTTTTGGCTGCATTGGGTCTTCATTGCTGCACGTGGGCTTTCTCTAGTTGCGGCAAGCGGGGGCTACTCTTCGTTGTGGTGCGTGGGCTTCTCATTGCAGTGGCTTCTCTTGCTGTGGAGCACGGGCTCTAGGTGCGTGGGCTTCAGTAGTTGTAGCACACGGGCTCAGTAGTTGTGGCTCGTGGGCTCTAGAGCGCAGGCTCAGTAGTTGTGGCGCACGGGCTTAGTTGCTCCGCGGCATGTGGGATCTTCCTGGACCAGGGCTCAAACCCATGTCCCCTGCATTGGCTGGTGGATTCTTTTTTTTTTTTTAACATCTTTATTGGAGTATAATTGCTTTACAGTGGTGTGTTAGTTTCTGCCTTATGACGAAGTGAATCAGCTATATGTATACATATATCCCCATATCTCCTCCCTCTTACGTCTCCCTCCCACCCTCCCTATCTCACCCCGCTAGGTGGTCACAAAGCACCGAGCTGATCTCCCTGTGCTATGCGGCTGCTTCCCACTAGCTATCTATTTTACATTTGGTAGGATACATAAGTCCATACCACTCTCTCACTTCGTCCCAGCTTACCCTTCCCCCTCCCCGTGTGGCAGGCAGATTCTTAACCACTGCACCACCAGGGTAGTCCTGCCTCAGTTCTCTTGACAGTGCTGGGACACTAATTGTTGACTGAATAGTTCTTAATTTGACCAGGAAAGGGAGAAAAAGGTAGAAACCTTATATTATACAAGACTCTGATGACTGAGAACCGAGTCCCTTTAACGGCCCACGTTAATTCCATGCACCTGACAATTGTTCCACCCCTCCCATCACCTGCCGTGCACAGACACGGTTCTGGATAGACGAAGTTTGAAAAGAAAGGTGAAGAGAAAAAGACAATTCCTGAACCTTTACCGTCCCCCACACTATCTTCACTTCGATGCCCGGTGCCCAGGAGGTGCCAAGACTCTGCCTGAGATGCCTTTTGAAAAGATTTATTGCTTCTTTTAGATCGTGGGAAGAATTACAGCTTAATCGCAAGAGCTGCTGTTGCCTTGGTGTAATAGGCAGCTTTCGGTACAGTCACAAATAATAGGCCCTGTCTGTTTGCCAGTCTGAGCCTGCTGGAAATGAGTGTTGTCTCACATCCCCAGAGGAGATCTGAATTAAAGCTTAATTATGCACCATAAATATGTTTTATTTTGGGCCCCAGGAGGTGGGATTTTTGATTTGGGGAGGCGTAGGGCCTAATAAGGAGTCAGGAAAGAAGCCGTAAGCAGCGACTGAGCCCTTTAATTTGTCCCTCCTCGGTGTGGTCCTGAACCAGCAATCAGATCCAGTGTGGGCTTCCCCCAGAGGCCTGTCCCTGGTGCCACCCTCTCGGGGCCGGCTCGGCGGGCATAGTCACACCACCAAGGCTACGATCGGACCCGGAGCAGTCTGATTGGTTTCTGGTGGTTAACCATCCAAACTGCGCCAAACGCGGGAGCGAAGAAATCAGATGGGTCTCGAGAGAGGACGGGATTTTATTGGTCGCTCACTCCTTTAAGTGCTAGAAGAAGGCCGGGTGAAGTGGCAGCAGCTGTCTTGGTCTTCCTGTTCCCCCCCGCGCGTCACGCCTCCTGCCGTGGGTCACGGCGCTGCCCTCCGGAAGCTTACCGTCCCCCCGTCCCCACTCCCTGACCCCACTGTGCTGCGTCCTTCGCCGAGGGCGACTTACCACACGAGGTAAATTCTCCCGGGCCTTCGGGGGCCCGGCAGGCACAGTACAGGGGTCTCGGCCGGGCTGGGGCAGGAGATGGGGAAGTAGCACAGGGCCGCCGGCGACTCGGGCACGGGGCCTGGGGAGGAGGGAAAGGAGGCCGGAGGGAGAGGCGGGGAGGAGTCCTGGGCCGCTGGGGCGGCGGGCGGCAGTAGGGGCAGCAGTAGGCTGCAGAAGTCGGTATTGGGCTGCAGGACGGGGGAGGAAGCAAAGACGCAGCAGTAAGGGGAGTATTCAACACAGAACAGGGGGCGCTCGCTGCTGTCACCTGCACAAAAGAAAAAGAGCCGTCAGGAGGCAGCCCTCACGGGGGGAAAGGACATTTGAAAAAGGCTGTGAATGAATCTAAACTCAAACATCGTTCTTCGGGGGCTGGGGGGTGGTGTCTCAAGGTGGCCTGGGGGCAGCCGGCCTGGCTCCTGCCCAGGAAGGTACCTGGCTTGGAGCTCAGAGTCACTGAAGAGTTAACCAGGGCAATGGCATCACCATCACACCCTTCTCCAGCCGATGGTCTCCGGCGTCCCTGACAGATGCAGGAAGGTTCTTTCCCACTAAGTTCCCATGTGGAAGCTCGTGGGCCCTTCTCCTCTCCCACAGCCGGTCTAATTAGCTATTCTGGCAGCAACATATGGTGGCCCGCGGGGTCTCACTTAGGTAAGGCTCTCTCCCCTGACCTTCCAGCTGCCCCGGGTTGGGAGGTTGTGGTCATGCCCTAATCTGGCCTTTCTGCTGCAGAGGGGAAGCTTGGGGAAAGAGAAAGAAGCAGAGAGATCCTGGTGGGCTCACGGGAAGGGAGAGAGCGCAAGCGGGGAGAAGCAGGTGGACGGGGGAGGTGTCCAAGTGAAGTTAATGATTTGTTCGCTAACCTCACACTCCATCTGCCATCCTTGCTGGACGCAGAATACGGGCACGCGATGGAGTCACGATCCAGAGAGACCCCTCAAGCATGACAGATCTCTCAGCCCTTCCACTAGCCAAGCCGGGTCACCTTGGATCAACGGCTTACCTCCTCAAAACCTGTGTTCTCTAGCCCTGCTCCTCCCAGGGTGGTCCTGAGACCAGCAGCATATGGCTGGCACCTGGCAGCTTCTTAGAAATGCAGCCTTGCTACCCACTCAAACCTACCGCGTCAGAACCCGCAGTTGATGGAGGTCCCCAGGTATTTCTCAAGAACTTCTGAAGTTTGAGAAGCAAGGCTATGAGGCCCAAACCTCTGTGATGAGAATCTCCTGTAGAGCTTGTGAAAACCCAGCTTTGCAGGCCCCTTCCTTGGAGAGTCTGATGCTCTGGGTCACGACGGGACCCAGGTGTGTGTGTTTTATTAAGGACCTCCCTGGCGATTCTTATCAGAGGAGCCGGGGAAATGCTGCGGCTGAACCCAGTTCCTATGCTAAGATGCCATCGTTATAACCATCCGGTTGAAAACCATTACCTATAATGGAGGGCTCTCGGTCTTTATTTACTTGAATCCGCTGTAGGAGCTGACACTCTAACCCACTCATTTCCAAAGGCCTCCCTTGGCTCCTGGAGTGGCTCCTACTTCTCGGATCATTTCTCTGTAGTTGTCTTCTCCCTTCCTTCCTCAGATGTTTGTATTTCCCGAGGTTCCTTCCTCGTCTCTCGTTACCCTGTCCACTCTCGCAGGGGAGACGTTCCTGTCGTTTCAGCCACCTCTTACTCACTCGAGGCCCTTGGCTTCCTTCTGGTGGCCAAGAGTTCTCTGCTGAGCAGCAGACCTGGGTACCCAGGTGCTTCCTGGCATCTCCTCCTGGCCCATCCTGGCTGTTCCTTCACAGACAACGGCGACAGGATGGGCCCCACCTTCTTCTTGCTTTCTCAGCCTTGCAAAGGCAACCGCCATTGGCCTAGTTTTCTGGGCCAGACCTCCAAGATCTCTCTGATTCCTCCTTTTTCCCTCTCCCCATCCCCGACGCTCACCAAGTTGTGCCAGGCTTACGTCCTTAAACATCCCTCCAGCCCAGGCCCTCTCCCTCTGCTTTTGCTTCAGGTCAAGCCCTTCTCATTTCTCTCCGGGTCCACAGCAGCTTGCAGCGCGGCCTCTGTCTGCCCTCACCCTCCCAGCCAGCCCCCTTTCATGAACACAGTCAGCTTTTAACAATGCCGATCTGATGCTCCATCGTCTCCAGCATGACGTTCAAGGCCCTCGGTGGCCTGGTCCTTGCCTACACGTAGGGCGTCAACTTTACACTTCCTAACTTGTAGCCTGACCCTAAACCAGCGCTTCTCAAACTCAAATGTGCACACAAATCTCCCAGGGACCCTGTTAAATGCAGGTTCTGAGTCAGTAAGGCTGGGCTGGGATTCATGCATTTTTAAAAAGCTCTCCCGTGATGCCTCTGCTCGTAGTCTGGGGATACTCTGAGGCCCTTAGACTCTTTGTAGTTCCTCCATGTCTGTCTGTCTGTCATCTCTCTCTTCCCCCTCTTCCTTGCTCTCTCTCCCTCCCGTGCCTTCGCACCCTCAGTACCTCCTGCTGGGTGCACCTTTCTCGCCTTCCTCTCCGGGCCCTGGCTCAATCCCCTCCTTCAGGATTTTCACCCCGCTGGCCCCTCCCCTCACATCCTTAGAACTTACCTTGGCTGGGGCATGTTGGTGTCCTGCCCTCCCACTAGGCTGTGAGCCCCTGGAGGGCAGGTCCTGTGTGTTTGATTTTTGTATCTCCAGTACCCATGCGGTGCCTGGCAGGTAAGCAGGCAGTAAATGAGTATCGAAGTGCTGAATGAATGGGTGATGGATGGGAAAACCCCCTGTGCCATACACTCTGAGATGGTGGGGGCAGTTGAATGTACCTATGCTAACATCCCATAGGTACTGGGGGTACAAATGGATGACTTCATTGGTAATCAAAGAGGTAAATTTTTTAATAATCAAGTTATGACCTCTCACATCTCAAACTAAAATTTCTTTGGTTGAGCTATTCTCTTATGAAGGTGCTAACCCGGGAGCAGTCTATGGTGTTGGGAGCAGGCTTCATAAATAGGGGGAGGTCTCGGGATTAACCTTTACCTAAAGCCCAATCATACCCAGGATTTCAGTCCTCCTGTCTACCTGGTGGGGTTGGTAACAACTCCATTTTACTGATGAGGAAACAGAGTTTGGAGAATTCGCCAGTTTACATTTATAGGGCTAGTATGTGGTAGACCAGGAATCTGATCCAGAACTTCAAATTCCAGGCTCTGTGATGCCCCAGGCCCCTCTGTCTTAGGAGTGTTACTGTAAATGGACTGAGAATTATGGTTCTCTCTATAAATATGGGAGCATTTGCTTATGTTGGTTGTTTTCTAACTTGGGCAGACAGCTTGGAAAGTTGTTGGATGCCAGTGGACTTGCCTGGAAACCCATCAATCTTGGCCTTTCAGAGGACATCTTCAACAGAATTTATTTGCCAGGTAAGTTATGAAGATTTGGAATTTGCCCTCAAATTTTCCTTCCAGGCTGCTCTTCAAATGAATAGTTCCCAATCCAAAAGAGACCACAGTTGTCTTAGATGTGTACATTTTAAAATCTGAGTTTACTGCTTTTTCTTAGTTTTACAGTCTCCACCATAAGCCACTATTAGTCTGACTAGGTTTTGCTACTCCCGCAAATCCGAATCTGGTAATGACTAACACTGAACTCAGTAAGGAGTGAGGAGAATTTCAGAACATTTGGCTTTGTTTTAAAGGGCAAGATTTTGGAAGCAGGCTCACCAGACACCATCCAGATCCAGTTTCCTGGCACATAACTAGTAGGACTCTGCCCGGGCTCCAGGTGAGAGGAAAGGGCAGGAGAGGGCACTTACTTCCTATGAGCCTGGCACGGGGGTCAAGAGTGACTTAGGACTCCAGGTGCCAGACCCCCACAGCACAATGGCCTTTGGATGCCTCTGCGTGTCCTGGAAAGGAGAGGTGGCTCCTTTCCAAGCCAGGATGGGGCTGGGAGGGGTTTTGGGAACAGGCAGGAGTCCAGGAGCCGGTGGCCACCATAGCTCCCTGCACTCACTGGGCCTGCTGTCAGCTCTGCTTCCCCCTGATTCATACAAGTCGATGGGAGGCAGCAGATCCTGCATACAGACTGGGCCTTTGGTAAAGGTTAATCCCCACGCCTCCCTCTGCTTGAAAGAAGAATATGTAACTCGGCCAGGCTTATTTCTCACCCTGTGTCAGTGTTCACCTTGATCATGAAATAGGATTTCTGAATCAATTGCACATCAGACCCAGCTGGGTCTTGACTCACTGCCTGAGTTTTCCATGTCTTTTTGGAGGGGAAGCAAATCTCTCGCTTGGTGAATGCTTTCTGATTGTTCATCTTTTTCCATTTGGTGTTTTGCTTTGGAAATTCAGGGCATAGTAAAAGTGTCTGTACCTGAGTTTGTGTTAGGAGTTTAAAAATATAACCCTGATTTTTGGTAAAGGAAAAAAGATTGGGGTGGGAGGTGGGGAGGAGGTAACGTGACGACAAAGAAAACAAAGTTTTCTGGTCCATTCTCCCTACTGAATACAGCTGCCTTGTACCCGATACCTTAAGGCTATCATGTATGAGCTATGGTGTCGGGGGCCGTTCTAATGGCTGAGCGTATGTTTTATCATCGAATCCACACAGCCATCCCAGCAGGTAGGATCTGTGCTGACTCCCAGGCTCTGCCATTTTACAGATGAGGACACTGAGACACAAAGTAGTTACTTGCTTAAAGGGACAGAGCAAATGAGAAACGGGGCTCAGATGCTAATCCAAGCATTTTGACGCTAAAGCACTTGCCCAAAACTGCACGGAGAGAGATAACAAGGAGAATCACAAGCCAACTCATTTAGAAATAGTTCCATGGAATGTATGAATTAATTTAAAATGTGTGAATTCCTTCTAACAGAGTGCGAAGTACAATGAAAATCTGATGCCTTCTCAGTTATAAATCTATTAGTAGAGGGCACTGATGGTTCCTCCGCTGTATTGATAAATAGCTGTTTTAGGCGTTCCAGATAATAATTCACATATAAGGATTATCATGGATTATCATTGCATAGATTTGCATGTAAGTCAAGCCACATTCCCCAGCTGTATTATTTTATTCAGGAAAAGTCTGGCGTAACACAGTATGGAAGGTTAGCCTATTAGGCAGATGTTGCAAAGGGATTTCACTGTCTTAATGCTTCAGTTTTGCACAGAACTCAGGTCTGACATGGGAAGAAGTTTTGGTGACTTACTGCCAACTTTGGGTGACCCCCCCCCCAAAATGCTTTAGAAAAATATTTCCCTACAGAGGTGAAGGAAAGCGGGAACCTATGAATTTACCCAGTGAATTGGATCAACGTGTCCAGATAATTCAGTTCCCCAAGCCTCTTTTTCTATAATAGCAGCGTATTTATCTGACTTTTCTGAGTTGTCACCACCACTGGACTCAACTTTGCCTGAATAGACTCAGCTTAAATTCTTGCCATGTCCCTGGTCTGTCATTTCGCTGTGCCGATGAAGGAACTCTGAGGGTGAGACTACACATGTAAAACGAGTGGATCTTAACACACCAAGGCTTTGCTTTTAGCTCACATGATCAAACCAATTTGCTATAGAACTGAGTCGGCTTCTGTAGTAACTGACATCAGTCAGCAGGGCTGTTATGCCTGCTGGATGGCCAGGCCACAGTCCAGCTCATGGCTGCATGGGGCTTGGACACGGTCTAGAGCTATAATATGGTGATAAAGCTGGTGCTTTTCAATTTATTTATTTTATTATTATCATTATTTTTAAGCTGGTGGGTTTTTTTTTTAATTAATTAATTTATTTATTTATTTTTGGCTGTGTTGTGTCTTCGTTTCTGTGCGAGGGCTTTCTCTAGTTGCGGCGAGCGGGGGCCACTCTTCATCGCGGTGCACGGGCCTCTCACTGTCGCGGCCTCTCTTGTTGCGGAGCACAGGCTCCAGACGTGCAGGCTCAGTAGTTGTGGCTCACGGGCCCAGTTGCTCTGCGGCATGTGGGATCTTCCCAGACCAGGGCTCGAACCCGTGTCCCCTGCATTGGCAGGCAGATTCTCAACCACTGCACCACCAGGGAAGCCCAAGCTGGTGGTTTTTAAAGGCTGTTTACTACAAGTAACATCTCTTATGTGGTGAAATAGATATCTTTCTGCCAACTTGGCTCTCTTGCCTAAACTTGGTGCTTTCTAGTCTAGTAATTCTTCGAATTTGAGGTTTTATAGAAAGTAAAGTGAATTAATTCTCCCTTTCTGTCAGTGTTGTAAGTTCCATGTGGAGTCCGCTCGGTCGGAAGAACATCTCTATTAATCAGACAAACTAAAATCATGGCGTGGGCCTAAGCTGTCCATTAGAATGATTTATCTCTACAGAGGACAAAGCACATCATGCAAACAGCTACCTAGTTTTAGCAAGAAGGCTAAAAATTATATCGAGTGACTGGAGTTGCCTTACTTAAATTTAATTTTTTCTATTAAAGACATCCTCAATTTGATACATGACAACATGGATTTTGAAATATTTGGGGAATGATCTTATCTGCCCTATTTCATTCTTAAACAGCTGAATTAAAGACCTAATTCCTACTAAAAGGCTTCAAAATGAGAAGTTGTTAATGACGATGATACTTTCCCCTGATTAAATAAGGAAAAAGAGTTGGGGCTTTGCCTGAACGGACATCATTTCAGAAGTCAATTTTTCTTTAAACTTCATTAAAGCTATAAAATGTGGGTGGTTAATCTAAGTGAGAGCTGCCATTGTCTAAAAATGCATTAAGACTTAACTGGACGGACGGGTGGTTGCACGACAGGAGCTATTTAGGATTAGAAAGTCATTGTGATTTGGGTTTAGACAAATTGCATGCTATTTACGAATTCTTCGGCAGTTAATGTGGATCGTTTCCATTCCACCGCAAGCAGAAGGCAGACCTTTCTGCCTAGTTATCCCAACTTCCACGTCAGTTCCCAGAAGAATCAAGTTAGTCCTACAGATGTTGGCTTTGATGGGGATGAGCCTGAGGGACTCTAAACTTTCAGTTGCATTTATCCCCTTTCTGGATACTATTAAGTTTCTCCTGCCTTAAGCAGAGGACAGTTCTTTGCTTCAAAGGCAGCTAAAGAGTGAATTATTTACCAAATTGCACAAAGGGGAAGATTTATCAAGCCCCCTTTTTTTTCCCAGAGAGGACAACCCCAGAACTGGAGGACTTTATTACCCTCTTTCTCAGCAGTAAATTATGCCATTCAGATGCTTTTGAAAGCTTCCCTTCATGCTCTGGATTGAGTCATAAAATTTGATACCTGGGGCCAAATGCCTTTATCCCTCCCAGAAGGGTGAAGAAGATGAAAAGGCAGCCATTCTGGGCCAGTGCCACACAAAGCCAATGACTGGGCAGAAAATGTGGGCAGTGGAGACAGTTACTCTGCATAATTCACACCTCCTTGACCTGATGTTCTACTCCAAAATGGATTTTATCATTTGCCTAAGATCATGAGACCCTGCAAAACCTGAACTGGCCACTTGGAAAACACTAGGTGTAATCGGGACCACGAAGTTGATTGCTGTCCTTACCTCTGATGCAGGGATTTTAGATCTTGTGAATTTCAATAAACCCGCCACTCACCTGGAGAGGGTTTGCTGGGGCCCGCTTTCTCTGATTTCTTTGGAGCCATGGTACTTTTATGTTTCTGCTTGACTGATGTTTGGTCAATTGCTGGAAGTCTGGAATCACTCTTACACGCAGAACTCTTGGCAGATAATCTTGGTTCGGCTAGAGCTTCCTCCTCACCAGAACTCTACCGAAAATGAAAGGTGTCTGAATATCTGTGGTCAATAGGCCATCTTTGCTGGGCAGAGGAAAAAGAGACAAGCCAAATGCAGCAACCCCTCAACAAAGACACTGGAGCACCCTGCCAGCTCAATGTGCCCTTTCACCAGTCAGATTTTCATGGACTGGGCGTATCAATTTAGAAATAATAGCAAAGTTAATGAGTCTATTTTGTAGAACATTATGAAAAGAATGAATTCCTGACCCTTAAGTAATTGGATGACCAATAAACAGCTCACGTTAAGAGCTACATATGAAAACAGGAGAAACCATCCGTGCATTTAAACTTCTTGCTATTTGTTATTTGAACTACTTTGGGGGTGGGTGAGGAAAAATGTTCCTTATGTTAATCATATACTTGACAATGAAAAGGAAATTTAGATAAGTGTGTTGGGACTGAATCAATGAGACCTCAGTTTAATACTCTGAATTATTGGGTGCAACATAAGACAGATTAATCTTTTTAAAAGGCCCCTACTTGTCAGTCTTCTATAAAGAAGTCAGTATAAATCTATGCACGGACAAATCCTGACTCATGCGGTATCAGAATATCTCAACACAGCCTTGCAGGCGCAATAAAAATTATCCAGGCCTTCAATAGCTTTACACTTTGCCACACTTACACCCACCAAAGGAATGAGTGAAAACAACATAAACAATTAGGAGAAACTTGGTCTTGAAGGGCGATTTAAGTCCTGCCTTAAGGTCTTAGGTCCTGGTGTTAATATGATTTGCTAGGCAATGCACCCAACAAACAAAACCACAGGGTTCCCGCCCCTCCCCCCAGGGGCAGGGTCACTAAATACTCCTGCACTGCACAGTGGTCTATATTGGCAAGTCCTCTGAAAGTGTAGTCCTCTGCGGACACAGAGTGCTAAATTAACGTCCTCCACACCTCCCCAGCGGTGGCAATTTGTATTGATTTTGCTCCCCATTCTCTCTGACAGTTGTGGCATTTTCATTTTAAGCCTCCTGACTCAGGAAAATACTCTGAATAGCTTTGAGTTATTGGGTGCAACATAAGACAAACTACACTCTCAAAAAAGTCCCCTACCTGTCAGTCTTCTACAAGGATGTCGGTACAAATCTACAGGTGGACAGATCATTATTCTCCAGGATTATAAATCATGTTTGGTCACTTAGAGCCTGGTGACAGCCTTCAAACAAATAATTATTGTTTCTCCCTGCATTTTCAGAAAACAGACCACCCTCAGATAAAGGGATGGGAGAAAGGAAAGGACATAATGAGTTGGTTGTTCTCCCTTTTCCCTTTTGATTCTGGAATTTAACAGAAATCCTTGACAATGATTCTGAAATGTCAAAGATGAAACATGAGGTCATTTCTGAACATGAGATAGGCTTTCTATTCTCAGAGAAGGAAATGTGGGCAAATTTTAATTCTGGTGCCTAAGATGGTCATAGGGAAGAAGAACATTGGTGAATGTGTGACTGAATTTCTTCCACAAACTGCTCAACACGAACAACTTACATTAGCAAATGGACAAGCCTGCTCACACATCTGTTTATCAGCCAGTGGAAAGGCAGGAAAGATGCTCTGGGCTAAGACTACCAATATCCATGGTTACAGCATCAGGAGCAGTAATAGTGTCCACTACTGGTGGGTCCGTCCCCTTCACCCTCAGCCAGGACTAGAATTCTTTGCTTACCCCAGGCAGTGGTGAATCGGGAGGAGTTGGTGAAGAGACTCTTTACTGGGTGGGGTGTTAAGCCATGTTTATCCTTCCTTCACCCATTCATTGTACCTTGAGCTTTAATAGCACCAAAGGTGGAAGAAAACTTGGCCAATTAAACCATGCCTATTACATATGGTATCATGCACCTGCCTTCCAAGTATATCCTTCTCTGGTTCCTGGTTCCATCAACCTTACTTCCAGTTGGGAATCTTTATCTATCTATCTATCTATCTATCTATCTATCTATCTATCTATCTATCTATCTATCTATATTTTTGGCTGCATTGGGTCTTCATTGCTATGCGTGGGCTTTTCTCTAGTTGCAGAGAGTGGGGGCTACTCTTCGTTGCGGTGCACAGGCCTCTCATTGCAGTGGCTTCTCGTGTTGCGGAGCACGGGCTCTAGGTGCATGGTCTCAGTAGTTGTGGCTCAGGTTCTAGAGCGCAGGCTCAGTAGTTGTGGCTCACAGGCTTCATTGCTCCGCGGCATGTAGGATCTTCCGGGACCAGGGCTCGAACCCGTGTCCCCTGCATTGGCAGGCAGATTCTTAACCACTGTGCCACCAGGGAAGTCCCTGGGAATCACCCTTGAGTCCAGAAATTACAGATGGAAGTGGGTGTTTTGTCGGTTGGAAACTAAAGCCACAATGGCGAGAACTGTAATACTTAAGAATGTGCTACTGGGTCTTTTCCTGCTTGCTTTGAGTAATCTTAAGCCAATCACTTCAACTTTTTGTGTCTTCATTCGTGTCCTGTCATGTATTCAGCCATTCTCATGTATCCTCTCTCATGAAAGCCCATTATATTATCCAAGGAAGATGCTTCTTGGGTGAAATAAGTTGAAGTAACTCATTCTGGCACTAAGATGTAGTATTTAAGACTCTGGAGCCCAGCTTCCTGGGAGTGAATCCTGGCTCTTTCATGTAGTGACTGTGTGACATAGGATTAGTTTTAGTTCATCTCTTTGCCTCTCAGATTTTCTCATCTGTGAACAATAGTGCCTTCTTTTTGGTGGTTCTGTGAGGATGAAATGAGTTAAGATATGTTTATAGCACTAAGAGCAGTGGTGCCAGGCACTGAGAAAGTGCCATGTAAGTGTTGGCTTTTGCAATTAGCCATTCATGTTCAGCCATTTAAAAAAGTAACCAGCTAACTGCTGAAAACTAACTACCTGCTGTTGAAACCAAAAACATAAACCCCACTGAAAAATTCAAATGGGTTTTCACCTACTTCAAAGAGCAATGGACAGCAAGGTGGGGCAGTCTTATGGTACAAGTTCTCTTTCAGACAGTAAAGTTCTAATGGCAAATATTTAACAACATTAAAAGATTAGCAGACAACAAAAATTAAATTATGTTGATTTTAAGCTGATTTTAAAACTGTCTCCTCCTCTTGCAATTTTGAAGAGTAATTACAATTTTCTTCCCCCATATGTTCCTAAGTTGAAATGTCACATGGAGGTGGAGGCAAGAGCATACTGCTATTCCTTTGGGGGAAGAAAACTAGCTCTGTGTTTCAAAATCAAAGCCTGAAACATTAAAAAAAAAAAAGAAACTAAAAAACCCAGACTACATAATACATGTATAGACTTTTTATTTTTTTTAAAATTTATTTATTTTATTTATTTATTTTTGGCTGCTTTGAGTCTTCGTTGCTGTGCGTGGGCTTTTCTCTAGTTGCAGCAAGCAGGGGCTACTCTTCGTTGTGGTGCACAGGCTTCTCATCGCGGTGGCTTCTCTTGCTGCGGAGCATGGGCTCTAGGCGCATGGGCTTCAGTAGTTGTGGCACGTGGGCTCAGTAGTTGTGGCTCGTGGGCTCTAGAGCGCAGGCTCAGTAGTTGTGGCACACGGGCTTAGTTGCTCTGCGGCATGTGGGATCTTCCCGGACCAGGGCTCGAACCTGTGTCCCCTGCATTGGCAGGCGGATTCTTAACCACTGTGCCACCAGGGAAGCCCCATGTGTAGACTTTAAGTTCTCTCTTGATAATTTGATGAGAGTCCTAATAAAGCCACATTAACTAAAAGAAGTTATTGTCAAAATTAATATTTTTCTGGAGTATTATGATTTTTATAGTCAACATTTTCCAAAGACCCCCAACTTGCTCTTTTGGCATCATCCACAATAAAGTAGAGATATGACCTTGCTAGAAATTCTCAAAAGTTCAGAGCAAGACTCACACTAGGAAAAGAAGGGACTTACATTAGGGAATTGGGCACTGAAGTAGCAACTTCGAAACATGATAATGGTTCTAGTTAGACCTCCTGGATGATGGAGACCCAAGGATTGGCAAGTGGGGTGCATTTCTTCAGGGATGTGAGAGTGACTAGATTTTTTTTTTTTTTGAAACACAGCTTTCATTAGTATTTAATGCAGTTCTTTCTAATATTTCTGTCTTTGAGTGTATATATAATTAAAACACCACCACCATGGTTATTATATTGGAACTTCTTGGAACTATTTTATTTTTTAATTAATTTATTCTTTTTTGGCTGTGGTGGGTCTTCGTTTCTGTGCGAGGGCTTTCTCTAGTTGCGGCAAGCGGGGGCCACTCTTCATCGCGGTGCGTGGGCCTCTCACTATCGCGGCCTCTCGTGTTGCGGGGCACAGGCTCCAGACGCACAGGCTCAGTAGTTGTGGCTCACGGGCCCAGTTGCTCCGTGGCATGCAGGATCTTGGAACTATTTTAGATGTAGAACACCTCATGGTTTTGGATATGTGGGAGAAAAACTTTTATTCTTATCCTGGGATGGTTTCCGTCTTGTTTTTCCAATTGATTTCTGCTCTCCATGTCACTCAGAACCTGGAGGGCTGGTCAAGTCCTGTGCTGGATCATGAGTGACAGGGCACGTTGTGGGGAGTTTGGACTGGGATTCTTGACCACAATCCTCAGTCTTGACTCCTCCTACCCAGTCTCTAGCACTGGTCACCCATTACAACATTAAAAATGAAAGTAAAATCTCTTCTTTCCTGGATGTTGTACATTGCTCTGGTTTCAGGACTTAATGAAGCTCAGGTTCTTGATGTCTCATGGCAGAAAGAATTCAGTGAGAGGCAAAGTGATAGGTAAGAAGTGGATTTATTTAGAGAGAAACACAGTCCACAGACAGAGTGTGGGCCATCTCAGAAGGTGAGAAAAGGCCTAGATTTTTAAACTGGGACCTAACAATGTTGAGTCTGAAATGGCAAGGTGACAATGAGCACAGATGATCCAAAAGGCAAGGAGACAGACGTAGTCAGGGACAGAAAAGACCAAGTCATTTTCCAGCTCTTGCCTGATGGCTCATTTCCAAGATCTACAGAGCTGGTTCTCAACTGGTATGCCACCTCCCTCCCTCCCACAAGGTGTGCTGATGAGTTCTGATTGACGTGTACAAAACGCATTGTAGCCACGTGTCATGTGATGGAAGGCTGAGCTGAGGGAATCTTATGACATAGTGTAAAGATCAGGACATGACTTGCTCTGAATAGGAAAACAGGCAAAGAGTAGTGTCAGGCTGGTGCCAGAGAAAGACGGTGTGTTTATTACATTTGAGAGAAAACGTTCTCACGAGATCATGAAAGAGAATGATCAAGGCTGTGAACCTCGACACGTAAACAGTGACAACATGGGAAGGGTGACCAAGGAAGTGTGGCTGCAAATGAGTATCTTCAGAGTGCTGTCCCCAAAGTCCACATTCATATTGTGCCTCAAACACAAAAAAATTGCCTTTGGGAATTAAGGGCAGCTTGTATAAATAGCATTCTGCACAGGATGGGAACCTTTATGGATTGAAGAAATATAAAGTTAGCGTGTCCTCCACAGAGTGCTGTTGTATCACAAAGCTGGCTAAACATTCTCTCTTCTAGAAAAAACTAAGGGCAGCAAAGTTCTTCCCATGTTCAGGACAATTTTGAGCTTACCAGGATTGTAAACTTGCACAAAAATACAGACTGGATTAGTAATTTGGGGGCCGGGTTTGGACTCAGGTACCACTCACCTGAATCCAACTGCTGCTTAACCCCATTTGTGTCTCCCCACCTGGAGACGTAGCTCCCAGGTGGGGCTGGGCAAGACCAGGCTCAGCAGTAGAAGCCCTTGCTTTCCACTTTGCCACAAGAAGCTTTTGGGAGTTGGCTGGGCTGCCATGTGCATAAATTTCATGGGCAGTTGTCTGTACCAATGAATTCTGTAGAGAACTCCCTCCTACCTGCCACCTTCTCTCTGATTCTCATGCCAGCAAGTTGGAATGACCCAGCCTGAGACGCTGGTCTGAGAGCACCAGTGGCCTCAGTGGTTAAAGTCTTCATAATGTTTGATCACCACTGGGGCTGCTCTCTGAAGGAGAGGCACGTGGGACTTTAGTAGAACTTGCTTCCTGATTACAAGCCATCCCACTAGGGAAGGTCCTCTGGGTGAAACAGAGCTGCAAGCTACTGAAATGGCAAACATGACATGTTTTATGACACTTGCTAGTATTTCTTAAAATGCAAATGAATCCTTCGTGTGCTGCAGAAATCTTGGTTGGTTTACATGGGTGGTGATGATACGTTTTCATGCTTTGGGGGACAAGTATGTGTAGTAGTCTCTGAAATGGAGTTCTGTGTGGTGGGCTGTGGGTAAGGAAGTGGCATGTGGCCAGGAAATTGTTGGATGTAAAAAATTTGAGCACTAAGGTCTACGTAGTGCTTAGTAGCACATTGAGACTGCCCTCCGTTGGGTATTTTTCAGGAGTGGTTTTGCTACAATGTATTTCTCCTTCATTCTTTATTTGAATTCATATTCTCCTTCTAGTTGAGAGGAACATTTGAAGAACATGAAAGACTTGGCCATTAAATGGAGGTCATCCATGAAAATACCTCCTACTCAAAATAATAGGTCATAAAACATGGGAATTAATTGAAAAGCATCATATGCATCTACTGTGTCTTCAACCCCATATAAAGACAAGATACTTGCAATGGGAGAGACACAATTTATACCGTACTAGAAAATGCGAAACGAAGTTTAATTAAGTGATAAATTGGGTGGCACCAATTCTAAATTTCAAAGGAACTCACAGCAAAAAAGTGAGAAGTCAAGGGAGGCTTCATGAAGGGGATGGTGTTTTCTAGGATCTCAAGGAGCAGTAGGGACCAGCTTAGGCTGGAGGCAGCATGGGAGCCAAGGTATGGATGGAGTGACACCCACGGCGTGATTCTCAGGCAGCAAGGCACATGGCCAGAGCAGAGGGTATGAGAAGGAGAGGTGAGAGACAAAGTTGGCTGGCAAGCTGGGGTCAGATTGTGGGGGGCTCTGAGAGTCAAGCAAAGGATTGAGAGTTAATGTGATGGAGAATAGGGTCCAACTGAAGGTTTGTGAGAAGAAAAATGCTTAATGTGGTACTTAAGATTAGCTTGTATGCTTCTTTCAGAGGAAAAAAACAAAGCATCTTTTTGTAGTTTCAATGGCTTATTTTTGTAAAGTGTAAGTCTTTTCTTTATTGCAAAAAAAAATGCATGTTCATAATGGAAAACTAAAGACAAAGAGAGAAATTTTAAAGCATTCAAAACTCTATTAACCTTGAAATGAAAACTGCAAATAGCTTGGTCTGTGTTCTTTCAGACCCCCCCCCCTTTTTTTAAACATCTTTATTGGAGTATAATTGCTTTACAATGTTGTGTTAGTTTCTGCTGTATAACAAATGAGTGTGATGGAGACTACTAGCTTTCCACTGAAATCCCTTCTCAAGTGATATGAGCTACAGCTGGATGTGGCCGCCCACCTTGAACTGAATGACTCAGTTTCTGCTGCAACTAGGGGTGGCCTCAGGAGGAAAGTCTCACCAGTGGAGTGGGAGCACAGTTGACGTGTACAGCCTGCTTCAGAGATAACCTCTGGCCCTGCTTCTCAGCTGGAAAGTCAGCAACTTTGAAAGTCATGTGTTGAAGACAATAGAACCATCATTGGCCTGAATCCCTGTAAGTCCTAGTGGAGGAGAGCTGCCTGCGGATCACCTGGGCCATCACAGGTGCAAGAAATAAATTCTTTCTTGATTGAATCATCATATTTTTGGTCCCTTTGTTATAGCAGCTGACATTACTCTTGCACATATATTTATGCATCTGTATAAATATTGTTTTTTTAACAAAAATAGAATTGAGCCACACATACGTTGTCACTTAACAATACATTGCGTCAATAGATACCTTTCTATAATTTTGTCAACCTTATTTTGAAAAATTTCAAATCAATGGAGAAGTTGAGAGAATAGTACAAATAACATCCATTACCCTTTACCTTGCCAATTGGCTTTCTCTCCCTCTCCCCCCTCCCTCCCTCTCTCTAGACTTCATAATACTTTACCCCTAAATACTTCAATATGCATCTCCTATCAAAACGGACATTCTCCTACAAAGCCACAATACCATTATCTTACCCAAGAGAATTTAATAGTTCCATAACATTATCTATTATGTAGAGCATATTCAAACCAAACTGTCCCAAAAATGTCTTTTTAGCTGTGTGTCTTGATCTATGACCCAATCAAGATACACCCACTGCACGCAGTTATTATGTCTCTTTTGTTCTCGGCCCTTTTTGTCTTTTCATGATTTTTACTCTTTGGAAGAGTTCCAGCCTCATAGAAGGTCGTACGTTCTGAATTTGATGGCTTTCTCATAATAAAATTCAGGTTAATCATTTTGGGTTAGAATATTCCATAAGTGGTGTGGTATCCCTCTTTATAACATCACCTCAGTGCCTAACAATGCTGTTTGGTCTCTAGGGTAAGGTGGTGACTGCCAGATTTTTCCACTATAAAAGTACATTTTTCCCTTTTGTAATTAGTCAGAAATCTGTGAGACGATTCTTTGACACTAAATACCCTATTCATGATACATTTTACCCAATGATTTAGCATCTTTTGATGTGCTTTGCCTGAATTGATAATTACATCAAGGTAGCAAAATGATGATTTTTCTATTTCTATCCTTTCTTCTACAATTATTAGCTGGCATTCTTCTCTAAAGAAGAACTTTCCTTTCCTCCCTTCTTATTTGTTTGTTTGCCTCTTTGTTTGCTATCATCATCATTGTGGTTTCAAGGACACATTTTATTCAATTATCTCATCACATTTTTTGAGGCTCAAATCGTCCCAAAATTGGTGAATGGGAGTTCATTCAAGTTTGCTCTGACTTGAGTCTCCGAGCACTTCTACGCTTTATGGCACAATAAAATTTCATAGCCTCACCTTGTACTTTACCTGGCTCAGACCTAGAATCAGCTATTTTCCCAGTAAGCTCTGGTTCCTTTTAGTTTAGAAGCTACTTAGAAATCAGTATCTTCATGCTGTGTGTGTTCATTGCTCCTAGAGGGACATTGTTCCTAAGTCCTTTCAATGGAATTAATTAGAAATACATATTTAACACTAATACATATTTAGTGGAAGGCATTTTCCCTTCCTTTCTTTTGTTTTATATTTGTATCTTTTTTCTCCTATATTTAAAATCTTTATTCCTTAATTATATTAATATATGTATTCATTTGTTTTAATCTGTAATGAACATGAAATAATTTCAGAATCACAGTACAAATGTACTCTAAGAATAAACCCATTAAGTAAACTTTATTCTTTCTTGGCAGTTCTCTTTGTCTTTACAATATATTCCTATTGTATGGCTCTGTCATAATTACTTTTGTTGGTCATTTAGGTTGCTTCCAACTTTTTCTATGATAAATAATGCTACGATGAATATTCTTATATATTTATGCACATCATCAATTATTTCTTTAAGTTCCCAAAGTGGGAATTTATATTAGTAGATTAACAGCATCACGAAGATTTACAATATTTTGTTCCCAAATTGTCCTCCAGAAACACTGTACCAATTTACATTTCCAGAGGTACATGAGAATGCCAATTTCTACATAACTTTTCCAACTACATATTATCTTTTTAAAAGCGACTTTGTCATTTTGGGGAAAGACTATCATTTTAATCTGTAACTTGTATGTAATTTTAATTTAATTATTATTATTTTTTGGTCATGCCATGTGGCATGCAGGATAGTTCCCCAACCAGTGATCGAACCCGTGCCCGCTGCAGTGTAAGTGTGGAGTCTTAACCACTGGACCGCCAGGGAAGTCCCCTAATTTAATTATTAAGTAGGTTCATTTATTTAGCTCATCTATTTAGAATCTATATTCCACCAATTTCTAAAAAGTTACTTAAAAGTTGAACTGAAAACAGTGTAAAGAAATAGAAAAAGAAAAGGCAAAGCTAATTTATGGTGAAAATACCCAGAACAGTGGTTGCCTCTGAGAGGGACAGAGGCAGGAATTGACTGGAAAGGGTCATGGGGTGATGGAAATACGAAACATGGTTACATGCATTTATCAAAACTCGTTTAAAAAAATGAATTTTGATACATTTAAATAAAGGAACTGCATGGACAGCCATCAGAAGATAGGGCCAGAGGTTTCTTTGCCGGGG
This sequence comes from Balaenoptera borealis, assembly GCF_965194805.1. Taxonomy (NCBI): domain Eukaryota; kingdom Metazoa; phylum Chordata; class Mammalia; order Artiodactyla; family Balaenopteridae; genus Balaenoptera; species Balaenoptera borealis. The sequence continues at coordinate 15,691,082 of NC_138879.1, read as the reverse complement.
GCGTGGGCGCAGCTGGGGAAAACCTCCCTGAGGAAGTGACCTGAGCTGAGATCTGAGGCCTGGTGGGAAGGCAGGCCGAGTGCTTCAAGAAAAGGGAACAGCATGTGCAAAGCCTCCTAGCAGGAGGTGGCCTGGCACGAAAGAGGACCCAAAGCCAGTGTGGTTGAAGCATAGAGCAGTAAGGAAGGCCAGATCCCACAGGGCCTTGTTGGCTACATGATGGGTGTTGGTCCCCATTCTAAAGGCCACAGAACACCATGGAAGGGGTTTGAGCGGCCAATAGAGTGATCTGGGTTCCACTTGTCAAATCACCTGTGGTAGAGAAAGCGGGATTTGGGGGCAGGAGCGGGAGTTGTGAAGACCTGTTCGGGGGCCTTTGCAGTAACTTAACTGGGTGATAGCAGAGACGAACACACCGATGGATTAAAATGATAAGTAAAATGGATGGGACTCGGTGATGAATAAGACGGTAAGGAGGAAAGTGTCAGATTCTGATGATACTGCGCAAAAGGAAGAACAGGGACTTCCCTGGTGGTCCAGTGGTTGAGACTCCACGCTTCCACTGCAGGGGGCGCGGGTTTGATCCCTGGTCAGGGAACTAAGATCCTGCATACCATGCGGCTCGGCCAGAAAAAAAAAAAAAAAAAAAAAAAAAAAGGACTGGGCCTATTAAGTTTGAGACATCCAAGTAGAAATTATTTAGAAAACTATTGGCTATTTAGATCTGGAGATCAAAAGCGAGGTTTGGGTTAGAAACGCAGATTTGGGAGTCATAGGCAGGTAACATCTTGGGCAGGTAACCTGAGGAGAATAGGGCAGGGTTTCTTGGGGGTGGGACATGAATATGGATTGGAAAAAAAATTTTGCATCTTTATTTCCACTAACCTCTTATTGAAATCTAAGCACATCTTTCATTTACTAATACAGGCAACAAACCACAGTAGTATTAGCAGTACCTGTGATTTGTCACCAATCGAAATCACAGGTATTTTCACATTTCATTAAATTCGTTGCAGATGTCTCAAAATACCCTTTACGCCCATCACTCGTTATTTCATGTGTTAAAAAAGAAGCACATATATTACTGAGTCACAGATTTCTAAAAATATCTTGATGATTATTTCAAGGACTGTGGTTTCCTTTGAAATCCTGTGCATCTTATTTTATGCATTTGAAAATATTATTGTGAGAAGAGGATCCAGAGGGGTCATCTGTATTGCCTAAGAGCCCTGTGATACAAAACCAGGATAAACCCCCAGGTGTAGAGTGAGAAGAGAAGCAAGCTGGGAGGAATCCCAGGACTCAGCGCCGAGGTGGAGGAGGAAGAGGAGGAGGAGGAGAAGCCAGGAGAACGTGGCTTCGCAGAAGCGTGGGGACGCAGCGTTTTGCGGAGAATGGAGTGGCCAGGCGAGCTAAAGCTGCTGAGGGGTGGAGCACGGTGAGGACTGCAAGAGACGCCCTGCATCATAGACGTGGAAGGCATCCGACGAAGAGCCGTTTCTGTGGAATGACGTGTGCGGCAGCCAGATTGCAGTGGGTTGCGTTGTGAGTAGGAGGTGGGGAAACTGAGTCAGTCAGCGTAAATGATTCTTCTGAGAACTTTGTGAGGGAGAAGCAGTAAGTGGAGGGGATGGGGGCTCAAGGAAGGTCTCTTCTGTTGTTTTCTTAAGATTTTTTTTTTTTTTAATTTTTAAAAATTTATTTATTTATTTATTTATTTTTGGGTGTGTTGGGTCTTCGTTTCTGTGCGAGGGCTTTCTCTAGTTGTGGCAAGTGGGGGCCACTCTTCATCGCGGTGCGCGGGCCTCTCACTGTCACGGCCTCTCTTGTTGGGAGCACAGGCTCCAGACGCGCAGGCTCAGCCATTGTGGCTCACGGGCCCAGTCGCTCCGTTGTATGTGGGATCCTCCCAGACCAGGGCTCGAACCCGTGTCCCCTGCATTGGCAGGCAGATTCTCAACCACTGCACCACCAGGGAAGCCCAAGATTTTTGATAGGAGACCTTGGGTCATGATTAAATGCTGATGGGAAGGGAAGGCTCTGGTACAGAGTTGGAGACGCGGGAACAGAAGGGACGATGGATGGAGTGAGGGTCCTGAGCAGAGATGGAAGGGTTGGTAACTGGGTGGGAATGAGGGGAGGGTGGTGCAGAAGGAAGGGGGTGGACGGGTTGGGCAGCAGAGAGCTGAGGGAGCTTCCATGTGAGGACCACTGTGGAGTGGGGTGGAAGAGAGGAGGGGTTGGGGAAAGGGAAGAAGGCTTGAAGTGGAAGGGACAGTTGACCAGGGAAACTGGGCAGCATCGAAGAGTTGCAGGAGGTTAGTGACTGTGACCTTCCAGGGGCACCATTTTTCAAGGTTGGGTGATTTTTTTTCCGGCAGTCGCCAGTGGTATGGGTGCAGACCCAGAGACCGTGGATGGGCAGGATTTTGCCAGAGAGGTGTGGCAACAAAACAGAGGGCAAGGGAAGTGTTAAAGAGGATCAAGCACAGAACATAGGCTGCTTGGGAAGGGAAAGTTGGCACAGAGGGGGCAATGAGAGCACAAAGGGAGAGGAACCAAGGGACCAGAGGTTATTCATTACTATATCCCCATACCACCCAACACAGTGTCTTGGACACCAGTGATTTATAATTCCTTAACAAATAAAGCAATTGTTGTTGTCAACAAAAGAAGATTTTAGGGTGAAATGCTGTATTTATAGGTTATGTTTAATGCGAGTATGCCCCTGAATAATCATGTCTCGCAACTGACTGAAAAAATTTAAAAGTTTGATATCTGAATTTTAATAGGTTTTTAACAAGTTTCTTAGTTTTAAAAAGCAATTAGAACCTTTTTTTTTTAAGTAGGGGATTTTAATAAGATGTTGTAAACTGAAATATACAGCACTACATAAAATGCGAAAAAAGCCACTTTATCATAATCTTCGCTCATGCAATTTCTGAGCTGCTGAGTCTAATTAACACAGGGAACTCTTGGGGTCAGGGGTCAACATTGCTCGGCACCGGCGATTTCACTGAGCTGGGATAACAATTGGTGTTTGTCTCACTGGGCCCAGTGGCAGAATCACCCCGTGGAAGGATTGACTCTAGGCTGTCCTGCTTATCTGTTCAAAAGGCAGGACGACATTCTGGAAGCAGCTGCAATTTAAACTGACAGTTGCCCCATTTTCCTGCCATGCCCTATTTTTAAATTACCTAGTGGAACTCAGGCAAAGCACAGAAACGGAGGAGAAATGAAGCACTGCTGGCTTTGCCCAGACCAATTATCATTCGTTTGTGCCATTTACTGCTGTGAAAGGCTTCTAGGACCCTGGTTTGCCCAGGGGCCTGCACCCCAGGTCTTCCAATTACTCTATAATATGATCACAAAGGAAACCTTCAGTTCAGTCTGGTGAGTTACCTGGCGGAACATTCAAGCACACCAAGATGACCTCTTATAAAGTACGAGTGAGTCCTGGGTCGACTTTGGGCTGTTCTGAGTTTCCTCTGTCCACGGAGAGCTGCTTATGTCTTTGTGTTCTTGCCCACCTGTGACAAAAGGAACTTACCCAGAGCTTTAAAGAAGCCACCTGTCGCTTTGCGGAGTGGCAGACCAGGAAAGGAACGTTCTCTTTAGCTGCTTACTCTGGCCGCCACCAATGAGGAGGTTTCCATATGGTTGATTGCGGTTTCAATCTTCAGACCCAAACTGGCCATTGCTCGTTGGCGGTCTCAGCAAACCACTCTCTTCTTGATGATTTCAAGCCAGGCCAGGGTCCACCACTCCTGATAACGGTACCCACTTTCTTCTCTCGCTCGGGGCGGAGTCCTGCTCTGACGGTTGTGGCTACACTGCTATGATTTCAACATGTGCACGTTCCTAAAACATTCCTGTGACTGACAGTCATCAAACATTCATGGAGCTCCTAGTGTGTGGTGGAAAAAAGAGCAACTAAGCCCGTGTGCCACAACTACTGAGCCTGCGCTCTAGAGCCCACGAACCACAACTACTGAGCCCGTGCGCCACAACTACGGAAGCCTGTGCGCCTAGAGCCCGTGCTCCGCAACAAGAGAAGCCACCGCAACGAGAAGCCCGCGCAACACAACTAGAGAAAGCCCGCACGCAGCAACGAAGACCTAACACAGCCAAAAATAAATAAATAAAAATTAAAAAAAAAACTTTCTAACAACTAGTGTGTCTAAAACTGCAATGGGTGACTAGACTAAATGTCCTTCAAGGTCCCTGTCCTGTGCTGTGAACCTATGATTTAAAAAAAAACAAAAAAATGTGTTCTTCATCTACACCATCTACACGCTCCTGCCCGTGCACATGCGGGCCGTGGTACTCAGCGGGGTTCTCCTGTCTGCCCCTCACCTGGCCATCGCCCTGCGCACCAACGCCCGGTACCGGTTCCTGCTCAAGCAGTTCTAGAGGCTGGAAGTCCAAGATCAAGGTGCCAGCAGATTTGGTTTCTGGAAGAGTCTGGAAGTGAGTCCTGAAGAATGAAGTCTCAGAGAGCTGTTGGTGGGGAGGTGACCTGCCCAACAAGACAGCGGGTCCTGGAGAATGCCACCCTCTGAGGGACAACATCATCTCTGCTTCCGGGCCCCCTGCACCATCTCTTCCTTCCTTCTGTCCCTCCATCTCCCTTGCCCTGTGCCCTCCCTGGGCACCTCACCTGGGTCCTGCCTTATAACCTCCTGCCCCAAAGGGCAGACAAAGGGTGGGGCCTTTGTCTCAGATTTTTTTAATATGAAACATGGCAAAGTAGAGAGAATAATAATGAGCTCCTATATACCCATTGTTCAGATTTGAAAATTAGCATGATTTTTCCCACATTTACTTCATTTATTCTTTTTTCCTCTTGCTGAAATCTATTAAAGCAAATTCCAACCATCAAAAAAGAGCAATAACCAGTGCCTGCTCCTGAGTGGCTCCCAGCCTAAGGACGAGACAGACAGGGAGACGTAGCCTAAGACGGGCTTGAGCCCAGACGGTGTTATGGGGAATACTAAGGAGGGACAAGAACAAAGCCACCTGACCCCCAGGAGCAGCTCTGGAAGCTCTTCCCAGAGGAAGTGTCCTCAGAGTTGAGGGTCAGGCCATCCAGGGCCTTGAGGGCCATCAGGGCCATCAAACACTTTGCTAAGGTGTTTGAACTTGATCCCAAAGACATGGGGAACTACTAGAGAGCTTTTAATAGAGGAGCGACATGATCCAGTTTGCTTCTAGACGGATCCACTCATAATGCTGCCAGGGAAACTGGCCGGAAGGGGTGAGGTGAAGGCAAAACGATCAGGAAAATGGCTCCTACAATAATCCAGGCAAAAAAAAAAAAAAGACAGGGCCCTGCAAAGGGAGGTGCTGGTGGATAGAGTCAAGAGAGAGGAGGGAAGACAGTCTAACTCTGGTGTCTGACGGCTGTAAAGTGTGAGAGCAGGAGGAGGAGTCTAAGATAATTTCCAGAATTCCGGCCTGGGCAGAAGTGAATTCAGGAAGAAGAACCAATCTGAGGGGAGAAGACAATGCATTCAGCCTCTTGAGTCTGAGGCGGTGGTGGGACACGCCAAGGAGGACAGACCAACAGCTAAAATGGAAAACAGACTCCACCAAAAATTCCCGACAAACCATGGGCTGCACTTTCTGTCTCCCTGACATCCGTGTTGGGCTCGAGATGCTGGGTGTGGAGCTGCACCGTGACTCAGGTGCACCTCGAGGGCGCGGAATCTGCGCTAGAGTCGAGGGGGCGGCGGTGACCACACCTGGCCAGGTGTTAGGGATGACTCACAGCCTCCCAGGTGAGGCCCCCGGCAGTCAGAGCCAGCATGTACGTGTGTGACCTGCCTCATTTTCACACGGGCCCGGGGCCAGAACGATGGGAGGCCCGGCCCACGGGGAGTCTGACAATGGACAGGTAGAAGTTAGAGAAAATTAAAAGCGTGAGTCACAGAACGCATATGCCATGTGCTAAGCTGGCTGCTTCTGTGACACCATCAAGGGTGTTGGTAGGTTGACACTGACAGGTTAATGGGAGAACAAACAGCTCCCCAAGAGCGGTTTGAAAGAGGAGAAGCTGCAGGTTTCACAGGCAGGAGAGGCTGAAGAGACAGGTAATGAAAGGAGACATGCAAATATACCCAAGTTGGAGGAAAACACCAAATGCACAGCGAGCCAGCCTTTGCGGACACCTGACTCAGCAACGGAGAGCAAACGTTTGCAAGGAGCCTCGGTGGGCAAAAGCATTGTAGTGTGGAGTATGCAAGGACGGTTTCTGGGAAACAAAACCCCTTGCTGGCCCACGGGATCTTGTCTTGTTTCATCTTTTGGACTTCACCATAGTCAGAAGCAGTGCTGTCCTATAGAATTTTCTTCAATGTTGGAAATGTCTTATGTGGCAGCCATGGGCCACATGTGGCTCCTGAGCCTGGAACTGCATTTAAAATTTTATTTTAATTAAATAGTCCCACATGGTTAGTGGCCACTGTATTGGACAGCACAGTTTTAGGCTTTTGCTGCCCTCATGTATGAATGCACATTCTGACTTTTTAAGCCACTGCAGATTACTTGAAGAAGCTTTATTCTTCATTTCAACCTCCAACGTTTGTGTGGATGATCATGAACAAAACAATTAAAATGTTTATGTTGGGTAACCGCCTTCACACTTAAGCTTACCTTGCCTTCTGGGAGATTCAGGTGATCTCATGGATATAAACATCCTGCTGAGCCAGGCCTGGGGCAGAGCCGGCTGCTGCTGGTGTCAGGTTACCCACCTTCTTCCAGTGTAACGCTGGGTCCTGGTGACCTGGAGTCTAAACATGTAGCCGCTCGGTTGCTGATTGTCGGTGAAAGGACGACAATCCTATTCCTATTATCGGAGCAAACGGTGCTCTTGAAAAACTGAGGGCTGGTCCCCACCTTCTTTGCCAAATATAGTGACAACATGTCCTCAGTCCTTGAGATTTGTGCTCTTGGAAGTGGCCCATCCAGCAAGGATGCAGGATCTTGGAAGATGAGAAGGGGCCATGATGACTTTCTTCATTGAAGGTTGTCGTCCCCCAAGTCCTGGGCTAATCAGTTTCATCATTTTCTCTGGGGAAATTGGGGGTCCTGACCCTTCTCTGTGAAGTCTTTTTTTTTTTTTTATTCAATTTCTTTTTAAAAATTTTTTTATTTTTGAACTTATTTTTATTATGTAATTTTGGCTGCATTGGATCTTCATTGCTGTGTGCGGGCTTTCTTTAGTTGCGGCGAGCGAGGGCTACTCTTCGTTGCGGTGCACGGGCTTCTCATCGCGGTGGCTTCTCTTGTTGCGGAGCGTGGGCTCTAGGCTCAGGGGCTTCAGTAGTTGTGGCACGCGGGCTCTAGAGCGCAGGGCTCAGTAGTTGTGGTGCACGGGCTTAGTTGCTCTGCAGCATGTGGGTTATTCCCAGACCAGGGATCGAACCTGTGTCCCCTGTATTGGCAGGTGGATTCTTAACCACTGCACCACCAGGGAAGTCCCCTCTGTGAAGTTTTGAAAGGTCAAAATATCCTGGTACCCCTGGCACCACAGCAGGCTCCTCTGGGCCAGCAGTGTCCCGGGGACACTGTTTCCTGTTCATACTGAGAGACTGCTTTGCTTTTTAATGCACTAAATCATCCAAGGTGTAGTTGGTTCTGCAGAGCTGCTGTTTATTTCCCTGTTAAATTCTAATTTGATTAAACAGCTCACAAGGTTGTAGGTAACTTTGAAAAGGGTGTGAAATTAAGTTGCTACGTTAGGTTAGCTCTTAGAAATGTGGCCTGAGATGGGGCTGAGAGGAAAGAAGGTATTCTAGAAGCCTCAGGAGCTGCTCCTCTATCGATAAGTGTTGGAGCATCATTTGCAAGCATAGCTGGACACCAAGGCAACTTATAATGAATCTAATGTTAGTATGACACTTGAGCATCTCACGCGTTCTCACAATGATCCTATGAGATAATAGCATAATAACAAGGATCTCCTTGATGGGAAATTGAAGTACTTAGAAGTAAAGTGCTTTGTCTGAATTCACACTGTAATGAGGGACAGAGCAGGCCCTTGATGATAAGTGTTCTTTGTACTGTGTCACACAACTAACTTAAATGTATTTAAGAGATGCTGCTTTACTATTATTTTTTTTGTAATTTTTAAAACTTGAAGTACAGTTGATTTACAATGTATTAATTTCTGCTGTGCAGCGAAGTGATTCAGTTATACATATATATATTCTTTTTTTATATTCTTTTCCATTATGGTTTATCATATGATATTGAATATAGTTCCCTGTGCTATACAGTAGGACCTTGTTGTTAATCCATTCTATTTTGTGTGTGTGTGTGTGTGTGTGTGTGTGTGTGTGTGTGTGCATGCTTTTGTAGGGGTTTTTTTGTGTGTATGTTTTTACTAATGATTTTATTTTTTTTTTAACTTTTTATTTTATATTGGAGTATAGTTGATTAACAATGTTGTGAGAGTTTTGGGTGTACAGCAAAGTGATTTAGTTATACATATACATGTATCTATTCTTTTTCAAATCTTTTTCCCATTTAGGTTGTTACATAATATTGAGCAGTAGGTTATACAGTAGATCCCTGTGTTATACAGTAGGTCCTTGTTGGTTATCCATTTAAAATATAGCAGTGTGTATATCCATTCTATTTATAAAAGCTTACATCAGCTAACCCCAACCTCCCACTCCATCCCTCCCCCAAGCCCCTCCCCCTTGGTAACCACAAGTCTGTTCTTTATGTCCCTGAGTCTGTTTCTATTTCAGTTCATTTGTGTCATATTTTAGATTCCATGTATAAGTGATATCATATGGTATTTGTCTTTCTCTTTCTGACTTACTTCACTTACTATGATAATCTCTAGTTGCATCCATCTTGCTGCAAATGGCATTATTTCATTCTTTTTTATAGCTGAGTAATAGTCCATTGTATATATGTACCACATCTTCGTTATCCATTCATCTGTCGATGGACATTTAGGTTGTTTCCCTGTCTTGGCTATTGTGAATAGTGCTACTATGGACATAGGGGTGCGTGTATCTTTTTGAGTTATAGTTTTGTCTGGATATATGCCCAGGAGTGGGATTGCTGGATCATATGGTTATTCTATTTTTAGTTTTATGAGGAACATCCATAGTGTTCTGCGTAGTGGCTGCACCAACTTACATTCCCACCAACAACGTATATAGGAGGGTTCCCTTTTCTAGGAGGTGCTGCTTTAAAGAACCCCTCAGCACAGGCTTGGTAGTGAACACAATCTCTGCATAACCAACGGTTAAAGCCACGGGTCGGAGTGAGGAGGTTGTGCCATAAGGGAGGGGCTACCATGTTAACTGTGCATTTATCTGGGGATCTGCCCACCTCCAGACAGGTGTTTAGAAATGGTATCTTGATACTGGATCTATTACTTGATGGTAAATGCCTCACTTTTTCCAGGCCCATCAGCATTGTGATGGTCTAAGACTGGGTTAAGGAATGAACAAGTGATGGAAGTTTTAATACAAGTGTCAAAATTTGGTGGTAGCATGCTTCACATCATGATTGTACAGTGGAAAAATTTCCGTGGATTAAGCAATCCACTCTCACACAACCCACTCAATCAGGGAATGAACTTGCCTTCTCAAATCAGGGATAAAATGTTCTTTTGAGTTTTCAGCCACAGCAATTTCTAGAAGGAAATTACTCAGGGAAACGTTCCCTAGGTAAGAGGGCTTGGGTTGGGTTTACACTGTCTCATTGGACTGTATCTTTCTCCTGCCACTTTCTGATTGACCGACGATCTTTTGCAGCTCTAGTGCCTGATGTGACATTCCATACGCTAAGCTCTGGAAATTGCATCAGTCTGGCCTGGGTTCTCCTTTGGGAGGTGCTAGCATTCTTTTTTTTTTTTTTTTTTTAATATTTATTTATTTATTTGGCTGCACCGGGTCTTAGTTGCGGCATGCGGGCTCTTTTTTTTTTTTTTTAATTTTTATTTATTTATTTATTTATTTATTTTTTGGCTGTGTTGGGTCTTCGTTTCTGTGCGAGGTCTTTCTCTAGTTGCGGCAAGCGGGGGCCACTCTTCATCACGGTGCGCGGGTCTCTCACTGTCGCAGCCTCTCTTGTTGCGGAGCACAAGCTCCAGACGCACAGGCTCAGTAGTTGTGGCTCATGGGCCTAGTTGCTCTGCAGCATGTGGGATCTTCCCAGACCAGGGCTCGAACCCGTGTCCCCTGCATTGGCAGGCAGATTCTCAACCACTGTGCCACCAGGGAAGCCCGGCATGCGGCCTCTTATTTGCGGCATGCGGGATCTGGTTCCCTGGCCAGAGATCGAACCCGGGCCCCCTGCATTGGGAGCACAGAGTCTTAACCACTGGACCACCAGGGAAGTCCTGGTGCCAGCATTCTTATCCTGGGAAACTAGCTCTAGGATCTCCCTGGCCTTGGGGACCCCGTAGAAAGAGGTTTCATAAATTCTGCATTCCCTCAGGATTTGATATAGAGCAGGGCAGCCCCAGTTTATGAAGGTTTAAGAACAACCAGATTTTCACAGAATTTGGGTGGGGGTCCAAACCTGGGAGGAGAAATCTTCAAACTAGCCCATGATTGTGGGAGTTGAAGATTTTTCGGCTCTGGTTTGGATGTCATGAGGGCTCTCTGGCTTCACTTGTACCAGGCAAAAGTCAAAGGATTGAGTGAGGAGGGATTGGAATGATAAGCACACAGTCCTGATGGCTGTTGACAAGGATGCATTCCATGACACTTCCCCTCACCCTGACCTTCCTGCACTTTTGTATCCAGAGGCAAATCCTCCAGTATTCCCCAAAGAATATCTGTAATACAGGGAGCAAAGCAGAGGTGAAATTCACTGTGGAAAATTCGGATCTTGTCACTCTTCTTGATAGAGAAGGTGCAACTTGAAGTTACTTGTACAGTCAATACCCAAACCCTTGGGATAGCATCATCTGGAAAAAATCGAGCGTATCAAGTAATGTTGTTCCAAGTTCTCCGACAAACTGAGGTGCAGTGACATAAAGCAAACATGAAAAATCCTCTTCGCGTGCTTTAGAAATTGCCAGTTTTATGCACTTTACCACATATTTTTGTCTTTATTTCATAATTACTTTTATATGTACAGCTGCATCCTTTTTTAGATGTGGTCTGAGTGTTTTGCAATGATGCCTTAAAGAATTAGTAATTTGTATAGCATGAAGAAGGGAACTACAGGAATCTGTCACCAGTTTGTCCCCTAAACACAGTTTGTGGAGAGGAACATGCATGAGTGTTGCCGTGTGAAATGGCCAAGACTCTGCATGTGAGTCTTTGCATGAAAATAGAAGAACCCAGCTGCCCATTTGTTTAGTAATTCCAAACTAGGAAGATGGCTACATGCTACCGTTTGACTGAAATTACATTTTTTTTCATCTGTCCTTGATTTTTGTTTCTGAGTGCAAAACTGCGAGAATTTATCTTAATGCTAAAAATGTGTTGTTCGAGCCAAACTAGATTTAAGTTTTGGATTAATCTCACTCCCTAAGTTTAATCAGCAGCAGGCATTATATTTAGTCCTTGGCTAACATGAAAAGATGCAGGCAATGTGTTCTTCTCAGTGCTGCCGATATTGTGAGATAGTCTCTTTCACCTTCAGGCTTTAGGTGGAATATTTTATTGTGTGATTTTATGTTCCTTAATAGGGAGTATAGATCTCTCCCAGGGATACATCCATAAACATCAATCACTGATGTTTTTAAGGTGTCCTTCGAACATTAAATAACCACCATGTGAACATCCTAGATTAAAGAAGAAACCCCAACAAGAACTTGATTGATATCAGGTATCCAGGATCTATCTTGGGGATCCACACCACTGATAGAAAAGAGAGTCCATCCTCTAGAGTATATTTCAGGCATAAAACATTAAATGAGAATTGATAAAAGGCATATTACTCATCTTAATTTGCTATACTAACAACCGGTGTTGAATGCAGCTTGCGGTATTCAGTGCTTACATAGGATAAGTAAAACCCTTACACAGATAAGATCTTAAACATGAAATATGATCATATAGCTCAGTGGTTCAGAGCACCCTCTCAGGGGTCAGACTGCCTGGAAAGGAAGCTCTACTCCACCACATACTGGATGTGAAATCTTAGGTAAAGTTTCTTAACTTTTCTAGGGCTCAGTTTTCCCATCTGTAAAATGAGGCAAATATATAGAGATTTATGAGAATTAAATAAGTTAATAGGTATAAAGCGCCTAGCACGGTACTGGAACATTGTAATCACTCAAGTAATGGTAACTACTACTACTGTAATCATCATTTTCATATTGCTACCATATCATACTGATCTTATTATTTATTATTATAATCCAGACAAAAATATTTGAACAATTTCTAGTTATTACATGACGCAATTATTACTGCATTTTACTCTATTTGAAATAAAAACTACACTAAGCAATGCAATGGGTAAGACTATAAGCCTACATATATATATATATATATATATATATATATATATATATATGTCTATATTAATATAGACAGATCAAGTAGGCATAGATATAGGTATATAGATATATTATGATGCAGTGCCTTAGAAGGCCTGGTGCTTCCGACTCTTAAAATCAAAGAATTGCAGCATTTCTGATTTGGGTGGTACCTCAGAGACCATCTCCATTGGTCTACAGGAGAGAAGAGTGAGGCCCAACCAGGGTGAAGAGGGAAGGTCACACAGCAGAGGAGGAGCAGGGGCGGCAGGGGTGGTACCCAGGACAAGAGCTCCTGCCCCTGCAACATCTCCTTTTTGGGCTGGATTTTTCCTAAGTCAGTTACACACACACACACACACACACACACACACTGCAGCAAAAGAATGTCTCCCAGCATTCTAAGTACCTGTTTGGAAGATGACCCACTTGAAAACCGGGATCTCTCAAAATTTGTCTCTTGCCCCCCAAATTGATCTCGTTTCTTCCCATTTGGGTCTCTTCTGTATTCCTGTCGTCTCAGACAAGCCTGCAGAACAAAAAAAAGATGTTTCTTTGGTTTAGGTCCACAACTAGCTTTGATAACTTTATGCTTAATTCCTATTGTGAAGAACATGCAGTGCAGGTGTCCATCTCTAAGTGTTCATCAATACATTTTACCAGGTGTGAAGACACTCACCCAGGCATCACTCCCTCCTCCCTTTGCCCAAAATGCCAGGTCAAAAATATTAGCCACTGCCTTAATAAATGCAAACAACAGACATACTAAGAGGCATTTTATCAAGTACTTACCCAACAATTGCCTTCTTAAGGAAGTACCCAATACACTGCATTTACTTCTCTTTCTGTTCTCATTCTCTCTTTTTTAAATTGAAGTATAGTTGATTTACAATGTTGTGTTAGTTTCAGGTGTACAGCAAAGTAATTCAGTTATACAAACATATATATGTGTGTAGGTATATACATATTCTTTTTCAGATTCTTTGCCCATATAGGTTATTACAAAATATTGAATATAGTCCCCTGTGCTATATAGTAGGTCCTTGTTGGTTATCTATTTTATATATAGTTGAGTGTATATGTTAATCCCAAACTCCTAATTTATCCCTCCCCCCTTTCCCCTTTGATAACCATAAGTTTGTTTTCTATGTCTGTGGGTCTGTTTCTGTATTGTATATAAGTTTATTGGTATCTTTTTTTAGATTCCACATATCAGTGATATCATGCTATTTGTCTTTCTCTATCTGGCTTAATTCACTTTCTTTCCTTTTTTTTTTTAAATATTTATGTATTTATTTGGTTGCACTGGGTCTTAGTTATGGCTCCTTAGCTGCAGCTCGCTGGCTTCTTAGTTGTGGCATGTGAACTTTTAGTTGTGGCATGCATGTGGGATCTAGTTCCCCGACCAGGGATCGAACCCGGGCCCCCTGCACTGGGAGTGTGGAGTCCTATCCACTGTGCCACCAGGGAAGTCCCTGGCTTAATTCACTTTCAACTGATATTTCAAATACTCCAAAATAGCAAAACTTCTTGCAGCATTTCTATAGATCCAATGACTGAACTCACCTTTGTCCTGCCAGGGCTAAATTGTCCACTGTAAAGAAATACAGTGCAAAGACAGACACTATTGTTCTAAACCAGGCCTGACATCTCCCTCTTCCTGCCTGTGTTGGGTAAGGAAAGATTCCTTCTCCATCTTTTTCCCTCTGTTAGAAAATGCATCTCCTTCCTTGATGTAGAAGGACTTGCCAGAATTTCATGGCCAAGGAGAAAGCCAATATTCTGCTACAAGGTTAAGAGTAGAAATGACCTGATATTAATAAAACATTTACCACTTGGACTTGGGAACAGTGAATCAGTTACCTGCAGCGAGTAGAATCCTGGATTCCCAAGAGAAAGGTGCTGTTTCACCCCACCTTGCTTGGAAAGGGAGAGCACTCCAAAATGGTGGGTTTTTTTTTTTCCCCCTTGGGTTTATTTTCAAAAACGATGCCGTATAGACAGCAACCCATTTTAATAATCCTGGATAGTGTTTGTTTTAATAAATAAGAAGTCCCCCCTGCCCAATACTGAATAGTAGTAACTATAATAAATAAGTTACACAGACACCAAATAATAGAATAAACCAAGGTAAAACTAAAGAGAGTCAGCTGGAGAGTTTAATGGAGTTCAACTAAATATGGGGCTCTTTTTTCTTATTCCTTTACGATGACTTCAGATTGGAGCTCCCTGTTGAGGGGGGAACTCTGGCCTGGAGTATTGTTTCCTAGAGCCACAGATGTCTCTGTTATCCTAACCCACTTGTATTAAAGGCACGAGAAGAAAACGCTGATGGGCTGAAAGTGGAGGAGACTGTGTTAGCTATTGCACGCAGGACCGAGGCAGATTTGGTGGGATGAACAGAATTCCTGTGGGCGGAGTGTTTTTTGAAACTTCTCTCCAAGAATGCATGCAACTTAAGTATTTCTTTACCAAAAGGGGAGGAGGAATAGAATGGTTTGCAACCGTTGAAAACAAAAATGTTTTTCCCCTCTGATTCCTTATCCTTCCTCTCACAGAGGACCAGGAGAAGAAACCAGTGGCAAGGTAGGTACTTACTAATTTTTATCTTGAAACAGCCAAGCAATCTTTCCGTGTAAATCAAACGTTAGCCCTCTCCAAGTTATTGCTTCGCTGAGAAGGAACACGGTCACGAGCCAAGTTCAGACTTCCAGTCCTAGAAACAGCAAGAACTTAGCCATACCTCCCCCCACACCCCCGTCAGGGGCTAGTTTTCTTGTTATTTGTAAATGTGGATGATTTTTTTGTTGTTTTTGATGCTGATGTTGTTTCTGCTTGGAGGGTCCTGAAGGGACAGGGGCAGAGGCGCGTGAAATCCATAGGGTGGGGAGAAGGAACAGATTTGTAATTCATCATCACCAGGGGCTCCCCTTACTCTGGAACTTTATTTCCCTTTCAATTTCACGTGTCTGGAGCTAGATTGCTATAAATAAGTTTTTGTTCATGTGACAAAACTGGCCGAGTCTTGAAACGGGAGACTTCAAGTAACTTCTTCTTTTCTTCCTTCTGCGGAGAATCGGGGCTTCCTCCTTTCGCGTCACACCCCCTCGCCCCCCAGGCCCATCCCTCTGACTGCAGCGCTCGCGGTCAGGCTGCCTTCTGTACAGAAGCTACCACTGTGGGGCAGAACACAGAACGTGCATCTGTGCCTGTGGGGGCTGACATGGGTTTTGTGACTCACCGTAACTCAATACGGGGAAACACGACAAACCACAGCTCTGCCACTTTCTAGCACTGTGACCTTGGGCAGGCTGACTAACTCCATGGATTCTTGCTTCCCTCATCTGTGAGAGGGAGATGTCTCTGTGCTGCAAGGTTGCTGGGAGAGCAGGAGGCACTGTTGGTAATATGCTTAGCAGAGTGACTGGCTCGCGGTGAGCGTTCAATAAAACTGTTCAATAAAACTCATCATCATGACCATCACCATCACCATCACCACCACCATCATCATCATCAATCATCATCATCAGCAGGCTTTAAGTGTTGCTTCCAATCCCATTTCTTGGTTTACTCCTTTTTCTAAAGTCAGCCTTTGCTAAATAATGTGATTCTGATCTTGGTTGTGGAAGAAAAAAGACTTGAAGTTCATCCTTGTTTTTCTGAAGGCCTTCAGGCCTGCAGGCCTGAAGTTCATCCTTGATTTTCTCCCCTGGAAGTAGATAGAGGTCTGTTTCCTAAGACTTCCCGTTCCCCGGGCAGCCAACTGAGGGAGCTCCTGCTCCCAGTCACGCAGGGTCCCTCTGCAAACTGCTTTTTCTTCAGAATTACAGCTTTCTGAACCCACAGGGATGCTCAAAGTTTCTTTTGTTCCCTTTATTACCAGCCCCATTCTTTTAGTCATCGTCTGGGCTCCTGGTACCTTAAGAAGCCATGCACCACAGGGACACTTCCCAGCCTCATGGTTCTGGCCTAAAAAGCATTGTAGCATCGACATATATACACTACCGAATGTAAAATAGATGGCTAGTGGGAAGCAGCCGCATAGCACAGGGAGATCAGCTCGGTGCTTTGTGATGACCTAGAGGGGTGGGATAGGGAGGGTGGGAGGGAGGCTCAAGAGGGAGGGGATGTGGGGACATATGTATGCATATGGCTGATTCACTTTGGTGTATGAGAGAAACTAACACAGTATTGTGAAGCAATTATACTCCATAAAGATAAAAAAAAAACACATTGTAACTATGACCCAACTCTACCTCTTCATCAGCAGTGGCCTCTGTCAAAGTTATTGTTACTTGAACTCTGTGAGTGTTTTGGGAAGTGGGACTTGCCTTCAGTTGCTTCTTTTTTTGTTGTTGTTTTTATGATCCAACATGCCTAACTCAGAGTTTGGGGTTTTAATTATCACTGGGGACATTATCGAAGTTCATTAGTTTTAAGAGGTTAAGAAACCAAAGGTGTAAAAGCAGTTTGACATGATATTCCCCTCGACTGAGTTTATTTTTCTGTCTGTGAAGAGCAGAGAAACACACGTCACAGGTCCCTCCCCATGACTCCTACGGGAGGGAAAGTTGAATTATATCCATTCCCTCAACCCCCTGAGTGGACAGTCCCCAAACTCTCGCCACCTGTTATAGTCACACATCACATCCTTGAACAAGTTTATATCATCATATTAGTTGTTTGATCTGCACTTGAAAGAATCAGAATGAATAAGTGACATAAAATAAAACCCATTTGAATACATTTGATAGTCTAGAAAATCATCCTGAAACTCCAAGTGTAATCTTTCTCTCTAGCTTTCAGTGGACATTAATGGCTAAATTTTGCCACAAGTTACATAAACACATTTGACGGAAAGAAAGGGAAAAAAAGCTATGCAGCATGAACACTCTTGAAGACATATAGCCAAATTCTAAGATGTCATATAATTATGTACTAGTTACCAGATTCTGAAATAGCATGTAATATGCCAAATAAATATCTCCTCTTGTTTTTTTCAAACGGGTCCCACCCAACCACCAAAAGGAGTAGCATCAAAATAATTCAGGGTGGGTTTAACCTTCCTCTCCTGCCACTAGCAGACAGACCTATAAAGTCACTGCTAATTTGGTACATACCAACCCATAGCATATTTTAGGCTATAGCAGGAATAGTGTATACAGGAGGTTTCTAAGGGCCTCAATTTGAGCCAGTTCATTAAAGGCAAGTCCAACACAGGAAGGCATATGTGGCAAATGTCTATGATTTGGGAGTCATATCTGGTTAGTAGGTCTTACACTATTTGTACACCCTGAACTAGGGCATCCCTTGCCCATTGCTGGGCTGCTCGTGAAAGCTGGGATTTCCACGAGTGACCGGCCAAGCTCATCAATGGCCCAAGGTTTCAATATCCCTTCAGTGCAAACTCTACCTTAGTAAATTATCTAAATACACAAAGGTCGTATATGGACCAAGTTACTGAGGGGTCATTAAAGCCATGCAATTGATTCGTAAACCCCAACTTTAAATCTTTTCTGGAACAAGGCAAGGGACGGAGTCAATAATATAACTCATCGCTGTTCCCGTCAAAGTAATAGTTTCTGTGGGTTTCTATATACTTAATTCGACAATCCTCAGAACATATTAAAGACAACCATATTTATTTTTGCAGACCTTGTGGTGAGTGGTTTTGAAAATGCTCAATGAAGGTGGATTTGACTTTGAGGATTAGTTACAAGTCAGCTGGATCTATGTCTGATAAACAGAGTTGGTGGTCAAGTTCGGTAATGCTGGCTTTCATCAATGACAAGGCATTCAGTTTGAAAGAGGAGAGTGAGACTGTGTCCCTGCCCTTAGGAAGCTGCGGTCCAGTTTGATAGGAAGACACACAAAAGACAATTTCAATACAATTTCATCAGCAATGAAAAAGAGGTATGAAAAGGGTGCTTTGGTATTGGACTGATGGAAATGTTCTAAAATCAGATGATGGCGATGATGGCAAATTCGGTCAATTTAAACTTAAAACAGGTGAATTCTATGCTATGTAACTTATACCTCAATAAGGTGTTTTTTTTGTTTTGTTTTTTGTTTTTTAAAGAGGGTGCTATGGGAATACAGAGGTTCCTTTTAGTTCTAAGTTAAAACTATGGTCTTAGGACTTCCCTGGTGGTGCAGTGGTTAGGACTCCATGCTCCCAATGCAGGGGGGCCTGGGTTCGATCCCTGGTCAGGGAACTAGATCCCACATGCCACAACTAAGAGTTCTCATGCCACAACTAAGGAGCTGGTGAGCCACAACTAAAGGAGCCTGTGAACTGCAACTCAAGGAGCCTGGCTGCCACAACTAAGGCCAGGTGCAACCAAATAAATAAATATTAAAAAAAACAAACTACTATGGTCTTCACCACCCTTGTTGAGAGAGTAAGGAAGAGGGAAGAGGAGGTTAGAGAAGTGGTTGAGGATTGGACTGGTCTTGCTGTGGTTCTTGGGTCTGGGACAAACCTCTACGTGAGAGGAAACAACCGAATTACATAGTTTGCATTTTACATAAATTTCAGTCTGAAAGGTGGCAAGGCTGGAGGCCGGGAGACCAGTTATGAGGACATTGTAATAGTCTTGGAGCTAAACTATGGACGTTGGAACCAGGGCGATGGCCATAGGATGAGAAGGGAGGCACAAGCTCATGAGCTTTTAGGTAAACTTGGTAGGACTTGGTAGCTGGGGGATATGGGTGGTGAAGGAGTCAGGGAAGGCTTGGGTCACTGTCTTCAGAGAGGGGCTACAGAAGAGGATGGCAGGGGATGGACATATGGAGTCCAACCGTGGACACGCTGAATTCAATATGCCTGTGTGACACCCAGATGGAACCATCCGGCAAGCAGGTGTGCATGGGATTCTGACACTTGAGAAGACACAGGATTACAAGTCATCAGTGTATGAGTGGTGGTTACAAACATAGGAGGGGATGAGATGGGCCACAGACATTGTGAATTAGGAGAAAATTGGGCTGATGGAAACCTGGGGGAATTAACCTGTGAGGGGTAGGGAGAGGAATGTGAGTGAAACAGGAGGAAAACCAGGAGAGTGCGATGTCAGAAAGCCAGAGAAGTAATGTTGCGAGAGGGAAAGAGTAATAGCGCCAAATGCAGGTAAAGCTTCAGAAAACAAAGACTAAAAAGGTGTCTGCTGAATTTCGCTACTGACCTTAGCGAGCACCGTTTCAGGGGAGGTGAGGAGACCGCCAGGCTGCAGCAGGTGAGGGCATGAAATGGGATGGCGGGGCGGAGTGGAGACAGAAGTGTAGCTGACTGGGGACATCTGGAGACTGGAAAGTGCCAGGGCTATGGCTAGAAAAGGACACATTGTCCACAGAGAGCTTTGTTCTTTTGTTCTCAGTATGAGAGAGAGTTGAGCATGTTTGTGGGCTGAGCCAGTAAGAAGAAGAGAAATTCCAAGGATGCAGATGAGAGGTCCATGGATGGAGAGGGGCTGGAGACAGAGGGGCATGGACCAAGATCTCAGGTCTGGCACCAGCAGGGAGAGTGTCCTTCACCCATCGAGACTTGAGGGCTGGACGGGCGTGCAGCCTGGGATAGAAGGGGATGAGCCGAGTGGCTCCCCACCTGACGGCCTCAGGTTCTTTGTTTGGTTTCACGTGTATGTAAAACAGGAAGAGACGGTCCTTGTTGAAAGTATGGGGATGGGAGGTTTGAAAAAAGTAAAGTTTAAACTGTGATAACGGAGGGAGCTAATGGACAAGAAAACATGTTGAAGTGAGTCATGCTCTCTTCCTCTCTTTCCCTCACTCCGCCTCCCCGTCTATCAGCAAGATGTCTGCGCTGCTTCTATTTCCTGGTTCGGGCTACTTCTCGCCACCCCTGCTCCCACCACGCTGGTCTCTCCTAAATTTCTATCAGGTTCCTTACAAGTTTTTCTGCTGCTTCTCTTGCCCCTTTCAGTTGAACACAGCAGCCAGAGTGATCTTTTAAAAAGGTAAAGCAGATCATACCACTGCCCTGCTTAAAATCATTCAGTAATTCTCACCAGGATAAGAATAAACTCCAAATACCAAGCTTTGTCCTGAGAGACTCGACACGATTTGGTCCTAGCTACCTCGTCCACACTCTGCCTTAGTGTTCCAGCCACTCTGGCCTTCGTTTGTTTCCTCCAGTGCTCCACATTAGTTCCCCCCCTCGGGGCCTCTGCGCTTGCTTCCTTTCTGCTCAGGATGCTCTGGCTGGCTCTTTCCCATCATTTACCTCCACGACCAAATGTTACTTCCTCAAAGAGGCTTCCCTGCCTGTGGAAAGCAGCATCACCCCACCCCTACTACCTCTGTTTTTATGTGCCTCATTATATTTATCATATACATTATATTGTCTTACATATTACTTTACTTGTGTGTGTAGTTTGTTTCTCAATCCTGGAATAAGAACTCCGGGAGAGCAGGGACTTTGTTCAGGACATAGTAGGCACTTAATAAATACTTTTATTTATAAGGACGGTGTTGAAAGTGTCCTTATTAACAAGGACAGTGTTGAAAGCCCAAACGAAGTTAGAAAATAAAGCTGCAGTGGCTCCAAGCCACGCAGTTGTGCGGTTTTCTTTAGCAGAGACCATCAAATAATAAGATTGATTTTCTTACGTGCCTGTTCTAGAGACAGTTTCAAACAGGTATTTCCAAATGCAGGTAAAGCTTCAGAAAACAAAGACTAAAAAGGTGTCTGCTGAATTTCGCTTTGGCAGAGGCATCTTTGTGGAGAGGAGAGGGTCACCCAGTGTGACCAGTTTGGATGTTTACGTTCTTATTTATTTTGTAGAGACTCCCTCAACTATACAGCCTTGGAGGTGGGCTGGCAAGTGTAGGAGGAAGTTGCTGGCTCCATTTCCAGGCCCAGAGCTAAGCTGTGCTACACAGGTGAAATCAGGTCACTGAGATCGCTCTGGTTTCCTTGGTGCCCCGGGAGGTTCAGTTATATTTGAGATTGCTAAGAAGGAGGAAAACCTGATGACGGCAGGCCTGTATTTTCCTTAGGGAAGGAGCGCTTTGGGATCCTCAGTTGAGGCTGAGGACCTGCCTGCTTGATTGGCGAGGGCTGACCTCCGGCCAGCGGGCTGAGTGACACTTTCTAACTGCTCCCAGAATCCCACAACCCAGCCTGGCAAGCTTGTCCTATGCCAGCTCTGGGTAATTACATCATGACTCTTCAGGCTCCCTGTCTGTTTTGTTTTTGCCTGTAAACACTGTAGCTAGGGTGACGAAGAGTTAGCTTATTGTAGAATGTGCTAACCACCTTTCTTCTGGCTGGAGGACAACAGGAAGGGCGTGTTATTTTATAAATGGTAGGGCGACCCGGTTAACTCCTTAATGTCTTTTTTCTTGGTTGCTGGTTTATCCAATTTAAGCCCTGATGTCATTGGTTGATAAGGTTTGTGTGCCAAGCTCTGTGCTAAATACTTGAAAAATGTTATTTCCATGATGATATTATAAGGTGGAGACTATTATCCCCATTGTACAGATGAGGAAACTGAGACGCAGAGAGGTAAAGTAGCTTTTCAAGGTCACACAGCTAGTAAGTGTGGGTTTTGGATTTTAGAAACCTATTACTGCTTATCATATACTGATACTGTAGCCTGAATTCTCTCCTAATACCGTAAGTGAAAGTAGAAGATAATTCTCATTTTCTGCCATTACCTGATATTCTGAGTCCGCCTTATGCTGCATGTCCCGCAGATATTGAACATCGCTGACGAACCTCTGCCTGTCCTTTGCTTCATGCAACATGATTCTTAATCCGTGACCTGCATATAAAAGATAAATAAATGTGCTGTGACATCATCCTTTGTTGCTTTGCCATATTTGGATTTCTCTTAGTATAATTGCTTTTATTCTCTTATTAATCTAATAGCTATTGTTGGAAAGGCACAGATGCTCCTTTCAGACTGAAAGGACTCTTTGTATGGGTGTCGATGCCTTTACAGCCCTCTTGTTCCAGACATAAATAATGCAGCCACTTTCATGGGCTGGCTTCAGTGAACCTGTTCTGGTTACTCATAGGGAGTTAGATTGGCAGACACCTGATTCAGAAGCAGTTCTAATGCACGACAAAAAAGAAAACCCAAGAACCTAGCTAACTTAGCAATGACCAAAGCTCTGAGCCCCTGGTAACTTAAATTCATTGACTCAACAAATGATCACACCCCTATTCCAACTCAGACACTCCGCTGGGCACTGGGGTATGGCAGTCGGCAAGATGACATGGCCCCGGCCTTCGTGCTGCTACCATCTAGCTTGGAAGACTGGCAATGAATATTGCTGTTCCCCAGCCCCTTCAGACTCCACATGACTTTCTCACAAACTTGCTCCTCCTTCCGAGTTTTCTGAAGGAAATGTTGGCATCGACCAGCCAGCTGCCCGGCCAGTAACCTGGGCAGTATTCTTCACACTTCCTTCTCCTGCCCCATCCGTATAAAAACCAAGTCCTGATGATTTTCTCCCCTGAGTATCCCTGGAATCCATCATGATTAGAGCATGGGCACTGGCGTGAGACTCTCTGGGTTCAAATCCCAAGTCTTTGAACATTGACAAGTGGACCCTGATGGTGATAAGTGAGATGGAGCAGAAATACAGGGTTCTCTGACAAAGTGTCATTGGGGGTGGGGGAGGCAAGGTTTTCCTTAGGAAATGACACTGGGTTTGCTAAGGAGTGAGCTGGGCCAGAAGTGGAACAGAGAGGATCTGGGACAGAAAGGACAGCAGGTACAGAGGCTTCAGGGCTTCAGGGGCTCGTGCAGCTGGAGCAGAGAGAGGAGAGAACAGTAACGGAAGGGCTGTAGGATAGGCAGGGGCTGGCTCACGAGGGGCCTTGGAGGTCGTGATTCAAAGAGTCATGTAAAGCCACTGGAAGGTTCCAATTGGGGGAGGACATGATTAGATCTACATGTTTAAAGGTCCCTCCAGGGAATTCCCTGGCAGTCCAGTGATTAGGACTCCCCGCTCTCACTGCCAAGGGCCCGGGTTCAATCCCTGGTTGGGGAACTAAGATCCCACAAGCTGCAGGGCACGGCCAAAAGAAAAAAAAGAAAAGGTCCCTCCAGCTGTAGCATAGAGACTGGATGGAGGGTGGGGGCAGTGGAGGAAGAATGGAAGTGGATGGGCCACTGGGGATATGTTAGACTAATCCAGATAAGGTGGTGCCCAGACGTGGGTCTCAACACTGGAGGGAGGGAGGAGGAGGTATTGAGCCTCTGGAAGTGCTAAGTACTGGTCTAAACATTTACACATATTAGCTCATGCAATCTTCACAGCCACACTGAGGCAAGAATTATATCTCTAGGGACTTCCCTGGTGGCACAGTGGTTAAGAATCCGCCTGCCAATGCAGGGGACACGGGTTCGAGCCCTGGTCCAGGAAGGTGCCACGGAACAGCTAAGCCCATGTGCCACAACTACTGAGCCTGCTTTCTAGAGCCTGCGAGCCACATCTACTGAGCCTGTGTGCCATAACTACTGAAGCCCGTGCGCCTAGAGCCCGTGCTCTGCAACAAGAGCAGCCACCGCAATGAGAAGCCCACGCACCGCAACGAAGAGTAGCCCTGCTCGCCACAACTAGAGAAAGCCTGCGCGCATCAAGGAAGACCCAACGCAGCCAAAAATTTAAAAAATAAAATAATTTAAAAAAAATTACATCTCTATTTTGCAGATGAGGAACCTGAGGCACAAAGGGATTAAGTAACTTGCCTAAGGTTACAGAACTGGTGGGTGCAAGTGTTGGGGTTTGAACCCAGAGAGTCTCACGCCAGTGCCCACACTCTAATCATGATGGAATCAAGGGATACTCAGGAGAGGGAATCATCAGGAGTTGTTGATAATACGAATGGGATGGGAGATGGAGGCCCAGGTTACCAGCTTGGGCAGCTGGCTGATCGATGCCAACATTCCCTTCAGAAAACTCGCAGGGAAGAGCAAGTTTGTGAGAAGATGATGTGAACTTTGAAGGGGCTGCGGGACAGCAAATGGAGATGTTAAGTAAGCAGTTAGACGTAGGGCTCTGGAGCTGATTAGAGAAGAAAAGAATTGGGCATTGCTGGCATTTTGATGACAACTGAAGTCGAAGGCAGGATGGGTATTGAAAAAAGGAGGACGACCCAGGACAAAATTCTGAGGACCACTGGATTTTAAGAACAGGTAGGTAGCGGAAGAGGAGCTCTGGAAGGAAGCCGGAGAGGCAGGAGGAAAACTGAGAATCAGGTGGGTGCAGTTTCACAGATGCTGCCAAGTGCAAGCGTCAAGGAGGAGAATATTAATAACCTTGGTGAGAGCATTTAGTGGCGTGACAGGGCTGAAGACAGATTGTATTGAGGTGCGTAAATGAGAGGTAAGGATGTGGAAACGATGCTTTCAAGAAGTTTGTCTCTGACTGGTGTGGTCTAAATTTATGACCAAAACATTGAGTTAGTAAATGGCACTGTTCATAGTGAGTCTTCTAGACCTCATCTATAAGGTCATAAAAGGGCCCACGCTATTCCTGCTTCTTATCCAGTGAAGCTCTTTCATTTATTTCTACGTATTTTTTTTACTGAGATATAACTGACATGTAACAATATATTAGTTTCAAGTGTACAACGATATTTGCATGTATTGCAAAAGGATCACCACAATAGGTCTAGTTAACATCCGTCAGCCCACATAATTACAAGTTTTTTTCTTCTTGTGATGAGAACTTTTAAGATCTATTCTCTTAACAACTTTGTATACATTTATTTATTTATTTACTTATTTATTTTTAGCTGTGTTGGGTCTT
This sequence comes from Balaenoptera borealis, assembly GCF_965194805.1. Classification (NCBI taxonomy): domain Eukaryota; kingdom Metazoa; phylum Chordata; class Mammalia; order Artiodactyla; family Balaenopteridae; genus Balaenoptera; species Balaenoptera borealis. The sequence continues at coordinate 15,665,836 of NC_138879.1, read as the reverse complement.
CGTTTCTGTGCGAGGGCTTTCTCTAGTTGCGGCAAGCGGGGGCCACTCTTCATCGCGGTGCGCGGGCCTCTCACTATAGCGGCCTCTCTTATTGCGGAGCACAGGCTCCAGACGCGCAGGCTCAGTAGTTGTGGCTCACGGGCCCAGTTGCTCCGCGGCATGTGGGATCTTCCCAGACAAGGGCTCGAACCCGTGTCCCCTGCATTGGCAGGCAGACTCTCAACCACTGCGCCACCAGGGAAGCCCAACAACTTTGACATATACAGTATTATTAACTATAGTTACCATGCTGTACATTACATCCTCGGTACTTATTTATTTTATAACTAGAAGTTTGTCATTTTTAGCTTCCTTCAGCCATTTCACCCACTTCCTACTCCATGCCTCTGGCAGCCACCAGTCTGTTCTCTGTATCTATGAGTTCGGTGTTTTGTTAGATTCCACATATGAGTGAGATCACATGGTATTTTGTCTTTCTCTGACTTATTTCACATAGCCCTCAAGGTCTATCATGTTGTCACAAATGCCAAGATTTCCTTCCTTTTTTTTTATAGATGAATAATATTCCATTATATATATACACCACATTTTCTTTATACATTCATCCATTGATAGACACTTCAGTTGCTTCCATGTCTTGGCTATTGTAAATAATGCTGCAGTGAATATAGGGGTGCATATATCTTTTTGAGTTAGTGAATGTTTTCATTTCCTTTGGGTAAATACCCAGGAGTGAAACTGCTGTATCACACGTAGTTCTATTTTTAATTTTTTGGAGGAAACTCCATTCTGTTTTCCGTAATGGCTGCACCAATTTACATTCCCACCAACAGTGCACAAGGGTTTCCTTTTCTCCACAACCTCACCATCACTTGTTATTTCTTATCGTTTTGATAAAAGCCATTTGAATAAGTGTGAGGTGATGTCTCATCGTGGTTTTGATTTGCATTTGCCTGACAATTAGTGATGTTGAACACCTTTTCATGTACCTGTTGGCCACCTGTATATCTTCTTTGGGAAAAAGTCTGTCCAGATCTTCTGCCCATTTTTTAAATTGAGTTGTTTGTTTACTATTGAGTTCTTTATATATTTTGTATATTAACCCCTTATTAGATATATGATTTGCAAATATTTTCTCCCATTCTGTGGGTTGCTTTTTCATTTTGTTGATGGTTTCCTTTGCCGTGCAGAAGCTTTTTAGTTTGATGTAGTTCTACTTGTTGATTTTTGCTTTTGTTGCCTTTGCTTTTGATGTCACATTTAAAAAATCATTGCCAGGACCAGTATCAAAGAACTTACTGCCTATGTGTTCTTCCAGGAGTTTTATGGTTTTATCTCTTATATTTAAGTCTGTAATCCATTTTGAGTTGATTTTTGTGTACAGTGTAAGATAGTGGTCCAGTTTCATTCTTTTGCATGTGGCTGTCCAGTTTTCCCAACACCATTTATTGAAGAGGCTGTCTTTTCCCCATTGTATATTCTTGATTCCTTTGTCATAAATTAATTGACCATATATGCATAGGTTTATTTTGGATTCTCTATTCTGTTGCAGTCATCTGTGTGTCTGTTTTTCTTCCAATATCATACTATTTTGATTACTGTAGGTTTGTAATGTAAGTTTGAAATCAGGAAGCGTGATCTCTCCAGCTTGGTTCTTCTTTCCTACACATACTTTTTAGTGACAACCATGTGACAGGGCTGCTCTAGGTTCTGGGGAAACAGCAAGCTAAGACAGACAACATCCCTGACCTCAAGTGTCTACATTCTATAGCTTTCTTTCCCTTTTCCGGTTTGTTTTTGTTTTTGTTTTCCATTTGTGCAGGTATCGGCAGAATCAGGTTGCACCTGACTCATGGTGACCCAATGTCTGGTCTGGTCACTATGAACTCTTGAAAGGTTTATCATGAGCCCCAAACAATATCATCTAAGAACTTGTTCTGGTCCCTTGGGGAATATTTTCTCTCAATTATAGAAGGTTGGTCTTTGTGAGTCAGAATCTAAAACTACAATCTGATAGGTAGTTCCACAGATGACACACAAAATCTAAATTTTGTCTCTGAGCATTTTAATAGTCATTTATGGAACCCTACTTTAAAAGACCCCTTTTATCTTTTCATGTGAATTTGTACCTGCATAGAATAAAGTTATGTTCCCACGCTTTTCAGAAAACGATGGTGTTATAACCGGCAGAAAGATGGACCCCTGCTGCTACTGTTGGAAAGAAAAACCTGTCTGAATGTTAATCAGGCAGAGAACATAAGGATTCATAATGAAAACATGTTAATGGTCACTAAAGGAGCACATCCCAGAGTCCACTTGGATGATACATTTTGGTTACAAAATTAACATAGAAAAGCCAGCTAATCTATCCTGGCTTTAATGTAGTATAATTTTAAGGAGGCTTCTAAATCAAGAGGCATGAAATCACTTTGTCTAAATAGGTAGGAAATAACACTATTTGAATTACTCCTTGCTAGGTTACCTCTGACTTCACAATCACCGACCAAATAAAGGACTTTAAAATTGCCTGCAAAAGTCTCTTTGCCCTCCCATAAACTCTCTATTATTGTACTCTACTATAAAATGAATATTTAGAAGCATCATGGTGCCACATTTAATCTCTTAAATATATCAGTGCTTTGTGGGATTAAACAAATACTCCAGGCCCTAAGGAAACAGATTATTATAGACAGATCAAGGAGATGGTAGGTAGATCACCACAGTTTAGGCAAACATTCTCAAGTGTCACTTGAACTTCATACTATACTTCAGGTTTAAAAATGGACCAGGAGGAATAAGAAACGGAAATAACTATATGGAAATAAATCCACATGAGATCATGCTTAATTCGTGGATTTCAGCTTTGTGGGCTTCCTCAACCAGATGGCCATTTGAAGCCAAAAATTTTTTCTTAGCAAATACAGACAGGTGGAGGGGAGGAGAGTGATAATAAAATGTGGGCAGGGCACATGTTTCTAAAATAGCATTCTGTATTCTCTTCTGTTTCTCACCTTTGAACTGCTTTTCAATTTACTATCCACTCATGGTTATGCACGCTTCTGTTTTAAGCCTCTGGTGATAATGTGCCAATTTTGTGTTTTAGAAATCTACATAAGAAGCCATATTAAATGAGGGAGAGGGAGCAGGAGAGGAGAAGGCAGGAGGAGGCATGTGGGAAAGGAAGTCCTGCTTTGCTGAAAGTGAGAGTGAATGATTCGTCTTGGCCTCAAAATTCTACATATCTGTGAAATTTCAGGGAGGAATATTCTAAGAACTTTGTGACATATGTCTTCCTCTCTAGTGTACATTTCCCATGAATTCAAGCTGAATTTCCCTGACTAAGGAGAACAAAATCTGATTGCAGAACATATTTCTTTCAGTTCTCTAAAAAACAATCATATGCGCTGTCTTTCTGTTCTATGGCCACGTTTGTCAAAAGAATTGATTGGAAGGGAGTTCTTTTTATTAACAGTCAAGCGATTTCACTGTTTTCTTACGGTGTTCTCATATTAGAAATGTCGTTAAAGTGAATATTTTATTGGTTCAGTTATAAAGAAAAATGTAAATGTAAGCCCCTCTTTCGGCTGAGGGTTCCTTTGAACCAAAATCTAAATGCTTATATTTATACTTGACCATCAGGTTTATAAATTACCCCCCTTTCCATAACTGGGTGCTGGGAAGAAGCATTGCAGGAGACCTTATTCATCCTTTTACACAATTAATTAATCTGTAATGACAAAGATTACAGAATTTGTTTAGCTTTCAAAAATCTTAGAACTTTGAAAATCTGAACAAAAAATAAAGTCTTAAGAGTTTTAAAATCTTAACTTATAAAAATATTTTGAGTATAAGCAACAAAGATGAGTGATTTGGGCTCAATCTTCCTAACACTGCACTCCTGAGAGAATACTGTGACCAAAGAAAAAGACGGGGAATCGAGAGGGGTGAGGGTAGATGGTAGGTAGATTGGTTCCATCCAATTTGCTTAGGAAATCAGGAGGCGGGGTGGGAGGTGCTGTGCTATAAAGGGCTTATGAGAAAAGCTCTTTGGCGGTGACTCTTCATTTTATTGTGAAACCGTGAAAGAGCTGGGCGGGCATACACTGACCATCAAGCCCAAAAGAGAGACTCAACGTGTAATTCGGAAACTTTGGGGCTGGGCCGGTATGTCACAGGCTGGACAAGCAATTCGATGCTCTCAACAATATCAGTAATTTCGCACTCAGGAGCCGGAAAGGCCGTGATCCGTATACCTCTCCTGGGCCTGCAGAAAAGGGTAGTCTGCGGGGAAGTTATGTACGTGAGGGGCCGCTGCCAGGGTGCAAATAAATGATCACAGAGCTCCTCAAACCTGTCTCTTTGAGGCAGAAAAATACGGGGGCTCTGGTCAGCCGGAAGGAGGGAGCGGCCAGGCTCCCAGGCTTCAGGCCCGATTTCCCTCCAGAATCGGAGAAGTCGCAAGGAGAGGTCGTCCCCCCCGCTCCTCCCCCGACTTCCTCGGAGGATCAGGAGCCGCACGGTCGGGGGCAGGGTTGGGGAGGGCCGGGCCGAGCCGGGCCGTTACCTTGCGGGTCAGTCTTTTCCCCCTGCGAGGGGCTAAAGGGGCCGAGGGGCGGGGCAGGCGAACTGGTCCAGGGCGGAGGAGCCGCCCATCAATCGTGCGGGGGCCGTCCCTGTGGTCCTCTTCCTCCTCCTCGCTCTTCTCCCTTCCCTCTACCGGCCCCTCTTCCTCCTCCTCCTCCCCGGAGGCAGCTTTTAGCGGCGGCAGCCGGGCTTTCTAGAGGCGGAGGCGGTGGGGGCGGCTGCCTGGCGTCCTTCCGTTTCCTTGGCAACCCGGCCTCCTCCCTCCTCGCGCGGGAGCTGGGTTCGGTGAGCGCGGCCGTGGGGGCGGGGTTGGGCTGAGGCCAGGCGGTCCCGAACCCGGACGTGGGCGCTGCGCCGGTTGCCTTGGGAACTAGTCGGGATGCGGTCGGGAAGGCAAAGCGGTGATGGCGGCGAGCAGGAGGAGGCGGATTGGCTTTGTCTTGAAGTCCAAAGCCCAGTCCAAAGCCCAGATATCGAGGCCTTCACTCCTGCCCCGACTCAGTGCTGTGCTTTACAAAGAATGAGATTAAGAAACGAGAGGGGAAAGTATTTTTAACTGAATAAAATAATATTAAAGGCAATACACTGATAGAGGGAAAGAGTGCAGCCCTGCAGTTTGAGCTGCGCAGGGGATCTCTGAAATATCTGATCCAACATGAAAAGGAAGAAATAAATAATTAAGGGAGGCACCCCATCAGTGGCAGAAACGAGACAGGAACCCAGTTATATCTTGGTTATCAGTAATCTTGGCTGCCTTTCCCAAGGTAGGAGGTTCTTAGAGGCTTAGACTAGTGCCCACAGGTTTAGAAAGAAGGCACTGGAACCTGTGCTAGACACACCCTCTGCCAGGTTTATTTCTGTCTGTGGTTTTCACAGGCAAAGATGACTCTCTTTCATTTATTGTGCATATTTAGGCACTTGATAACTTGCCAACTGGTGTCAAGTTAGGGCATTTTTGACTGGGTAGAGAATAGGGAAAAAGGAGAATAGAAATTCTTGGACCTTTCATCAGTGCCCAGAATCCCCAGGTGTCTGTGGTTTGGGTGTCTTCTCAGCAACCCCCAAACCCAGTTGACGTCCATGTCTCCTGCAGCATCACACCCTTCTTTCTATTCTTATCACCACCACCCTAGTTTTGGGCTGCACAACCTTTTAACTGGATTATTAGAAGGACCTCCTAACCACACCCTGGGCCTCTGTCTTCCACACCCTATCCCCACCATTTTCCCTATTCCATAATCAGCATAGATCCAATGTCATTGGCCCCATGTTATGAAGCTCTCAAAATTCCTTACTCCCTGGGGAATGAAATCCCTTCCCCAGGGCTCACATTCTTGGTTTTCCTCATTCAGCACTTCTTCAATCATACTTCAGCCAGATGAGACTCTGTATTACACACTGAATATTACTCCCTGACTTTATATCAACTTCTAAGGCATATCCTGAGCCAGGCAGAGCCCAGATCAAATGTACTTAGGTGAAGTCTTTGTTTTGGGCACTTTGTCGTCCAACCTTTATTAGTCCTTCAGTAATCCCTAGTACCTTTCCATCTCCAGTAGCCCAACCCACATTCTGTTCTTGTTCTCAGCTAGCTATCGAGTAATCCTTATTAAAGCATCAACTGATAATTGAAGCATTAACTGGTAAGTGCTAACCTAAGACCTCTCCCCATGGTTTGTGCTTTTCAAAAGGAAATGCTTAGAAACGCAAAATCTTTAAGACACACTGCATTGAAACTATAATAGTGAAATGGTAGGTAGAGAGTTTGTTCTGTTGGAGCTAGACCCCCCTCAAATAAAAATAATTATAATGATTAATGATTAACAGAGAAGGAAGTTGAAACCCAGGTGAGATAGTCGAAGAGAAGTGACCTGCCCTAGGACACATGGTAAGTGGCAGACCAGGGCTCAAAAGCAGGGCTTTTGGACTTCCCTAGTGGTGCAGTGGTTAAGAATCCACCTGCCAGTGCAGGGGACATGGGTTCGAGCCCTGGTCTGGGAAGATCCCACATGCTACGGAGCAACTAAGCCCGTGCACCACAACTACTGAGCCTGCGCTCTAGAGCCCACGTGCCACAACTACTGAAGCCCGCGCACCTAGAGCCCATGCTCCACAATAAGAAAAGCCACCGCAATGAGAAGCCCACGCACTGCAACAAAGAGTAGCCCCCGCTCGCCGCAACTAGAGAACGCCCGCACGCAGCAATGAAGACCCAACGCAGCCGAAAATAAATAAATTTATATATATAAAAAAAAGCAGGGCTTCCCATTCCCAAATCCCTGATGTTACCTACTAGTAAGAAAAACACCTTGATACATATTGGACCCAGATTTTTCTCCTTCCACTTCAACATCTATATAAAATAATAGTTTCTACCTCAAAAGATTGCTGTGGGGATTCAATGAGACTGGACAAGTGAAGCACTTACCATCATACTTGGTACACAGGAAGCACTCAGTAATCAGTAGCTTTACTTTCTGAGGCATATTTTAAGATTTTATTTAATGCATATGTGTGTCAATCATATATTTTTGAAGATTTTTAAATAACAAGGTTTGGAGACGTCACTTCATGTCTCAGTTTTAAACTCGTCTACATTTCAAGTGTTTCTGAAAATTAAGTTCTATGAAAAGCACCATGGTGCCCTTGAAAGAGGGTTAGAGTGCCAGAGGTCAGCCTGTAAAAAGTTACTGAGCAACTCCTGGTTCAGTGTTTAGTGAGTAAACTTGAGCTTGGCATGTAAATTACCAATAAGATTAGTTCTAGCCTTAAAGAGCAAAATGCCAAGAAAGTGAAATATTAAAGTGAGGAAGAAACATAATTCCTGGTTGGGGAAAGGATCCTACTCTTCATTGCTCTTTGCACAGTGTCCCTAATAGATGATAAATAAATTAAGGAAAAAACCCAACTTAAGCAGATAATAGATTCTAATGACTGAGATATTTGGTGTTTGCAAATAAGTGTCAAGAAATTCTTCAGTTTCATCTAAGAGTTCTGCAAAGGGCAACTTCAAGTATAAAATTTCAGAAGTAGACTCTGTATTAGGTTTTGGAAATCACATTTTTTTAAAATTTATTTTTATTTTTGGCTGCGTTGGGTCTTCGTTGCTGCACGCGCGCTTTCTCTAGTTGCAGTGAGCTGGGGTTACTCTTTGTTGTGGTGCGCGGGCTTCTCATTGCGGTGGCTCCTCGTTGCAGAGCATGGGCTCTAGGCACACAGGCTTCAGTAGTTGTGGCATGTGGGCTCAGTAGTTGTGGTGCACGGTCTTAGTTGCTCCATGGCATGTGGGATCTTCCTGGACCAGGGCTCGAACCCGTGTCCCCTGCATTGGCAGGAGGATTCTTAACCATTGTGCCACCAGGGAAGCCCTGGAAATCACAGTTTTGAGGGCAGTGTTGAACTCATTACAAAGAGTAAGCTGTGCAGAGGGGTAGCTATGCTTTCTAAGCCTCCCAAGGGTTAGGCGCCTCGTGAGACCTGGCCCAGCTACTCACTTGATCTGGAACAACCCATGCTCTCTTTGTCCACTGAGTATTTCCTCTTCCTAAGAGAGAGTCTAACTAGGTCGCTTTGTCATTATCCAATCAGGAGCTCCTCTGATGGGCATAGAGCTTCAGGTCAAGTGGCCCCAGAAGGAGATGGGCTCCCTCATAAACAACATGGTCGTTTTTTTACCTGGGCCTCACTGTGACTAACAGCCTTCTGTTCTCATCAGCTGAGGCCAACGAGGTGATGTTGCCTTCATTCAATGCACAAGCTATGTGCCATGGCAGATTGTTTACAGATAGGATCTCTAGGAGTGGCTTTCCTGAGAAGGGGACTATGGGTACTGTAGTTCTCTAAAGCTTCATGGATTCTCCTCCAGAACCCCTCTCGGTAGGGAATTCATCTGATTAATTTAAAAAAATTTTTTTATCAAAGTTTAGTAAATTTACAATGTTGCGTTAGTTTCAAGGGTACAAAAAAGTGATTCCATTTTTTATATATATATATAATATATTCATATGTAATATATATATTCTTTTTCAGATTCTTTTCCATTATAGGTTATTACAAGATATTGAGTATAGTTCCCTGTGCTATATAGTAGGTCCTTGTTGTTTACCTATTTTATATTCAGTAGTGTGTATATGTTAATCCCAAACTCCTAATATCTCTCTCCCCCACCGCCCTGCTATCCCCTTTGGTAACCATAAGTCTGTTTCATCTCATTAATTTTTAAAACTGGCTAATGGCTTATTGAATACGGCATGGGCTGTTGTGACATTCTGCATTCATCCCATAGAGATAATTTGGCCAGACTGTGGGTATGCAATGTGATCATCTCTTAATGTCACTCATTAAAAGTGGTCCTTTATTGATGTAATTAAGGTGGCTAGAGAGCCTGGTAGGCTGTTTCAAGGTGAACCCTCTAGGCTATGTATACATTTTGATGGAAGTCACTGAAGACCCAGGATTGGGTCCTTGGTTTTTTAAGATCGGAAATGCCATTTTAGTTAAATCATAGCTGCTCTTTATAGGAACTGATTCCCAATAATTCCACTCAGCAGAGACTAAATGTCCTCCATGTGACCAAGCTGATGTTTTATCCCAGAGACTAAAGCTGGCAGCTGACCAGCCCTGGTCATATGCACAAGGTACTTCCTCCTGGTGGAAAGGCATCCCCGGGAGATCAAATTAAAGATCTGAATGTTTGGTGAATATTGAATTAAATCAAAGGGAATTGAGTGTTCTTGAGTGATATATCTAGCAGGCTGAGGAGGCCTTAAGGAATAACCTTCCTTCCCTCCAGAGCTGTTTTAGTCTGGATAACTGATTTGGACTATTCACCTCAAAGCTTTAGATTTTTTTTTTTTTTTTACCCCATCTTTGTTTCAGTTAACTGCCTTTTTACTCAACTTTACGGGACCACTTCTCTTCCACTTACGTCATCGACAGCATAGTATGGAGTTGAGAAGACCTGGGTTTGAATCTCATCGATGGCCCTTGCTGTATGCTAGTGAACAACTTTTATCCCTCTTCACACCTTGAGATCCTCAGAGTTACAATGGGAACAGTCAGAGCCTTCTCACCAGCTTGGTGTGAAGATTAATGAAATAGCAAGTGCAAAGTTTCTGGCCTTGAACCTGCCACATGATAGCTTCTTCAGCAAATGGTAGCTATCATGATTATTTGTGTTATGTAGATTTAATTCTCCTTGTTGAAGTCTGAGGATATATCAAGGTACATCACCCCATGAATTTATAAAACATCTCCAAAAGCTTGTTATTTTTTTAAAATGTTAATCTTATGTTGCTAATATCATGGTGGTTAATTTTAGATTGATATTTTTTTTTATCCTGAATTTCAGAGAGTGACATTTTGTGACCTCATACCTAATCGTGAGGGTGTGTCCAATTTGGGGCTTGCAGCCATCCGTGAACTATTTGAAATTTAGTAATGCCTGGTGGGCTTTCATAGGTCAAATATTTGAGATATGATTCTCTTGTAGAATAAAGTAGACTCTACTAGAGATTGGCAAACTCTCTACAATTAATTTTTAAAAAGCATGTCCTTTGGGGGATCCCTTAGAATTTTCCTCATTTGGAATTGTAGCTAGTCTGTTGTGCTGTTTTACAAAGAGAGAGCAAACTCATTAAAGTTTGTTGGGATATTTCTCAAAAGTTCAAACAGGCTTTGATTTCTTTATCCATTTTGGAAGCTTCAGACTTTTTGAAACCCTTCATTATGGCAATTGATGCAGCTGATACAAGATTGGATGTGATTATAAGAACTTTGAGAACATAAAACATACTGCTTTTCTGAATTTCTGAGAAATTACCAAAGGAAAGAACTTGACTTCTGTCCAGAAGGGGTATCTGATTTGTTTGGACTTTGGATAAACTCAAGCCATACATGTTTGGCCAAGAGTTTAATTTGTGGACCAATCACCAAGCTCTGAGCAAGACTCGGGCTTCAGAAAGCTACATCAGGGATCTCATGTGATTATTAAACATGCTTCTGGACAGATGAATATTCAGGCCAAATACAACAACAACAAAAATCCTTCTCATCAACACGGCACTGAGCAACCTGTAGACCTTCATGGAATGGATGTTACTTGGTGATGTTTTGTTTGGATAAAAATGCTGAGCAAGTGAGAGAGAGAGCAGAGCAACGTCCAGAAGGCAGCTTGCTAGAGGAGCAGGGGCAGTGGGGGGCGGGGGGACCTCCTTTCTAATCATCTGTGTCCTGATCCTGGCAGCCATGGAGGTTTTTCTCTGTGAAGTGTCCTGTGTAATCACAGGGATGGAGTAGTGATCCCTCAGATGACCGTGCCACACAGAGGAGCATTCATCCCTGACATAGAATATTTCTTTTTTTTTTTTAATATTTATTTATTTATTTATTTTGGCTGTGCCGGGTCTTAGTTGTGGCATGCGGCATGCAGGCTCTTTAGTTGCGGCATTTGGGCTCTTAGTTGTGTCATACGGGATCTAGTTCCCTGACCCGGGCCCCCTGCATTGGGAGTGCGGAGTCTTAATTACTGGACCACCAGGGAAGTCCCTGACATAGAATATTTCTAATATCAGCACACTCTTCTCTTCATGACTCTTTTTAAAAATTTATTTATTTATTAATTTATTTATGGCCATGCTGCGGGGCTTGCAGAATCTTAGTTCCCCAACCAGGGATTGAACCTGGGGCCACAGCAATGAAAGCGCCAAGTCCTAACCACTGGACCACCAGGGAGTCCCAGGACTCTTTCTTTTATGATTCACTTTCTGTTTTTCTAATTATATGGAAGTAGCATCAGATTAGTGGCTAACTAATTTCTTTCTTTAACCCTTTGTGGCCTCTCATTGCCTCTCCCACCAAGGACAGATGCTTCCCTTCCCTCTAGCGAGGGCGGGGTTGGGGGAGGCCCTCTCAGGGTTTCCACAGGCAGCGGGAACAGCTTCAAGACTTAGGTGGGTACTAGGTGTGGAGCAGCAGGGAGGAGGAGGAGACACTTAAGGTGGATTACTCAGGACTGCTGCCGGTGTTCCAAGCTGTGCATCCCAAACAAATGAATCTAGAACATTCTGTCTGTTCACTTAACAAATCTTTGGTAGGTGTCAAGCACAATTTACATGTAGACAAATCAATAAATACATGCTGACAACGGTAATTAGCACCAGGACACAAATAGGGTGCAGTGACAGAGAATACTGGGGGTGGCGATGGGGAGGGTGGGAACCTATTTAGACACAGTGGTCAAAGATGGCCTCTCTGGGTGAGACCCAAAGGATGGAGAGGAGCCAGCTCTCGGAGGGTGGAGAAGGGGCACAGGTGGGGCAGACAACGTTGGGAAAGTCTTGAGGGGAGAGAGAGCTCAGGGGATTCGAGGAGCTGAAAAGAAGCCAGTATGGCTGGAAAACTGTTGTGAGGGAAGGCTGGTGAGGTGGCAAGATCTAGGGTTGGATTTTATTCTAAGTACAGTGGAAAGCCATGGGGTGGTTTTTAAAGCATGTGTGCCTGTGAACACGTGTGTGTGCAAGTGTGTGCATGTGCGTGTGTGTGTGCGCATGTGCGTGTCTGCCATATCATGTGGACACCGGTGAGGAGGTCCCTCACCAGAATTGGTAGATGTGGCCACTTGATGCCTATTCCAGCCGTTGAAGAAACTTCAAAATGTCATTCAAGCATGTGCTTGGCCAGTGGCACAAGATGATTAAAGATGAATTATTAAAGCTATTTCTCCTACTTCCAGGACACTGACAAGACCAGAGTTCCCATATTGGGCAGTATATCCTGATTTTCAGCTTCCAGTCTCATTTCAGTGCATTTCTTCCTGATGTCCCTTAGAGATGTATTTCTGTCCCACACTGAGTCATGCTCCTTTTCCTCCCCGCCTCTTTCTTCCTGTCTTGCTGTCCTCCTCCTCTCCTTCCTCATCTTCCTCCTGCCCACCTCATCCCATTTCCCCTCTCTTCTCCCTCTGCCTTTCTCATTAAGACTCAGAGTACCTTGCCAAACTGCAGCTCTTAGATTTCTATTTTCCCAAACAAATTTCTTGGCTGGTCATTTTGGCCCCTGGTTCTCTCCTCTCCTTCCAGGCTAGAGCCTTCTCTGGTTCCCCTCACCTCTCCCCTCCCTCAGCCAGCCCAACCCAAGGTCACTCAGTTTTAGACACATCAACAGGAAAAAGCGCTCTTGCTTGCGCCCTGTGAAAAGAACATGTGAAGGAATGAACCTGGGTGACATCAGTCCATGGGCATCAGGACCACGGAAGGCAGTTCTTGAAAACCAGATGGAACAGAAGGTATCACTGGGCGGCCTCCCTTCTTGGCTCGCTGCACCCTCTGAGTCAGGATAATGAGAGAACATTCTTAAAACATGACTTAACCACGCTCAGTCCTCAAACAAATTCCTGGATGTGTGTGGAATACGCTCCACCAGCAAGCCCGAGCACAAACGTGCAGGGCGGGCTTGTCAGCACTCTTCTCAAAGTTGCTACCTTTACAAAGCCACCTTCCGACCCAGTTAGTGTGTGTTCGGTTTTTAAAACGTAAAAAAAAAAAAAAAAAAAAAAAAGCCAGAGACACAGTGGGGTCTCTTATGGCTGCATTTTCATAGTTTTGTATTGTGGTGACTGGGTCTCTATCTTGGGGGATTGGGGGCCCTTGACATCACACATTAGCAGGAAGAAGTTATGGAAAATTCTTTCAGATAGAGAAAAAAGGAACAGGATATTGTCCATTACCAAAATCAAGCAGAGGGAGAGAGTCACAACTAGGGTGCAGTTTGTCCTTTATTTCACCTACACCTGGAAGGGTGTGTGTGTGTGTGTGTGTGTGTGTTTAACACAGGCAGCTTATCTGAGTGGATTTTAAGAAATTAATTTAACTGAAAATGATTAAATTACAAAGAGAGGAAAAAGCATTTGGTTGGCCTCATATGGGGTCAGAGGCTGCTGCTAATGCAGTATTTCATCAATTGGCTCATTGCTATTCTTGAATTGATGTGATTTAGTTTCTCAAATAGCTCTTATCGTGGCAGGCTTGCATTTTGGATACACTGTACAGATGCCTTATAATCATTTCAGTGTGTTTACTTTAAAACTTTAAAAGCAATTAAGCAATTTTAAATATATTCGTGTGTGTGTGTGTGTGTGTGTACACATCCACAGAGAGATTTTATAAATGTTCGGACAAGGGTTCTAAGTGAACACTATAGGGCAAGTGTTATATTTATACACTGTAGGGCCCTTCATGCATTTCAAAGAGTTTCATGCAGACGAATGTTAAGCTTTTTTCATACCCATTGAATATACCATTATCTCCTTTAATACACTGAAGAAACCAGAGGACAAAGAGTCTCCCTGTGTCCCTTATCCAAGGCCACACAACTGTTACTGGAACCGTGGGCTTTCTGAGTGCCAGGCACTCACATGCTGCACATCACAAGTGCTGGAAAACGGTGATGAGTCAGCTTGTTAAAAAGTATAATCATCTACTATGGTGGGGTAGGGTTTTGAGATACTCTGCTTTTTATTTACTTTGATACGGAATAGAGCAAAACAAGTCATAATAATGCTTTTTTCTCATTAAAAAAAACCCTACTGAGGTCAGGGATAAAACAGTAACGCAAGTGTCCACGGGAAAGGGCCCAGCAACGTTCTGGCAGCATCTCAATAGGTATGTGTGCACATAGTTGGCGGTATCTTCATGCCCCGACCTGTCTCAGGCCTCTTCCCCTTTGTCTTTGTTTCAGAATGTTGTGTCCAGAGTTGAGAAACACAGGCAGAGTTTGATGCAGCGGTTTGGAACCGAGTGCTACCAGCAGGATGATAGATTCTCCTGGTGCCCCGGCCCCCGCCCTCGCACCATGAGGCAGGGAGGTGCGGTTACGGATTCATTCATCAAACATTTATTAAGCACTTAAGTGCCAAGTGCTGTGCTAGGTTCCGCGGATTTAGAGGAGGAATAAGACGCAGTCTTTGTGCTTGTGCGGGAGGAAGGAAAGTAAACAAGACGATGGAGCGAGCGTGTGGGCCTGGGAGACTGGGAGGGGGAGATGGAGAGACGGAAGGCTCTCACGGCGAGGAATGAAGTGCCTCCAAGTGTTGCTAGAGGTCCCACTCAGTGCTGCCTGCTCGTGTGTCGGTTCCCTTCTGGCGGAAGCATTTCTCACAGCGCCAGACGCGGGCTCCATCCGAGCTAGAGGACGTCCGTCAGCTCTCGCCGCCTTCCGTCTCTGCCCTTTTCCTCCCTCCCCCACGTTCCTTTCCCTCCCTGTCTTTTCAAATTCTGCTTAGGGCAGCCGCACGTGGTGGTCCAGCAATAATTATCAAATCGAACTCACCTGAAAGGTGTTCACGTTAAGGTATGAATGAATAATATGGGGGACACCTGGGAGCGCGTGCATTTACCAGGCTGCAGAGCCTTAAGCGTAAAGAGCTTCGGCCAGCTACAGAACAGAATTTTCCTTAGTGTGCTGGAGCGCTCCTGGCACCTCTGAATTCCCAGATTCTGGATAGTTGCCTGCTCTTTCTGCACTTAAAAGCTGGCCTTGTTTCCATTCAGTCTTACGTGTTTTTCCCTCCCGGCCCTCTATTGTGGCTGCATGATAAGGCAAGGGTGGGGGCCAGATTACTGCTAATCTGAGACCTTTTGGCTGGAAATCCCACAAGGCCTGCAGTAACAACTGCTTTGAAGCGTTTGAGACACCAGTGATGAAAAACAAAGTTGCCGTGAGTGGGACCTACAGATGCTGTCCCCTCCAAATGCACTCACTCGTTTAATTCATTCTTTATGGTTTGCATTTTTCTGGCTTCAGGACAGAACTCGCGTTAAGTGAGTGCATGAACGGGGAAAACATCGTGGATCAGTACATATAGTGAAATTATATTCCTAATGTTGGGTGGAAGGAAGGAGGAAGTGACCACTAATCTCCACATCATTCTCCCTTGAAGTTTTCCACTAGGATTCTCCCAAAGGCCCTATTTGACTGTACAAAAGTGTCCTGTTGCCAGAGCACTGCTTCTGATTTTATTTGTGTATCCCCATCCAGATGAAGTTGTGTAGGTTCTATTAAGAATCGTCCCCTTGTAGGAGCCTGGGCAGTAAAGACTGGTAATAAAATGTTTTTCAAACCCCAACTTAGTTCATTCTGAGGAGTTCATTCTTCTTTTAAACACTATAAACTTCAATGGAAGTTTCAGAAAGTGGACACCCCTTAATCGGCACTGTCCAGTAGAAATATAATGGGAGCAGCCTAAGTAATTTAACATTTTCTAGTAATCATATTTAGAAAGGTAAAAGCAAACAGGGGAATTTAATTTTAATAATATATTTTATTAAACTCACTATATTAAAACATTGTCATTTCAACATGTGATTGACGTAAAAATTATTAATGAGATATTTTACTTTTTTGGTACTAAATACATAAAGTTCAGCGTGTATTTTTCAATTCCAGTGCATCTCAATCGGGACTTGTCACATTCCAGGTGTTCATGCAAAGGGTGTGGCTGGCAGTTACCTTATTATACTGTGAAGCTCTTGGTATCTTTTTTTTTATTGAAGTATAGTTGATTTACAATGTTGTGTTAGTTTCAGGTGTACAGAAAAGTGATTCATAGATATATACAGATTCTTTTCCATTATAGGTATTACAAGGTATTGAATAAAGTTCCCTGTTCTATACAGTAGGTCCTTGTTGGTTATCTATTTTATATATAGTAGTGTATATCTGTTAATCCCAAACTCCTAATTTATCCCCCCCGCTTTCCCCTTTGGTAACCATAAATTTGTTTTCTATGTCTGTGAGTATGTTTCTGTTTTGGAAATAAGTTCATTTGTATCATTTTTTTAGATTGCACATATAAGTGACATCATATATTTGTCTTTCTCTGGCTTCACTTAGTATGAGAATATCTAGTTCCATCCATGTTGCTGCAAATGGCATTATTTCATTCTTTTTTATGGCTGAGTAATATTTCACTGTATATATGTACCACATCTTCTTTATCCATTCATCTGTTGATGGACATTTAGGTTGCTTCTATGTCTTGGCTATTGTAAATAGTACTGTTATGAACATCGGGGTGCATGTATCTTTTTGAATTAGAGTTTTCATCTTTTCTGGATATATGCCCAGGAGGGGGACTGCTGGATCTTATAGTAGTTCTATTTTTAGTTTTTTAAGGAACCTCCTTACTGTTCTCCATAGTGGCTGCATCTTGGTATCTTTAAATGGCAACAATTTAGATACCTTCTCCGGGATAAAAATACTTACAATATGAGAATCAGTGCACCTTGAACAAGTGATGCCTGAATAGGTTGTGGAGAGTGAATTTAAGGGAGTGGGTGTTAGAACTGGGGCTTCTAGTCCGGGCTTCTTTTAGTGATTTAATGAAAAAAAATATTTTTTAAGGGTGAAATGTATAGCCTTTGCCAGCAATCCGACACACAAGAGAAATTAACAGAGCAAATGGCTATTCTCCTAGCACCCGCTCCCAATCCCTGAGACCACAAAATTGGAGAATGGGAAGGAAAATTGGAGATCCCATGGAATCATGTCTCTCCTTGGAGACAATGTTGCACCGTTTCCCTATCTGTACCTCAGAATCACAGAGAGGAGTGTCCGGAAAATACTCATTCCTGGACCCCCATCTCAGAGAATCAGATTCAGGTGGTCTGGACCATCAGTAGTTAAAAAAAAATCCTCCAGGTGATTCTAATGTATGGCCTGGGCTCTGAATGCAGAAACATCCCCTTCATTTTTTAGGTGAAGAAATAGAGGCTAAGGATGAAGTGACTCACCTCAGGTCCCACAGGTTGTTAGAGGCAGAGTGGGGTCCAGAATCCAGGAATTCTTCTCTTCCCCACCTCGTATACAGAGAAACATTTCAATGATACCTCCATCACCAGTCTTCTTCCTGTTTGGTCCCAGAATTACTCTTGCTCTGAATTGAGATACATTACCCAGCTCAACCTAGATTAGACAAACACTTCTAGTAAAGGCTCTGAGTCCTTATTTCCCAGAAAATCTCCAGATCAGTGATAACTTTGAAGTGATTCTGATCTGGGGCAATGGCCCTAAATGCCTCTCATTTTAGATTCAATCAGGATCTGAAACTCTACAGTGAATATTGGATTTTATTGGAAAGGATAGGGAGGAACCCAGAAGAAGCTAACACCGGAGTCTGATCAGGCGTCTTCATTGACTCACAGGTGGAGTAAGTGTTTCATCCAAAGGGGCTTCACATGCAAATATAGCCAAATGCCAAGCAGGAAATGCACATGCGCAAAGTGGGCTGGGGGAACTCTTGAGCCCCTGGGAGGAGAACCGCCAAGGCCCAGCTCCTGTCCCTCTGCCAGGGTGCAACGACGTAGGTGCTGTGTTGCCAGAACTGCTGATGGCTCAGTTGCTCGGGAAGACAGAAATGTAGGTCTTTGTTTATTTCTGTTTTTGTGAAATATCCTGATTTGTGAATGTCGGCAACCAATTCAATTTTTAGAAAAACACTGTAAGGGTCAGATAAATTCCATTCATGAGGTCTCTTCTACCTGTAAGCGTTCCGAGTGCAAACTTTTAGTTAAATCTAGGACTTCTTCATACTCAATATTGAGGGTTTTTTTTTTTTTAATTTTTATTTATTTATTTATGGCTGTGTTGGGTCTTCGTTTCTGTGCGAGGGCTTTCTCCAGTTGCAGCAAGCGGGGGCCACTCTTCATCGCGGTGCGCGGGCCTCTCACTATCGCGGCCTCTCTTGTTGCGGAGCACAGGCTCCAGACGCGCAGGCTCAGTTAATTATGGCTCACGGGCCCAGTTGCTCCGCGGCATGTGGGATCCTCCCAGACCAGGGCTCGAATCTGTGTCCCCTGCCCTGGCAGGCAGACCCTCAACCACTGCGCCACCAGGGAAGCCCTCAATATTGAGCTCTATTGGTTTACAAAGTGTTGGTCTCATGCCATCATGCTTACTTTTGCCCTGACCCTGTGAAGCTGATGAAAGCAAGCATCAGTACCAGAAGGAAAACTAGTAGAAAAGTAGTACTGTTACCAAAAGTGGGGTCCGGCTGCTCACAGCTCTGAAGCCAATAAAGAGTCAAGCTTGGTGGAAACGAAAGTTTGCTTTATTTCAGAGGCCAGCAAGGGGGTGGGGTGCTCAGACTCCTGTCCAAAGGCCGACTCCCTGCCCCCCCTTCCCTCCCCCCCCACCCACCCCCGACAGCCAGTGGGCAAGAGCCTTTGGAGGGAGGGGGCTACAAGCAGAGACAGCACAGCCAGCTCTGACAGTCATTTTGAAGTTGGTCATGTGGTGGTCTGATCAACATCATCTTGATTGTTTTAAGAACAGTTAAGTCTTCAGTTCCACAGTCGGTTTGTTCCCATTTCCTTGAGGCCAATTCTCGGAATGGTGGCAGCTTCTGTCATGGCTACAGTCTGGTCATCATGTAGTTAACTTCTTCCACCTGGTGGGAGTTTCAGTATCTACAAAACAGCTCAAAGGATATGGCTCAGAATATTATCTGTAGCCCTTGAGGAGGAACTAAAGGTCCTTGACCTTGCTTAATGACTAAACTATTATTTTGTCCAGTTTGACTGCTTTCCTTTGCTTCTGTATTTTCTCATTTCTCTGATTAAACTTATTCTTTGGCTAGGGTTCTTCTACAGACAAAAGGCAGGAGGAAGACGGGGGTTGGGGGGTGGGTGTGGGGAAGGACAATAGGGTCTGGCTCCGTTTCAGTACCTCAGTTTCTTTTTCAATTTTATTCATTTTCTCACTGTCACATTGCTTCTTTTGGGTTTGGCACCTGTGACATGTCATACATTTTCATAATGAAATTGAAAGTAGAGATCGTTACAGTTCCTAAGATCTAGCATTATTTATTTTTAAATTCTTTTTGAACATATAACAAGTCAGGCTATTATTAGCATTGCCATGGGATAAGCTAGTTCGGCTATACAGGGCTGTATAAGGAAAAATGTTTTCATTCACTGTGAAATGAAATGGAAGTTTCCATTGAAGTCCTGGGGCAACCTCTTAGCCAATGAGATGATAATCCAAATAAAAATTAGAATTACTCTTACCCTTATTCTTTATTTCAAGAAGAAAACATCCTGGCTAAAAACACAGTGTGACTTCGAGAGCCCTTGATTTCAAATAATCTAAGATATTAATAACACCTGAAGCCTTTCTCGTTAACAACTTAAGAATTGATGCTAAATTACCCTTTAATCCAAAGTACACAGCAAAGATAAATGTAAGTTATTTGTGAAGCATATTGGAGATTAACGTAAAATATGCATGGCATTTGTATCTTGGCTATTCTCCTTAACACATAACCTTGAATTTTGCCATGGTTCTTTTTTTAAATGTAAAAGGCTTAAAATTAGAATCTCTACTTGTGAGAATCTGTTTCAGGTATATTTCTGTGAACAGTTCCCCTGTCCTCAAATAACCAGAGGTGGGTAACAGTTTCTGACAAAATCTGAAGGCAACAGGATTAAACAAGAATTAGAGCAATTGTATTTTCTTAATCTAAAACCTTTGAGTCTTTGGAAAGCTGCTTCGTTTCTATTTTGAGCCAGGCTGCCCACATATCTTAAGGACAGAATTTTTGCATAATTTTGCTCTTCCTCTTTTTATCTCTGTTTGGGTGTATTTATTATTTCATATGTGATGATGCAAAGCTCGTTAAAAGGTCCATTTATATTCTTGTTATCTGTATGGGGATCTAGCTGTTTTTCTTTTACTGTTTATAGAACCCTCACTGTAATATTCAGATTTGCTGGCAACAAGCCCTTTCTAACACCGTATACATTCCATTCCCCTCTGTGACTCTATTTATGGGAGTCTCTGTGATTTACTCAAGACTAATAAAGACAGTGTAAAAGGATGGGCCATGGATTTATCCATCCATGGAATTTTAGCACTTTCAGAGGGAGGTTTATCTAATGTTCTTTTTTTCCAATTTAATTAAAACAACCACCAAAAAAAGCATTAGTCCAAGTGAGTGACAGTTGGCAGATCTGCATTATTCAGCTGGAGGGACTCCAGAGCTTCTGATGCTTGGAGATGGACAAGTAATTACCTCCTGTCTGTGACTATTTTCTACCAGGCTAAGCCCAATGTTTATTGTAAACTATCTGCCATTAAAAGCTGTAATAGCAAGCCTTATGTTCCCACACCATAAATTTGACTTGCACTGTTTTTTTATTTATCTTCATGTTTTATTATATTCTTTGCAATGTTTCATTATAAAGGAAGATAACAGAAGAATGAAAATTGAACAAATTCCAAATTCACGCTTGAAAAAAAGATATGCTTACCATACATATCTTTTTTGCATAAGCCCGGACAGCCCTGATGGCCACTTTCTGGATATTGGCAGCTTCCACTTAACTAACTATTAGATGCAGTTGCTATTAGTACATCACTTGTTAAATGGTCCAGAAAATAGCCTAAAAATTAAAGTTTAATCAGACCACGTAGGCCCGAAGCCTCAGTTCCCAAACTTTTTGTTCTCAGGACCACCCCTCCCTTATTTTTTCACATCTTTATTGTAGTATAATTGCTTTACAATGTTGTGTTAGTTTCTGCTGTACAACAAAGTGAAGCAGCTATATGTATATATATATCCCCATATCCCCTCCCTCTTGCGTCTCCCTCTCACCCTCCCTATCCCACCCCTCTAGGTGGACACAAAGCACCGAGCTGATCTCCCTGTGCGATGCGGCAGCTTCCCACTAGCCATCCGTTTTACATTTGGTAGTGTATATAGGTCAATGCTACTCTCTCACTTCGTCAGGACCCCTTTATACTCTCAAAATGTTTTTGAAGACCCCAAAGAGCTTTTGTTTGTGTGGACTATGTCAGTATTTACTGTATAAGAAATGCAAACTGAGATCATTTAAAAATATATATAAAAATATTTATTTGTTTTAAAATAAGTTAAACATTGCATGTAACATTCATAACATTTCAAAAGAAAAATTACTATTTTCTTAAAAAAATTTAGTGAGAAGAGGGATGATTTTTAGATTTTGTGTGATTTAATAGAAAGAAGATTCTCATATCTGCTTCTCAATTCAATCTGTTGTGATATGTTGCTTTGGTTAAAGTAGATGAAGAAAATCTGGCCCTACACAGATATGTAATTGGAAAAGGGTATTTTAACAGCCTTTTCAAATAATTATGAATATTCTTCTTTGAACACCAAAACCAGACTCAACAAGTGGTAGCTTCTTAAAGGTTAGTTTAATGAGGAATCTGAAATCCTATCAGTGGACGTTTATTATTTTTTAAACGAACAGACTTTTTTAGAGAAGTTCTAGATTTACAAAAAATTGAGCAGGTGGTAGAGAGTTCCCATAAACCCTTTTCCCTCTCAGTTTCTTCTATTATAACGTCTTGCATTAGTGTGGTACATTTGTTACAATTGATGAGCCAGTAATGGTATGTTATAATTAGCTAAAGTCCATGGT
This sequence comes from Balaenoptera borealis, assembly GCF_965194805.1. Taxonomy (NCBI): domain Eukaryota; kingdom Metazoa; phylum Chordata; class Mammalia; order Artiodactyla; family Balaenopteridae; genus Balaenoptera; species Balaenoptera borealis. Next base: position 15,643,793 of record NC_138879.1, on the reverse strand, counting down.
TTACAATAGAGTTCACTCTTTGTGGCATATAGGTCTATGGGTTTTGACAAATTCATGTCATGTATCCACCATGACAGTATCATACAGAATAGTTTCACTGACCTAAAAATCGTGTGCTCTACCTACTCATCCCTCCTCTTCTCCCCCCGAACCTCTGGTAACCATTGATCTTTTTATGATCTCTATGGTATTGCCTTTTCCGGAACATCTTACAGTTCGAATCATACAGTATACACCCCTCTCAGATTGGCTTCTTTCACTAAGCAATATGCATTTGATGTTCCTTTATGTCTTTTCATGCCTTGATAGTTCAATTCTTTTTATAGCTGGGTAATATTCCATTGATGAATGTATTACAGTTTGTTATCTATTCACCTTTTGAGGACATCTTGGTTGCTTTCAGTTTGGGAAAATTATGAACAGAGCTGCTATAAACATTTGTGTGCAGGTTTTTGTGTGGACATAAGTTTTCAGCTCATTTGGGTAGATAACAAGGAGTGTGATTGTTAGGTGCTCTGGTAAGACTATGTTTATTTTAGACTTGTAAGAAACTGCCAGGCTCTCTTCCAAAGTGGCTGTACCATTTCACATTCCTACCAGCAATGAATGAGATTTCCTGTTGTTCCACATCCCTGCCACCATTAGGTATTATCAGTTTTGGTTTTTTTTTTTTTATATTTCAGCCATCTAATAGGTATATCGTAGTATCTCATTGTTTTGATTTGCAATTACCTAATGACATATGATGTTGAGCATCTTTCCGTGTACTTATTTGCTATCTGTGTATTTTCTTTGGTGAGGTGTCTGAGATCTTTTACTCATTTTTTAATTAGGTTGTTTATTATTGTTGAGTTTTAAGAATTCTTTGTATATTTTGGATACTAGTCTCTAATCAGATATGCATTTTGTAAATATCTTCTCCCAGTCTGTGGCTTGTCTTTCCAATCTCTAAAATCAACGAACCTTTCATACTGGTACAGTTTGGTGCCACTGCCTTGATTTATGCTAAGACACCAGAAGTTTCACCCACCGTTGTTTAATATCAGTGCAAATTTCAACCCAGAGGAAAGGCAAATAGCATCTTGGTATTATTATAAAGATAGTTTTAATTTTGTGGGCGTCCCTGGAAGGGTCTCAGAGATCCCCAGGGACCATGGATGACACTTTGAGAGCCACTGGCCTAGAGCAAACAAATACAACCCATACTATTTAGTTCAAGCCTTGGAAAGACCAAATAGAATGAGAAATCTCTGCTTCCCAAATGTGAAATGTTAATTTAGTTTTCTGCAAAAAATGATTTAGAAGGCACAGAAGAAATATTATGCACTGAAGCCAGTGTTCTAATTCACTGGGCAGAGTCAATTTTGTTTAGATTTTTTTCCCCCAGTGGTTCTTGGCAGGATATCATTCTTATTTTTCAAGATATATATATATATATGTGTGTGTGTATATATATATATATATATATATATGTGTGTGTGTGTGTGTGTATATATATATATATATATAGTGTGTGTGTGTGTGTATGTGTATAAATATATCACCTAAAGTTTGTGAGCCACTGAATGTCTCTTAATGGCCAAAAAACTGGTAGATGATGCCCAGTAATGGGCTTATAGTATATTTGTATATATAGACAGTATATGGAGTCCTCAACTTTTTACTTTCTTTTCCCAATCCTCCACCCGTGTACAAGCACAGAAATGGGGGAAGAACCGTAGTTTTGCAAACCAGACAGACCTGGATTTGAGTCTTGGCTATGTAATCTTATTTAACTTCTCTGAGCCTTTTGTTCTCCATCTGTAAAAGGGAAATGATATCATTGCCAAGGCTGTGAAGATTATATAAGACAATATATGTGAAGGGTCTAGAACCTCATAGGTATCACTCAAGTAACCAACATCATCATCAAAATCATCCCTTCCATTTTTAACAGATTCACAGTCTACTATTTTCTGGCCCAGGTAATTATGCTTTAGCATGAGTTTACTGGAGAAAATACTAACGAGACTTAGTGCATCTCTCTAGGAATACTATGTTTTCACAGGGACCAAAACCAAAGAAATAAATCCAATATTGTCAACCCCTAGCAGAGGGACTAAATATGTGAATGAATATGAGAAGCAGCTAGAACAGAACCTAAGGATGGGACCCGAGGAGGTGTGATGTGCAGCTGATGAGGTGGCTGGGACCCATTCCAAAGGCAAAGGTCTAGTAATGGTCAAAAGTTAAGGGTGAAGGCAAATCATGGGGTGTGTTCCAGAAACAGTGGGAGTGGCAAATCGGTAGTGAGCCATCAGGGAAATGCCATGGGGATGTATGTGCCCACACAGAACTCCCATGGACAAGATTCGTTGCATCTACCCTTCGTCCAGAAGCACTTTAATGCTGCTTTTGGCAAGCATGACAAATCAAGAAACAGCTGGCGGAGGAGGTATTTTTAGAGCAGAGGAGATCTTGACACCCTTGAAATTCAGAGTTTGGGTTCTGAAGCCATGCTTCCTGTGCTTTGAATCCTAGCTCCTCTGCTTGCATTGTGTGACTTAGGGCAATCACATAAGGCAGCTCTGCCTCCATCTTCTCATCTGTAAAATAGAATAGGTGTTGTTTTGAGGCCATTGCTTCATGTACAGCACCCAGAACAGTACCTGGCATGAGGTAAGGGCTCAACAAATCTCAGCTTTTATCATTCATCTGCCACCCAAGTTGCTCACTCATCTGACCAACACTGGGTACAGCTGTGTGAATCTTCTGTGCGTTTACCTGTAGGCCTGTCTCCCTTAGATGCCATGATGCTTTTGGTGAAGTGATACATTTCACTTATGCTCCCATATCTATTTCCAAGTTAATGCAGGGCCAGGATTACCAGTAAATATACCCACAGCATGATGTTATTTATGGAGACTGCAGACCCTCCACCAATGACCACAGCTTCAGGCCATTGAGTTTTAAAAGCTTTTCACTCTAAGAATAACTTATTGTTTTACTCTTTTCAGATATAAAGTGTGATGATTGTAGAAAACTTAGAAGGTAAGGAAATGTAAATCACCCGTAATCCCAGAGTTAGCATTGGGATTTTGTTTTGATGAATTTCCTTCTAATCATATTTGCTCCCATACCTAGAAAGCTAAGTTCTTTCAGTCATAAAGTGCAACAACTGATGGAGAAGGCATAGATCAAGTCTTTATCAATTAATAAGCTAATTTTTAGTCAACTCAGTTCTAATTGTTGAGGTTTTTAAGTGGTAAGAATCTTTGATGCATTTAAGGGCACAGGAGGTAAAGAATGAAGCCGTTCAGTCACAATGCAGTTATTCATTCAATAAACATTTATTACTTACCTGCTATGTGGCTTGGCACTACTGAGCCCTGGTGATAGAGAAATGAAAAACAAGCAAAACCCCAACAGTCGACTCCCTTGTTTATTGCAGCATTGTTTTTAGTAGGAAAAAATGACATTTATTACCAACCCTAAATGGTCATCAGTAAATTATGGCACAGCCCTCCAATAGAGCTCTTTTTTAAAAAAATTATTTATTTATTTATTTTTGGCTGCATCCGGTCTTCATTGCTGCACACGGGCTTTCTCTAGTTGTGGCGAGCAGGGGGGCTACTCTTCGTTGTGGTGCGCAGGCTTCTCATTGTGGTGGCTTCTCTTGTTGCAGAGCACGGGCTCTGGGTGCACGGGCTCTGGGCGCGCGGGCTTCAGTAGTTGCGACACATGGGCTCAGTAGTTGTGGCTCGCGGGCTCTAGAGTGCAGGCTCAGTAGTTGTGGCACACGGGCTTAGTTGCTCCGCGGCATGTGGGATCTTCCCGGACCAGGGCTTGAACCCGTGTCCCCTGCATTGGCTGGCGGATTCTTAACTACTGTGCCACCAGGGAAGTCCCCAGTAGAGTTCTTTAAAAGAATAAAGTAACAGGGAAGGTAGAGTAGATATACTTCTCCTTATTCTTTCCACTAAGTATAACTGGAAACACTGGACACTGTATAGAAAACAAAAGAAGACTCTGAAAGGTGGACAAAAGGCAGAATGGCTAGGGACTTCGGGACCTGAAAAACAATATGGCGGTGAGTTTCTTGGATTTTCTTTTTTTCCTCATACACCCCAGACTTGGAGCTGAAGAAAGCCTGCAACCCGGAAATGCCAATAGGAGCAGACAAGGAAACCTCAACAAAAGCCTGCTGTCTCTATCCAAAGGATTGGAAAAGGAGCAGCCCAGCAAGACAGAAAAATTTTAGACAATGCTGTGAGCTGTATTCATATGTTGAAACCCTAACCCCCAATGTGTTAATATTTGGAGATGAGGCCTTTGGGAGGGAATTAAGGTTAGATGAAGTCATGAAGGTGGGGCCCTCATGATGGGATTACTGGTTTTATAAGAAGAAGAGCGAATGAGAGATTGCTTGCTCTCTGCCATGTGAGGACATAGCAAGAGATGGCCTTCTGCAACACAAGGAGAGAGCCCTCACCAGACACTGACCCTGTTGTACTTAGACCTTGGACTTCCAGTCTCCAGAACTGTGGGAAAATAAATTTTGGTTAAGTCATCCAGTCTATGGTATATCTTTTGTTATAGCAGCCCAATCAGACTAAAGCAGATTTTGGTATGGAGAAGTTGGGTGCTGCTGTAACAAACACCTGTGTGTGTAGAAGCAGCTTTGGAACTGGGTAATGGGTAAAGGCTGGAAGAGTTTTGAGGTGCATGCTAGAAATATAGATGTTAAAAGTGATTTTGGTGAGATCTGGGACAGAAATGAGAACAGGTGTTTGGAAACTTAAGGAAAGGTGATCCTTGTTATAATTTGGCAGAGAACTTAGCTGAACTGTGTTCTAGTGTTTTGTGGAAGGTAGGACTTGTGAATGATAAAATTGGATACTTAGCTGAGATTTCTAAGGAAACTATTGAAGGAAAAGCTTGGTTCCTCCTGAATACTTACAGTGAAATGTGGAAGGGGAGAGATGAATTGAAGAAGGAATTATTAAGCAAAAAGGAACCAGATGGGACTTCCCTGGTGTTGCAGTGGTTAAGAATCCACCTGCCAATGCAGGGAACACGAGTTCGAGCCCTGGTCCGGGAAGATCTCACATGTTGTGGAGCAACTAAGCCCACGTGCCACAACTACTGAGCCTGAGTTCTAGAGCCTGTGAGCCACAACTACTGAGCCCACGTGCAACAACTACGGAAGCCCGCGTGCCTACAGCCCGTGCTCCGCAACAAGAGAAGCCACTGCAATGAGAAGCCCGCGCACCGCAACAAGGAGTAGCCCCTGCTCGCCGCAACTAGAGAAAAACTGCATGCAGCAACGAAGACCCAATGCAGCCAAAAATAAAAAATAAATTAAAATACATTAAAAAAAAAAAAAAGACTGAGGGTCCCCAGAATTACAGTTTGTGATCTCACAGAGCTCAAGAGTGGAGGGTGGGAGAGGAGAATGGAGAGGTTGGCAGGGGCCAACTACACACTCTAATCACCTGGAGGGAAGGGGGGTTAAAAGTACCAACTAGCATCATTCTTAGAGATCCAGAATTCAGCTCATCTATAGCAAGGGCACCCCTGTGCTTCCAGATGGTGGGGGCTGGTACACAGGCTCTGCTTGGGTCTCCGATAGCTCCCACATCCAGCCCTGGCTGAAATTATGGCTACATTAACAACAACAAGAAAGTCATTGCTTAGAGATACATACAGAAGTATTTACAGATGGGACAGGTTACGAAGAGTATTGAATTCCATGCTAACAGGTTTGCTTTATGTTTTGAAGGCAAAGGACATCTATCGAAGGATTTCAAGTAGAAGTGGTTACAAGATCAGATTTGTAATTTTGGAATGCCATTGAGCTTTGTCCCAGTAATGTCCTTTATAGCAAAAGAAAGTCCTGAATCACAGGTTGCATTCTGTTGTTACATCTCTTTAGCTACCCTAAATCTGAAATGCTTCCTCAGTGCTTTCATTGTCTCTCATGAACTTGACATTTTTGAAGGATCTGGCCTGTTATTTTGCAGAATGTCTCTTGAGTTGGGTTTGTGTGATGTTTATTCATGATGATATTCAGGTTATATGTTTTGACAGAACTACCCCAGAAGTAATGCTGTGTCCTTCTTAGTGCTTGATATCAGATGATGTGCACATTAATTGTGCTGCTAATTTAGATCACTTGGTTAGGGTGGTGCCTGTCAATATCTTCATTGGAAAGTTCTTATTTTTCCTTTTGTAATTTGTAAATTCATTCTTTCTTGTGGAGAGAGATTTTGAGACAATTGTAAATAAGCTGTTATTCCTCAAATGTTTACCCTTTAGTAAAAATTAATGATTCTTGCTTGAATCAGTTATTACTATGATGGTTGCCAAATGGCAGTTTTCTACTTCCAACATTCCTCCCATACTTACTGGTTAGTTTTTTTCTGTAAGGCAGAAATTTCCCTTCTCCTCCATTTATTTATTTAAACACACACACACACAGATTCATATATTCTTATTTTATTCAATGAATCCCTCAAATTTTTTTTTAAATAGCTCTCTAGAACATTTTTTTGTTTTGTCTTTTATTGGTCTTTTCCCCCCTTTTTTTGTGCTTTTTTTCTATTGAAGTATAGTTTATTTACAATGTTGTGTTTCAGTTTTACAGCAAAGTGATTCATTTATACACACACACACATATATATTCTTTTTCAGATTCTTTTTCCTTATAGGTTATTATGAAATACTAAGTATAGTTCTCTGTGCTATACAATAGGTCCTTGGTGATTATCTATTTCATATATAGTAGTGTGTATATGTTAATTTCAAACTCCTAATTTATCCTTCCCCTCCTTTCCCCTTTGGCAACCATAAGTTTATTTTCTATGTCTCTGTGTCTATTTCTGTTTTGTATACAAGTTAATTTGTATCTTTTTTTTTTTTAGATTCCACATATAAGCAATATCATATGATATTTGTCTTTCTCTGACTTACTCCTCTTAGTATGATAATCTCTAGGTCCATCCATGTTGCTGCAAATGGCATTATTTCATTCTTTTTTATGGCTGAGTAGTATTCCATTGTGTATATATATACCACATCTTCTTTGTTTTTTTTTTTTACGTTATTTATTTAACTTTTATTTTAACATCTTTATTGGAGTATAATTGCTTTACAATGGTGTGTTAGTTTCTGCTTTATAACAGAGTGAATCAGGTATACATATACATATGTCCCCATATCTCTTCCCTCGTGCATCTCCCTCCCTCCCACCCTCCCTATCCCATCCCTCTAGGCGGTCACAAAGCACCAAGCTGATCTCCCTGTGCTATGCGGCTGCTTCCCACTAGCTATCTATTTTACGTTTGGTAGTGTATATATGTCCATGCCACTGTCTCACTTTGTCCCAGATTACCCTTCCCTCTCCCCATACCCTCAAGTCCATTCTCTAGTAGGTCTGCATCTTTATTCCCGTCTTGCCCCTACGTTCTTCTGATAATTTTTTTTTCTTTTTTTTTTCCTTAGATTCCATATATATGTGTTAGCATACGGTATTTGTTTTTCTCTTTCTGACTTACTTCACTCTGTATGACAGTCTCTAGGTCCATCCGCCTCACTACAAATAACTCACTTTTGTTCCTATTTATGGCTGAGTAATATTCTATTGTATGTATGTGCCACATCTTCTTTATCCATTCATCTGTTGATGGACACTTAGTTTGCTTTCATGTCCTGGCTATTGTAAAAAGAGCTGCAGTGAACATTTTGGTACATGACTCTTTTTTTTTTTTAATTTTATTTATTTATTTTTGGCTGTTCTGGGTCTTCGTTTCTGTGCGAGGGCTTTCTCTAGTTGCGGCGAGCCGGGGCCATTCTTCACCGCGGTGCGCGGGCCTCTCACTATCGCGGCCTCTCTTGTTGCGGAGCATAGGCTCCAGACGTGCAGGCTCAGCAGTTGTGGCTCATGGGCCCAGTTGCTCCGTGGCATGTGGGATCTTCCCAGACCAGGGCTCAAACCCGTTTACCCCTGCATTGGCAGGCAGATTCTCAACCACCGCGCCACCAGGGAAGCCCCGACTCTTTTTGAATTATGGTTTTCTCAGGGTATATGCCCAGTAGTGGGATTGCTGGGTCATTCTGTTTTTAGTTTTTTATGGAACCTCCATACTGTTCTCCATAGTGGCTGTATCAATTTACATTCCCACCAACAGTGCAAGAGGGTTCCCTTTTCTCCACACCCTCTCCAGCATATATTGTTTGTAGATTTTTTGATGATGGCCATTCTGACCAGTGTGAGATGATATCTCATTGTAGTTTTTATTTGCATTTCTCTAATGATTAATGATGTTGAGCATTCTTTCATGTGTTTGTTGGCAATCTGTATATCTTCTTTGAAGAAATGTCTATTTAGGTCTTTTGACCATTTTTGGATTGGGTTGTTTGTTTTTTTGATATTGAGCTGCATGAGTTGCTTGTATGTTTTGGAGATTAATCCTTTGTCGGTTGCTTCATTTGCAAATATTTTCTCCCATTCTGAGGGTTGTCTTTTCGTCTTGTTTATGGTTTCCTTTGCTGTGCAAAAGCTTTTAAGTTTCATTAGGTCCCATTTGTTTATTTTTGTTTTTATTTCCATTTCTCTAGGAGATGGATCAAAAAAGATCTTGCTGTGATTTATGTCAAAGAGTGTTCTTCCTATGTTTTCCTTTAAGAGTTTTATAGTGTTCAGTCTTACATTTAGGTCTCTAATCCATTTTGAGTTTATTTTTGTGTATGGTGTTAGGGAGTGTTCTAATTTCATTCTTTTACATGCAGCTGTCCAGTTTTCCCAGCACCACTTATTGAAGAGGTTGTCTTTTCTCCACTGTATATTCTTGCCTCCTTTATCAAAGATAAGGTGACCATATGTGCATGGGTTTATCTCTGGGCTTTCTATCCTGTTCCATTGATCTATATTTCTGTTTTTGTGCCAGTACCATACTGTCTTTCTGACTGTAGCTTTGTAGTATAGTCTGAAGTCAGGGAGCCTGATTCCTCCAGCTCCGTTTTTCTTTCTCAAGATTGCTTTGGCTATTCGGGGTCTTTTGTGTTTCCATACAAATTGTGAAATTTTTTGTTCTAGTTCTGTACCACGTCTTCTTTATCCATTCATCTATCAATGGACATTTAGGTTGCTTCCATGTCTTGGCTATTGTAAATAGTGCTGTAATGAACATTGGGGTGCGTGTATCTTTTTGAACTATGGTTTTCTTTGGATATATGCCTAGGAGTGGGATTGCAGGATCATATGGTAGCTCTATTTTTAGTTTTTTACGGAACCTCCTTATTGCTCTCCATAGTGGCTGCACGAATTTACATTCCCACCAAGAGTGTAGGAGTGAGTCCCTTGACTTTTAATCTTTCTGCCTCATGTTTTAGGTCTTTCTCTTATAAACAGCACATTGCTAGACTTTTTTTTCTTTTCCACACTAACTTTATAACCTTTAAACAGTGAGTTTTATTCCTTTATATGAATTGTAAAAGTAGTATACATGGATTTATTTCTATAAAAAAAAGATGTAGATCTACACATACTGATGTAGAAAAATGTCTAAGATATAGTTTTAAGGAAAGAAAACAAATTGCAGAGAAGTATATACAGTATGAGCCCATCTGTTGGTGGAAAGAGTATTTGTATGCATATTTCCATAGTCATGAACATTTCTGGAAGGTTATACAAGAAGGAGGTTAACATTGGTTACTTGTAAGAAGCTGGACTGGGGGTGGGGGGTGGGTCTACTCATAGTCTGATATATTAGTTAAATTTTAGCTTCTGTGAACAGGTATTCTTTTCTAATTGAAAGGCCCAACTTCTGCCAACTAGAAGCTCACAACATAGGACAGAGACTCAGGAACACTTGCACTGCATATTACTGAGGCAGTTAGAGGAAAGCCCAGGTGGGGCGCTATAAGAACAGGCCAGATGTGGGGCCGGGCGGGGTGGGGGGGTGTTGTGGCTGTAGAAGAAGACATCTGAGTGCAGCTCTGAAGTGGGGCGTCTTGGCTTCATGGAAAGATTGTATGCACTGGAATCAAGCAGCCCTGGATCTGAATCTTTGTTTTAGCTACTCATTAGCTGTGTGACTTTCAGCAAATTCTGCAAGTCCCAAGGGATTGTTGGGAGGATTAGAAATGATAAAATGTGCATTCAACAGCAACATAGTGCCAGTGTCAACATTCCATGCATTTTTGAAGAACGCATAGGTGTTAAGCAAGAGGAAAGATGGCCTTTCCCTCTTGATCACCCTTTCCTATTCAGAGGAATAGCACGTGGTTTACTGGGTCCAAGCTTTGGGTGCTGGCCTGGGGGAGTGAAGGGCAGCACGGGTACAGCCTTGAATTCCATGCTAAAGAGTCTGGTTTGTATTTTGAAGGCAAGGGGAATCTACTGAAGGATTTTAAGTAGAAATGGTTCCAAGATCATATTTGTAATTTTGGAAGGTCATTGGCAACATATTGAGGGGAGAGGGGCTAAAAGTCCAATGGGATTGCTGCAGTAATCCAGAAGGAAGATGGAGACCTGAGCTAAAGCGCTTGGCTATGGAGGTGGACTCCTTAAGACCTTATCACCTATTGGATGTGAGAGCGGAGAAGAAGGAAGATGTCCAAATAACTTTGTCTTAAGCATGGTTTATATGGTGGTAGGTGCAAGTTGACAGGTGGAGAAGTCGATCTGGAGGAAAGAAGAGTCCAGCTTTAGGCATGTTGAGTTTAAGGTGTCTGGAACGTAGAAGCCAATGGATATGTGAGTCTGGAACTCAGAAGGAAAAGTCTGTGCTGGAATTAAACCCTACTCTGTTAGTGCAAGAGAGGATGGATGGCCAGAAACGCAGTGATTATTTTGGGTAATGATCAAGCACAATAGGGTAACGACTTGGTGGATTACTTGGTCTTAGGGTTCTAAATAGAAGGTTGATTAAAAGTTGCATTAACAACCATCAAGGCCTAAGGATGACACCGGGAGGCTAGTGCTGTTAAAATAACCAAGTAATATTAGATGTCTCCAGCAAAAACCTCAATTGTTTATGCTTCTGAGGGGAGCTATTTATATGACAAGTGTTGAAACACATTTGGCAAGTGGTAGACTTCACCTGAAGATGACAGGTTATGTTATTTCTTTTGATTAGAGATCTATAGATATGGATTGGAGAGTAGCTGATAAAGCCTATTAAATCAGACGAATCCTGAGCAAAATATTTGGAAGTCCATGTCCAAAACTTTGGGTATGGTTCATTGTGGTTCATAGCAGCATCCATATGAGGATAATTAGGAAAAATGATCAGAGTGGCATTAAAGAAAAATGAAGAATCCAGAATGTTGCCTTCACAGCAGGTACACTGTGTAACTGATAGGGTAACTTAAGGTTGTTGCTGTGGGTGAGGCCTCCCATGGAGATTTTCAACCTGGGCCCTAGGTGAGGGACTCCACAGTCCACAGAACCTTACGGATGGTTTGCAAAGTATTATGTGAATATGTGTAAGTGTGCATTTTCTGGGGAGAAAGGCCCCAAACCAGTACTACAGCAATTAATCCTTTTCTTTCTCTGACTTCCCTCTTCTTTTATTGATTTCCCATGTTTTTTTCTTTCTTGTCCGTGCCTTGGGTTTAACAGACTACAGAAGGAATTTGCTTACCCCATTGTCTAGCCCTGTTCATCCCATATATGGTTGAAATGACTGCTGACTCTTGGTCTAGAATAGCTATTTCAAGCACCCCACCTTTTTTTCTTTAAATATGTATAATAGAACCTCCTCCGAATTTTTTGTTTTATCTAACAAAATCTTGCAGGGAGACCAGTTTAGGAAACTGATTTTTTTTTTTTTTAAATAGCAGCTCTAGGGACTTCCCTGGTGGCGCAGTCGTTAAGAATCCACCTGCCAATGTGGGCAACACGGGTTCAAGCCCTAGTCCGGGAAGATCCCACATGCTGTGGAGCAACTAAGCCCATGCGCCACAACTACTGAGCCTGAGCTCTAGAGCCCGTGCTCTGCAACAAGAGAAGCCACCGCAATGAGAAAGCCGCGCACTGCAATGAAGAGTAGCCCCCGCTCGCCACAACTAGAGAAAGCCCGTGCGCAGCAACGAAGACCCAATGCAGCCAAAAATAAATAAATAAATTAATTAATTAAAAAAATATATGTACCCAAGTGGGAAAGCCTGATCCTACCCACCAGGCCATCCCATAGATGTATATTTGAGGTATATTTTATTTTATTTTACTTTTTATTTTTTTTTAACATCTTTATTGGAGTATAATTGCTTTACTTGAGGTATATTTTAAAACCACCGGTGTAAAGCAGGGCATTGGGGTGGAGATCAAGAGATCAACTCCATTAGCGTCCCTACAGGGGAGTAGCGTCACCCAAGGTGCCAGGAAGCACACAATAAGTATATTTCTGGCTTAAAAGATTATCCCAGTGGGGTGGCTCTGGAGGAGGGAAAGGAAGCCAACTCTGGCCTGTCCTGGTTAGTTGAGCTGTAGAGGGTAATGTGAGTGAAACTGATGTTGCAGGCCTGATATCTTCAACGGCTCGATTTCATGCCTACGAGGCACACCCCAGGTTGCAGCTATTCTCTGCAGAGTGGGCTACTTGTGAGAGACTTCGAGTAGGAGAGTTTAGAGGGCTACATGCAAATCCATCTCTAATACTGGAAAATAAAAACCACTTAAACTGCAAAATGGCGCATATGATTTGTCAGTTATAAAAAGAGGATTTTTTTTTGTATGTATGCATCTTCACATAGCTACTGGATATTTAAGAAATCATTAGAAAGTCATGTCAAATAAAGTCATTAGTCCCTGTTCCATCTTAACCTTTTATTGACTGTCCATAATGAGGACATAGTTATCCTTAGGTGGCTTCATCCTCTTCTTGGGACAATGGTGGGGCCAAGCAGGCAGTCTTGAAGATTTTAAGGTAGTTGTGGCCACTCCTACCAAGAGTAGAAGTGCCTGACACGCCCATGGCCCCATAAGGCCACTTCCTTCCCCAGCCCTAGGTGAGGCCAGTTCCTGCGATTCCCCATCTAGTTTTTTTGATGGATTCCATTGCACACTTGGCCAATGTTTTCTAACCAGCTGGGCTCAGCTCTGAAGCTCCCCTCATTTATTGCTTTTATCCCCCAATAAGAGCTGTACTCCCTCCTCTATCCGGGGATTCTTTACCTGCCTTACTTGCTCCACCTTCCTCCTTGCTGCTGCTTCCCCCCTGCCACCTTGCTGCTGTCCCCAGGCAGACGTCCTCACTCCCCTGTAGGAGCAGAAACAGCAGAGAGAATCACTTGGAGAGGCCATGCCTTTATTCCAGTGACGATGCCACTGCCCAGCGATTTGTTTGTAACTCTTCTTTTAAAGCCAATGTCATGTTATTTTAAACATCTTCAGTGACTATATTCCAGGGATTGACTTTTCAAATGGCCAGACGTGATTCAGGGTCATGCACAATAGCAAAGACCATGATCAAACATGGCACCACTGTTTGTGTCACCAAAGTAATAAGATTTGATTTTTCTCTTGTAACTTGTAATCTGGGCCAAAAAGAAATTCCACTAGACTATAACCGTGAGGGCAGAGGCTGTGTTTGCTCTGCTCATCACTTGATGCTCAGCTTGAAGACTGTAGGCACTTCAATAATATTTGTTGGGGGAATTCCCTGGCAGTCCAGTGCCTGGGACTCTGAGCTTCCATGGCAGTGGGCATGGGTTCGATCCCTGGTCAGGGAATTAAGATCCTGAAAGCCGCACAGTGAGGCAAAAAAAAAAGAGGTCATTTAAATAATATTTGTTGAGTGAATGAGTAGGACGTCCAAAAATGTCTGGAGCAGAAGCAGCATCCTTTGAACAAGCAGATGATCTCTCGTGACACCAGCCATCTGAGCACCCCACTGGCTGAGCACAGAAATCCTGATCGTGTGTTCTCCTCCCCTTATTCCTCTCTGCTCATGTGGAGATACACTGCCAATGAGTTGCAAGCCCAGAGAGTTAGTAACAATTAAATCAGGAATGTAAACCTTGGGATTATCTACATGTTGAAGCCATGTGTGCAGATGTTGTTCCCAAGGGAACTGCTGCAGAGGCTGCTGGTCAGTACCACGTGTCTAAGCCTTTCCATGATAAATCGTTATTACCAGAAATCTTTACAAAATGTTTTCAAGTACAGCTCAGTGCTTTAGATAGATTCATTTTTCTCTTCATGTGGTAGAATCACATCTGGACATTAGTTAGATATATTTCATCTAAAAATAGCATTTATCCAATTTACTGTCACTTGAGAGAAAGCTTCTTTTTTCCCTTTTTTAAGGCAGACTCCACTTATAATTCTCTGCAGTCTAACATGGCTCGCTGCCATTTAATATATTTAAAAAAAATAAAGGTATCAGGTTGTGTGTGTGTGAGTGTATAAATGGAAGTACATTGAATCATGGTTTTTATAGACTGAAAAAATAAATATAACTGCCTTCTCATTGCTCTTTTCTTCATTTTTTCTTTAAAGTCATCAGTGATCTTCCTGGTTATGTTGTTAAGCCCTAAACTCAGCACTGGTATGAACTCCATCAGACTCTCCTGAGTACTTATGTCAGGGCCACAGGACGTGACTTGGGGGCTTTTTGTTTGTTTCCTCTTAGACTGTCTTCTTATCAGTGATCGTGTCCTCTCGTCAGTCAACCATTTGGGTTTTAGGAAGAAAGGTGGAGAGAAACGAGAAAGGAGTGCAGAATAAGAGATGAAGGAAAAAAGAGTAGCGGGGTTCAAGCACCAGGCTTGTGGCACCCTTTGGAACAGTTTGCACACATTTGAAGGCAGAAACTGGAATTAAATCTGACTAAAGAAAAATCGGCACACCGCTGCTTCTACCTGAGGCACTGATGTTAAGTAAATCAGAGTTGGCTCTGAAGGGACTTGTTGTAAATAAGGAAGCACTTACCAGTCAGTCCCAATCTCACATTAGTCAAGGCCCTTGGTGGTTCTGTAAGTATTTATCTTCAGGGACAGTGCTTAGACCTTTCTTGCCTTGTGACACTTGTCTTGTCCCCCTAAAGAGAACTCTGGCTTTTGCCCTTTTTCTCTAAAGGCACATCCCCCGCACCCACACCCCTTACCAATGGGATCATTATTGTTGTCAGTGTGATGGGATGATTTCTGTTTTCCTTTTCAGTGCACCTTCCAACCAGAGTTAATGGGTCTGACCCGTCACTGTTATGCTGTGTTGTCCCTCGAATGTCAGGGTGGCTTCCTTGGCCCTCGTTAGTAGGACCTGAGCTTGGAAGGGAAGGGTTTGACTGACTCCTTCCACATCCCCTACCCTTCTCATTTGTGACCTCCCATAGGGGTTTGTGAAATGGCAGGGAGGTGTCAGGGCCACAGCCTGAGCTGTGGAATTGAGTGACATTGGCTGAGCTGAGTGGCGATTTAACCCAGGACCTTGATATTGTTGGTACCATGCAAGCGTGGAAATGACTTGCCCACTGGGATGAGCTTAAACACATCTGCTCAGATTTTCTTCCAGTGCATTAACACAGGGGCCTTCTAATTCCTAAGCATATCCAGGCTAGAAAACTTCTGCAGCATCCACCCTGAGATTGGAACTGTTGAGCCATTTTCATTTTGTGAAGTATTTTTATAGATTTTTTCCTTCGGATACATCTTGGCATAAATGAAACAACAGACTTAACATTTTAAGAGGAGACTCTCATTTGCCTTCAGTTAGTTGCAACCTTCATTTCTCAGCTATAAAGATTGAACAGATATGTGAGTATCATGGGTGGAATGAAATTAATTTTTACCACCCACAATAGTTCATTAGTGAAATAAGGAATGTATTTAATGGATCTGTGCTTGGTGTGCCTAAAATTATTTCACCATAATGAAAGGTCTTGAAAGACTAAGAAAAAGTATGATGACAATTAAATTGCCTATCTGAACAGTATTACTGTAGAGAAGGAAAACAGAGTCTTAAAATAGCTCACTGTAGAGTTGAAAAAGATGGAGCAATCCATAAAGGAAGCACAAAGATGTTGCAAATAAAATGAGAATCTTTTAAAAAAATACCAACACGGTTCTTGTTCTTTCCTGGCATGGCGTCCCAGATTTTCAGGACCTTTCATGCTTCCATTTCATTTTCATGGGGGGTGTGACTTCAGTTTGATTTCCTAAGCGAGCTCTATTTCTCTGCTTTAAAAGGTAAACCTCCATTCTTCCCAAATGTACAAAAACAAACAAGCAAAAAACCAAAACCAGATGTACAGTAAAGCTTTGTATTCTTCATGGTTGGAAACCTACTAATTAAGAATTTGACACTCCCGATGAAAAAAGGCCAACAGGGCAGAAAGACAACAGGAGGGAATATTTAACAAACTTTCCCTCAGCCCTTGAATAGCGCCCTTCCTATATAATATCAGAGGTAGAAGGGGATCTTAGCAGCTGGACCAAATAGTCCAACACCTTCTTTTACAGATAAAGAAAATGAAGCATAGAGAGGGCAAGCGATTTGCCCAAGGGCACACAGCCAATTAGCGGTCAAATAAGTAGAGAATACAGTTCAGTGCCTTCCCTCACAATAGCACCCAAACGCCAATCATCACTTATTTACTTTGATAAAGGCATGCCAGCACTTCAGCACGTATCCATTTTTATAGCTATTAGTCTTTATTAATGCATCTAATTAAAAGGAATAAAATTCCTTTGAAATGTCCTCTAATGCAGACTTTTCACAGATCCTATTGCAATACTTTTCACAGATCCTATTGCAAAGTCCTTTGCGCTCCATCCCAAGCCCTGGTGAGTGCGGTTAGAAGGTTTTCCTGCAGATCCTACCGCAAGCCAGTGGGTAACAGGCGTCCTTTGGTTTGTTAGGTCAAAGAATGGTGACCCTCCTCAGAGTGAGGACGTTCTGGAATCATCTTAGTCCCATGAGGCTGGTTTGTCTAGGTCTTACCTCCCTCTGCTCCTCTTGACTCTGCAAGAAGAAATCGAGGAATAAAACCCAAATTTCTTTCTCGTTATCTGGTAACATTGCGCCTACACCACTGTTTCACGTTTCTGGTTTTCCAGCTGCTTGTGTTTTTATTGTCTGAACTTAAAAATAATTTTAATGACAGATAGTCGTATTCTGGAAGATCAAGAGAAGGGTGGGTGTGAAGTCTAGAATTCAGTGTGTGTCTTGTCATTTTGTTCTAATAATTCAGTGCTTAACTCTGTGCTGGGCATTTGGTATGCAGGGGGCAGGAATAAAAAAAAAAAAGATATGAGGGTCCCCATACTCAAAGAATTGTTAGTCTGGGGGAAACAAAATAAACAACTGGAAATTATAGGTGGGTTACCGATAATAAAATAACCCTTACCGCTGGCCCTGGTAACTTCGTAGAGCGAGCTGCATTAGTCTCTTCTTTCTGCCTGTCTGTGGCAGTCCCTCTTCCTTCATCACCCAGGGGGAGAGAGGGGCTAACACGGCTGGAACTAGGGTGAGGCAAGTGAGGCCTTGCCTTGGGCACACAATTTAAGGGGGTACCAAAAATCCAGCAGCCAAGATTTTATTTTATTTATTTTTAAATGATCTGTCATGACCATTAGTTTCTCTATGGTCATGACTTAAAAAAAATCTTTTTTTATTATTTTTATTTTTGGCTGCATTGGGTCTTCATTGCTGTGCGTGCTCTTTCTCTAGTTGCGGTGAGCAGGGGCTACTCTTCATTGTGGTGCGTGGGTTTCTCATTGCGGTGGCTTCTCTTGTTGCGGAGCACGGGCTCTAGGCGTGTGGGCTTCAGTAGTTGCAGTACGGGGGCTCAGTAGATGCAGCACGCGGGCCCTAGAGCATGCAGGCTTCAGTAGTTACGGTCCATGGGCTCAGTAGTTGCGGCATGTGGGCTCTAGGGAGCGCAGGCTCAGTAGTTGTGGTGCACGGGCTTAGTTGTTCCGCGGCATGTGGTATCTTCCCAGGCTTAGTTGTTCTGCGGCATGTGGATTGAACCCATGTCCCCTGTGTTGGCAGGCAGATTCTTAACCACTGCCTGAAGTCCCAAGCAGTCAAGATTTTAAATAGTGCATTAAAATCCAAATTAATGCAAAAACACCCATGAACAAAATATCAGTATTCAAATAGAGGATAAGTACTACTGATTTTTCCTTTTTACCTCAGGCTCTAATATAGTTTGGCATGGCTTTTGGAGTTAACATCCAGAAATAATGCAGAGTAAGTGTGTGTGTGTGTGTGTGTGTGTGTGTGTGTGTGTGAGAGAGAGAGTGAGAGAGAGAGAGAGAGAGATGAATCATAAAGCCGGAAGAAACCTTAGTACCCAAAATTTACTCCAGTCAATTTTATAGGCAAGGAAACTGAGAAGTTCAGTGTTTCACCTTAAGCCAATCACAGATATCTTTAAAAATACTAAAGCTCGGGGCTCTTAGCCACCAGTCCTGTGAATACTTACACAATAATGATTTCCAAAGCAGAGGAAAACTCATCTCCCCGCAAAGGAGGCAAGCTCAATAAATTGGTCAAATCAGGGCGTTTTAATGGGCCATAGACATAGAGATAGAGCTTTAAAAATAGCTAAAGATCCCAGAGCACATGCATAGTCTCTCTTTGGATCCTGTGCCTATAAGGATTCCAGAAAAATAAGGCATGGCCTGGAGACCCAGTCACTATCTGATTTTGGATGGCAGTGCTTGCAGGGGGTTGAGGGGTAGAAGAGGTCCTGGTGTCAGGCTCAATTGGTATTCCCCGGGCCCTGGCTATGAGACCCGCCCGGTTTTGGCCATTGGGGCAAATACTCTTTTTCTCATGTACCCCTGCCTTCTTCTTTGGCTCTGTTCACAGGTGACTTTGCTGGCATGGCTTTTCCTCACATTGGCATGGTTTGACCTGAGGTTTGGATTTGTGCTTTCATTCTGATTCAGCCAGAGGAAGCCCTATCAGTGACTCAAGCCAGTTCACTGGAGGGAAATTTGGTTGTTCCAGGTCCATGGCCCAATTCTGGACCAGTCATACAGTCCTCAACCTACAAATAACTGTCAAAATCCCACTTTGACAAGACTTAGAATACAGTCCAGGTACATGGTGGTCATGAAAATTCCTAGTCCTCCTTGCTCCTTCCCCATCCAAGTCTCGGGGGACAAACTATCCTGTACATACAAGGGTTCTGAATACAGCAAGAGTTCTGAAAAACTGATCAGCTCGTCCCTGGCTGCTTGGGACTTTTCCTGGTTTTAGCACTGAACATCCCAAGTCCCAGGCAAACCGGCATAGTTGGTCAGCCTCAGTGACCAGCAGCCAGTGGTCACTAGGCCACACGGTGATCTCAAGAGTCATTAAAGAGGTAGAGCATTTGACCTTTTCTCAAGAATAGGATGGAACCCCACGTGAGTGGAGTAAAGGGGCAGCTGAACTTGCTTTTCAAGTTTGGGCATGGGAACTCTGGTAAAACCTGTCCTTCAGCCTCTGATAAGAATCACCTGCTTTTGGTCAGGGTCTGAGCTGAGGGCTGCACTTCCAAAGCAGTAAGAGTTTATTACTACCCCCATGGAACTTGGGCTGCGGGTCAGAGGTGTCCTGTGAGGATCCTTGAGTAATCGGCAAGCACTGATGCCTATCACCATCAGAATCAGGGCAGAGGGAACGAAGGCAGGAGCTACAGGACCCAAATCTCCAAGGACAGGGTTTCCAGCATGATACACCCTCCTGTGAGGCCAACCACAGAGTATCTCCACAGGCACCAGGCTCATCCTGTCCTTGGCCAAGCCTCTCTCCAGGGGCAGGGCTGATGGAGGTGTGTGAGCCCCTCAACACCTGCAGTCCCGCACCTGAATTTTTAAGAGGCAGCTGAGGACAAGAAGGCAAGAGAAGAAATGAAGGCAAACCCATCAGTTATCGTTTCCCCTTTGGTACACTTGTGTGTGCACATACACACTCTCTCTCCAGCCTGATCAAAGCATGGAGAACTCTTATGGGAGGAATCAGAAATGTGAAGTCCCAAATGAAACCAGAAATGAGAGCAGAGTAAGTGTCTGAGTAGCAAAAGTGGTGTGGGCGCCCAGCAGCTCAGGCAGATTCCCCGTGTTCAGGGTCTCCCTGGGACATGTTCACAGAGTCTGTTGACTCAGGGTATCTTAAAGGCACCACTTAACCTCCAGTGATAACCTCCATCACACTGGACTACACAAAGGCTGCAGAGGTTCCAAAGAGATCACATGCTACAGGAGGGATCTCACAAGAGGGTATGGTTATGGAATGAGTAGCAGGAAAGGATGGGTAAGATGTAGATAGAAAGATTGGGAGGTGTAACAGATGAGGGGCGGACAAAGGCGCCGATCAGAGAGCTGGAAGAGGTTTAAAGAATGTGGGTTGAAGCAGGTAATAGTCTTATCTACTCTTTTTTTTTTTTTAATTAGAGTATAGTTGACTCACAATGTTGTGTTAGTTTCTGCTGTACATCAAAGTGACTCAGTTACACATATACATATATCCATTCTTTTTTAGATTCTTTTCCCACATAGGTCATTACAGAGTATTGAGTAGAGTTCTCTGTGCTATATAGTAGGTCCTTATTAGTTATCTATTTTATATATAGTAGTGTATATATGTCAATCCCAATCTCCCAATTTATCCCTCCCTCCTCCCCTTTCCACCCTGGTAATCATAAGATTGTTTTCTACATCTGTGACTCTATTTCTGTTTTGTATATAAGTTCATTTGTACCATTTTTGTAGATTCCACATATAAGTGATATATGATATCTTTCTCTGTCTGACTTACTTCAGTCAGTATGACAATCTCTGGGTCCATCCATGTTGCTGCAAACAGCATTATTTTGTTCTGTTTTATGGCTGAGTAATATTCCATTGTATATATGTACCACATCTTTTTTATTTAATTAAAAAAATTTATTTTATTTTTTATTTTTGGCTGCGTTGGGTCTTCATTGCTGCACGTGGGCTTTTTCTCTAGTTGCGGAGAGCGGGGGCTACTCTTCGTTGTGGTGCACAGGCTTCTTATTGCAGAGGTTTCTCTTGCTGTGGAGCACAGGCTCTAGGTGCATGGGCTTCAGTAGTTGTGGCACTTGGGCTCAGTAGTTGTGGTTCGCGGGCTCTAGAGCACAGGCTTAGTAGTTGTGGCGCATGGGCTTAGTTGCTCCGCGGCATGTGGGATCTTCCCGGACCAGGGCTTGAACCCGTGTCCCCTGCACTGGCAGGTGGATTCTTAACCACTGCACCACCACGGAAGTCCTGTACCACATCTGCTTTATCCATTCCTCTCTCAATGGACATTTAGGTTGCTTCCATGTCTTGGCTATTGTAAATAGTGCTGCAGTGAACACTGGGGAGCATGTATCTTTTTGAATTATGGTTTTCACCAGGTATATGCCCAGGAGTGGGTTTGCTAGATCATATGGTAGCTCTATTTTTAGTTTTTAAGGAACCTCCATACTGTTCTCCATAGTGGCTGTACCAATTTACATTCCCACCAACAGTGTAGAAGGGTTCACCTTTTCTCCACACCCTCTCCAGCATTTATTGTTTGTAGATTTTTTTGATGATGGCCATTCTGACTGGTGTGAGGTGATACCTCGTTGTAGTTTGATTTGCATTTCTCTAATAATTAGTAACGTTGAACATCTTTTCATGTGCTTTTTGGCCATCTGTATGTCTTTTTTTGGAGAAATGTCTATCTTCTGCTCATTTTTTTGACTGGGTTGTTTGTTTTTTTGATATTGAGCTGCATGAGCTGTTCGTATATCTTGGAGATTAATTCCTTGTTGGTTGCTTCATTTGCAAATATTTTCTCCCATTCTGTGGGTTGTCTTTTCGTTTTGTTTATGGTTTCCTTTGCTGTGCAAAAGCTTTTGAGTTTAATTAGGTCCCATTTGTTTGTTTTTATTTTCATTACTCTAGGAGGTGAATCAAAAAAGATCTTGCTGCGGTTTATGTCAGAGAGTGTTCTGCCTATGTTTTCCTCTAAGAGTTTTATAGTACCCGGCCTTACATTTAAATCTTTAATCCATTTTGAGTTTATTTTTGTGTATGGTGTTAGGGAGTGTTCTAATTTCATTCTTTTACATGTAGCCGTCCAGTTTTCCCAGCACCACTTATTGAAGAGACTGTCTTTTCTCCATTGTATATTCTTGCCTCTTTTGTCACAGATTAGGTGACCACAGGTGCATGGGTTTATCTCTGGACATTCTATCCTGTTCCATTGATCTAGATTTCTTTTTTTGTGCCAGTACCATACTGTTTTGATGGCTGTAGCTTTGTAGTATGGTCTGAAGTCAGGGCGCCTGATTCCTTCACCTCCGTTTTTTTCTCAAGATTGCTTTGGCTACTTGGGTCTTTTGTGTTTCTGTACAAATTGTAAAAATTTTTGTTCTAATTCTGAGAAAAATGCTGTTGGTAATTTGATAGGGATTGCATTGAATCTGTAGATTGCTTTGGGTAGTATAGTCATTTTGATAATATTGGTTTTTCCAGTCCAAGAACTGGTATATCTCTCCATCTGTTTGTGTCATCTTTGATTTCTTTCATCAGTATCTTATAGTTTTCTGAGTACAGGTCTTTTGCCTCCTTAGGTAGGTTTATTCCTAGGTATTTTATTCTTTTTGATGCAGTGGTAAATGGGATTATTTCCTTAATTTCTCCTTTTAATCTTTCATTATTAGTGTATAGGAATGCAAGAGATTTCTGTGTATTAATTTTGTATCCTGCAACTTTACCAAATTCATTGATAAGCTCTAGTAGTTTTCTGATGGCATCTTTAGGATTATCTATGTATAGGAACATGTCCTCTGCAAACAGTGACAGTTTTACTTCTTCTTTTCCAATTTGGATTCCTTTTATTTCTTTTTCTTCTGTGATAGCTGTGGCTAGGACTTCCAAAATTATGTTGAATACAAGTGGCGAGAGTGGACATCCTTGTCTTGTCTCTGATCTTAGAGGAAATGCTTTCAGTTTTTCACCATTGAGAATGATGTTTGCTGTGGGTTTGTCATATATGCCCTTATTATGTTGAGGTATATTCCCTCTATGCCCATTTACTGGATAGTTTTTATCATAAATGGGTGTTGAACTTTGTCAAAAGGTTTTTTCTGCATCTATTGAGATGATCATATGGTTTTTATTCTTCAGTTTATTAATGTGTTGTATCACATTGATTGATTTGCAAATAATGAAGAATCCTTGCATCCCTGGGATAAATCCCACTTGATCACAGTGTATGATCCTTTTAATGTGTTGTTGGATTCAGTTTGCTAGTATTTTGTTGAGGATTTTTGTGTCTATGTTCATCAGTGATATGGGCCTGTAATTTTATTTTTTTGTGGTATCTTTGTCTGGTTTTGGTATCAGGGTGATAGTGGCCTCATAAAATGAGCTTGGGAGTGTTCCTTCCTCTGCAATTTTTTTGGAAGAGTTTCAGAAGGACAGGTGTTAACTCTTCTCTAAGTGTTTGATAGAATTCACCTGTGAAGTCGTCTGGTACTGGACTTTTGTTTGTTGGAAGTTTTTTAATAACAGTTTCAATTTCAGTACTTGTGATTCGTCTGTTTCTATTTTCTATTCCTGGCTCAGTCTCGGAATGTTGTACCTTTCTAAGAATTTGTCCATTTCTTCTAGGTTATCCATTTTATTGGCATATAGTGCTTATACTAGTCTCTTATGATCCTTTGTATTTCTGTGGTGTCCATTGTAACTTCTTTTTCATTTGTAAATGTGTTATTCTTTTTTTGGCTGCATTGGGTCTTCATTGTTGCATGCGGGCTTTTACTAGTTGCAGCAAGTGGGGGCTACTCTTCGTTGTAGTGAGTGGGCTTCTCCTTTTGGTGGATTCTCTTGTTGTAGAGCACAGGCTCTAGGCACGCAGGCTTCAGTAGTTGCAGCACACAGGCTCAGTAGTTGTGGCTTGCAGGCTCTAGAGCACAGGCTCAGTAGTTGTGGCTCATGGGCTTAGCTGCTCCGCGGCATGTGGGATCTTCCCGGACCAGGGATTGAACCCCTGTTCCCTGCATGGGCAGGTGGATTTTTAACCACTACACCACCAGGGAAGCCCCTTCATTTCTAATTTTATTGATTTGAGCCATCACCCTTGCCCTCTTTTTCTTGATGAGTCTGGCTAAAAGGTTTATCAATTTTGTTTATCTTTTCAAAGAACCAGCTTTTAGTTTCATTGATTTTTGCTATTGTTTTCTTCGTCTCTATTTCATTTATTTCTGCTCTGATCTTTATTTCTTTCCTTCCTTCTACTAACTTTGGGTTTTGTTTGTTCTTCTTTCTCTAGTTGCTTTAGGTGTAAAGTTAGGTTGTTTGAGATTTTTCTTGTTTCCTGAGGTAGGACTGTATTGCTATATACTTCCCTCTTAGAACTGTTTTTGCTGTATCTCATAGGTTTTGGATCATCGTGTTTTTGTTGTCATTTGTCTCTAGGTATTTTTTCTCTTTGATTTCTTCAGTGATCCATTGGTTGTTTAGTAACATATTGTTTAGCCTCCATGTTTTGTGTTTTTTACATTTTCCTATAATTTATTTCTAATCTCATAGCATTGTGGTCAGATCAGAAAGATGCTTGATATGATTTCAATTTTTAAAATTTACCGAGGCTTGATTTTTGGCCCAAGATGTGATCTTTCCTGTAGAATGTTCCATGTGCACTTGAGAAGAAAGTGTATTCTGCTGCTTTCAGATGGAATGCCCTATAAATATCAGTTAGGTCTATCTGGTCTCATGTGTCATTTAAGGCTTGTATTTCCTTAATAATTTTCTGTCTGGATGATCTGTTCATTGGTGTAAGTGGGGTGTTAAAGTCCCTCACTATTATTGTTACTATTTCCCCTTTTATGACTGTTAGCATTTGGCTTATATATTGAGGTGATCCTATGTTGGGTGCATATATATTTACAATTGTTATATTTTCTTGGATTGATCCCTTGATCATTATGCAGTGTCCTTCCAAGTCTCTTGTAACAGTCTTTATTTTAAAGTCTATTTTTTCTGATATAAGTATTGCTACTCCAGCTTTCTTTTGATTTCCATTTGCATGGAATATCTTTTTCCACTTACAGTCTGTATGTGTCCCTAGGTCTGAAGTGAGTCTCTAGTATATAGCATATATACGGGTCTTGTTTTTGTATCTATTCAGCCAGTCTATGTCTTTTGGTTGGTGCATTTAATCTATTTACATTTAGGTAATTATCAATATATATGTTCCTATTGACATTTTCTTAATTGTTTTAGGTTTTTTAGCTCTTTTTTCTTCCCTTCCTCTTTTGTTCTCTTGTGGATTGATGACCATCTTTAGTGTTGTGTTTGGGTTGCTTTCTCTTTTTTGTTTGTGTACCTATTGTAGTTTTTTGGTTTGCATTTCCCATGAGGTTTTTGATACAGTAGTCTGTATATAAACAAGGTTGTTTTAAGTTACTGGTTTCTTAATTTCAAATGCAATTCCCATTTCCTGCATTTGTACTCTCCTCACAGTTGCTGGTTTTGATATCATATTTGTGTGTGGGTGATTTCCTACTATTACTTTATGTTGCCTTTACTGGTGAGCTTTCCCATTTGTGATTTTCTTGTTTCTAGTTGTGGCCTCCCCTCCACTGCCCCCCAACCCCGAGAAGTTCCTTTAGCATTTGTTGTAAGGCTGGTTTGGTGGTGCTGAATTCTTTTAGCTTTTGCTTGTCTGTAAAGCTTTTGATTTCTCTGCTGAATCTGAATGAGAGCCTTGCTGGGTAGAGTAGTATAGACAGTCTTGTCTTATAGTCACTGGTGTATATGTCTGATTGTGCCTAATTCCCCTTCCACTCACTTCCTCCACTTTCAAATGACAAGATCCATAAAGACAGGGCTATGTTTTATTCGACTTTGTAACAACATAAGTGCTTAGCACAGTGCTTTTAACATCATAGGTGTTCAGGAAACATTTCTGATAAAGCTGAAGTGGAATTGAAGCAACGATTTATTAAAGTTTAGGGCATACACCTTGGGACAAAGAATTGATGCCATATATGTAAAGATAAACCTAGTGAAGCAAACTGATGTTCACATCAGTTGTAGCAAGAAACATCAGTGTGCCCCAAATACAGTTATGGATTATGCCTATTGTACGTATAAGCCAAGTTATTAAAGCTTTAAAACTGAAGCGTGAAAAGTACATGGACTTCATCAAGATCATACACATCCTTTCAATGAATACAATTTTCTCTCTTTACAATTAGTCCGTAAAATCAGAATGTAAATCATGTAAATCAGAATGACCAATGTGGGTAAATTAGAAGGGCTTTGTATTTGCCGTACTACACAGGCTGGTTCTACATTAGGGACAGCTGATCCCCCCACCCCCGCCCTGGGAGAATGAAGGGTTTATTATTACTTGCAGCAAATAAGGAGAACACTGGGGTTGTTTCCCAAAGAAGTGTCTCTCCAAACAACAAAATCAGGGGAGTCTTTAGCTGTGGGTACATGCATATCCATGAAGGGGCTCGGATAGTAGGCAGAGTCTAAGCTTTAGTTGATTGATTGAAGGGGACGGGCTGACCTTTAGCACCAGAGAGCTGCTGACTGCTGGCTGAAAAATTTGTTGATGACATTTCTTCACTCCTCAGTTAACGCTTATCTTCCTTTTCACTTTGGTTCCTATTATTTTACTTCATTCCCCACCTTCTGTTCTTCTTTCTTTTCCTTTCTGTCTTCCTGTATTAAAGGGACTAATTACCCACATGCCCCGTCCCTTCTAGGGGCCTCTGTCCCTGCACACAGCCCTGCCTGTCCTTTCCCTGCCACTTCACTCCCCCACCAAAACTGCTGCTGGTTCCCGCTCTCCCTGAGGCCTGATTGCCCAGCTTTTCCTCGGGGTCCATGAGATGATATAACCATCGCCCTCTTACTTGTCTAAGTAGGTTTCTGTTCTTACAACCAAAGGTGTGTCTCGAGCCCCTAGCCCTTCCTTCCTCTGTTGTAGGTACACCTGCCAGTGGTGCCCGGAGGAGTTGCTCAGCCTCCCTCGTGTCAGCCAGGACGTGAAAGGGAGACCACCTGGCCTGCGTGCTCAGAAGCCTCAGAGTATTTAGAAATGGGCAGACGGTTGGTTGAATTTTCTACCTTTTGGGGAACGTTTCAGTACCTTGTGGACAAGGTTCTTGGACTCCATTTAAGCACCTTGTTAAGACCACTGAATGAATTGTGTTGTGCGAAACAAGAAGTAGTCACATGGATACAGCCACTGAGCCCTGCCTAGGTGGGAGGCTTAGCTGGATAGAGGTGGTTGGGGATTTCTTTAACTTTTTTTTTAAGAATGAAAAACATTTAAAATTGGGAAAGAAAGTGGACTTTATCTTCTTGAATGGAATGACTGTAGAACAGCAAAACCTTTTCCTATCTCCAGAAGGGAATTGTGGCAGGAGAATATGAGCTTTATGGGGAATTACTGGTATTATCAAAGGCTTTTCAAAATAGACTTGAAATGAATAGTTGTGTGCCTGTTTTATTACTGCCTTGCGAGTTTACATTTTGTTTTTGTACAGTATTTTTCTCCCCCTTATGAGATGGTTGCTAGGGCTTGTGAGCAAATAACGTTTATTGTGTTGAATTTGGGACTGAACATAATTATCTTATAATTTGGGTTCATAGTGCCATTTTTGACAGTTATATTATGAGCTTTTTGAGGAAAATTGAGCCCACATGCTGTAAGCTGCTTCCTATTCAGCTGCCCTTCAAGTTTTGGTGTCTCGGCTCTCCCTGCCCCCACTCCTCTGCAGCGGGGCAGCCTTGGGACCAAATGCTGCTGGAGGAAAACCAGACAATCCAGTGTGGGTACCGCCAAGCTCCAGCACCGTCTCCTCTGAAAAGCCCCTTGTCCCCAGTGTGTTTTTCCGGATGACTCCGTGGACATGCGTCTCTAGGGATGCTGCAGTTGGCTATCACTACAGGCGTCCTGCCTTTCTCCTACCAGGAAAGTCGTGAGTAAACAGAAGTTTCGTAAATCGAGTCAATGTTCCTAGCAACCTCCATGACCATTTCAGAGATGCTTCATCTTCATTTCTGGCCGGTTTTTCGCTGGCAGCACTTCTTACCTAATCTATCCCGTAGTGTTTCTGTAAAGGAAGGTAATGAGCGGTAAACAAACTCTTAAATGCACCAGGGGAGCACACCCGTTCAGAAATCCTTCTTTTAAATAACAGTCTTTTTTTTTTTTTTTTTTCCCTGTTCCTTCCTATTGCCCTAGCAGAAATTTGGGTTCACCTAGAAGCAGACCTTGAGAATAAGGGTTTAAGTGCAAATTATTTATTAGGGAGTTCATGTCAGGAAACGCCAGTAGGAGAGGGAATTGATAGTGGGAAGGGAAGGAAAGTCAACACAAGGTATGTCATGGAGCAGGTTACTACTTAGGCAAGGGACGCTCAGTCCTGCGGGGGAATCTCTAGGAAACGGTGGAAAGACACACCTCAGATCTGTGCCACCTGAGGGCGAAGAACCTGGGGTGTTTATATACTGGCTCCTTCAGTCACTGTTGGAGGGCTGCTTCTGGGGAGTGGGTGGGTGATAATATCCTAGCGCTCTACCTTCTACCTGGGCAGGGGCTATCGAAATCCAAGAAAGCTCTTGGATGGTAAATGCTGGCAGTTGGAAGCCAAGCCAAATGTAAGTGGCTGAAATGTAAATGGCTGTGGGCAGGACACCAGCACATCTGCTACACTTAGCTTCTCAGAATACGTGTGAGGAGGTGGCTTCTCCATTGCTCCTGAGAGTCACGACAACAACTCTTTTTTATTGGTAAGTGTCTTCTAGATGCATTTTCTGCAAATCAAAAAGGGTTTTGAGAGACTTATTATTAGGAAAGTGAAGTATTTCCTTCAAAATATTTTCTTTATACAGAAATACTAGGAAATGGAACCAGTGGCCACAACCAATAGATTAATATCAAGCCTTTTCAAAATGTTCCCATCCATCATTTTCAGTGGATGGAGGATATGGAAGCAAATATATACAGCCTTTATTCTCAAGATTGTTTTTATTCCACCATCAGTGGATTTCCATGATTAGCAAAGGCTAATCTTAGATGCTTTTTGAAAGTGCCTGTATATCCTTGGGTACCTCATGGACCATGGTGTGGCAGGCAGACCACCTGTAACTTGCCCAAGAGGGCAGGGGTCAAACAGAGGTATGGGATGCTGTCCTTTTTTCATAGGTACCAGCTCCAAACACTGACAACTGAAAAGAGTGATTAAATCCAGGCATCCTAACTCCCATATCTTGGAGGCCCTGGACCCTCGTGTTCCTGGTGACTCCTGCTACTGTCTTTATCCCTAATGGCACTCTGGCAGCTGAACCAATCATGCCCTGGTTGGTTTCCTACTGTTTTGAGGGTTGATGAGTCTAAGTTCCTAACATAGCATCAGATGGGGATCTTGGTGCTGAGGAGAATTAAGCTCATGGAGTCTCTATTGCACACAGATGCCACAAAAGAGTGGAGCTGAACTTCCCTTGAGAGGCATATTGAGGGACTACCATCTTGGTAAAATGGAAGCCAGCTCAGTTTTGTATCAGATCTAAGTGGCGGCCTGTATCTGTATCAGATCCATGGACTTTTTCTACTCTGACTCCTAATTCTAGTCCCTGATATGTAATTTGTGAGGTTTCAGAGCTAGAAAAAACTTTAAAGATCATCCAGCCAACCTGTCTATTTTGCTGATAAGGATCCTACATTCCAGAATGGTTAAGTCACTGACCCAGAGTCAAACAGGGAGTCAAGAGCTGGGCTGAGTGGGGAGAGAGCCAGTCTTTTCTCACTTCCCATGAAGTTAGTTAATAAAGCAGCAGAATTTCTCACTGGATTCAGGAGAAGTAAATGTTTGGTGCCACAGAGTTTTTTGAATACCTGCTCAAGATAGTGCAAGGCTCTGTGGGGATCTGAAGAACGAGACCCTGTGCCCTCATGGCTCTTACACTGTCTGCTTGAGCTCTTTGCTCCTTGCTTCCCAGCTCTCTTCCCCTGTTTCCACTCCCAATTCATCCTCCATCCTATTTTCACATCTTTTGTTTGTTTTTGGCGCCAAAACCTAGGAACTATTTTCTCTCTTTTCTTACAGCTTATGTCCTTCATTCCAACTCCCTGATTCCCTTCCTCCACCATTTCTCTGTTCCCACTCTACCAGGTTCTCTTTCTCTTCTCTGCTACTATATTTCTTTTCCTCATATTTATCTATCACCTCCCTTAAGCTGCCCCTTCCTAGGCCCCCTTGCTCTCCCCTCTGCCACCTTGGATCCTGGAAGCATACTTGGTTATTGTGGTCAGCAGCCTCTGCAATGGCCAATGGTCCCCACCTACTGGTCTCCATGCCCTCATGGAATCCCTTCCCTTTCGGTATAGGATGGACCTTGTAAGTCAATTCTAATGAATAAAATATGACCAAAATGATGGGACATCACTTCTAAGCTTAGGTTAAAAAAGGCTGTGGCTTCCACCTTAGGTGCTCTTTGACTGTAAGGAAGCTGGCTGCCATGTTGTAAACTGACCTACCAAGAGGCCTATGTAACAGGGAACTGAAATCTCCAGCCAACAGCCAGCAAGTACCTGAGGTCTGCTAACCACCACGTGAGTAATCCTCCCCCCGTGGAGCCTGGAAATAACTGCAGCCCCTCCGATATCTTGACTGTAGCCGGTGAGAGATCCCAAGTCTGAGGCACCCAGCTAAGATGTTCCTGGATTCCTGAACCACACAAACTGTAAGATAACTTTTTTTTTTTCAATTGAAGTACAGTTGATTTACAATATTGTGTCAGTTTCAGGTGTACAGCAAAGTGATTCAGTTATACATATATATTTTTTTCAGATTCTTTTCCCTTACAGGTTATTACAAAATATTGAGTGTAGTTCCCTGTGCTATAGAGTAGGTCCTTATTGGTTATTTTGTATATAGTAGTGAAATGTTTGTGTTGTTTTCAGCTGCTAAGTTTGGGGGGTAATTTGTTATGCAGCAATATTAAAAATGCTGAGTTGTCTTTTACAGACCCCCCACTCAGAAATGTTTGTCTTCTATGACCTTGAGCAAATCGCTGCTGCTGTTTGGGCTTCAGTCTCCTCATCTGGGAGGCTTTGGGCTTAGAGTCTAGTGTCTCAAGTCTCCTGTCCGTGAAGATGTAGCCTGTGAGGTTACAACAAGGCCCATCTCTTCTACTGTTTAGTGTATGAAGCCCGGTTAAACCTGCACATCTTTGTATGTTAAGCTCCACGTCTTTAAATTTGCCTCACGTTTTTCACTCCTATTATCTGAAGTCTGTTTCTAATTTCTGACAGAATTGCAGTGGCCCATTGTGTGCCTCGCTCTGCATGACATGCCAATTTCATTTTGGAGTCACAGCTATTGTCTTTTTCTCCACTAATCTCATTTTGCAAAATTCCAATAGAACCTGTGAACAGACAGAGTTGCCCTTGTGCTTGATCTGGGCGCTGTGTGGCCCCCAAACAGGGGTGGATGATAGACAGACAGACAGCCTGTCTGCCACCCGAGGCATCTTTTCTTGCTTAAAAATTTGTTCTCCAGATTGCAGACTCCCTTCCAACGCTAGCAAAGACTGGAACATATTAAATAAGAGCAGAGCTGAAATTGGATGGAATGTCTCAGCCACTTAGATTCAAACCTCTCTTTCGGGGGAGCACGTGGGGAAGAGGCCGGGACGTGCCCACGTGGATAATGTGGAGGAAGACAGCTTCTATCCCTTTCTTATACCATTCAAGCCTTAAACAGGGGTAGTAACATATTTTTTCTTAAGCAGGGCCTATAACCCAGGATCCATCACTTATATATGGTGTCCATGGCAACCAGGCAATGGTATGGGATCCCTTCTCACTGGGGAATTCCTTTTATGGCTCATTTCCGAAACCAGCATGGCCAGTACAGGAGTCTGCAGTTTCCCAGTTGCTTAGCAACCAGCTCCTATGCTCTAGTCACTAGGAAAAGCAGACAGTTAAAAAAAAAAAAAGTGTCGTCAGAATCATATGTTACATTCTTTCTACTTTGTCTCTTTAGAATAAAATAATTAGTGTGCGATAAGATGCGGGAAAGGGCAACCGCTCCCTGTTGTTAATGCCTTCACTGCTCCTGGCGGGCTGTTGCAGGCAGAGAGAGGGAGGAAAATGTTAGCATGCTTTCGGCTGGAAATTAAGCAGCGCGAGCCATCTGCACGTTGAAAGCTCTACATTTTTCACGTCTTGTGGGGACATCAAGTAAGTGCAGGGCCAGCAATCCGTGTGCTGCATTCCCTCCCCCAAACCAGGAAAGCCAGGCTCCACCCACAGGTGTCACTGGACCACTTCTCCTTGGCTGACATTCCTGGGAGGAGTGAATTGGTTTGTTGGGTTTTTGGTAGAAAGGCAAGGAGACCAGGTAGCCCCCTTGAGTTACAGCTGTGGTTTTAAACCAGGGATGATTTTGCCTCCCAGGTGACATTTGGCAAGGTCTGCAGACATTTTGGGTTGTCATAGTGGTGGGGGAGGGGGATGTTATTGATAACCAGGGGGCAGAGACCAGGGATGTTGCTTACCATCCTACGATGTTTAGGCAAAGGACAGCCCCCAACACCAAAGAAGTATCCTGCCCACAGTGCCAGTATGCCGAGGTTGACAAACCCTGCGTTAGAGACTCAGAAGAACCATCTGTCTTGTTAAAAACAAGCACTATAGCCGACTAGGAAAAATGTTGACAAGGTAAAAGGGTGGGATTGATGAAAATCCATTCAATAGACAACAGGAATTTCTGTATGCATGGAACCAGCAATGACATAGCAAGCGTAGAGCAGAGAGCCCCCCTGGGGTCTGTGGCAATGGAGGGAACCTCTGAGGTTGCCTCCTTATAGGAAGGAAAGCAGAGATGGAGGGCTGCGGCTTTGGTTTCACATAATGAACCCACTGACTATGCACCGTGGCTCTTAGGTCTTTTACATACTCTGACTAAGACTCAGTCTTCCCATCACCAAAATGGAAATTAAAGTGGGTTTTGTGAGAACTACATGTCAGAGCACATGAAACGCCTGAGCCCTATCCAGCTCTTATTCCCCTTCATGTCTCAGCCCCAGGACCCCACTTGTTCCCTCTTTCCTGCTGGGTACTTTGAACTTTTGAAGAATATGAACAAATGTGCTGATCCTATAATGACTGAGGTCATTTTTATTTAGTAATGAGCGAAGGACAAAAGCATCATTTTGGGGGATTGTTGGCTGGTAGTCTTAGACTAACTTTAGGCATGAAGGACAGGAAAACATAAGAAATGGATGAGATGAGAGGCAGTATTAAGAGTGTTCCAGCTCCTCCATTTTACTGGCTGTGTGACCTTGAATAGTTATTGAACCTATCTGAGCAATTTCTTATCTATGAAATAGGGATAATTATTACCTCTTGCATTATTGTAAGGATTAAAGATCATGTGTATAAAGTGCCTAGCTGGTGCCCAATATAAGGTAGGCACCTGATAATATGACAATATCCACCTTCATTGTAGGCAACTTACCTTTTTTTTTTTTTTTTAAAGAAAGATTGGCATGTGTACGTCTAACCCAGGATCTTCTCCACTGATGCTGTGAGGCTAAGGCTGTGTGTTAGGAAGACACAGTTGGCCTATTTCATCTACAACAATCAGATTTCACTCAGTCATCTATGATAGTTCCAGCGGCCACAACGTTATGTAAGCAGTTTGGAAGCTATTTCTATTTTCAGCCTATGCTACCTCTTTGGGGGAGGGGGTAATGAATGCCCATGCATTCAGTAACCATTCTGTACTTGCTTGAAATCTTGAGACTGTCTCAGGATACTTCCTAGTTCTAATAAGTGGGTTTTGGTCTATGTTCATAATTTTCTAGACTGTAGCACATCCCCTGTCACCCTGGCCTCAAACAGAAGCCTGTCCAGTCTGGACCACTTCAAATGCCTTGTCACCTCCATTATTTCTTTCTTTATAATGCATCAACCGGAGCTATACCTTCCCTATAAAGGTAATATTTTCTGTGTGTTTTTGTTCCTCATTCTTCCTAATAATTTTGCAAAACCGGTAGGACTTTGTGGGCCAGAGTCTTTGCTGCACACTCTTGCAATGAACCCCAAGTCCTTTTTCTGGGTCACAACAGCTGGTTTGTAGTGGGCAGCGTCTCATCTTCTATAGTCTGTACTTTTCCTCCCTGTCATGCCCTTATTCTCAGCAAAGTTTATCTGGGTGAGGTTTTGCCCACTCACCCAGCCTCATTTGATCTCACCCCCATTGGCTTCTTGTTCAACACCCAGAAGAGCCGGATGAGCTCTAAACACTTAGAGATTTCACTGCCCCTTCTAGATTGTCAGGTGATCCCACCTAATTTTGCCCAATTGACTCAAGCCTCTCAGGACTGCAGCTCTAATGTGTCACTGCTAGAATTTTTCTCTTCCACAGGGGATAATTAAATGATCAATTTAGAGGTTGCTTGCTCATCCCTCCCAAGCAGAATGATGGCATCTCACCTGGAAGCTGTGACAACCAGGAAAGGCGGAAGAAGGATGTTTATCAGACACACATGAACTCAGCTCCCCAGAATGTAGCACACAGGTACCTCATTTCTGAACAAGTAGCAGAAGCCAGATCCACAGTCACCCCAGGGCTGTGACCAGCTGGAGGTGGGATATCTCGAGGTTTACCAGGAGGACCAGAAGCGCTCAAAGTATGTGGACGTCAGAGCAGTGGCTAAGAAAGAGTCCAGGCGGGCTGGGACATCAGGCAGCCGAGGGCAAGGCAGGCAGAACGTCTGGGATCCAGGATGACAGGAGATTTTAAACAGGGCACCATCAGAGCCCTGAAACAAGGCAAGGTTTTATCAGGAAGGGGATCTAAGCCTCAGGAGTGAGAGTAGTACAACTGAGCCTGGCTGAAGACAGATCCTTATAACAATAAAGCAGAAGGGATAACAGGGAGGGGGAGGGGGTTGATGCCTCCTTTGGGGCAAATAATTTTCTCTGTATCCCTGTAACCCTAGTACAGGTTCCTAGAAGATCAGTCAGTTGGTCAATTAGCAGGTAATGTTGAATATGTACTCTGCGGGTATCATTCCTTGCATAAAGCTCCCGTAGAACACTACTAACCTCATGAGGTGCTCCAAGAAAAACATTCTAGGATCCCTGTGATTTTTGCAAACTGCAAGTCCCTCTTGGAAATTCATAGTGTACATTAGCATTTTAGAAGCTCAAACTCCTGTGATATAGAAACCTGTTTTTAATCCAGTGTTTCTCCAACAGTTGACAACAGGATCCTTTTGTTACGTGAAAACTATGAACATCCTGTGGACACACCTTGAGAGATATTGTTCTAAAGCATTCCTAATCTGGTGTTCCCAGGCCCTTCGCAACCTGGGCCTGCCCTTGTTTCCCAACTTTACCTTCCTTTATTTTCCTACATTCCAGGCACACTGAATTCTTCCCTTGTACATGCCCCTATTTCACATTTCCTTCTTTTCTCTACAGCAGGTGATTCATCATCTGCCCAAAAAAGGGAAAAAATGCTGAGCCTTCCTCACTTCAGCCCCCACCCATTTCTAGCTATCCTGTAAGGCTCACCTCAAAGGGGACACTTGATCCATCTCTGCCCCAGCCTCCCTGTTACTATAAACCATCCAGGGCTTCCCTGGTGGCGCAGTGGTTGAGAATCTGCCTGCCAATGCAGGGGACACGGGTTCGAGCCCTGGTCTGGGAAGAGCCCACATGCCGCGGAGCAACTGGGCCCGTGAGCCACAATTACTGAGCCTGCGCGTCTGGAGCCTGTGCTCCGCAACAAGAGAGGCCGCGGTAGTGAGAGGCCCGCGCACTGCGATGAAGAGTGGCCCCCGCTCGCCGCAACTAGAGAAAGCCCTCGCACGAAAACGAAGACCCAACACAGCCAAAAATAAATAAATAAATAAATAAAAAGTTACTTAAACCATCCATTTTCTCTGATCCCTTGTGTCACACTATCTATTGCTTTTAGAGCACTTAGTACCTTTTAATTTGTGTATGGCCATTTATGCCTTTCTTAGTAGGAGACAATCCATGTCTGGTTCATTTTATATTCCTAGCCCAGAACACAGCTTACTCGTAGGATTGCTCGAGGGAGCAGGAAGTAAGACGCTAGGACCTCCAAGGCGGAAGTAAGTTTCCCAACACTCAGGCCAGAGATGGCAGATCTCTGGCTCACAGGCTGTCAACTCACACTCACCTATCACCAGGCGATGCCCCTGGGGCCCAGATGCCGCGCCCCCTCCAAAGCCTCTCAACACAGCGCTCCCAGTACTCATAACCAACGGGTTAGAGTTGGCACGACAGAGGAAATTAGTTGTCAGCCCTGATTTGGACTTTTCCACGAAGTGAAAGGAGAATTTAGCAAGCTGAATATTGGAGCTGTTAATACTTCAGCTCAAGGACTGTCCGTAACAGAAAAGAGCAATTAGCAAAACTATTCATTATACTTTCATGTTCAAGTCTAGTCTCAAGGCTAATTATTTGTATAATTAACATGTTACCAAATGCAAATAATTGATGAGCCTGATCTCTTGGAATGGAACACAAGTCTTGTGAAATGTAAATAGCTGTGAATTACTAACAGCTTTCCTTTACGTGGCCTGTCTAAATAGGGCAGCGCCTGTAAAATTAAACAATTTAAGTGTAATCCCATGTATGCTAAAAGACTGACAAAACAATATGATGTGTGGTTAAATAAATGCACAGAAAATGCACAGGTTTTTAAATTCTCACTCTACTACTTTCTAGCTGTGTGACCTTGGGCAAGTTAATCTCAGTTTACTCATTATTTATAAATCTATAAATTATAAATTTATAATTTATATTAAATTATAATTTACAAATTATAAATTGTTATTTATAAATCTCAGTTTCCGCATTTATAAAATGGGTGTAACAGCAGCCCCTATTTCACAGGATTGTTGAGAATTAAATGAGGGTTGACTCATTTGGAAAGAGTACACAATAAATGTGAGCCATTGTTTTCATTATTACATTTTGTATTGCTTAGATTTTATTCAGAAAGAAACCTTAGAGGGAAAGGGAACGTATACAGATGTCCCTGCTATACCACCACCTATGTGTTCCTGAAAAGCTCCATGGTCTACAAACTAGCCCACTGAAAAGAACTGGGCTGCTGGGAAAAAAATAGGGTTGGGCAGACCACTCAAAAAACCTATGCAATTTTGTAACCCAAGCACTAACAAAAACAATGTCAACATTAGCAAAATATCAGCCCCCACTAAACCTTAGCTTGAATATTTGCAGGCTGCATTCTGCCCTTGAGCCCTGGGGCTTCTTTTGAGATATAAGTCCTGGAGGACATTCATTTCTAATAGGGATCAGTTTCATCAAAATTAAACGTGATTTAAGGAGTAGTGTTCTTCACTAATCTCTCCTAGTTTAAAGGGAAATGTCTTCACAGACTCATCATCAGTACCCTCAGCTTCTCTAGAAAGCACAACATGAGGATAATAGTGATTCTTAAAGTCACTGAATCAGTTGCTTTCTGCAGCTAAAAAAGGCAGCTTTTCCTTAAGGCCTTCATAGAGTGCTAAGGTTTTCTCTTATTAAAGAGGTAGTTACTGGGACTTCCCTGGTGACGCAGTGGTTAAGAATCTGCCTGCCAATGCAGGGGACATGGGTTCGAGCCCTGGTCCAGGAAGATCCCACATGCTGTGGAGCAACTAAGCCCATGCGCCACAACTACTGAGCCTGTGCTCTACAGCTCGCGAGCCACAAGTACTGAGCCCACGTGCC
Source organism: Balaenoptera borealis (assembly GCF_965194805.1). Taxonomy (NCBI): domain Eukaryota; kingdom Metazoa; phylum Chordata; class Mammalia; order Artiodactyla; family Balaenopteridae; genus Balaenoptera; species Balaenoptera borealis. The sequence goes on along the minus strand of NC_138879.1, from coordinate 15,606,064 downwards.
ACAACTACTGACGCCTGCACGCTAGAGCCCATGCTCTGCAACAAGAGAAGCCACCTCAATGAGAAACCTGCGCACTGCAACGAAGAGTAGCCCCCGCTCGCCACAACTAGAGAAAGCCCGCGTGCAGCAATGAAGACCCAACATAGCCAAAAATTAAAAAAAAAAAAAAAAAAAAAAGAGGTAGTTACTATGAGAAAGCTTGCCTCTGGTTGCTTCAAAATATTAACACGCTAGAAAAAAAATTGCATAGGAACCAAAATGACTTCCATGTTATACCAATTCCCTATTTACCTATGGCATGTAAAGTCATTCACATTTAAGAAGCACATGCTGAAGCAATACAGTTTGCATTGACTATATCCTACCAGTTGCTGTGGTAGGAGCTAAATATAACCATATGATTGAATCTGCACATTAATCTAATATGGTGGGTATCCTTATCTCTGATAAGGCTCAGGGACATTAACTTGCCTGAGATCACAAGTTTTTAAGAAGCAAAGCCAGGACTCCTGGCTGGAATTGAACTGACTCCAAAAGTCATGCTCTTTGAGACCACATTGCCCCCTTAAGAGTGGATGGAGGCAGGAAAGCAGACAGACATCCCTGGCTGTGGTGATGAGTGAAAGCCTGATTCCTAACCATAAGTCCCTAACGTTTAGTCTCATTTAATCCTCACAACACCTCTGCTACTTAGGTATTCTTACCACCACTTTATGGATAAGAAAACTGAAGCTCAGAGGAGTTATAATTGGCTGGTGGTGGAGCTGGGATTCAAAATTAGGCCTACCCAGTTCCTAAAACTGAGGTGTTTCTCCCTACGTCCTATATATGTCTTTATGTTTAAGGACACGGTTCCTAAATATCTTAGTGTGTCTGTTTGCTAGTTTTTAAAAAAGCTGTGTTATACATCCCCGTTCTCTCAGGCAGTGAATTTCACTGTGCACCCATGTGCACACATATACAACTGGAAACCCTCACAGGTGCAGTTTATCAAGCATATTTCATAGCACAGCCATAAAATACTAGCCCCTTCTTTCAGTGTTTTAGAATTTTTTCTTTGTGCTATTTAAATTTGCCTTTTAAACAGCCCAGAAAAGAATTTATAACTAGAAAACTATTACCTACTGAGGATCCAAGAAAAGGAATTTGTTAGGTAGAACATCATTGACTGATACTGTTACTGTATTTTTCACTTTGTAATTATTAAAAACTAACCAAAAAGGAAATAGTAGTTTATTTTTAAAGAAGTGTATTTGGTCATTAACAAATTATGATTTCTTTGCCATAATAATGCTGTGCCATAATAATGCTGTTCTTCATATGGAAATGTGATACCCATCTACTGATTAGAAAACTACATAAAAAAGAATGAAGTAATGCCATTTGGAGTGACGTGGATTGTCATACTGAGTGAAGTAAGTCAGACAGAGAAAGACAAATACCATATGATAGCGCTTATATGTGAAACCTAAAAAAATGGTACAAATGAGTCTGTTAACAAAACAGAAATTGAGTCACAGATGTAGAAAACAAACTTACAGTTACCAAGGGGGAAAAGGGGGAGATAAATTGGGAGACTGGGATTGACATATACACACTACTATATATAAAATAGATAACTAATAAGAATCTACTGTATAGCACAGGGAACTCTATTCAATACTCTGTAATGACCTATATGGGAATAGAATCTAAAAAAGTGGATATATGTATAACTGACTCACTTTTTGCTCTACAGCAGAAACTAACACAACATTATAAATCAACTATGCTCCAATTTAAAAAAAATTAATAAATCACCCAGACAGCAAAAAAACACAAACTTTTGTTTTAAGTGATTAGAAAACTAAATGAAATTAGGAAAACAATGCATGAACAAAATCAGAAGTTCAGAGAAATAGAAACCATCAAAAACCAAACAAATCCTAAAGCTGAAAAATACAATGACTGAACTGAAGAATTCAATAGAGTTTCAGAAGCAGACTCAAGCACGCAGAAAAAAGAAACAGTGACATAGAAGACAGGACATTTGAAAGGTGCAAAAGGAAAACAAGAATGAAGAACAGTGAAGAAAGCCTACAGGACCTATGGGACACAATCAACAGAAGCAATATTCACATTATGAGAATTCCAGAAAGAGGAGAGAAAAGGGAACAAAGTATATTTAAGGCAATAATGGCTGAAAACTTTCCAAACCTGGGGAAAGAAATGGACAGCCAAATCCATGAGGCCCAAAGGACTTCAAATAGGTTGAGCCTGAATAGGGTTACACCAAGACACATTATCATTAAATTGTCAAAAGTGAAAGAAAGAATTTTGAAAGCTGCAAGAGAGAAGAGAGAAGTTACATACAAGGGTACCTCATAAGTTTATCAGTAGATTTCTCAACAGAAACTTTTTAGGCCAGAAGAGAATGGAATGATATTTTCAAAATATTTTGAATGTGTTTTGATATCAGTATGCTTTTGACTTCTTTATCTTATTCTTTTGTGTAATTTACTACAGGTTTCTCCCTTGCGGGCACCATGAGGCTTACATAAAATACCTTAAAATTATAACACCCTATTATAAAGTGATAACTTCAATAGAATTCTCAAACTTTACACTTTTTATTCTCCTCCCCCTCACATTTTATGTTATTACAGTTTACATACAGTGACAGAAAAAAAAAATCCTGTCAACCAAGAATTCTATACTAGGCAAAGCTGTCCTTGAGAAATGAAGGAGAAATAAAGACTTTCCCAAACAAACAAAAGTTGAGGGAGTTCATCATCATTAGACCAGCCTTACTAGAAATGCTAAAGTGAGTTCTCTGAGTGGAAGTAAAAGGATACCACTTAACATCATAAAAACATAAGAAGGTAATGTATAACTCACTGGTAATGGTAAATAGATAGTCAAAGTTAGATTCTGTAATATGGTAATGGCAGTGTGTAATTCACTTACAACTCTAGTTTAAAAGTTAAAAAACTGCCACTGCCTCCTCTGCCCCTGCTGGCCCCAGCGGGCTTGTGCGCCCTGACCATCACTGCCTCAGCCTCCACAGACCTGGGCAGGCATGTGTGCTCTGGGGCAGCCTCGGGGAGCAGATGCTGGTGGGAGGCCCACACGCAAAGGTGCGGCTGAAACCATAGCTGAACCTTGGGGCCATGCTACTAAGGAAGAAGAGCTGAGATCTCTCCACACAGCTGCAGGAACCACATATTCATAACACCAACCCCCTCCACCCCACCCCGCCCCAACCCGGCCAGCTTTGTAAACTCAGCACCTGTGGAACATCCAAATGGATGGGTGCTCCCATAGCTGAGATGGGTCTAGCTTTAGCAGTTGTGGGCTTTGTGGGCATGTAAATGCAGGGATTGGAGCAGGCCAGAATCTGAGCTGCCTCCATAGCCTCCATAGGGGGTCCAGGTGCACGACTACTGCAGTCTTGGGACCTGGCATTGGTGGATCTACACAGGTGGCCTGGTGAAAATAATGCCTGAGAGACACCAGAGCCAATTGCCCGCATACCCATGGTTAAGGTGGGACTGAGAGCAGTTCCAACAGCAGTGTAATTTGTGAGCCAGCAAGACAGGTGAGAAGTGACACAACAGAGTGCACTCACAGGTGAACAGCTCCAGTGGAGGAATACTCAGTGGCTTCTCTCCCAGTGGGAGTGCTCCAATCCTGCCTAACTCGCACCGCAGATCAGAAACACAGCTCAGAAACAGATCTGGGGGCCTCTACTCCAACAACTAGGGAGCAGACCCTGCCCCTGACAGGGCAGTAACAACCACAGAGCAGAGGAGAGGCCCCACTCAATATCCAGTGCAGGCTCAGGTCACCACAACATCAGTCACACCTCCTATCAAGGGGATAATGGCCAGCTTACACTGAGGAAAGAGGTGGCAGACATCCATACTAAAAACAGCCCTCACACCAAAAATTATTAACCCACACAGGCTATGCAGGGATGTTCCCACATAAAAATAGCCCTCCCAAGACAGTCTGAGGGTCAGGCATCAGGAGGAAGGACCCCCAGAGCATTTGGCTTTGAAGGGCAGCAGAGCCTGAGTGCATGAGCTCCACAGGGCTGGGATAAGCAGAGACTCCACTCCTGGAGGGTGCACACAAGACCTCTCATGCACTGGGATCCAGCACAAAGCAATACCTCCATAGGAACCAGGGCTAGGCCTAATTAGGGATCTTGGAGGGTCTCCTGGGGAGGCAGGGGTTGGCTATAGCTCACTGTGGGGGCAAGGACACTCTGGTGGTGGAGGCCCCAGGGAATACTGATCACCATGAGCTCTTCCAGAGGTCCCCATTTTGGCACCAAGACCCGGCCCCACCCAACTGCCTACAGGATCCAGAGCTGGAACACCTCAGGCCAAATAACCAGCAAGACAGGAACAGAGCCCCACCCATTAACAGACAGGCTGCCCAAAGTTGTACTGAGCTCACAGTTACCTCAAAACACACCCCTTGGCGTGGCCCTGCCCACAAGAGGGACAAGCCCCAGCTCCACCCACCAGAGGGCAGGCACCAGTCCCTCCCACCAGGGAGCATGCACAAGCCCCTGGACCAACCTCACCCACCAGGGGGCAGACACCAGAAGAGGAACTATGATCCTGCAGCCTGCAGAAAGGAGACCACAAACACACAAAGTTAGACAAAATGAGATGGCAGAGAAATATGTTGGAAACGAAGGAACAAGATAAAAACCCACAAGAACAACTAAATGAAGAGATAAGCAATCTACTTGAAAAAGAATTCAGAGTAAAGGTAAGTAAAGATGATCCAAAATCTCAGAAAAAGAATGGAGGCACAGGTTGAGAAGACGCAAGCGATGTTTAGCAAGGAGCTAGAAGATTTAAAGAACAAAGAGATGAACAATACAATAACTGAATGAAAAATACACTAGAAGGCATCAATAGCAGAATAACTGAGGCAGAAGAACAAACAAGTGAGCTGGAAGACAGAGTGGTGGAAATCACTGCCACAGAACAGAATAAAGAAAAAAGAATGCAAAGAAATGAGGACAGTCTCAGAGATCTCTGGGACAGCATTAAATACACCAACGTTAACATTATAGAGGTCACAGGAGAACAGAAAGAGAAAGAGCCTGAGAAAATATTTGAAGATATTATAGCTGAAAACTTCCCTAGCATGAGAAAGGAAACAATCAAGTCCAGGAAGTGCAGAGAGTCCCATACAGGATGAACTCAAGGAGTAACACTCCAAGACACATTAATCAAACTGACAAAAATTAAAGACAAAGAAAAAATATTAAAAGCAACAAGGGAAAAGCAACAAATAACATACAAGGGAATCCCCATAAGGTTATCAGCTGATTTTTTCAGCAGCAACTGCAGGCCAGAAAGGAGTGGCAGGATATATTTAAAGTGATGAAAGGGAAAAACCTACAACCAAGAATACTCTACCCAGTAAGGCTCTCACTTAGATTTGATGCAGAAATCAAAAGCTTTACATACAAGCAAAAGCTAAGAGAATTCAGCACCACCAAACCAGCTTTACAACAAATGCTAAAGGAAACTCTCTAGGCGTGAAAGAGACCATCAACTTAAAACAACCGTGTGTGTGTGTGTGTGTGTGTGTGTGTGTGTGTATTGCTATATCAAAAACCTCATGGGAACAGCAACCCAAAAACTACAATAAATACACACAAAAAAGAGGAAAAGCAAACCAAACACAACACTACAGATAGTCGTCAGATCACAAGAGAACAAAAGAGGAAGGGAAGAAAAAAGAACTACAAAAGCAAACCCAAAACAATGAAAAATGTCAATAGGAATACACATATCGATAATTACCTTAAATGTAAATGGATTAAATGCTCCAACCAAAAGACACAGACTGGCTGAATGGATACAAAAACGAGACCCATATATATGCTGTCTACAAGAGACCCATTTCACATCTAGGGACACATACAGACTGAAAGTGAGGGGATGGAAAAAGATATCCCATACAAATGGAAACCTAAAGAACGCTGGAGTAGCAATACTCATATCAGCCAAAATAGACTTTAAAACAGACTTTTACAAGAGACAAGGAAGGACACTATATAATGATCAAGGGATCAATCCAAGAAGAAGATATAACAATCGTAAATATATATTCACCCAACATAGGAGGACCTCAATATGTAAGCCAAATGCTAACAGCCATAAAAGAGGAAATCAACAGTAACACAATAATGGTGGGGGACTTTAACACCCAACTTACACCAATGGACAGATCATCTAGACAGAAAATTAATAAGGAAACACAAACCTTAAATGACACGTTGGATCAGATGGACTTAATTGATATTTATAGAATATTCCATCTGAAAGCAGAATACACTTTCTTCTCAAATGCACATGGAACATTCTCTACAACAGATCACATCTTGGGCCACAAATCAAACCTCAGTAAGTTTAAGAAAATTGAAATCATATCAAGCATCTTTTCTGACCACAATGCTATGAGATTAGAAATAAATTACAGGAAAAAAACTGTAAAAAACACAAACACATGGAGACTAAACAATATATTACTAAACAACCAATGGATCACCGAAGAAATCAAAGAGGAAATCAAAAAATACCTAGAGACAAATGACAACAAAAACACGATGATCCAAAACCTATGGGATGCAGCAAAAGCAGTTCTAAGAGGGAAGTTTATAGCAGTACAATCTTACCTCAGGAAACAAGAAAAATCTCCAATAAACAGCTTAACCAGGCTTCCCTGGTGGTGCAGTGGTTAAGCATCTGCCTGCCAATGCAGGGGACACGGGTTCAAGCCCTGGTCTGGGAAGATCCCACATGCCGCAGAGCAACTAAGCCCGTGTGCCACAACTACTGAGCCTGCGCTCCGCAACAAGAGAAGCCACCACAATGAGAAGCCCATGCACTGCAACAAAGAGTAGCCCCTGCTCGCCGCAACTAGAGAAAGCCTGTGCATGGCAATGAAGACCCAACGCAGCCATAAATAAATAAATTAATTAATTAAAAAAAACCAAAAACAAAAAACAGCTTAACCTTACACCTAAAGCAACTAGAGAACAAACAAAACCCAAAGTTAGTAGAAGGAAAGAAATCACAAAGATCAGAGCAGAAATAAATGAAATATAGATGAAGAAAACAGTAGAAAAGATCAATGAAACTAAAAGCTGGTTCTTTGAAAAGATAAACAAAATTGATAAACCTTTAGCCAGACTCATCAAGAAAAAAAGGAGAAGACTCAAATCAATAATATTAGAAATGAAAAAGGAGGGAACTCCCTGGCAGTTAGGACTCTGCACTTCCACTGCAGAGGGCACAGGTTCAATGCTGGTCAGGGAACTAAAATTCCCACATGCCGTGCAGTGTGGCCAAATAAATAAATAAATCATAAAAGACTACTACAAGCAACTATATACCAATAAAATGGACAATTTAGAAGAAGTGGACAAATTCTTGGAAAGGTACAACATTCCAAGACTGAACCAAGAAGAAATAGAAAACATGAACAGAATAGTCACAAGTACTGAAATTGAAACTGTGATTTAAAAACTTCCAACAAACAAAAGTCCAGGACCAGATGGTTTCAAAGAGGAATTCTATCAAATATTTAGAGAGGAGTTAATACCTATGCTTCTGAAAATCTTCCAAAAAATTGCAGAGGAAAGAACACTCCCCCAAGCTCATTCTACAAGGCCACCATCACCCTGATACCAAAACCAAAGATACCACACAGAAAAAATTACAGGCCATTATCACTGATGAACATACATGTAAAAATCCTCAACAAAATACTAGCAAACCAAATCCAACAACACATACACCGTGATCAAGCGGGATTTATCCCAGGGATGCAAGGATTCTTCAATATTCACAAATCAATCAATGTGATACACTACATTAACAAACTGAAGAAAAAAAACCATATGATCATCTCAATAGATGCAGAAAAAGCTTTTGACAAAATTTACCACTCATTTATGATAAAAACTCTCCAGAAAGTAGGCATAGAGGGAACTTACCTCAACGTAATAAAGGCCATATATGACAAACCCACAGCAAACATCATTCTCAATGGTGAAAAACTGAAAGCATTTCCTCTAAGATCAGGAACAAGACAAGGATGTCCAGTCTCGCCAATTTTATTCAACATAGTTTTGGAAGTCCTAGGCATGGCAATCAGAGAAGAAAAAGAAATAAAAGGAATCCAAACTGGAAAAGAAGTAAAACTGTCACTGTTTGCAGATGACATGATACTATACATAGAAAATTCTGAAGATGTTACCAGAAAACTACTAGAGCCCATCAATGAATTTGGTAAAGTTTCAGGATACAAAATTAATACACAGAAATATTTTGCATTCCTACACACTAACAACAAAAGATCAGAAAGGGAAAGGAAACAATCCCATTTACCATCACATCAAAAAGAATAAAATACCTAGGAATAAACCTACCTAAGGAGGCAAAAGACCTGTACTCAGAAAACTATAAGATACTGATGAAAGAAATCAAAGATGATATAAACAAATGGAGAGATATACCAGTTCTTGGATTGGAAGAATCAATATTATCAAAATGACTATACTACCCACAGCAAGCTACAGATTCAATGTAATCCCTATTAAATTACCAATGGCATTTTTCATAGAATTAAAAGATTTTACAATGTGTATGGAAACACAAAAGACCCTGAATAGCCAAAGCAATCTTGAGAAAGAAAAACGGAGCTGGAGGAATCAGGCGCCCTGACTTCAGACTATACTACAGAGCTACAGTTATCAAAACAGTATGGTACTGGCACAAAGAAATATAGATCAATGTAACAGGACAAAATGTCCAGAGATAAACCCACACACCTGTGGTCATCTAATCTATGACAAAGGTGGCAAGAATATACAGTAGAGAAAAGACAGTCTCTTCAATAAGTGGTGCTGCAAAAAGTGAACAGCTATATGTAAAAGAATGAATTAGGACACTCCCTAACACCATACACAAAAATAAAGTCAAAATGGGCTAAAGACCTAAATTTAAGGCTGGATACTGTAAAACTCTTAGAAGAAAACATAAGCAGAACACTCTGACACAAATCGCAGCAAGATCTTTCTTGATCCACCTCCTAAAGTAATGAAAATAAAAATAAATGGGACATAATTAAACTCAAAAGCTTTTGCACAGCAAAGGAACCATAGACAAAACGAAAAGACAATCCACAGAATGGGAGAAAATATTTGCAGATGAAGAGACCAAAAAGGGATTAATCTCCAAAATATACAAACAGCTCATGCAGCTCAATATAAAAAAAAAAAGATCAAAAAATGAGTGGAAGACCTAAATAGACATTTCTCCAAAGACGACATACAGATTGCCAAAAAATACATGAAAAGATGCTCAGCATCACTAGTTATTAGAGAAATGCAAATCAAAACTACAATGAGGTATCACCTCACATCAGTCAGAATGGGCATCACCAAAAAATCTACCAACAATAAATGCTGGAGAGGGTGTGGAGAAAAGGGAACCCTCCTATACTGTTGTTGGGAATGTAAATTGGTACAGCCACTATGGAGAACAGTATGGAGGTTCCTTAATAAACTAAAAATAGAGCTATCATATGATCCAGCAATCCCACTCTTGGGCATATATGTGGAGAAAACCATAATTCAAAGAGATACATGCACCCTGATGTTCATTGCAGCACTATTTACAATAGCTAGGACATGGAAGCAACATAAATGTCCATCAAAAGAAGAATGGATAAAGAAGATGTGGTACATATATACAATGGAATATTACTAAGCCATAAGAAGAATGAAATCATGCCATTTGTAGCAACATGGATGGACCTAGAGATTGTCATGCTGAGTGAAGTAAGTCAGAAAGAGAAGGACAAATATCATATGATATCACTTATATGTGGAATTTTTAAAAATGGTACAAATGAACTTATTTATAAAACAGAAACAGACTCACAGATTAGAAAACAATCTTATGGTTACCAGGGGGAATGGGGGATAAATTGGGGGATTGGGATTGACATATACACAGTATTATATATAAAATAGATAATTAATAAGGATCTATTGTATAGCACAAGGAACTCTACTCAATACTGTATAATGACCTATGTGAGAAAAGAATCTAAAAAAGAGAGGATATATGTGTATCTATAACTGATTCACTTTGCTGTACAGCAGAAACTAACACAATATTATAAATCAACTACACTCCAATAAAAATTTTAAAAGTAAAAGTAAAGTAAAAAAACATAGTAAAAAAGCATAACTACAATAATCTTATTGGTTACATGATATAAAAAATATGTAAACTATAACATCATAACCTAAAACGTGAGGGGGAAGAGAAGGAAAAGCGTAAAGTTTAGGAATGCTATTGAAGTTGTTATCACTTTAAAATAGGGTGTTATAATTTTAAGATATTTTATGTAAGTGTCAGGGTACCCACAAGGGAGATTTACCTGTAGTAATTACGCAAAAGAACGTGATAAAGAAGTCGAAGCAGACTGAAACCAAAAAACATCAAAACACACACACACACACACACACACACAAAGACAGCAGTATAAGAATAATGGATCTACAAAAGCCAGAAAACAATTAACAAAATGGCAGTTTTAAGTCCTGACCTATCAATGATTACTTTAATAATTAGATTCTCCAATCAAAAGACACAGAATGGCTGAATAATTATAAAAACAAGATCCAATGATATGCTGCCTACATGAGACTCACTTTAGCCTTAAAGCACACAGACTGAGAGTGAAAGGATACTTCAAGCAAATGGTAACAACAACAACAACAACAAAAGAGGTAGCTATCAGACTTATCAGACAATGGTATAGCAGTAGCTATCAGTTACTTAGACAAAACAGACTTGAAATGAAAAATGGTAAAAAGAGAAAAAGGTCATTAATGATAAAGCGATCAGTACATCAGGAGGATATAACAGTTGTAAATATTTGTGCACCCAACATTGAAGCACCTAAATATGTAAAGCAGAAACTAACAGAGCTAACAGGAGAGATAAACAGCAATACAATAGTAGTTGGGGACTTTAATACCCCACTCTCAACAATGGAGAGATCATCCACACAGAGACTCAATAAGGAAACAGTGGATTTGAACAACACAATGGAGCAAATGGACCTGACATACAGAACACCATAGATAACAGCAGAATTCACATTCTTCTCAAGCACACATGGAATACTTTCTAGGACAGACCATATATTAGGCCACAAAAGAAGTCCTGGAAAATTTAGGAAGATTGAAATCACACCAAGTATCTTCTCTGACTACAATGGTATGAAAGTAGAAATCAATAACAGAAGGAAAACTGGAAAACTCACAAATACATGGAAATTAAGCACTCTCCTGAACAACCAATGGATCAAAGCATAAATTAAAAGGGAAGTAAAAAAATGTGTTGAGACAAATGAAATTGGAAACACAACATACTAAAACTTACAGGATGCAACAAAAGCCATTGTAAGAGGGAAGTTCATAGCAATAAATGCCTACATTAAGAAACAAGAAAGACTGCAAACAACCTAACTCTATGCCTTAAGCAACTAGAAAAAGCAAATTGAGCCTAAAGTTAGCAGAAGGAAGGAAATAATAAAGATTAGAGCATAAATAAATGAAATAGAGGACAGGAAAATAATAGAAATAATTAACAAAACTAGGAGTTATTTCTTTGAAAAGATAAAATTGATAAACTTTTAGCTAAATTAACCAAGGAAAGAAGAGGACACAAATCAACAAAATTATAACTGAAAAAGGAGATGTTACAATGGATACCACAGAAATACAAAGGATCATGAGGCTTCTATGTAAAACTACATGCCAACAAACTGGATAACCTAAGAGAAATGGACAAAATCTTAGAAACATACAACTTACCAAGACTGAATCAGAAAGAAACAGAAAATCTGAACAGGCCAGTTATTAGTAAAGAGATTGAATGAATAATGAAGAAAAAATCTCCCAGTGAAGAAAAGGTCGGGATCAGATGACTTTATGGGTGAATTTTACCAAACATTTAAAGAAGAATTAACACCAATCCTTCTCAGACTCTTCCAAAAAATTGAAGAGGAGGGAACATTCCCAAACTCATTTTACGAGGCCAGCATTACCTGCTACCAAAGTCAGAAAAGGACACTATGAGAAAAGAAAACTACTGGCCGTTATCTTGATGAAAATAGATGCAAAAATTCTCAATAAAGTATTAGCAAATGAAATTCAGTAGCATTTTAAAAAAAATAAATTTATTTATTTATTTATTTTATTTTTGGCCACATTGGGTCTTTGTTGCTGCATGTGGGCTTTCTCTAGTTGTGGCGAGCGGGGGCTACTCTTCATTGCAGTGCATGGGCTTCTCATTGTGGTGGCTTCTCTTGTTGCAGAGCACAGGCTCTAGGTACGTGGGCTTCAGTAGTTGTGGTACATGGGCTCAGTAGTTGTGGCTTGCGGGCTCTAGAGCACAAGCTCAGTGGTTGTGGCACACGGGCTTAGTTGCTCCACGGCATGTGGGATCTTCCCGGACCAGGGTTCAAACCCGTGTCCCCTGCATTGGCAGGCAGATTCTTAACCACTGCACCATGAGGGAAGTCCCTCAGTAGCATTTTTAAAGGCATCATTCACCATGATCAAGTGGGAATCATCCCTGGGATACAGGGATGGCAAATCAATATGATACATCATATTAATAGAATGAAAGAAAAATACCATGCAGGAAATGCAGGAAAAAAATTGAAAAAATTCAACATCCATCCATGATTTAAAAAAAACTTTTAACAAATTAGGCTTAAAAGGAATGTAATTTGACATAATAAAGGCCATATATCACAAGCCTAGAGCTAACATCATACTCAACAGTGAAAGGTTGAAAGCTTTTCCTCTAAGATCAGGAACAAGACAAGGGTGCCCATTCTCACTCCTATTCAACATAATACTGGAAATCCTAGCTAGGGCAGTTAGCCAGGAGGGGAAAAAAAGTGGAAAAGCCATCTGAATTGGAAAGGATGAAGTAAAGTTGTCTCTATCTGAAAATGACATGATTTTATATATAGAATATCCTAAGGACTCCACCAAAAAACAGATCTAATCAACAAATTCAGTAAAGTTGCAAGATACAAAATTAACATACAAAAATCAGTAGTGTTTCTATATACTAACAATAAATTATCTGAAAAACAAATTATCCCATTTACAATAGCATCAAGAGCAATAAAATACATAGGAATAAATTTAACCAAGGAGGTGAAAGATCTCTACATTGAAAACCACAAGATATTAATGAGAGAAATTGAAGAAGCCAGAAATAAATGGAAAGGTATCCCAAGTTCATGGATTGGAAGAATATTGTTAAAATGCCCATACTGCCCAAAGCCATCTATAGGTCAAATGTAATCCCTATCAAGAGTACAACAGCAGTTATTTTTTTACAAAAGTAGAAAAAAGCTTTCCTAAAATTTATATGGAACCACAAAAGACCCTGAATAGCCAAAGCAATCCTGAGAAAAGAACAATTTGGGAGGCATCACACTTCCTGATTTCAAGCTATATTATAAAGCTACAGTAATCAAAACAATATGGTATTGGTGTAAAAACAGACACATAGACCAATGGCACAGAATCAAGAGCCTAGAAATAAACCCATGCATATATTGGCAAATAATATTTGATGAGAGCTGAGAATACGCAATGGAGAAAATACAGTTTCTTCAATAAATGGTGCTGGGGAAATAGGATATACCCATGTAAAAGAATGAAACTAGACCCCTATCTTCCCCCACAAAATTAACTTGAAATGGGCTAAAGACTTAAATGTAAGACCAAAGACCATAAAACTCCTAGAAGAAAATATACTGAAAAAGCTCCTTGACATGGGTCTTAGTAGTGATTTTTTTGGATATGACATCTAAAGTATAAGCAACAAAATTAAAAATAAACAAGTGGGACTACATCAAACTGAAAATCTTCTGCACAGCAAACCATCAACAAAATGAAAAGACAGTTTATGCATTGGGAAAAAATATTTGCGAACTATATATCTGATAAAGGGTTAATATCCAAAATATAAAAAGAATTCATACAACTCAGTAGCAAAATAACCCAAATAATCCAATTAAAAATGGGCAGGAATAGACAATCCAAAGAAGGCCAACAGTTACATGAAAGAGTCTCAACATCACTAATCATTAGGGGAATGAGTTATCACCTCATGCCTGTTAGAATGGCTATCATCAAAAAGACAAGCAATAAATGCTGGCGAGGATGGGGAGAAAAATAAATCCCTGTGCATTATTGATGGGATTGTAAACTGGTACAGCCACTATGGAAAAGAGTATGAAGTCTCCTCTAAAAAAGTTAAAAACAGAGTTACCATATGATCCAGCAATTCCACTTCTGGGAATATACCCAAAGGGAAAAAAACCACTGTCAAAAAGATATCTGCACCCCCATGTTCATAGCAACATTATTTACAATAGCCAAGACATGGAAACAACCTAAGTGTCCACTGATGGATCAATGGACAAAGAAGATGTGATCTCTCTCTCTCTCTCATACACACACACACACACACACACACACACACACACACACACACACACACACAAAGGAATATCATTCAGCCATAAAAAAGAAGAAAATCCTGCCATTTGCAACAACATGGATGGATCTTGAGGGCATAATGCTAAGTAAAATAAATCAGACAGAGAAAGACAAATACTGTATGATGATGACATCACTTATATTTAGAACCTTTTTTTAAAAAGGGGAGGAGAAAAAAACTTATAGAAAAAGAGATTAGATTTGTGGTTACCATAGGTGTGGGTTAGGGGGACGGGGAACTGGATAAAGGTGGTCAAAAGGTGCATACTTCCAGTTATAAGAGAAGTAAGTCCTGGGGATGTAATGTACAGTATTGTAAATATAGTTAACAAAACTATATTGTATATTTGAAAGTTGCTAAGAGTGGATTTTAAAAGTTTTCATCTTTTTTCAAGAAAAAACTTATAACTGTGGTGATGAATGTTAACTAAACTCGTGGTAATCATTTCTCAATATATACATATATCAGGTTATTATGTTGTACCCCTAAAATTAATACAATGTTACATGTTAATTATATCCCAATAAAGAAAAAGAGTTGGTTTGGAATTTGAGATATGAGTATTAACTTATGATTTTGTGTGTGTGTGTGTGTGTGTGTGTGTGTGAGAGAGAGAGAGAGAGAGAGAGAGGGAGAGGGAGAGGGAGAGGGAGAGGGAGAGGGAGAGGGAGGGAGAGAGGGAGAGAGAGAGAGAGAGAGAAAGAAAGAGAGAGAGAGAGAGAGAGAGCCCAGAAACAACATCACACCAGTAGCAATGAGCACATTAAGAGCTAAGATCTTGATTTCAAAATACTGAAAGCAACCACTGGAGAAAAGACTAATTCCAGGTCTGAAATGGGAAAAGTATAAGATGAGCCTAGAAGATCTTGTTGTACCAGAGAGGGCTTGAACACACTCCTAGTTGCCAAATATGAGACAATTTGAGCATCATAATAAATAATGATAGTGATAGATTATAACCTGTTTAGCAAAATAGGAATCTATGAGCCCAAACAGACTTAAATAAATTAAAAAATTAATGCGGGAGAGGAGAAAGCTCTTTATAGTAGCAAGGCAATAAGAATATAGAAGAAATGATGAAGTTTGGTAGTCATCAATGGATGCTAAAACCAGTGGGTAAATTTTTTATGGGGAACAGCATATTTACCTAGTCTCAAAGTATTTCCCAATAAACTACTAATTACAAAGAGAAAAAGAATAACTTTACAGTGGAAGAATTGGGCAGACATTATCTAACCTAAGGATCAAATTTAACATCACCAACATTGGGACAAACCTCCACCCTGTGGCAAGATGTTTTCAACTTATTGTCAAGTTGCTCAGAAAATGCACGTGTGCACTCATGCACACACACAGATTGATAAAGCAAATGAGACAAAATGTAATTAGCAAACAGCGGTATAAGGGCTTTCCTTGAACTATTCTTGCTTGCAACTTAAGTTTGAAATTGTATCAAAATAAAAAGTTGCCAAAAAAATGTTGGAAAAGATGCTGGGAGAAAATTTTCCGTGGGTCTTCCATGTTTCTCTCTATCTTGTGAGCAGAGGCACTGATAGCTTTTGTCCCAGTCTAACTTTTCAAGGATATTTGTAAAGTTAAAGAGCCTTAGAGATTGTATCCCCTTCTGGTGCAAAGGACAAGTTTGTTTACTGTCAAGTATAATAACATAATGTCTCCCTCCAGGGCAAAGTTTGGGCAGGATTGCTTGTCGTCCATTTAAAGATTCAGATCCCCTAAACTTAAGGTTCCTCAGCTTTGAGGCACATCTACTGTGTGCACAGCACCCACCTAGACCCCTTTGTGTCACTCTTTGAGACTTTGGGGGCGAGAGGAACCAATGGAATCATGAAGCTCCATGCTGCCAGATGTCCCATGAATAATAAAATCCTTTGTCTCTGACCTTGGAGTCTTACATCTTCTGCCAGCAACCAGGAAACTGTGACAGGCTAACTTCTTGATTTGCAAGTGGGGGGAAATCTCAGAACCATCACAGTTCTTAGCAAAAAGAAATGTAAAAACAAGAACTGTCAACCAATTTGACAAATGTTGATATGTGTTGTTCTATATTAGCAGACACTTAATGGAAGGCATGGGGGAAAAATATCAATATATGTGGGGGAAGTGTGGCTAGAGAGGAGTCTGGAAGAAGTAGAGAACTGGTGTCAATCAACAGGGAAAGGAGGAGGGAACAAAGGGGGCAGAACAGTCATCAGGGAGCAATGATTAAGATCAGAATTCTGAGATTTACAGTAATAGAAGTAAGTGTCCTGAATCAGTAACATCAGTGAAAATTCGTTTGGGGCGTTATTTTTGGGCACTGTTTGCTTGTTTATTTCTCATCACATATGTACACATAAAATACAGACTGGAGAAAATGTCTCCATTTGGGATTTTAAGATAACTGAGGCCAGAGAAAGTGACTATTTCTTTATTTTGCCCCTAGTAGCATATAACTCAGTGGTTGGTCCAATAAATATCTTTTAATTGATTGAGTCTATAAGAAATAGCCCCCTGGGGGCTTCCCTGGCGGCGCAGTGGTTGAGAATCTGCCTGCCAATGCAGGGGACACGGGTTCGAGCCCTGGTCTGGGAAGATCCCACATGCCGCAGAGCAACTAGGCCCGTGAGCCACAATTACTGAGCCTGCGCGTCTGGAGCCTGTGCTCCGCAACAAGAGAGGCCGCGATAGTGAGAGGCCCGCGCACAGCGATGAAGAGTGGCCCCCGCTCGCCGCAACTAGAGAAAGCCCTCGCACAGAAAGGAAGACCCAACACAGCCATAAATAAATAAATAAATAAACAAACAAACAAACCCAAAGTTAAAAAAAAAAAAATAGCCCTCTTTTTGCACTGGTAGTAATGGTAGAAAATGAGTTTTCATGAATCCCCTTCTTACTATTTTACTAAAAAGTACTTTTTAAAATTCACATTATAAAATAAATGTTTATTGTTAAAGAGAAAATAATAAAGAAAAAATTTAGATCACCCTCATTATACTATTCAGAGAAAAATCACCATTAATATTTTAGCTTATTTTCACTTCGTACAAAATTTAAATTCTATGGTATATAACTTTCTATCTTGCCTTTTTAACCCAACATTATATTAAACTATTTTTACATCATTAAATTTTCTTTGAAAGCATGACTTTGATGGCTGCATAATATTATAGCTAATGAATCTACTATCATGTATCTGTAATTATTTTTCTGGGTTTTGTCATTTAAACTGTTTTTAATTTTTTGCTTTTATGGGATAAACTCTGATTATTTGGTTAGGATTAATTTCCATGCGTGGGATTACTGGATGAAGTCATTATAAACTAGCTTTCTATAAAAGTTCTGCTACTTTGCCATTCCATATAGAAACTTTCTGGTATGTATGTTACCTGGCAAAATCTTAACCAAATTTAAATAACCAAATTTAAGTAAAAACATGTGTTTTAATTTGTGTTCATTATTAGTGGCTTATATTTTAGAATATAAGTATTAATCAAAACAGTATGGTATTGTCACAAAAACAGACACATAGATCAATGGAGCAGAATAGAGAGCCCAGAAATAAACCCATGCATATATTATCAATTAATTTATGACAAAGGAGCCAAGAATATACAATGGAAAAAGGACAGTCTCTTCAATAAATGGTGTTGCAAAAACTGGACAGCCACATGCAAAAGAATGAAACTGGACCCCTATCTTACACCATACAAAAGAATTAACTTCAAAATGGATTAAAGACTTGAATGAAAGACCTGAAACCATAAAACTTTTAGAAGAAAACATAGGCGATGAGCTCCTTGACATTGGTCTTGGTGATGAAAAAGTTTTGGATTTGACACCAAAAGCAAAGGCAACAAAGGCAAAAATCAAGTGGGACTACATCAAACTAAAAAGTTCCTGGTACAACAAGGGAAACCATCAGCAAAATGAAAAGGCAACCTACCAAATGGGAGAAAATATTTGCAAGTCATATCTCTGGTAAGAGATTAATATCCAGATTAATATCTGGTAAGAGATTAATATGTGGAGAAAAGGGAACCCTTGGTGCACTGTTGGTAGAAATGTAAATTGGTGTAGTCCCTGTGGAAAACAGTACAGAGGTTCCTCACAAAATTAAACATAGAACTACTGTACGATCCAGCAATTTCACTTCCAGGCGTTTATCCAAAGAAAAGGAAAACACTGACTTGAAAAGATACATGCACCCCCCCCCCCCATATTCACTGCAGCATTATTTACAATAGCCAAGATATGGAAGCAACCTAAGTATCCATCGATTGATGAATGGATAAAGAAAATGTGATATATATATATGGTAGAATATACTCAGCTATAAAAAAAGAAGGAAATTTTGCCATTTGCAACAACATGGATGGACCCTGAGGGCATTATGCTAAGTGAAATAAACTGGACAGAGAAAGACAAATACTGTATGATCTCACTTATACATGGAATCTAAAACAAAACAAAATAGAACAAAAAGTGAACTCATAGATACAGAGAAGAGATTGGTGGTTGCCAGATGTGGAGGGTGGGAATGGCTGAAATGAGTGAAGGAGGTCAAAAGGTATAAACTTCCCGTTATAAAATAAATTAGTACTGAGGATGTAATGTATAGCATGATGATTATGTTTAATAATACTCTATTGCATATTTGCGAGTTGCTAAGAAAATAGATCTTAACGGTTCTCATCACAAGAAAAAAATTGTAACTATGTATAGTGTTAACAAGACGTATTGTGGTGATGGTTTTACAATATATAAAACTATCAAATCATTGTGTTGCACACCTGAAGTTAATATATATTATATAATGTTATGTCAATTATATGGCAATGAAAATAAATATTTAAATATGACAAAGTAAGGAATACAATTCACATTAAGTGGGCATTTTTTCTGTGAAAAGAAATTTTTAAGGGAAACATGACATCCTTCTTTCTAACCTTTGTTATCAAAACAGCTTACTCTAACACTGTTCTTATTTTTAAAAATTACAATTATTGACATTTGTATTCTTTCACAACTTATCTGTTCGTGTCCTTTGCCTAACTTTTTTTTTACTGAGACATTAATGATTATGTCATTGATTTGTAAGAATGCTTTAAATATTAAGATTGTTAACCTTTTCTCCATAATTGTCACAAACTGTGTTATTACTGCCTTTTAAATTTTTTGTGGCTTTTTTTTTTGATATGCAGAAGTTTGAATTTTTATGTAACCAAATCTATCTTCTATGTTGTGTGTTTTTAAACTATTTTAAAACCTGGAATATATGTGGTACAAATTCTGATGGGAAGCTCTAACTTATCTTTTTCCCCCAATAATTAACCATTTCCCTCAGTATGAATTACTGAATAGACTTTCCCCTGTTAATTTGAGATACACTTTTAATCATATCTAAAATTCTTTTTATGGAGAAGTGGCTCTTAGTATTTCTTCTGTCTCCACAAAATTCAAACTCACAACATGCAGTGATTTACAAGGAGGGTTGTAAATGGAGGCATACTAGAATTTCCAATGAATGGCACGCATTGTTTGAAAAAGCCCCTCTTTTTGAAAATCACTACATTGGGAGTCACATAAACTATTTCATTGATCTAGTTATACATTCTTGTGTTTTATTTATTGTAGCCTTATAGCATGCTTTCATTTCTGCTAGAATTAGCCTTTTTCTTCCAAAAATTTATTGGTTATTTTTGCTTGTTTATTCCTTTATATGAAGTTTAAAATTCCTTTGTTAAGCACCTTCTTACTAGGAGAGTAATTCTAATTATATTAAATGCGAATGTTAATCTGTAAAGCATTGGCATTTCCTCCATATTTAGACTTAATAACTTTTTGTGTCTTCCAGTAATATTGTACGCTTTTCTTCATATAGGTTATTACCTGAAACTTTATCCTATCCTAGGTCTTAGTTTATTTTTGGATCCTACTCACCATCCAAGTTTCACTCACTTTTGCCTTTTACTCACTCTCCTATCTAGACAGGTTCCATGATTTTCAGTAATTTAATATGAGGCAGCGTGGTATAAACCGGTGGCTCTCAAACTTTAGTGTGCATCAAATCACCTGAAGAGCTTGTTAAAACACAGATGCTCTGATTTAATAGTTCTAGAATTGGGTCCAAGAATTTGCATCTCTAACAAGTCCTCAGGTGATACAGATGCTGCTGGTCCAGAGATTACACTTTGAGAACCACTGGTATAGACCAATGCTTCTCAAAGCATTTGTATGCTTTAATGTGCATACAAACTTCCCAAGCACCCTGTTAAATGCAGATTCTGATTTAGTAGGTCTTCACCAGGACCTGCGATTCTTCACTTCTAACAAGCTCCCAGATAATTCTCCTGCTGCTGGTTCACACACCATATTTTGAGTATCAAGGGAATAGAATGAAGAGTCTGGACTCTGAATTCTGGCAGAACTGAGTTTGAATCCTAGTCTACGCTTATTAACTGATGACCTTGAACAAAGAAGTTCTTTTTCTTAGCTCAACTTTCTTATCAGTAAAATACTTTATATTAAACCAAGAACAATAAAACTTATTTTATGAAATGATACTGCCTGGCACATAACAAGCACTTAGTACAAAGTTGTTCTCTGCCCCATATCTCAGAATTATATCTGCCCTACAGAATACTGATTCAGTACCAGAGTCAAACCAAAGCCCTAGAGCTTTTGTTTACAGTCTAATCACAGACCCCTTAACTTGAATGTCTAAGGTAGTATTATTCAAACTGTGTTCTATTGTGTTCTTTACAGTTCTGTGATGAAATTTGGGAAACAGTTCCATAGTTCATTTCCCTCATGATGCACATGAACACATTTTAAAAATCTGCATTAAAGAAATCTGTGTAATTTTAAGATATTATATTTTTCAGTTCTAGAATTTCTATTTTTCTGCTGAGATTTCGTATCTTTTCATTCACTGTGAGCTCACTTTCTTTTATAATCCTTGGACATTGAGAATAATACACTGTAGACACTCTGAATTCTATCATGTTCCTTTAAAGAGTTTTCAGTTTTTGTTTTAGCAGAAAGATAACGTGGCTGAACTCAAATTGCAAACTATCTTCCCTGAGAAGGGCATCAACTAAAATCTCAGTTTATTTATTTTAGTCTTAGCTGGGCTGCTTGGAGTCTGCCCCATGCATGCATGGTACAAATATCAGACAGAGATTTGGGCAGAGTTTATATCAAGAATGTGGGCCTCCCCCTTTCTGGTTCTCTCCTTTCTGAAATGCCTCCCGTTTTCTAGCTGCTGTGGTCACCCAGAACTGTGTCTTCTAGTTCTTCAACTCAGTAATACTGAGTTTCTATTTGAATTTTAGCCACTCTGCTTGGCACAGCTGTCTGTAGGGGCCTGCTTTACGCAAAGGCCAACAGCTATAAAAATGGGAAGTTCATCCCATGCCATCCCCTTCTTCATAGTGTTGGCCACGTTCAGTATCTGCTTGCATTCAGTTTTTCCAGTTTTTGTTTATAGTTTTCAAGAATTATATTTTCTCAAGAATTTAGCTTTCCTCTGCAGAAGCGTTGGTCTAACATGAGCTCCTGGGCCATCACTGGAAGTGGAACCTGTATAATTTCTTTGATCTAGGATTCCCGAAAGAGATTCCTCATTTGGTAGAACCTTATGACTATATCACAGGCCTTAGTATTTCACAGAACTCATTTTGGGAGATGCTATTCTAAGATTTTTATCCTGGGAGACTTAAAAAGTGATGATAAAATTAACAGATTAGATAGTTAAGAAGCAAAATGGGTTTTGAGGGAAAGATGATGGAAATTAACTTGAGAAATGCATTAAAAATGCAATCTTTCTCTTAATATTCTCTGAGGGAAGAGTGGTGGTTTTCCATGATAATGCTCTCAGAAATTAGGGATGTACCCCCAAATTACTTTATTCCTCTTAATCTATTAGGCAGCTGAGATCCACAAGTTTTTCTCAACTCTTCTTGAACCTGTTTATATTTTCAACTATTATTTAAGGTCATAGTTAACTCGAAAACAAAACGTTTGTTTGGGAGAATTAAGGCCCGTAATTTTGTTTTGCTTGAAGTTCTTATGGCCAAATGTTGAGAGCAGGTCATAATGGATCTACACAAAGAGGTAAATAATAGCAAATACTATATGGAATCCACACAACCAAAATTCTCAAATAACTACCTTTTTGTTCTTCTGGCCTCTCATTTTATTAGAAAAAGCAATTAATTAAATAATTTGATATTAGAATATGACATAGGATCAGTATAGTTGCAGCCTTACCTACTCCTGTTTTATTTTTAACTATGATGTATGTGAAAGTAATAAGATAAAGCTAAGCCATGATAGTTGCTGTTTAGAGAAATCGAACCTGAGATAAAGTGCATTTTTGATCACAATAGAAGATTAAGTTTTTTTCATTATGATTTTACTGTCAAGTAAATTTTGTTATATTCTCTTTCTCTGAAAATTGGCAAACTGTGTGCCATAATGGAACACAGAGGGAGGATCTCAAGCATAGGAACCAG
This sequence comes from Balaenoptera borealis, assembly GCF_965194805.1. Taxonomy (NCBI): domain Eukaryota; kingdom Metazoa; phylum Chordata; class Mammalia; order Artiodactyla; family Balaenopteridae; genus Balaenoptera; species Balaenoptera borealis. Next base: position 15,582,921 of record NC_138879.1, on the reverse strand, counting down.
ACACTCTGGGGTTTAATAATTATTCAGTGTTGTAAAAATTAAATTAGATAATATTTATGAAATATATACTGTATGTAAAGTACCTAACATAATGCCTGACATTCAGTAAATGTTGGTTTTCTTCTCCTATCTGGTTTTCTGGGACTGCAAAAAGGAAATTCTTTGATACCAAACATGGATAGGAACATTTTACTATTATTTATTTTAACTTTGGACATGGAAAGGAATGAAAGAAATGTGCCTTTCTATTGATAGATCGACAGCCCAGATCCTAAACTGAACCAAAAGTTCCAAAAGGTGAACCTGATCTTGTAATATTTTTAATCCAAATTTTAATGTACTTCATGAGAATTGTTTCCCATCACTTATACCTTTATTCCCAAACTGTCAAAATAGCAACTTCCTACTTAAGTTATATTTATACAAACACATAAAGGGCTTCTTATTAAATTTGCTTTTGGTTGAATTAGATGGAATCTTTTAGAGGAAATAAATCATTCTTACAATAGTGAGGAAGTTGACCTTATGGGCACCTTCCTGAGAATGATGTTTCATTAGTCTTGGATCAGCTTTTGGTGACTGCAAGACAAATCTGAGGTCTGGAAACTCTGAGCAGTTTCTCTCACATTCATACGCCACAGGCTCTCTACCTGGGTCCTAATTTACCTTGACAGTAGCTTACTTTTGTCTTCATTCTTTGTCCCTGTTACATAGACTGGTGTATTTGAGACAAAACAATTAAGAAGGCAGGAGCCGGGAGCTGTCTCCAATCTGAGCATCCTACACAGGTTGAACCTTTAAAGATGAAAATGAAAAAGAAGCTGTCCACTATGGTCCATTGTGAAAGAGGTCTTTTGGCTCTCATCTCACAAATGGAGCAGAATAAAAAATGGGAGGAATGGAGTGAGATGGGGGAGGGTAGGCAGAAATTATGAGACAGGAGGTTAGGCCCTTGGTTTCTCAGCCCACAAATCCTGGCTATGATTAGATATGGGTGCATGAACTTTCCAAAGATGGCTGGAGAAGAAATCACCTGCGAACTGCATTCTGCTGGTTGGATTTGGAAGGAGTAGGTTTTACCCAAGACCTCAATTTTTTACTGCAGATACATGTGCCAGCACCAGAGGAGACTGATGGTAACCAATTGTCTATGTGCTGTTGTTAGTGCCTCTTTCCTGCTGTGCTGGGCTATGTAATTACTGGAGCCCTTGAGAATGCTGATTGTCAATGTGAGTAATTTCACATCCCATCCATTTAGTGAAAAGATGTGAAAGTTGATCTTGCTTCTGCGGTAAGACTGGAACCAGAACGCAGGCTACAAATGCCTTGGAAATAAATATGTGCCCATCATTGTTTTCATTAGGTGTTGCTGTAGCCCAGCCTCCAGGGAAATGAACTCTAGTCCGGCTGTCTTTCTGGAGAAGTCCAGATGTATTCTCAGTCTTGTGAAGTAGGCTGTCAGTTTCACTTATTGTTAAATTTTTGTAGTGGTTGTCAAGTTAGATGTTGGCAGCCTCGAAGAGCACAGTTCTCTGTTTTATCCTCAGACAGGGGACATTGTAATTTGACACTTACTGCCAAAGAGGAACTCACCCTTCCAATTCAGCTTATTGTTTTGTTTTCCCTTACAGGCTTTTTATGGTTTCAAAATTCTTCTTAAAAGGGCAGCAAAATTAACCTTACATAGTATTTCTTGGATTGCTTTTTAACAATGGCAAGAAGGCCAAAGCTTCTAGTCTTGACAGAAGTGGTTTCTTTACAACTTGCTTTTATCTTGCCAGAATAAGAAACTTAAAAATGTGTTTTCATTATAGCTAAAGACCATGTTTTAGCTGATATCTCCTGCAAGGAGAGAACAACCTGCAACCTCGATGATTATGTCTCTCTTTAGCTTTCTGCTCCTAAGGCAAAAAGTAGGTTTGTTTGTGTTTTATAGAGGACTTCTGCTTCAATTAGCACATTTAACATATCAAAAAGAATTTGTATGGCCATAAGTTCTGCATTTCACTGCAAGGAATCAGACTTTTAAAATGACATCTATTTACCAAGAGCTGTAATCAAGATGAAAATCTTTATCTTAAAATTTAACTTTGGAGGGACTTCCCTGGTGCGCTCTAGAGCCCTTGAGCCACAACTACTGAGCCTGTGCACCTAGAGCCTGTGCTCCACAACAAGAGAAGCCACTGCAATGAGAAGCCCAGTCACCACAACGAAGAGCAGCCCCCGCTCGCCGCAACTAGAGAAAGCCCACGCGCAGCAATGAAGACCCAACGCGGCCAAAAAAAATAAATAAAATAAAATAATTTAACTTTGGGAACAGAAGGCAACAAAACAAAACAAAACAAAAAAACCCACCCATAACAGAAACTATTTTTCAACTCTTTTTTCCTTGCAGGTGACACTAGCCCGACTTTGATCTACAGACATGAAATCATCTGCAGGCTGTGCCCAGTGCCAAACTACTGAATTCTTTTGACCAAAACAGTGGTTTTGTGCAGCCTTACAGATGCAGGCTAAATAGCTTCAGAGTTGGCCTGAGTCTTCACAAACAGGTCAGAGCAGAGTTGAGTTACACAACCCCTGCAGAAAGAGCCTCTTCCCCTGTGGCCAGCTGGAGAGTTTACATCTGTCAATTACTTCCTTCAGGGCCTGGCTCAAGATTCATTTCCTCCAAGACTCCCTCTTTCAGGAACTTCCCGCCCTCAGCCATTCCCTTATACCACATATGCTGATTACTCGTCTGATGTTCTCTGTTCTGCTCTGCCATGGCACTGTGATGTCTTACCTCGTGACCATTCTCTAAATTTTTACTTTATCCTTCAGCTAAATTAAAACTGCCTTGAAATTAGGACCTGTCTGCTACCTCTTTTGTGTACTTCTATAGCATTTAAGTATAGTGCTATAGGTACATAGTTTCTTAATAAAGGAGGAAGGTTTCGTGGTGGTTGTGTTGGAGTTGGGATCCTGCCTTTGCCTTCTGTTGCTGAAAACCAGCAACACTTACAAACACCGCTTCCACTTAATGGGATTTTCCCAGACTGCTCTGGTGACGTCATGCCACCCTGGCCTATTTCTCTCTGCTCTGACCCCAGAAATCTGTCACAAGTTTCTCTCCTAACATCTCATGAATTTGATTTTTCCAAAGGTTAGACTGTCCATAATCAAGATGGTAAGTAAGGGTAGGGAGGCAGGGAAGAGTGAGGTCTGCAAAGAGTGATATTCAGTGGAGAGCAGAGGACCCAAGAAGGCAATGGGAGCAAACCTGTAAGTGTTGGGAGAATCGTGGGGGGAACAGGTAGTTGGGATATGACATGGCAAAGAGCTTAAACTCTTCACAGGCAGCTCAGGTTGAGGAGGGGCTGGGGAAATTTAGAGCAAAAGTGTTCCGAATCAATGCTGATTTGAAGACTAGTTAGAGATGCAGTTAAAGCATCTCTGAGATAAAGATTATAAGGCCTCACACATTCCTAAGGGATACATGACAATGTGCCGGGGGAAATATGAAGCCACAGGATAAACAAGGCACTTTTTCTGGAATGTCTATTTTACTAAACAATTTTGGAATCTTTCAGTCGCACATGAACTAGCTTAAGCAAACCTACCGCCCGTTTCTTGGAGGGGCTCACTTGTCTGGGAAGCCCATGAAGCTTCAGATGTGGCTGGATATACAGGGGCTCCAATGATGTCAGAATTCTAGCTCTCTTTCCATCTTTCTGCTCTGCTTGGCCTCGTTCTATATGCAGGCTCTCTCCAACTTGCACTTAAGCTGATTGCTGGCAACTCGGGATCCTTATTTACCTTACTTAGCCAACCACAAGAAGGAAAAGAACTTCTTTCTCCTTATATCCATACACCTATGAAAAGACACTGCAGCTGTGCCTTGCTTGAGATATGTGCCAGTGGGGTACCATGACTGCTAGGAAATTGGTGCCTTCCCTAGTCCATGTCAGCATCTCAGCCCTGTGACAAGGGATCAAAGCCATTATGAATAACAGCTCCCTGGCAATGATGCAATAGGTGAACAGTGATTTCCCCCAAGGAAAGGATGCTGGCACACAAAACCGTCAGGTCTACTACACTCAATGTCCAATCATTTAAAACATTTTATATTCAAATAAACCCACTTTGGGCTACCAGCAGGGTTAGGGGTATGCGGTTTAACTTTTTCTGCCGGTATCGGAACTTTCATGAAAACGTTTGGAGAGCACTGATCCGTACACATTGCTTTTTCAAGCCACAGCTACTGTGTTAGTTGTGACTGTCCTTATCACACAGATGTTATACTTTTCAGATGGAAGTCTGACACTGTAGATGTTGTAAAACTGCAGGGCCTGTGTTTCCAATTTCATAGACAGCATCCATCTCTTCGCCCCACAGACCAAACAGACCTGAACTGTCAGACTTGTGGGCAGCTACAGTAAAAGCCAGTCATGGGCGTTGCCACCCATCTTCATCCCAGTGGAATGGACACCCTAGAAAGTGATAGAAGGGATGAGAAAGGACTGGAAAAGACACAGGAAAATGTACATAAGTATTAAAAAAAAATAGTGGCATGGAGGAGGACATGGGGTCCCAGTGCTCCAATCTGACCAGCACATGCTTGACCTGCCTAGCACTCAACCTACCGTGGTTTCATGCTCCCCAAATTGAGGCAGAACCCGAATGGAGGAGCCGCAGACACATCAGTGCCCCCCACCCTTATCCCTTTGCCTATCACTTCCAGTACAAGACGACCAGACTCCTGATCGCCAACATCTGCATTTCCCTGTCTGAGGGTGTTCTCTGGCTGCTAGTGTGGCTGGCTGGAAGTACCCGGATATTATCCCCCCAGTGACTGACTGGCCAGAGCTGAAGCAGCACCCCAGCTCCCCATCCCTGGATGGGATTGCTCTGAGGCATGGTCTGCACTGGCTCTCAGCTCTCAGCTCTCAGCTCTCCTGATGGGATTAAGCTCCAGTTGTTCATAGTAGCTGGCTTAGTAACACATCCTTTATTGTCAAGTTTTCCTCCCTTGTGTTACCCACTCCCACACTTACACCACTTAAACTACTTGCACTTGAGTCCTTATCTCAATGTCAACATGTGGAGGTACCCAAGACAAGATGAAGATTTCAGGTAAAGATTCAGGAGTTTTCTTTAGGCTAAGGAAGGCTTTCTGTGGTTCTGGATAGGAATGGTGGGCCTATTATGCAAATATCCACTACTGTCTCTGTTGATTCATTTGGTTATTAACCCTTATGACATTAGGCCTATTCTGAGGTTATAGAACTACCTGGGGGGCCAATATGACCCCGTAACACCTCTATTGGTTAGTTGCTGTTGCACAACAACAGTAACCGACCATAGTAATAATAATCCTTTATTATTACAGTTCATGCATCTAGGGATTGGTTGGAGTTGGCTGATCTAAACTGGGCTTGCTCATTCATGGGCAGTCAGCTGGGGCTCTCTTGCAGGCTGAGCTTAGCAGGGCAACTCTGCTCCACGTGTCTTTCCATCCCCCCTCCTGGGACCAGCCAGCCAGCCTGCCTGGGCACATTCTTCTCTTGGCGATGGCAGAGGTAGAAGAGTAACATGTCCAATGGAGCAAGTGCTTTTATAAGCCTCTATTTGTACCATCTATGTGAATCTTCCTTTGGCCCAAGTAAATTAGATGACCAAACTCAGAGTCAAAGGGTAGGAAAATCTACTCTTCCCCTCTTGGGGAGGATCTGCAAAATCCCATGGCAAGGGGCATGGAGAGAGCAAGGGATGAGGAACTGAGGCCAAATCTACTCAACACCTATTCATTTGTCTTCATAAGTCTTTAACCTTTCTACTCATCTGTCTCCTGGGAGAGTCCTGCAGGAAACACTTGGCTGTCATCTATTTTTGTAACTTTTGTAAATTACATTCTGACTTGCTTAGGAAGGACTTTTATCTATTTCTCTTATACAGTGAACAACCTGTTTTTACACTTTAAAATGGATCCAATAAAGGTGCCCATCTGAACTTGTCTTAGTACTGAACTAATGAATTTGAAGTGAAGTGTGTATTTCAATAGCTGAAGCATGACAGAAAAACCAATTAGCAACCAGGAGCACTGCTTCAAGACAACACACAAATTTCCAGAAGTGTTTAATTGGAGGATTCCTTTTCATGATGATTCAGACGGCATTATTTCTTAACCTTGACATAGATGATCCTCATGCCTTCCCCAGACATGCTGAAACAGCAGTGAAATGGAAACACCTAGCATCAGTATTCATGCTGCCCTTTTTTGTATTCTCTGCCCATCAGAGGAGTTCAAAAAAAAGAAAAAAAAGATTTATGACTCATTGTTTTCAAGGACGCTGCTCCCTCTGCAGTTTTCCAAGCTGTTTTGGGATAAGATTTTCTCCTTGTTTATATACTGCCCACTGAAGTTCTTTTTATATCCTAGGTTTGTATGTTTATGGGCCCATTAGCAAACTTCATAATACTATTTTCTGCCCCTCAGTTGTCTTTGGTGCTTTGAAAGAGACAATACACAAAAGAGAAAGAAAATGTACCTAGATTCAGCCAGTGCCATTAAAAACAATCATATTGTTTGACTCCTTACTCTGATGGTAACCTTTTATAATAGTTCTGTTTCCTCAGATCTGCCTTTTGGGATTGCCTTTGGGCCATTTCTGAAGTGGTAGGTTCCCGGGGTTCTCTAGGGAATTGTCCCATTATCTGTGGGAGCACAGGAAGGAATTTTACAGTAATTCTGCTACAGTGAAACATTTGCCTTGAGGCCAGAATCGAAAATAGCAGCTGGAAGGACATTTGGAAAAGGGGGGGTAGAGGGAGGTGTGGGAGTGCAAGAGAGGTGGAGAGGGAGAGTTTTTCACATTTGGATAAAAACACTAGCTCCAAGGCAAAACTGAGACAGGGCTGGCATCTCCCACCCTTGAAACTATCCCAAACTCAATTTCTCCTCGGGCTTGGCTCTCAAAGCCAGTGATTTCAGTGTCGAGTCGAGCGTGCTGGCCGGGGTCAGCACACTGCTCTTGGCGATGAACAGCGAGCACCAAGATTCCTGGATGTCAGCCAGCAGCACTGGCCTCTCTTCCACCACACCAAGAGGTGCAGAAAGACTGCTGCCCTCCCACAGCAAGTTAGCCTCCAAAACGTACAGCAGCTTCCTGGAGTAACTTGAAATTGAAGGACTAGCGTCAGTCCTCTGAAAACTTGCAGAAGAGATGCTCAACCTTTACCAATAAGTGTCCTTGCAATAAAGGACACAAATTATAGAAGGCGAGGGCAAGAGCCTAAGAGAAATAAACAAAGGAATGTAAACTAGGAACAGAGGCACCTACATCTTCATGGTATAAGAGATCGTAGCAGCTAGTCTGCCAAGATGGCCCCCAGTGAATCATACTTCTCAGCACCAGCCCTTTATGCCCTTGTAAAATTTCCTCCCTTGAATCTGGGTTGCCTTGTGACTTACTTGTCACTACTAGAATATGGCTTAAATGACACTGTGGGTCTTCTGAAGCTAGGTCATAAGAAGCCTTGCAGCTTCTGCTTTGGTCTCCTAGACAAAAGGAGATACTCCCTTGTGACACTCCTTCTCGAACCCAGCCACCAAGCTGTAAGCAGCCCAAGCCACATGGAGAATCCAGGTGCAGACATTCTAGTTGACAACCCAGCTCTGCTCCTTGCTGACAGCCTGCACTGACTGTCACTTCAGATGACTCCAGCTCCAGCTGCCACTGGGCTGCAGCCACATGAGATACCTCAAGAAAAACCGCCCAGTTGAGACCACTGAATGCACAGAACATGAGATAATCAGTTGTTGTGTTAAGCCATTAAATTCAGTGGTTTGTAATCCAGCAATAGGTAACCAGAACAGAAGTTATACATTTACACGCATGGACAGATACACTTATGGATGGATCCATCCATTGATGGATCAACTGAATGGCTTTTTATTTACTGACTTATTAATTTCTCAACAAGTATCTACGGAGCATGCATGTGCCAGGCACTGTGCTAGTCTCTGGGAAGACAGTGGTGAGTAAATTAATTATGGTGCCTGCCTCCGAGGAGCTTACAGTCTACTGGGCGGGAGTGGGGGGGCGGAGATGACAATAAATAAGCAAACATATAAATCATTGTAAAATTATAAATTATGTCAAGTTTTATGATTTAAAAAAAAAAGGGGGGCTTCCCTGGTGGCGCAGTGGTTAAGAATCCGCCTGCCAATGCAGGGGACACGGGTTCAAGCCCTGGCCGGGGAAGATCCCACATGCCGCGGAGCAACTAAGCCTGTGCGCCACAACTACTGAAGCCTGCACGCTTAGAGCCAGTGCTCCGCAACAAGAGAAGCCACGACAATGAGAAGCCCATGCACCACAACGAAGAGTAGTCCCCACTCACCGCAACTAGAGAAAACCTGCGCTCAGCAATGAACACCCAATGCAGCCAAAAATAAATAAATAAAAAAAAGACCATAGTGCAATGCTAGAATAAGAGAGGGAGGCCTGGGTGGTCAGGAAAAGTCCCTCTGAGGTGTGATTTTTCTTTTCTTTTTTTTTTTTTTTGGCCTTGCCACGTGGCATGCGGGGATGGGGATCTCAGTTCCCCAACCAGGGATCAAACCCGCGCCCCCTGCAGTAGAAGCGTGGAGTCTTAACCACTGGACCACCAGGGAAGGCCTGAGGTGTGATTTTTAAGTAGATATCTGAAATATGAGAAGGAGCCAGCCACATTAGGGGTGGGGGTGGGTGCAAAGAACTTTCTAGAATAAGGGAATAATAAGGACCCTAAAGTGGGAAGGAGCTTGGAGTATTGGAAGAACCGAGAGAAAGCCAGTGTAGTTGAGCTGGAGGAATTCTAGGGAGAAACCCTGGAGAGGGAGACCTGGGCCGCACTGGGCAGACTTGCAGGCCATGATGAAGAGTCTGGATCTTCTCCTAAATGCAATGGGAAAGCATTAAAGGTTTTTAAACAGAGGAGTGACAAGATCCAATTTACATTTTAAAAAGGTCACTCAGGCAGCCTGATTGGAAGAGGGCAAGAGGGGAACCAGGGAGGCCGTCATCCAGGTGAGATGATGGAGGCCTACGACACTCCAGCTGGAGCCCTAAGAGACATCCCACAGCACCTGCTTCCCACTGTGTCATTTGGGTCACCGCTCCTCAAAGAGCCCCAGCAGCATTTGTCCTAAGGCAGGTGTTCTATGGCATGTGCTTCCGATTGATGACAAATGCCACAGGTCCATCAATTCACATCCAGAGAATCTCTGAATTGTTTCAGTGATGAAAATGCTACCCTTGTTCTGGCCTGATAGATGAGCAAGGCTCACAGCTAACCCATCCTGGTGAGAGTGTGTGTCAGGAGTGCTCAACAAGCCTGTTTCCCTCACCCACCTCTCCCCACGCACCCTCATTTCACACAGGACACCACCCCAGGCTGGCTGTGCACCAGGGACTGTAGCAATGCCACCACCCCCCCCCCACCCCCAAGCCGGCAGCAAATCCTGCATCTTGAGGCACTTGATGTTCCAAGTGCCAATCCATCTGGTTGACCAGATTTACTGCCTGGGTGAAGCTGTCTTTCCTGACCAAGTTGGCTACTGTTACTAGCAGATACTGGGTCCTTGCGCTGTTGTTAAATTAGCTGTGAATAAAGGCAACCAAAGTAACTAAAGCCTACAATCCTCATAGGCTAGAGAAAAACCTGTCAATAGTAATTATTCCCCAGGATTGTCATTACAAAGGTATTTAGCTCTGCAGGCTCAGCTTCTCTCCGACTTTCTCAGGATTTATAGATTGTATTTTCATAGAAACTGCCAGCCACATTTCTGACAAAAAAGAAATTATGCATATGTGTGTGTGTGTGTGTGTGTGTGTGTGTGTGTGTGTGTATGGCAAGCACTAAACTGAGCCCTCAGGGGAATAGATCCCATCATCTATCCCCAACCCACCCCTCAAATCTGCTTCCCCCAGTTCTCCCACTTCCCCCCAGCATCATCTACCCACTGCCTGTCTGGGCGTCGGCCTTGACCCTCCCTCTCCCTATGACCACTCACTGAATCTCTCCCTAAACCATTCACTTTTCTCCCTCCGCCCACTGCTACCCTAGCCCGGGAAGCCTAGGCAGCAAACTCTCTGGTCTCTGCATCCAGACGCCTCCCATCCACTTTCTGCAGCTCTGTTTTTAACTCCCCAGACCCCTCCCTCCCTGCTTCCCCATCATCCCCTCTGCAGCAGCCATACTGATCGACTGTCAGTGCCTCAAATAAGCTTTTTCTGAACACTGGGCCTTCCCGTATACTAAGGAGATGGCAAACTAGGATCTTCGGGCCTGCTGCCTGTTTTGTAAATAAAGTTCCATTGGAACATATCCACACCCATTCATTTATGTTTTGTCTACAATACACATAACAACGTATTGTTACATACAACAGTGGAGGTGAGTAGTTGCAACAGAGGCTGTATGGCTTGCAAAGCCTCAAATATTTACTATCTGGTCCTTCATAGAAAAACTTTGCTGCCCCTGCCACACACGATTCCTTCTGCCTGGAACTCTCTTCATCTTATGTCCTTTTTCCATTTCTAATCCTTCCCTCCCTTCACTTGGTTACATCTGATTATCCTTCAGCTCTTAGCCTAGAAATAACTTCCTTCAGGAAGTCCTCCCTGACCACATCCCATCCTCTGTATATGTTTCCCTAGCACTCTATTGTTGTATCACAACAATAATTACAAGGGCCTACTAGTCTCTCCCTTTAGACTGTAAGCTCCTTAAGGACAAAGACTGGGTCTGCCTTGCAGACCTGCTTCTCCATTAGAGGGCCCTGGGGCAAGAGTATAAAGTCCTGTGTATCATTTGTCTAAATATTTAAGCATTATAAACTACATTATAAACTACAAGCTAGCAAACCGTTAAATAAAATAACTTTATACTCTTACCCTGACAAGTATTCCTGCATATATGGGGAAAAATACATATCAAGCTATTATTTTGATATGATTAAAAGCTGGCAAAATATTAGACAATTTAATTATTATTGTGAATGTCTGAGTATTCCACTGATAGACCAGTGTTTAGATGAGTAACGAAAATGACATACAATTTAAGAACTATTGTATTATTTATTTTGTAAAATTTATTTTTGCCTTCGTTTTGGCAAAACCACCAATCATGTTATTATAATCTAGATTTTCACATAATGTGTGTTCAACTGCTTGTAATAATCTAAAGGATTAAAAATAAAATTGTATTAAAAGTAACAAAAAATTTGGATTACTTACATCAAAAAAGTAAATTAAAGTAAAAATAAGGAAAACGTGATTTTATATGTTATTTTTCTTCTAAGTTATTCAAAACCATGCATTAAAAAGGCAAAATCAGGGAATTCCCTGGTGGTCCAGTGGTTAAGACACCGCACTTCCAATGCAAGGGGTGTGGGTTTGATTCCTGGTCGGGGAACTAAGATCCCACATGCCTTGCGGTGCAGCCAAAACATTAAAAAAAAAAAAAAAAAAAAAAAAAAGCTAAATTTAAAATTTAATTTTGTGAAAAATTAACGAAATCTTATTAAATATATACATAAAGGATTTCAATTCTAGTGTGCAATGCCTATTAGTTGACAATGTAAAGAATTGGTATCACTCTTCATATAGTATATCTAGACCTACAAATGCACAAATATAATGTAAATTATTTAACATAGTTAATATCATGCTATTTCATAAGTACTCTGAAAACTGTAAATTGGAAGAATACTAAAAAGAAAATGGACTCTCAGCCCCCCTGGGAAATCATACTTCATTTTGCACCAATCTATTGCATTCATGCTGAAAGGAGGATTTGAGAACATGTTTGTCTTGTGTCTTACCTAAGCCCTTCCACTGCTCAAATTCTCCTTGCATGTCAAAGAAGTGTGTTGCTCCAACATTAGCAGTGCCACAACACACAAACCTCTGTGGCCCTGACACAGTCATCTATAGCTTTGAGGACATATTGCCAGGGATGTAATGAAGCATCTTCCTGGGGCCTGAATGAGCTGCAAAGGGTAGTTGCTTAGAGTTACAGGTCATGCTCTGCCAATGCTGAGCACAAGGGCTCAAGTGACAGAAGCACCATGTATTCTTTAATAAATTTGTGTCTGTGTGTATTTGTAATATGCATAGGCTTCTAAAGTGAGGACTCCCTGGTAGGGCTTCCTCTTGCTGGAGTATAAGGGCAATATGGGTCTCTTGTCCACGGTTGTATCCCTACTTCTTACCATAGAGTCTGGCACATCGTAGGTGCTCAGTAAATGCCAAACTGGGTACATTGTGAAGGATTTTTATTCTTTTGGACCAGTGAGACACTAATATATAAATGACTGGTCTCTGGCCTAAACACCATTAGGGTGTAGTCATCTACTAAAGCAGGGGTCGGTAAACCTTTTCTGTAAAGGGCCAGATAGTAAATAGTTTAGGCTTTGTAGGCTACTATGGTCTTTGTTGCAAATACTCTGTTGTAGTGCAAAAGCAGCCATAGACAATATATAAACAAGTGTGACTGTCCTCCAATAAGACTTTATAAAAACAGGTGGCTGACCATCACCCTGATACCAAAACCAGACAAAGACACCACCAAAAAAGAAAATTACAGGCCAATATCTTTGATGAATATAGATGCAAAAATTCTCAAAATATTAGCAAACCAAATCCAACAACACATAAAAAAGATCATACACCACAACCAAGTTGGATTCATCCCAGGGTTATAAGGATGGTTCAACATGTGCAAAATCAATATGATACAACACAACAACAAAAGAAAAGGCAAAAAACACATGATCATCTCAATAGATGCAGAAAAAGCATTTGATAAAATTCAACATCCATTCATGATAAAAACTCTTATGAAAGTGGGTATAGAGGGAACATATATGTCAACATAATAAAAACTATCTATGACAAACCCACAGCCAATATAATGTTCAACGGTGAAAAGCTGAAAGACTTCCCACTAAAATCTGGAACAAGACAAGGATGCTCACTCTCACTACTTCTCTTCAACATAGTATTGGAACTCCTAGCCACAGCAATCGGACAAGAAAAAGAATTAAAAGGTATTCAAATTGGTAGGGAAGAGGTAAAATTGCCATTATACGTAGATGACATATTATACATAGAAAACCCTAAAGACTTCACACAAAAACTACTAGAAATGATAAACGAATTCAGCAAGGTGGCAGGATACAAGATTAACATACAGAAATGGTTTCATTTGTTTACACTAACAATGAAATATCAGAAAGGCAATGTAAACAAACAATCCCTTTGAAAATCACATCAAGAAAAATAAAATACTTAGGAATAAACCTCACTGAGGAGGTGAAAGACATATGCTGAAAACTACAAAACATTAATAAAGGAAATTAAAGATGATTCAAAGACATGGAAAGATATCCATGTTCTTAGATTGGAAGAATTAATATTATTAAAATGGCCATACTGCCCAAAGCAATCTACAGATTTAATGTGATCCCTATCAAAATACCCATGACATTTTTTTTTTTAAACAGAACTAGAACAAATAATCCTAAAGTTTATATGTGAACCATAAAGGACCCAAAATTGCCAAAGCAGTCCTGAGGAAAAAGTACAAAGCAGGAGGCATAACCTTTACAGACTTCAGACAATGCTAAAAAGCTACAGTAATCAAAATATCAATAGCATGGTTTTGGCACAAATCAGACATATGGATCAATGGAACAGAATAGAGAGCCCAGAGATAAACCCACACACCTATGGACAATTAACCTCCTCAAGGAGGCAAGAATATACACAATGGAGAAAAGACAGTCTCTTCAGCAAGTGGTGTTGGGAAAGTTGGACAGCCACATGTAAATCAATGAAGTTACAACACACCCTCACACCATGCACAAAAATAAACTAAAAATGGCTTAAAGACTTAAATATAAGACACCATAAAACTCCTAGAACATAGGCAAAACATTCTCTGACATAAATCATACCAATGTTTTCTTAGGTCAGTCTCCCAAGGCAATAGACATAAAAGCAAAAATAAACAAATGGGACTTAATCAAGCTTGTAAACTGTAAATAAAATGAGAAGACAAACTGTGAACTGGGAGAAAATTTGCAAATGATGTGACCGATAAGGGCTTGATTTTCAAAATATACAAACAGCTCATACAATTCAAAAAAACACAAACACACATACACCCCAGTCGAAAAACAGGCAGAAGACCGAAATAGACATTTCTCCAAAGAAGACATACAGATGGCAAATAGGCACATGAAAAGATGTCATCATTGCTAATTATTAGAGAAATGCAAATCAAAACTACAATGAGGTACCACCTCACACCAGTCAGAATGGCCACCATTAAAAAGTCTACAAATAATAAATGCTGGAACAGGTGTGGGGAAAAAGGAACCCTCTTACACTGTTGTTGGGAATGTAAATTGGTACAGCCACTATGGAAGACAGTATGGAGGCTCCTCAAAAAACTAAAAATAGAGTTGCCATATGATCCAGCAATTCCACTCCTGGGCATATACCCAGACAAAAGCTATAATTTGAAAAAATACATGCACTCCTATGTTCATAGCAGCACTATTTACAATAGCCAAGACATGGAAACAACCTAAATGTCCATCAACAGACGGATGGATAAAGAAGATGTGGTGTGTGGTGTGTGGTGTGTGTGTATACACACACACACCACACACCACACACACACAATGGAATATTACTCAGCCATTAAAAAGAATGAAATAATGCCATTTGCAGCAACATGGATGGACCTAGACATTATCATACTAAGTGAAGTAAGTCAGAAAGAGAAAGACAAATACCATATGATATCCCTTATATGTGGAACCTAAAATATGACACAAATGAACATATCTATGAAACAGACTCACAGACATAGAGAACGGACTTGTGGTTGCCAAGGCGGAATGGGGGAGGGAAGTACTGGGAGTTTGGGATTAGCAGATGCAAACTATTATATATAGAATGGATAAACAACAAGGTCCTTCTGTATAGCACAGGGAACTATATTCAATATCTTGTGATAAACCATAAGGTAAAGAATATGAAAAAGAATATATACATGTATAACTGAGTCACTGCTGTACAGCAGAAACTAACACAACATTGTTAATCAACTATACTTCAATAAAATTAAAAAAATTTAAAACAAAAACCAAAAAACAGTTGGCTGGCCAGATTTGGCCCATGGGTCATAGTTTGCCAACCCCCATACTGGAGGATAGGAGGAAAGGGACAGTGCTGATGGAGAGGGGGAGGCAGAATTGGGAAATAGGAGGTGGAATTATCAGGAGCTGATGACTCCTAAGGGCATGGCCACCCTACTCAGACGGATCCCCTTAATTACTCTGAGGTGCCAGTGGAAGCCGAGCTGAAACTGTGCTGAGATGTTAAAGGCATCCTGGAGGCTGGCTTTCCTTTATCTGGGCTGCTCCTCCTCCTTGGCTTCCCTGGTTAGTCACCGTGTTTGTCTTTTTATAGATATCTCCAGTTTTCTGTCTGGCTCAATGCTTCTCCAACCTGGCTGTACATTAGAATCACCCAGGGAGTTTATGAGAAAGATTCCTGTCTGGACTTTCTACCAGGTGTATTAGTTTGCTTGGGCTGCCAAACAAAATACCACAGACTGGTTGGCTTAAACAAAAATTTAATTGACTCAGTTCTGGAGGCTCGAAGTCCAAAATCAAGGTGCTGTCAGGGTTAGTTTCTGGTGCAGCCTCTCCTAGGTTTTATAATGGCCCCCTTCTTGCTGTGTCCTCACTTGGCCTCTCCTCTGCGCATGCACCGGGAGACAGCTCGAGGGAGCTCTGGCATCTCTTTTTCTCATAAGGACACCAGTCCTATCAGACTAGGGCTCTACTCTTGTGACCTCATTTAACCTTAATACCTCCTTAAAGGCTTTATCTCCAAATATAGTCACATTGCAGGTTAGGGCTTCAACATATGAATTTGGCAAGGGGGTGGGGGGAGACACAGTTCAGTCCTGTGATACTGTGATTTATAATAAGAAATATATATTAGGTCTTCGTCCACTGTTCCTAGCACATAGTTCCTAAAAGCCTTGTGAAGAACCATAGGGGTATCTTTTGTTACAATATTTCATTTTGTCCTCAGTTCTTGAGATCGCTTCAGAGCATAAAGGTGAAATGGGTGTCTTTTGTTATTCATAACAAGCTCCTTTCAACCACACTAAGTTTATGCTAACGAGGTAATTTTTGGAAAGCTCCGAAGGACGGGGCAGACTGCCAGGGGAACCAACCACGTTTAGAGGGTTGGAACCTATAGTCCCACATCCAGGCCCCCACCCCCATCTCTGGGGAGGGGAGAGCCGCTGGAGATTGAGTCCAGTTGTTCGGGGAAACACTGACCAACACGGCCTGCCCTGGCCAGGCCCGATAGTAATCACTTGCATGAATTATCTTACAACAGGAGGTCTTGGTAAGGAATGCGGAACTAACAAGCTACTACCAACCAGAAGAATTCCGGAAAGGTCAAAAGGAGAGAGAAGACACCAGTCCATATGTCCTACCAACCTCCCAGAATCCTTCTCGCTGGAATCCATCTTGGCTTAGAGATGTATGCGACACCAGGAAGGACCCTGAGTCAGAATGATTGGCCAGAGACAACCTGGAAAATTAACCCAATTACCATAAAACCTGAGACTGGGAGCCACGTGGCAGAACAGTTCTTCTGAGTTCCCTTACCCTGCTGCTCTCCGCCCGGGCACCCCTTCCCGATAAAGTCTCTTGCTTTGTCAGCACATGTGTCTCCTCAGACAATTCATTTCTGAGTGTTTGACAAGAGCCCACTCTCGGGCCCGGGAAGGGGTCCCCCTTCCTGCAACATGAGCACCAATGACCTATAATCTAATTATAGCTATGTTATGAGCCTCCTATAAAACCCCAAAAGGACAGGATTTGGAGAGCTTCCAGGTTGATGAACAAGTATGCACCCATGTGCTGGGAGGGTGGCACATCCCAAGCGCCACTGGGACAGAAGCCCCTGCACTCAGGACCCTCCCAGACCTTGCCCCATATATCTGTTCATCTGGTTGTTCATATCCTTTAATGTCCTTTGTAATAAACTGGTAATCTAGTAAGTAAACTTGTCTCCTGACTTCTGTGAACCCTGCCAGCAAATGAATCAAACCAGAGGAGGGGAGCCTGGGAAGCTCAGAGTTAGCTGGTCTGTCAGAAGCACAGGTGACAACCTGAACTTGTGACCAGTGCCTGAAGTGGGGGAGGCAGTCTTTTAGGACTGAACCTCTACCCTGTGGTGTCTGACACTAACCCCAGTGTCAGAGCTGGGTTAAATTGTAGGACACTCAGCTGGTGTCACAGAATTGCTTGCAGTGTGGAAAACCTACACATCTGGTTTCAGAAGTGATGTAGTGGTGTATCAAAAATAGAGGAGACACACACGAGGTGTGCTTTTCCTTTCTGAGTCCATAACACCATATTCTTGGATTCATTGGTTTTAGGTGGGGTCCAGGTACCCAGAAAAATCTAATGCTCAGCACAGTTGAGAAGCCACTTAGATTGGATATCCTGGTTCTGGTCTTATTTTCCCAGCTCTGTCACCTCTTCAGGACAAATCCAGTTAATAGCTCACCATTTCTGCACTTGAGCTCTCCTTTGACCAGTCCCCATTTCAAGGGAAAGAGAAGTGGACAGTATGTGGAAGGCAAGGAATTAGAGGAAGATTTCAGGGTAGTGGCAGGGCCATTCACTTGGTGGGAACCGTAAGGAAAGGAGCAGGTTTATAGGGGAAGTTGATGTGTTTGGCTTTGCTGTGCTGACTTTGAGAAGCCAGTGAGACAGTCCCATGTTGCTATCAATAAGTAAGTCTGGAATCGAGATGAGAGGTCTTGGCTAGACATAAAGAATTTGGTCTTTATCAGCAAAGAGTTGGGAGTTACATGCATGGGAGTGACTGAATGAGGAAAGAGGATCAGACATGGAAACCTGGAGAATTCTAACACTTAAGAGAGGAGTGAACAAGACTAGCAAGGAGCCATTTGAGTTAGCTGGAAAACTAGAGGAGGGAGTATAAAGGAGGAGAAAAGTCACATGTAAATTATAACCAAGAAGCTAAGTTTAAAAGCATCCGAAGCATCTCCCGGGTTTGACAATTAGCAGGAAGTGGCAAACTTTGTGAGACATGGTGGAGCCTATGGATACTCTGTTTGTCCCTGTTCTGAGTCCTGGGAAGCTGACCCGTATGGGCAGCATCAGTGGATTTCTTGGCCCAATGGTTTCGGGCTGGGCTTGGCCAAAGGAGGATACTGACAGGAAATCAGAGGGAGGGAGGACAGGGAGGTGGAGGTACCCATTCTCTCCAGTTCCCTTGAGGAGGGTCACCATAGGCTGGCTGCATTCCTTGATAAAGGCCACTACTCCTGTTGGGTGGTTCTTTCCACATAGCACTCTCTCAGGCTTTGCTCCTTCCCCTTTTCCTGCAGGCCCCCAGACAGTGACAGCTTCCTGCTGTTACCAGCCCCTGGGATGCCACACTTTTCTGTTGGCTTCCCTGTATCCTGTCAGTATCTTTGTAAATAGTGCTTATATTAAACTCCCCTAAAGTTAGCCAGTTTGAGTGTGCCCTTTGTTTCCTGCTGGGATCCTGAGTGATGTAGGACGCAATCCAGACTGTAGTGGGTGGGGGAATGAGTGGGAGATTAGAGAATAGAAAGCATTATTTTGAGAAGTACCATAGAAAAAGAACAGATAATATAAAACTGTATATCTACTACCAGAATGAAAAAAAGAGGATATTGGATCACTCTGTTTCATATTTTTAAAAAAGAAATAAAATAAAAATGAAGTTTCTTTTGTTTTCCATTCCAACCCCTATCTCTTCTATATCTTAATGGAGATCACTGCTCTCATGAATTAGGTATGAACCCTTATAGCCCCCCCCCCACCTTTTTATTCTTTTAGTATGTATTTTAGAATTTACCTAATTGCTGCCATACTGTATATGTCACTCAGCAGTTCCTTTATTTTCTCAAGAATACACTTTTGAGAACTATCCATGTTGACATTTATAGAGCGAGGCCATTTAATTGTTCCATAGCATTTTTTTTTAAATTGGGGCATAGTTGATTTACAATGTTGTGTTAGTTTCAGGTGTACAGCAAAGTGAATCTGTTATACATATACATATATCCACTCTTTTTTAGATTCTTTTCCCATATAGGCCATTACAGAGTATTGAGTAGAGTTCCCTGTACTATACAGTAGGTCCCCATTAGTTATCTATTTTATACATAATAGTGTGTATGTGTCAATCCCAATCTTCCAGTTTATTCCTCCCCCTCCCCCTTAGCCCCCGCAAAGTATTTTTTTTTTAACAACAATTTAATTAGCTTATGATACTGTGTGTAGCCTGGGTGGTCCCTTTGAGGGTTTTTGGTTTGTTTTTTGTTTTTTTAAGTATAGTTGATTTACAATGTTGTGTTATTTTCTGGTGTACAGCAAAGTGATTCAGTTACACATATATATTCTTTTTCATTATGGTTTATTACAGGATATTGAATATAGTTCCCTGTGCTATATAACAGGACCTTGTTATTCATCTATCCTATATATGATAGTTTGCATCTGCTAATCCCAAACTCCCAATCCTTCCCTTCCCCACCCGCCCTCCGCCTTGGCAACCACAAGTCTATTCTGTCTGTGAGTCTGTTTCTGTTTTGTAAATAAGTTCATTTGTGTCATATTGTAGATTCCACAAAATGGTACTTTTTTTTATATCAATTTATTTATTTCCTAATAATGGACATTTTTATGATTCCAGTTCTTCTACTATTATAAACAATACCGTAATGAACATCTTTGTACCTTTCTCCTGATGTATGAGCCTTTCTCCAGGGTATGTACATAAAAGAGGAACTGATGATGATCAGGTTTGTGCATTTTTGATCTTACTTGACATTACCGAATTGACACCCTTAGGAAGTAGTTCTATAAACTTCCATAACAATGGATACAAGTTCTCGTTTTTTCATTTCATGGTCAACATTTTATGTTGTTAGAGTTTATGATTTTTTAAAAATCTGATGATTGTAAAATCAGTATATAAAAAACAACATACAACTATTGCTATTAAACATAAATGTATGTTTTTGGAATAGATAATACATGCACATGGCATAAAATTCAGAAGGTACAAGAGCATATGCAGTAGAAAATAAGTCTTCCCCCAACCCTTGTCTCTTAGCCACCTAGCTCTCTGTCCTGTAATCTGTTTCTTGTGTGTTCTTCAGATACATCTAACTGCATAGAATGTATGTAGTAAAACACTAAGACAATTCATTCTATTGCACTTCTTTTGTCTCAGTAGGTTCTACACAGTTTTATAGACTCAGTGTTAATTATTTCATTTTACCATAAACCCTGTTTCTGTAGATCCCACAAGCATAGGTTTGGGTGACAACTTGAAGAACTCCCAATTCCAAAGTCAAGGACCCATCAATTCTAAAGGTCCCATCACTACTGCTCTGAGGGGCTTAGGGAACAACTATATCAAGTTCTACTCTCCTAGACTTTCCAATGGAAGATTGTGGACTAGGTCCTATTATCTGTCATGGTACCATTAGGAAAACAGTCAGCACTGTAGGTATTTCAAATAGGAAGGGATTTAACACAGGGAATTAGAGGCTTTCACAACTCTGGGAAAGCAGCAGGAAGGATGGCGGTTAAGATCTGTTTCAGGAAATCTGGAAGTGCAGGGATCACAAGGAAGCTACTGCCATTGATCTCAGCTGCCTGTAAAAGCAACAGGAGGGTTCTCAGACCACCCACCCAAACGCTGTAGGCAAAAATCCCACGTCAGCCATCCCATCTGCTGCTGCCTATACTTCTGCCCATAACTGCCTCTAGAAGCCAATGGCTTCTCCTTCTCTTCCCTACCACATCTCATGCAAGTGCCTCTCATTAGTGGAGTCTAAGAGAACATGTTCTCCTGTGGAAAAAGACAGATATGATACCGAATATCCACATATGGCAACCAGAAGGATTCTCAATAAACCCTCCCTCCCTTATACATAGGTGATTTTATTACTCAAATTTGTAGTATTACATTCTGCTCCTATTAGAGACAGACAGCATGAGAATTGGTAGAATACATATGATTTATTTCATACATTTTATATAAGGCAACAGTTATTAAGCACCTATTTTACTCTCCAAAATCACCCAGTATGTGAGAAAGACTTTGGGAAGAGTAACAGAAAAGGAAGGAAAAGATCCATTTCCTATTCAAGCAAGCAAGCATTACTCATTTAACAAACTTTGAGATCCCACTATGTGTTCACATCAGAAACCCGAGGAAAGCAGAACTTGATATGGACTCATACATATTCAATCAAGGGAAAAAAATCTGCATAGGAAACAAGCTTATGGTTACCAAAGGGGAAAGGTGGAGAGCAGGGATAAATTGGGAGTTTGGGATTGACATATACACACTACTATATTTAAAATAGATAACCAACAAGGATCTAATGTATAGCACAGGAAACTCTGCTCAATATTCTGTAATAACCTAAATGGGAAAAGAATTTGAAAAAGAATAGATATATGTATATGTATAACTGAATCACTTTGCTGTATACCTGAAACTAACACAACACTGTAAATCAACTACAGTCCAGGCTTCCCTGGTGGCGCAGTGATTAAGAATCTGCCTGCCAATGCAGGGGACACGGGTTTGAGCCCTGGTCCAGGAAAATCCCACATGCTGCAAAGCAACTAAGCCCATGCGCCACAACTGCTGAGCTGACGCTCTAGAGCCTGCGAGCCACAACTACTGAGCCCATGTGCCACAACTACTGAAGCCCGTGCACCTTAGAGCCCGTGCTCTGCAACAAGAGAAGCCACCACAATGAGAAGCCCGCATACTGCAATGAAGAGTAGCCCCCACTCTCTGTAACTAGAGAAAGCCCTCACGCAGCAACGAAGACCCAATGCAGCCAAAACTAAAAAAATAAAATAAAAAAATAAAATTCTTAAAAATAAATCAACTACAGTCCAATATAAAATAAAAATTTTTTAAAAAAGAAAAAAGAAAAAACATACTATCTCAAAAAAAAAAACAAACAACGATAAGTACAAACCAATCTTTGTGGAGCTAATTAACTAGATCAAGAAGATAAATTATATATGAACTCTGCAACAAAAGATAAATTTAGTGTTGGTATAAACTTTCATTTTTTTAAAAAAAACTTTCATTTTTAAATCAAGGTGTTCAACTTAAAATCCTTCTTGTTTTGGGAGGGAAGACAGAATAAAGCTAAAGTCCCACCTCATGTTTTCTGTGATTCTACATCCAACAGAACACTCTATAGATCAAAAATGCAAGTATAAAGAGATACGAGGTAAGGTGGTGAGCAGCACGAGATGGGGTTTCGCACAGCAGAAGGAAAGGGAAAGAAAAGGAGGGGAACAAAAGGCAAGCATTCAAAATTCACTTATACTTAGGGCTATATGTTAGATGCCATGGAAAATTTAAAGATAAGACATGTTCCCTGGCCTCAAGGAACTTAAGGCAGGATTTGCCCAAAGGCTCTGAGGTGCCTAGAAAAAGGCTGTTTGCTGTGTGCCTTACAAGAATGGTCTCATTTAATTCACACACTAACCCCACAAGGCAAGCACTTCTGAGCCTATGATTCAGGAAAGGAAACTGAGGCACAGATAAATTCCATGACTTGCTCCCCTCCAGCAAGAAGTGGAGCCAGGAGTTTATGTCAGCACCATTCCTAACCGCTACCCTCTCCAGGGCAGAAAGACTCTAGTGGACGATGGAACTGATGTCTCCTAGAAAAATTTGTCTCTAGAAGGTAGAAGCATAACTCATTCATTCCTCAGCCCCCCTCCCCAGGTCCCACAGATACATTTTCTAACTCTGTACTATTTTAAAAATCATATTTCTTTCTTCTCTTGCCTTCCCTAATTCCCATTTCTCCATGCTTATCTTCTCTTTCTGTCCCACTTCTCTCCCAAAGCCTGCAATACATACATAATGAATGTAAGCTGTGCTTTTAGTTTTTCCAAATTGTCATCTTTCTTTGGGTCTACGCTTGGAGGAGATGGGATAGGTAACCTCTCAGACTAATTTTTCCCTCTGTCCTGCATCATTCCCATCAGCTTACATAGTTTAGTACTCTCATCTTAAAAAAATATATAGTAACTATTTTAAAGAAAATAGTCCTTGGCCCCTCATTCTCCTGCAACTGTATTTCTCTACTCCCCATTTGCAGCGTCAGCTTATAAAAAGTTGTTTGTAGCTACTGTCTTCATTTCTTACCTTTTCATTCTCTCTTCAGCCCACTTCATGGGCTTTTGTCCTACTCTCTACACTGATATCTCCCAAATTTGTATTTCCAGCCCCAACCTTCTTTTTTTTTTTTTTTAAACATCTTTATTGGAGTATAATTGCTTTACAATGGTGTGTTAGTTTCTGCTTTATAACTAAGTGAATCAGTTATACATACACATATGTTCCCATATCTCTTCCCTCTTGCATCTCCCTCCCTCCCACCCTCCCTATCCCACTCCTCTAGGTGGTCACAAAGCACCGAGCTGATCTCCCTGTGCTATGCGGCTGCTTCCCACTAGCTATCTATTTTACATATGGTAGTGTATATATGTCTATGCCACTCTCTCACCCTGTCACATCTTCAGCCCCAACCTTCTTAACCAGCTGTCTACTTCACTCTGATATGGATGTTTAATTTCAAAATTAACATGCTGCCAAGGCAAACCCTTTTTTCCCCAGCCTGATCTACGCCTCTCCCAGCTTTCCTTATCTGGCAAATAGCTCCAACAGGAGCCCAAAGAGTCTGAGGATCATCCATTCCCTCGTTCCCCCACCTTGAACCCACCAACAAGAGCTATCTACTCTACCTCAGACACATCCAAAATCTGTCTGCTTCTCTCCATCTTGATCCTCATCCAAGCCACCATTATCTCTTACTGAGATTGTTATAGACACTTTATATAACCCATGCTACATGTGGTAGCCAGAGTAATATTTTAAAATGCAGACCAGGTAATATCACTCCTCTGCTCAAAACCCCTCGATGTCATTCCATCATGTTTAGCATAAATTCTGGCTTTCAAGGCTCTGCATTGTTAGGTTTCTGGTCCTCTCTCTGACTAGATCACCCCCTCCCCTGCTCTCCAAGCCCCAGCCGTACTTGCTATTTTTCTGCTCCTCGTGCAGGTTAAGGTTTGGAGCTTCTGCATTATTTGCCCTCCTCCCTAGATTATCAGCTCCTTTGATCTTCATTGCTGGCTTCCTCCCAATATTTGGGTCTCAATTCAAATGTCACCTTCTCAGAATGGCCTTCCTGCATCACCCAATTTAAAACATCCACTCATCTACTCTCTAT
Source organism: Balaenoptera borealis (assembly GCF_965194805.1). Classification (NCBI taxonomy): domain Eukaryota; kingdom Metazoa; phylum Chordata; class Mammalia; order Artiodactyla; family Balaenopteridae; genus Balaenoptera; species Balaenoptera borealis. Next base: position 15,558,498 of record NC_138879.1, on the reverse strand, counting down.
CACCCTGTCCTGTTTTATTTGATATCAGCACTTATTACTACCTAGTGTTCCATTGCTTCGTGTGAGTCTATCCACATTAGAATGCAAGCTCTGTGAGGACTAGAACCTTGTGTTTCTTGTGTTTTGTTATGTGCCCAGCACCTAGAATGGTGCCTAGCACATAGCAGGGACTCAAATATTTAATAAATTAGCGAAAGATAAGATTCTTGAAATCTAGGACCATTATGACTCATAAATTGCTACATAATTTTTCCAATTGCCTAATGACATTGCTACATAACTTATGAGCTCTCAAAATGTGATTCATGATGATGAAAGCACAAAAAATAACTTTCCCTTAAAAATTCTGGAGAGACAAAGGAAAAGAGAAGATCTTAATGTATGCTTTCATCTTAATGAAAATTTGGGTTTTTTTTTAGTTTTTAGTTTTTTTTTTTTAAGGGGGGGATGAAGCACTTCCAAATTAAGTTTCAGATTGCATTAATTATTTCTATCACTCAACGAAAATTTCTGATGAAAATCTGTTATGATATACTAACTGCAATCCCCCAAATATGGGAATCTTTTCTAGGTTTGGGGTTCAAACCTTTGAACCAATAAGTGGTTGACAAGTCCCAAGGACAAAGCATTCCTCATGCCCTTAGTCTGTCACACTTACCCTCCTTTCCCCTTCTACCCTGTGAACTATAGGAGCAGCGAGTATTTAATTGAGAATTCTTCTCTTCCATCAAGAAACAGTGTCAAGAATTCCACGCCCTGAAGAATTTTCTAAGGTTTTCGAGTCTATATTATGAAACACTTTTAAATAAGTGGGTTATAGGCACTTTTCTATCCACTCTGTATAACTCGAATAGATTGTGTAATGCCTCATGAAGGGCCTGGATACTCACCACCCACATCTCCAGTCTAAAACTAGGTTATGAGTAAAATGAAAACTCCGCAAAAAAAAAAAAAAAAAAAAATCCTTCTGCTTCTCATAAAGTCCTCGGCTCAATTCATATCTCACAGGCATGAAAATCCAGATCGTGTAAAGAGGTCAAGAACCTAAATAATGATTCAGCTCATAATGAACAGAAACAGACACTCCCTTTAAAATTGTGGAAATTCTCATTTCCACACTATAGCCAAGGGAACAGAGGCATGCCGTCAGCAGGCAAGAAACTGAAAGGGTACTTTCCTTATTTACCTGATAGTTCTTGCCCTACTTCATCCTGAACAAAAGCAAGCCTGCCACACCTAGGGTTCAGGGAATTTTAGGGTGGAGGAGGGGTAGGATGGAATGGAGAGGCTTTATCTAGTCTGGGAAAGTGCCCAAGTGAAAACAATTGAATACCAAATCATTTTCCCACAAGGCTGACAGAGTTCTCCATAGACTGTTAAGCTTCAACCACTCTGCAAACTCCATGAAGACATCTTTAAGGCCCTACTTTTTTCCCCTCTGGGGAAATGTCTTCACTCCAAGAGGTTAGCCTGGGAAGATAACATTATCTTCAAACCACAACAACAAAGCCCTTAGTCCCCCCATAGTGAAATTCCTGTGCTCCACCCTAATTGAGTTTAGGAAACTGATAAGACAGCTGTGAAAATAAAACGGAAAAACATTCCCTCTCATTCAAATCAGCTGGCACAGTTCGCACTTTTTAAGAAGAAACCAGGAGGTGGTTTTTTTCCATTTTTTAAAATGGTTATGGACCAACACACATCTAAGCAACCACACTTATACTGCAAAGTGAATCTGTCCACCCATTAGCTCATGTGTATATTCATTTAAAACTCTGTATCATCAATATTTTAAAACATCCACAAAGGTAGAGAGAATAATACAATGAACCCCACGTACTCGATACCCAACTTCAATGATTATCCACATAAATCCATTCCATTTTAATGTCTTGCAATAAAACACACAATTCTGCTGTGAGAAATATGCCCATGTGTCTTACAGGCTATAACATGTGTTATGATACATAATAACTTCTTTAGAGTTTGGGGGCAAAAGAATAAAACTTCACAAATTCTGACTAGTTGGCTACAACTCTGTCCAAACTATTGAAAAAGCTGCCCTATACTATATTCTAAAGGGCACTTTTATCACTTCCAAGTTAAAGAGTATCATAAAAGCGTTGCCATGGAGAGGTCCTATCTCTCCTCTAAAGAACGCACACACAAATGATAACTGTAAAATTATTATCTTTGCATGCAAATAGGTGCTTCTAAAGTAATGAATGATGTATTTATCAGCTCAGGCTACCAAAACAAAACACCATAAACTGGGCGGCTTAACCAACAGAAATTAATTTTCTCACGGTTCTGGAGGCTGGAAGTCCGAAATCAGGGAGCCAACATGGTCAGGTTCTCTTCCTGGTTTGCAGACGACCCTGTCTAGCTGGGTGCTCAAGGCAGAGTGAGAGCACGCAAGTTCTCTGGTATCCACTAATCCCTTCACCGATCACACCCTCATGACCTCACCTAAACCTAATTATCTCTCAAAGGCCCTACTTCCAAATACCATCACACTGGGGATTAGAGCTTCAACATACAAATTTTGGGGAAACACAATTCAGTTCATAGCAAAAGACATGTTTTTTTGCCTAGCAAATCCTTTCAATTCAGGGTGCAAATACAAACTTTGGACAAGTTCATAACAAACATCACAAATTCCACAATAGATACATTTTATGGAAGAGGTTTTATAGCATATGAGATAACTCTCTAGTCAGTACCTGCCAGAACGTTACTCTTCTCTTTGGGATACATTTTCCCCTAAATAAACTGGTAAGGGGCAAGAAATAATAAGGAGTAGGTAGGCTTTCTGAGTCTGCCCCTGAGCCTGAAGTTGGGGGCAGGGTGGGGGGAGGGTATAGCTGATTTTACAACAAACAGGCTAGTTTAGGGTTTATAGAGTTAATTATCAAAGCTTACCTAATAATACTCAAAATAAATACTAAGATCTTCGAAAAGAAACCTGAATTTAAACCTTGTTTGTGTTTTTCTAAGGATCAGTAATTGTTTATTAACTGAAATTAGGTTGCTTACCAAGAACCTGGAAAAAAATCCAGGCCCTCAAAATTCCCCTTGAATCTTCAAGTGGGCAATTCATTATTCTGCTCCTGTCCCGTGGATGCCCAGCTGTTGGTAGCTGAACTCTCCCGCAAAGGTGGCCCCCACTTGGAGGAGTGAAGTCCTGATTGCAGAGCACTGTTGAGAGCTCACCTTAGGATGAAAAGGGGAATCAATTCTCTTCATAAAAGGGCTCTCTGACTACAGATGAAAGTGCTTTGGGGATTTGGGGCCACACCTCGTGAACTGAGTGGGAAAAAAAAAAAGGTACTTTGTGAAGGGTATTTGAGTTGCCAATATCCTGAGATACCCTTAAGAATGATCTGCAACTGACCGTAGTGAAACTTACTTTGACATTTTCCCGAAAATGGGAAGTAAATATTGGAAATCAGAATGCTTCGGTTGAGGAGTAACAACAAATTAACTCGAATATGGCTCATTATTACATAAAGCCTTATTATATTGTATTATTGTTTGTGAGGCTGAGTGTGGGCTTGGCAACATCTCTGAAGCTTTAGAGAGGACCCCAAGTTGCAGATGAGAATGCAACTGCCAACACTTTGATTGTAACCTTGTGAGACTCTGACCAGAAAACCCAGCCACTCCATGCCAGACTTCTAACCTACAGTTCTGTAAAGCTAATAAATGTGTATTGTTTCAAGCCAAAAAAAAAAAGAGTGTGGGCTTGGGATTTCAGGAAGTTCTGAATTCAAATCTTGATGCCAACATTTAGTACCTATGTGACCTCAGACTAATTTCTAACTTCCCCGTTTCTTGTTTGGTTTTTTAAATCTATAAAATCGAGATAATACTACCTACCTTCACTAAGTAAGGAATAAATAAGATAATACATGTAAATAGCTTGGCAGAGTATCTGGTATAGAGTAAGAGCCAAATAAATGGTGACTACTATCATTAGCTTAGCATAATTGAACGTCAACAATTATAATCAACTACACTTGCAAAAATCTGAGTAAAAGATGGCTTTACTTACTTAACAACCAGAAACACCTTCCCAAGGGGAGGGAAGTGGATTTTTAAAACTCTTCTCAGTGTTAGTTTGCATATCTTTGGGGTATATTCAAAGGTGGTAAGCAGCACTTTGAAGTATCCTTCTGGTTCATAGGTTTGGGGAGCTTATTTGCCACTTACATAAGAAGCTGTGTCTTCTTTACGTCTCACTTTGCAGAAAACAGTGGGAATATTTACCAAGCATTTTTCAGAAATGAGAGGTAAGAAATTCAGTCAAGGTTCTGGGGATACATACACAGTGCAACAACATAAATAAGGGGTCTCAATGTAATATACAATACTACTAAAAATAATAGCTTACATCCCCAGTGATGTAGAAGTTGCCTGAATGGGCTTCTCTGACTATTGCAATCACAGTGAAAAGACCAGCTTGAGCTGACTGTAGCCCTGGGGTGCACCCAGTGAGATAGCTCGGCCTAGATAACGCCTGTTTCTCATTTATGGCCAGAAAAGCAGTGTTTGCCTCAGAGAGTGTGAAATTCATCTGCAGATTTCAAGGGGAAAGCTGGAGGCCAAGGATTAAGTGAGAAGACACGAAATCTTTCAGTAAAACACTGGGAAGTGGTAATATGAAAATGACGCTCTTGAGTCCTACTTCCCATCAGTGAGATGCTTGAGAATAGTTGGTCTGATTAAGACAGGGAAAAAAATATTCATGAGCCAGAAAATGAGAAGTGGAAGTCTTGCTTTGTGGTCTTCCTCACTACAAACATCTTCTGCGTATTTAGAGCTAGGAAGGGGAGGTGGTGGTGGAAATTTTGGTATTTATGAAGAGTGTAAATCAAGTTTTACTAACGGGATTCTAAAACAGGGGAGTGATTAGAAAATTGGGGAGTAAAATGCTTCATCAGTGTGAAGTTTTGCCAGCTGCTGCAGTTATAGCCTAATATATCCCTGGGTAGAATTATGGCATACTGGTGCCAAGAGGGCTCTAGTTCATCTGGATTTGATAAGATATTGACAATCACACAGCTCCGTGGGCCTGGGACTGTGTGTTACAGGTAAAGTGTTCAGGCTCCTTCACCCTAAAGGCTTTCATAGTGTTTCTCAATCTTGAGTAATGTAATGAACTCTTCTAAGAGGAATGAAAATTCTCCAGGGATCCTTACATTTACTTAAATTATCCTTAGTATAATGTTATCTTAAAATGTACACAAATAAAACTAGGTGCAAACTCCTAATATAGTTCTTATAAACCAAAGGCTTTTTTTTTTCCAGATTAAATTTAAATAAAACTATGGAGCGAATGATATTTAAATTGACAATACTAATTTAATGAGATGAATAATGTTATTTTGCTGCAACTATGTAACTGATTACAAAGTAGACATGGTACTGATTGCCACAGGGCAGGCTCTTTTGATGTTGGTGCATTTATAAAATGATCTCTCTCAATTTTTCTTTATTTGAACTATTAGGTTACCTTCATTAATACAGTGGTAGTGCATCATTCACATACTAAGGCCAGCTCTATTCTTTCTTAAAAAAAATTTTATTTATTTATGGCTGTGTTGGGTCTTCGTTTCTGTGCGAGGGCTTTCTCTAGTTGCGGCGAGCGGGGGCCACTCTTCATCGCGGTGCGCGGGCCTCTCACTATCGCGGCCTCTCTTGTTGAGGAGCACAGGCTCCAGACGCGCAGGCTCAGTAGTCGTGGCTCACGGGCCCAGTTGCTCCGCGGCATGTGGGATCTTCCCAGACCAGGGCTCGAACCCGTGTCCCCTGCATTGGCAGGCAGATTCTCAACCACTGCGCCACCAGGGAAGCCCTCTATTCTTTTATTTGCCCGGGACAATTGGAGAATGCTACATCGTGTCAATATGATCACAAACACAAAGCAAACATGAGCAAAATCATGAGGTTGTACTCAGTGATAAAGTATTTATCTTATTCTTAGTGAAAATGTTCTATATCTGCACTGTCCAATATGGTAGCCCCTGGCCACATGTGGCTATTGAGCACTTAAAGGGGACTAGTGTAACCCATGAACAGAATTTTTAATTAATTTCCATTTAAAAAGCCATATGTGGCTAGTGGCTACTGTGTTGGACAGTGCAGAATTCTAGTTCATGCATTTATTATAGTTTTTTAGATTATCATTAAAATGAAATCACTAGCTGTTTGAGTAGGGCAATGTATTTAACCTCTCTAAATCTCACTGCCTTCATCTATAAATTGGAGATAATGAGATATAATGCATGTAATCACTTAGCACAGTGTCTGGAACAGAAACAACACTCAATCCCTAGGGATGTGAATGGGTGATAGGCCAGGAGGAGGGTTTGCCCCTTTTCATAGTCTCCATCACTGCCCCTTCAAGCCACCCCTGGGTGTGCTTATTCTTTGAAATATGCAATTGACATTTTCTCCATTTTATGTGAAGTGCCAGTGAAGGCATCTTTAGACAACATTGCTATCTTTATTAGTCTATAATAGGCAAACTAAGTAAAACTAAATAAAAACAATGTGTTTATCATGCAAATGTAGCTTTGATAAGTCACCCACCTACCAATTAGATTATCTCCCTGTGCCCCTCCTACACTGAAATTTTTTTTTTATGTATCCTTATTGGAGTATAATTGCTTTACAATGTTGTGTTAGTTTCTGTTGTACAACAAAGTGTATACTGAAATTTTGAAGCTGCCAGTGATCTTGAATAACTGTCACAGAGGCATCACTGGCCAAGGTGTTTAGACCTCATTTTTATTTCTCTGGAAAACAGGAGGCCTAAGCCCCTTTCGAGTTGTAGTAGAACACTGTGAAATTGGTTATGTCACACTCCTTACTGCCTCTGTTGCTGCTCCAACAGGGGATGCTCTTCCATTCCCCAGGCCCAACTCACACCCCATTTGCACCTGGCAAACGTTCAACATCATTTTCCAAAATCTGCTCAAGCTTCACCTCATCCATACAACCTTTTCTGTCTCTCCCAGGTAAAACTCATCCCCTCTCTCCCTGGCCTCACCCTGTACTTGACACAGACTTCCATCATAGCAACTGTTAAGTTTTCACATTTATTTCACATTTATTCTTACCTGGTGTTATGGACTGAATTGTGTCCCCCTTAAAAAGATATGTTGAAGTCCTAACTCCCGGTACCTCAGAATATGACCTTATTTGGAAATAGGGTTGTTGCAGATATAATTAGTTCAAAGAAGATGAGGTCATACTGGAGTAGGGTGGGCTCTGAATCTATTATGACAGGGGTCCTTAATGGAAGAGGAAGGAGACAGAGACACAGACACACAAGGGGAGAATGCCATGTGATGACAGAGGCAGAAATTGAAGAGCTGTAGTTATAAGGATTGCAGGCAAACCACCAGAAGCTAAGAAGAGGCTAGGAAGGACTGTTCCCTACAGGTTTCAGGGGGAGCGTGGCTCAGCTAACACCTCGATTTCAGACTTCTAGCCTCCAGAACTCTGAGACATTAAACTTCTGTTTTTTTAAAGCCACTTAGTTTGTGGTACTTTGTTACGGCAGTCCTAGCAAACACCTTACTAAACCACAAGCTCCTTGAGGACAAGGACCTTGTTTGATATATTTATTGGCAGTTGTCACAGTGTCTGAACTAATACGTGGGATGGATAAATGAATGAACACACTACCTATTCCTTTGCCTTAATCTGGTCTCAGATTGGAACAGCAGAAAAATCACTTTAAATACATTCAGTGCTGCTGCATTTGGCCACACAGGCTAGGCACTGCATGACTCCAGAGTTGTGTGATGTGGTGACCTTCAATTATTTATTATTGAATAACAATCAACGTAAGGAAAGTCAATAGAACAGTGAACCTCCAGGCCATGTGTTAGAAAAACCACTACTATTGGGAGGTGCAGCTCTTACCCAGCCAAACAGCAGAAACCATAAATAATTATCCTCTAGATTGGGAATTGGTAAACTACAGCCTTGGGCCAAGTCCAGCCTGCTGTCTGCTTTTGTAAATAAAGTTTTACTGGAGCACAGCCATACTCATTGATTTACATATTGTCTACAGCTGCTTTAGTCCTACAATGAGAGAGTTGAGTGGTTGTGATGGATAGTGTTTGTGATATAAAACCTAAAATAGTTACTATCTGGTCCCTTACAGAAAGAGTTTGCAGAACCCTGCCCTAGACAGTATAAATTGAGAGACATTTGCCAAAATGTTTTATATTAAGTGGTAAAAAAAAAATCTCACCTTGAAACTGAAACCATTCGTTTTATCACACTTCGGAAGATTCTACGTTACTACTGTTAACGTCAGCATGCCAGGAAGAAAACTATGTGTAGAAAATAATTTATTTCCATCTCAAAAATGGGAGCCAGGGGTGTTTTATATATATATATATATTAGCTAATTTATGTGTGTATGTGAATAGGGGGTGTGGGTGGAGTAAATTCCAAGCAGATACAACATACGCAACTTACAAAATGAGGTGCTCTATATAGGGAATTTTTTGAACTGTGTCCAGCTCCCCAAATTGGAGAGAAGAAATGGATGGAGATCTGTCATGAAGTCCAGGAGGAGAAATGCTATTCCAATGTTTATGAGAACAGTTCTGCCTGCAGTTTTATTCCTTCTGGAAAGTATTGTGGAAAGTCTTTGACCTTTCTGAGAGGTCCCTTATGCATCAAGTACAGGCCTGCCATGTGACCGCATCACCCTGGCCTCAGCTGATTGGGTCAAGGCTGGATACCTGATCCAAAGGTCAAAGGCATATATAATGGCCTGGTACAAGGGCTCTGCCCAATAGGGGTGAATGAGGGCCACACCAACCTCATGCTCACTCTTGGGGAGCTTAAAGACTTCTGGAGACAGTGAATCTATGTATCAAGATTAGCAAAAGCAAAAACAGAGCGTACTTGTCACCACAATGACAGGGCAATTGTTACCTAAGGGACAGGAAGAAAACCTGTTCACAGCAGCAACACTGCATCCTGAGTGATGCTTCCATTTCTAGAGGTCTGACTGTGCCACTGGGGCACTGTCACTAACCATGGTCCAGTATGTTCCATTTTCGTGTTATCATTTAAGGATGGGTTTAGTTCATGGTCAGCTCAACTTCTGTATTTCATCACTTCATCCACTTGCTTCCCATCCTCTGTACCCTTCCCTGATTGTTCTTTATTTGTAACTGCCTTGCAAACTCTAACCCTCTACCAACCCAACTGTGTACTTCTCTACTCCTATACATGGGCAGTTTAGGGTTTAATCAGCCCTAAATACATTACCTAGCCACTGTATTAGTGGCATTATAAATGCATGGTTTCCAACCTCAGTTTGTCTATTTAGAATTCCATTGTATATACATATTTGACTCACTCTCCTATTCCTCACAGCTGATACTGCGAAGCTTCAATGCTCCCCAGGCTTCCATCTCCATTGCGCACCTTACATCCAACCTCAGAGAAAGGAGAGGTATCTGGCCCCAATTTCCAGACTCTCTCCAAGAACGTAAATAAACCTGCATCCTTTCTTTCCTGCTTTCCTGTTCCTAAGGAAGAGGTGAAGCTACTCTTGTTCAAAGCTAATCCCTCTGCCTGTGCTCCAGATCCTAAGATCTTCCATTCTTGATTCTAGCCTTGTTCCTACACAATTATTCCCTCTCATTCCCGTATCTTCCACTTCTCCCTTGTCCATGGTCTCTTTCCTTGTGCATATGTATATATGCTCATGTCTCTCCTCTTTAAAAAAATCTTTCTTGACTCTTCATAACCTACTAGCTATCATCTGATTGAACTCATTCATTTAATGGCTATTCATCTTAAAAGGTATAGGAAATTCTGCTCAATATGGAGAATGGAGGTAATTTAAAAGAGCCCCAGGGACTTCCCTGGCAGTTCAGTGGTTAGGGCTCTGCACTTTCACTGCAGGGTGCACGGGTTCAATCCCTGGTCAGGGAACTAAGATCGTGCCAACCGCGAGGTGTGGCCACAAAAATAAAATAAAATAGCCCCCTTCCCAAGTCCCTGCACATAGAAATGCTGCTTAAAATATAATAAACTATTTTTTTCTTAAAAGAATAACTAAGCTCAGATTGTGTAAGAGGTCAGGGGTGAGGTCATACTGAAGTAGAGAGGGCCTCTAATCCAGTTTGCTGTGTGTCCTTCTAAAAAACACCACCATGTGAAGAGACACAGGGAGACCTCCATGCGATAATGCTGGATTGGAGTGATGTATCTGCAAGCCAAGGAATACCAAGGATTGCAGGCAAACCAGCAGAAGCTAAGACCAGGCAAGGAAGGATTCACCAACAGGTTTCAGAGGAAGTAGGATTTTGGACTTCCAGCCTCCAGAACTGTGAGAGAATAAATTTCTGTTGTTCTAAGTTACCCAGTTTGTGTTTTTTTGTTATGACAACTAACTAGGAAACTAATGCAAACAGCAAAGCCATCTTTCCTCTCTGCCACACCATTTTAATATATTTAGGACAGGATTGGCTTATATGGGATGAGCAGAGAAAGAATGTGTGCGTAAAGGGTCTGGAGACTTCATGTGAAATCCTTAGGTTCAGAAAGTACCACAACCATTTGATTCGCATTATGATATTCATGAATGTGAAGAAGTAAGTCCCCCAGTTGACCAAGTACAAGTTATTTCACCAGGGAGAGTACACCAGGGAAAATTAAATGCCCCCCTGGGTACCCTCCCCAACATGTGTTTCTCATTGCCTACCTCTCCACCCCCAAATTCAGGGTGATATGTAGGGACCTCCCTAATTATACCCAAGATGCTTCTCTTTTCTGTTCTTTGTTTTTTCTCCCCAATCTCTACCCCCAACAACCATTTTTTTTTTTTCTTTAGCTTATCCTGGTTTTGCTTTAAAGCTGTCAGTGGCATCCAAAATAATTTCTTTAATCCCTGTGGAAGAAAACAGACTACCAAAATATCTAATCCCTACTCTAGCACTTTAACCCACATGTATTCCTTCGAATAATATTATAACTCTCCCTGGTGCTGCTGTCAAGACAGGGAGTTGGAGGTGGGGAAGGCAGAGAGAGACAGGATCTGTGTTGCCAGGAGAAGAATAGAGAGGGTAAAAAGGAACACGAAAGTAGACATGGAGGTGGGTGACTAAAGGTCACCAGCCTTTCCTCGTGGAATGGATGTTCTGAGACCTCCTGACCCTTGGGAAAGAAGCGTTTTCCAATGCTTCCTTGCCTTCTGCTCTGAATCTCTGGTATCCTGATTTTTAGAAGTGAAAAAAATATTTTGATTTAAGCCATATGGCCTTTTTCTCCTTACGCTGGAGCTGTAGAAAACTCAGAGGGGCAGGTGTGGAAAGCAGTGGCAGCAGAGTGGGTGGGTACACAGGGTCTGTGTGTCTACCGCTTGTGCAGCTCTGTAGCTATGGCAACCATGTGCAATGCCACTCGCATAGCATCATAACATGGCCCTAGAGTTACCCTTGGCTATTCAACTATTCCTTTTCACTGCACTATCTGTGCTGCTGTTTCCTAGCTACTATAGCTCTATCATAATTTTTTGAAGTCATGCTTAAGTATTGTTTCTGTTGGTTATGCTTGTTGTCAGAACACCTTAGTTCATCTGGTAGAAAAACTAGGTAGCAAAACCAAAAACCTATTTCTTACAGATATTGTTAATAGTTAAAAATTGTCTGGTACTAGATATAGAAAACAAACTTATGGTTACCAAAGGGGCAAGGTGGAGGGAGAAAGGGATAAATTAGATGTTTGGGATGAACAGATATATACTACTATATATAAAATAGATAAACAACAAGGGCCTACTGTATAGCACAGGGAACTATATTCAATATCTTATAATAACCTATAATGGAAAAGAATCTGAAAAAGAATACATATATATATATATATATATATATATATAAATATATAAAACTGAATCACTTTGCTGTACACCTGAAAATAACACAACATTGTAAATCAACTATACTTCAATAAAAAAAATTGTTTGTACTGAAACATGTTGAGTTAGAAAGATTCTTGAGGCTGTGGTCTGGACAAGATGACCACCTGGGACTTTTTTTAGTTCTAAAGGTCCATGCTAGATTCTGTTTAGAGCTAATGATAGTATCGATTGACTGCCTGACTACTGAAAATCAATTTTTTTTGTCAGTTGTTACAATTTCCTAACTATAAGAGTAATAAAATTTAAATAAAATTCACAACAATATATGCAAATATATTATTTCCTATGGAGCTTTTATGCAAGTTATTTATGCATATGTACCCCATAAAAGAAAGCTGCATTGTGTTAATTCTGAGAATATATACACAAATGGTTTCTTTTATTTGTTGTTAAAAGCAATCCCCAAATCCTCAGAAATATTTCTGCTGTAATTAAATTTAAATGTTGTGTTTTTTTGTTTTTTTTTTAATTCATGTGAGTTGACAATTTACTATGTTCATATTTTTAGCTTCCTTATGTTTGGTCATTAATTGTGGTATCATAAATAGCTAAGATTTAAAGCCCTTAACCTTCCCAGACCCAAGTAAAAGCAAAATGTCAACACCCATAAGTTATGAGCAGTCTCCCAAAGGAACTGTAATACAAAATACACTTATAATTGAATTAACTCAGGAGAGGATTCTGGGAAGATGACAGCATCAGTAGCATAGATTTTCATTCTCTCTGAATCCTTACACAGAAACAGAGAGAACAAATGGATAGCAAAACCTAAAACCCATGAACAACATTTACAACAAAACCAAGAACAAAGTATCCTCACGAACTCCAAAATACAAGTAGGAGGGTACAAACCATCAATAGCCCCAAGATCTGCATGGTAACAGTGTCTGTGTGAGAGAAAGGATAAGGAAGTTGCACCTGGATCTGAGAACAGGAGGACTCCAAAATAGCCAATAGGTATCGACTGAGAAGAGGGCAAGGCAATCTGAGAACATCAGCGGAAACTGGGAGAGGTTTGACCAAAACCAGTATAAAGCCCATGGGAAAAAAGGTCTGATGAAGCTGGAGCAGCCTAGCTCCTATGAACTCTCAAAACCAACTGCTTTGCAGGACAGAACCCCAAACCAAAGAGAAACTACTTGGAGTAGAATAAAAGTTGAACAGGACATGGACAAGAGAGGAGGGAAAGAAAAGCTCCAGACCAAAGCGGTGTAATATTATAAAGCAAGTTGCCTTATTTTTTGACAGTCCCCAAAATCAAGAGAGGAAGTTCTGTGAAGTAAGGAAAGGTTTCTTGTAAATTAAAAAATGTTTTTATTTATTTTTGGCTGCATTGGGTCTTTGTTACTGCGTGGGGCTTTCTCCAGTTGTGGGGAGCAGGGGCTACTCTTTGTTGCTGTGAACAGGCTTCTCATTGTGGTGGCTTCTCTTGTTGCAGAGCACGGACTCTAGGCCCACAGGCTTCAGTAGTTGTGGCACACAGGTTCAGTAGTTGTGGCGCATGGGCTTAGTTGTCCCACGGCATGTGGGATCTTAATTCCCTGACCAGGGGTTGAACCCAAGTCCCCTGCATTGGCAGGCGGATTCTTAACCACTGTGCCACCAGGGAAGTCCCCAAGGAAAGCTTTCTTGAACGCCACCTTATAACAAAAGTTCAGGAAAACTAATTTCACATTAAAAGAAGCAACAGAAAAATATCAAGGCTGCATAGTTTTTATAAAGAAAAAGAAGGGGAGACAAAGCTGAGTAACATCCCTACAGACAATGAAAGCACTCCAGAAAGACATACCCACAAAACAGATAACAAGAGTAACCTAGTAGTTCCAAATGAGCTAAAAGACATTAAGAAAATAATAAAAGATATGAAATAACAGAAATAAGAATTTGAAACTCAGAGAAGAAGTGACTGGATTCAGGAAATAATAAGAAATAAAGAAACAATAATTTAAGAAATAAAGAGTATTCTAGAAAGGAAATAAGAGCAAATAAATCAAACAGTAGTGCCTGAAGAGAAATCAGTGAAATAGAAGAAAATATTTTTAAAAAATTTTAGATGAAGGGACAAAAAAGGATTTGAAAGAAAGTGACAGATATTGAAGAGTAACCAAGACGATCCAAAATATAGATGACAAGAAGATCCAAAATACAGATGACCGAAGTCCCTAAAGAAGAAAACAAAAGTAAGGGAACAGAACTAATACTAAAACTATATTTAAGAAAACCTTTCTGGAAAAAAAAAAATTGAAATGACACACTGATAGAATATACCACAAACACAGAATGACAAATTCTAGTAAAATTACTGGATATTTATGAACTCAACATCTATGAACTCAGGAAATAGTATTCCCATGAGTCTTTCCTGAGAAATATACTGGCAAATGAGCTTCAGACAAACAAAATGACTGGGGAGACATCAATGTAAGGATTGGCAGTGAGCATTAAATACAGTTTCTGGTATAACTAAGACTAAGTGAGGTTTAAAGGAGAGACAGTATGATATATAATGGCTATATGCTCTGACAATGTAGATGTAGTCCAACTATAAAACAGGGAAGCAGAACATTAGTAAAAAATGTTTAAATGTTTTTATTATCCATAATGGTGGTAGTATTAGTACTAGTAGTATTATTTTGAGATTGTCCTGGGAGACAAAAGTTGGAGTTCATAGTCTGTATTAGTCAGGGTTCTCCAGAGAAACAGAACCAATAGGATGGATGAATAGATAGATAGATAGATAGATAGATAGATAGATAGATAGATAGATAAAAGAACAGATTTACTATAGCAATTCTTTTTTTTTTTTTTTTGGCTGCGCAGCTTGTGGGATCTTAGTTCCCCAACCAGGGATCAAACCTGTGCCCCCTGCAGTGGAAGTGAAGAGTCCTAACCACTGGACCACCAGGGAATTCCCAAGATTTATTATAGAAATTGGCTCAAGGAGTTATGGAGGCCAAGAAGTCCCATGATCTTCCATCTGCAAGCTGGAGACCCAGGAAAGCTGGTGGTATAATTTAGTTCAAGTCTGAAGGCCTGACAACCAGAGGAACCAATGATTAACTCCCAGTCCGAGGCTGAAGGCCTGAGAGTGGGGATCCACTGGTACAAGCCTTGGAATCTGAAGGCCCAAGAACCTGAAGCACCAATGTCGGAGGGCAGGAGAAGATGAACCTTCTGGCTCAAGAAGAGAGAGAGAGAGAATTCACCCTTCCTCCACTTTTTTGTTCTATTCAGACCCTCAACAGATTGGATGATGCCTGCCCATTTTGGTGAGGGAAATCTTCATTACCCAGTCTACTGATTCAAATGCTAATGTCTCCAGGAAACACGCTTATAGACACCCCCAGAAATAATGTTTTATCAGCTATTTGGGCACCCCGTAGCCCAGTCAAATTGCCACATAAAATTAACCATTACAGGGTCTGTCAAGGAGAAAGGACTGTGATAAACAAAGAAGGTTTTTAAGTAAAAGTCCTGAAAGGGCTATGCCCTTGAATTAGGGCAAGCTAGTCTTACCTGGATAAAGGTGATATGCCTGAAGTGTATCTCACTGCCAGAAGGTGATACTTATATAACTGAATCACTTTCTCCTTCTTTGGAGGAGAGTACCATCATCCAGAGTCTTAAAATTTTATAAAGTCTAGCATTCAAAAAAAAAAAAAAATCAATAATGCCAGGAAACAGGACCAAATGACTGAAAATCAAGAGACAAAACAGACCATGGAAGTAAACCTATAGGGGACAAACATACTTGTATTATTTATTTAGTCACAGTTGTAAAAAAAAAATGTAGTTAGTATGTTTAAGGAATTAGATGAAAATATGGAGAATTTCAGTAGACAACTGGTATTAATAAAAAAGAATTAATTGTGAATCCTAGAATTAAAAAGTATAATAACTAAATTAAGAATCCAATGGATGGGTTTAACAGTATTAGACCTAGCAGCAGAGATTACTGAACGGGAAGATAGAGCAGTACAAAATATCCAGATTGAAGCACAGAGAAAAAAAGTATGGAATATAGAGAAAAGAATGTAAGAGACATATGGGACACGATGAAAGATATTATTATGATTGTCACTGGAGTCTCAGAAGGAATAGAGACAAGGAATGCAGCAAGAGCCACATTTGAAGAGATATTAGCCAAGAATTTCCCCAAATTAACAGAAGACATTAAGGTACAGAATCAATAAACTCTATGACTCTGAAGCAGGATTAATACAAGGAAAACCACACTTAGTCAAACCACTGAAAACTAAATGTTAATATAAAAATGTTAAAATTAGCCAGAGTGAAAAAAGGTACATTATCTTCAAATGAGCTACAGTAAAACTGACAGCTAACTTTTCCAAAATAAATGATGGAAACCAGAAGACAATGATATTACACCTTTAGAGTGGAAAGAATTACAGCAAACTTAGAATCCTAACAAAAAATATTCATCAAAAATTAAGGTAAAACAGTGACATCCTCATAAAAATAAGAAACTACAGAGTTCACAGTCAGCAGATATACACTAAAAGAAATAATATAAAGAATTCTTCAAGTAGAAGTCCAAAGAATCTGAGCTAGAAGCCCAGAAATGCAGGAAGGAACAAACAGCACCAGAAAGAAGATATCTAAATTAGTATTTATTGTTCAAAACAATAATAATAAAGATGTCTTGTGATTTTTTTTTTTATTTTTTTAACATCTTTATTGGAGTATAATTGCTTTACAATGGTGTGTTAGTTTCTGCTTTATAACAAAGTGAATCAGCTATACATATACATATATCCCCATATCCCCTCCCTCTTGCATCTCCCTCCCACCCTCCCTATCCCACCCCTCTAGGTGGTCACAAAGCACCGAGCTGATCTCCCTGTGCTATGCGGCTGCTTCCCACTAGCTATCTATTTTACATTTGGTAGTGTATATATGTCCATGCCACTCTCTCACTTCATCCCAGCTTACCCTTCCCCCTCCCCGTGTCCTCAAGTCCATTCTCTACGTCTGCGTCTTTATTCCTGTCCTGCCCCTAGGTTCTTCAGAACCATTTTTTTTTGTTTTTTTTAGATTCCATATATATGTGGTAGCATACGGTATTTGTTTTTCTCTTTCTGACTTACTTCACTCTGTATGACAGGCACTAGGTCCATCCACCTCACTATAAATAACTCAATTTTGTCCCTTTTTATGGCTGAGTATTATTCCATTGTATATATATGCCACATCTTCTTTATCCATTCATCTGTTGATGGACACTTAGGTTGCTTCCATGTCCTGGCTATTGTAAATAGAGCTGCAATGAACATTTTGGTACATGACTCTTTTTGAATTACAGTTTTCTCAGGGTATATGCCCAGTAGTGGGATTGCTGGGTCACATGGTAGTTCTGTTTTTAGTTTTTTAAGAAACCTCCATACTGTTCTCCATAGTGGCTGTATCAATTTACATTCCCATCAACAGTGCAAGAGGGTTCCCTTTTCTCCACACCCTCTCCAACAGTTATTGTTTGTAGATTTTTTGATGATGGCCATACTGACTGGTGTGAGGTGATACCTCATTGTAGTTTTGGTCTGCATTTCTCTAATGATTAGTGATGTTGAGCATCCTTTAATGTGTTTGTTGGCAATCTGTATATCTTCTTTGGAGAAATGTCTACTTAGGTCTTCTGCCCATTTTTGGATTGGGTTGTTTGTTTTTTGGATATTGAGCTGCATGAGCTGCTTGTAAATTTTGGAGATTAATCCTGTCAGTTGCTTCATTTGCAAATATTTTCTCCCACTCTGAGGGTTGTCTTTTCATCTTGTTTATGGTTTCCTTTGCTGTGAAAAGCTTTTAAGTTTCATTAGGTCCCATTTGTTTATTTTTGTTTTGTTTATTTTTGTTTTTATTTCCATTTCTCTAGGAGGTGGATCAAAAAGGATCTTGCTGTGATTTATGTCATAGAGTGTTCTGCCTATGTTTTCCTCTAAGAGTTTGATAGTGTCTAGCCTTACATTTAGGTCTTTAATCCATTTTGAGTTTATTTTTGTGTATGGTGTTAGGGAGTGTTCTAATTTCATTCTTTTACATGGAGCTGTCCAGTTTTCCCAGCACCACTTACTGAAGAGGCTGTCTTTTATCCATTGTATATGCTTGCCTCCTTTATCAAAGATAAGGTGACCATATGTGTGTGGGTTTATCTCTGGGCTTTCTATCCTGTTCCATTGATCTATATTTCTGTTTTAGTGCCAGTACCATACTGTCTTGCTGACTGTAGCTTTGTAGTATAGTCTGAAGTCCGGGAGCCTGATTCCCCCAGCTCCGTTTTTCTTTCTCAAGATTGCTTTGGCTATTCGGGGTCTTTTGTGTTTCCATACAAATTGTGAAATTTTTTGTTCTAGTTCTGTGAAAAATGCCATTGGTAGTTTGATAGGGATTGCATTGAATCTGTAGATCGCTTTGGGTAGTATAGTCATTTTCACAATTTTGATTCTTCCAATCCAAGAACATGGTATATCTCTCCATCTGTATCATCTTTAATTTCTTTCATCAGTGTTTTATAGTTTCCTGCATACAGGTCTTTTGTTTCCTTAGGTAGGTTTATTCCTAGGTATTTTATTCTTTTTGTTGCAATGGTAAATGGGAGTGTTTCCTTAATTTCTCTTTCAGATTTCTCATCATAGTGTATAGGAATGCAAGAGATTTCTGTGAATTAATTTTGTATCCTGCTACTTTACCAAATGCATTGATTAGCTCTAGTAGTTTTCTGGTAGCATCTTTAGGATTCTCTATGTATAGTATCATGTCATCTGCAAAGAGTGACAGCTTTACTTCTTTTCCGATTTGGATTCCTTTTATTTATTTTTCTTCTCTGATTGCTATGGCTAAAACTTCCAAAACTATGTTGAATAATGGTGTCTTGTGATGTTTAAAAAGGTTTTCTATACTCTTTCATAGAGATGGACCAAATACCGTCAATCAAACATGGCATTTACTTTCTTGTCTCTGGGCCTATTGTCTCTCCCTTGCCCATCCTTTGAGGCTAAATTTACATCATAACATCTTCAGAAGAGTTCACTGACCATTCCGTCATTTATATCTCTTCTCCCATGCCTCTAACTCATCACCACGTTGTATGGCTCACTTATTCAGAACTTAAACTGACAACTTTTTGTGTTATTTTTTGTTTTTATTTTGCTTTGCGCTTCTTGGTTTCTCAGAGTGCAAATTTAATGTCTTTTCAAAGTGTCTCCTATATGTTATCTATATAGTATGTGCTCAATAAATGTTTGTTGAATAAATTTGTTGAAGAATAAATTGGTAATGAGTGAGATGACCTTGCTGTTTTCTAGGACAGAACCTTCCATCCATTAGTTAATAAATTGTTTTACTGAGATTTAGTAATCTAAGTCATCTTAGATTACTAAATCTAAGGGGCCCAGTCAGACCCCTTAGCTGATACAGTGACGATCCCAGTTCCTAGGCTGTTATTTGCAATAATTTCTGCCATATGAGTGTAATGGGGAAAACACACTGCAAAGTGAATTACTTTTTTTTATTTATTTATTTATGTCTGCGCTGGGTCTTCATTGCTGCGCGCGAGCTTTCTATAGTTGTGGCGAGTGGGGGCTACTCTTCGTTGTGGTGTGCAGGCTTCTCATTGCAGTGGCTTCTCTTGTGGAGCACGGGCTCTAGGCGCACGGGTTTCAGTAGTTTTGGCACATGGGCTCAGTAGTTGTGGCTCATGGGCTCTAGAGCACAGGCTCAGTAGTTGTGGTGCACAGGCTTAGTTGCTTCGTGGCATGTGGGATCTTCCCAGACCAGGGCTCAAACCCGTGTCCCCAGCATTGGCAGGCAGATTCTTAACCACTGTGACAACAGGGAAGTCCCAAGTGAATTACTTTTGAAATGTATAGCATGCTGACATTTGGGAAATTAGATCCTGAACACAATGCATCCTGATTATTTGAAGTGCCGTGCCATTATGAAAAGATAATTTCAGTCCAATAATTAAAACAATATCTGCATGTTAAATTAATTTAAAGTTCTATCATTTGGCGAGGTTCTTCTCAAAACTTTCGGTCACTATTCAGATGAATAACCGTGGGCAGGGATTGTTCCTTGCCTAAACAATCTACGTGGGTCTGAGGAGTCCAGAAATGCCCTCATTCAAACATACTTTAGGCTAGCCCCTGGCAGTGACTGCCAACCTAGCTCCATTTGTGAAGAATTCTCTTGTGCCCATTCTCTATGTCCCCAAATGTGTCACTGCTAGAGATGACCCTGCTCAGCTGGCTTCCTTTCCATTTTCTGGAAAAAGCACAGCCACGCTCTCTTATGAAGAACAAACAGCTCTTCACTTCTCCATCCCCACTCAGCAAATTCCTCTGGCACCACTGGTCCATCTTGTCATGAATATACATTTGCTTTGGCCCTTCCTCCTCCTCCAATAAGTTTCTGTGTTAATGGGCTTCCGGGCTGAGCCACAGTAAGTCCTGAATCCAGGAGCACAGCTAGGGAGTGAGTTTGACAAAGGGTCTTCTGAGAACTGCCATAAATGTTGCTATTTCAAGGCAGAAGCCTTCCTTGTTTACTGAACATTTCCAATTTGTGTGCTGAATAGAACAATGTGATTAGAGTATGGGAAGATGGACAGAGAGAAAATGAGACCTCACATGAAGATTAGAGAGTAAATCTGGAAATTAACTAGGAATGCTAAAGAGGAATAAGGATATGAATGCCATAGTGGAGGGTCAATAATTTCCACATAAGTGAGATTAGATTGTTATTTTGATCATTAAATTGATCTAAGCATGCATATAACCATGGCTTTACATATAAAATAATAGCTCTTGGTCATGAACCTGTGCTTTGGAGTCAGAGAGACCTGAGTTTGAATCCTGGCTTTACTGCTTACTAGATTAATGACCTTGGTTCTATTATTTAATCTCTCTAAACCTTTGTTTATTTCTTTATAAAATGAGAATGCTAATAGTACCTACCTCAGTAGGGTTATTGTGAGGATAAAAAAGCTAATACTTATAAAGAGCTTAGCACTTTGCCTAGCATGCAGCAAGCACAAAATAAATGTTAGCTTTTATTATTTTTGAAATTTATGTAAGTCTAATTTCTCTAAGGCAAATTGGTTTATATTCACTAGGAGGAATGCCTAATTAAAAGAATCTTATATTGAGTCTTTGGGGGCAGCAAATTATCACTCTCTGACTGATCTTTTTGTATTTTCATTGAGTTGGCTTAAAAGAAGTTGCACCTGTAAATATAAACAGGCCTCTGACACCACTGAGCAAGGTTTTTTGTTTTTTTTTGAAAGCTAGGCAAATATTTAATAGTTAATAGAGTTTGCAGTTTCCCCAAAGCAGATTTGGTGAATATCCCTAATACCAAATTCTGATATATATATCATATATGCATATATGATATATGTATCATATATATGGTTAGTTCATTTTTATTACAATACTGCCATTTTATAGATCAGGAAACTGCATCAGAGAGAGATTAAAGTTATTGCCTGCTGGACACATTCGCTTGACCATTTTCCAGGTGTCTTCTACCTAAGTATTGTCCCAAACTAAACTTAAAATTTAAGCCTACAAATTTCCTCTTTTTATATTTCTTTTCTCAGTTAATGGTACCATCATCCACCCAGTGACCCAAGCCAGAAATCTGTGAGTCATCCCAGACTTCTCCCTCCCCCTCATTTATCATCACACCAAGCTTTATAGAGTTTTACCTATTAAACATTATTTTGAATCTCACCTCCTCTTCTCCATTCTTACCACCACTGTTTTCATTCAAGCTTCCACCACTTCTCACTCAAACTACTGCAACTGTCTCCTAACTGATCTCTCTGATGCTAGCCATGCTACCTTCATATCAGTCTTCTACACAGCTGCCAGGATGATGAATCTAAAACACAAAACTGACCATGTCAATACCCAGCCTAAAAACTTTCAATGGTTCCCTACTGCCTCTGGAACAAAGCCCAGGTTTCTTGGTTTGGCCCTCATGATCCCAAAGCACACTTCTATCTTAGTCCTAACCAAGTTCAGTTAAAGTGAAGTATGTATATGATGTTCTCCCTTTTTAGACTCTGGGCTCTTTAAAGGTAGAGACAAAGTCTTTTCATCTTTGTATCTGAGCATCTAGCAGCACCAGTAAAAAACTGTTAAACTCAAATGAAACAGTGATGTTAGGTTTGAAGTCAGGTGGATCAGCTGATACTTTTAAAAGTGATTTTTATACTTAAAAAATTGAGATATAATTCAGGTACCAGGAAATCTACCATTTTAATGTATTATATATATACTATAACATTACTAATATATATAATACATATTACTATATTCACAGTTGTACAGCCATCATAACTAATTCCATAATACTTTTGTCACCTGAAAAAGAAACTCTTTACCCATTAATGGCCTCTTTCTACTATTCCCTCTTCTTCATCATCAAGAAAGTGAAAAGAATGGGAGAAAATATTTGCAAACCATATATCTGGTAAAGGGCTATTACCCAGAATATATAAAGAACACTTACAATTTAATAATAAAAAGATAAATAACCCAATTAAAGAATAGGGAAAGGATTTGAACAGCTATTTCTCCAAAGGAAATATACAAATGGCCAATAAGCACATGAAAATATGTTCAACATCATTAGTCATTGGGGAAATGCAAATCAAAACCACAATGAAATACCACTTCATACCCACCAAAATAGCTATAATCAAAAGAATGGACAACATCAAGTGTTGGAAAGGATATGGATAAATTGGAACCTACATATATTGCTGGTGGGAATGTAAAATGGTACAGTTGCTTTGGAAAACAGTTTGGCAGTTTCTCAAAAAGTTAAAAATGTTACATATATACAATGGGATATTACTCAGCCATTAAAAAGAATGAAGTAATGCCACTTGCAGCAACATGGATGGACCTGGAGATTAGCATACTAAGTGAAGTAAGTCAGACAAAGACAAATATATGATATCGCTTATATGCGGAATCTAAAAAAATGATACAAATGAACTTATTTACAAAACAGAAACAGACTCAGACTTAGAGAATGAACTGATGGTTACTGGGGGGAGGGATAGATTGGGAGTTTGGGATTGACATGTACACACTGCTATATTTAAAATAGATAACCAACAAGGACCTACTGTACAGCATAGGGAACTCTGCTCAATATTCTGTAATAACCTAAATGGGAAAAGAATTTGAAAAAGAATTGATACTTGTATAACTAAATCACTTTGCTGTATACCTGAAAGTAACACAACATTGTTAATCAACTATACTCCAATATAAAATAAAAGTTCAAAAAAAAAAAGAAATGAAAACCAGAGAACCTCTTCTTCCTCCCAAAAAAAGTTAAAAATGGAGTTACCATATGACCCAGCAATTCTACTCCTAGGTATATACCAAGAAAACTGAAAATGTATATCCACACAAAAACATGTACGTGAATATTCATAGCAGCATTATTCATAATAGCTCCAAAGTGGAAACAACTCAAATACGCATAAAATGATGAATTGATAATTAAAATGTGATAGAGCCAAACAATGGAATATTATTCAGCCTCAAAAAGGAATGGAGGGCTTCCCTGGTGGTGCAATGGTTAAGAATCCACCTGCCAATGCAGGGGACACGGGTTCGATCCCTGGTCCGGGAAGA
This sequence comes from Balaenoptera borealis, assembly GCF_965194805.1. Classification (NCBI taxonomy): domain Eukaryota; kingdom Metazoa; phylum Chordata; class Mammalia; order Artiodactyla; family Balaenopteridae; genus Balaenoptera; species Balaenoptera borealis. The sequence continues at coordinate 15,534,861 of NC_138879.1, read as the reverse complement.
TCCCACATGCCGCAGAGCAACTAAGCCTGTGAGCCACAACTTCTGAGCCCACGAGCCAGAACCACTGAAGCCCGCACACCTAGAGCCCATGCTCTGCAACAAGAGAAGCCACTGCAGTGAGAAGCCCACACACCACAATGAAGAGCAGCCCCTGCTCGCCGCAACTAGAGAAAGCCCATGCGCAGCAACGAAGACCCAATGTACCAAAAAAAAAAAAAAAAGGAATGGAATATTGACACAAGCTACAACATAGATGAACCTCAAAGACACTGTGCTATGTAAAAGAAGCCACACACAAAAGACCACATATTGAATGATTTCATTTATATGAAATGTCCAGAATAAGCAAATCTATAGAGAAAGAAATGGATTAGTGGTTGCCTAGAGATGGAAAGATTGAGAGGAAATGGGGAGTGACTGCTAATGGGTAAAAGGTTTCTTTTTGGGGTGATGAAATATTCTAAAATCTATGGTGGTGATGGTTGCTCAACTCTGTGAATATACTAAAACCCACTGAATTATCCACTTTGAATGATGAATCTGGTGGTATGTGAATTACAACTCAATAAAACACTGTATAAGAAAAAAAGCCCCCCCCCCAAAAAAAGCAACTTAAATACAAAACTGGCCATCTGCACCTAAAAAAGAAAAAGAAAAATGAAAAAGATGGCTAGTCTGTCTTTCCTGTCTTAAGAATGGCAGAATCTGATCAGGTTGGCAGGAATCATCACTATGATAAATTGCTTGGAGCAAGAGAAAAGAAAGGGAATTTAAATATCCTTTAAATAAGAGATAATAGGGGTTAAGGAGGCAGAGGAGGAATTTTACATTTTCAAGTTCACCCCCAAACTCTGGTTTGAACAGTTGTTTCCAATTTGAGCTGCTAAGCCACTCTTGAAAATAGCTATCTAGTCCTGCATATTGTGATTGAGGTCTTGAAAGCGTAACTGAAAAGCGCTGGCACAGTTTATCCCAGTCCAGGGCTCGGCTAGCATGCCAAATTTAGCCTTTGGCAACTTCTTCCTGTTGAGAGTCCCTGGGGACTTGTTTGACCTCCTTTTGGAGAGCTGCAAGGGAATTCACTTCTGGATGGTGGCCTAGCAAGCAGGGAGCGGCTCAGCCGGCTGCCTAATACTCTATTAAGTTAATGGTAAAGTGTTCCTGGGCACAGTCCACTGGAAGGTCAATTCCCTATATGCGGCGTTTGGACGAGTTTTCCAGATAACCCAAGGTAATTCCCAGCAGTAAATATTATGACCACCTTGAGAGGAAATCTTTCAGAATGTATCGCATACATTCCTGCCTTTTTGTACTTAGGCTTTATTTCAACTGATAATAAAGTATTACATGCCACTATGGAAAACTTGGAAAGTATACTATTCTCCTTCCCTAGAGCTAACCATTGCTAATAGCTTGGTGTGTATCCTTTCAGACCATTTTTAAAATTTGTTTATAAACATAGATACGCACAGATACACACAATTCACACAACTCACACCCATAGCAGATTTTTTGAAAGCTTTTTTTTTTTTTCTAATTTTATTTATTTATTTATTTATGGCTGTGTTGGGTCTTCGTTTCTCTGCGAGGGCTTTCTCTAGTTGTGGCAAGCGGGGGCCACTCCTCATCGCGGTGCGCGGGCCTCTCACTATCGCGGCCTCTCCTGTTGCGGAGCACGGGCTCCAGACGCGCAGGCTCAGTAATTGTGGCCCACGGGCCCAGCCGCTCCGCGGCATGTGGGATCTTCCCAGACCAGGGCTCGAACCCGTGTCGCCTGCATTAGCAGGCAGACTCTCAACCACTGCGCCACCAGGGAAGCCCCTAAAAACTTTTTAAAAAAAAAATACAAATGGGATCATACTCTACCTCTTGGTCTGTCACTTGCTTTTCCATTTAATACAACCTGGAGATCTCTCCATGTCAGTGCATTGTCAGTACATACAGATCTACCTTATTCTTTTCTATGCCTGCACACCATTCCATGGATGGATATACTATAATTTATTTAACCATTCCCTATTGATGCGTATTTCCTACGTTTTTAATTATTATTTCTAAATATGAACTCGTACATATACAACATCTTTGTGTATATGTGAGAAATTTGGGGGACAGATTCCAGGAAGTAGAATTATTTAGATTTTTGATACATCTGGAAATTATTTTTATGACTTTTTATTCTGAAATAATTTCAAACTCAGTGAAAAGTTGCAAGAGTAGCATAATGAACTCCCATAACCTATGTGCCTTGATTCCCCAATTATTATCATTTCATTACATTTGCTTCATCTCTTCTCTCTGTCCCCCACCTTACATATATGTTATATACATGCAGTATTTTTTTTCTGAACCATTTGAGACATCTGATCCATTGTGAACATGAAGCCCTTACCTCTAAATACTTCACTGTATATTTCCTAAAAACAAGGGCTGCTCCTATATAACCTTAGCACAAGCATCCAAATTAGAACACAGATATATAAAACGTTGAGTTCACACCAATTCCTCCAATCCAAAATTATACAGTTCATTTTAGGCTTCTCACTTTCCATATTTGCAACTCCCTTCTCCAAAAGAGAAACCTGCTCTGATCATTTTCCTTTATTTCCCTGTTTGCCCAATAGCCCTGGGCATAACAGATCTCCCTGCCATGTCGTTTCCTCTGCCCCACCCCTGTGGCCTGCTGTCTGCTTGGCTTCAGCTCTGCCCATCCCAGCCATGCTGGCCTTCAACCTTGCTCTTCAGGCCTTGACCCTGACCAGACCAATTTCTGGGAAGGGGAAGTTAATTAATTTATTTTTGAATGGTGTGATGTAAGAGATATATCTTTTTTTTTTTTTAATGGATAACCAATTGTCCTGACATCTATTTTCAATTATTTGAAATGCTCCCACATATATTTGTGTCAGTAGTTGATGATCTATTCTTTTTCATTATTTTAGTTTTTAATTTGTGACCCAATATCACACTTTAATCACTGTGATTATATATTTTGATATCTGGTAGGAAGAGGCCCCTCATTATGCTTAAAAAAATATCTAGCTATTCTTAAGTATGTATTCTTCCAGATGAATTTTAGAATTAGCATGTCAATTTTGTTAAAAATCCTATTATAATTTTGATTGGAATTACATTGAATTTGCAAATTATTTGGGCAAAATGGCTTCTTTACAATATCGTGAGTCTTCCCATCAGGGAACATGGTATGCATTTTCGTTTATGCAGTTTTTATTTTCCTTCAGTGAATATTTGTAGTTTTCTTTGTGTGGGTATTGCATATATAGTTTTTTCCTAGGTTTAAAATTTTTTTTGGTGGCCATCATTAATGAGAGCTTTTCATCTTCTTTCTATGTATTTTGTACATTGTAGACATTATGCTGCATATACAATTCTGTATCTTGTATTTTTTTTAAAATAAATTTTATTTATTTATTTATTTATTTTTGGCTGCGTTGGGTCTTTGTTTCTGCGCGGGCTTTCTCTAGTTGCGGTGAGCGGGGGCTACTCTTCGTTGTGGTGCGCGGGCTTCTCATTGTGGTGGCTTCTCTTGTTGCAGAGCACGGGCTCTAGAGCACACGCTCAGTAGTTGTGGCACACAGGCTTAGTTGCTCTGCGGCATGTGGGATCTTCCCGGACCAGGGCTCAAACCCATGTCCCCTGCATTGGCAGGCGGATTCTTAACCACTGAGCCACCAGGGAAGCCCTGTATCCTGTTTTTTAACTTTAAATTATGTCATACAAATTTCCTGACTACCAAAATATAATTTTTATGGTTGCATAATTGTCCATCAAATTTTTATGTACCATAATTTATTTAACCATTCTTTAAGGTTGGTAAATTGGATTGCTTCCAATTTTTAAAATGCTAAATACTGCCATGATGAACATCTTTGTGCATAAATCTTTGTTCTATTTTGGATTGTTCCTTAAAATATATTCCTATTAGTGATATTCTCTATCTTATGCATAATACAGATATCCCCTGAAAGGTCCTGGATAACACAAAATCAGGGTAGGGTGAAAATATCTTCAGACTTGTTTAAAGTTTTAATATTTTGCTCTCATTCATTTTACCTACTCTTATAAACCGGTCCTGCCTTCTTCCCATCACTTAGCCACTTTTTGGACATGATTAGAAAGTAACAAAATGGGGAACAAACAAACAGTAGTGTCATAACATGAGCTGATGCAGTGAGAATCTGCATGGGGACAAAAGCCATGCAAGACTGACCATGGAAGGCCATTATCTCCTTGAACCGGCAACTTCTGGCCTTGCACACTTATTTTGCGGTGTTCATTTACACACTCGACTTCTTTGCATTTCTCAATGTGATATGAAATCTCTCACATCTTGGGGACTTGGTGGTCCAGTGGTTAAGACTCTGCGCTTTCAATGCAGAGGGCACGGGTTCGATCCCTGGTTGGGGAACTAAGATCCCACATGCCGTGTGGCCAAAAAAATCTCTCATATCTTCAAAATTTCATTATGTGCCTTATGGAACTACTTACATAACGTTGAGTGCTGCAAAACTCTGAGAATGTCTGTATATTGAATAAATTTAATTTTCTTGATTACTCAGGGTTAATATAGACTCAGACTTAAAAATTTCTTCCCCAAGCTCTATGGAGGTACGTAGAACTGTTTTTCCCTTGCTAAAGGCACTAAATTGCTGTGCTTTTTTGATCATTAAGTCAATTTTTATGCCTCTTTTCCTCTCTACCCTGCTTACAGACTTGCAGTGTTCTCTTCTCAGTGCTACCTGCATGCCTACATGGGATAGTTTCTCCTCCCTCTTCTAGTTTACCGCTTTTAATTTTTTATGAGTTTGGAAGCCAGATTGCCAGGTCTTTTAAAATCGAATCCAAGTAAAAATTAATAGCCTCTGAGAAAGGGCTTCGATAAATCTCTAGGAGTAATGGGTGTGATCTTTAGGGCATGGACTTTGGTGAGCTCTATTTTGTTTCTGCAGAGGTCTTTTTCCATCTCCTTTGTTTCCTTGGTTCCTTGCTGCACTTCAGATAGATGAGATTGTCAGACAGCAGAGTTTCACACAAATGAAGTTTTATTACAATTATCAGGTTGATAACGTAATATTAAAATGCCTCCTTTCCTTTTCCTCTACTGAATTCTGATTCTTTACTTCCTTTTGTTCCTTTCACATTGTGTGTTAGGTTGACTAAATCTAGAGAAATTGTTACTTGAGCTTCAGGACCAATCGAAACCTTCATTTCCCTTACCTTTTCTTTCTCCCACCTCTTTTTAATAACTAAAATATCTCTACATTTCACATCAACAAAGCTATAATTCCCTTATATTAAAAAATCATTTCCTTGGTACAAATGAACTTATTTACAAAACAGAAATAGAGTCACAGATGTAGAAAACAAAGTTATGGTTACCAAGGGGGAAAGGCAGGGGAGGGATAAATTGGGAGATTGGGATTGACATATACACACTACTATATATAAAATAGATAACTAATAAGAACCTACTGTATAGCACAGGGAACTCTACTCAATACTCTGTAATGACCTATATGGGAAAAGAATCTAAAAAAAGAGTGGATATATGTATATATATAACTGATTCACTTTGCTGTACAGCAGAAACTAACACAACATTGTAAATCAACTATATTCCAATAAAAATTAATTTAAAAAATTATCTAAGGCCTCTTTTGATTAAAAAGAAATTAAGTGTATTCCATTTTGTGAAGAAAACGAAGACAATTTACACAACTCTACTGCATTCTTACCTTCACTCTTACTCATGGCTAATTGATAAGGGCTGTGGTACTAAACCATGATTGTGTGGTCATTCTCTGTAAAGGCCAATCATTCTCCCTTTGCTGCTGATTGCCTCCCTTAATATTTAACTACATTGCAACTACTTAGGTGCTTTGAGTGAGGGGATATGGCAGGTTCAATAAAACCCACACAATACTAGAGAGTCAACTCAATCTTCATGTCTTATTAGTGGTGGGTCAGTGGCATCATCTTTGTATTAGGGCACAATAAATACCCTTGATGATGACAGTGTTGTGATTCCTTTAGTATGTTGTCCTTGAAGAAAAAATGTGTCAAGTACGAGTGCAAAATAGGTGGTCATCAATGTTTATAATTTCAACTTTGGATCAACTCAAACTTTCTTATACAATGCCATTCCTCAGTCATTTTAAAATACATTGAATTGTAATATTCACGCATTTGCAGATGAATGAACATTTTATGCTCTTACACAGTGGTGTAGCCTACCAGTCAAGAGTTTATTTTCAGCATCATCACCATTTTCAGTATTTGTTTATGCAATTATTTGAATATTTTATTACATTTTTTACCACTATTTATAAATGAGTAGAAAATGGAAATGCTGATACTAGTAATAAGAAGCATAGTTTTCCTAAACATAACCCAGTTGAGCAAAGGTGGAGTCATTAGCTATATACAAAGCAGGGACTCTATCCTCAGTCAGGTAGATGTTAGGACAAAATTAGAAAATATAATATATGCTGGAAATACTTTACCAAAGATCATATCTTAAATGTGAGTTGCAAATAGCAATTGAATACTGCTTTCAGCTCTTTGGGGGAAAATGCTCTTGTATTATGTGTGCATTTAATTTTTTCATAGTCAACTTTTGTATATGTTACCAGGATTGTATTGAGAAATTGCATAGGAATGGGTAGGGAATAAACTAGGGGTCCACCTATAGGGAGTTCCAAATGGAACTTTATTTACCCTCCTTTTCCCTTCCAAGCATCTTTTTTTTTTTTTTTTTTTTAAGTTTTAAAAAATTACTTATTTATTTATTTTTGGCTGGGTCGGGTCTTCGTTTCTGTGCGAGGGCTTTCTCCAGTTGCGGCAAGCGGGGGCCACTCTTCATCGCGATGCGCGGGCCTCTCACTATCGCGGCCTCTCTTGTTGCGGAGCACAGGCTCCAGACGCGCAGGCTCAGTAGCTGTGGCTCACGGGCCCAGTTGCTCCGCGGCATGTGGGATTTTCCCAGACCAGGGCTCGAACCCGTGTCCCCTGCATTGGCAGGCAGACTCTCAACCACTGCGCCACCAAGGAAGCCCCCAAGCATCTTTTATAGAATTTACATGATCAATACTAAGTACCTTCAAACTCTGTAGAGAAGCGAGGAAGAGGCCTGTGTCTAAAACAGTACCAGACATACAGATGTGCTTTCTGCCTCTTGCTTCTCTGTATCCTTTCCTGACTTCCCTTTCCCCAAATAAAGGTGTTTCTCAAGGTTCAGCCATAACCTAGGGTGTCTGAGTTTTAATGGTAAATGTATTTTCACAGTTTTAAGTCGTTACGAATTGAAAGGGCATGGCAAGAAGGTGAGGGTTCTTTGAGGAAGTTTGGTTGAAAGGTCAACTAGGTCGAGAGCCTTGTCCTCAGTTTTATAGGTCCACAAATTCTAGCTTGTCCATAACATAGAGTGGACTAGACTCTGAAAGTGTGGTTCAGGCTAACTAAAATCATGAGAAATGATTATATTTTCCAGAGGGCCAATATTTAATTTTAATATGCAAAACTGTACATGGATTAGAAGGGTTATGTTGGTATGAACACTCTTTCCATACCCTTTTTTACAGATCTGGATTATTTAATAAATTTAATTCACAAATATATATCCAGCATCTATATGAGATAGATGCTATATGAGATAGATGCCGAATAAATATATATATACATAATTAGTATATACACATATATACACATTAATTCTTAGGATAGGTAGTATGCTCTATTAATTGTAATGAAAATCTTCCTCTTCATTTTCTATTCAAATATTCTGTATTTTAATTTGGATTTTGTCTCTTACTGTGGGATCTGGGGCAAGTTATTTTGAGCCACAATGTTTTCATCTAGTAAAATGGGCATAATAATTCCGATCCTGTAAAGTTTTTATGAGGATTAGATTAAATAATATAACATATGTGAAACGCCTAGGTACAGGTCTGTTACATTGAATGATAATAGTCCATAGAGACTTGCTATGGACCAGGTACTTCCACCTGTACCAACCTAAGCCTCACATCCACCCTATAAGGTAGGTATAGTTTTTAATTCCCAATCCACAGATGAGTATCCTGAAATCTAGAAATGTAGAATAACTTGCTTGTGGTCATGCATTTAGTAAATAGTTGAGTTAGGATTTGAGTGTAGTCTGGGTCCAGGGTCCTTGCTCTTATACACCTGTGCTATATTCCCTCTCCTTGAGTATTCACTATCTTCCCTTTCTCACCTAAATCCCATCTTTCTACTAGGTATTTCCAAGTTATCTTAAATTAGGAGTTCTTACCTGGAGCCCATGGGTGGGTTTCAATTAATACCTTTAACCTGTGAATTAATCAGACCTCTCATATAAATGGCAGAAATGTGGCTCAAACAAGCTGAACCATGGAGGAATTTCAACAAAGGACTAGGAAATGTCCTGGAATCCAAGGATAGGAATGTGAAGGATCCTGGACTCAAATGCATTTGAGCATTCTTCGTTTCTCGGGCTCATGTGTTAGGAAACACATCAGCTAACAGCATCCATTGCTTCAGTTACTAGGGAGAGATTGACATGATCCTTTGGATATAAAGTACAAAAATTCCAGAAAGGGCTTTAATGTGCCCAGCTGGGGTCAAGAGCTCTCCAGCAGCCAATTCTATGGGTGTCCATTACAAATCGTATAACATGTATAAGTACGAATACATTTTTTTTTCCTGAGAAAAGGATCCATTGATTCTGTCAGATTCTCAAAAGAAGTGATTTGTAACTGTAAAGCAGTAAAGAACTACTACAGCACAAAACATGCCAAAACCATCTCTTTCTTCTCCTTAACACCAATCCTCTGACTCCCCTGCTTCTGTCACAGGTACCACAGTCTTCTAGACAGTTAGTCTTGTCACCTTGCTGTATTTTCATTTCTCACTGTTCTTTTCTCTCTGCATTCAGTTATTCAGAAAGTTCTGTTAATTCTTCCCACGCAATGGCTGTTGGGACTATTCCTTTCTATCTCTACTGTCACAGTTCTTGACTAAAGCTGTCCTCTTCTTTAGCTCCTTAAATAGTAATAGTAGTATCTTACCCAAATCATTATTACTTGTCCCTCCTTGCTCAAATCTACCCTATGAGATGAATATTTTAAACACTGTCTTCTTGTCATTCTTCTGCTCAGAGACTCCAGGGTGTTCCCCTTCCTGGGCAGGACCCACTGCAGTTCAGTCCTGTCCCACCTTTGCAACCTCTTACCAACTGATGTTTTCTCCCCTGATTAGTAAATACTCTTCTGTTCATTCACACCTGTTGCTTGCTGGTCTGTTTTTTCGACTTGCAACATGTCTATTTAGAGTTCACGTCATTGCTTGTCTTTGTTAAGAAATAAGAAAGCAACTCAGACTTCCCTGGTGGCGCAGTGGTTAAGAATCTGCCTGCCAATGCAGGGAACACGGGTTTGATCCCTGGTCCGGGAAGATCCTACACCCCGCGGAGCAACTAAGCTCATGTGCCACAACTACTGAGCCTGTGCTCTAGGGCCCGCGAGTCACAACTACTGAAGTCCGTGTGCCACAACTACTGAAGCCTGTGCGCCTAGAGCCCGTGCTCCGCAACGAGAAGCCACTGCAATGAGAAGCCCGCGTATCGCAACAAAGAGTAGCCCCTGCTCACTGCAACTAAAGAAAGCCCATGTGCAGCAGCTAAGATCCAATGCAGCCAAAAATTAAACAAATGAATAAAATAAAAAAAAACCAAAAACTTACCTGATAGGATGTTGTGAGAATTAAATGAAGTAGTATATACAAGGCATTTAGTAAAGTATTTGCAGCCAGTAGGCAATCCATCAATGGTAGATGTTATGACTCTTTATTCAGTAGGGAGAGAGAGGTGGCCCTGATGCTTTACTTAAGAGACTTGGAGGTGCCAGGGAAGGCATATGCCATATGCAGAGGTGAGTGATTGTGCAGAGTTGACAAAGCAAGGAAGGTCATTTTGAATGGTATAGATGGCACTGAAAAGTTGGGAGGTATAGAGTATGGTTGGGCCACTTTACGGACAATTGCTTACAGGTTCCTCTTACATGGCATAAATTATGTTTCCAAGTTTAAGTTACAGACTAAATTATCATCTTGACTAGAATGGAGTTTTAGTAGGTAAAAAAAAAAAAAAAATAGCATTCTCAGGATTTCAGGTATTAGTGACCGAAAAGGAAATCAGGGTGAGGAGTTGAGAACAGAGGTGGCTTCTCTCTACATTGTTGCTTTCCATCCCTACCGTACCTCACCCTTACCTCTGTCAGGGACAGACTGTTTCCTCCACAAAGTTAAGAGTGTGGCAGCAAATAGCAAGACTTAACAGCAGAGCTATGTGGAAGAGAACTGGCTAAGTAGCATCATGTTAGATGATCGAAACAGCGAAGCAGTAAGTTCATTCCAGTGGGCACTGGCACTGCTCAGTGTGAACATGGGATCTTGGAAAGGTTGGCTGAAAGAAATGGAGACGGATCTTTGGAAGTATGATGAAGATAGTGAGTCAGAGCTACTCACTTCATCAGAGCAAGAGATCCTGTGGGTCACAGCTATTAGAGTTTACTGTGGGAAAATCCAATAAAGAGCTCTGCTGCTAAAATTGAACAGTTACAGTGTTTTTCTAATTTCCAGGAAGAATGGATTTAAAGATTTTCATTTTGTGAATTGTTATTAAACTTTTGGTACTTTCTAGTGAAAAGTTGCAAACAAATTTTATAGGAAAAACACAGACATATTATTTCTTAAAAATACATTTTTTTAATATGTGGGAGATCTGCATAAACATAATGTAGCCAGATTTAGTGCTAGTAAAATTGTGTCAAGTCCATATGGCAGAATTCAATCTAACAATATTTCATGGTGTTCCACAATGAGCACCATAATTTCTAAGTATCACCACCTGAACTAGTTTGAAAACCAACACGTTACACCCCTGACCGCCTTGTGTTATTTCTTAGGGAAAGGAATGTTATTAGCTCAGTGAAACTCACAGGCAAAGGCTCAGAATCAAAGTAATCTTTAAAATAAATAAAAAGACCAGAAGAGAATTAAATAAGGTAAATTTGAGTGCAAGAAGAATAGCATAACAATAGCTAATGTTTCCTGAGCATTTATTATATACCAGGCTCTGTGATAAGTACTTTTCAAACATAATTTCATTTAATCTTCACAACCATCCTGTGAGGTAACATCACCCATATTAGATAGATAAAGAAAAAGAAGGCTCAGACCTGCTCAAGGTCTCATAGGCTGGTAAGTGGTAGGTGACACTGAGATTCAAATCTAGGTTTCCAGACTCCAATCATGATGACGTTGTAATGCCTCTTTTGTGTATACAATTTTTTAAAAACTCTAAAAATTGAGATAGAGTAAAGCACACCAATCGTTTTGCACATATATTAAGCCTTGTAATCATTAACAAGATCAAGGTATTGAGCATTTCCAGCAACCCAGAAGGCTCCCTCCTGCCCCCCCCCCCCATTCAATTCCTCCAAAGTAATCACTACTCTGCCTCTATCACCATAGATAAATAGGTTTTAGTTGGAGTAATCTAACTTTTTGGAGTTATAACCAAAAGATTCCATAGACCAATCCTTCATCTTGCCATTTTAGCTGTAGTATTCAAAGCTGCTCTAGCTCTGACTTTTCAAGAATTCACTGTAGAGACTAGCTGTTACAAAATGGCTTCATATTCAATTTCCTGCATTACTCTGAAATTAATACTAATTTTGAAAAAAACACAAAGAAAATCCTGGATGCAGTAGATTAAAGGACTGTTATCAAATCTCTCTTAGAAACACCACAGACACAGGTTGCTTGACTGAAGTAATTTGGTGTATCTATTTCCAATCATGGTGTCTCATTAAGGAATGGATGACCACGAAAGGTCATCTCAGTTTACGGAAGAAAGGCTAGCCAGGCAGAGTAGGTAACAGTGATTGCTTTGCATCATCTTAAAGCACACGAACAAATTTATGTGCAGATATCTTCCACAGTTGACTTGTTGTTCTACGATGCAAGGGAAAGGAAGAGTAAAGGGGAAGAAGATCTAGGTGGAGGGAAGTGAGGGAAATATGACCTTCAAGGAGGCTTCGTTGTGGTGGCTTTCCGTGCCTTGCCAAATAGCTCTTAAAATCACATTACTTCTTGTCCAACCTGGCAGTGACAGAAGCAGCGTCACAACTTCACCTCAGGTTCCCAAGCTGTGGTTGGTGAATTTCAGCAATGATTCTAGATAATAGCTCTCACTTCTCTCTCTCCCCTCCCCACTATCCCCCCATTCCTGGTTTTGCACTTCATTCTGTTTTCTACACCAGCCAACTATGGCATTTTGAAGCAGTCTACAGATTACAAATGAGCATCAGGGAAAGAATAACTGACATTTGTAGGGTTCGAAAACTTCTAGAAGTGATATGTGTATGAGGTGACTTAAGTGGGGAAAATCTAGAGGAACGTTCTGGCCATCAAAGCAGCAGGACAGGCCCAGAAGTGGGCGCACGTGACAGCAGCAGCACCTCGAGAGTGACATCACCCTGGGGGCGGAGCCGAATCATCCAGGGCCTTGTCTGCTATTGAGCTCCCCTCCCCTCTTCCCCACTGAATGCCGACGACCCCACCAGTCAAAGCCCCCTGAGGAAACAGAAATGCCCAGACCTCACAGAGAGGCAGAGCCAGGGCCAAACCTCTCGGCGGAGAAAAGGGCTCGATCTTCTCTCTCTCTCCCCGCCACTCCCCACCCCCAAACGGTGGAGGGGGCGGGGGCGCGCGCGCTCCACCACGCACGCGCTCCCACGCACGCGCTCTCCCTCCGCGCTCGCGCTCCTCCCCACCCCGGCCCGGCGGGGGCGGGGCTGCGGGCGGCCTCGGAGGGTGCGACGCCCCCGGCGCGGCGGCGGCGCTAGCGAGCGGCCGGCCGGGCGCGGGTTGCTGGGTGCGCTGCTCCGGCGGGGCCCGCTTGCACGGCTGCCTCGTGCGAGCCGCCCGTTCGGCGGCTGAAGCTGCGAGCGCTCTGAGTGCCGGGCCCGGGGCCGCCAGCGCTGCCCTCCAGCCGCCGCCCTCCGTGCCTCCTTCGGGCGGCCCCGCCCCCGTTCCCATCCCCCTCGCGCTCACCTCCTGGCTGTGCAGCGCGCGAGGCGGAGCAAGTTGCCCGCCGCCGCCGCCGCGCTGGGCGAGAGCCTGCACCCGCGCCGCCGCTGACAGGAGGACCGCCGAGGGCTGCGCTAGCCGCCGGGAGGCCCCGCCGCGCCTTTCCCGGACGCAGACCCACAGCGGGCGTCGGAGCGCAGCGAGGTGCTCTGGGATCGCGGGCGGCGCCGGCGGGCGGCGCGGTCCTCACAGGAGACCCCGGGGACTCGGGCTTGACCCCGAGGTGCAGCGAACCCCCCTCAGAGCGGCAGGTGAGAGACCCCGGGAGCCCGGGAAGGGAAGGTTGCTTCAGTGACAGCGGCGTTCGCCTCCGACGCCTGGGCTCCAGGGAGAGGGGCGGGGGCGAGCGGGGAGGCAGCGAAATGGGCAGTGGAGTGCCTCCGGTGTCCAGGGCGTGGGGAAGGTTGGCTCCAAATGTGGCACTCGGGGCGGCTTCGGATGGGTCCGGGGTCGGTCACTTCGGTGTCACCGAAGGTGTCATGGAATTTGGTACCGAGAGAGTCTCCGGATGACGGGGACCCAAGAGGAGATGCGAGGCAGATTGCTAAACGTGGCAGGGAATGTGGTGCAGAACGAGTTGTAAAATGTGCCCCCTGAATGCAGCATGAAAGTAGTTGTGAAATGTGCCAGGTAAGGCACAGGGTGAGTTGGCCTGTGTGGCGTTGAAATTCACGGTAGAAGTGTTATTAGTGATATTATTAATTTCTCTGGGAAAGGAGGCGTAGTCTAAGAAGAGATTAATAAGGCTCATAGCTAGATATTTTAACACAGGGAATCGAGAGGAGCTATGATACGCTATTTTTTGAGATAGAGATAGTGCCCACGTGAAAGAAACAAGCAAATTGTGTCTGGTTGTGAGATGGGAAAGAAAAAATGGGGCTAAATAATTCCAGGGTTTGCCGTCAGCGTGTAGAGCACTGATATAATTGTATCCTGTGTTGTATTCCAGGTGTGGAATGTTTAAAATGGTTTTCACCAAACATAAACCATGGTAATTAATATTAGGAAGAAGATTTGGTGTTTTGGGTGTCTTGCACTGTCTTCTCTGCTCCTCTCCAGGAAAAGGAAAAAAAAAACCAAAAAAAAAAACCACACAAAAAACCCACCCCACATCTTGACCATAATTCTGAGTTCAAGACCATCAGGCAAAAGGACGTTTTTTCATAGGTGCCCCTGTCTTCATTTTTATACAGGTGAAAATTTCTGGAATGAGGAAAACAAAACAATATGGTGAACAAAAGGGATAAATTTTCAGGCATTTTGAGGGTTTGAAGCCAAAAGCTGTTGCAATGGCTAATTACGGTGAATGACGGTAGTGAAATATTCTTGATGTTGGGGTGGCAGAATAGGGAAAAAATTGAATACAGTAAATGTGGCATAAAAAGCAACAACATGGATACTGTCAGTGGAGCGCTTCTTGCAGCATTTCCCAGGTAGATCATATAAGGAATGTGAGCACAGAAATGAAATATTAAATATTCTTATTCTCTCTCTCTCCCTATATGTGTGCGTGTGTGTGTGTGTGTATATATATATGTATATATATATCATTACCCACATGCTGCAAAACATTGTGACTTCCATTTAAGAAGAACATCTGTGTTTTGAGAGGATTGTCAGAACATAGCTGGAATTTCAGAAGTAACAAAAGACAGCTCCGTGGGCTATTTAATATAACTTATATACATTCAGTGAGTATATGTCTGTATAGTATGAAACAAGCAGAAATATCGGCATGTGTTCATTAGGGTATAGTTAATTACTGATGAGATTTTAGTGTCTTATGTTACAGTTCTTGCAGAGAAACGGAGTTACTTGCCTGAATGTTGTTCTTATAAGAAGAACAGTAAGTAATTTGCCAGATAATTAACATTCGTACTGATTGGCTTCCTCCTGGATCCAGATTCAGCCATTGAGGGATCATTTGCTTCAAAGACAAAACTGGATTTTCCTTGGTGATTAATTTTGGGTTTTAGTCTTTTCTGTTGATATGTCTCTCACCTTGAGGCTGTGTTGGGCCTAAAACATAGAGGAGAGGGCCTGAGGAGAAGAAAGAACAATTCTGTTGGGTCTTCCTGTTTTGTTCTGACTGTAAGCCATATGTACTGCCACCCCCTACTGTCTGTAGGAGGAGGTGTCACAGAGCCCAGTTCTTTTCTTGTTATCACTGCCCCCTTGTGTAAGGGAAGAAATTGATAGTTGCATTTTGGAAAACCGCTCTCCCCAGATTGTTCTTGATAGAGTGGTTATGTAGATTTATAATCACCTATTCAGAGTTGCAGGGCTTTAAACTTACTGTCAGTCAGGCTTCAGGCTTAATGTCTATTTTTAATAGTATCTAATTTTAGCCAGTAATTCAAATTGCTAAGAATGCTTTCAGTATGTTTGGGAAGATGGTACTACTAGTAGTGCTAGTAGTAATGGCTCACCCTTACATAGCACCTACTTTGCGCCAGTCCTGCTACACAGGTTTTAATCAGTTCCAACACCCTACTGTTATTTCCATTTTACAAATGAGAAACTGAAACACTGAGATGTTAAATAGATTAGTTAGTTAGCAAGTGGAAGAGCTGAGTTCCAATTCAGGAACTCTGGCTCCACACTCTGTGCTCTTCATAAGTATACTATACTGCCCTCAATCAAATTAGTATTGACGCACATCATGAAAATGCAGGTGCCCATCATGAAAAAGCAAATACTGTAAGATGTGGATAGGCCCAAGTAGGTAGTAAGACACATAAATGCTAAGCCTACAAATACACCAAAAATACAGTTACTTACAGTATGAACATTTCTCTTTAGGAATTTATTTTTGTAATTTATTTCTGGGATTATGAGTAGAGGAGTATCAGTACTTTTTATGTGGTTAAGGTAATATTTGTGATGGAGGTTGGTTTTGGGGGGATCTTTGGAGGTAGTAAGTTTTACTTTCAGGTAGTTTGGTGTGTATGTCTGTGTGTGTATGTACACGTAGTGTGCAGGAAAGGTTTAGTGGTGCTTTTAAAGAAATAATATATAGATCTCTGTGTAGAGCTATAGAAATTGTTTTCTACAGAAAAATTATGTTCCTACCTACTTACATTTTTATGATCTCTATTTTAAAAATTTTAATTAATTATTTATTTACTGGCCACACTCGTGCCCCCTGCAGTGGAAGCGCAGTCTTTTTTCTTTTTTTTAAATAGAGCTAACCTCATAATAAACTTTTTTAAAAAAATTTATTTAATTAATTTATTTTTGGGTGCGTTGGGTCTTCGTTGTTGCGCACTGGCTTTCTCTAGTTGCAGCGAGCGGGGGCTACTCTTCGTTGCGGTGGAAGCGCAGAGTCTTAACCACTGGATCGCCAGGGAAGTTCCTATGATCTCTATTTATTTAAAAAAATAATTAGCAAAAATGGATTAGATGTATATGTACTTTTTACCTCTTTTTTCCAACAAATATTTGCTCAGATTTTTCTTGCACTTAAACATTGTTTTATATCGACTACATGTGAAATAATATTTATAAAAATGTGTAAAGTATAGAAGACTAATAATGCAGCCAACACTTATATACCTTCCACCCAGTTTAAGAAATGGAATATCACCTCCTATACCTAACATTTATTTTCTTAGTCAAACTTTGTGCCATTCTGTGAATCACATATGTCATGTAATCAAACACTTCCTTCATTTTTACATACATTGGTTGATAAGGCAATTTACTGATTATAGCTAAGACTTATTCATGTATGTTTATATATTTTAGTTTATTTAATAAATCATCATAGACTCAGATCGTGCTCTGTATTTATATTGGTTGATGGTTCATTTTAGCATACTTATAAAACCTAATTTGTTGTTTGCATCTTTATCATAAAGTTTTACTAACATGGTTAAACAGTAGTAGATTTATTTCCCTCTTCTGTCATTGATTCTTACTGTCCCATGCTAGCTGTCTAGCTTCCCCCGGCCTTCCTCATAAAGGCCTTTGTTCTTTTAGTATTTTCTGAATGACTCTGTGTGCATTGTTTTGAATGGAGAAGGAAGTAGGCCTAGAAAAGAGTATACTAAACCAGTACTTCCAAAAGGGGAATTTTAAGGTAGTTGATACTAATTAGATATAAGGAAGAACAAGTATGATTAAACGAATGCATCAAAATTCTCTCCTTGTCATATTAATTCCTCTTACAACAGAATTAAAATTGAATCTCTGAGATGTATGGATTGGGCACACTAGTTGAATTATGTTGGATTGTACTTATACAGGATCACCAGTGTTAGCTGTAATATTTTTACTGATGGTACCCAGATTTCATTTCAAGGAGCTAGAATAAGCGGTTGCAGATAGTTGTTTACTTTTCTAGTACGAGTCTGATCAAGGTAACAAATGTTATAAAATAGTTTGGAAGTTAGTTTAATTATTTGGATTTTTTTTTTCTCAGCATTGTCGTATCTGTTGAGTGCCTATAGTCATCAAATACGATTGTCATTTGGAGAGAAGGCACTGTGTAAATAAATAGTTTAGTCTTTGTTATAATACCATGAAAACTACCACTTGGTTTATTTGAGTAGTATCTTTTGTAATAACTTGTATTAGATGAAGATTGTTTACGATTTAAAAAAAAATGAGTCGAGATGTGTGTATGGTGATCGAGAGACTACATCATGACCTTGATGAATCTCTAAAAGTCTGTGGAGAGAAATAGGTTACAAGAAGAGCTTAAAGACTTACAGCTATATTTCCCCACCCAATGGTCCTTTTTCTTTCTTTTAGAGGATATTTTTACCTTGAGTATTTACGATTCAAGATAATATTAGATGGGGCTTCCCTGGTGGTGCAGTGGTTAAGAATCCGCCTGCCAACGCAGGGGACACGGGTTCGAGCCCTGGTCTGGGAAGATCCCACATGCCGCGGAGCAACTAAGCCCGTGCGCCACAACTACTGAGCCTGCACTCTAGAGCTCGAGAGCCACAACTACTGAGCTCGTGTGCCACAACTACTGAGCCCGCGAGCCTAGAGCCCGTACTCCGCAACAGGAGAAGCCACTGCAGTGAGAAGCCCGCGCACCACAACAAAGAGTAGCCCCCGCTCGTCGCAACTAGAGAAAGCCCACGTGCAGCAACGTAGACCCAATGCAGCCAAAAATAAATAAATAAATAAACAAATTTTAAAAAGATAATATTAGATGGAGAACAAGCTATTTGGGCCTGGGTTTTAGAAGGCTAAAGCAGGTTGAGGATGCAATCAGTGAAAGAAGTTTCTGGTAGGGATCTTTCATATTCTAGAAAGCTCTAAGTAAATAATTGTAATACCATAATTTTTTTCTGGAAACAAATTTCTTTTATTAGGTCAATTTATTTTATTTACAGAATCCTTATAAATCATTTGAAAGCTGTGTTTGTGGATGTTATAAGTATCAGGTAAGTTGCTTTTTTATGGGCCGCACATTACAACTGGTATCTTGTTATGTTCAACTTCTGTTTGTTCTTGAGTAGTTAAGGGTAAACATGACTAAGTTTAAGAGGCAAAAGAATTAAGTTGGTGTTAGTCATAATCACACCCTTTCTTTACCCTTTCCTTCCCCATAATATTAATTTCTGCCTTTATTCAGTGCATGGTATATCTTACCTCTCAAATGCCTTTCTTTTGATCAGAACTTGAGAGATTCTGGTGTCAGTTATTTAAACCAAGTAGTTGCGTTATAGTGAATAATATTGTTGGTATGTTTTTAAAAAATCTAATTGCCTTAGTAATGATTTATCTGACAGGCTCATCTTATGCCTCCTTATGACACCCATATTATGTCTAACTGAAGAAGTTTCTGCCAAAATACATTATTCGATTCTACTTTTTTTTCTCAGAAGAGGTATCCCAAGTGGAGAGGTTTTGGAGCACAGCATGTAAGAGAACATTTTTCTTTGTTTGCTCCGATCTCAGTCTCTCATATACTTATTTTGTATAGAAAAGGTTGTATGAAAAAAACATTGATTTTTGTATATTAGTTTATTATACAGACACATTATGTTTAAGGTATATGAGTTGAGTTAGATTTGTTATGTTGGAAAAATTGGGGGAGTTTTATGCAGTATATTAATACATTAAATCCTTCACTTAAATATTTACTGACCACTATGTGTAAGTAGTTACCTTTACTACTGTAATCTTTCAGTTGAAGGTAGACATATCATATTCTTCCTTAAATAAAAACTAAATTTGTAGTTCAGAATTGTGTCCTGGGTATTCACTCTACCTCTAGGAAAAATATAGTTGAAAAAATATTTTAAAGTTTGTCACTTTCCTAAAGTTTCACTGGCCAATGTTGATAAATTTTACTTTCTTCTTTAGATGGCAAAGGTATCATGAAAAGAAAAACAGTGACTTATATATTTCTTTTTATAAATATCAGCAAGTACTACAGACATAAAATTCAGAATGAAAAGTATGTGAGCAATAGTAATGGAAAACTTTTGTTATTCCAAGCAGATATCTTTGGACCAGGTAGCCATGCTTGTCTGTAACACCATGCTTACATTATCATATATGATTATATCAGATGACATATCTGATCATAGAGATGAACAACATGAAGAGATATGGCACCAGTTTTTTATTGCTGTGGAAACTCCCTTTCCCCACCAATGGATCTAGCCTTATAAGTCGATTCGTTAGTTATTAAATTTGGAAATGGGAGTGGGTGTGTAGATACTGTGATTTATTCATTTAGACAGGAGCCTCTGCCTCACATCTCAGTAAATTCCCTCTGCCTAAATGAAGGAAGTCTCTTTGTAGCCCTTTGTTCCTAATCTTGTGTTGTGAGGTCCCACAATTTCTAGCTCTAATTGCTGGAATTTGATAAGGCAAAACTAAGGAAGCTTGATGGGTATTTGTACTCTAGAATTCTGTTTCTGTTCAAATTCCATGGAATCCTGTAGAGCTCCCAAAGATGTGAATTAGGGTGAATGAAGGTAATTAGCTTTAGTAGACACGTGGGATGTAGACTTACTACACACTCAAATGCTGCTTCAGCGTCAGAGAATCTTAGCTCTTCCTTTTTAGGGATTTAAAGAGGAAGAGAGACTTCCTTTGGAAGCTGTTATTCAGATGTTGCTATATTGTAGGATGTGACAATACTGTTGTTTGGTTGTAAGTAGCTTTTGAAATTTTACAATCATGAGACCCTTTGTATAGTAGAGAGAACATGAATTTGTGAGTTTTTGAATCATGAAAACAGGTTGAGATTATCACTCTGTCACTTACTAGCTGTGTGAGGGGCTAAAACCTCTCTTGTAGGGTTTCGATGATGATAAAATGAAATAATGCCAGTGAAAAATCCTTAGGACAATGTCTAGTTCTTAATAAATGGTAAGTTTTATTAGGTTTTGGAAAGTGTCCTGGATTTCTGTTTCGTGATGTGTGCTTCACATAGCTCCGCCCCACAGTGTTTTACTAGCATTGTCTGTCCAGCTTTTCCTTGTTATTTTGTCTTTTCAGCCTAGCAAGGTATTTAAAACAAAAAACAAAAAAAACCTGTGGTAATTCGGCTACTCATTAATTTTGTGTCTTGAAATTTTCTTTTATGAAGGATTTGATGAGAGCTGAGAGGAAAAGTTCTTGAATAACTGTAAACTTAAAAATATAAACTCTCAGGCAGACTCCTAGTATGCGTTTCTTTTTGCACTATTTCCCTTTAAGTACCACAAACTTGCAAAAAATTAATTTTTGATTTCCTCTATAAAATAGCAAACCTCAGCACTTCTTGAGACATTGAGCCCTTTGACAGTTTTTTTTTTCAATTTGGTCATGTGAACATTTTCTACTTTTACAAACATTTCTCATTTTTGTGAATAACTGAAGCATTCTCTGTTTGATAACTTTATCCCCCACTCACCCGCCACCATGCGCCATGTTGTTAGCTTTTTGTAATTTTTCTTTTTAAAAAATTTGTAAGTGACAGTCATGGTGGTTGATTGTCTTTTGTGATCTGCTTAATAAAAAGGACTTGTTTATTTACAGTGTAAAATTATACATCAAAAGAAGTTTGCCCCTCTTTCTTTAGTATAACAAGCTAACTATCAAAATCTCACTTTCTTCCCAAGCTTCAAGGAGTTCTGTAACATTTTGCCCATTTCTGCTAATCTGTTTACATATCATGCGAACAGTAATTCACTGACTATTTTTCTTTAAATGGACGTGACTCACTTTATCTTAGTTTTATTCTTGGTCATCGTAATATCCCTGAACTGATCAGTTTGTGCTAGTTGTAAGATAAAAACTAGTTCATCCTGAAGACATCTTGCTTAATGCCTTTAGGAAGACCACTTTTATGCGACTTTGGTTCCAGATTGGATTGTTTTGTATTTTTAATCCATTCTTTTTTTTTTTTTTTTTTACCTTTTTAAAAAAAAATTATTTATTTATATTTATTTTTGGCTGCATTGGGTCTTTGTTGCTGCGTGCGGGCTTTCTCTAGTTGCGGCGAGTGGGGGCTACTCTTCCTTGCGGTGCGCGGGCTTCTCATTGTGGTGGCTTCTCTTGTTGTGGATCACGAGCTCTAGGCGTGCAGGATTCAGCAGTTGTGGCACGTGGGCTCAGTAGTTGTGGCTCACGGGTTCTAGAGCACAGGCTCAGTAGTTGTGGCGCATGGGCTTAGTTGCTCCCCGGATGTGGGATCTTCCCAGACCAGGGCTTGAACCCGTGTCCCCTGCATTGGCAGGGGGATTCTTAACTGCTGAGCTACCAGGGAAGCCCCAGGATTGTTTTGTATTTTTAAGTAAATGAACTTCATAGTGATGCCTCTCCTTGTTTTAGATAATGTAATTCTATCTTGTCTTTGGATGTATTAAAGATAGCCATTTATTAGTTGTTAACAAATGTTAATTTGTCATTAATTATAGTAGATAACTGCTCTCTCTCCCCTCCCCCCCCACGCTTCTACTTTTTTAAAAAAATTACAAAAGTATTTCTCTGCTTGCAACCACTAAAATAAACCAGGGGTGAATAAAGAAAAAAATAATATTTTCCTTTCCTTCTCCACTTTTCCCTTGTTGGTTTAGCCAGCATTAACCAACACTTTGAGTGTTGAGTTTTTTACCGTCTTTCTCTTTGCTCAAAAACCTTTAAGCATATATATATATATATATACACATACACACATATATAGGCTTTTTGTAACTTGCTTTATTTATTTAAGAATATGTCATGGCTGTCTCCAGTTTAGTAAATGGAGCGCTAATTAATTTTAAAAAGCTGAATAACATTCCATAGCATACTACACCATAATTTAGTCTGTTGTTCTCCAACAGATGGATGCTACGATTGTTTTCATTTTTTTTTTTCTATTATAAACATTAGTCCAGTCTTACTCATAAGTAGACAAGCAAACATTCTAAATAAAATATTAGCAAAATAAATCCAGCAGTATATATAAAAGACAATATATTCCAGGAAGGCAAGGACAGTTAAATATTAACGTAATTTGTTATGTTAACAGATTTTGAGATTAAAAACTGTATGATTATCTCTCTCTTTTGGGGTGAGTTGGGGGACTTTGTATTGTATTTATATAAAACAGCAAAAGGAGATGCCTGCAGACAGTAGTCTAAGTTTTGTAGAATTCTTTGATCCTCAGAGTTGATAGACAAAAACCTTTTTTTCTGGATTCTTTAGGAGGACTCTGTGGAACCTGGGCCTTGGCTCTCACCTTTTGGTTGCTAAAGCTGGTACTCTTGACAGTATGAAAATAAGCATACTTCTAGAAGCTGGGATGGATGATATGGGTGAGCCTGTCCAATTTAGGGCTGGCACTTTTTAAGATCTTGTATTTGATTACTTTGGGCTTAATGAGCACCTCATTGGCCTCTGTATAGGTGCTCAGTGTCTTGAAAATGTTGGCCTGAATCTTTTTGAGGCCTTTCTTGTTGAGCTTGTTGGCAAAATATACATTCCTTAGGATCTATGTTTCCTGAAGTCATTTCTAGGACTGGTCGTATATGATATTGTTATTGGATTTGGCCACATCTCGACTACTAGCCACAACTCTGGGAGTGGTGGAGACTGGAAAAAAGAGACCCATGACTATCTTAACAGGTGCTAGAAAAACATTTGATAACATTTTGGAGTAATTTCCTCAGAGTGGCATAATTTCTGAATCCTTGCTTAAGTGAAGATGCCTTTCTTTTCTCTTGATCAGTAAAGGGTATCTTGGCTGGATATAGTGTTCTTGAATCATAATCCTTTTTTTTCCTATACAGCATAGACACCTTATACCACTGTCTCTAAGCTTCTTGTGCAATAGATAAGTCTGATGCCAGTCTGATTCTCCTTTCTTTTTAAGTATCAATAACTCTTTCTTTATCTTCTACACAAAAAGTCTTGCCACCTTTATGTGCCCTGAGATTATCAGGTCTAATCTCATTATGCACTTTATCCTTTTTATATCATGCGAAACTCAGTACTGCCAGTTCATCGCTCATTTTCTGGAGTCTAATTCCTATCTGTATAGTTCTGTATTTCTCCCTTTCTGACTCCAGTTTTTCCCTTTTTTTTTTTTCTTCTTATTCTTTAATGTTTAGTGATAGTAAAATCATTTTGGTCATTCTGAGTTGATATTCTCAGGTACACATTGTGCTCTTTCAAAATGTAGTCTCAATAAATGTACACTGCAAGAAGTGTGCAGTGTACATTTATATAGAGTGTCTGACCCAAACCCTTTACACGTACCAGAAGCTAAGTAACCATTTGTTTTTTGGGTTTTTGTTTTGTTTTGACCACACCACGCTGCATGTGGGATCTTAGTTCCCTGACCAGGGATCTAACCCATGCCCCCTGCATTGGAAGTGCAGAGTCTTAACCACTGGACCTGCCAGGGAAGTCCCAGTAACCATTTGTTGAATGAATTATTAAACGCTTAATAATTGGCTGAGTTCACGGTTAAACAAGAAGGAATTCTCTATAACCACAAAGGAGGAAAACCAACTCTGCGAGTTATGTGTTTACCCCAACCTGTCCCTCATCCTCCAGTGGAATCCAAGTTTTAAAGGCCAAGTAATGCAATAATTCAGCATCTCTTTAATAACTAAAAGAAAATGAGGTGGTGATGCTTGCTGTTATTTTTAGGATTTGTTTCTCACTGGGGGGGTTGAAAAATATTTCTTCTTGAAGTTTTTTAAGATAAATATAACTTTAAAAAAAAAATCAAGTGCTTCCCTGGTGGCGCAGTGGTTGAGAGTCTGCCTGCTAATGCAGGGGACACGGGTTCGAGCCCTGGTCTGGGAAGATCCCACGTGCCGTGGAGCAACTAGGCCCGTGAGCCACAACTACTGAGCCTGTGCGTCTGGAGCCTGTGCTCCGCAACAAAAGAGGCCGCGATAGTGAGAGGCCCGTGCACCGTGATGAAGAGTGGCCCCCGCTTGCCACAACTAGAGAAAGCCCTCGCACAGAAACAAAGACCCAACCCAGCCAAAAATAAATAAATAAATAATTAAAAAAAAAATCTAAAAAAAAAAACAAAAAAAACAAAATGTAGTCTCAAATATTTTTTTATTTCATCAAAGTGTTTTTGAATTATTGTTTTGACTGTGTTCTGTTCCTTGCTTTGATTTTCTTCTTCAGGAGTTCCTATCAGCTGTATGTTCAATCTTCTTTGCCTGTCTTCAGTATTTGTCACTTTTTCTCAAATCCTTTTTATCTCTTTTTTTGAGTTTAAATTTTTTTTCTCTTTTTTACCTTCTATTTTTCTTAAGGGACTGTCTTTTTATTTACTCTTGTCTTCATTTCTGGAATGTGTCTTTCCTTTTATTTTTAATTCTTACCTCAGTTATGTCATCTCATTTTGAGTTTTTATAGTTCTTATATTTGTTATTCTTTCATGTCTTACGTCATTTTCTTAAGGTCTTTTAGCTCATTCTGAAATAGCATGTTTTAATTTTGATCTGTTATGTGGGCATGTCTTTCTGGCATACTTTCATTGTCTGCAGGGATGTTATTCCATTTCATATTCTCTCTTTTCTTGTAACAACTTTATATGGGATTGACCTTGATATGTTTCTGTGACTCAGTTTTCCTTGAACTTAGTTAAATGAATCTTTTAGAATGTGGCTGGGTTCAGGAAAACTGCTTCTTTCACTGAGCTTTTTCTTTTGTTGTTTTTGTGTAGTGTTAAAAAATATGGCAGCTTGCTTTCTGAGATGTCCTGGCTTTATTCTCCTCCAGTAGTTTCGTCTGGACCTTCTCTTTCCTTCATCTCTCTTGCCTGATCTCAATTTTCATCCCTTTATGATTGTGAAACGCTTCTCTGTGCCTTCTGGGTCTCATTGTCAGTCATCTCCAAAACTCCCTTTTATCTTTAACCTCTTCTCTAAACATTACTACCTTCTTGCTCTAACTGAAACTTATGTCTCTGCTGAGGGCACTTACTTCTCCTGGAGAGTTCTTAAGTGGTGGTTCCTCCTGGTGAGGTGGATTAAATATTCTCTTTGCTTTTTCATATTTGCTTCTAGACTTCTTCTGGGCTCACTGCTAGTTTCCTACTACTCCAGCTGTAATTATTGGCGATTTCAGTATTCATGCAGATGATCCTTCTGACATTCTGGTCTCTTGACTTCCTCTCCTCCACTCAGCCATTCACTTCTGTGGCATGTCCTGTGCAGATGTTTTTAAACTCTCAGTGCATCTGCATTAACTGGGGAGCTTTGACAAACTACAGATGCCTAGAACTTACTCCCAGAGAGTCTGTTGTGCCTGGTCTGAGGTGTGGCCTGGGATAATATTTTTAACAGCTTTCCAAGGTGACTTTAATGTGCAGCCAGGATTGAGAGACACTGCCCTAGAACTTGTTATTACCCCAAAACTACAACTTTCTATAATATCAATTTCTGGCATTTTACTCTCCAATTACCACCTCCATTTTTTCAGGCTCATTTCTTCTAGTACCCAACAACCTTCATTCCTTGATCTCACAGGGACCTTTTAATTTACCACCTTTTCAACTGTTCTTCAGTGCATTCATGTCCTCACTTTTTTTTTTTTTTAAACTAGTTGAATTCCCATAGTCCATCATTACAATTGCTCTCCTGCCTCTACCTCAACCCCCTTGATTTGACCTTTCTTCCTTGGTTGTTCTTGCCTGGTTAAAACTAAGTCTACTTATGTTACACCTGTATACTTGTAGCTGAATGTGGCTGGAACAGAACAACTGTGTTGACTTTAAATTCTTGGCCAGTACCAAATGACTTTAAATGCCTTGCTTAGTGCTGCCAAGCTGTCCTACTGTATTACTCTAGTTCTTCCATACTCCTATTCACTTAGATGATCCTGTCCTTCCCTTGCACCGAAATTTTCCGCATTTCTCTCTTTCAGCTTGTGACTTTACTTTCTATTTTACTAAGAAAACAGAAATAATCTTCTTACCACCTGCATACCAGTGTTACTGTGAATTAATTGTCTTTTCCTCTCTTGAAGGCCATTCCCACCAATTGTCCATTAGAGCTCACCCCTTCTTGCCTTCTCAAGGACATTCTTCCTGTAATTCTTCTCTGTCTCTCCTTTTCTGGATTGCTGTCAACAGAATAAAAACACTGTATTGATAATTCTTTCATCTTAAAGAAACTCTCTCTTAACCTTACTTCTCCTTCCAGCTGCCACCCCATTTCTTATCTCATTTATACCAGACTCCACAAAAACAGTTCTTTGTTCACCTTATCCAACTCTCTTTTTTACAGCTTTATTGAGGTATTATTTACATTTAACAAAATTCAGCTATTGTAACAGCATAATTCAGTGATTATTGGTAAATTTATAGAGTTGTGCAGTCATCACCACAATCCAGTTTTACAGTATTTCCGTCACCCCCCAAAATTCTCTTGAGCCCATTTGCATTCAGTCTCCATTCCCAGCCCCATCCCTAGGCAACAGAAAGATCTGCTTTCTGTTTCTATAAATTGGCCTTTGGGCATTCATATAAATGGAATCATACAATATGTAGTTTTGTTTTATACTGTGCAGTCTTTTGCTTCTGTCTTTTCATTTAGTGTAATGTTTTTGAGGTTAATCCGTGTTGCGCATGTATCAGTACTTGATTTTTATTGCTGAATATTATTCTATTGTATAGACATACTGCGTTTTGTTTATCCATTCACCAAATAATGGACATTTGGATTGTTTCTGGTTTTTGTTTATTATGAATAGTGCTGCTATAAACATTCAGGTACAAGCTTTGAGTGTGGATATATGTTTTAATTTCTGTTGGATAGATTCCTAGGAGTAGAATTGCTGGGTTTGGGATCCATTTTAAGTCAATTTTTGTATGTGGTGTGAGGCAAGGATTTAAGCTTATTTTTCTGTGTATGGATATCCAGTTGCCCCAGTAACATTTATTGAAAAAGTTATTCTTTCTTCCATTGAATTGTCTTGGCACAATAAAAAAAATCATTACCTGGGGTATGAGGAGGGATTATCAACCTCCTATGGCTATCTCACCACCTGGAGCTTTCTCTTAAATCCCCAGATAGTCCATTAGTCCATTGCTTGCTCCAAACAGGACTACAACCTCAGGCAATTGGAGATACCGGCCCTTCCTGTTCACTTGCCACTGAGATGGCTACTATAATTGGCAGTGCTACCAGTTGAGTCCTGTTTGGCAGTGGCAGCAAAGCTGCTGGTTTTCATGGCCTTCCCCACCATGGTTGAATGCTGCTTGTTGGAGGCAGTAGTCCTTTTTTGGGAGGAATGAGAGTAGTCACAGGCAAAAAGATGCCACAGGCTTGCTTTGCTCTTATCCAATGTTAAGTAGTTTGCATGAATGAATACTTCTTAGTTTGTTGTATGCCTTTAGTTGATTTCCAGAGTGCTAAAAAGTCAGATCTCCATTCTCTTTTGAACCCATTCCAACGAGGCATTCTCTCCTACCATTTCACTGAAACTGCTTATTATGATCATTAGTGGCTTTCACATTGCTTAATCCATTGGTTGTTTTTTAGTGTCCATCTTGCTTGAGGTATTTGATACAGTTGGTTACTCTCTCCCCTGGAAAGTCTTTGGCTTCTAAGATGCCACTATCTCTTGGTTATTCTATGTCATGGATACTCCATTTTAGTGAATTTCTTTCACTGATGCCTTCTCATCTTCCCAGCCTATAAGTTGTAGTGCCTTAGGAATTTTATCTCCCTTGAGGACATTGCTTCCCCTTTTGCCCTCTCAAGTGATGCCCTCTTCCTTTCCTTCTTTACATAACCCTCATACCACTGGATCTGGAAATGGAGTAGATATTCTCTTTATTCCCCTTTTCAGCATTCAAATCATTCTCTCTTTCCTAAAATTCTCTACCTTTGAATCTCATGTCATCAGATTTATTTACTACAGCCCCTCATTATTGCTGTTGACTGTATCTCCTGGTTCATTCCCTACAATGACTTCTGATGCTTACTACCCAGAGTTAGGCCAGACTTCACAGTTAAGGGCACAGCCCTCTGTAAGACTACTCTGACTTCAAACACTAGCTGCAAGTGTCTCCCTCACTTCTGACTAACTGGCTACAAATTTGAGGGTCCCCACTACTCCCTAAAATTCAATAATTCACTAGAACAACTTATAGAACTCAGGAAAGTGCTATACTTATGATTATAGTTTTATTGTAGCAAAAACGATACAAAGCAGAACAACCCAAAAGAAGGGACACATAGGGCTTCCGTGGTGGCACAGTGGTTAAGAATCCGCCTGCCAATGCAGGGGACACAGGTTTGATCCCTGGACTAGGAAGATCCCACATGCCACGGAGCAACTAAGCCCGTGTGCCACAACTACTGAGCCTGCTCTCTAGAGCCTGTGAGCCACAACTAGGGAGCCCATGTGCCACGACTACTGAAGCCTGCGCGTCTAAAGCCTGTGCTCCACAACAAGAGAAGCCACAGCAGTGAGAAGCCCGCGCACCGCAACGAAGAGCAACCCCTGCTCGCTGCAACTAGAGACAGCCACACATGGCAACAAATAACCAAAGCAGCCAAAAATAAATAAATAAATTTATTTAAAAAAAAAAGATCATCTATTCCATTTTTCTAGATTCCACATATATGCGTTAATATATGATATTTGTTTTTCTCTTTCTGGCTTACTTCACTCTGTATGACAGACTTTAGGTCCATCCACATCTCTACGAATGACCCAGTTTCGTTCCTTTATATGGCTGAGTAATATTCCATTGTATATATGTACCACATCTTTATCCATTCATCTGTCATTGGACATTTAGGTTGTTTTCATGTCCTGGCTATTGTAAATAGTGCTGCAGTGAACATTGGGGTACATGTGTCCTTTTGAATTATGGTTTTCTCAGGGTATATGCCCAGTACTGGGATTGCTGGGTCATATGGTAGTTCTATTTTTAGTTTTTTAAGGAACCTCCATACTGTTCTCCATAGTGGCTGTATCAATTTACATTCCCACCAACAGTGCAAGGGGGTTCCCTTTTCTCCACACCCTCTCCAGCATTTATTGTTTGTAGATTTTTTGATGATGGCCATTCTGACTGGTGTGAGGTGATACCTCATTGTAGTTTTGATTTGCATTTCTCTAATGATCAGTGATGTTGAGCATCCTTTCATGTGTTTGTTGGCAATCTGTATATCTTCTTTGGAGAAATGTCTATTTAGGTCTTCTGACCATTTTTGGATTGGGTTGTTTGTTTTTTTGATATTGAGCTGCATGAGCTGCTTGTATATTTTGGAGATTAATCCTTTGTCAGTTACTTCATTTGCAAATATTTTCTCTCATTCTGTGGGTTGTCTTTTCGTCTTGTTTGTGGTTTTCTTTGCTGGGCAAAAGCTTTTAAGTTTCATTAGGTCCCATTTGTTTATTTTTGTTTTTATTTTCATTGCTCTAGGAGGTGGTTCAAAAAAGATCTTGCTGTGATTTATGTCAAAGAGTGTTTTTTCTGTGTTTTCCTCTAAGTGTTTATAGTGTCTGGTCTTACATTAGGTCTTACATTTGGAGTTTATTTTTGTGTATGGTGTTAGGTAGTGTTCTAATTTCATTGTTTTACATGTAGCTGTCCAGTTTTCGCAGCACCACTTATTGAAGAGGCTGTTTTTTCTCCATTGTATGTTCTTGCTTCCTTTGTCATAGATTAGGTGAACATATGTGCGTGGGTTTATCTCTGGGCTTTCTATCCTGTACCATTGATCTATATTTCTGTTTTTGTGCCAATATCATATTGTCTTGATTACTGTAGCTTTGTAGTATAGTTTGAAGTCAGGTAGCCTGATTCCTCCAACTCTGTTTTTCTTTCTCAAGATTGCTTTGGCTATTCGGGGTCTTTTGTGTTTCCATACAAATTGTAAATTTTTTGTTCTAATTCTGTGAAGAATGCCATTGGTAGTTTGATAGGGATTGCATTGAATTTACTAGCTACATGTTAATAACTCCCATATGTCTGTATCCAATCCAGATTTCTTTCCCAAATTCCAGACTCATATATCCAGCTGCTTACTTGACCTTTCTATATACTTGGGTGTCTAATAGATATATCAAGCACATTTGCCCAAAATTATCTTCTCACTGTTCCCCACCCCCCCGACCCCATCTATTTTGCCCGTAGTCTTTTCTATCTTGCTGATGGCAGCTCCATCCTTCTACTTGTTCAGGATGTTGGAGTCATCCTTGATTTCTCCCTTTCACTCACTCCCCATATTCAATCTATCAGGAGATCTATTGGCTATACCTTCAAAACATCTAGAATCTGGCCACTGCTGACCACTTCCACCCAGGTCTAAGCTACTCATATCGCTTACCTGGATTACTGTAGCCAGCCTCCTAACTGGTTTGCTTCTACAACTTCTTTTCAAAACAGCAGCCAGAGTGTTCTTTTAAAAATATGTCAGATCATGTCTTTACTCTTTTTAATATCTGCCCTGTGACTTCCTGTCTTATTCAGAATAAAAGCTAAAGTTCTTACAAGGGTTATTAAGGCTCTAGACATTGTGGCTCAAGTCATTTCTGTCATCTCATCTACTTCCCTAACCCCTCTCTCCTGGCCACTGATCCACTGTGCTCAAGGTACACAGGCCTTCTTGCTGTTCCTTAAACAAGCTGAGCATGCTTCTGGCTTAATGACCTTTGCGTTACTGTTTTTTCTGCCTAGAATTTTCTTTCCCCTGCATAGCTTGCTTTATCATCATCTTCACGTTTTTGCTTATCTCTTTACAATTGAAACCCTCTAACCTCTCTTTCCCTCAACCCCCGATATTCTTTTCCCTGTTCCCTGCCTTTTCTCCCCCTTTAGAGTTTATCACTTTCTGACATACTATATTTTACTTATTTATTTATATAAATATTTATCTAGATTCTAAGCTCACTAAAGGGAATGCTGACTGGTTCCTTGCTGTATTCTCAGTACCTAGAATGGTGTTTGGCACATAGTAGATAATCAGTAGTTACTTGTTGAAAGAGTTGAATAAATTAATTAGTCCTGTCCGGAGCTCAGAGCTCTTTAAATGTTAAGGTTTAAATTATTTTTTTCAACTTACAGCAGTGGTTCTCAAACTTTAGCATGCCTCATAGTCAGAAGAAGGAAAAACTAAAATTTCATTTACTATAGAAGTACATCTAGAATAATTGTTTTAAATGTTATGAATGTATGTGAAGATTATCAGAAAAAATGGTAGAAAAAATAGGACTTTAATAGATCTTGCAGGACTCACAAGGAGAAAGAAGGGGATATTATTAAGGAGGAGGACTAGGATGATTTATAGAGAAAACAATATAAAGATTAAATATAATAAATATGTTTGCTTAGGTGGCAGGAAGGGATCTGGCAGGGTGTGTGAATGGGGTTTAAAGTTGTTAGTGGGTTAACTTAAACTTTGTTCTTAACGCTTATATCTCTCGTTACCCTTTTTATTTTCTGACTCTGTCTTGATCTGTCTTCACCCTTTGTCTGCCCCTTTCCCTGATCGTTGTGTTACCTATCTATTCTGACTGTTTTGCTTTTTATTACATTCTATACTCTTCTATATTCTGATTCAGGAGATTATCTTGGTAGTATTCTCTTTTGGCTATCATTTTGTAATTCATTATTTTAAGGTAAGAGCTCTGACTGTTATTTAAAAAGAAGAAAACAACTAAACTTTTTCTTAATCTGTCAGTAACTCTCCTTTTAAATTTTTACTTTATCTGAAATAGAAATCTTAGTTCTAGTTGTGTTTACTTCCCCCTCTCTCCCTCTTATTTGAGCCTTTATTTTCTAATTTTTTATAGCTGTCTCCGATTCATATAGTTCGTGCCATAGCATCTAGGGCTTGCACATTATGGTGTGGATGTGCTGTAAATATTAGTGAATGAACTTATAAGCTATAATAATAGAATTTCTATCCAATTGCATTTTTTTCTTCTACCTCATCAAGGATACCTTTCTTTTTTTTTTTTTTTTTTAAATTATTTATTTATGGCTGTGTTGGGTCTTCGTTTCTGTGCGAGGGCTTATCTCTAGCTGCGGCAAGCGGGGGCCACTCTTCATCGCGGTGCGCGGGCCTCTCACTATCACGGCCTCTCTTGTTGCGGAGCACAGGCTCCAGACGCGCAGGCTCAGTAGTTGTGGCTCACGGGCCTAGTTGCTCCGCGGCATGTGGGATCTTCCCAGACCAGGGCTCGAACCCGTGTCCCCTGCATTAGCAGGCAGATTCTCAACCACTGCGCCACCAGGGAAGCCCAAGGATACCTTTCTTGATTAAATCTTTGATCCTATACTGACAGAATGTTTATCTTAAGTACATTATAATACCCCATTTTTAATAACTGGGTTGTGTGTGGTGTATATGTTTGTGTGTTAGTTGACATCCTACTGTTTCATTGCTTTACTGTTGAATAATTTAACACTACTTTACTGATGAATAATTTAACACATTCTGTTAAATAAGAAGTTTTGTGGAATAATTGCCTTTACTGATCTTCTGGATGGATTCTTTTCCTAGGTGCTTACATACATTATATTAGGGTGTAACAGCTTCATGTAATGGAAACTCAAGTACAGTGGCTTAATCAAAAAGGATCTTTTTTCTTTGGGTAACAGGAAATATGGATATAGGCAGTCCAGGGTTTATGGCAGTCACACAGTGCCATCAGGAACACTGGCTTCTGTGTTTCTTCTTTCCTCTCCTTGAAGGGTGGCTTTTGCCCTGTGGATTGCAAGATGGCTGTTTCTTCCCCAGACGTCTTTGTTTTAGCAGCAGAACAGTAGTTTTCCTTCAGTCCTGGCTTGTAAGACTTATGCTTTCATCTCATTGGTTACAACTGAGTCGCATGGCCACCATAGGATCCAAAATTAGTGTTCTGTTAATAAGGAAGGGAGTGAGGATCTGGGGTGGGCAACTTTAGCACTTGGTGGGTGG
Organism: Balaenoptera borealis; assembly: GCF_965194805.1. Lineage (NCBI taxonomy): Eukaryota > Metazoa > Chordata > Mammalia > Artiodactyla > Balaenopteridae > Balaenoptera > Balaenoptera borealis. The sequence goes on along the minus strand of NC_138879.1, from coordinate 15,501,334 downwards.
TAGGCAATCACACATCTCTCTATTCCTTAAAACAGCAAGTTACATGGTGTCTTATTTGTTGCAGAGCAGAAACTGGGGAGTCAGAGAGGCTAAGCAACTCGTACAGAGTCATACAGCTAGTAATTGGTAGAGGCAGGGTATGAACACAGGTAAATCTCTGTCCAAAGACCATAGTCTTTCCATTACAGGAGCTCTTTATATTGTCCATTTACCAGTCTGATTTAAGTAAAGATTTTGTACAAATAGTATTTAAGTTATTTGAATAAAATGTGATGCTTTTTTTTAGACTAGTTTGTTGGTGTTTAAAAAATTATAGTGAATAACAGAGGGTTCCTGTTGCTTGATCTTCTGGATATGTAAAAGCAATGAGATTCTTGTTATATCAGAATCAAGATAAACTGTGAATGCTGTGAATAACTTTGTTGAGGTCTGTTCAGATAGAGAATTTTCACAAGCATCTTATAAGGACTGTGCCTGACTCTTCAAATTAAACTAGATATAATAATGTTTACTCACCTGGGGATTGTCAGAAAGCAGATCATTTCAGGTTTCTTTTACTGAGTTCATTAGCGTTCTATGATTTATGATCACCAAAACACCTGAACACTAATACAGCTGACCCTTGAACATCGCAGGTTTGAACTGCTTTTTTCAATAGTAAATACACATCAGTGGTTGGTTGAATCTTCGGATGTGGAACTGTGGATACAGAGGAGCCACCTATACGAACTATAAGTTATATGTGGATTTTTGACTACCCCTAACCCCAGCGTTGTTCAAGGGTCAGTTGTATTTCTTAGCATGTCTGACCAAAAAACCTAATATATCAAACCATAAAGTGTCACCAATCTGTTATTTTGATAAATGTCCTCAAATGGGCAAAACAGTCCCCATTTTGTTTTATATCCTTTTAATTTTTTATTTTCAAATACTGGTACTTCATATACCTGTTTGGGCTGCATTTTTTCTTCTTTGTAGTAACTACTTATTAAAATGTGTTTGTGTACCTTACTTATATAAACATGTCAAAGAGCTTATAATAAGATATGTATAGGTGGGGATATTACAACAAGGAGAAATTATTATTTACACTGGGAGAAAAGCCTAAGTTCTCTTCTCGTCCTCCCTTCCCCACTGCCAGGATTCAAATCCCGTGGACCCCAGTGATTATAATTTGGTTGGGGAAGAAGGTTTGTCTTAAGGAATAGTGGGAATTTCCTTCTCTCTCCCAGTGGGAATCTTTGAATGTCAGAATAATTAAACTAAACGTATCCTTTCAGAAAATATTTATTGAATTTTACATGCCACACAATGAGCTACATACTAAAAAAATTTTAAAACATTTTCTCATAGTATATAGGGAGGAAGTGATTACAAGCACAGGTTTTGGAGTTTGACAGATTTGAGATCACATTCTGACTCGTTTTAGTTGCTAGGTGTATGATTTGTGGCAAGTTATTTGACGCATGGAAGCCTCAGTTTTCTCATCCTGTAAAAGACTCGTTTCATAGGATTTTGGGGTTAAATTAATGCACCTAAAGTGCTTAGCCCAGTTTCTGGCATATAGTAAGCATTTCAATAATTATTATCTACTGATGTGATGATGATGAAGGTGTAGTAGGGAGTAAATACAGTGGAGGAAAAGTGAGGTTTTTTGCGGGGGTGGGGTGGGGACAGGAGACTAAAATGTAGAAATAAGAGAAGTAACATGATTAAAAAAGCATGTTAGGAAGATTGATATTCTCCATGGTTTTTATAGTCAATATAGTAAATCTTCACTAAACACAGTCTTTTTGATTCACCTGTGGTATTTTTGCTTGGTGAGAGCAGTAATTTTTCTTGCAAGATAAGGGACAACTATCTGGGAAATCAGATTACTTTGGTCTCAGGATGTCTTAGATGGAACCTACTTTCTTGCTCTAATTACTTTTTTGTAGATTTTCTTCAGCTTTCCTCATATTATACTAACACTTAAGCTTTCCTCATACTATAATGAGGTTTTTTTTCTGATTGTATGTTGAGAACAACAATGGTGTTCAGGTTTAAGAATAATTTTTGAAGTTTAAATGCAGTTGATGTACGGTGAGATTTTGTATTAAGGCATAGTAACAATTTCTTTGGGTTGTAGCCCGAAATAGGCAAATCAGGAGCTTGGAGGAAAATAAGGAAGGGAAATTTATTTTAATGGTATGTAATTTGGGCTACATAATTAGGGCAAATATAATAAGGTGATTCTCAGTATGATTTGGATACCCCAGATTTACATATGCAGCACACAGGCGCAGCTCTGAAGTTCCTTTTCAGAAGACAAAACCAGTGCCAGCTCCACTTCTTCAGCGTGCCCAGGAACCGAGCCTAGAGACAGAAGGAAGCAAGGTTAATTGTCTACTTCCTTCAGGATGGAGAAAAGGAGCTGTGGTTTCTCTGTAAACTTTCCCTTGAACTTTATTTCAGAGAAGCTATGAAAAATTATTTTACTTATGCAAAAGTCTAGTCTGGGAAGGTGACATTTTTAAAAAAGAAGAAATAGGCAGCCAGTGTAAGAGGCATATTATAAATCAAGAATTAAGGGGTTTAGAAAAGTGATGATCAGAAGATAAGGGAAAAATTGATGATGGTTTATGTCCTCAATTAATACTGATTTTCATTGAACACTTTAATGTTTATTGATCGCTTAGTAGGTGCCAGACTGTGCTAAGTGCTTTACTTGCTTTAGTTCCCTTAATTTTCACAAGTGATTGGAAAGGTACTTTTCTATTATTAGCTTCAATTTACAGATGGGAAGCTGAGGCTTTGAAAGGCTAATTAGTTTGCTCTTGCGCACAAAACTAGTAACTGGTGATGGGGACTGTCCCCCAAATCCCAATTCTTACGATTACACTATTATAATTATGTCTCTTTGTTTTGTATGAGGATTCAGGACAGATATTGGGAAACTTGATTTCTATTACTGGTTCTGACTTGGTGAAAATTCTGGGAAAGTTAAGCCATCTGCTTTGCATCTTCTTCTGAGCCTTCTCATCAAACTTGGCCTCCCTTCCGGTATCTTCTGCTTCCTATGTCTGTCAGTTTCAGAAACCAGAGGCTGGTACTGGCATTATCCATAAATGTTCAAAACAGACAGCTGGAAATAGGGTTGAAGCCAAGTAAAGGTGTATATAGCATTTTTGGAATTTTGAAGATGATTTGATCAGTTGATTTGACTATGTCCATATTTCATGATGAAATCATGGAAAAACTTGCCTTGGAAGACAGATACCTGATAAAAGTAGTTAATTTCTTACTACAGCTAATCATCATTATTGTTATCCCTGGCATTAACTGTTTTGGTCAGCAAACGTTAGTGTTCTTGTGGGTAACTTATTTTGATCTCCTTAATGATAATGACACTATTGTATTAATAACTTACAAATTATGAGTTTATTGACAGGTTTTTGTTTTAGGTTATTGCAGTATCTGAGTCACTGCTTGCTAAGGATGTTCACTAGGAAACAGTAAATTGTTTCCCATCCTCAACACCCTAAAAATTGAGATTTGAGTATTTTCTTTCTTCCTTCCTTCTTTCCTCCCTCCCTTCCTCCCTTCCTTTTTGTATTTGGTGAACAGAAGCACTTATTTAGTCAGTTCTGCTATACTGCTTGTTTTGAGAATGTGAATTCTAATGTGATTGATAGACATTTACCACCTACCTCAGTTTACCTTGTGTGTTGAGTTATACCCATCCACATTTGGTGTTACAACTTTATACTTGGTATCTGATAACCCTTCTTCTGCCACTTTACAACTCACAAGTTGCAACCCTTCTGACACTCACTTCCACAAGCAAATCTCAGGTCTTTCTCAAGGTAAAGTACCATATTTATTGTGGTATTTATTACTTAGCCATTTAGTATGTGTAAAATTGTGTTTGTTTTTTTCCCATAAGCGCTCTGGTTTTTATTGCATAATTCTGCATAGAATTTTAGGATGGGTTTTCTTATTATGCAAGTCTATTATTTTTATAGTTAAATATTTTGTATCTACATTTTTAATACGTCTAGAATTTATTTTTGTATATGGGTAAAAGTAGGAATACATCCATCCCTCCCACCCCCTCTTTTTCCTTTAATGGCCAGCCATTTGACCCAGCATTTACTGAACCTCTTCCTCTTTTGCTCTTGCCTTAGTCTGACATTTTATCTTTATCCTATACTTAATTTTGGGGGGTTCTCTCTGTATAACAATAAATTATTATTTTAATTATTAATGCTTTATGTCAACTGAAGCCTTATCTCTGGATATCTATTGGGAATTAAAATAAATTAATGTATCGGTATAGATGGATTCCTGTTCTTAAAAGTCCTATTAGTGTTTTGACACTAATAAGGATGTTTAACTTTGTTTGACAATTAGTGTCTATAAACTGCCCTAGAAACCATCCTTAGGTCTAAAAACCATGCTTATAAAGATAATGATTTTTGTGATTGTATTTTTAAGATAGGGGATATGATGAGAGGATGTTATTTACACTTTTTTCTTTAAGTATTTTTTAACCCCTAAAAAATTATGTCAATAAACCAGCAGAATAATTTTAATTCATTAGGATTATTTTCACCCACTATCTAAAGGTGGGTAGATAAGCATGTAAAGTTTTTTGTACTACCAGGCATTTTGTGAATACCTCTATCACTGAATTTTATAATAAGCCATTTATAAGGTTTCTTGTTCACCTGTTGGCTCTACGTTTCTTGAGGGCAGGACAGTGTTGCTATCCTAGTATCCAGCATGGTGCTAGGCACATAGCAGACACTTAAGAAGTGTTTGTTTACTTAATCCTGTAAGTAATCTCTCCCTCTTGTAAATTCCCATTACATTTTGTATTTCTCTTGTGATACCTAGCACCTTCTATCTGGAATTGTGCTTGGGTTCACTTTTCCTTAATTCTCATTACCTGACTGGATGCTCCTTTTAGGCAGGAACTGTTATTAACCTTTTAAAAATTTCCTCCAGTATTTGTTCAAGGCCTTATCTTAGCTTGTTCATAATAAAGATTGAATAAATAGTAGATCAAAAGACACTTTATTTAAAAAATTTATTTCTAGGTTACTACTAGAAAAAGATTAGAGGTAGCTTTGCCATCTGTATTTTACGTGTTTTAGAAGTAGAGAAGTATTCCTAAGCCCAAGAATATAATTTGTAAAGAATTTTAGCTAATATATGTTGCTAAAATAAAGTTTCTGCTGTGTGTGTATGTGTTTTGGTTGTTTCTTGATGTTATTTATAAGAATGCTTAGTGTCTGGACTTTGCCTCTAAAATAGTTTAATTTTAACTTCACAGGCATGCTGGACCGGTTCATTATATGGTTTGGAGAAACCAAGGGAAAGCAAATGATGCAGGGAGTGGTAGTGGCAGTTCTGTAAATACTCTTCTTTTCACTTGACCTTTTACTGAACTGGTAACAAAACAGTTCTCTAATGTAACTTTAAATTTTTTTGTTAGAAAATGGGTATATTAAGAAGGATCTAAACTTTTAAACTTAAAAAAATGATTTTTAATTTTGGGGGTATATATGCCACTGGGTATGCATTGAAACAATGTAGGTTGGTGGGATAACTGAGGAGGCAGCCAACTTGAAAGGCAAAGGTTTTCTAGAGTGCTCTCTCATCCTTCACCCTGTGAGATCTTATCTGCTTTTTGGGGGAGTCAAAGAAAATTTATGCCAACTTAATGAATAATTTAAAAATTTATACTGATATCAATAATGAATAAATACTTTCGGGATGATGAAAATGTTTTGGAACTAGACAGAGATGGTGAATGTACTGTGGGTCGACTGATTTTTATTTATTATTTTTTAACATTAATACAAATACATTTAATAAAAAATTCACATTTATCTTCCTTTCAACATTGTATTCATCTCCTACGGAAACCACTGAGAAGTTTTGTGTATCTTCTCTCACAAGTTTTACTCCACAGTTTTAAGTACATATGTATATCTAGTACAGGTCAATAAACTCATAGTTTTTAAAATTATAAGACTGTACTGCACACACTGCTCTGTTACTTGCTTTTTTTCACTTAAGGATAAAGCTTGGAGAATTTTTAATCTTAGAAGAGATGTGCTACATGTTGTTTAAACCATATACAGTATTCCATAGTTCATAGTATTTCCTATGCCAAAATTTAATCATTTTCCTATTAATGGGTCCTCTCTTCCTCTCTACCTCCCTCATTCTGTGCCTTCTTTTATTCTCTTTTTTAAAAAAATTAAGAAGCTTTATATTTTAGAGCAGTTTTAGATTCACAGTGAAGTTAAGTAGAAAGTACAGAGTTCCTGTGTACCCCCTGTCCCCACACATGTACAACCTTCCCCACAGTCAGCATCCCACATTTCAGTGGTACATTTGTTAAAATTGATGAACCTACACTGACACATCATTATCACCCAAAGTCCATAGTTTACATTAGGGTTCACTCTTGGTGGTATACATTCTGTGGGTTTTGACAAACATATAACGACATATATCTACAATTGTAATATCATACAGAATATTTTTGCTGCCCTAAAAATCCTCTGCTCTGCCTAATCATCACCCCCCCACCCCCAACCCCTAGCAGCCACTAATCTTTTTAGTATTCATAGTTTTGCCTTTTGCAGAATGTCACATAGTTGGAATCTTATAGTCTTTTCAGATTGGTTTCTTTCACTTAATATGCATTTAAGTTTCCTCCATGTCTTTTCATGGCTTGATAGCTCACCTCTTTTTAGTGCTGAATAATATTCCATAATCTGGATACCACAGTTTATTTATCCACTCACCTGCTTAAGGACATCTTGGTTGCTTCCAAGTTTGGGCAGTTATAAATAAAGCTGCTGTACATACCCATGTCTTCCTTTATTTTTCATACACTGCTAGAGTGAGCATCCTTGTGTGGGCATTACAGTGAGATGATTGAGAGTAAGATGGAGCCCATCATCAATTTCTCCCCTTACTTGAGAAATTAATTGCCCTACATTCCTTCCTGTGCCCTCAAATCTTGAATGAGATTGCATGATTTGATGCTCTTCAGTGCAGTTCAGAATTTCTCTCTTAGAGAAATTATCAGTGTTTATCCGTGGACAGAGCTCAGCTAATTTTGTTCAGTCCAAAGACTTCTCTGGATATAACTTGTTCAAAACGTTCTAGTATGAGCAGATATTTTATGATTATTGTATATTATACTGGATACTCTGGATTTTCCCTTAGTCCTTCCGTCTTTATATTGTCACCGTCTCTTATCTTTGATTAATTGTAGGTACTTCCGGAGTTATTTAATGGAATGTATCTGACACACCTAGCAATTTACCTCAGTCAACATTCAATGGAAAGCCATTCTTGATAATATCCTGGTCATTCAACATGCCTTTCACAGATGGAAAAACATGCAATTTCCAGATAGTGGACAGATGATTCTTCTTTCTTGTATTGATTTTGTCCTATCATTGTTTATCCTTTTTTTTTTTTTTTTAACGTAGAGTTTTTACCTTTTTTCAAAAGCCCCAGTTTATGCTGCTGGATTTATTTTTTAACTAATATTCTCATGGTTCACATTATTGCATTTGTCATTGGTTATTTACTTCTCCTGTTACAGTTATGTGCATACTTTTTTGAGATCTTCTGTTCTTCTCTATTCCTCTCTTAGATTATTTGTGAGTCCATTTTTTGGAACCCCCTCATGCCTTTAACAAATACTCACTAAATGCCTTTTATGTGCCAGCTTCTGTGTCTGGTGCCAGGTTTTCAGTGATAACCTCGCTTTTACAGTCTAGTGAGATAAACATATACTAAATAAACACTAAACAACTATATAGTCATTAATTACATTCTTGTGCCATGTTTTCTTTCAGGTTTTCTGTATGAGGAATATGCTATCTTTTAGATATTTTAAAATCAAGGATATGTATTTAAGTGCTTAGCATCTTCCATTAAAACCATGTATTATAAAATGATATTATCATATTTTCCAACATTTCCATCATATCTGCATCATTAACCACTGCATCTTTCCCTGTAATGTTTAAAATTTTTCTTTGAAATGTTTAGTAAGCATGGGTATGTGTGTGTGTTTTTTTCCCTTACAAAAATTTCTCTGAAGGGAAGAGTAATAAATGCTCAAAAATGAGTGGCATTTACTTTAAAGATCTATAGTTTACTTTTCACAGTTATACCAACAGGTTTGTTTTCAAGGGGACTCTGATAAAGGCAGTATCCAAATTAATATTGTGGAGAGAATTCTAGAAGGAGATTTTGTTGGTTTTCTGGATAGGGAAAGATAATACTTAATTCATCATTTGGATCAGTATGTATTCTTGTTTTTGTAATTAAAATTCTACAGACAATATCTTAATTTATTATTTTTCCTTGTTTTTTATTTTCTTACTGTTGAAAACATTTTCTTCAGATCCTATAGAACTTTAACAGCATGTTAATAGTATAATTTATCTACTAGGCGTAGTTCCAATGTCAAGAAACTTGTTTCTAGAATGAGAAAACAAAAAAAAAAGTAAGAATAAGTCAATCTACCACAAAACCAGAAATAAGAATAAAAATAATACCAAACCACTGATAATGAAAGAGGATTTAGGAACACAGATTATTTTTTTTTGAAGCTGGCTAACAGAACGCAAAATGTCTGATATGGAAAAGTTAAAGGGAATTCTGCGATTATTTAGCCTGAATGGTGCAGAAGTGCTTAAGAGTTAACTTGATTACATTATTATTACATAAATATTTAAATGAAGGGGGATATTGTGCTCCTTTTTTGAATAACAGGATAAGAAAAGGGCTTTCTATGTGCAGGAGGGATGAACATTGAAAATGAAACTTGATTATCCACTAATAAAATAGTGCAAGAAGATATTGAGATAGGACATTGAATTTCCAGCCTTGGTGGACCATTAGGACCAGAATAGTCAATACTTTTCCTGAATGGTTTAAGCCAGGTGTCACAAACATAGGGTCATGTAGATAACATAAGGTTTGAATCAGTTAAGTACAAGACAATTAGAAATGATTGGGGGTCTGTGAATGTTGTTTGTTATTCTCCTGCCAGAGATTCACTTGCCAGGAATTTATTTGATTATTTCTCCTAGAGAGTTAACATTTAAAAAAATTTGGATCTAAAACTTGGAAAAGTAGGGTGAAATTTAGCCATATATTACTGTCATAAATCCAATTAGATCAAACTGTCATTTTCCACTTAGCTTCAGTTTTGTAGAGTTTCTGTATTAATATTTTATTATAATAAATTTTCTAGTGGTGGGTTAACTTGAATAAGAAAGTCATTTTATCAAAATGTAGCAATGAGATGGATAATTAGCCTTAAATAAGTATTTTATGTTTCATTTCATTCTTTATACATTTTAGTCAATTTTTATAAAATGTTTTAGGACTACCAAAGACCAAAAAAAAAACCCCTATACTTCAAAAAGTGATTATCATTATAATTAATTTATTTCACCCATCATCATTTTTTACTTAAATTAACTGTGGAATGTTATCTTGGTTTATTTTTAGATTTAAAATTTTTATTCTTTTTTACTCCTAGTTTTAGTAAATTTTAAGCAATAATTCGTTTTTCTTCTAATAATAATCTGTGCCTATACATTTTTTTTCCTTTTGAAACTTTGAAGAACTATACATATATAGTAGTAAGGTCTGAGTTAGGCAGAAGTTTGAAGTATGTCTAGAATTTTCTTGATTTTTCCTCAGATAAAAATTTGGACTTGCCTAAAATTTCTGTACCCTTCTCTGACGCACAATCATCTTAGTCTTCATTATTCTAGTTAGTTCATAACCTGTTTTTGTCTATTGAAGCTTACTTATATTACATCCGTTTACCTCTTTACCAAGTTAATAATCTGATGAATCAAGTCTTTGCTCAATTATTCATTGATTTATTTACTCATTTAAGAAGTGTTGAGAACCTCCTATGAGCTAGGCATCAAGGATAAAAAGAGTAAGATCAGGTTTCTCTACAAGAGATTCGATTTGGACAGTGATATACAAACTAAAGAAATTAATTAATTCAATAAATATTTATTTGGTACCTGCTGTTTACCAGGCATTATTCTCCAGTTACGGGCTTGCAGCAGTGAGTTAAATAAGCAGCTTTCATACCCTTGTGAAGCTCATATTCTAGTGGGGGAACTGACAGTAAAAAAAAACAGGTATATAACACATCATTTAGAGATCAGTATTTGAAGAAAAATAAAGAATAGAAAGAGATGGGCGAGGGCTTTGGAGCATAAATCATTCCACAGAGTTGCCCTCCTTGAGTTAAAAGGAGCTGGTCTTTTGTACTCCTGCACTAATGAGTCATTGGTGGCTCTAGTCAGTCTAGAGCAGTTCTCTGGTGAAGCGGGAGCAGCTCTCAGCCAATAATAACACCTGGAGGGATGGGTGCACTGATCCTGTAATAAGGATCTGGGTGGGACATCATAGTGTCCACTAAAGCAGGATGTCTTTTCTCCCCCCACCCCCAAATGAGTTTTGTCATAATTTTTCTGTCTTTTTTTTAATTTATTTTTGGCTGTGTTGGGTCTTCGTTTCTGTGTGAGGGCTTTCTCTAGTTGCGGCAAGTGGGGGCCACTCTTCATCGTGGTGCGCGGGCCTTTCACTATCGCAGCCTCTCTTGTTACGGAGCACAGGCTCCAGACGCGCAGGCTCAGTAATTGTGGTTCATGGGCCTAGTCGCTCCACGGCATGTGGGATCTTCCCAGACCAGGGCTCGAACCCGTGTCCCCTGCATTGGCAGGCAGATTCTCAACCACTGCGCCACCAGGGAAGCCCCATAATTTTTCTTGATGCATTTGCAAAGACTAATGCCAACCTGTAGCAGTACTTAAAAAAAAAAATTTACTAGAGTAAGGTAAAATAAGTATGTGGTAGTGCCACAAAAAGATAAATAAATTAAACGTATTTTAAAAACAAGAACCAAATGGAATACTGCTTCTGGGAGTTTTAATTTGGATCACTAGATTTAGAAATTTCATAGTTTCAGCTCTTTTAAATAGATTTATTAAGTGTTTCTTATTTAAGAAGAGACAATGAGGAGGCGGACAAAGAGCATGGGTTCAAATATGACCTTAAGCATTTATTAGCTGTATAACTGTGGACATGCTATTTTGCTTTTCTTTAATTCAGCTTCCTTTTCTTTAAAATGAAGCAAATACTACCTGTCTTAAGGAGGTTTTGATGAGGACTAAATGAAATCATATGTGTATAATATTTTACATAATATATATTTTTCTCACCTGTATACATGCAGAGAATCTGATATATAAGAAAATAGTTGTTCATTCTCTTCTAAGAAAATATAAATTTAAGAATTCTAAAGTTTGCTATTTAAATTTCATGGTATGTTTTAAAGCATGAAGTGTATTTTTTATATATCCCTACATATAAAACAATTTTTTCAAGTCTTTCAAATATTAGTGAAGTAAGTACTTATCAAGCTTGGAACTTTTACTTCTCAGATAGTCTCTTAAAGTAAGATTAGGGGGCAGAAACCCTAAAAATGGCTCTCAAGATGCATGTATAAAAGGAATATTTCATAAATGCTTGAAATATTTTTAGGATTCATCACCATATTTATCTTCACTGGAAAAAGGATAAGTTATTTTTTCATGTTCACCTTAAATCTTGTTTTACATTGTATCTAATGACCTTGCTAAATTCACTTATTAATTCTAATGGTTTATAAATTCTTTTAGGTTTTCTAAGTAAGTAATCATACTGTTTGTGAAAGTGGCATTTTTGTTCTCATTCTTTATACTTTCTATTTCATGTTCTTACCTATTTGTACTGGCTAAGACCTTCAGGACCATGTTAAGTGCAAGTAGTGATAATAAGTGGTCACATTCTTCAGTCTCAGGGGGAATGTTTGCAGTCATTCACCATTTAGTATGATGTTTGCTGTAGGCTTTTTATTTTTTTATTTTTTAAAATAAATTTATTTATTTTTGGCTGTGTTGCGTCTTCATTGCTGCGCACGGGCTTTCTCTGGTTGCGGTGAGCAGGGGCTACTCTCTGTTGCAGTGTGGTGGCTTCTTTTGTTGCGGAGCATGGGCTGTAGGCATGCAGGCTTCAGTAGTTGTGGCTCGTGGGCTCAGTAGTTGTGGCTCACTGGGTCTAGAGCGCAGGCTCAGTAGTTGTGGTGCATGTGCTTAGTTGCTCCGCGGCATGTGGGATCTTCCCGGACCAGGAATCAAACCCGCGTCCCCTGCATTGGCAGGCAGATTCTTAACCGCTGCGCCACCAGGGAAGTCCTCTATAGGCTTTTTAAAAGATACGCTTTATGATATTAAAGAGCTTCTCTTTTATTTCTTGTTTTGTGTAAGTTTTTTAAAAAATAATGAATGAATGTTGAATTTTATCAATTGGTTTTGTTTCATCTATTGATAATATGATTTATTTCTTTTGTTACATGGTAAATTATATTGATTTTCATGTGTTAAATCATTTTTGCATTTCTGAATTAAACCACCACTTGGTCCTGATCTATATATTGGTAGATTTGATTTTGCTAATATTTTGTTTAGAATTTTTGTACTTATGGCAAAAGAGAGGTCTGTAACATTTCTTTCCTGTAACAACCTTGTTGACTTTTGTTATCAAGCTTATGCTGTCTTTAGAAAACATGTTTGGAAATGCTTCCTATTCTTCTGTGGTCTGGAACAATTTGTGTAAGATTGATATTATTTCTTCCTTAAATTGTTGAAATCATCTGGGCCTAGAGTTTCTTTTGTGGCAGAGTGTTTTTACCTCATATAAAAAAGTTCAAACATACAGATATTTAACATAATTTTACATTTAACACATGTATATCCACTACTTAGAATCTTGTGTTAACATTTTGCTATAATTGCTTTATTACATGTGTGCCTTCACTTCCCTCTATCCATCCATCATTTTGTCTTATTTTTTTAATGCATGTCAAAGTAATTGGATATATCAGTATGCTTTCCTCTAAATATTTAAGCATGAATATCATTAAGTAAAGTTGAATATTTTCTCACTTTTTTCTTCTGAAGTAAAATTTATATGCAATATGATGCATAAATCTGGTGTGAACATTGGCTGAGTTTTGACAAATGTATGCATATGTGTATCCCAAGCTCCCTCAAGATAACAGAATATTACCATCATACTAGAAAATTTTCTCATGCCTTTTCTCAGTTAATTCTCATATGTATCCCTAAGAGACAACCATTATTCTGATTTTTTTCTTACCATATATTACTGCATACATTTTAATGTAAGTTTCTTTCACTCAACATATTATATTTTGAGATTTATCTGTGTTGTTGAACATATGAATAGTTCATACCTTTTTATTGCTGAGTAGTATTCCACTGTAAGAAGATCCCACGGTTTATCCATCTTCCTGTTGATGGGCACCTGTGCTAGTTTTTGGCTGTTATGAATAAAGCTGCTATGAAAATTGTTGTACTAGTCTTTTTAAGCACATATGTTTTCATTTCTCCTGGGTAAATATGTAAGGGGTGGAGTCATATGTTAGGTATATGCTTAGTTTTATAATAAACTCTCCAAAGCAATTGTACCATTATACTCCTAAAACAATGTATTAAGAATTTCAGTTGCTCTCCATCCTGGTCAATATTTGATATTGTCAGGCTTTAAAAAATTAGCTCTTCTGGTGGGAATATAGAGGTAGCTCGTTGTAATTTGTATTTACCCAATGACAAAATGTTGAGCTCCTTTTATATGTGTGTTAAAAAAGAAGATATATCTTTTTTTAAAAAGTGTCTATTCAAATCTTTTACACATTTAAAAATTGAATTGTCTCTTTATTATCGAGTTGTAGGTGTTTTTTATATATCTTGCATGTTTATTTGTGTTAGATATATGTTTTGTGCATAATTTCTCCCAGTTTGTGATTTGTCTATTCATTTACTCAGTGTTATTTTTGATGAGCACATGTTTTTTTACATTTTAATGAATTTTTATGGTTATTACTTGCTGTGTCTAAGAATCCTTTGCCTGCCTCTAAATAATGAAGATATTCTCCTGTGTTTTCTTCTAAAAGCTTTATGATTTTAGCATTTATACGATGTTTGATGTTTGATTTACTTTGAATTAATTTTCATGTGTAGTGTGAGGCACAGACCAAGGTTAAGTTTTAAAAAATGGATATGTATTTGTTCCACCACCATTTGTTGAAAAGACTTTCCTTTACCCATTAATGACTTTGTTGAAAACAAATGACGGTATTAAGTATAGGTCTTTTTCTGCACTAGCTATTCTGTTCCATTGATCTATTTGATGAATCTTACGACAGTACTATACTGTCACAATTACTGGAGCTTTATAGAGTGAGTCTTGATTTTGGGTCTTATAAGTGCTTTAGCTTTTTTTGGTAGTTTCCAAGATTGCTTTGGATGTTCTAGGCTCTTTGCAGTACCATATACATTTTAGAATCAGCTTCTCAATTTACACACAAAAAAAATGCCTGCTGGAATTTGGTTGAGATTGTATTGTTTCTTTAGAGCAATATAGGGAAATTGACAGTTTAATGATATTGAACCTTCCAATCTGTGAACATAGTATATAGGCATACCTTGTTTTACTACGCTTCGCTTTACTGTACTTTGCAGATATTGTGTTTTTTACATATTGAAGGTTTGTGGCAACCCTGAGTCGAGCAAGTCTATTGGCACCATTTTTCCAACAGTATTTGTTCACTTCATGTCTCTGTCACAATTTGGTAGTTCTTGCAATATTTCAAACATTTTCATTTTTTATTATATTTGTTATGGTGATCTGTGATCAATGATCTTTTTTAAAATGGAGGTATGATTTATACAATATTATATTAGTTTCAGGTATACGGCATAGTGATTCAATATTTTTACAGATTGTACTCCATTAAAAGTTACTACAAGATAATGGCTATAATTTCCTGTGCTATACAATATATCCTTGTTGCTTATCTATTTTATGCACAGTAGTTTGTAAGTCTTAATCCCATACCCCTAATTTGCCTCTCCCCTTTGGTAGCCACTAGTTTATTTTCTGTATGTGATCAGTGATCTTTGATGTTATCACTATAAATTGCTGAAGGCTTGGGTGATGGTTAGCGTTTTTTAGCATTAAAGTATTTTAAAATTAAGGTATATATAATACATTGTTTTCTCAGACATAATGGTATTGCATACTTAATAGACTACAGTATAAACATAACTTTCATATGCACTGGGAAACCAAAAAATTCGTGTGACTCACTTTATTGTAGTATTTACTTTTCTGCAGTGGTCTGGAACCAAACCCACAGTATCTCCGAGGTGTGCCTCTGTCTCTACTTATTTAGGTCTTCTTTAATTCTTTTTAAAGCAACCTTTTGTAGTTTTCAGTGTCTTTCGTTAAGGATTTTTGAGTCGATGTTCATGAGATATGTAATCTGTAATTGTCTTTTCTTATAATCTCTGTTAGATTTTGTGATTAAGATCATGTTGCCCTCTTAAAATGTGTTGGGAAGTATTATTTTTATTTTCTTAAAGAATTTTTATAAGGTTGGTGTTTTTCTTAAATGTTTGCCAGACTTCACCAGTGAAATAGTCTGGCCCGGTACTGTTCTTTGTGGGAAAAGTTTTGATAAATTCAGTTTCTTTAATAGAGATAGAGGTAGTTGAGATTTTCTGCTCAACTTTGTGTTTCATTAAGTTGTATTTTTCAAAGAATTTGTTTCATGTAAAATGTTAAATTTGGTGTAAAGTTGTTCGTATATCTTCCTATTTAGAAAAAGGCTTTAGTATCTGAAATGATGTCCCCTATTGCATTCCTGATATTGGTAATTTCCATCTGTTTTTCTTGATCAGCCTTGCTACTAGGTTTTTCAATTTTGCTACTTTTCAGAAATCCATTGTTTGACTTTGTTGATTTTATCCATTTTGGATTTGTTTTCTGCTTCACTCATTTTTACTCTTTACTCTTTCTTTCCATTTACTTTCTTTGGATTTGGTTTGCTGTTTGTTTTTGAACTTCTTGAGATAGAAGTTTAGCTATTGATTTTGACCCTTCTGTTCTAATACTGCATTTAAGGTATACATTTATTTATAAACATTGCTTTAGTTACATCCCATATGTTTCTCTAAGTCATTTTTTCATTATCATTCATTGCAAATATTTTTAAATTTCCATTGTGATTTATTTACTTTTTTTGACTCATGGGTTATTTAGAAGTGCATCACTTAATTTTCAAGCAGTAGGGGATTTTCTCCATTTTTAAAAATTATTCACTTGTAATAATTTGCATTGTAGTCAGAGAATATACTCCCAAAGAGTTCAGTGCTTTGAAATTTATTGAGACTTGCTTTATAACCCAGCATATGGTCCATTTTGGTATATGTTTTGTGTATAGTTTGTGTATTCTCTTTTTATTTGGAAGAGCGTACTGTACATATACTTTGTAAGTCTAGTTGGTTAATTATGTAGTTCTAATCTTCTATCAATATATCTTAAGTAAATTTTTTGTCTGCTTGACTTGTAGCTATTGACAAATGTGTGTTAGTCTCCCATGTGATTATGGATTTGTCTGTATCATCTATTAGTCTTGGATATTCTTGCTTTATATATTTTTAAGCTTTGTTGTTGGGTCCATTGAGGTTTAGAATTAGGGTATCTTCTTGTTGGTATGACTTTTTAATTATTAAGAAATATCTTGCCTTGTCTACTTTGTCTGATATTGGCATAGCTATGCTAGCTTCTTTTTAATTGGTTTTTGTGTAGTATATCTTTTCTCATCATTTTATATTTAATCTTTCTGTGTCCATAAATAGTCTTTTAGTAGAGTATTTAACATAATAACAGATATAATTTAAGTTTAAAGCTACCAACATACTATTTGTTTTATATTTTATCCACAGGTACTGTGCTTTTTCTCTCACTTCTTACCTTCTTTGGTTCAGTCAGATATTTTAATCATTCTTTTTCTCACATCAGTTAGCTTTTAATGGCTATCCTAGAAATTACTACATGAATTTTGAGTTGTTGCAGTCTAGTGTAAATTATTACTTCTGCCACTTCCTGCACAATGTAGACAGATATCTTGCACTCTTTAACTTCGTTTACCCCACTCCTCACTTTTCTGTCATTGTCGTTATGCATTTAAAATCTCTATATATTTTAAACTTAACAAGTTAGTAATGTTATTTTTTTTACAATTATTGTTCATTCTTATTTGCCAATATGCTTACTTTTCTATGGCTCTTCCTTTTTGCATTTCTATGTTTTTTTCTAGTATCATTTTCCTTCTGTTGGAAGAACTCCCTTTTAGTATTTCTTTTGCTGATAAATTCCTTGTTTTTGTTCTGAAATCACCTTTATTTCATTTTCATTTTTCAAAACATTTTAAACTGTGAATAGATTTCTTGATTGGCACCTCTTTTCTTTCAAAAATTTTAAGCAGTCATTCCATTGTCTTGTGCCATTCAGCATTTCTATTGAAAGTTATCTCTCAGTCTGTTGATTGTTGCTTCTTTCAGTGTGTTTATTTTTTCCCTAGCTGCTTAAAGATGTGGCTTTATGTCTCATCAATGTTAGGAAATTCTTGATTGTTGTCACTTCAGATAACGTTTCTTTATTATTTTTTCTGGGATTTCAATGATATGTATGTTAGAACCTTTCAAAGGATTCCATATGCCTCTCATACTCTTCTGTAGTTTTCAACCTTTAATTTCTCTGTGCTTTGGTTCAGAGATTTTCTATTAACCTCTGTTCTAATTCACATTTGCTCTGTTCAATCTGCTGCAGGTGCCAAGTATTGACACTTGGGAAATTTTGCTGTGCAGAGCAAGGATATAGGAGCAGTAATTGGTCCTTGTGGGAATACAGAGAGGGACTTAACTTATTTGTTTTTGGTTAAGACATACTAGCATGTTTATGTTATGACTGGAATGATTCAGTAGAGAGAAAAAAATTAAAGCCGCGTGAAAGAGAAAAGGAAGATGATTTTTAGATAAAAGTTCTTGAGGTGAGAGAGGACATAATCCAAAGCACAATCAGCAGGATTTTCCTTTGATAGGAGTGGGACATACAGAGGTTAGTAGTATATCTGTATACTGATGTACTCATATATATTAGTAGTCTTGTGAGGTGGAATTCTGGCTTGACCAATGGGAAATAGGCATCTATTCTTAAGTTCTGAACTCTTAAACTTTGGGTGTGTGTATTGAGCATATGGGAAAATTGTCCAAGAAATGGAGAGCCTGGTGGAAGGGTAAACTGTATTTATACCTACCTAATTGTTTTCTATTTCTGTGTACCCTCAGTGATGTCTACCTTTGTCTCTTAGGGTACTCAAAGTATTATAGTATATTTTTAAGAAACAACATAAATGTTTAATTAAATTAAATTATTTAAATAAATGTTTCTCTCATGTAGTTAAAATTTCTGTACTATAAACAGAGTAGTTAATTCCTTATAGCACATTTAAAATTAATTCTTAATAGTATTTTGAATAGAAAACCAAGTTTTCTAACGTTTTCCCACATTTTCTTTTACAGTTTTGTGAATACTAGACTAGCACAACCATGTTTCGGAATAGTCTCAAGATGCTTCTTACTGGAGGGAAATCAAGTCGTAAGAACAGATCAAGTGGTGAGTGACTCTGCTACATTTATTCCGTGTGATGTTTTAGAAAAGAAAGTTCTCTTAGGGATCTGAATTAGTGCTACAACACTTTATATATTTATTTATTAAATGGCTTATTTAATTTAGAAAAAAAGAAAGTGTACGTTCCTGTAGGCTGTCAGACTCTTTATTAAGAGGAACACTTGATGAACACTCATCAGGAATAGTCAGGTAAAGGAAGAGTTTATGAAAGAAAAATATTTATTTCTTATATATGAGAGTATAATGCTTTTGTGAACTATGTATTAAAGACTTTCTAGACCTAAATTTACTTTTGAATTAACATGTGAAATTATTTCAGTCCTAGATACTCTTTGGGGAATGAGACTAAAAATAATAGAAACTGTCCTCAAAGGGTTATACAGAAAGTGAAATATAAGTTGAACATTTTTCTAGTCATTAAAATAAAGATTTTTTAAAAAAAACAAGAGTGTAATTCTTAGGCTTTTAAGGTAAAAACAAACCAAAACTGTATAGATACTTTTTTGGGAGAAATGTTGAAGATTAATGTACTAAATGTTTGTTTTCTGCAAATGGGTTGTTGGTATTTATCATGTTCTTTTCTTTAATTGAAGTATAGTTGATTTACAATATTGTGTTAGTTTCAGGTGTGCATCATAGCGATTCAGTATTTTTGCAGATTATATTCCATTATAGGTTATTATAAGATAATGGATATAATCCCCTGGGCTATATAGTATATCCTTGTTGCTATTATATCCTTTTAATCTTTTCAATTTCCTAATTTTTATGCATTTTACAAGTTTTCATAAGTAGTATTATGTTCATTATCATTCTCTTCAAAATGTTTTTTAGCTCTCTTTGTGATTTCTTCTTGATCCATAGGTATTTAAAGTATAATTGTTAATTTCCAAACAGTTGATGATTTCCTGGTTATCTTATTATTAACTTAGCTTAATTGTACTCTTATCAGGGAACCTATCCTGTATTTTATTCTTTTCATATTTATTGAGATTTCCCTTACAGCTCAGCATATGATCAATTTAGTCTAATGTTCTAGATGCACCAAATAATGTAGATTCTGCAGTTATTGGGTGTAGTGTGGGTCGGTTTTTGTTAATGGTAGTCCTCAAACATTTTATATCCTAACTTATTTTTTAAAAATTATTTACTGAGAAAGGTGTGATTAAATCTCACACTTTGATTGTAGAATTGTCTATATTTGAAAGATATCTTATTAGATGCATTGAAATTTAGACTTACTATATCTTCCTGGTGAATTAACTGTTTTACCATGATGAAATGTCCCTCTGTATTTTTAATAATGCCTTTTGTTTGAAAGCTGACTTTGTCTAATGTTAGTATAGCTATACTAGCTTTCTTTTGATTAGTATTTATAAGGTATAATTTGTTCCATTCTTTTATTTTCAACATATATATCTGGTTATACTGTTACTAGCACATAGTTGAATTTTCTTTTTTTATTCATTCAGACAAGTTTTTCTCTTAAGGGAGATGTTGGTTCGTCTACAGTAATTCAACCAGTGATACATTTGGGTTTAAATATAACATATTGCTGTGTGTTTTGTGCTTGTCCTGACTGTTCTATGCTTTTTCTCTCTCCTTTATTGCTTTATTTTGGATTGATCAAAAGATTTTTTATATTCCACATCTCTCCTTATTGACTTGGAGATTATATACTCTTATAATTCATTCAGTGGTTAGTTTAAAGATTAAAACATCAATCAAAGTTTGGTATCAATTGGTACTTTTACCCCCTTCCTGGACAATGGAAGAGCCTTATAATCTTTACACCTATATGTATTTAAACACCACAAGACATTATTATTGTTTTATGTAGTCACTGTTGTTTGGGTTTATTCACATATTTGACATTTTTATTGATATTCGTTCCCTCCTGCTTCCTTCACTTTCTAGATGGGATCACCAAATTTCTTTTTGTTTGTAGAATACCCTTTAAAATTTCCTTTAGTTGGGATCTTGATGTGGTGATTTTACTTTGTGTTTAGTTATCTGAAAGTGTCTTTATTTTGCCTTTATTTTTGTAGGATGTTTTTGCTGGGAGTGGAATTATAGGTTGGCAGTTATTTTCTTTCAGCACTTTGAAATATTGTTCATTGTCTTCTGGTTTCTTGAATTATTTCTGGTGAAAAGTCAACTGTCAGTCTAATTGCTCCCTCTTTAAAGGCAATCTGTCGTTTTTCTCTTTGTTTTTAGTTTTCTACATTTACATTGATGTGCCTAGGAGTGGTTTTCTTTTTAATCTGTCTTTGTTTCTCTTCTATTTATTTATGTTTGTAGGGTTTTTTGAATCTGTGGCTTGATGACTTTCATCAGTTTTGGAAAGCTATTACTCATTATCTCTTCAAATTTTATTTTTTTCCCTTTTTTCTCTTTCTCCTTTCTTTCTAGGACTCCAGTTATGCATTTGATAGACTACATGCGTGTCATCTATGTCTCTTACACTCTCTTTCTATTCTTTTGTCTCTATATGCTTTATGTTGGATATTTTCTTTTTATCTATCTTATAGTTCACTAATTCACTCTTCATTGGTATATAATCTGCTCTTAACCACATTCAGTTCTTAATTTTAGTTTTTGTATATTTCAGTTCTAGAACTTCCATTTGCTTTAAAAATTTTTTTTTTAATTTGGAAATACTTTTTTTTAATTAATTTTTTTTGGCTACGCTGTGTGGCTTGCAGGATCCTTGTTCCCTGAGCAGGGATTGAACCCAGGCCCTTGGCAGTGAAAGCACAGAGTTCTAACCACTGGACCTCCAGGGAATTCCCAAAATTTGGAAATAATTTTAAGCTTACTGAAAGGTTGCAGCAGTAGTACAAAGAACTCCATATACCCTTGCACAGATTCATGAACTTTTCACCGCACTTGTTTGATCATTCTCTCTCTATAAGTACACACGCACAGTGTCTCCGTTTCTCCCCTACTTCACCCTTTCTCTCTCTCTCACTCTTTTTTAAATCACTTGAGGGTGGGTTAAATACATCATGCCCCTTTACTCCTAAAAATTTCAACAGGTATTTCTTAAGGAAATTCTTTTTTATACCACAGTCCAGTTATCAACCTCAAGCAGTTTAAGATTGATATAATACTTTTATCCAATCTACCATCCATTCTCCAAGTTTTGTCAGTTTACCTAGTAATTTTTTAAAAAAGAATTTTCCCCCTTCGTTTCCAAGATCCAGTCTAGAATAAGGTATTATATTACTTGTTATGTCTTTTTACTCTCATTTAATTTGAAACAGTTTCTCAGCCTTTCTTGACATGTTTGAAGAATAACCAGAATGCTCCTAATTTTATATTTGTTCTGATTTTTTTTTAATGATTAGATTCAGGGTATGTTTCTGTGGTCTGAATGTTACATATGTTCTTTTCTTCTTGGGTTATCACAGCTGGAGGCACATAATGTCCATCTGTCACTCATTAGTGATTATGATGACCAAATCAGTGTACTGTCCAGTTTCTCTGCTATATAGATACTAATTTTCCCCTTTCAACTTAAAAACAGTCTGCAGGTAGACACCATTAGGTTCTTTTTATTTTTTTCTGTTCTTTGTCAGTACTATTCTCAATCTTGTCTCTTATCTTTTATAAATATAGACCTACTATATTTATGTCTATATTTTTCTGTCTAACTCTAAATGTGTCTGTTTCTGTTGGTTTTTATTAATAATTTTATTTCCTCCTGTGCCTCTTTTTATTTTTTTTTTCCATGAGCTTTTCATTTTGGGTTAATTTTAGTTTTACAGAAAAGTTGCAAAGATAGTACAGAGAATTCCTGTATATCCTTTACCTAATTTTCCCAACTGTTACATCTTATATTACCATGGTGCATTTGTCAAAACTAAGAAACCAACATTGGTATATTGCTATTAACTAAACTCCACACTTTTATTTGGATTTCATTAGCTTTTTCATTAAACTCCTCATTGTGTTCCAGAATTGAATCCAGAGAACTACATTGCATTTAGATATTGTATCTCCCCAGACATTAACTGGATTTAGCAGAAGACGAATAATAGTTGACGTCACCCCACTGGTCACTTTTTGAAAGACACACACACACGCGCACACAGAGTAACTCATACATGTCAGAGATCCAAGCTGCCTCCACATTTGACACTTAAAGAAATGGTTTATCCAAAATTTATTTTCTGGTCAAGAACTATGATTTCCGTAGACACCTACAGTTGTTCACTTTTAACACCAGCAGTAGGATTTTCTGTCACTTCACAACAACTAATCCATATAAAATAACTAGTAGAAAACAGTAAAGCCATATTAAGATGCAGATGCTGGGTAGACTTTTTGCCCTGAGTACCAGGTGAGTGATTTATTTCCACATACTACCCTTATTAGAGGTAGGCACCAAATTTGTGCTTTAGCAAAATTACAAATTATTGTATCCTAGACTTCTGAGTAACTACTGCTTTAGTAACAGTCATATTATTAAATCCATATATGTCAAGGTTCTACTGTATTATTAAAGCTTATTATTTTGATTTACTAGGTATTTAATTATGTCAGTAATGATTTCAGGGGGTCTTATTCTAGTGTTTATTCTTCTCCATGGCTTTTCATGTAAAATGTTTATAATTTAGAGTAGTTAGTTGTAAGTTAGAGTAGTTATAAAAATAGTGATTTATATTATATATGGCAAGAATTTATAGAGAAGCAGTATTTTTTTTTCAAATGTACTCTAAGACAAGAATTCCAAAGCAAGAATAAATTTGATATTTAAAGAAAAAGTGTGTATATGGGATGATACCATTAATGTTTTCATCATTACAGTTTTTTTCTTTAATCATTAATGAATAATTGGGTGGGTACTTTATTCTTTATATTAACTTTTGGCTCATGGCTTATTTTTAAAATTAGTAAGGTAAGTTTTCTCATGGCATAATCTTTTTTTTGTTTTGTTTTAGGGAACCAATTTAGTTTTTAGTTTGAAAAGCACTTGTAATAAAGGAAATTGACTGTTCTAATTTGTCCTTTAAATAGTTGATCTCAACTCTTGTGTGGGGCACTAGGTAAATATTTAACAGAAATAGATTTTATATCAAGTAATAACAAATGAATTTTCTCCAACAAAGTTTTCCCTCTAAGGATATGTGACTATCAGCTTTGAATTTTATAGCTTAATTCAGTTTTATGATGTGAAAATTGTTTCTGATGTACATAGGACTTGGAACTCTTGTTTTGTGAAAAGACAACTGTGTGGCTCTTTTGAATTATGAGTTACAAAGAAATGATGTGTGTTTTTATGTTTTCTAAAAATTAAATGTTTATGTATTTTTTTCTTAACTGTTGTTTTTATTATTTAAAATCATGCAAGTAATTAGTAAAAGTTCCAATATGTTTCTTTGATATAACTAAGCCACTATTTGGTATCATTGTATCATTGTTTTGGTAAACCATCACTCAGGTATGAGGGGGGCAAAATACTGTCAGTTTCAGATATTCAAGAACTCAGGAAGTATAGTACCCTTAATATAACACAGCCATTGGGAGAAAAAAAATATCTTGAGGCTGTCTCCTACCAAAATAAAAAATAAATGTGAGGAAAGAAGGAGATGCAGAAAGAAAAGTGAGCAAAGTAAGTAAAACTTACAGTTAAATATAAATAAGTCCTGATTGTGTACTACAACAGTAGAATTTGTTCCAGGAATGCAAAGACGTTTCTATATCAGAAAATCAACGTAAGTTTTTTACTTAGAAAAAAAATTTTAAACCACATTATCATATCATTATATTCTAAAAAAGCATTTTATAAATCTGAGCAGCCATTAAAAACATTAAAATAGAAAAAGGATACTTTAAATGTAATAAAGAGTATTCACCAAATCCAACAGCCAGCATCATTCTAAACAAAGAAATGGATCAGCCATTTTCATTAAAACAGAAACATGATAGAGATTTCTCCTATTGCCACTCTTTTTCAAAATTGTTTGGAAGGTTCTAGTATACAATAAAGACAAGAAAATAAAGTGACTAATATAAATATTGGAAAAGACAAGACAGTGTCATTTTTATTTTTAAGCAAGGTAAAAACCCCAGAGAATCCATTAAATACTTACTAGAAATAATAATGTAATTTGGCACTTACTAGAAATAATAATGTAATTTGGCAAAGTGGTTAGCACTTTTAGCCCTACCAACATTTCCTGATTAGAAATGTAAATGAGAAAAAAATTACATTCACAATGATAACAGCCATCAAATTCTCAGGAATAGATTTGACAAGAAACCTTATTGAAGTGTGTAAGACTTGGACAAATGGAAAGACATATCATGCTTCTGGATTTACACAAAAATTTGTTTCAGTTCCATTCAGGAAACAGCAGGTTCATTTTCAGTTGGGTAAAATAACTTTAAAAATTCTATGGAAGAATAAGTATGAAAAGGAATAATTGATTTTGGTCAGGGTATGACTTACAAGATATTAAAACTAGCTGTAAATACTTGGTTACATAGGCACATAGGCTAGACATATGTCTAGGAAAGAGAGCAAAGAAAACCATGGCATTACTGAGGCAAGAGCATTATTGCCACTTCATTTTGTGGCGCTGTCCAGCACATTGTAGGACACAAATGCCATTATGACCAAAAGATACATTCTAAATTTGGGAACAGCCAGAAGCTGTCTTTGATTTAGACTTAAACTAGGGATAGAATGGATGTGTTAGAGCTTATGTTTTCTGGCATCATTGTATTACCTTTAATGCTTGGGGCACTGATTCTTCTATGATGTTTTGTGACTTGTTCATGGTGGATCATTTCCGATGTGTTTTCTAAGTTTGTTTATAAGCTCATCTCAGGCAGGAATTGTTCTCTGTGAGGATCCTGTGCTGTTAGTTATTGTAATGGTCTCTTGCTAGGCACTGCACTGGTATCACAGGCCACGGACTGATTTTTTTTAAGTTTTTTATTGTGGTAAATATATATAATATAAAGTTCACTATTTTAACCATTTTTAATTTTACAATTTATTGGCATTAATTACATTCACCATGTTATGCAACCACCACCACTATTTCCCCAAATTTTTCATTACCCCAAGCACAAACTCTGTACCCATTAGGCAGTAACTCCCCATTTTCTCCTCTCCCCAGCCCCAATAACCTCGAATCTTTCTGTCTCTGTGAATTTGCCTTTTCTAGATATTTCATGTAAGTGTAATCATACTATTTTGTCCTTTTGTATGTAGCTTATTTCACCTAGCATAATGTTTTCAAGGCTCATTCCTGTTGTAGCGTGTATCAGAAGTTCATTCCTTTTTATGACTGAATACTATTCCTTTGTATGTGTATGCCACATTTTGTTTATCCATTCATCTGTTGATAGACACTGGTTTATTTCCATTTGAATAATGCTGCTCTGAGCATTGTCATACAGGTATCTGTTTGAGTCTCTGTTTTCAGTTTTTTGGGGGAATATATCTAGGAGTGGAATTGCTGGTCATATGGGGAAATGTACAGGGTTTTGTGTGAACATGTGCTTTCATTTCTTTGGGGTAAATGTCCAGGGGTACAGTTGCCAGGACGTATTTTAGTTGCATGTTTAGTTTTTAAAGAAAGTGCCATCTCTTTCAGAGTGTCTATACCATTTTACATTCACACCAGCAATGTGTAAGTAATCCAGTTTCTCCTCATCCTTGCCAGCATTTGGTGTTGTCACTATTTTAATTTTAATTATTTTGATAAGTGTGTATTGGTATCTCATTGTGGTTTAATTTTCATTTCCCTAGTGGCTAAATGATACTGATCATCTTTTCATGTGCTTATTTGCCTTCTGTATGTCTTCTTTGGTGAAACATCTCTTCATGTCTTTTGGCTGTCTTCTAATTGGGCTGTGTGTGTGTGTGTGTGTGTGTGTGTGTATGTGTGTGTGTATTAAGTTTTGAGAGCTCTTTTTATATTCTAGCCTTTGTCAGATATGTTGTTTGCCAATATTTTCTCCCAGCCTATTGATTGTCTTTCTATCCCCTTAGCAGGGTCTTTTGTAAAGTTTTTAATATTTATGAAGTCCAGTTCATTGTTTTACTTTTATAGATCATGATTTGGTTTCTGTCAACAGATGTTTATTCATTAATCACTAAGTACTGGGTAGTGTACTGGTTGCCTGATATTTGAGTTTGAGTTAATTTCTCTTTAACCACTTCATGAGCAAAAATCAGTCCATCTGTGAAAATAGGGCACTTTGTTAGAAGCATTTGTATTGGCATTCCCTCCGCCCTCCTCACCACCACCAACTGGGCATTGAAATTAATTAAAATCTTCATTGCTGTCTGAATAGTGAATGTTCATAATAAAATGTTCAAAGAAATAAGTACAATAGCATTTATGTAAATATACTTTGCTATAAAAATATCTTTTTCCTTCCAGGGACAGTAAGTTTTATTTCACTAATAAACCATGAAATTACAGCATAAGCTTTTCAAGGGTTTTTACCTTTTCTGTACCCTGTTCTAACAAATTTGGTTAGAAAACATACTCCTGTTTAATATGAGGAAAGGATTTTACTTATTTAATTGTAGAGCTATAGCATCTTTTGTAATAAAACCCAAACCTGTCATATTTTTATTGACTGCTGTTTCCCTTTCTCTTCTCTGCCCATCTATTTGCCGAAATTGTGTTTGTCAGTTGAGATATTTACTCTTTATGAAATTCGTTTGTCCTTGCCAATTAAGATAGGCTGTCATAGAACTTGAGGGGAAAAGTCATTAGAGGAAATGACAGAGTGTGGCTGTGTTAAAAAGAAGAAGGATTCTTATTCGGTGGTGGGCTGTGAAAATGAACATGACTGGAGAGTGAAAAAAGTGGTGAGAGCCTTGAAATTGCATTTTGAAACATATCTGATTTGACTGGTTTTATTTATATTTCAGGTATTTGTGGTGGTTTAGCAATTAAACTAATAGCACTTCTCATCAGATAGACACATACACTTGCACTCATGTTTTCACTTCTATTTCCAGTTTTATTTTTACCCTATTTATTCAGAGTTGTTTGAGTTATGCTGACTTCACAAGATGAATTGTCATGGTTTCATCTTTTACGGTGCTTCATGTATCATATAAATTATTTATTCCTTGAAAGTTTAGTGGAACTCAGACATAAAAATGGCTAGCCTGAGCTTTTTGGGGGTTTTTTAGGTAGTTTTTTGACAGTATTTTCTATTTTATTTTCATCAGTGTAATTAGGTTTCCTTTAGGCAATTTGGATAATTTATTGTTTTCCTAGAAAATTTCCATTTCATTGAGATTTTTAAATTTATTTGTATAAAGTTATAAATATTGTGTTCATTTGAGTTTAATTCAGTTTCTCCTAATATTGAATGTTTTTATATTTTCTGTCTCTTAGCTTTGAGGCTTATATATCTTATTAGCTTTTTCAGAAGATCCAACTCTTGATTTTACTAATTTTCTGTTTATTTTTCTTCTCATTTACATTATGAATTTTCTATGATATAGCTTATGCTGTATTCCATAAATTTTGATATATAGTATTCTCAATATTAACTTTTTACATAGTATGATTTTACTGGAACATAGCCACACCCATTCGTGATAGAGACTGTACAGCCCACACTCCTGAAATACTTATGATCTGACCCTGCGAGAAAGTTTGCCAACTTTTGCTTTAAAACACTGAGGGTTTTGTTTTTTTATTTTTGGTTTTTTTTGGCTGTATTTTGATCAGATCTTATAACTATCTAATGGATGCTAGAAAACAAAATGTATTTTCTTTTTATAGGGCAAAGTTTGCTATATTTCTTAAGTAAACTTTACTGCTTTTTTTAGCTACTGTGTGTTAATGTTTTGCTTAGTTGAGCTTCTGATACTTTGGCCTTAAATCTATCTAGATTTTGTATTTAAGGTGTATCTCTTGTTGTAAATATGTAGTTTTGTCTTGTTGAATCCAATCTGATTTTCTGTTTTTAAATGCTATATTCAGTCCATTTACATTGACTATATAACTATTGATGTGATTTGGTTTCAGTTTCTCATCTTGCTCTTTGTTTCTTTTGCATTCATGTGTTCCTCGTTCTTTTTTTTCCCCTGTTCCCTGTCTTTTTTAGAATTTATGAAATATTTTAAATTCTGTTGTCTTGGCCTTTTAGCTATACCTTCTTGGATTTTTTAAAAAAGAGACTGTGCAAAGGATTACCATATGCATCTTTAACTTTTTATGGTTTAACTTGAAATTTTATTCTACTACTCTGTGAGCACTGTAAGGACTTTAGAATATTTAATTCTATTTATATCCCACTTTTTGTTGTCCTGTATTTTACTTCCACTGTAGTATTGATATATATCCCACAATACATTTGTTACTTTAAGTAGTCATTAGTCTTTAAGATGCTTTTTAAATGTCTTAAAAAATATTAACCCATATATTTCCTTCTTCTAGTATTCTTCATTCCTTTTTGTAAAATGGTGTTTTATCTGGGATAATTTTTTTTTCACTCTGCAGAACTTCCTTTGCATTCTTGAGGTGTAGGTCACTGGCAGTGAATTATCTCAGCTTTCATTTACTCATAATGTTTTAATTTTACCTTCATTTTTGAAGGATATTTTCCCTGGGTATAAAATCTTAGATTGGCAGTTCTTTTCTTTCGACACTTTAAAGATGTTATTCTGTTATTTTTTGTTTCTGATAAGCAGTTGGCAATCATTCTCATTGTTTTTGCCTTTGAATGAAATGTGATTTATTTATTTATTTTATTTAGTATGGCTGCTTAAAAAATTTCTTTATCTTGGCTGTTAGCATTTGGCTATGATATACCTAGGTGTATGCTTCTCTTTCTGTTATATTGTTTGGATTTTGGTGAGCTTCTTGAGTCTAAGTGTTGATGTCTTTCATCAGTTGTGGAAAACCTTAGCCATTATTTCTTAAGGCATTTCTTCTATCCTTTTTTCATCTGTGTTTTGGAACTTTTAGTTTGTACATTAGATTGTTTGATATTACCTAATACATCTCAAACTGTTCTTTTTCTTTGTTTTTTTTTTTGGTAATTTTTCCCCTTGGTTAATTTATGTTGGCCTGTCTTCAGGTTTATTAATATTTTTCTGCTGAGTCCAGTCAGCTTTTAAGCCCAGTCAGTTAATTCTTAATTTAGATAGTGTTTTTCAGTTATAGAATGTTCATTTGGTTCTTTTAAAGATAGTTCATTTCTCTGTTGAAATTTTTAATCTTTTCATCTGTTTTTTCTGTTTTTAACCTTTTTTTACTTTTACATAATAGCTAAAAATAATAGTTTAATAGCTGATGTGTCTGCTAAGTCCTGCATTTAGGTCAGATGTGTATCTGCTTCTGTTAATTCTTTTGCTGCTTCACACATCTCATCATTTTTCTGTTGTTTATCAGATATTGTGTTTAAAAGATTTGTAGAGGCTAGAGTAAATAATATTTTTCCCTTGATGAAATAAAATTCATATTTTAAGGCAAGACAAGAAAAAATAAACGTAAAATTCCCTCTTTGTGTTTGTTTGGGCCTTCTCCCTCCCTAATGTGCAGTGTGCATCTGCATTACGCATTAACCAGAGCTCCTCAAAGGTGGGAGTGCCTGCTCAATTGTAAAGGTAAATTTTTTTTTCTTCCTTCTGACGCTAGCAATGTAATTTTTTAAAAGAATAGTGTTCTTTCCCAGCTCTGTAGGGGTCATGGTGCCTTGCTGTTCGCTTTGTACGTGTTTACCTGGACTGTGTATCCTTGGTGAACTTTATGTAAAATCAGTATATCATTTTGATGTATGATCCTTTGTCTCAAAAATGTATATGACTATGCCTTCAACTTCTAACAGGTGGAACAGTTCTCAGAGCTTTCTGAGAATCTGCTTCCTGGGTTATAATCCTCAGTTTGGCTTGAATAAAATTCTCTTTTTTCTTCTTAACTTGATAGTTAATTGAATTTTCGTCAACATGTAGAGAGGGAAAGCTTTTTCCTATGTAAGACAGCTATGGTGAGGGTCTACTCTCTTGGACCTGATGGAGGGTTGAGGTGGATAAGAGCTAGGTTGCAGTTTAGTTTGTCTCAGTTCACATGTGTTTCAGATGTCTAGGTTGAGGTCTGTTCTGTGTGTATGTCAGTCCTCTCCCTTTAGCAGGACTCTGGGATCTAAGTATCATCTCATTATGAGATCTTGCTCAACATTATTGTCAAGCTTCCAGTCTCCCAGATTGTTGTCTCCCTGAATTTGGTAGAAGTCTTGTGTGGAGTATCAGGGGGCAGGGAGAACTAGCTTTGAATTTGGGGTTCCTTCACTTTCTATACCAGGAGTTGACAACCCATGGCCTCCAGGCTAAATCTGGCCTACCACCTGCTTTTGTAAGTAGAATTTTGTGTGGACATAACCATAATCATTTGTTTATGTGTTGTCTGTGTCTGCTTTCATGCTATAAGAGCAGAATTCTATACTTGGGAAAGAGACTAAAATATTTACTATTTGGCCCATTCTGGACAAATTTGGTGGTCGTTAAAAAAATTTGCTGATTTCTCTTTTTTCCCATATTTTTGTTCTTTTTATTTTTTAATTTATTTCTTTAATTTATTTTTATTGAAGTATAGTTGATTTATAGTATTGTGTTATTTCAGGTGTACTTGCCTATGGTAGACCAGTCTTCCTCTTACTGCCCATGCTTTGACTTAGTAAATGGCTTTAGTGATCTTAAATCAACTTCATCATATTATATCAGTCCTAATCTTAGAACCCTGCAATAGATTTCAGTAGGTTTTAGAATAAAGTTTAAAGTCTTTCACTAAGCTTATAGAGCCCTTGGGACTTCCCTGGCCGTCCAGTGGTTAAGACTCCGCACTCCCAATGCAGGGGGCCCCGGTTCGATCCCTGGTCAGGGAACTTGATCCCACATGCTGCAACGAAGAGCCTGCATGCTGCAACTAAAGGATCCTGTGTGTCGCAACTAAGACCCAGTGCAGCCAAATAAATAAATAAATAAATATTAAAAAAAAAAAAGCTTAGAGAGCCCTTGATAATATAAACACTGCCTGCCTCCCCACTCTCCTTCTTTTTTTTTTTTAATAGATTTTTTTTTTAGAGCACTAAGGTTCATGGCAATATTGAGGGACAGATACAGAGATTTCCCATGTACCGTCTGCCCCTCACATGCATACAGCTTTCTTTTTTTAATAGTCACTGGTCTTTCTTTTCAGTCTCCTCACCAGTCTTCCTTCTCAGTCCCCACCACATTCAAACTCCATCCAGTTACCCTTTCTATCCTTATTGCACATATCACTCTTTGAGGTATTTTACTTTGTTTGCATGGTTTTATTTATTGTTTGCATTCCTTAATAAAGGTAAGTCTTACAAATTCACTGACTGTATTATTCCCAGAATCAGGAATAGTGCCTGGAAATTAGTAGATCAATAAATATTTGTTGAACGGATGAATAAATATACTGTTTTCTCTGACTCACCAGCACTTGCCCTACTCTCATCCTGCTGCCATCTTAATTTTCTTAATTAGAAAATTCTTAGCTTGGCACCTGACCTTACAACTTCTCTAGCCTTATTCCCTATAACTCTTACTCAGAAACTTTCTACTTTATCCAAGTCGATCTTCTTAATGCTTTATATTTTCTGTGACCCTTTGATCATGACATTCACCCTGTCTGGAATAAACTTGCCATTTATACTTAAGTCACCTCTTTAAATACTACCCAGTCAATCATTAAAGTCCAGCTTATATCTTATTCAGGTTCACAATGATCACTCTTGTGTCTCATGTACTGTAGTGTTTATTCCTAATGTGAAACTTAATAATGTAATGCCTTTTATTGCATATAAACTTTCTAGAAATGCTTCCCTAATACAGTTTAACTATCCTAAGGGTAAGAAATGCTCACTGCCTTTTTACCCTCCATCAGTTCATACTGTCATTATATTTACATTTATATATCTATATTTCATTGAAAGAGAATGTAAGATGTTATTTGGTTAAATTTCTTGTCTTCGATAAAACATGTATTGAGTAACAGTTACCTTACATTTGCATGTGTTCTGTGGTTCACAAAAGGAAAAGACTTTAACGTGTTATTATCTCATTTAATCTGTATAGCAAATACCACTCCATTTTACTGATGAGAGATAAAAAGACTTGCCCAAGATAAAAAGACTTTCCCAAGTATCTATAGCTAGTAGAGAGCCATTGGAGTAGAAGCAATTGAATTCTCACTCTTCCTATATTGCTGTCTCTGAGTAAATGAGACAGTAACAGAATTAAGTCTAAATTGAGATCTGAACACTACTAAATGTCTTTTATTTGAAGTAGCGAGTCAGTTTTTAACAGATCTTAGGTTGCTAATGATTGTACCAAAACAGAAAGTAGCCAAGAGTTTGGTGACTTCTTTTGGTAGTTGAGAGAGATTTTATTTTAAACTGCATGCATTTTTGCTCTCTGATTTTTTTTTTGCTCTCTCATTTTTTCTGATTGTTTTTCATGAAAACATTTAAAATATGGGTACCAATTATACATTGTGAGTTGATAATTTATAACTATGATACTAATTTTATTTCTGTAACAAATATGGTTTTACTTTCCTCAGATGAATCTGTGGTATATGTACATAAAGAAATAAAACTTAGAAAAATACTTTGTTCATCTCTGCATAAAGTTGATTCAGATTTAGCATGCATTTATTGAATATTACGTTTCTTGCACTATATTAAACACTTTAATCAAACACTCATTTATTACTTAGTCTACATTAATGTGAAATATGTGTAATATGTGAAAATTGTGGGATGATTTCCTTTTTGCTCACTAAAGATTTTATTTTAGGGAGCCTATAGTTTTGATTAGGAATGGTAAATATCATTTATGGCTATTGTAAAGCATTTAGGTAGTAGTCTGTGGTCAGACCAAGAATGTTATTGGGAACAGAGACATCTCTTATCCATTTTTTTATCCTTGGTCATTGTTTCATAATAAATGTTTGTCACATAGCATGAATTTTCTTAAAAAGTTATAACATTATTTTGTCTTATGTTTTGTTATTCTTTTAAAAGTCATATAAAACTGGTTTTGAATCATTTTAAAACAAATTAACAACCCTTTAAAATAGTGCTGTTTAATAGAACTTGATGTGATGATGGATATATTTTATAAATCTGCATCATCCAGTACTGCAATGGAAGGAACTTATGACTGCCCCCAAATGTGGTTCATTAAATCATTCCACCAAGATTTTTTTAGTGTTTACTGTGTATCAGTCATTGTGATACATGTTGGAAACAGTTGCTACTCCCAGGGAACTCAAAGTCTAATAGAGGAGAGAGCTTGCTAAACCAACAGTGGCAACAGTTGGGTGATAGGCAGGGAGGAGAGGAGAATGCAAGTTGAACTTTGAAGGATAAGTATGCATTAGGGGTCCACATAGAGAAAGTCGCATTTGCCAGTAGATGAAGATAGGAGACTATATGGTGCATTCTAGCAACTACAAGAATTCTTGATTCCTGGAACCTAGGGTGAGTTAGAAAGTTGCTTAAAAAAAAATGGACAGTTAATCGCACATCAGTTAATGCAGTGTCTTGTATGCCATGCTAAAGAGTTCAGATTATATCCTTAAAGCCTCAAGTGAGCCATTGCAGGACTTCAAACTGGTAAATAAAGAAAGATTTTAACATCTAAACTCAGTACCTCTGCTCCATATTTATTAAATTTGAGATTTCTAGAGGAAATAATAATTTTATGTTAAAATTTAAATTTGATTAGATTCTATAGTCATTTCTCTGGTCATTTTTATTTGCTCTTGTAACAGAGTGGTTAGAATTACCAAAGATCCAATTTACAATGACTGAGATATGAAGGGGATTTATTAGTTCACATGATAAAGAATTTCGGAGGTGTGGTGATTATAGATAAGTTAATTCTGAAGCTCGATAGCATCATCAAGGACCCAATTTCTTTCCAACTTTCTGCCCTGCCATTTTTAGAATTTTGGTTATTCTTCTCAGGCTTATCCTTGCATAGCTGCACGAGGACTGCCATACTTTCAACTTGTATATCCACACACAGCATTGTTCAAAGACTGGTAGAACAGCTGGCCCTTTCTTGGGTCCATATTTAAGATTAAGAAAAACTTTCCTGAAAGCTACCTCTCTCTCTCTCGCTCTCGCATTTGCCTCACGTCCCACTGGCCAAATTTTAGCACATAACCTTTCTTATACCAGTTAATGGAATTGCAGCTGGTGTTCTTAAGATTCATTTACTAATTAAAGTTTGGCTCTGAGGCTAGGGAGAGGACCAGCCTCCCTTGAAGCAAATACCAAAAATAAAATTGGGATTCTGTGAGTATGAAAGAAGGGATTGCACTGAACTTGATAGATTGGGTGTGGGCAACCAGAGGAGTCCACCACTTTGTTTTACTAACCTAGTTATGGGTTTTGTTTATTTTTAAAATTAGTGGTGTTTCCCATGCCAAGAGTTAGAAGGACAAGCCCATATTTGCCCCAAAATAGGAAAGACAGGATCTTCTTACGTTTGTCAATAATACTAATATTTTGCTATGAAGTTTGCAGGTGATATAGAGCTGTTATGGTGTGACTCAATCTCTTTGAGTTTTATCCACTTTGAAAATCTTTAAAGACTTGGTTTCTGACCTGCAAGGTTGAGGACTGGGCCTTGAACCATAGGATTTTACTGTATGAGAGGCTTTGCCTGGGAAATAAACCCACCGATCATCTCAGAAGACAGATTTCTGTGATTGTTCTTGGCCAGGGGAATTCTTTTCTAGTCTAGAGTAGGAGTGGATGGGAGATTTGCTCTAAATTTTTTTCCTGAATATATATATATTTTTAAATAAATTTATTTATTTATTTTTGGCTGTGTTGGGTCTTCATTTCTGTGCGAGGGCTTTCTCTAGTTGCGGCGAGCGGGGACCACTCTTCATCGCGGTGCGCGGGCCTCTCACTATCGCGGCCTCTCTTGTTGCGGAGCACAGGCTCCAGACGCGCAGGCTCAGTAGTTGTGGCTCACGGGCCCAGTTGCTCTGTGGCATGTGGGATCTTCCCAGACCAGGGCTCGAACCCGTGTCCCCTGCATTGGCAGGCGGATTCTCAACCACTGCACCACCAGGGAAGCCCCTGAATATTTTTTTTAAATGAAGGGAAGCCTTTTTTTAAAAAATTAATTTATTTGATGGCGTGGGGTTTTAGTTGTAGCAGGTGGGCTCCTTAGTTGCGGCTCGCCAGCTCCTTAGTTGTGGCACGCAGCCTCCTTAGTTGTGGCATGCAAACTCTTAATTTTGGCATGCATGTGGGATCTAGTTCCCTGACCAGGGATCAAACCAAGGCCCCCTGCATTGGGAGCGCGGAGTCTTACCCACTACGCCACCAGAGAAGTCCCGATTGGAAGCCTTTTTGTGTCTGTAAGGGGCCAGGTCAAATATTTGGAACAGATTTGTCTGCTTTCTTGCTGTCACCTAACCACAGAAAACTTGGCTGCTTGAAAAAGGGGATGTTTACTGGGAGAAAGACAATATTGAATGAAAAACTAATTTCTTCAAAATAATGCCAAGCTTTACTTTTTTTTTCTAAAAATTTACCTCAAGCCTCATTCCATTACCTCTGATATTTTTCATATCAGCCATTTCTTTACTCGGACTATTGTGTTACTTTGCCATTCTTCTTTGTTCCTATCTTAGAGACTGATCGCCATACTGCTAGTAAATCTCCACTCTGTTAACCTTCCAATCACTTCATACTCTGAGGCTACAGTACTATTAGATACTATTTAGATGCTTCTTTCCTTCCTCCCTCTCTGTGTTCTGTCTTTTCATCCCTGATTATATAGTGAGTGCCTGCTGTGGGCCAGGTAAAGTCCTGAGGGATACAATTTACTTAGAGCTATAAGACATCGTCCCTATTAGATTTGACTATATGGTACGAGTAATCCAGTACTATTAAAATATAGTGTGAGAAGTATTAGGATAAAGTTCTGCACAGGATACTACTGGAGTACAGAGGAAGGACTCCATCTCAGACTGGGAAATAGAACAATTCTTGGAGGAGGTAGTGGCTATTGTTGGACCTAACTAGTAGTTAGCCACTTTGATAAATGGAGAAAAGTACGTTTCAGGCAGAGGATACAGCAAATATAAAGGCATGAAGTTGTGAGAGAGCTTGACAATTAGCAGATGGAATGAGGATTGGTAAAGGGCAGTTTGCAGAAAGGGTGTGTGTGTGATGGTGGGCAGGCAATATGTCATCCTTAGGAGTGATTGCAACAGCAACCAGGGGAGAGTGATGAGAGCCTAAAATAAGAGGATGGCAGTGGGGATGGAGGGATGTCAAGAAAGAATCAACTGAACTTGATAGATTGGGTGTGGGTCCAATGAAGAAAGAGCCCTGGTCTTATATATTCATTCACTCAACAAAAATATTGACTGAGCACTTGCTATGTGCTGGATACAGTTAGAGTTACTGGAGATACAGTAGTGCTATAGATCAAGTTACTGTCCTAGTTACATAGTAACTCACAGAACTTATGCAAGGATGACACCATGTTCTGGCTTAGGTGACTGGGTGAATTGTGGTTGCCATTCATTTGAGGTTTGTGGGGAAATGTAATGAAATCAGTTTTAGAGATATTAAGTTTGAGGTGATGATGGGATAACCAGGAGAAGTTAGACACATGAGTTAGGTTCCTGTAGAAGAGGGCAGAGTAAGAGATCTTAGAACCTCTGTAGTAGTGGTTAAAGTTTTAAAAATTTATCATAAGGTAAAATTTACTTTGTGTGTGTGTACCATTTAGTGAATTTTAACACGTATAGGTGTGTGTAGCTGCCACCACAATTAGTATACATGATGGTACAGGTTGTATTATGATATCCCTTTCTAGTCATACCCTTACCCCATCCCGGATCCTGGAAACCAATGAGCTATTTATTCTCTATCTCTGTTGTTGTTTTTTTGTTTTTGTTTGTTTGTTTGTTTTTTTAAGAATGTCATTTAATGGAAAATGGAATAATATAGCCTTTTAAGACTGGCTTCGTTCATTCAGCATAATGCCTTTGAGATTCATCCAAGTTGGTCCAACAGTAGTTTTTTTGTTTTTTTTTTTTATTGCTGAGTAGTATTCCATTGTATAGATGTATCACAGTTTGTTTATTCATTCACCCACTGAAGACCATTTGGGTTGTTACCCATTTTTTGGCAGTTATGAATAGAGCCACTATAAACATTCATGGACAGGTTTTGTGTGAACGTAAGTTTTCATTTCTCTAGGGTCAGTGCCTAGGAGTAAGATTGTTGGATTTTATGGTAAGGTTATGTTTAACTTTATGAGAAACTGCCACGCTATTTTTTTTTTAACATCTTTATTGGAGTATAATTGCTTTACAATGTTGTGTTAGTTTCTGCTGTATAATAAAGAGAATTAGCTATACGTATACATATATCCTAATATCCCCTCCCTCTGTGTCTCCTTCCCACCCTCCCTATCCCACTTCTCTAGGCGGTCACAAAGCACCAAGCCGATCTCCCTTTCTTATGTGGCTGCTTCCCACTAGCTATCTATTTTACATTTGGTAGTGTATATATGTCAATGCCACTTTCTCACTTCATCCCAGCTTACCCTTCCCCCTCCCTGTGTCCTCAAGTCCATTCTCTACGTCTGTATCATTATTCCTGTCCTGCCCCTAGGTTCTTCAGAACCTTTTTTTTTTTTTTTTACATTCCATATATATGTGTTAGCATATGGTATTTGTTTTTCTCTTTCTGACTTACTTCATTCTGTATGACAGATTCTAGGTCCATCCACCTCACTACAAATAGCTCGATTTCGTTCCTTTTTATGCCTGAGTAATATTCCATTGTAAGACACTGAGGTTGCTTCCATGTCCTGGCTATTGTAAATAGTGCTGCAATGAACAGTGTGGTACATGACTCTTTGAATTATGGTTTTCTCAGGGTATATGCCCAGTAGTGGGATTGCTAGGCTGTATGGTAGTTCTATTTTTAGTTTTTTAAGGAACCTCGGTACTGTTCTCCATAGTGGCTGTATCAATATACATTCCCACCAACAGTGCAAGAGGATTCCCTTTTCTCCACACCCTCTCCAGCATTTATTGTTTGTAGATTTTTTTGATGATGGCCATTCTGACTGGTGTGACGTGATACCTCATTGTAGTTTTGATTTGCATTTCTCTAATGATTAGTGATGTTGAGCATCCTTTCATGTGTTTGTTGGCAATCTGTATATCTTCTTTGGAGAAATGTCTGTTTAGGTCTTCTGCCTATTTTTGGATTGGGTTGTTTGTTTTTTGATATTGAGCTGCACGAGCTGCTTGTATATTTTGGAGATTAATCCTTTGTCAGTTGCTTCGTTTGCAAATATTTTCTCCCATTCTGAGGGTTGTCTTTTTGTGTTGTTTATATTTTCCTTTGCTGTGCAACAGCTTTTATGTTTCATTAGGTCCCATTTGTTTTTTGTTTTTATTACCATTTCTCTAGTAGGTGGGTCAAAAAGGATCTTGCTGTGATTTATGTCATAGAGTGTTCTGCCTATGTTTTCCTCTAAGAGTTTGATAGTGTCTAGCCTTACATTTAGATCTTTAATCCATTTTGAGTTTATTTTTGTGTATGGTGTCAGGGTGTCTTCTAATTTCATTCTTTTACATGTAGCTGTCCAGTTTTCCCAGAACCACTTATTGAAGAGGCTGTCTTTTCTCCATTGTATATTCTTGCCTCCTTTATCAAAGATAAGGTGACCATATGTGTGTGGGTTTATCTCTGGGCTTTCTATCGTGTTCCATTGATCTATATTTCTGTTTTTGTGCCAGTACCATACTGTCTTGCTGACTGTAGCTTTGTAGTATAGTCTGAAGTCAGGGAGCCTCATTCCTCCAGATCTGTTTTTCTTTCTCAAGATTGCTTTGGCTCTTCGGGGTCTTTTGGGTTTCCATACAAATTGTGAAATTTTTTTGTTGTAGTTCTGTGAAAAATGCCATTGGTAGTTTGATAGGGATTGCATTGAATCTGTAGACTGCTTTGGGTAGTATAATCATTTTCACAATGCTGGTTCTTCCAATCTAGAACATGGAATATCTCTCCATCTGTTTGTATCGTCTTTAACTTTTCCATCAATGTCTTAATAGTTTTCTGCATACAGGTCTTTTGTCTCCTTAGGTAGATTTATTTCTAAGTATTTTATTCTTTTTGCTGCAATGGTAAATGGGAGTGTTTCCTTAATTTCTCTTTCAGATTTTTCATCATTAGTGTATAGGAATGCAAGAGATTTCTGTGCACTAATTTTGTATCCTGCTGCTTTACCAAATTCATTGATTAGCTCTAGTAGTTTTCCGGTAGCATCTTTAGGATTCTCTATGTATAGTATCATGTCATCTGCAAACAGTGACAGCTTTACTTCTTCTTTTCCGATTTGGATTCCTTTTATTTCTTTTTATTCTCTGATTACTGTGGCTAAAACTTCCAAAACTATGTTGAATAATAGCGGTGAGAGTGGGCAACCTTGTCTTGTTCCTGATCTTAGTGGAAATGGTTTCAGTCTTTCACCATTGAGAACGATGTTGGCTGTGGGTTTGCCATATATGGCCTTCATTATGTTGAGGTAAGTTCCCTCTATGCCTACTTTCTGGAGGGTTTTTATCATAAATGGGTGTTGAATTTTGTCAAAAGCTTTTTCTGCATCTATTGAGATTATCGTATGGTTTTTATCCTTCAGTTTGTTAATATGGTGTATCACATTGATTGATTTGCGTATATTGAAGAATCCTTGTATTCCTGGTATAAACCTCACTTGATCATGGTGTATGATCCTTTTAATGTGGTGTTGGATTCTGTTTGCTAATATTTTGTTGAGGATTTTTGCATCTATGTTCATCAGTGATATTGGCCTGTAGTTTTCTTTCTTTGTGACATCATTGTCTGGTTTTGGTATGAGGGTGATGGTGGCCTCGTAGAATGAGTTGGGGAGTGTTCCTCCCTCTGCTATATTTGGAAGAGTTTGAGAAGGATAGGTGTTAGCTCCTCTCTAAATGTTTGATAGAATTCACCTGTGAAGCCATCTGGTCCTGGGCTTTCGTTTGTTGGAAGATTTTTAATCACAGTTTCAATTTCACTGCTTGTGATTGGTCTGTTTCTATTTTCTATTTCTTCCTGGTTCAGTCTTGGAAGGTTGTGCTTTTCTAAGAATTTGTGCATTTCTTCCAGGTTGTCCATTTTATTGACAAATAGCTGCTTGTAGTAATCTCTCATGATCCTTTGTATTTCTGCAGTGTCAGTTGTTACTTCTCCTTTTTCGTTTCTAATTCTGTTGATTTGAGTCTTCTCCCTTTTTTTCTTGATGAGTCTGGCTGATGGTTTATCAATTTTGTTTATTGTCTCAAAGAACCAGCTTTTAGTTTTATTGATCTTTGCTATTGTTTCCTTTATTTCTTTTTCATTTATTTCTGCTCTGATCTTTATGATTTTTCCTTCTGCTAACTTTGGGTTTTATTTGTTCTTCTTTCTCTGACTGCTTTAGGTGTAAGGTTAGGTTGTTTATTTGAGTTGTTTCTTGTTTCTTGAGGTAGGAATGTATTGCTATAAACTTCCCTCTTAGAACTGCTTTTGCTGCATCCCATAGGTTTTGGGTCGTTGTGTTTTCGTTGTCATTTGTTTCTAGGTATATTTTGATTTCCTCTTTGATTTCTTCAGTGATCTCTTGATTATTTAGTAGCATATTGTTTAGCCTCCATGTGTTTGTATTTTTTACAGGTTTTTTCCTGTAATCAATATCTAGTATCATAGCATTGTGGTTGGAAAAGATACTTGATATGATTTCAATTTTCTTAAATTTACCAAGGCTTGATTTGTGACCCAAGATATGATCTACCCTGGAGAGTGTTCCATGAGCACTTGAGAAGAAAGTGTATTCTGTTCTTTTTGGATGGAATGTCCTATAAATATCAATTAATTCCATCTTGTTTAATGTATCATTTAAAGCTTGTGTTTCCTTATTTATTTTCACTTTCAATGATCTGTCCATTGGTTAAAGTGGGGTATTAAAGTCCCATACTATTATTGTGTTACTGTCAATTTCCCCTTTTATGGCTGTTAGCATTTGCCTTATGTATTTGGGTGCTTCTATGTTGAGTGCATAAATATTTACAGTTGTTATATCTTCTTCTTGGATTGATCCCTTGATCATTTTGTAGTGTCCTTCTTTGGCTGTTGTAATAGTCTTTATTTTAAAGTCTATTTTGTCTGATGTGAGAATTGCTACTCCAGCTTTCTTTTGATTTCCATTTCCATCCCCTCACTTTCAGTCTGTATGTGTCCCTAGGTCTGAAGTGGGTCTCTTTTAGACAGCATATATATGGGTCTTGTTTTTATATCCATTCAGCCAGTCTTTGTCTTTTGGTTGGAACATTTAATCCATTTACATTTAAGGTAATTATCGATATGTATGGTCCTATTACCATTTTCTTAATTGTTTTTGGTTTGTTTTTGTAGGTCTTTTCCTTCTCTTGTGTTTCCTGCCTAGAGAAGTTCCTTTAGCATTTGTTGTAGAGCTGGTTTGATGGTGCTGAATTCTCTTAACTTTTGCTTGTCTGTAAAGGTTTTAATTTCTCCATCGAATCTGAATGAGATCCTTGCTGGGTAGAGTAATCTTGGTTGTAAGTTTTTCCCTTTCATCACTTTAAATATGTCCTGCCACTCCCTTCTGACTTGCAGAGTTTCTCCTGAAAGTTCAGCTGTTAATCTTATGGGGATTCTCTTGTATGTTATTTGTTGCTTTTCCCTTGCTGCTTTTAATATTTGTTCTTTGTATTTAATTTTTGATAGTTTGATTAATATTTGTCTTGGCTTGTTTCTCCTTGGATTGATCCTGTATGGGACTCTCTGTGCTTCCTGGACTTGATTAACTATTTCGTTTCCCATATTAGGGAAATTTTCAACTGTAATCTCTTCAAATATTTTCTCAGTCCCTTTCTTTTTCTCTTCTTCTTCTGGGACTCCTTTAATTCGACTGTTGGTGCGTTTAATGTTGTCCCAGAGGTCTCTGAGACTGTCCTCAATTCTTTTCATTCTTTTTTCTTTATTCTGCTCTGTGGTAGTTATTTCCACTATTTTATCTTCCAGGTCACTTATCCGTTCTTCTGCCTCAGTTATTCTGTTATTGATTCCTCCTAGAGAATTTTTAATTCAATTTATTGTGTTGTTCATCATTTGTTTGCTCTTTAGTTCTTCTAGGTCCTTGTTAAACGTTTTCTTGTATTTTCTCCATTCTATTTCCAAGATTTTGGATCATCTTTACTATCATTACTCTGAATTCTTTTTCAGGTAGACTGCCTATTTCTGCTTCATTTGTTTGGTCTGGTGGGTTTTTACGTTGCTCCTTTATCTGCTGTGTATTTCTCTGTCTTCTCATTTTGCTTAACTTACTGTGTTTGGGGTCTACTCTTCACAGACTGCCAGTTCGTAGTGCCCGTTGTTTTTGGTGTCTGCCCCCAGTGGGTAAGGTTGGTTCAATGGGTTGTGTAGGCTTCCTGGTGGAGGGGACTGGTGCCTGTGTTCTGGTGGATGAGGCTGGATCTTGTCTTTCTGGTGGGCAGGACTGCATCTCTTGGTGTGTTTTGGGGTGTCTGTTGCCTTATTATGATTTTAGGCAGCCTCTCTGTTAGTGGGTTGGGTTGTGTTCCTGTCTTGCTAGTTGTTTGGCATGGGATGTCCAGCACTGGAGCTTGCTGGTCAATGAGTGGAGCTACGTCTTAGTGTTGAGACGGAGATCTCTGGGAGAGCTCTCACCAATTGATATT
Source organism: Balaenoptera borealis (assembly GCF_965194805.1). Lineage (NCBI taxonomy): Eukaryota > Metazoa > Chordata > Mammalia > Artiodactyla > Balaenopteridae > Balaenoptera > Balaenoptera borealis. The sequence continues at coordinate 15,457,877 of NC_138879.1, read as the reverse complement.
ATGTGGGCCCAGGAGGTCTCTTGTAGTCCAACGTCCTGAAGTCAGCTCTCCCACCTCAGAGGCTCTGGCCTGACACCCGGCCAGAGCACCAAGACCCTTTCAGCCACATGGCAGTGTTGCGATTCAACCAAGTCTGTTCTCTGGATCTGATTCCTTGCCAGGCTTGTCTTCAACAGCCGAAAGAGAAGAGCTCTGACCCTGTTACCAAACTAGGTTGCTCTTGCCTGACATCCCGCAAGCCAAGATGCTCAGATGTAGAGGTTTGCAGTAAAGAGAGGGTTTATTCACAAGACAGGCAGGGGATGAAATGGGAGAATGAATCTCGAATCCGCCTCCCTGAAGGCAGGGTATTTGTGGCGTAAAGAAGCAGCGTGGTGTGAGCATCTCAGGAAATGTCTGCCGAGCTATTTTTCAGAGTGGCTGTATTATGTTGATCCCCAGCAGCTATGTATGAGAGTTCCAGTTGTTCCACATCCTTGCTAGCACTAGATATTGTCAGTATGTAAATTTTTTATTTTAGCCACTCTATTAAATGTGTACCGGTATCTCATTGTGGTTTTAATTTGCAATTCTCTAATGGTGAATGACGTGGAACATCTTTTCCTGTGCATATTTTGCCTTTTGTATATCCCCTATGGTGAAGTGTCTGTTTAGATCTTTTGTTCAGTTTTTAATTAGGTTGTTCGTTTTCTTACTCTTGAGTTTTGAGAGTTCATTGTATATTCTAGATACAGGTCCTTTGTTGGATATGTGATTTGCTTGTTTTGTTTATTCTCGTAACAGTAATTTTTGCAGAACAAAGTTTTAAATTTTGATGAAGTTCAATTTATCTTTTTTTTTTTAAGTGGATCATGCTTTTGGTATCATATCTAAAAATTCTGCCTAACCTGGTCATAAAGATTTCTCCTATTTTTTTCTTAAGTTTTATAGTTTTATATTTAGATTTATGATCCTTTTTGAGTTTTTTAAAAATTAATTTATTTTATTTATTTTTGGCTGCGTTGGGTCTTCGTTGTTGCGCATGGGCTTTCTTTAGTTGCAGCAAGCGGGGCTACTCTTCGTTGCGGTGAGTGAGCTTCTCATTGTGGTGGCTTGTCTTGTTGCAGAGCATGGGCTCTAGGCACACGAGCTTCAGTAGTTGTGGCACACGGGCTCAGTAGTTGTGGCACGCGGGCTCTAGAGCGCAGGCTCAGTAGTTGTGGTGCACGGGCTTAGTTGTTCCGTGGCATGTGAAATCTTCCCAGACCAGGGATTGAACCCGTGTCCCCTGCATTGGCAGGCGGATTCTTAACCACTGCACCACCAGGGAAGTCCCTTGAGTTTTTTTTAATATGTCTGAGGTTAAAGTTGATGTGTATGTTTGTTTTTTTACATCTGCATATGCACTTGTTCCAACAACATTGTTGAAGAGGCTATCCCTTCTCCTTTGAATTGCTTTTGCACCATTGTCACAAATCAATTGACCATAGTTGTCGAACAGGTCTGTTTTTGCACTGTCCTGTTCCACTGGTCTGTTTCTATCAATTTGCCAATACCACACTGTTTTGATTACTGTAGCTTTATAGTAAGTCTTAAAAACAGGGTAGTGTGATTCCTACAACTTTGTTGTTTTTCAGACGTGTTTTAGATATTTTAGATCCTTTACCTTTCTGTGTATATTTTAGAATCTTTATCTATAAAAACATCCTTCTGGGATATTGGTTAGAATTGCATTAAATCTATGGACCAGTTGGAGTAGAATTGAAATCTTTCCATGTGGGATCTTCCAGTTCATGAACATATGTTTTTCATTTATTTAGGTCTTATTTGATGTCTTTCATCAGCACTTTTTAGTACTGCCATACAGATCTTGTATTTGTTTTGTTAGATTTATAACTATTTCTTTTCTTTTCCTTTTTTTAAGCTATTGTGTGTTTAACATGTTTGTTTCTAATTGTACATTGCTAATATGTAAAAGTCTAAATAAATAATTTAATTAATTAAAAATATGATTTTTTTTGACTTTGTGCTGTGACCTTGCTAAACTCACTTAGTTTTAAGAGGTTTTTGGAGGGGTTTGTTTGCTTTTGGTAGATTTGTTTGAATTTTTTAAGTGTAAAATAATGTCTTTGGAGAACAGGGACAGTTTTATTTTTTCTTTTCCAGTCTGTATACACTGATGAGTGCTTCTAGTATGATGGTGGCTAGGAGTGGTGAGAGTGGGTGTTCTTGCCTTGGTCCTGATCTTTGGGGTTTGTGGGTAAGCATTCAGTCTTTGACTAAGTATGATGTTGGCTGTAGGTTTTTTGTAGATATCCTTTATCAAGCTGAGGAAATTTCCCTCTCTTCCTAGTTTTCCAGTTTTTATCATGAATGGATGTTGGAATTTGTTAAATGCTTTTTCTACGTCAAGTGATCAAGTGATTTTTCTTCTTTGAATCATTAATATAATGGATTACGTTAGTGATTTCCAAATGTTGACTAGCTTAGCATTCCCAGGATAAATCCCTCTTGGTCATAGTGTATGTGGGTCTTTTAAAAATACATTACTGGATTTGATTTGCTAATATTTTGTTGAGGATTTCTGTTTCTATGTTCATGACGGATATTGGTCTATACTTTTCTGTAATGTTTTTGTCTGCTTTGATATCAGAGTGATTTTGTCCTCATAAAATGAGTTGGGAGTGTTTCCCTCTCTTCTGTTATCTGGAGGAGAGTGTGTAGAATTGTTATTTCTTTAAATGTTTGGTAGAATTTACCTGTGAAGCCATCTGGGCCTGGAGATTTCTTTTTATAAAGGTTTTTTAATCCCAAACTTTATTTAATAGTTATAGGAATATTCAGGTTACTATTTAATCTTTGGTGAGTTTCAGTAGTTATTAATTATTTATTAAAAGATGTGGGTAGAAATCCAGGTTTTGCTACTGACTGCCTATGTGACCTTGGGAAAGGTACTTTAGCATTAGCCTCTCTGGTTCTTAATTTGTTCATCTGAAAAATTAAAGAGTTAGATTTATTTGTCTTCTTTAAGGTTTCTCTCAGTTTTTAAATTCTATAATTCTGGTAGAACGAGAGTGTGTATGTTTGAAGTTTATGTGAAAGGATTGTGAGCTTCTGTTTTTTGTTTCATCCGTCAGTGTTTGAACAATGGTTTACTTAGGTTCACTTTGCCTTTTAACAGATAAGTTCTGTATTTTCTTATCAATCGATTATTTGTTGTTGAAAAGGTATGGTTAAAGGTAGGCCTCTTTATACATTTATTCATGATATACTTAAATGGTATGCGAAAAATTACTTGTAAAGCCATTCATGTAAGACGATGTAAGACATATCACATGTTACTTTTTAATGTTACACTTTCTTGAAAAAATTATCAATTTAGAATTTTTAAAATGTTAGAAATGTATTTCTTTTTTGGTGATTATTCTTCTGAATCTTCATAATTTGGTAATTATCATCCTGATTTAAAAAGTCAGTCATTTTTGGTTACTTAATAGAGATAATATCTATGTATTTTGTGTAAAATGCATTTTTAAAAGATTCATACTGTTGTGTACCCTGTCCATTTATTGGGTTAAAACAAAGTGAAGGTAGCATACAGATCTGCTGCTGAAGGAAACATTAAGTTGCAGGCTGCAGCTAGAGGATTTTACGTAGGCACCTGTGGGTTTGAGTGCGTTCAATATACAGACTGCAGTAGGAGGCTGGCACTGCCTCTGCTGACTTCAGTACACTCCTTCACTGCTGTTCTGCCGAGTTCTCCACTGTCCAGAAGACAAACAAAATGGTGCAGCACGTAGAGGGCATGGGAAAAAAATAACCGACAATATGATCCAAAGGTGGGTTTGCTACACTGCATAGCAGAGAAAATTGTCTAACAAGATTAAAAGCTTAGCTATAGTTCAGTATGTCAGATATCCTTAGCTGTTTTAATATTTGATTATGGCCACTTAAGAATGAAAATGTATAGTTCTGAAATCTGCATGCCCTCTATATATAGAAGTTTCAGGTATATTGCATGAGTAGCTTTAATAAATGCATGCATGGTAGCTTATAAACAGATATATACTTGTACTAAATAAGTGTAATGTGTATATATAAAAATAGATACACATATACATATACATGAAGGGTTTTTTTCCTATTAATAGTAGATTTTTTTAAAGGTAAGCACTTACAGGTTTTATATTTTCTTTTGCATATCTGTCGCAGCTCCTAGCAATGTCTCTTTCCTAATAGTGTTCATTTTGTAATAGTAGAGAGCGTTAGTAGAGCATTCTCTGGTGAGATGGAGAATAAGTAGAATGAACACTGGAGTTGGCACTTCATATTTTATTGATGACTGTAATGCAGTGTGAGTTTGCATTGCACATAGTCATGATTTAAATGACTACCTCTTTTATGAAAGCAAAATGTTAGTAAGAACAGCCATGTTGTACACAGTGAGTATAAAATAAGGAGAGGAAATAGGACAAGTAAAATTTCTCTGTCCTTGGTTTCTTGAGCAATGCTCACTATTGATTCAAGGCACTGTCATTTTAGAAGTACAGTAAAGAAACAATGGAACATCAAGCTTAGAAAAACATGGGGGTTTAGTTTCCCACCCTCTCCCGGGAGCACTTACATACTCATATATTTTGGGTGTCGGTGGCTGCATGGTACTGGGGAGCTGTCCAGTTGAGACAAGATGTATTTACTTAAGCCACACCCAACGGATTCAGCTTTTTTATGCATTCAGGCACTATTTTAATCCTGTGCTGATTTGTAAGCATCAAATGTGGGATGCCTTTGAGTTGTAAAAAGAAAGAAAAGACTAGATTCACAGGTTCCAGCTGGCTTTATTCTTGAATATCTGAGTTGTTATATTAATAGCACAGAAGAGCAGTATTTAAGTTATGCAGCATTATCTCTAGCAGAGAGAGAGAGAGAGAGAGAGAATATGAATACTCGCGTGGTTCCAGTATAAGTGTACTGCAAGTATTCTGATCATATAGGTAACAGTGCTGCTGGTATATTGTTTTTTTGGTTGGTATTGTGGGTGTTTATTTGGGCTATGACATATAGAGTTCAGATGTTCTTGTTTGAGGAAATATTTGTTTAAATATTAAATACTTAATTTTTCTGTGCTTTAAAAAAATTAGCAAAAGATTAAGCCTGAGTTTAAATCTATTTATAATGTTTTATTCTGTACTAATGACATGTTGTATGTGATAAGAATTAACAAACTACATGGCTGTTTGCTGCTGTGTTGGATTACCTCACCCACTTTACTGTAGACAGAAATAAGAAGAATCAGCATTAATCTTACTAGTCTGCAGAGTGCTCATATTTTATATTTTCAAAAACTCTTTCTTTTAGACAAAGCAAATTCATTCTATCTTCTCCCCAAAAAGAAAATATTACCTTTTCATCTGTACTGTATTCCTTGATTTTATCGAATGACACAGAAGAATAATAGGGATTTTCATGTGCCAAATTTAGTGACAATAGATAATTAACTATAGATCGAAATACACTATATTATTAGAATGTTTCATGTATCTAAAATGTTATATAACCCTGATGGAATGTTGCAGATGAAACAAAGAAATCTGATTGGTTCCTCACAAGACACAGCAGCCTTGAAATCCATTCTAACCAGAGGCTTCTACAGCAGCCTGGATGGTTAGTTAACATCACAGTAAAAACAGAAAAATGCCTTGGAGGGGTTTGGAAGAGAAAATGAAGTTGTTAAAGCACTCTGATAATCCTTATCCTTGAGCATTTTATTTCCTTGTGGGTTTTTATCCCCTTCAGACTCTGTTGTTGTTCATTGTTATTTCAAGGAAGTGTTATATTCTATTAAGTTAACAAACTTGCTAAATAGTATTATTTAATGAGCTAGAGGAGTCTCTCTAAAAGGAGTTTTATGTTAAGTGGAGTGGGTTAATGAATAATATAATTTCAGAACATTTATTAAATATGGATGAGTGGAACTTACTGGGGGAGGGGGAAGGATGGGATGGAAAGAGTTCTGAAGAACAACAGGACACTAATAGAAACTCTTTGGCCCTACCCTTTCCCATCATATTAAAATTGCATTAGATAGTTTGTCATCTAAGACTTTAGTGATGCTTGGTGAGGGCACATTGTTATTGACATTCAAACAGCAGGCTATTGCAAGTCAAAACAGGTGAAGACTTGTTTGCTGTCTGCTGGTTACTAGAAACACCCTTGAGATGTGAGAACAATATATGTTAGCTTTTAAGTATTTATTATTCTTGGCTAGGTGGCCTGCTGGAATACAGGTGTAAATTACAGTACCAAATATCCAACCCTTTTATCCTTTTACAGAGCATATTTAAAATACACTTGTAGTTTATTCTATTAAAATTGGAAAAGTCTTATATTTAAACAGTAATAGGTCAACATCATTTATAGGACTTGGGGGGAGGAAAAATTACTGTGAGCAGGAATGAGCATTTATATTAAAAAAATAATTATTAATTTCAATTATTATATTGAAAAGAAATAGAGAAGCATCATTTTTAAAACATATTTAGAGAGTATATCTAATGTATCGTTATATTCTGATACAAACCAACTATATCTTTTAGTTCCATTTCTGTGCTTATTTCGTAAATTATCCGATATGCTAATAGAGTCAGGCTGAAGGCAGCTAGTGGCTAGTGTTACAAGCTGAAAACAAAATGGCTGGCAAGGATTAGTACTGTAAATTTGCAATAGAGAGCTGGATGCAATTAAGATATCTTTTGTTGAAGGAGAATGTTGCAAAGTAAGTTGGACTGAATGACTGTTGTACTAGGTGCTTTTGACAATAAAGAAACATCATTTTATTAAAGAAAACGTACAAATACTCTTACAGAATAAAAACAAAAGATTTTACGCTATAAATAGAGAATAATTCATTTTCAACTAAGCAATAAAAAAACTATTGCTAATATTCGTTTAACCATCTTTGTATTTATAATTCTAAGATCCAGGTAGTTTCTTAGGGTATTATTTATGATTTCACAGTAACAGTGTAGTTAAGAATAAAAGGAATAAAAAATGAAAACATTCTTAGAATGGGGTGAAATTTAAAGATAAGTTTCTGGGAGTTTTATTTATTCTGGGAGTTTATTTTAGTATTTGTTTTGTGTTACTACAAATAATGCTGCAGTGAATATCCTTACATACGTATCTAGGGGCTCTACCTAAAAGTGGAATTGACGAGATGTAGATTATTTGCATTTTCAGTTTTACTAGATAATTTCTCTCCTGTGTCACTATATCAGTTTACACTCTTCTCAGAAGTGTTTGAGAGTTCCTGTTTTGCTATATCCTTTCCAACATTCACATGGTCAGACTTCTCCATTTTCCCCATTCTGGTAGATGAAAGGTAATACCCTACTGCTTTAATTTCTCTTTCCCTAATTTTTAGCAAGGCTGAATATCCTTTCATGTGGTTATTGGCCTTTCACATTTCCTCTTTTGTTAACAGCCTTCTCGTATCCTTTATGCATTTTCTCATGGATTATTTATCTTTTTCTTATTGAGTTGTGAATATTCTTTATATATTCTAGACAGGGTTCAGCAAACTATATAGCTCATGGGTCAGATCCAGCCCACCACCTGTTTTTGTGCAGATAGTTTTTACATTCATTTTAAATGATTCAGAAAAAAAAATAAGAATAAAATGTCATAACGTGAACATTTATGAAATTTAGATTTCAGTGTCCATAAATAAAGTTTTATTGGAACAGAGCTTTAGCACTACAGTGGCAGAGTTGAGTAGTTGCAACAGAGAACATGTGATCTGCAAAGCCTAGAATATTTGTTCTCTTTACAGAAGTTTGTAGACCCTTAGATTGATCCTTAGTCTGTGATGTTTATGGCAGATATCGTCTCTCAGTCTCCATCTGGTCTTAAAACTTTGCTTTTGGTTATGAGACTAAAACTCTAAACTCCTGTTGAATAGAAGTTAAAATTTTTAATTTATTCATATTTGACATTCTTTTCCCTCATTTTGTTTCAGAAATCTTTCCTTAAAAGATCGCCAATATATACTCCTGTATTTTCTTAAAATGGTTAAAGTTGTGTTTTTCAGTTTCAGATTTTTAGTACATTTTGGTTTTTCTTTTTCTATTTTTTCCGTTTAATTTTTGGTGATGGGATTATGGTGTGAGAAGAGGATATAATTGTTTTTTCTTATATGGAGGAAGACAATTTTCCCACCTTATTTGTTGTTGAGTAGCCTTTCCTTACTCCAGTGTTTTATAATACTATTTTCTCATATACACAGTTTCTTTATTTATATGCAAGTCTGTTTTCTGGTTTTTTATTCAGTTCCTTCCTTGTTCTTTGATTAAATATTTCTATATTCTCCTTGATCCTAATGATCTCTATTATTCAAACACTTCATCATTGTATTCACATTTCCAAAGTTCCTTGGGAGAAAAATACAAAATGGTAATACTCTAGTCTTACCTTACTAGTGACATGTTTAGGGAAAGGAATATAGTTTTTGAGTTTTGTATATAATGTATATCAAGGTCATATTGTTAGCTTTAATAGCATTTTTTCCTTAAAACATTTTGATCTTTTTTTTCTTAACATCTTTATTGGAGTATAATTGCTTTACAATGGTGTGTTAGTTTCTGCTTTATAACAAAGTGAATCAGTTATACATATACATATGTTCCCATATCTCTTCCCTCTTGCATCCCCCTCCCTCCCACCCTCCCTATCGCACCCCTCTAGGTGGTCACAAAGCACCGAGCTGATCTCCCTGTGCTATGTGGCTGCTTCCCACTAGCTATCTATTTTACGTTTGGTAGTGTATATATGTCCATGCCACTCTCTCACTTTGTCACAGCTTACCCTTCCCCCTCCCCATATCCTCAAGACCATTCTCTAGTAGGTCTGTGTCTTTATTCCCGTCTTGCCCCTAAGTTCTTCATGACCTTTTTTTTTTTTTCCTTAGATTCCGTATATATGTGTTAGCATATGGTATTTGTTTTTCTCTTTCTGACTTACTTCACTCTGTATGACAGACTCTAGGTCCATCCACCTGACTACAAATAACTCAATTTCATTTCTTTTTATGCCTGAGTAGTATTCCATTGTATATATGTGCTACATCTTCTTTATCCATTCATCTGTTGATGGACACTTAGGTTGCTTCTGTGTCCTGGCTATTGTAAATAGTGCTGCAATGAACATTTTGGTACATGTCTCTTTTTGAATTATGGTTTTCTCAGGGTATATGCCCAGTAGTGGGATTGCTGGGTCATATGGTAGTTCTGTTTTTGGTTTTCTAAGGACCCTCCATACTGTTCTCCATAGTGGCTGTATCAATTTACATTCCCACCAACAGTGCAAGAGCGTTCCCTTTTCTCCACACCCTCTCCAGCATTTATTGTTTGTAGATTTTTTGATGATGGCCATTCTGACCGGTGTGAGATGATATCTCATTGTAGTTTTGATTTGCATTTCTCTAATGATTAATGATGTTGAGCATTCTTTCATGTGTTTGTTGGCAATCTGTATATCTTTGGAGAAATGTCTATTTAGGTCTTCCGCCCATTTTTGGATTGGGTTGTTTGTTTCTTTGATATTGAGCTGCATGAGCTGCTTGTAAATTTTGGAGATTAATCCTTTGTCAGTTGCTTCATTTGCAAATATTTTCTCCCATTCTGAGGGTTGTCTTTTCATTTTGTTTATGGTTTCCTTTGCTGTGCAAAAGCTTTTAAGTTTCCTTAGGTCCCATTTGTTTATTTTTGTTTTTATTCCCATTTCTCTAGGAGGTGGGTCAAAAAGGATCTTGCTGTGATTTATGTCATAGAGTGTTCTGCCTATGTTTTCCTCTAAGAGTTTGATAGTGTCTGGCCTTACATTTAGGTCTTTAATCCATTTTGAGTTTATTTTTGTGTATGGTGTTAGGGAGTGTTCTAATTTCATTCTTTTACATGTAGCTGTCCAGTTTTCCCAGCACCACTTATTGAAAAGGCTGTCTTTTCTCCACTGTATATTCCTGCCTCCTTTATCAAAGATAAGGTGACCATATGTGAATGGGTTTATCTCTGGGCTTTCTATCCTGTTCCATTGATCTATATTTCTGTTTCCGTGCCAGTACCATACTGTCTTGATGACTGTAACTTTGTAGTATAGTCTGAAGTCAGGAAGCCTGATTCCTCCAGCTCCATTTTTCTTTCTCAAGATTGCTTTGGCTATTCGGGATCTTTTGTGTTTCCATACAAATTGTGAATTTTTTTGTTGTAGTTCTGTGAAAAATGCCATTGGTAGTTTGATAGGGATTGCATTGAATCTGTAGATTGCTTTGGGTAGTAGAGTCATTTTCACAGTGTTGATTCTTCCAATCCAAGAACATGGTATATCTCTCCATCTATTTGTATCATCTTTAATTTCTTTCATCAGTGTCTTATAATTTTCTGCATATAGGTCTTTTGTCTCCTTAGGTAGGTTTATTCCTAGGTATTTTATTCTTTTTGTTGCAGTGGTAAATGGGAGTGTTTCCTTAATTTCACTTTTAGGTTTTTCATCATTAGTATATAGGAATGCAAGAGATTTCTGTGCATTAATTTTGTATCCTGCTACTTTACCACATTCATTGATTAGCTCTAGTAGCTTTCTGGTAGCATCTTTAGGATTCTCTATGTATAGTATCATGTCATCTGCAAACAGTGACAGCTTTACTTCTTCTTTTTCGATTTGGATTCCTTTTATTTCTTTTTCTTCTCTGATTGCTGTGGCTAAAACTTCCAAAACTATGTTGAATAATAGTGGTGAGAGAGGGCAACCTTGTCTTATTCCTGATCTTAGTGGAAATGGTTTCAGTTTTTACCATTGAGGACGATGTTGGCTGTGGGTTTGTCACATATGGCCTTTATTATGTTGAGGAAAGTTCCCTCTATGCCTACTTTCTGGAGGGTTTTTATCATAAACGGGTGTTGAATTTTGTCGAAAGCTTTCTCTGCATCTATTGAGATGATCATATGGTTTTCCTCCTTCAATTTGTTAATATGGTTTATCACATTGATTGATTTGCGTATATTGAAGAATCCTTGCATTCCAGGGATAAACCCCACTTGATCATGGTGTATGATCCTTTTAATGTGCTGTTGGATTCTGTTTGCTAGTATTTTGTTGAGGATTTTTGCATCTATGTTCATCAGTGATATTGGCCTGTAGTTTTCTTTCTTTGTGACATCTTTGTCTGGTTTTGGTATCAGGGTGATGGTTGCCTTGTAGAACGAGTTTGGGAGTGTTCCTCCCTCTGCTATATTTTGAAAGAGTTTGAGAAGGATAGGTGTTAGCTCTTCTCTAAATGTTTGATAGAATTCACCTGTGAAGCCATCTGGTCCTGGGCTTTTGTTTGTTGGAAGATTTTTAATCACAGTTTCAATTTCACTGCTTGTGATTGGTCTGTTTATATTTTCTATTTCTCCTGGTTCAGTCTTGGAAGGTTGTGCATTTCTAAGAATTTGTCCATTTCTTCCATGTTGTCCATTTTATTGGCATAGAGTTGCTTGTAGTAATCTCTCATGATCCTTTGTATTTCTGCAGTGTCAGTTGTTACTTCTCCTTTTTCATTTGTAATTCTATTTATTTGAGTCTTCTCCCTTTTTTTCTTGCTGAGTCTGGCTAATGGTTTATCAATTTTGTTTATCTTCTCAAAGAACCAGCTTTTAGTTTATTGATCTTTGCTATCATTTCCTTCATTTCTTTTTCATTCATTTCTGATCTGATCTTTATGATTTCTTTCCTCCTGCTAACTTTGGGGGTTTTTTTGTTCTTCGTTCTCTAATTGCTTTAGGTGTAAGGTTAGGTTGTTTATTTGAGATGTTTCTTATTTCTTGTGGTAGGAATGTATTGCTGTAAACTTACCTCTTAGAACTGCTTTTGCTGCATGCCATCGATTTTGGGTCGTCGTGTTTTCATTGTCATTTTTTTCTAGGTATATTTTGATTTCCTCTTTGATTTCTTCAGTGATCTCTTGGTTATTAAGTAGTGTATTGTTTAGCCTCCATGTGTTTGTATTTTTTACAGTTTTTTTCCTGTAATTGATATCTAGTCTCGTAGCGTTGTGGTCGGAAAAGATACTTGATACGATTTCAGTTTTCTTAAATTTACCAAGGCTTGATTTGTGACCCAAGATATGATCTATCCTGGAGAATATTCCATGAGCACTTGAGAAGAATGTGTATTCTGTTGTTTTTGGATGGAATGTCCTATAAATATCAATTAATTCCATCTTGTTTAATGTATCATTTAAAGCTTGTGTTTCCTTATTTATTTTCATTTTGGATGATCTGTCCATTGGTGAAAGTGGGGTGTTAAAGTCCCCTACTATGATTGTGTTACTGTCAATTTCCCCTTTTATGGCTGTTAGTATTTGCCTTATGTATTGAGGTGTTCCTATGTTGGGTGCATAAATTTTTACAGTAGTTATATCTTCTTCTTGGATTGATCCCTTGATCATTATGTAGTGTCTTTCTTTGTTTCTTGTAATAGTCTTTATTTTAAAGTCTGTTTTGTCTGATATGAGAATTGCTACTCCACCTTCCTTTTGATTTCCATTTGCATGGAATATCTTTTTCCATCCCCTCACTTTCAGTCTGTATGTGTCCCTAGGTCTGAAGAGGGTTTCTTGTAGACAGCATATATACGGGTCTTGTTTTTGTATCCATTCAGCCAGTCTGTGTCTTTTGGTTGGAGCACTTAATCCATTTACATTTAAGGTAATTACTGATATGTATGGTCCTATTACCATTTTCTTAATTGTTTTCGGTTTGTTTTTGTAGGTCTTTTCCTTCTCCTGTGTTTCCTGCCTAGAGAAGTTCCTTTAGCATTTGTTGTAAAGCTCGCTTGGTGGTGCTGAATTCTCTTAGCTTTTGCTTGTCTGTAAAGGTTTTAATTTTTCCATCAAATCTGAATGAGATCCTTTCTGGGTAGAGTAATCTTGGTTGTAGGTTTTTCCCTTTCATCACTTTAAATATGTCCTGCCACTCCCTTCTGGCTTGCAGAGTTTCTGCTGAAAGATCAGCTGTTAACCTTATGGGGATTCCCTTGTGTGTTATTTGTTGTTTTTCCCTTGCTGCTTTTAACATTTTTTCTTTGTATTTAATTTTTGATAGCTTGATTAATATGTGTCTTGGCGTGTTTCTCCTTGGATTGATCCTGTATGGGACTCTCTGTGCTTCCTGGACTTGATTAACTATTTCCTTTCCCATATTAGGGAAATTTTCAACTGTAATCTCTTCAAATATTTTCTCAGTCCCTTTCTTTTTCTCTTCTTCTTCTGGGACTCCTTTAATTCGACTGTTGGTGCGTTTAATGTTGTCCCAGAGGTCTCTGAGACTGTCCTCAATTCTTTTCATTCTTTTTTCTTTATTCTGCTCTGCAGTAGTTACGTCCACTATTTTATCTTCCAGGTCACTTATCCGTTCTTCTGCCTCAGTTATTCTGCTATTGATCTCTTCTAGAGAATTTTAAATTTCATTTATTGTGTTGTTCATCACTGTTTGTTTGCTCTTTGGTTCTTCTAGGTCCTTGTTAAACGTTTCTTGTATTTTCTCCATTCTATTTCCAAGATTTTGGATCATCTTTAGTATCATTATTCTGAATTCTTTTTCAGGTAGACTGCCTATTTCCTCTTCATTTGTTAGGTCTGGTGGGTTTTTGCTTTGCTCCTTCATCTGCTGTGTGTTTCTCTGTCTTCTCATTTTGCTTAACTTACTGTGTTTGGGGTCTCCTTTTCGCAGGCTGCAGGTTCGTAGTTCCCGTTGTTTTTGGTGTCTGTCCCCAGTGGCTAAGGTTGGTTCAGTGGGTTGTGTAGGCTTCCTGTTTGAGGGGACTAGTGCCTGTGTTCTGGTGGATGAGGCTGGATCTTGTCTTTCTGGTGGGCAGGTCCATGTTTGGTGGCATGTTTTGGGGTGTCTGTTGCCTTATTATGATTTTAGGCAGCCTCTGTGCTAATGGATGGAGTTGTGTTCCTGTCTTGCTAGTTGTTTGGCATAGGGTGTCCAGCACTGAGCTTGCTGGTCGTTGAGTGAAGCTGGGTCTTGGTGTTGAGATGAAGATCTCTGGGAGCTTTTCGCCGTTTGATATTACATGGAGCTATGAGGTCTCTGTGGACCAGTGTCCTGAAGTCAGCTCTCCCACCTCAGAGGCACAGCCCTGACGCTTGGCTGGAGCACCAAGAGCCTTTCTTCCGCATGGCTCAGAATAAAAGGGAGAAAAAATAGGAAGAAAGAAGATAAAATAAAATAAAATAAAGTAAAATAAAATAAAATGAAGTTATTAAAATAAAAAATAAAAAGTAATTATTGAGAAAAAATTTTTAAAAAGTGAACAAAACAAAACAGAACAAAACAAAAAACGGACAGACAGAACCCTAGGACAAATGGTAAAAGCAAAGCTATACAGACAAAATCACAGATGCATACACATACACACTCACAAAAAGAGAAAAAGGGAAAAAAATATGGATATCTTTGCTCCCAAAGTCCACCTCCTCAATTTGGGATGATTTGTTGTCTATTCACGTATTCCACAGATACAGGGTACATCAAGTTGATTGTGGAGCTTTAATCCGCTGCTCCTGAGGCTGCTGGGAGAAATTTCCCTTTCTCTTCTTTGTTCGCACAGCTCCCGGGGTTCAGCTTTGGATCTGGACCCGCCTCTGCGTGTAGGTCGCCTGAGGGCGTCTGTTCTTCGCTCAGACAGGACAGGGTTAAAGGAGCAGCTGATTTGGGGGCTCTGGCTCACTCAGGCCGGGGGGAGGGAGGGGTACGGAGTGTGGGGCGAGCCTGTGGCGGCAGAGGCCGGTGTGACGTTGCAACAGCCTGTGGCGCGCCGTGTGTTCTCCCGGGGAAGTTGTCCCTGGATCACGGGATCCTGGCAGTGGCGGGCTGCACAGGCTCCCGGGAGGGGAGGTGTGGAGAGTGAGCTGTGCTTGCACACAGGCTCCTTGGTGGCTGCAGCAACAGCCTTAGCGTCTCATTCCCATCTGTGGGGTCCACGCTGGTAGCTGCGGCTAGCGCCCATCTCTGGAGCTCCTTTAAGCGGCGCTGGTAATATCCTCTCCTCGCGCACCAGGAAACAAAGAGGCAAGAAAAACTCTCTTGCCTCTTCGGCAGCTCCATACTTTAACATTTTGATCTTGAATTTTTATTTTCATTGCCATCACTATCAAAATCAAATAATATAGTAAAGATTAGGTACTCACAAGTGCGTGGTATTGTGCTGAATACTTGAAAAAAACTTATGTATATATAAATATAAACCAGTAGCAACAAAGTATTATTTACAGATATAGGATAAATAAAGAATAATTTATTTGAAAAAAAATTGAAGAATATTTAGATAATATATGATTTGGGGGCTTTTTAATTACTTTGGGTTTTCGGTGTCAATACATTGTTTTTTTCATTTTGCAATTTTATTTATACTGGGCTTTTACTTAAATCATCTCTAGGTGATAACCATGGCTCCCTGTATCTATAATCCCCTTGTATGCTAACACTACTTTTAAATTTATGATTCTGATTCTGTTTGCAACCCACAGATGACGAAGAGAAGTGGGTGGTACTCAATGAGTTAGGGAATTTGTTCATAGGAAGTTCCTGCTGAGGAGTAACAGGCTGGGGTGTAGCCAGGCCTTTGTGCACTCCCCCAGTAGATTCCCTACCTGCTCCTGTAGTAGTACTGATGTTCTACACTCATCAACCGAGCTTGCATTGCAGCTGGGCTAACATGGCCATGTCAGTGTCAATACATTTAAACATACTTATCAGTCAAAACAGAAAGATGCTGTGCCTTGGGGATGAAGTGGGGAAAGGGAGATTTGAGTTTTAGTCTGTCAGTAGCTATCTTTCTTTTTAGGAAGTAAGAGGAATAAATATAAAGGTTTATTTTATTGTGAACTATGTGACATAAAGTTCTCTATTACTACTGCATTTGAAACTTATCCTCATATATGAAGGCAGGAATTTTGGATGAAAACCATTTTATCCTGGCTCCACAAGTATATAGTAGTTGTTTCTTAGGTTTCTGCTCTGGATATCCTGAGAGTAGAGATCAGAAAATGAAAGAAAGCCAGTATTAGGAAAACAAAGGGAGAACTAATTAGAAATGAAGCTGGAAAAGTAGAACCTTATAGATCATGTTAAGAATTTTTATCTATTCTGATGGGAGATTGTTTAAACATTTTAAACATTAAATGGGGTAACTACTAGATTTGCGTTTCTAAATGATTACTCAGATGCTTCGTGGATAAACATTTAGAAGAGAATCAATATAGGAATGGATGCAGGTTGGATATGGAGATGGGAGGATGGATTCAAGAGACATTTAAGAAGGAAAATCAGCAGTATTTGGGAATGAATTCATTGAGATGGGGAACTCTGATAGAGAGTATCAGGTCTGAAGGGTGAGGGGAAGGTCATAATTTCATGTTTGGATATTTCGAGTTTGAAGTATATTTAAGACATTCAAATACACATTGCAAAAAACAGTTGTTATGTAGATGGAGCTTTCCAGTTTTCATGCAGATAGATGAATGAGGAGCTCCCTAAATAGAATAATGGATTTTAAAGTAGAGCATAAATATTTGGGTTGAGAATTGAGAATCAGTACAAAACTCTTGAGAGTGACTGATTTGGTTTTCAGGGGATTAAATAATTTCATTTCTGGCTGTTCATGTTTTCCTCCACCTAATTCTAGATCTAGAAATTGATGAGGCTCTAAATAGAGGTGAAGATCAAATCAGATTTTAAATTGACTCCTTGGTTACAGTGGCTTTTATTTTCTCTTTCCCAATCTCCCATCTTCTATTCTCTGTCTTGGTTAATGACATTATAATCAGCGCAGTGGAATTCCCAAATCAATAATTCTAAGGCATCCTTAGAATTTCTTCCTTTTACTCATTTCACTCATGCAAGTTAATTAATTCAAGAGCTATTTTTTGAGCACCTATTATGTGTCAGATACTGTTCTAGGCATGGGGGATAGAACAGTGAATACAAAATTATTTACCCTCATGGAACTTAAATTCTAGTGGAGAACATGCCAAAATTAAGATAAATAAGCAAAATGTAGAATACGTTAGTGATAACTACTAAGAAAAATTAAGAAGGGAAGGGAGAAAAAAGTCTATCTGTGTAAATATGGTGTGTGTGTGGGGGTACAGTTTTAGATAGGGGTGGTGAGGGAAGGCATCACTGAGGGGACATTTAGGTATCTCCCTGAAGGAGATGAAGCAACAAGCCATACTGATATCTGAGAGAAAAGTATTCCAGGCAGAGGTCTTGATATGGGTATATTCTTGGAGTGTTTAAAGCACGGTGAGGGGAACCAGTATGCTTCCAGAAGCAAGAGAAGCCAGAGAGGCAAGAGTAGTAGGAGGTGAAGTCAGAGAGGGGATGGGGGGCAGATCATATAATGCTTTGACCTAAGGACTTTGACTTTTACTCTTATTAAGGTGGGAAATCTTTGAAGGGTTTTCAGGAGAGGAATGTCATGGTCTGATTTGTGTTTTCACAGAACCATTCTGCTTGCTCTGTTGAGACTAGATTGAAGCCAGGCTGGGGCAGAAGCTGAGAAACCAGGTTGTAGATGAAGGTGGCTTGGACCAGTAGCAAAGGGTGAGAGATAGTTTTGCTATGTTATGAATGTATGGCTGACAGGATTTACTGTTGGTTTGTCTGTGCAGTGTGAGAGGAAAAGACGGGTTAAGGATGACTCCAAGGTTTTAGACTTGAGCAACTAAAAGAGTGGAGTTGCTGTTTACAGAGATGAAGAAGATTGTGAGAGGAGCAGGTTTATGGAGGAATATTAAGACATTAAATCTTGAGATGTTTATTTGATATTCAAAGTAGAGATGTAGGGTAGGTAACTCCATAAATATGGAGTTAGTCCATGGATGAGGTCCAGATAGAGATATAAATTTGGAAATCATCAGCATATAGATGAAACATAAAACCCTGGATCTGTTTGAGATAACCAAGGGAATGTACACAGCAAAGAGTACAGATTAGAAAAATGAGCCCTGGGGCAGTACAACATTTAGAGATGGGGGAGATGAAAAAGAACAAGTCAGGGAGACTGAGAAGGAGGAGCCACAGAGGTAGGAAAGTGTGGTGTCTTGGAAGTTAAGTGAAGACAAAGCTTCAGGGAAAAAAGAATGATTAACTGCATCAAATGTTGTTGACAAGTCAAAAAATAAGAAAACTGAGAAATGACCATTGGATTTAGCAATGGACTTTATAAGAGATCCTGGTAAGTGTGAATTTTCTGGAGTGGTGTGGGCAAATGCCTGATGGGAGTGGATTCAAGGAAGAAAAGGGTAAGAAGATTGTTGATAGTGATTAGAAACAACTCTTTTAACCGGCTACAAAGTCTTTGTACTTCTAAGTCCCAAATAGTCCATGAACCTACCTTTTCCTCTTTATTCTTAATGTTAATGCATTTGCTCAGGCTTTCCTTTCCTGTGGGCTCACTGCAGCGATCTCTTTGCCTTTAGCCTATGACCCCATAGAGCCAACTTATATGCACATGCCAAGTTTATCTTCTCAGAACACTAGTCAGATCATGCTCCTCCCCTGCTTAACGTCCTTCATTTTCTTCCCCACACTTAACAGGATAAAGGTCAAACTGATCATCGTGATTATGCCGTTTGTGATTTTGCCTCTGCCAACTTTTCTACTTTTATATTCTGCCTCTTCCCTGTACTTTTCTGTTCTCTAGCCATACCAAACTCTTTGAATTTCCCTAAATGCACTATGTTCTTTTACTCCTGTCTGTCTTTGCAAATAAAATATGGTACTGTTTCTGAACATCCCTTCTCATACTTTAGAAGCTGTGGCTTCCCTGAGACCCAGGTTAATAGGAAGAAGCAGAGGCTTATTCTAGTTTTTAGAATCTTAGGAAACTTTACATTTAGGTGAAATCATCATCTCAGTGATGTAACTTATCAAGCCCAGTACAGAGATGTACATTCAGACTAGTTAACTGTAGGTTAAACTCTTCTCCACTTTACTATCCCAGTTTAATCTACAACCCTCTGTGCAAGTCACCAAAATAAATTATAATAAAAAATAAACAGAAGAGATCAGAGAGTGAACCTGTGAATATAATCTTTGTCCTCAGTTGAGAGATCGTATCCTTCTCTGCAGTTAGTATCTTTGACCTACAGCATCTGTCTGTCAGCACTGGAAAATTTCAGATGGATTCAGTTCATCACTGTACCACAGCACCACTTAATCTCTACTAACGTTTCCCAACTTTGGCTGCAATTTGTAATCATCCAGGGAGCTCTAAAGAAATATTCATGCCTGGGTCTCACTCTCAGTGATTCTTGTTTAATTGATTTGGGGGAGTAGCTTCAGCATTGAGGATTTTTCACAATCCCTGGATTCCTAGATCATTCTAATGTGCAGCCAAGATTGAGACCTATATGTATGCTCTTCAGCATCCAGTTTCAACAGATAAGAACACTAAATATAAATTAAGTAAGTATGTGTGTGTATATATACAGTTATTGTTGACATTCAGATATATTTTTAACTATTATAAATTGCTGTGCTGGACCTTTTTTTAAAGCTTCAACTTCACAGAATGTTAAAAAAATAATAAATTGACAAAAACAAAGAAACCCCAGATTCCTTCTGGCTCTGTCATTCTGTGAATCTAAGAAGTACTTATGTGTAGAGCTATCTATCTTACTAGGAAACTCCATGTGGAGAAAACTGTTAGATCAAGCTCAAGAATTTAAGTGAGCTATACTGAGTACCCAGTTTGAGGGGAAGAAGTTTGAAATCAGAGATTATTTCAAATTCACCTTGGAATTTTTTCATCTTTTTTTTAATATCCTACAACCATATTGTTAGAGCTCCTTAACATGTCATGGTATGTTTGTATATAGATGTGAATAAACTATATTCCCTTTTGCAAGGAGGTGACCTAGAATGGTGGAGAAGAGAACAGGCCTTAGAATCAGGCCATTTCAGATCCTGGGTCCTGCACTTACTAACTCTACAGTTGTGACCATTTTTGCTTAAAGTCTCGACTCCTGTTTCCTGATCTAGTAAAAAGAAAACTAATATTTATCTCATAAGGGTTTTTTTTGTTTTTTGTTTTTCTTTTAATTTTTGGCTGCATTGGGTCTTCGTTGCTGCCTGCGGGCTTTCTCTAGTTGCGGCGAATGGGGTCTACTCTTTGTTGCGGTGAGTGGGCTTCACGTTGTGGTGGCTTCTCTTGTTGCGGAGCACGGGCTCTAGGTGCATGGGCTTCAGTAGTTGTGGCTCGCGGGCTCTAGAACGCAGGCTTAGTAGTTGTAGCACATGGGCTTAGTTGCTCCACAGCATGTGGGATCTTCCCGGACCAGGGATCGAACCCCTGTCCCCTGCATTGGCAGGCGGATTCTTAACCACTGCACCACCGGGGAAGTCCCGTCTCATAAGGTTTTACTGAGAATTGAACTACATAAATTCGTAAAACATTTATCATAGTGCCTGACACATAGTAAAGACCAAGTAGGTGATGCCTTTTTTCACTAATGTTGGCACACTCTAAGAAGCTTGAGCTTCACTTTTTCCTTTTCAGTTATGTAGGATATTTATTTAACTAGTTTCATGCTATTAATAGTATGTATTCTTGAAATGATATGGTGAGCATGGCAATTTGCCTGTGTCTTCCTCCCCGAAACCTATAATCTCAGTCTAATTCCAATCTAATCATGAGAAAAACATTAAACCCAGCTGAGGGACATTCTACAAAATTCCTGACCAGTACTCCTCAAAACTGTCAAGGTCACCCAAAACAAGGAAAGTCTGATAAACTGTTATAGTCTGAGGAGACTTAGGAGACAGGATGACTAAATGTAGTATAGTATCATGGAATGGAAAAAACAGTAGATAAAAACTGAGGAAATCTAAATAAGTATGGACTTTAGTTAATAATAATGTCAATATTGATTGATTAGTTTGGACAAATGACTAGACTAATCTAAGATGGGAAGCCAGGTTTAGGGTTTATAAGATCTCCCTGTACCGTCTTAGCAACTTTTCTGTAAATCTAAAACTATTCTAAGATAAAAAGTTTACTTTTAAAAAAAGCAAAAAATATATAATTGTAGACACCTTTATTTTTCACAGAGTTACTCTATTAATTTAACTCAGTGTTAGGCTTGATATTTTGTATATTCATTGTGCACCTTGAAAGCACAGTAATCAACTTTTAAACTACTGACATTATTACTGGTGATTGCTCCATTTACAATTAGCAAGTCTACCTTGTTTCCCTGTTATTAGTCATCATCATTGATGCATTAGCTACATCATGAGAATCAAAACATTCTGTGTTTAGCAGAACTTTTCTTGAGCTACAGATCAGACTTTTTAGGACATTTTGGATGCCTTAGGCAAATATAAATTACTAACTCATCATAGAGAAGTTATTATTTTTTAAATTTAGAGTATACAAGCTAGGTCTATGAAAACCTGTGAACTTGGCAGTTTTATATTCTGGCAAACTTTGAAAATATTTTATAGTATACTTTTGAAAAGTGTTAGCTGTAGTACTTATGGCATGTTAATCAGTATATTTTATTTGGTGTAGAATGCTTCCTTTTCTCTTTAAAGAAACGCTGTATATGTTTTGTTAAGAACTAAATAAACTTTTAGGTGGGTCTGGGCTTCCCTATGAAAATTTTTATTGATAAATAAAGATCATGGAGATAGATGTGGAGGATAAGGTCATAGTGCTTTTGAATGATGCCGCTCATCTTTTCTTTTCATAGAAATAGTTTGGATAAGAAAAGAGAAACACTGAACTCCTAAAACTGTATCTCAAACCATATCAATACCACTTTTTGGTTTTTTCCTTGAACTTAATTTGATGAATACATTAATTTTAGAGCTGGCCCTTGACAAAATTAATTCAACTGTTGTTTTTTCTTTTCAAGGAATACCTTTTAACTCCCAAGTTGGCACTGAAAATACCAATATGAAAAAGGCTTTCAAAGGCACATTTTGAACATTTTACAGTCCAGAGATAGTCATATAAATAATTATTATACAGTGTGGCAGTGCTATAAAACAGATATGTATAATGTGCTTTGGAAGCACAGAAGAGGGAACGTTTAATCCTTTCTGATAGGCCTCCAGAAAGTCTTTACAGAGAAGATTGGAAATGACATTTAAGCCATCTTTTGGTGAAAGGATGTTGTTGATCATGATGATGATAGATAAAAGAGTACAGTTATCATTTAATAAGTGTTTACTTAGTGCCAGATGGCATGCTGTGTTTTATATTACTACATTTGTTTCTCACCACAACTCAATAGGGTATTACTGTATCAATTTCACAGAAGTATGTAGATGAGTGATCATGACTGTGTTCTAATAAAACTTTATTTATGGGTACTAAAATTTCAATTTTATACCATTTTTATTTGTCACAGAATATTATTTTTTTAACTGTTTTTCAGTTATTTAAAAATGTAAAAACCATTCTTAGCTCACTGGCTGTCCAAAAAAAGGCGGCAGGGTAGATTTGGTTTATGGACTAGTTTACTGACCTCTGGTTTATATGATGAAGGGGATTTATTGGATTATATAACTGTAGTCCAGAGATAGGGTACTTTTCTTCAGTAATTCAGTGTCAACAAGGATCTTAGTGTCTTCTGTCTCTCTACTGTAACTTTCATAGTGTTAGCTTTATCCCATAGTTTATTCCCCTTGTGTTTAACAAGATGGCAGTCAGTATATCCAGGTCTCCATGGGTTATCTTCCATGTCTAGGGAGAGACAAGACCTTTTTCAGAAGCTCTTTCTAATCTCTCTTGAACTTAATCCCATCAGGTTTTACCCCTACCACTCCACAGGGACCATACTAAATCATCTACACTGACAAATTCAGTGATCAGTTCTCACTCTTCATATTACTTGACCTGTCAACATCTGATCTTTTCCCTTCCATGAAACTCTTTACTTGACTTCTGTACTCTTCTAGTTTTGTTCCTGTTCTCTGGCCACTGCTTCTTATTGTCTGCTGGTCTCTCCTCATACCTGCAGCCTCTACATGTTGAATTCAGCCCCAAGACTTAGACCTCTGACCTCTTTTCTCTCTCTCTGTCTCTCTCCTATCTATACTCCCTTCCTTGGGAATGTCATACACTTTATTTATTTATTTATTTATTTATTTAATAGTCAGGCTATAGTTTATTACAGCAAAGGGATAAAAAGCAGGATCAATAAAGGAAAAAGGTACATCAGGCAGAAGCTGGAGGATACCAGGTATAAGCTTCCAAGAGTCCTCTCCCAGTGGAGTCACACAGGACATACTAAATCCCCCAGCAATGAACTGGAGAAACACATGCAAAATGTTTTCTGCCAGGGAAGTTTGCTTGAGCCTAAAAGTCCAGGGTTTTTATTGGGGTAACTGCAGTGCTGATTGCAGTTACTGAAACTTCAGACCCCCCAGAAGGAAAGCAGGTGTTCACCATAAATCACATTTTTTACACACACTGTCCACACAAGCTGGTATAATGTGGTTCAAGACCTCAAGCATGCACAGTGCCCTAACCAGTTAGTAGCATAGGGAACATTCTAAGACCTCAGTTCCTAGGAGCCAGCCAAGGCTAGTCATACAGGTAGGCCCTTCTGAGAATGTACAAGATTTGAGTAACTCAAGGCTACTGGGTTAATTCTTTACTTCACAGATAGGTATCAAATTATCGTGAATTTAATGTACTATATAAATACATATCTGATAAAGCAGTACATTATAAAATACGTACATCAAATTATTAAATTATAATTAAATGTAAATAAATATATCATAAATGTTATATGACATATCATATATATGATAAGCAGCACATTAAATACAAGGTATTATTATTATTACAAATGAGTAATGAAGGCTAGAGCTGTCCTAGGGTGTGACTGAGCTGAGTAATAAGGGACATTTGCAAGGCAACTCCTCAGAGCAGTGAATGGGAGGCTGTGAAAAAATCCCACTGAAGAGTTTTTCTCTCTGATAGAGATAATTTTGTCACTAGAACCATTTTGTCCCTCTCCAGTTTGTGGGAATGTCATACACTTTAAATGTGATTTATGTAATGATGGCATATGTATGTGTCCATCTCTGCTTATTTGTCTAATAGGCATCTCAAACTTAGTATGTCCAAAACTGAGCTCCACATACTCTTCTCATCCCCAAGCCTATTCTCTCACAGTCTTTCCTATCTCAGTAAATTGCAGATCCATTGTTTGGGCCCCAAATAGCAGAATTACCCATGACTTCTTTCTGTATCTTTCTCTTCTGACAGCAGATTCTCTCCACTGTTCCTTCAGAATATATCCAGAATCTGACCTCTTCTCACCACCTCTACTACTCACTTAGTCCAGGTGTTTATCCTTTTCGTGTTTTTTCAGTAGCCTCTTAATTGGTCTCTACTTCTGTCCTCTTCTGTTCACTTCAGTTCCAAACCACTGCCACCACCACCATCTTAATGATTTGTTTGTTATAGTAAAAGACAGTGGAGGGTCTGGAAATGAAGACAGATTTTTGAAACCAGACACTTTAAATTTTAGGATTGCTACTTACTAGCAGTGTGATTTTGGGAAAGTCACTTTTCTTCTCTGAATGTGTCTTACATTTAAAATGGGCATAGGGCTTCCCTGGTGGCACAGTGGTTGAGAATCCGCCTGCCAAGGCAGGGGACATGGGTTCGATCCCTGGTCTGGGAAGATCCCATATGCCGTGGAGCAACTAAGCCCGTGCGCCACAACTACTGAGCCTGTGCTCTAGAGCCCGTGAGCCACAACTACTGAGCCCACGTGCCTAGAGCCCGTGCTCCGCAACGAGAGAAGCCACCACAATGAGAAGCCCACACACTGCAACGAAGAGTAGCCCCCGCTCGCCGCAACTAGAGAAAGCCTGCGCGCAGCAACGAAGACCCAACACAGCCAAAAATAAATAAACAAAATAAATAAATTTATTTTAAAAAATGGGCATAGTACTTGTTTAATTGAATTATTAGTAGTATTAAATGAGATAATGTTGTAAAGACCTTACTGACCCCATAGCCAGCAGAGAATAGATACTGAACAAATTGTAGTTCTTTTCTCTTTTCTACACCAAACAGATGAGCTGCTTTTCATCTTTTCTGGTTATCATCGTGCTTATGTAGCCAAGGAACATCTTCTGTATGTACCTCTTCATAAGTGGACCTTGGCTGATAAATAAATCTAGCTTATGTTCCTGGTCCCTACTTTTGCATTTTCATTACATTCCATATATGTCCTCCAATTCATGTCTCCCCTTGTTGGCAGTAAGTGTATACAGTTCTTGCAGATTCATACCTGAATAGTAAAAGAGACCAGAGTTCAAACCTGAATAGTAAAACTTTAATCTATATGTATAATAGATTATATGTATATAGTTTTAATAGTTCCCACCCCTTCTATTAAGGTCATATATTTATACTTCTAAAGGAGGATTGAAGACAGTCAACTTCAAAATCTTAATTCATAAAATCTAATATTTATTCTGGCACATTATTTAACTGCGAATACTAAAGATGGGCTGGGGCTACCAAATTCAAGGTCACTTAAGTTGTTTATTTTTCGACTGTAATATTTTGATCCTGGACTGAGAAGAATAATCATTTGAAGTATCTTCTACTTGCAGGAAAGAAAACATTTGTCTTGGACTTGGGCACTTTCTTATAAGCCTTTCTCTAACTTAAATTTCTTCATAGGAAAACACTAAATACGGAATATCCCTATGTGGTTGGTATTTTTTTTACTTAGACTATTTTAGTGTATTTATAACCTGAGTTGAAAGCTGTTCACACTATGAAGTAAATATTCCTATGACATTTTCCCCTTTTAAATAATGGGACGAGGAAGTCTATTAAAGGTGTATTGTTTTATATTATTTGCTGGATTTAATTTAGCATGCTGATAAAAAACAAATGTTCTCTGATGAGAACAAATCTAGGAAACCTAAGCTCTAATTTTAAAAGCTAGCACTTAAATTGGACAGTCAGGTCTTTTCTTTTTGAATTTTGTACCTGTTACATCAGTGGGATTTCCTTTGTAAAGCTCAGTAAGTATATTTGAAGAAAGTCTTTAACTCAAGCTTGATGAGTAAATTCTAACTTCACAGACACAGCCCTGTTCTCCCTTCTGCACTTCAGGGTGAGGTAATGAGTCTTATGCAAGTAACTTGACTTGCTTGATGACTGAAGGTCTTCTGTTTTGTCCATAAATGTAGTTGTATGTATTACGTGTGGGAGGTCTTATCTGTACTGAAGGAATTGTGTTTTAAGGAAAGCAAAAATATGTAAAGTACTGTACATCATTGCAGTCTTGCTGTTTTGGATAATGGAGTCATTGATTGCATAGCATACCACAAGACACTTTTAAAGAGCTTGAACTTTTTTTCTGTACCATCTTGGGTCAATGGTGAGTTTATTATTTTAAAAAAATCTTTAGCTGTTTACTTTTACCTGAGAGTTAATCTCAACTCTTATGACTGACCTCCACTGGAGTAAGACATGGTTAAGATTTCAGTCGTAGAGGAGTGATTTGCTCAAATTTACTGCAATGTATTTCTGATTTAATTTTTTAAATTCAGGCAGTTAAATCATTTTAGATTATGATGGTATCAAAATTGGTGACTTTTTGTCTTGCCGTTGGCTGGCTGACTCAAAACTGTCTTAAACCATTTCTTGTCTGTAGTTGTCCTGTAGGTTGTTTTATTGATACGCTGACATACTGCAGATCGTGCAAATTTAATGCTGTTTGAAGCCTTGTTTTTTTATTTCTTATTCTCCTTTTATTATTTAGAAAGACATCCTGGTGAGGGGAAATGTCTGTATTTTATTCATATTACTTCTTACGTACTTCAGGGGCATGTTTTGATGTTAAAACAGAGAATGTGATGCATGTATGTAATTTTATCCATGTGGAAAATGAAAATTTAAGACAGGCCTGAATACAAGTGTTGCTCATTGTAATTTATTCCCAAGTAAAAGAGAAGAAAGAAATTTGCTTTAAAAAATTAGATGATCAGTAGGAAGGGAAATTGACTCGGACTGTATTTACATATCCCGATCCCTGATATAAGATGCCACAGATTTCTTGTATAGTTTTATCTTTTCATAAAATGAATTTTTGTTTCACAATAATTTAGGACCTCGTAATACTTTATTTTTTTTCTTTACCTGTTGAGAGACCTGGATTGTTTGACATGTAGAATTTCCCACAATCAGTATTTTTGTTGATTATACACTCAGGAACAATTCAGCATTTTCTTCTGTTCTTTGTTTTTCCTGGAAACTGACAGCTAGTTTCAGAGGTTTGACTAGACTCAGGTTTGATTGCTTTGGCAAAACTGTAGTTGTGTTCCTATCATTAGGAGGCATATAATGTCCAGTTTTTTCTCTTTTTTTATGTTACTAGCCATTGATGTTCGATGGCTGCAGAGATATTAATTAATTGCAATTTGTGAAATGGTGATATTTTATCTTTTGTTTCCCATTTATGTGGAATAATTTTATAGAGAGAGCTCTCTTATATACTTTTTGGCTACTAGTACAGTTTATATAGGAAATGTAGGATGAATTGCTAATTCTTTCATTTCCACAGTTTTCAAGATAATGAACTGGGCCCCTCTCAACCTCAGAAGGTGACCAGTTAGTGTGGTAGCACTGTGGTTTGTTTGTTGTTTGTTTGTTTGTTTTAAATCATTATGATCTATAGTCAATTGTACATTTAGTTAGTTAGTTCTCTGGTAGAGCTAGGAAGAGATCCATGGGACAGTATTCGCTGAGTTCTTGCATGTTGATGAGCTTCTTCACTGAGTCTTTTTTGACATGACCTCAATTTTACATTGTCTTTAATAGCTTCTTTACTGTTGCATATGTCAGGGTGTTCCAAGTTCATCTAGTACTTTTCCTTTGCTAAACCAGCTGGTTCTTTAAGAAGTTCTGATTTCTTTTAATGGAGAATGGCATTTGAGGATAACAGTCTGGGCCCTAGGAGTGGTTAGTACTACTTGATCAGTCAAGATGTTAGGTGTTTTAAGTGGACAGAGCTAGGACATACATGTGACTTATAAGACTGTACTGATGTTTCCAATATAGATTCAATACTAAAGAGTTTTTACTTAACTTCTTCTATAGTCTTATATCTATAGTTCCTTTCTTCCACACTGAAAATTCTGGTTCTCAAGATGATACCATTAGAGTATCCCATAATTATTCATTTGCTTTATCCCGCTTTTTAAATACAGTGGTCTCACAACATTACAATTACCAGTTTTGATTTCTGAAATCAGTTACTTTTTGTTTATTCTTTCTTCGTTTGTTTTGGCTGTACTGTATCTTCATTGTCAGATCTTATAGCCATTACATATTATAATCTCTCCATTTAAAACTCTTAGTCTTTTTTTTTTTGAACTTTTATTTATTTTATACAGCAGATTCTTGTTAGTTAACTATTTTATACGTATTAGTGTATATATGTCAATCCCAATTCATCCCCCCTGCCCCCGCTTTCCCCCCTTGGTGTCCATACATTTGTTCTCTACATCTCATTTAGTCTTAATTCTACAGTCAGTTGTATATGTAATGCTCACCACCAGTCCTTATTTAATGTCTCTCTAGTCACTTTGATTGCCTAAAGGTAGTTTTCTGGTAGAGCTAGGAAGAGGCCCATGGGAACAATATTCCTTGAGTTCTTGCATGTTAGTAATAGTTTTTCTTTACTCTTTATACTTAAAGGTAAGTTTTACTGGTTGTAAAGCCTTTGGTTCAAATTTTCTTTCCTTGTGTGTTTTAAATATATTATTCCATTTTCTTCTGTTGTTTTCCCTTATTAATCATGTGATGTATTTGCCTAAATGCCCAAAGGATTTTTTTCCCCTTTTCTTTAAAGTCCAGTAGTTTTAGTAGAAAATGTCTTGGTACATTGATCTAAGTTGATTAAGTAGGACACAGGGTGCTCTTGAAATATGTAGTTTCAAATATAGATGTATATATATGTGTGTGCACGTATAAATGTATTTATACACATATATAACTATATATATTACACACACATAGCTACTTTTTTTCCTCTGGAAAGCTTTCTTGAATTATAGTTTTTCAGTATTTGTTCTATTCTCTCACTTTGGTTTTCTTCTTCAGGGACTCCTATGTTTATCCTTATGCTGGATCTTCTTTGCCTGTCTCCAGTATTTATCCCCTTCTTGCAGATCCTTTTTAATCTATTTCTTCTTTTTAAAAATTTTGTTAAAGATTTTCTTCCATCTTACCTTCTATTTCTTTTAAGATCTTTTGTGTTTGTTTGCCCTTGTATTTCTTATAGTTTAGTCTTCATTACTGAAATGATTTTTGTTTGTTTTCTCATTATTTCTTGGTTTCTGCCTCCTCATTTCTGAGTTTTTCTGATTCTGATTTATATTGCTCTTTCATGTGTTATGTAATTTTCCCATTATCTCTCATAAAACATGTAAATGTGACTTTTATTAGAGTAAAATATATAGCCCTAAGGATTATTTGACATACTTTAGATTAAATAAACAGATGTAATTAATTTAGACATTGCTTTAAATCAAGGCTTTTAAATTGAAATTCTGTGAATGAACTTCAGAGTAGATAACATTGCTTTATTATGTGCAAAGTAGAGTGTATATGTATGGGGGTAGGGAAAGAACACCTTCACTTTCTTTAGACTTTCAGAGAGGAGTGTAAACCATCCCCACAAAAATAAGGGTAAGGACCTTTGGTTTGTGTATGAAAAATCCTCAAATATTTTAATGATTGAGCTTAGAAGAAATGAAAACAAATGATAGATATAGTAGTTTTAAGATATAGATGTCGCCAGGAATGATATTACATCAATTTCATTATCTATTCGCTTATGATCGCTCTAATTTTATGCAGATGGAGGGAACGAGGAAGGACCGGATCGAAGACAGTCAAGTGTAGACTCTCGCCAAAGCCGCTCTGGGCAAGGTAAATTTTCCTCAAATTTATTATTAAATTAAAAAGAATAGATACCAGCTATTCCTTTCCAGTACTTAATCTGAGGACTGGGGTTTTCACTGGGTCAAGTTTAGATATTCTCATTTCTCATTTAGGAGTTCAGATGGTACAATCTAATTAGTTCCATATGATAATCATCTATTCAGGATAAAAGAAAATGAAAAATGGTCTCTTTTTTAAGGATATTAAGGTTTTAAGTAATTTTGGAGCATTGTGGTATATGTCTGGATATCACTTTTGGAATATAACCAAAAGTAAATTTTTAGCAGTAACGTTTGTTGCAAGTATCATCACACTGGCTTTTGAAAGTTCATCAATGCAATATTTGTTGTCTTAGCTGTCTCAGAAGAAATGGGTTTTGTTTATAATTGTTATCTAAAATTAAGATCTTCTTATTTATTTTCCTTTTCAGTTTAAAATTTATTACCCGTAGGCTTTTGACTGGTTTTTTTGAAGTGACAACTTCAAAACTAGGTTAAAGTATTCTCTACCAGTGGATTTTCAGATAGGCCTTCCCTAAGGAACATTTAAATTTGCAGGACTAGCACCTCCACATTTTTCTTTATAGTACTTATCACCTTTATATTTGTTTTCTCTAACCAAAACTAGAATGAATGTTGCATGATTGCAGAGATTTTTGGTTTTCTTTGTTCACTACTGTATTTCCAGTGCCAAGAATAAGTACCTGGTATATACAATAGTAGTTACTGAATGAATACTGTTGGATGAATGAAGTCATCTCTAAGAGAATGAGAGTTAGGAACCCAGACTGATTAAAATATTGCAAAATTTCAAGCAGTCATTACTGAGTTTAGTTTTTTGAGAGTATTTACAAATAAAATAAAGCCTTAGATATACAAATGTGTGATGTTTTAATCCTGTAAAAGCTCCTGGTTCATTTATTCTATAATCCTCTTCCCCTTTTTCTCCAACTTTGCTCTTCCCAAGTTTTAGAGTTGTACTACTTTTAATACAATTGTTTGTTGCAGAACAAAAAGAAGAATAATATATGCAGGTTGATTTGGAAATTTTAACTTAACACTAGTACTTTTAATCATTTTTAAATAATATGCATGTATTGTAAATGTCAGGAATTTATGTAAGTTTTCACTTTTTCACCTTACATGTATTTTGATATAAAAAAAATTAAGAGAAAAACTGAATTGTAATATATAAGTATATCAAATCAACACATTGTACACCTTAAACTTATATAATGTTTTATGTCAGTTATATCTCAATAAACTTTGGTGGCGGGGGAAAGAAAGAAAATGAGCTTATGTATTTAAAATCCTTGCTGGGCTACACCCCGCAGGCCTGCATGCCCTGTACTTGCCCAGCCTCAAGACAGAAGAAAGAGCCCAGAGTCAGCAACAGAGACATCAGTGGTTTAATGGATAGGAGAATCTTACATGTCTGAAGCAAGGTCCTGTGTGCAGCAGACAGTGGGCAGGATATGGCAGCAGTCTTCACTCCTGGGAGAGGGGATGGGTGGAAGTGTTTACCAGTTATAGGGGGAATTGATGTCAGGTTGGCTCATCGGTTACCAGGGAAACCACACCCCTCACTGCCCCTTTGATAAGTTATCGTGGTGGAGATGTTCTGATCTGAAGATTAGACCAGGCATTTACTGATTAGGCTCTATGATTAAGAGGGAAGGTCAATCATGTGAGTAGGGTGTAGGTGAAGAAGGGACTGGTGAACAGGGGTTGTAGAGAGAGCAAGAGAACAGCCACCTTGGGTGCCCTCATCATATAACCCTAAAAATGAAATTAGTGCAAATTAATAGAAAAATAATTATACTAACTTTTATTAAAGTTTAATTTTATTTAATGTCACAGATATAGATGTGGGAGATTATTAATTTACCTTGTGCCCTCTGAATTATGTCAGTTGAAATATTTTTCAAATCAATGAGCATAATTGAATTTTAGTAACAAAAGCTGAACTTAACAGCAAAATCAGTGATTTTCATGATCTGAGCACAGCTGCCTGATCTCAGAACTCATCAGGACTGATCTTAATTAGAAGGCATCAGGAACTGTATCATTATGAGAGTTAACTGATAGTAAAAGCATGTTTCTCACCTTCTTAGAGATTTTATTTGTAATACAGTAAGTCCCCTACATACGAATACTTCAAGTTGCAAACTTTCAAAGATGCGAACATGTGTTCGCATGTCCAGTCACGTAAGTTAGTTCACGTCTGACGTATATTATCACGTACGTGCATCCTCTACAAGTGGTTGTGCGTTTGTGTACTTTACTGTACAGTACTGTATAGAGTACAGTAGTACAGTATCTTTATGTCAAGCCCAGGATGTCCGGAAGCAAGCATAAAAGCAGCAGTATATAGCCAACTGTGTTAGTTGTGTTGGACTTTCGAACAAATTGGACTTACGAATGCGCTCTCATAACAGAACTCGTTCGTATGTAGGGGACTTACTTTATCTTTTTATTCAAAAGACAGAAATAAAAATACAAAGCCATCTATAATGAGTTGGAATGAATGAGAATCCATATTATCAGGAATAAAGAGATAGGATGAACAGATACTTCTAGTTTTTCTCCTAAAAATAGTAGATGTTTTAGTAGTCCTAAAAGATCCGTAAAGGGGAATTAGAGAGGAGACAAAATCAACACAATTTTAGAAACTAGGGAGTATATGAATAATTGAAGACTGGACGCTAAACTCAGTAGCAGAGAAAATCAAGAAAATAATCTGATTTACCCTCCAAAAGACTAAAAAAACTCAAGAATGGCAGCATGTGGAAGTGGAAGTGAAAGGAGGATTGGTTGAAAGTCAGTTGAAGAAGCCCTTGGTTCCTGGGACCTCCTTCTCAAAATTAGCTAACCAGTCAGCTGGACAAGTGCCCAGCTCTTCACCCCTCACTTTGGCAAAGCCCAGAAATTTATTCTTTGGAGAGGGCAAAAATAGAGACTCTATCTAGAGCAGAAGACACCAGGCATAGTGGAGGGCAGGAGTCCCATACTGAAAATAATCAACCTTTTAGTCCTTTTCTCCTAACTATGAGCAGCTGACCAAGGATTACTAGATATTTGAGGAAACCCTGTAATATATGAAAGGTAGAGATTAAAATAAACAGGATAGAGCAACTGAGAACAGATCTTTTGCAGAGGAAAATAACCATTATAAACAACTTCAGGGAAATAAGAGAAAATAATACAGTCATGAAATAAGGAGTTACTGTAAAAGAGTAATAATTCTGATTTTTAAAAGAGGCTCTTAGACATTAAAATTCTGATAGCAGAGATCAAAAAAGCTTTGTTGAAGTACTTAGAAAATTAATGTTGAAGAAATCTGTGAAAAAGTCAAGTTAAAGAACAAAGGTTACAGAAAAGAAGTGAGGAGTATTAAGAAACTTACAGGGGCAGTCCAGGAATCTCAGTATTCAAATAATAGTAGTTGGGACTTCCCTGGTGGCGCAGTGGTTAAGAATCTGCCTGCCAGTGCAGGAGACACGGTTTCGAGCCCTGGTCTGGGAGGATCCCACATGCTGCGGGGCAGCTGAGCCCGTGCACCGCAACTACTGAGCCTGCACTCTAGAGCCCGTGTGCCACAACTACTGAAGCCTGCGTGCCTAGAGCCCGTTCTCCGCAACAAGAGAAACCACCACAATGAGAAGCCCACGCACTGCAATGAAGAGTAGTCCCCGCTCACCACAACTAGAGAAAGCCCGCACACAGCAACAAAGACCCAACGCAGCCAAAAATAAATAAATTAATTTAAAAAACCCAAAAAACAAAAAACACCAGTAGTTCCCAGAAGAAACAGAGAAAATGAGGAAGAAATCATCAACAAAA
This sequence comes from Balaenoptera borealis, assembly GCF_965194805.1. Taxonomy (NCBI): domain Eukaryota; kingdom Metazoa; phylum Chordata; class Mammalia; order Artiodactyla; family Balaenopteridae; genus Balaenoptera; species Balaenoptera borealis. Next base: position 15,424,008 of record NC_138879.1, on the reverse strand, counting down.
TGATTCAAGAAAACTTTCTTGGACCAAAGAACATGAGGTTCTGGTTCAAAAGGCTTACTGAGTACTCATTACAATGGATGAATGTAAACACAAACTAAGACACATCATGGTGAAATTTCAAATCACTGGGTGAAACAGAAGATCTTTCCATGCTTTCAGAGAGAGAAAAAAAATGTGTCAAACAAAGTAACAGGAATCAGTTGGCTTTGGACTTCTTAATGGTAGCATTAGATACTAAATGAGAAATGGAGCATCATCTTCAAAATTCTGAGGGAAAGTAATTTCAACCCCTTTGTATTTCATATGCATTGAAACTATTAATCAGATATAAGAGTTAAATTAAGATGTTTTAAGACATGTAAGGTTTTTGTTTGTTTTTTTGGTTTGTTTGTTTGTTTGTTTGCCTACCTTGTACCCTTTCTTAGAAATCTGTTGGAGGATGTGATCCATCAAAATGAGAAAGTCAGCCAAATGAAAAAGGGAAAGGTTACAGGAAATAGGAAATTTAACAAAAGAGAAGGGTAAAGAAATCTTCAGCATACAATGAAAAGACAGGGTTGGAGGGCAAACAGACCAGATTGGAGTCGGTTAGAAGCTTCCAGAAGAACCATTCTCAGGAAAATGAAATTGGTAGAAATCTGATGCATTTAATTATCTTTAGAAAAGTTTTAAGTAATTGATGAAAGGCTTAGGGTTGAATTGGTGATAAATACATAAAGTATTAAGTGAAAAAAGATCTAAACTCAAATAAAAGCAAGTAATGTGTGAAAGGAGATGTTAGAATAAGTTCTCAGTCCTTGGGGTAGTGTCTGGAGTAGCTGAAGTTCATGTCAGTCACCTCCAGTGGTAAACCATATCAGTTTTCTCCAGTGTGGTACAAATATTTTTATTATTTGATTTGGACCATTATGGTTGAGCAGTAGTGCTCTAAAGCAGGGTGAGTAAATCTGGCCTGTGTGGCCTGCTTTTGTACAGTTAATAGATTTGATTTGCTAAGACACTTAATTATTTTTGTATCTGTGTTCATGTGAGATATTGGCCTTTAATTTTCCTGTCTTAGGATGTCTTTGTCTGATTTTTGTATCAAGGTAATCCTGGTCTCATAGAATCAGTTGAAAGTTGAGAGATACTTCTCCCTCTTCAATTTCCTGTAGTATTTTTTATAGAATTGATATTATTTTATTCATAAATGTTTGATAGAATTTCCCAGGGAGGCATCTGGGCCTGGAATTTTCATTGTGGGAAAGTTTTAAAATATAAATTAAATTTCTTTAGTAAATATAGGACTATTCAAATTAACTCTTTCTTCTTGAGTAACCTTTTTAAATCTATAGAATCTGTAGTGGTGTCACCTCTCCTCATTCCTAATATGGGTAATTTGAGTATTCTTTCTCCTTGTCTTGATCATTCTGGATAGAGATATATCAATTTTATTGATCTTAAAGAATCAGTTTCAGTTTTCATTCATTTTCTGTATTGCTTTCCTGTTTTCTATTTTATCAATTTCTTCTTTGCTCTTTATTATTTCCTTACTTCTGCCTGCTTTGGGTTTAATTTTCTCTTCTTTTTCTAGCTTCTTAAGGTAGAAGCTAATATCACTGATATTGGAACTTTCTTTTCTAATACAGGAATTTTAGTGCTATAAATGTCCCTCTATGTACTGACTTAGCTGCATTTCACAGACTTTGATGAGTAATGCTTTTCATTTATTTCAAAATACTGCCTAATTCCCCTTTTGGTTTCTTCTTTAACCCATGTGTTATTTAGAAGTGTGTTGATGTAGTTTTCAAACATTTGAGAATTTTCCAGATACCTTCCTCATATTAATTTCTGGTTTAATTTTGCTGTGGCCAAAGAACACACATTCCGAGTTAAATCACGTTTTATTGAGATTTGTTTTATGGCCCAGGAAATTTTGTATCTTAAATGTTCTGTGTGCACTTAAAATATGTGTATTATGCTCTTTGGGGGTGGAAGGCTCTATGAATATTAGTCTGGTTGAGTTAATTGATAGTGTTGTTCAAGTCTTCTATATCTTTGCTGATTTTATGTCTGCTCATTCTGTCAGTTATTAAGAGAGGAATATTGAAATCTCAGACCATAAGTGTGGATTTATCTATTTCCCCTTGCAGTTCTACCACATTCCTCATACCACTGATCCTCTGGTCAGAAAGGATTCCCCTTCCTCAGAGATTTAAGTATGCCCTACAGCTGCCATTACTGAAATAGTCTTACCTATAGGCGGGGCTGGAAGAGGAAGGTAAAAAGAGAAAAAGGCCAGATCTTCCCACTCTCACAGTCCTATATGGTCTGTCCCCCCACCACTGCCCCATTTATACTCTCTAATCAGAAAGAGAAGACTTGTATCTGTTTGACTCTGGTGTGCCAATCCAGGATTTGGATTTCTTTTGAGTTCATGCTGGGAGTTTGGTGACATTAAAAAACAACAGGAAATGCATCACTGAATTGGTTGTCCTTCAAGCTCTGGTTTCCTTCCACAATTTGCCTGCTACTGTTTAGTTTTCAGAGTCCTCAGATTGCTGCTCCATCGTTCTTTCCAGGGTTTTCAGTTACATTCATGGGTTTTAGTTATATTCAGTTAAGGCAGAGTGTGCTTACTCCATTTTAACCCAGAACCAGAAGAGCTCTTCCATTTTTTTTTTAATAAATTGATTTATTTTATTTATTTTGGCCACGTTGGGCCTTCGTTGCTGCGCGTGGGCTTTCTCTAGTTGAGGCAAGCAGGGGCTACCCTTCGTTGCGGTGTGCAGGCTTCTCATTGTGGTGGCTTCTCTTGTTGCAGAGCACGGGCTCCAGGTGCACGGCCTTCAGTAGTTGCGGTGCATGGGCTCAGTAGTTGTGGCTTGTGGGCTCTAGAGTGCAGGCTCAGTAGTTGTGGCGCACCGGCTTAGTTGCTCCATGGCATGTGGGATCTTCCCAGACCAGGGATCGAACCCATGTCCCCTGCACTGGCAGGCAGATTCTTAACCACTGTGCCACCAGGGAAGTCCCTTTCCGTTTTATTATATTTTGTGTTGGCCTGTCTGGAGGGTAATATTCAAAATATTTAATAATTGGTATGCCATAAATATCAACCAACCAGAACAGATGCCAGTCTGTTCAGAACAAACATTATCTTTAAACAACTGATATGCCTGTAGAGGGCCATAACGCTTGATAATCTGCCCTGCCTGATTGTGGATATAGTTGCTATTTAAGTCTCTTCTCAGTAGTAATGGCAGACATGTAAGGTAAGGTGTCTGGTGAGGTGTGTTAATCTTTGGGCATGAGGGCTCTCTCTTGTGTGTTAACTAAGTAGTTTGGCCTCTGATCTTTCAGATGCAGTGGATTCTGACTCAAATATACCCACACTCATTGCTCTTGGTTTAGGGACAGAGACCTCTGATGTCATCTGCTTATCAAATGTAGGAGATGGGAGATGGCCTGACTGCTTGGACTGAATCAGATCCCATGCCACTCATTAAGATTGCTGCCCCTGAGAACTTCCTGTTCCTTGCATCTCTTGCTTTTGTGGTTAAAACAGACCTGGAAACACTCTCATCTTTTACAGTTATCCTCCTACACATGCTGTGGGCTATAATTTCCTCCGTCCAGTTGCATGTAGTTTCTGTCTTCCATGGATTTCTTAACATTCCTCCTCCATTATTGGCTTTTTGTTTGTTTTATAATGCTTTAAGAATTTGTTCTTTTTAAGATACATTTTCTATCATTTCCCCACCACCTATATGGTTGTCATTTTAGTCTGAACTACCGTCGTTTCTTTCCTTTACTACTATTATAGTGTCCTTATTATTTCCATTCCTGCCAACATATAGTCTGTTGTCCATTTGATAGCTATACTGCTCTGGTTAAAATAAATCAAATTGTATATTTCCCCAAACTTGAAAAAAAAATTCTCCAGTGGCTTCCTATCACATTCAGAATAAATTCCAAAGTCATTTTTTTTTTTTTAAATTTAGGGAAGGCTCTTTTATTTATTTATTTATTTTTATATTTATTTTTGTGTTGGGTCTTTGTTTCTGTGCGAGGGCTTCCTCTAGTTGCGGCAAGCGGGGGCCACTCTTCATCGCGGTGCGCGGGCCTCTTCACTATCACAGCCTCTCTTGTTGCGGAGCACAGGCTCCAGACGCGCAGGCTCAGTAGTTGTGGCTCACGGGCCTAGTTGCTCCGCGGCATGTGGGATCTTCCCAGACCAGGGCTCGAACCCGTGTCCCCTGCATTAGCAGGCAGATGCTCAACCACTGCGCCACCAGGGAAGCCCTCAATTCCAAAGTCTTTATCATTCCCTATATGACCCTACCTAAGCTACCCTTTTCCTAATACTTTATGTCCTCCCACTCCCTTCATTATCCACTTTGTTTCATCTATGCTGGCTTTTTTGCTTAAACATGTTAAAGAGTGTTTTCTTTTCAGGGCCTGTACATTTGTTCTTTCTTGACTAAAGGACTGTAGATTTCTACTCAGGTCAGAGAGGCCTTCTCTCTGACCACCTAAACACCCAGCTCTAGCCTTCATAATTGCCACTACTTTACTTGTTCATTGTTGTCTCAACTACCAGAAAACTGGTTTCATTTGAGCGGAGACTTCGTCTTATTCACCACTCTAGCCTTAGAACACTTGCGTATAAAATTTTTTCAGTATTTGTTGAATGAAGGAATGAACAAATATCTAGCACTTAGTGTCCATGGGAAAGTATGTGGATGTGCCCAGGTCACATATTGATCCAATATTCACTTCTGTTATTTATGTAACGGAAAAAGTAAAGCAGCAGTGTGAGAAATTTGTTGGATGTATGTAGTTTGTCAGACTATCAACTATCTATTGATTTGTGAATTGAGGCTCTTGAAATAAGACTGTAAAACTGATTGTGACAGTTTAACCCTAGTATAGCCTTTAAGGTTGGGTGGTTATTTTCGGCTTTCCAGCGTAGCATTTTGTATATTATTGGGTTATATTATTTACTACATTTGGTCTTATTTGTCTGTTGGATCTCTATTTTTCTTAGTAATCTAGGAGTTCATTAATGGTAGGATCTTAGCATCTAGCACAGTACCAATGTCTTGCATTTAGGCCATCGAATTGATGAAGGAAGCTTATCAATTCTAGGAATTCTGGTTCTGTATTTCAGAAATCATGGGGTACTTCATCAGAATTGTTTTTTTATTGTACTAGCTCCATTTTCTGAATCAAATGATTTTTCATTAGAGGTCATCTGTACATAAGCCGACTTATTGCTTCTAGATACTAAATAGGTGCATGAGCTTATGTAATATGGCTGAAACCCAGTTTTGATTCACTTCTGCAAAGATAGCATTATGCAGGCATTAGACTCTGATATACAAGATGTGTATTGGTATAATAATGCCTATGATCAGTTCATGCTGGAAGACTGGGAAATTGTACAGTATTTGACTTTGTGTGATTCCCATTATTTTTAGCCAGTTTCATTTGATTATTACATGCTGGTGTATCTATAGTAATAATGTACTAAATTTTTAAATATGCTGTCTCCTGGTTCTTTTTCTTTCGTTATAAACATATGAAATATTTCGTAGAAATGAGATGTGCTTGAAACATATACAAATTATTCTTTAGTCTGGTGATGATGATTTCTTTATTAAGCTCAGAGTGTTTTATTATATAGAATGATAAGGAAAATTATTTCAATATTCAGTATATCATTTCTTTATCTCAGTGTAAGAGTATATCTGGCATAGTGGCATCACTAATGTACAGGATTATTTTGTTGTTTTAGTACTTTCTCCTTCTGATAAAAATTATTTAGCTTTCAACATAGATTGCTTTAGGAATAAAGAAAAAAATTTTAATAATACATATGTGCCAGGCTCTGAGCTAGGTGCTTTCACAAAATCCTCATTTAATTCTCAGAATAATGCTGTGAAGTATTATTTTCAGTCGGAAAATATTTCAGGCTTTACACTAATCTATGCCAAAAGTTTCGAATCAGACTTGTTGGTAGCACATATTTAGAATCTTTCCATTCTGATATTTAAAACACAAATTTGTTTGTTGGTGGTTGGACCAACAGACTTGAAAAGATCTGACCTTAAATGATAAATCCCTCTGAAGTGTCTTTATTTCTAGTCATGTTTCTTCTGAGATTTAACTTCTTGTTGATAATTCTTTGTGTAACACTCTTTTTTCCAAAAAATTAAACTTGAAATTGGCCCTCTAGCCAACAATTTCTTATTATCTTAGGGTGCTAGGGGTATGTCAATGTGTTTATATATTTCAGTTACACTTTATATTTTTTAATGTGAGTTATAATAATTGTATTAAGTAAAAAATTACTTTTATCAAACAATGTAGACATTTAAAAAGGATACGTTAGGACTTCTTCCTCTTCCACTCCCCTAAAGTAACTAGTATTAACTGTATTCAGTCTGTATCCTTCCATGTTTTCCCCTAAACTCATACTGGCACATGCATGGGTGTGTGTGTGTGTGTGTATTACTTTGAAGATTTTAAAAAATAAAATGCAGTTTTAATTCTCTTCTCCCTCAGTTAACAGTGTAGCATGGCCATCCCTCCAGGAACATACTTAAATTCTAATTTCTTAAAATCTGTATAATCCTCCTTAGCTAAGTAATCCATAATTTTTTCCACCATTTCCTCATCTATGAGTGTTCAGATTTTCAAAGTGATTCATAATAATTTACTTAGTAATATCTTAAACTCTAGGAATATGCAACCCTAAGCACGTTTTGTGTCAGAACATATTAAGTATCCTACTTAGTATTATGATAATTGGACTAGTTAACACTAGAAGGTTTGTAGAAGCCACTCCTTGCTTATCCATATTTATGAATGAAACGGAATAAAAGCATGGGAACTAAAAAGGTTGGAAAAGGTATGTTGGACATTTAGAAAGATTCTGATTTAAAATATTTTTATCTGAATTCTTCTGGCACGAGATAAAAATGACAAAAACCTCTTTGAAAAACTTCATAAGTTTTATTGAAGGGTCATAAAGAGTTGGATAACAAAGGATGAGGAAGGAACCTATTAGTGAAGCCTAGGGTAACATTATTATCTAGTAAATACATTTTGTGTTTTGTTTTGTTTGAGGACCAGGCTGGATTTAATAAGTTTTATTCCTAGTGAAAGATTGAAGAGCTGGTTCCCACAAGGGGGCAGACTAAGACAATCTGAAATCCTTGACACTATAAACAATATTTATTTTAAATTCATAATTGATTTACTAAGAAGGAAGGGGAAGTCACCAGGGACTAGAAATGAGTAGAGAGACAACTGACCAACCATCCCGTGAATGGTACCGTATATTGGGGGCATCCACCTGCCTCTTCCCCAGTGCATGCGTGAACTTTTGGCAGGTTGGACACTCAGCTGTGGCTGTAGTCAGGTTGGCCTCAGTGAGCAGAAGCCCATATTGCTGAGCCCATGTATAAATTGCATTCCTGCTACCATGGCCTCTTTGTTAATGAGTCCATTGGGCAAAGATAGAATGGCTGGGTAAAGAGACTGGCTTAGTCCTCCAAACTGGTTATTTTATCTACGGGGTTATTAAGCACCTTCTCTGTAGAGTTTGCCCTTTGGTAAGCATTCACATGGGGCATAAATTGCTTCATATTCTGTGCCCTTTCAAAGAGGTCTGTCCATATACCTTATCCCCAGATTTCCTTGTCACCAGTTCTCTAATTATTCCTTCCAAATCTCTGAATATCCAGTCATACCATTAAACACTGTCCATGAGTCAGTATAGAACAGTATCTCTGTCATCTCTCCTTCCAGGCAAAAGGAACAACTAGGTACCCTGTTCAAACTTCTGGCCCTGGAAGGGTTTCCCTTCACCACTGTCCTTCAGGACCCCAGAATGGGGCTCTAGTATTGTTGTCATCTGCATGTTATCATGCAGAGATATCAGTAAACAAGCTTGATTTTTTTTTCCCCCTCAGTGAGATGGTCATAGAGAATTCTCCATGAGATAAAATATATCCAGATTGAGAGGAAAGAAGCAATATAGCAGGAATAGGAACCTTGGGCATATGGGCCACTTGCTTATGCAAATTATTTATGCCTTCAGGACCTGCTCAAGCCTGATCTCATGTACATCCCTTCCTTCTGATGATGAAGTGCTTCAGTATACACCCAACCATAGTGCTTTGTTGGTCCAACAAAACTTAGTTCATGATGGACTGCCCAGGTCACATGGTAACATGGTGGCCCATGATCAAGCAAGCATTCATTCTAAGGCCCTGTGGTAAGCCAAAAGCTGTTTTTCAAAAAAGGGTAATAGTTATTTGTACCGGATGACATAGCTTTTTTACAGAATGCTGGAGATCTGGCCTGAGATTCACCTAAAGTTGTGCAATAACCGTTCAAGATCCCTATCTAGCACAGATACGTCAAGCAACATTGGATCTAGTGGGTTATATAACCCAAGTGGCAAAGCAGCTTTCACAGCAGCCCATATGTGTTGCAGAGCCTTCAATTGCTGTGGGCCTCTCTCACATCCAGCAGTCTTGGTAAATGGTTCATAGTTGCATACCCAAATGAGGAACAGATTGCTTCAAAAATCCAAGGAGGTCTACTGGGCATTGCACTTCTTTCTCAGTATTAAGAGAGAGTAGGTGCAGCAACTTCATCACCTTGAAAGGGATATCTTGAATTGCTCAAGACCATAGGGCTCACAGAAATTTTACCAGTGTGGAAGACCTGTGAATTTTTGTGGAATTTATTTCCCACCCTCTGGAGTGCATATATTTTACCACAGTATTTAGATCAGTTGCTGCTTCTTGTTCACCAAGTCTAATCAACATGAAATTATTAGTGTAGTAGACCAGCATGGTGCCCTTAGAATGGAAAGGCAGTTAAGGTCCCTGTGGATTAGATTATTACTAAGACCAGGAGAATTAATAGCAGGTAGGCCAGTGAAAATGTATAGCTAACCCTGACAGCTGAATGCTTACTGCTTATGATGATCTCATTCTCAGGTCTGTAGCTGCAGACCTGGTACCAGGGATATGTTGATTTGCTTTAGCAAGAAAACCACATCTAAAGCAGCAGCAGCAGTGGGATACACAACCTGACTAAGTTACAAAAATCCATTGTCATTCTCCAAGATTTGTCTTTCTTCTGCTTAGGCCATATAGATGAGTTGAATGGGAATGTGGTAAGAGTCATCACCCTAGGATCTTTCCAGTATTTAGTGATTGGATCATACTTTTTGCCTTATATTCTAGAAACTAAGTGAACTTGATTCTGGACATAGGTGTAAAGCTTTACTGTGCAATACAGTAGTCATTGACCACAGGGAGCTGTGAGTGCCTGAAATGTGACTGGTCCAAAAGGAGATGTGTTGTATGTGTAAACTACACACTAGATTTTGAAACTTTCTGTCTTCCCGTTCATTCAGTAATGTTTGCCTTTACTTATTGAAGCATTGTTGTAATAGTTGCTTTAAGGTCTTTGGTGTTTAATTCTAATATCTGTGTAATCTTGGGAATAACATCTGTTGACTTTTCCTTCTCATGTTGAGATTTCCCTGTTTCTTCATGTGCCATATTATTTTGGATTATATCTTGGACATTTTGAATATTATGATATGAGACCCTAGGTTTTATTTAAGTTCTAAGGAAAAGGTTGATTTGTGTGTGTGTGTGTGTGTGTGTGTGTGTGTGTGTGTGTGTGTGTATGTCAGTGTCTAGTCAACCAGATTACGTTCAGGAAACAGATTCCTACCTGCATTCTCAGGGCTCTAGTTCCAACGTCAGTTCGGTTTTCTGAGCATTTCTCTTTAGATTATTTCCATGTGTGTGACCCAGTGTCCATTCTGGGACCAGAGTGGTAGTAAGTATATCTTGTTGCTCTGTTCTTAAAGCCTATGGTATGGATGTTTAGGGTCACATCCATGCACGCAGAGCTCAGAGGTGAGCCCTGAAGTTCATATACAACTCTGTGCGATTGTTTGCTTGATATCCCTCCACACCCCAATCTTACCAACATTTTCCAGCTCTCAGACTTTCCCTTGCCAGTAGTCTGGCTAAAAAACAGGGACTCTCGTTTTCCTGTTCCGCTGTTCAATTCCTACAACTGTGTCTGTTTCCAAGTCAAGTGATAAGAGGACAGAGAGATAAAAAGCAGTGAGGATTTGCCTCACACTCTTGGGATTACAATTCCTGGGGTCAGAAAAAAGGGTTCACTTCTCCCAGGGTTTTAGGTGCCTGCCCAGTCACCACTACCATCTCTCTGCTGCTACTGCCATAGAATTGGCTGGAGACCAGGATAGAAGAGAAGGGAAAAAAGAGGGATTTCCCCTAGTTTCTCAGATCAACAAGGGCCCCCTTCCCTGTTCCTCACTAGAAAGGGAGGGATTTTCTTGGAGCTTTTTCTTATCCGGTGTACACTTCTCAGTTTTGGGCTGCCTTTGGGTCCAGGCGAGGCAATACCTGAGAAAAAACATGGCAAACTCACCGTCACTTCAATGGAACTTCACATTCTGTGCTTCTTTTCCAATCTGCCTGCTACTGTTTATTTTCATAGTCTTCAGATAGGTACTCTATGCATTCTTTTTGTTTGGTTGGTTTTTGGTTATAGATTTATTTGTTTTAAAAAATAGATTTTCTATTTTAGAGTAGTTTTAGGTTCACAGCAAAGTTGAGTGGAAAGTACAGAGTTTCTATATATGACTCTTGCACCCACACACCCACAGCCTCCCCCACTGTTAACATCCCAGCACCACAGTGGTACATTTGTTACAATAGATGAAGCGACATTGACACATCATTATCACCCACAGTTCATAGTTTACATTAGGGTTCACTCTTTTTTTTTTTTTAAGGAAGCCTTTCATTTTTGTTTTTTTAAAAAATTTTTTAAATTAATTAATTAATTAATTAAATTTATTTTTTGGCTGCGTTGGGTCTTCATTGCTGCACGCGGGCTTTCTCTAGTTGCGGCTAGGGGAGGCTACTCTTCATTGCGGTGCACGGGCTTCTCATTGTGGTGGCTTCTCTTGTTGTGGAACACAGGCTCTAGATGCACGGACTTCAGTAGTTGTGGCACGTGGGCTCAGTAGTTGTGACTCTCGGGCTCTAGAGCACAGGCTCAGTAGTTGTGGCGCACAGGCTTAGTTGCTCCGCAGCAGGTGGGATCTTCCTGGACCAGGGCTTGAACACATGTCCCCTGCATTGACAGGTGGATTCTTAACCACTGTGCCACCAGGGAAGCCCTGAAACAGGCTCTTAGAGTTGGTTCATGGTCCATCTCTTTGAGCAAGTGGTCTCCTGTTTGGACTTGGAACTTAATCTCAAAGAAATTAGTATTTTGCATCAAAATTTTGGCAAGTTTTGCCAAGTGTGATTATATTACCCATGATACTGAATTGTTGAAAAACTTGCCTTTCTGTGCCTGATGTCTTTCTGGTGTTATTTGACCTATTACTAGTAGATTGGGGAGGAAAATGTCTGTTTCATCCAGTCACAAATCCCAAATGTATTTCATAGATTACTGAGGTAAGTTAAACATTATTATGTTTTCAGCTTTCATCTTACCTTCTACAATAGCCATTCAGTGGCTATTCTCTTGTTGCGGAGCATGGGCTCTAGGTGTGCGGGCTCAGGAGTTGTGGCTCTCAGGCTCTAGAGTACAGGTTTAGTAGTTGTGGCGTACGGACTTAGTTGCTCCGTGGCATGTGGGATCTTACTGGACCAGGGCTCGAACCCGTGTCCCCTGCATTGGCCGGCGGATTCTTAACCACTGTGCCACCACGGAAGCCCTCCCTGTGCTATCTTAATTCAACTTTTGAATATCTAATCACCGGGTATGCAGCAAAACTGAATTTTTTCTGTCACATTAGCAGTTTATTTTTTTCTGCCATATCTCGATCACATTATTTCAGTAACTTTTATTCAGTTGATTATAGCAGGATAAGTGAGTGGTAGGAAAAGGAAGATTGAGTAATTTGGGGTACCAGTAAATATCATCTTACATGCTTGGTAAATTGGATTTCTTTTCTTTTTTTTTCTTAACATTTATTTATTTACTTGGCTGTGCTGGGTCTTAGTTGCGGCACGGGGGTCTTCATTGCTGCATGCGGGAGCTTTGTTGCAGCATGCAGGATCTTTTAGTTGCGGCACGTGGGATCTTTAATTGCGGCATGTGGGATCTTTTAGTTGCGGCATGCAGAATCTTTAGATGCAGCATGTGAACTCTTTATTTGCGGCAAGTGGGCTCTAGTTCCCTGACCAGGGATTGAACCCGGACCCCCTGCATTGGGAGTGTGGAGTCTTAGCCACTGGACCACCAAGGAAGTCCTGGTAAATTGGATTTCAAATTTTTTACTTCCTTCCTGTTATAAAATTATACATCCATTCCTTTTGCTATGCAGCTTTTCAGTGGTTCATGGTGTATTTCCATGCCCTGTTGATGTTTTTCTTGGACTTGCTTGGGCCAGTAAAATATTAGTGAACAGAGGTTTTAAATATGCTCCTCTGATTTAACTTGGTCTCCTGCAGCCCTGTAATCTACCATGACAGGAGTGTGCCCCACATATTCACTGCCCCTTCAGTGACTAGGCCCAATATGAATGACACATTGGAATAGTTCTGAACTTGATAACCCAACCAAGATCAGCTGATCCACAGTCAATCTGCAGACTCATGAGCATAAAAGTGAATGTTGTAGACTACAGAGATTTTGAGGTTGTTAGTTACCCAAGAAAAACTGACTAATGCAGTCAAATTCTGTTAATGCATACCAGTACTTTTCTTTACTTGAAACATATATTTTTAGTTTTTTCTCTGTATTTATAGGGCAGAGAAGATAGAGGAAAATATTTTTAAGCAAAAAAGTAAACTAGGACATCTATACTGGACTAATTGCAGTATTATTCCTTAAGGAGTATTATTACATTCTAAAATTATCAGCTAAGTTTTAACATTAGAACATTTCAAGTGAAAAGAGATACCTCACTAAATCAAATGCATTCTTCTAGATATATCATCTTTAAACAATCTAGTGCTGATTTTTCTTTAATTAGGGAATTATTACACTAATGACATGCCTCTTTGTAAACCTGTAAAATACTATAATTCCATATAAATCAGTCTCATGTCTATTCATGAAAGCCCAAAGATTAGAAATCTATTAAGAAAGAGACTTGAAAAATAGGTCTAGGAGATATAGTGTTCATCTGATCACAGTTCCAGAGAGAAAGAGAAGAGAACCGTTGGAAGAAAAGAATTGGTCAACATAGTAAAAGAAAGGACCCAGTGACTAATGAGAAATAAAAAGTTAAGACCTGTTCTGGTAAAAGTTTTGAAATCCAAAGATAAGGAATAAATCCTAGATTTCTACCAACAGAAGTTCGGGGGAAAGATAATAGTGATCTGTACTATGGTAGTGATAGGAGAAATGAAGAGAACATGGTAGATTTGAACTCTATATGAGGTTGATAATCTGCAGAATAGCTATTGCATTTGTTGCAAAGGGATGTGATGGGAAGAAATGAATGATTACTAGTCTTCTAGTTCGAATAAATATGTGAGTAGGTGGTAAATACGTAATATTTTTTAATTGAGGTAATTTACCATTTTAACCATTTTAATGTGTACAATTCAGTGGTTTTAGAACATTTACAATGTTGTGCAACCATCACCGCTATATAATCCATCACCCCAAAAGGAAGCCCTATACCTATTAAGCAGTCACTCCCCATTCCTGTAGTCACCTCTGGCAACCACTAATCTACTTTCTGTCTGGATTTGCTTATTCTGAACATTTCATATAAATGGAATCATACAACATGTGGCATTGTTTTTGTCTGGCTTCTTTCACTTAGTATAAAGTTTTCAAAGTTTATCAGTGTTGTAGCATGAATCAAGCCTTCATTATTTTTATTGCTAAATAATATTTCATTGTATAGGTATACCACATTTTGTTTATTGATTCATCAGTTAATGACATTTGAGTTGTTGCTGCTTCTTGGCTATTATGAATAATGCTTCATGAACATGAACATTCATGCTCAGGTTTTTGCTTGAAAACCTGTTTTCATTGCCTTTGGGTATATACATAGAAGAGGGATAGCTGGGTTGTATGGTAATTCTGTGTCTAACTTTTTGAGGAACTGCCAAACTGTTTTATACAGCAGCTGTACCATCTTATATTCCCACCAGCAATGTATGAAGGTTCTAATTTCTCCACATCCTTACCAACACTTCTTTGTTGTTGTTGTTGTTTTATTAGCCATCCTACTGGGTGTGAAATGGTATTTCATTGTGGCTCTGATTTGCATTTCTTTAATGACTGATGATATGAGTATCTTTTTATGAGCTTATTGTCCATTTGTATTGTACATTTCTCTTTGGAGAAATGTCTGCTCAAGTTTTTTGCCTACTTTTAAATTTCATTGTTTCTCTTTTTGTGGTTGAGTTCTAGGAGTTCTTTTTATGTTCTTGATTCTAGACTCTTTTTTTTTTTAAGTTTTTTATTTTAAAAACTTTTTTTGGCCGTGCCATGCTGGCATGTGGATCTTAGTTCCCCGACCAGGGATTGAACCTGTGCCCCCTTCAGTGGAAGCACGGAGTCTTAACCACTGGACTGCTAGGGAAGTCCCCTCAATTCTAGACTCTTATCAGATAAATGATTTGCAAATATTTTCTCCCATTCTGAGGGTTGTCTTTTCACTCTCTTGATAGTGTCCTTTGATGCACAAATGTTTTATCTTCCAGTTTTCTAATTCTCTCTTCATCTGTGTCTAATCTGTTTTTTCAATCCATCTATTGAGTTTTTATTTTCATAATTTTAATTCATTGCTGAAATTCTAAACTTTTACTTTCTTTAAATATTAAGCATGTTAATTTTTTTCTTTTTACATAAGATGACACACAATTTTAATACAGCATTTGGTCAGTATTTCTCAATAGAAACTCTCAGCACTTTTGAGTCAGTGATTGACTGTGTCTAGGAGCCATGATGTATATTAGGTCTCCAGAACTTATTCATCTAATAACTGAAAGTTTTTACCCTTTGACCAACATCTCCTTTTGCCACCACCATTCTCCTCTCTACTACTATGATTTTGACCTTATTTTTTAGATTCCACATGTAAGTGAGATTACGTAGAGATTATTTCTTTCTGTGTCTGGTGGCTTATTTCACTTAGCATAATGTCCTCCAGGTTCATCCTATTGTTGCAAGTGGAAGGAGTTTCTTCTTTTTTAAGGCTGAATAATATTCCTCAGAGAGAGAGGGAGAGAGAGGGAAAGAGAGAGAGAGAGAGTGTGTATGTGTGTGTGTGTGTGTGTGTGTGTGTGTGTAAAATCACATTTTCTTCATCCATCCATCCATTGACAGACACTGAAATTGTTTCTATATTGTGGCTACTTTGAATAATGCTGCAGTGAACATGGGAGTACAAGTATCTCTTTGAAATGGTAATTTTATTTCCTTTTGATATATACTCAGAAGTAGGTTTGCTGGCTCATATGGTAGCTCTATTTTTAATTTTTTGAGGAATCTCCATACTGTTTTTTGTAATCATTGTACCCATTTACATTCCCACCAACAGTGTATAAGGGTTCCTTTTTCTCTGCATCATTGCCAATACTTATTATCTTTTGACTTTTTGGTAATAGCTTTCCTAACAGGTGTGAGGTGGTATCTCATTGTGATTTTGATTTTTGTGATTGATGATTGTTGATGTTGAGTACATTTTCGTGTGCCTGTTGGCCATTCGTATGTCTTCTTTGGAAAATATTTATTCAGGTCCTTTGCCCATTTTTAAAAAAAATTATTTATTTATTTATAATTATTTTTTTGGCTGTGTTGGGTCTTCGTTGCTGTGTGTGGGCTTTCTCTAGTTGTGGTGAGTGGGGGCTACTCTTTGTTGTGGGGTGTGGGCTTCTCATTGCAGTGGCTTCTCTTGTTGAGGAGCATGGGCTCTAGGCACGCAGGCTTCAGTAGTTCTGGCTCGCGGGCTCTAGAGTGCAGGCTCAGTAGTTGTGGTGCATGGGCTTAGCTGCTCCGCGGCATGTGGGATCTTCCTGGACCAGGGCTCAAACCCATGTCCCCTGCATTGGCAGGTGGATTCTTAACCACTGCACCACCAGGGAAGTCCTGCCCATTTTTTAATTAGGTTTTTTGTTTGTTTTATTTTGCTATTGAGTATGAGTTCTTTACATATTTTTAGTATTAACCCCTTATCAGATATTATGGTTTGCAAACATTTTCTCCCATTCTGTAGGTTACCTTTTCATTTTGTTGATGGTTTCCTTTGCTGTGCAGAAACTTTTTAGTTTGATATAGTCTCACTTGTTTTACTTTTGTTTTTGTTGCTTGTGCTTTTGATGTCAAATCCAAAAAGAATCATTTTCAAGATGAATTTCATGGACTTTTCCCCCTGTGTTTTCTTCTAAGAGCTTTATGGTTTCAGGTCTTAGGTTTAAGTTTTAACCCATTTTCAGTTGATTTTTGTGTATGGTGTAGGATAAGGATCCAGTTTCATTCTTTTGCATGTGGATATTCAGTTTTTCCAATGCTGTTTATTGAAGAGACTATCCTTTCCCCATTGTATATTCTTGGTGCCCTTGTCAAAGATTAGTTGACTGTATAGGCATGGGTTTATTTCTGGGTTCTCTGTTCTGTTCCATTGATCTATGTGTCTGTTTTTGTGCTAGTACCAAATTGTTTTCCTACTGCTTTGTAATATAATTTGAAATTAGGAAGTGTGTTATGCCTCCAATTTTGTTCTTCTTGCTCAAGATTACTTGATTACGTTAGCTATTCAGAATCTTTTTTGGATCCATGCAAATTTTAGAGTTGCTTTTTCTATTTCTGTGAAAAAATGCCATTGGAAGTTTGATAGGGATTACATTGGATCTGTAGATTACTTTGGGTAGTATGGACATTTTAACAATATTAATTCTTACAGTCCATGAATACAGGATATCTTTCCATTTATTTGTGTCTTCAGTTTCTTCATCAGTGTCTTATAGTTCTCAATGTACAGATCTTTCACCTCCTTGGTTAAATTCATTCCTAAGTACTTTAATCTTTTTGGTGTTAAGCATACTACTTTAAATTCTGTGTCTTATTGTTCCATAGTGTGTATTCCCTCTGAGACTATTTATTTTGCATGGTCTTTCTGATTTGCTTTTTTCATGTTCTCTCTTTGTTATTGTTAGTTAAGGACCAGATATTGTATATGAAAGATAGTGGAAGTATTTTGAGATCTATGATGATGTTATCTTCTTCTAAGAAGATTTATGTTTGTTTTTGGCAGGGACTAGCAATCCAAGATTGCCTTAATTAAATTTTGTGGTAGACATTTGGAGCTGAGCTTCAGTCCTGTAAAGGCCAGTCTAGTTTTTTTTTTTTTTTTTTTTTTTAATAAATTAATTTATTTTTGGCTGCGTTGGGTCTTTCTTGCTGCACGTGGGCTTTCTCTAGTTTCAGAGAGCGGGGGCTACTCTTTGTTGTGGTGCGCAGGCTTCTCACTGCGGTGGCTTCTCTTGTTGCAGAGCATAGGCTCTAGGGTGTGTGGGCTTCAGTAGTTGTGGCATGCAGGCTCTGTAGTCATGGTACGTGGGCTCTAGAGCGCAGACTCAGTAGTTGTGGCACATGGGCTTAGTTGCTCTGTGGCATGTGGGATCTTCCCGGACCAGGGCTCCAACCCGTGTTCCCTGCATTGGCAGGCAGATTCTTAACCACTGCGCCACCAGGAAGGTCCCTAGTTTTGGTTTATACTCACTCCTGGAATGTAGCCCTTTGGGGTTCCAAACAAAAGTGTTGGAGTTTTACCAGCTCCCCCTTCGCAACTTGGTTCTCCAGCCATTCCAGTACTTGTCTTCCCAGCTCTGTAAAACTGTCAATGGCTTCTTAGCCTTTCAGATGCCACAAAGTAAAAAATGGCCCCAAATACCAGGTCTCAGTCTTCTCCTTGTAATTCTTTATCATGCTATTAACTCTCCAGTGCCTTCAGGAAGATTTTTAAAATGTATATAGTTGTAGTTTTCTTAGGGAAAAGTTGGTCTGAAGTATTTAATCTGCCATTACCAGAAGTAGAAGTCAACAGTATGTAAGTGGAAGTAAACAGCATATCATTTACTCTTTTTTTAAATGTTTGAGCAGATTCAAAAATCAGCATATAATGTTAGTCTTACCCATTTATATTTTCATGTACATTCTTGGAGAAGGAGAATAAGAAATAGAGTTAACAGTGATCCTACTAGGAATTGCACAGATTGGATTGTCAAGCAGGGGGATATCTTCTTTCATGTTTGTCTTCTCAGGGACAATTGAAGACCATTGCTGTAATCGTAACACTTGTTGCATTGTACTGTAATCATTTTTTATTATGACTACGTTTTTCATGAGACAGTGAGCCCCTTACAAGGAGGAATCCTGTCTTATTCATGTTCAGTTTCCTAGTGCTGGACTTGAAGTTAAGTACCCAGTTATGTAGAAATGAATCTGTGTGTTGGGAATTCCTTATTTTCTTTTCACAGTGAAAAATCAACATCAGTGTACACTGTGCTGAGTCATCCAAAAAGATAAATTTTAATAGAGAAGAATTTTAGTAGAAGAATATTTTCTCACCAGCTCTTTTCTCCCATTCTCTTCTGTGTAACAGGTGGCATCTCCACAGAAAGCGACTGTGCTTTTGAGCCAGACTACGCCGTCCCACCACTTGCAGTGAGTGAAGGTATGCAGCACATTCGGATTATGGAGGGCATGTCTCGCTCTCTTCCATCCTCCCCCTTACTCACACATCAGTCTATCAGTGTTCGGCTCCAACCTGTGAAGAAGTTAACTGGTAAGGACTTTACCTAAATTTAGTATATTTAACAGGAAACCTAACAGTATGGCACTCTAGGTCATATCAGATATGTTTATGTGCATCTCTAGGTTTTTCCTCTTTGGCCTTATTAATGTCACAGACTCTTGGAAAGTGGAGCTCCTACTGATTTTAGTTTAGGGAATTAGAATAGTGCTCCATTTGACAGATTGTTGTATTTATTTCCTAAATGATCCATCTGTTGTGGACATATTTTTCTAGGCTTTCAGGAAGTTTTCAGTTTTGCCAGAATATACTGTTGTTCTGATTGCATTTATCAGCTTGTTCATGCCAGATTACCAAATGGAGATATTGTAATTTTAGAATAATAAAAGCTTCATAGTTTAGCAAAGGTACATCAGTTTGAAATTCTGATTTGTATATTTCATACCTGTTTTTAAAAGCTGATCTAGATATTTACCTCTCCATGGTGCAGTACTCCAACTTGTTAGGATATTTACTATAATTCATAAGTTGTGGATTGACTTTAATATGATCTCACAGTATGTATTGTGCAGTCAGATCAAGTTGTTAGGTATGAAACTGTGTCTTGATTAAATGAACTTTTATCCCTTAAAGCTTTTTCAGGGAAGAAATTTTAATATATTAAATGATACTTATGTGCGAAAATATGTACACCTGGATCACTTTGTCCGGTTTCTTTTAACATTATTAGTTTATATCAACATCAGTAAGTTGACTGGTATTGAGTGGATTATGAGTGTATGGAGGCAAGAAATGAAGTCATTCCCAAAGACTATATTGACTTCCTCCTATGTGTCTGGCATTGAGTTAGACAGTAGTGTTGATTATCGAATGACAATTCAAAAGAAAATAAGATGATAGAGGGGGAAATGAGATTTTTCAGACTCTTCCATCTATTTTGAATGAAACTTTTACAATGTTTATAATTTTCATTAAAATAATAGTATTTCTTTATTCTGTAGTTCCACAGAGCATAACTTATGCTTCTTTACAACCTGCACAAAGCATAAGTTATGCCTCTTATATTTTTTATTGTTTTTTTTAGGCATCTTCAAATGACTGAGTCAAAGTCTACTTTGATTCTTGGGTCATTAGGTAAAAATCAGTAAAGTAGCTTAATAACATTTTACTAAAATACTTATTCCTTCTGTTATCTGAAAACAGGGTAAGTTTTATGTGATTGGGCTTGAATAAAACTTTCAATGCTTAGAAATCCCTGCTTTTTCTTACAGTTTAAGGTATTATTGATTACTGAAAATACAAATAATCAAATCTGATGGCTGTGTAGTGATGTGCTTCATTTTACTACACATATTGGAAGAAATAGTAAGAAAAATTCAGTTTCCATATAGAAGTTAGCTGAATTGCCTGAGGTTTTAGAGATAGCACTTTCCTATCCCATTAGCCTATCCCAGTTTGAACTTTAACTTAAATAGACAACCTTTAGATGACCTAAAAGATAAATACATATACTAACAAAGTCAACAACATGCCTGATGTCACAGAGATAGTACAGGGAAGCAGTAATAGGAAGTACACTTGGTTAATTACAGGTATGAACTATTCAGTTTTAATTTTACAGTGCTCGAAGTATAATCATCCTCTCAAATAATTTTATTTACTGAAGAGGTTGTCAGAGGCCTAAGAATTTGAAGTTTGAGAATGCATTTTTAAATATCTGAATGAAAGAAATCTGTCTCCTGAAAGAGGATGCCATGAAAATTTTTCTGTGGCCAATTTTCTGCCAAGTGAATTAGATGATAAGAATTTTCTGGTTTAACCTGGAATGAAATTACTTTGAAATTTAAATTAAAAATATTATTTAGTAGATTATTCATCAGTTATCTTTCCTTTCCTAATTATATTTTGTTATAAATAAGTAAAAAGAACTTTGTATGGGAAAAGATTAACTGACCATAAGGAAATGTCCTTCAGAGAATGGTTCTTAACAAAATACATTAATTTAATATGGCCATTAGGGCTACACTTCCTAATTTATGCATTTCCATTCATTTAAACTTCCAACTACCTTATCCTTCTTGTATTCATATTACAACCAAACTGAATAAGTAGGGCCAGAATAGTTATTTTCTTCTGTTTTCTTTCTGACTTTCTAATATTTAGTCCCCTGTCTCTGCTATGGTCAGGGTAGTTTGCTCATTATTCTTCTGTGCTTTTCACTTAATCATTAAACAAATATTTGTTTAGGACCTACTATATGCCAGGCACTGCTATAGATACAGTAAATAGAGTAGAGGAAAAGACAGTTGAGGCTCCTGCCTTCAAGGTATTTATACTCCAGTTGGGAGGGAGACTGATAATAAACATATAACCAATAAATAAATAATTTTAGATAGTAACGAGTACTGTGAAGGTGAGAAAGACTGGGGTAGAGGTAGGTTCTTTCTATGAAGTGATCAAGGAGAGTCAGAGAAGGAGATATTTGAACTGAGGTCTGAATAACAAAAAGAAGCCAGCCATGGGAAGATCTGGGATCAGAGCCTTCCAGGCAGAGGGAACAGCGGGAACAAAAGTCCTAAAGCAGAAAGCAACGTTGGCATGTTCAAGGATTAGAAAGAAGGCAGGTGTGTTGTCAGCAAAATAAGTCAGAGGGGAGGGGAGTATGAAATAATTGAAGAGGTAGGCAGAAGCCAGAGTTTTTAGAATCATGGTAAGGAACGTACTCTGTAGGATTTTAAACAGAGCTGGAATGGGATGTAATATGATCTGATTTAGCTTTTAATCAGATCTTGGTGGCAAATGTGCTAAGAGTAGATAGAGTATGGAGATCTGGAGTATCCCATTAACCTTGGGTGTGTTTTCCTGATCTTTAATAGATCTTTAACTTCTAACAAGTTAGTAGAGGTTGAAAAGACAATTAATCTTTTTTTTTGTTTTATCTTGTAAAACATAATGGAGCAACCTTTTCCTATTATTATATAACCTTTGTACTCTCAACGTATTTGTCTTATACACACAGGTGTATGTGAAGATCCATTTCCAAATACTTTGACTTCTCTTTAGTCTCGAGGGAGTGAGAATGGGGAAAGGTTTGCTCAAGAATAAAGACATGTAGTTTGAAGCTTGAAAACTAATTATATATATATTAACTATGTATATTTAGAATATATATAGCTCTGTCCTGTACAAAAACAAGTTACCATAAAAGTGATCAAGAGAGAAACAGGCTCTGTGGTCATACTGCTTGAGTTTGTATCCCAGCTCTGAGAAAGTCACTTTACTACTGCCTGCTTCTGTTTCTTCATCTGCAAAATGGGGTTAACAATACCTCCTACCTCATGGATAGTCAGGTCTATAACCCATTGATGGTTATCACATTGCTTAATACTTGATTAAAACTGTGTTTGGCAAATAATAAATGCTCAGAATGTGTTCGCTGTTATTTTTAACAAAATTGTTAAATTTGGTGAGAAGTTTTTAAAAATTTCTTTTAGCATTAGACACCAGTTTGGAACTTTAAAACTTTGCACGTTTTAAAAATTATACTTTTTAATGAGTAATAGTAATAACGATAATAATTCTCACTTGAGTGCCTGTTGTGTTGACATACACATGTAAACTCACGTATTCTTCACATGTATCTCAATTTTACACATGAATAAATTAAATCTTACAGAGGTAAAATGTCTTGCTCAAAATGATACAACTAGGAAACGGTCAGAGCCAAGATTAATACCTAGGCCTTTAAACCCTAAATGTGTCTCATTTTACCAATGAAAAAATTGAGGTTTAGAGAACTTAACCAACTCACCCAAGGCATCTGGTATATCGCTTAAGACACTTTTGTTAAAAAAAGTAACATAGCCAAATGGTTTAAGCCAATATAGGGAAACTAGAAGACCTAGAGGTTAGTCAAGCCTCAAGGTTCACTTGCTCAGTGGATGTTGCTCTGCACCGGGGGAGGCGTGGAAGAGAGTGTGCAGAGACATACCGTTGGCCCCAGTAACCGTGGTCATGGGATTGCCCCCGTTCTCTGGATTCTTACTCAGTGACCTTTTCCAGATGCTTTTGTTCATAATATCATAAAGCCCCTCAGCATACTTCTTAAAATATAGAGAATTGGGAGTGCCAGTAGTTCACTCATTCAACACTTAATGAATTTACACTGTCTGCCTACTATGTACACTGTAGGTTTAGTAAAAGTTAAAGTTTGAGTATTCATACTGTTAGTAGAGCTGTAAATTGGTACACCCTTTTTTTATTAAAGTTTTTAAAAATTTATTTATTTATTTGTTTATTTATGGCTGCGTTGGGTTGCTGTGCGCGGGCTTTCTCCAGTTGTGCCGAGCGGGGGCTACGCTTCGTTGCAGTGCGCAGGCTTCTCATTGCGGTGGCTTCTCTTTGTGGAGCACGGGCTCTAGGCACGCGGGCTTCAGTAGTTGTGGCGTGCGGGCTTCAGTAGTTGTGGCTCGCGGGCTCTAGAGCGCAGGCTCAGTAGTTGTGGCCACGGGCTTAGTTGCTCCACGGCATGTGGGATCTTTCCGGACCAGGGATTGAACCCATGTCCCCTGCATTGGGAGGTGGATTCTTAACCACTGTGCTACCAGGGAAGTTCCAGTACGCCTTTTTGTAGAACAGTTTGAAATATGTATCAAAATTGTAATGCACATAATCTTTGACACAACAATTTTATTGCTAAGATTGTATTTTATAAATAAATTTGAACAAATTTGAAATGTATATGTGTGTATGTGTATATAATATTGTTTATGTAGTAAAAAAATGAAAATCTAAATATCAATAATAGTAATCCACTTGTGTTTTAAAATGATATGCAAACATACACACATCACAGGTGCGTTCATTTGGTGGTGGAGTGGAGATACAATAGCTCTAACTCAAAAGCAGGAGGAGAATGACATGAATGTTGTTGTCTATCCTTCTATCATGTTTGTATTTTTATGTGTAAAACACAATGTATCTCATGAGGCAATATAACGAAATGGACCCTGACTGCCCTTTTCTAATTGTGTCAACTTGTGTAAAGTTGCTTAGTCTCTATACTTCAGTTTCCTTGTTTCTAAAATAAGAATAATAATAGTATTTACCTCATAGGACTATAAGAGAATTGGATGAGTTGGTTTGTGTAAAAGCTCATAAAACAGCGTCTGGCATAGAATAAGTAGTCCAATAAATGTTAGCAACGGTCATTATTATAATTTTAAAATAGATTTGGGTGACTTTCTGTCAGCTGTCAAATATGAATTCTGAGCCTTTGGAAGATGACCTTCAAGTAATTTATTTAATAGCCTTAAGTAAGTCCCTCTCCTGTTCTGAGGAGTAACCTTAAAATACTGATATCAAAAGGATTAGTATCTGGGAATACTAATTAGTATTATCCTCTGAGAAAAGATTTTTTGGCCTGATTTTTAAAGTATTTGCTACCAGTAGATTGTAATGACCAAGTGGCAATCCAATTTAGATGGTAAATAAGTTACAATAACCAGTCTGATCATGCTGCAGCCTAGTTATTTTAGATGCTAGCTAAGGCCAAAATATTATTTTAAAATACATTATTAATAAAATGGAATCATTGACTTGTTTCTGAGACATCCTGGAAAAATTGCTTACAGCTATTTTGACATTAAAAAGAGTCTATACATAGTCTACGTAGTCTGATATATTGTAGTGTACTTATGATATGTTCTTCACATAAGAATAATTATCTTACAATTGTTAGAAACACTGGAATTCAAGGTGTACTTTAGTAAATTTTATTAGAAAACATACAGGGTTGCTATGAAGATTAAATAAGATTTCTTAAACATACAACCTAGCATGTAATAAACATTGATAAATGTTACTTTTCTTTTTTTAATTTAATTTATTTTTTATACAGCAGGTTCTTATTAGTTATGATAAATGTTAGTTTTCATTTTATATCTTGGATAAAGTGGAAATATAGTCTTGAGAAAATTATTGAAAAGCCAGTTTGGAAATGTAAAGAGCCTAGAGATCATGTTAGTCTTCACAGTTTGATTTATCTTAGTGTACTCATGCTACTGTAGGATAAGAGTAAATAGAGCTAGGGATTTATAACCAGGGAGGAAGATGGCAAGGGTGGCAGTGGATGGAAAATTACTAAGTGGAGACATCAAGGGTAGGGGAATTCTTGCTGAAGGCAAACCAGGGAATTAGATATCAGGTGTGGGGGGTTCTTGCTGAACTGACTTTGCAGAATTCTTGATACAACTGGTCTAAGCTGGGTGTAAGATAGGCTACAAGGATGTACTGTACAACATGGGGAATAGAGCCAATATTTTGTAATAACTGTAAGTGGAGTGTAACTTTTAAAAATTGTGTAGATAGGTAGGTAAGTAGGTAGGTAGGTAGATAGATAGATAGATAGATAGACAGATAGATAGATAGATAGATAGATAGGGGGCTCAGAGCAGCCTGACTAAATTTTAGTTAAGGAGAGAGTCTTTGTCATTATGTATATTTTGAACACCTAAATGGCAACATACATTATCAAATAAAGAGTTCTTTATTTGATGTTTGCATGCGCTGAATTTGCAACATAATTAAATCTGCTCTTTTTAGATTTTTATAGGAACTCAAGAGTTTGTATAGAGCAAAAAATTTTCTCTTCTACTATTTTTTTTCATATTTAGATGGAAGTCACTCATACAGAGTAAAAGCATTGTTTATACCATTGTGGTATTTATAGTGGGATTATTTAAGGCAACTATAGTGTTGCTGTGTATATTCCACTGAAATACAGTAGTTCTGTCTTCCTACCTCTATTCAACCACTACTGGGTAAAGGTTGAAAAAAAATGCCAAAGTGTCCCTTGACGGAGAAAGAGCCAGAATCCTCTGGTAAGGATCAGCAGTGCCCAGGAACCTCTGGAGTCAAATACTCACATTTTAGGGTCTGAGTTGACTTAGCCAAGTATATGCAAGATTGTAAGAAACCATGATAGTATTTTTCAACAGAACTCTTATCAGTACCTACCTATGAGAAGTTGTTCTTTATAAACTTGTACTCAGTTTCCCATTTCCTTGTATCTCTCTAAATGGTCATTACCTCCTACAATGTATTCTTTTTTATTTGAAGACTAATATTTTCTAGAAGAAAATAGTGTCTTCCTAGGAAAGCTATAGCATATAGTACAAACGAGGGTAATTCCCAACAAGATGTTTTTATAATTTTCCCGTGAAACTTATTTTTAGCCTTCATCTGTGTTTAAAAAAAAAAAAATTCCTGAGAGGTGTTCTTTTCTTTGATGTAGAATTTAACTGGTAAGCAAATGAGCTGATCCCCTACTTTCTTTTTCTATCTTAGTAGTTGTTTGGTTAGGATCTCAGTTGTAGAAAACTGAGTTGCCTTGGCTAGTCTAAACAGAAAGACATTTAGTGAAGTGTTATGATAGCTTTCAGAATCTCCAGGAAGGCCTGACTGCAGCCAGAAACTCCACCACCCTACAATCCTAAAGGAACAACACAACTACCTCTATCACAGTTGCCCTGGAGGAACCAGATGTACCCTCACCTTAGTGTTTATCATATACTAATTGATTTCTTTTTTTCCAGTGTGCATATATATATGGTGTATGTATGTTCGAGTGCTTTTATTAGAAAACAAGAAGTACCGAAAGTAAATTTACTATTAATTTAACTCAAGGCGATAGAAGAAGAAGTAAACATAAAACAAGTAATCAAAAAATTAAAAGCAAAAATGAGTAAAACTAAAAAACAAAATAAAAATTGTTGATCAGTGAAGCCACAAACAAGTTCACTGAAAAGATTAAGAGAGTAGAACAATCTTTGACAGGTATGATTTTCCACCAAAGAGGAAAAGAGGAGAGAGGAAAGTTAACATATAAGATACATAGAACAAGGAATGAAATAGCTGCTGATAATAATGTTCTTTACTGTAACAGAATATAGTATACAGGCTTATAGCAGAACAACATAAAAACTAGATTAATGGAAGAAAACAAACTGTAAAATTGACTCGAGTAAACTTAAAAATATGACTAGCCCAGTAACCATAGAAATCAAAGAACCCTAAGACTCAGCAGGTCCAGATGATTTTACAGGCAAGTTTTATTAAACTTTTAGGTAATAATAATACTAATAGTAATAATAGATAATGTATATTGAGCTGTTTCTCTGTTCTAGACGGTATGAAATGCTTTACGTAGTGAGCAGATTTAATTTTCATGGCAATCTTAAGTGGATAGTCAGTGGCTTCTATGTGAAAAATTTCAGTGATGGCAAGCTTTCTACTTTGTACTTAGCCTATTTTGTTGAATAGTTTTAACCATCAATTTTCTATTTACAATATTTCTATTATATGCAAATATCCTCTGTTGTTCCCACCTGCTAGTTCAAGTTCTGTTTATTTATGACATAAATGAACCTCCTCTTTCACATGGCAGTCCTTTATATCCTGGAAAGCCATTTTTCATATCTGCTTTCTCTAGCTTAAGAGACTTCATTAAGACCTGTCCAGCAAAGTGAGAGAGTGGCATGGACATATATACACTACCAAACGTAAAATAGATAGCTAGTGGGAAGCAGCCGCATAGCACAGGGAGATCAGCTCGGTGGTTTGTGACCACCTAGAGGGGTGGGATAAGGAGGGTGGGAGGGAGGGAGACGCAAGAGGCAAGAGATATGGGAACATATGTGTATGTATAACTGATTCACTTTGTTATAAAGCAGAAACTAACACACCATTGTAAAGCAATTATACTCCAATAAATATGTTAAAAAATAAATAAATAAATAAAATAAAAAGAATGGCTTTGAAAAAAAAAAAAAGACCTGTCCAGTATCGAGATGGTCCTAGGTCTATGTTATTTCCTTTATCTTCTAGTCTAGTAACTATATCAAAATGGACACGAGATTATTTCGGAATTACTTTCCTTTGTGACCCTTTCTTGAATCTTAGTGAACATTTTACCTTTTATGAAGGTTTTTTATAAACTATTTGAAATGCATATTTTCCCACTTTCTAGTCCTGTAGCCCTCCTAATTTCTTATGTGGGTTTACAGAGAATGCTATTAGTAGTTTCATGTTCCTGCCTTCATGTTCTTTTAGAACTCAAGTGTAAATTGTGTGGGCCTGGATTTCAAGTGTGTTTTTAAACTCATAACTTGGACTTCAGTGACTTAACAATGTTTATTCCACCCTTTTTAGTTTAAATGTAATTAATGGAGAAGATTAAAGCAGAAAAAGGGAGTAATTGTTCTATGTCTCTTGCTTGGAGGCAGGTTGTTGTTAACCACGGCAAACTTTGGAGGCAGTTATACTTGTTATGCAGGGTTCAAGCCCTTACTCTGCCACTTATTAGCTGTATGACCTTGGTCAAGACACTTCAGTCCTCTGAGCATGTTTTCTAATCTGTATTATAATATTATTATTATCATTGTTCAAGGCTACTTAGTAAGGTACAATCTGGTAACAATCACTAAGAGGAGGTCTAAACAGACCCTAAACATTAGGGTGATCAGCAGTATGTAACTGGTGGTGTGAACAGGAAAAGGGTGAAACCTGTTAATCCAAGGGAATCTTGGGACAGACAGCAGGCACAGTTCCAGGGGGGGACAAGTGGTTAATATTAAGGAAAATGTTTAACAATGAGAACCCATCATAAAGCAATGTTTTGTTGTCAGCAGATCTTTATGGAAGAATGATACTGATATATCTATAATGTGGCAGAGTTAAGGCTCAGAACTCTAGGCCCAAAAGAACCAATAGTGCCATACTGGTCAAGAGCCCAGCCTTTCCAGTTGGACAGAGAACCAGGTTAAAATTCCACACTCATTCATTTGTAAGCTGTATGTCTGGACAGATGAATACTTTTTGAGCTTCTCTTTCCTCTATAATATGTATAGTAGGAAAAATAATGCCTTAGGGCTGAGAGGAATACAGAAATGTTTGTATAGAGTTTCTCTATGTTCCTAGCATTACTGTGTCAAACATTTAAGTATGATTTGACAGTTACTACCATGAAGCTCTGTTACATTCGACACTACACCCTGGATGAAATTCTCAATATTTGAAAGAGCCTAAAAGAAAATATACATTTACTTGTCATAAAATTATACAGGCTAGCTTATTTTGTTTTGGATGAAATTATATCACCTTTCTGTGATCAACTTATATTTATTTGAAACTCCATTTAATTGTTTATTATATCTCTGTTTAAATTAATAAATAAAATTTTTGACAGATAAAACCTTTTAAAATTTAAGTCTATATGGGAGGAAATAATAAAAGGAATCCTAACAGGTGAAAAAGTTGGCAAGTACTTGGTTGATAATCTCTGATAACCTTTTGAGCTAGTGTGTGGTGTTTCTAAGAGTTGAATATCACTTTTAAAGATGGCAGTGAAGTTTACAGAAAAAAAATTCTTCATTGTCCATCCTTCCTTTGTGATTTCCCCAGAAAACTCACCATGATTTTCTGGCACAGTTCCTAGGAAGTCTATTTTTAAAGTTAATTGTCCCTGTTTTCCCTACTTATCTACCCACTTGCTATGGAATATGAGCAGTTCAAAAAGTGTCAGATATTGAATGTAGGTACTAAATAACGTTGGTCATCAGTAATACTCTTCAGTCACAAAGCATCATAAAGGCAAATAAGTAAATATCCATGATTCAAAGGAAATCCTCTTAGTGACTCTCCAAACAGGAAGTAAATTATAGTATGGGATTATATAAAGCTTAGCATAGAATATATATTCACATTATAACAGTGCTTATTATAATGCTAACCCATGTTTTTTTTTCTCATTATAGAATATTATGTGCCCTAAATGATGTATTCAGCTTGTAAGAGTAATAAATTCACGGCATGACAGAATACTCCCTCTTTGATGAACATTTTAAACACCAGAGGGCAGAGTGTTCCAAAGGACATTTTCTATTATCCCATTATCATTCATTCTTTCATGTCATTGGCTGCATTTAAAAAAAGTAAGAAATATGGCCATTTGAGAATCACCTATGTATCTGAGTGATCTGTTTTGTTTAGACAACATAATGAGCAGTGTTCTGATACATGCTAGAGTTGGTTAGTCCACATTTTCCCTCCTTTTCTAGTTAAAGTCTATATTTCTGGCTTCTGAAAGCGACTATTTTTTTAAGTCATATGTACATCTATATCATTTAGTGAGTTTCATAAATTGAAGATTTATTTAGTGAATTAAGTAAAGTGAGAGAAAGGTAATCAATAGGTATGTCTTGTAACTCACATGCCCTTTTATGTTCTACTTATCCATAAAAACATTCTGAAAGAGCCACCTGCCAGCTAATGATCTTTTTCAGCTATTGGGATTGTAATGTAGAGATAGCATCACATACATTTGAGGAAATTTTATTCAGGTCTTAGGTAATAAAGTCAACATATCAAGTAAAAACTGTATATAATAAAAATTATCCTCTGAAATCCCTTAAGAGGATAATTCACAGCATTCATTAAACAGAAATACTGCTTTTCAATATGTCCAACCCTGCCAGTTTTTTAAACTCTTTTACTGACCACCAGATGAATAGTTGGCTCATGTGTAGAGACCACATTATATGATTTTTAAGAATATATTTCTTTCTCTTCTCGGTTAGTCATCACTCTTCTCTTGGAAGTTGAAGTCCTGATCTGGAACAGTAGCCATTCCTGGGAAAGGAAGAAACCAAAATTAGAAATTTGGCCAAAGCTTGAATTGCTATAATAAGTAGGATGGATACTTTCTTACTTCTGTGCCAATAGAGATTTCATATATTCACCTCTTCATAAGTATTACCCTACCTTTAAGCACTATAGAGTTTAACACTGATGATTACTCCTTAGAGAAAGCTTATAAAGGGAGAAGACTGGGAAAAGAATAAAAAGAATATAAAACTCTGTGTAAGGTTTAGAATGACTTACCTAAATTAATCATAAGGGAGTTAAAAATTAGTAGTCAGGGGAATAGCTTAGTCTCTTAAATCTCTTTCTACCCTTACCTTAAGTTAAATCCAATTTTTAAAAAAACAAAAACCAAACCAAACCTATGTGCTTTGTCTTTTAAAGTATCTTAACCACGTCCTCATCTCAGTCAGCTCCTACAGAGCATAAGCAACATTAAAATGAAAGCCAGTGGAAAAATGATTTGTTGTCCAAGTTTGCATTTTTTCCAGAATTATTCTGGAATCCATCTAATGCATGGATCAGCTCAACTTGATTTGGGGGAGAAGGGAATTTGCCCTCTTTTTCCTGAAGTATTGAGTTTTTGGTATTCTAGAAGACACAAAGAGAATTTCCCTGAAAAATAACCATTGGGGCAAGAAAATATTTGATTAAAAAAAAAAAACTAGATAGATTAGACTATCAGGGAAACAGAACAGAGGTGTGCTGTCCATAGAATTTTCAAATCTAATGTAAATGCTCATTTTTAGGTTTGCCTTACAGTTTTCTAGTTAGGTGAGAGAAAAAGTAATTGAAGATCATTTGAAACAAGTTTCTTTGCATGATCTTTAGTATTACCGTTCTATAGAAATTGCTTATACTT
Organism: Balaenoptera borealis; assembly: GCF_965194805.1. Taxonomy (NCBI): domain Eukaryota; kingdom Metazoa; phylum Chordata; class Mammalia; order Artiodactyla; family Balaenopteridae; genus Balaenoptera; species Balaenoptera borealis. The sequence continues at coordinate 15,392,659 of NC_138879.1, read as the reverse complement.
CTGTATCTCCAAGTTATCATTTTCTAAAGATGTTTATAAGTCATGTTGGGGCAGTAAAATTACTTTTACATGATTATCTTAAATACTCCTTTAACACTAGTCTACAGAATCTCTGTTTACTATAATTCTAAAATGGTGCAATATGTTGACACCAAATATTCAGTCAAACATAAAACTAGGGGCTTCCCTGGTGGCGCAGTGGTTGAGAATCTGCCTGCCAATGCAGGGGACACGGGTTCGAGCCCTGGTCTGGGAAGATCCCACATGCCGCGGAGCAACTGGGCCCGTGAGCCATAACTACTGAGCCTGAGCGTCTGGAGCCTCTGCTCCGCAACAAGAGAGGCCGCGATAGTGAGAGGCCCGCGCACCGCGATGAAGAGTGGCCCCCACTCACCGCAACTGGAGAAAGCCCTCACACGGAAACGAAGACCCAACACAGCCAAAAATAAACATAATAAATAAATAATAAATAAAAATTAAAAAAACAAAACAAAACATAAAACTAGCCTGAAAAAATATTTACTCTTTTAGGCTATTTTCCATGTCTATTGAGTTCTATTGAAATCCCTTTTTCCTTTTCATCTTTGCTATTTTGCTTAATTAGGTATTTTTAAATAAGATGACATAGATTTTTAGAATTTCAAGCCTTTGCATTACATTATTTTATTTTATTTCCACAGTAGCTTTAGGAAGAAAGTAGAAAATATGTTATTACCCATACTTTACTTATGAAGAATTTAAGGGTTGGAGTTAAGTGACTTACAGGGTATGTCTAGTAAGCAACTGAGCCATTATCACACCTACAATCAAAAGTCTAGCCAAGTGCATGTCCTTCCTACTACATTGCAGTCCTTTTTATTCACATTTTACTGAGGTTATCATCATTTAGGGAGAGTAATGCAACATAAATCTATGACTAACAAATATATAATTATACCAGAATTGTTATTACAGTGGTAATGCTGCCCACATAAGAGAACAATATAATTAAAAAATTACCTAATTGTTTTGCTTTCCTTTGTTTGTGAACATTTCATTAAATATGTGGTGATGGGAAAGAAACCCACACTGATTAATATAGAACAATTCCATATAGAATTGCCCTATCTAAATAGATGAATAGTACCAGTGAACCATGCTTCAGAAGCCTAGTGAAAGATTTTTTTCTCAAGTCAGTTCAGAACCATGTCTACAATACTGCAGAGGGAGTGCCGTTACCACTGCTAAATCCATGCATTGACACTTTCCCTAGCTCCCCCTTCTCCCATGGTTCTTTTTTGAAACTATTCTGCTGTCCAGTGAAAGAGAAGGAACTCTTCTGGATTCCAGGGAGGTGAGGAGAAGCTATGACAGGAGAAAAGTTCTCCAGGCCTTGAAGGGAAAGTTCATCAGAAGCATGGAGTGGGCTAGTAACCCTTTCTCACCAGCGACTGACACAAAGAATTTCCTTGATCACACGTGAAGGCTGTGAGCATTTTCAGGGCAGTTAGTGTCTTTTGTACCTTTCTGCATGTGTAAGGAATATAGGAGGTAGTATACCTCTCTTTGAAATTGAAACCATTGCTATTATATCAGTCAGTTGATGGTTCTGCAGTTTTGGTCTATCTGATGATCCATCTGAATGAAAGGCATTTAATCAAGTTTTTAACATCTCTATTTAAAAATAAATTTTCTGCTGTCTCACATTTTAGACAGTTCCTTATTTCTCACTGTCTAATTTTACCATTTAACCCAATAAACTGTGACGATATTACAGGCACATATTAGCTTGCTAAAGTATTATTAATCTTTTCAGAAACCTCAGTATGCAGTTTTTTGTTAGTGTCTTATTTAGTTTTTTTTTTTTTTTTTTTTGCAATATACACATAGTTCTGATTTAGGAATTCAGAAGAGTAAAATCTGAGGAGAAATCAGTAAGAAAGGAGTTTATAGCTTTAAGGCATAAGGAGCTTACAGCTTTTTAATATAAATTGTTCCCAGAATCCATGTCACAGCTCCTTATATGGTGCTGCTTTTTTCCCTTCGGTTGCTATGACAACAGCAGCACTGCACCATTCATCAGCTCTGGACCTGGGCTGCATTGCTAGCCTTCCGTGTTACTCCTGAATGTTAAGAACATCCGTGAATCATTCACTATGTTAACGCTGCGCCATTAGAAACCCAAGAACCAGTTCTTCCAGCATTTTGCTCTAACAGAAGGGTAAACTAAACTGCGCCACAGAGGAAAATTGTATAAATATTTCTTTTTTCCTAAGGGAATCTTACAATCTATATTTGCTGCAGTATTCTGAAAGGATAAGCTCATGTCAAGCAGGCTAATGAAAAGAACTCGTCTGTGTAATCTTTCTTGAAATCATTAGCTGTTCAAAACAAATACCACATTGCATCTCTGGATACAGAAAGGAGCAGGTGATGTTGTTAGGGGTTCTAAGGTCCTTTGGGAGCATCACTTGTGCTTTGGGACCATTACCAGCATCTGCTATAAGAAGTATCACCTGTAACACACAGTAAGTTCTGAGCAGTGTGAATTGCTGGCTGGGGAAGATTAAAGTGTGGATCGTTACTGACGTGTCAGCTCTGGTAACAGCACGACCGGTGAATAAAAAGAAGCCTTTCCGGTTTTCAGGAGACAAGACTATATAGTATTGACTAATGAGGAAGAAAAACTAAAGCCTGTGAGTATGAGTGGAGTATTTGTATATTACATGGATTTCTGAGCTATGAGGCCTACTTTGAGCTTTGTAGAAAAGCAAACGCCACCTAAGAGAATTTTACACTTAGTTTTCAGGGAAGCCATTAAGAAATGTCATTAGGTACATTTATTTAATTTTTAATTGTGTTTGTTTACTTGTGTGTGTGTATATATGAATCTTTTAAAGTGTTATACTTTTAAAAATAATATTTCATTGTAAAGAATGCTGTTTAACTCAGTGTTTTAATGAAATGTGAAGGTCAGATTGCTTTTTTTGTTAGATTGTGATTCCAGAATAGATTTCTACTTCCTATTGCAATATCCTTATAAGTAAAATACATTAAAAAAAATAACAGTATGGAAAACCAGAATTTTGTAAGCATATTTCCTTAATACATCAAATCTTTCTTTTTTCATTAACTGGAGTGCTTGCAGATGGATGTTCTTGCATAGTTTAAGGACTTTTTTTTAACTTAACATTATTTGCTAGTTATGTTGATTTATATTGTCTGTTTTCCCAGGTGAGAAAGGTGAATTAGAGATTTACCATTCTTACTTGTATTTTTAGACCATTTGGTAATTATCAATTTAAAAGAAATTGAATTTATAGATTACATTTTCTCAAAAGACTCTGTCCATTTTCTGGCTTTTAATTATTCTTTCTTTTTAGTTCTTCAGCTAACCATGGTAACTTAGAAATGTACTAAAAGTAGGAACTTGATTTTTCAAAATTAGAATATTTAGACTGATCTTCAGCCACCTCACAAAAGAAAAAGGCATTTCATCTGGGCTTATTCTTGTAGTTATTTGCCTTCTTAAATTGTTCTTCTTAAATACATGTTCAGAGTAGATAGACTTCAGGGACATAATTTAGATTAAATTACTATAAATTTACTTGTAAATTACTAGTGTTTGCCATTACTATATTTTGATTTGTATTCCTTCTTCCGTTTTTGAGATTTTCCCCTATAGAGCTATACATATGACTTTGCGCAATGTTTAAGAAACCTTTAAATAGGGAGAATTAATATATTAAAGGATAATGAAAGTACTAATCACTTATACTTACTGTCATTTCTGTCATTAGTAGTAATATTTTACTTTTACTTGAAAGCCTATAATTAATAGATTAAATAAATCGATTCACGTTTTAACCATTGCCATGCAAGAAAATATGAATTTTAAAATTTATGTATATTTAATAACTGTGTACATTGTAAGTTAACACTCCTTTTTGACTAATCTATCCTCATAAGTATACAAAGGATTTTGTATTCCATTATCTCTGAAACTATAATTCTTATTAATAGTAACAAAGACTGATATGGATTTTTATTTTGTCTGCATTGGGTCTTCGCTGCTGTGCACGGGCTTTCTCCAGTTGCGGCGAGCAGGGGCTACTCTTCGTTGCAGTGCGCGGACTTCTCATTGCGGTGGCTTCTCTTGTTGTGGAGCATGGGCTCTAGGTGCACGGGCTTCAGTAGTTGCAGCACATGGGTTCAGTAGTTGTGGCTCTCGGGCTCTAGAGCGCAGGCTTAGTGGTTGTGGCGTGCAGGCTTAGTTGCTCCGCGGCATGTGGGATCTTCCCGGACCAGGGCTCGAACCCATATCCCCTACATTGGCAGGTGGATTCTTAACCACTGCACCACCAGGAAGTCCCTGATTTGGATATTTTTAATTAGGATAGTATTTTTAATATCAGATTTATTCATTTTAAAGTAATCTTTCTTGGCACATCCTGTGATTTTTTTTTTAATGTTTGGGTCCTTGCCTAACGTATGTATTCCTAAAAGGTTGTATATAAGTATATTTGTTTGCAAATTGTCTAATTTAAAATCCACTAGTGAAGCTTCCTGTTTTGAGAGATTCTGCCGTTAAGTTGATTAGGTGAATCTGTATATCATATCCTAGGTTTTCTTAAAGAGCCATCCAGTTTATTTCAGTATCTAGGGATTCAAGTTGCAGATTTAACTGGCAGCATTCTGTGAAGAAATTAAACCTCATGCTTCAGACTAAAGTTTAACCTCTCAATTTCAAAATAGTTTGACATCTTCAGGTTTACTTTCTGAAATCCTTTAGTGTCTTTACAATATTTTTCATATAACAGATAACTGGGTAAAATCTTAGTTCGAAGTAGGCATTGCTTTCATTTGGGGGGAAATGTGCTAGTGAAGAAATAATACATAAAATTTATAAATATAAAAGGCTTAGGTTTCTTCCCTAGTTTCCATTAACTAAAACTTAAATTTGTCATCCTAATACCACTTCTGAATATCTGGAAAATTGTTAGTACCACTAATAAGCTTTTACTAGGAAATAGGTGCCTAATTTCTCTCAGGATCTACATTAAGATTGAAAGTCTCATATTGGTGATAAATTATTTTAAAAGAGTGATTCCTAGTTACTGTTTTCTCATGGACATCAGTCATAATATATCTATGATAAATGTGTCTTCTTTACACTCCAACGTTATATAGTAAGACATTCTAACCACTTTTGTAAGCTCTGCAGCTTGGGACATGTTTACCTCTCTAAAGTTTCTCTTTTATAAAATTAATGAAATAATGCCTTTTGTAGTGTCATTGTAGGCATTAAGAAAGATAATATATATGTGAAATATCTAGTATAGTACTTAGCACAAAGGAAACATTTTCTAAGTAATAATTCTCTACCCTTCCTCTCCATTGTCCAAAAGTTCTTGGACTTTTCCCTGGGAGTACCTTTAGGGCCTAGGAATTTGAATGCATACCAAAAGGGTATGCGATGTAGCCTAAAGAGGCATCCAAAAGCAAATCTGGAAATTTCTTGGAAGTCTCATATTTCCCCTTTTAAAATAGTCTACGTTCTATATTTTTTTTAAATCATAAAAATGTTTCCCCAAAAAATCTTTGAGTAAAAGTCAACTTTTCAGGAAAATATGCCACATTTTCTCCTATAAATTTGCACCAACATACTACTGCCTATCCTTATGAATTCCCAAGTTTAAGACATACTACTCAGATCTCTGGGTCTGGGTATCATTTTTTTTTTTTTAAGATTTAATTTTTATTTATTTTTGGCTGCGTTGTGTCTTCATTGCTGCACACGGGCTTTCTCTAGTTGTGGCGAGTGGGGGCTACTCTTCACTGTGGTGCACGGGCTTCTCATTGCAGTGGCTTCTCTTGTTGAGGAGCACAGGCTCTAGGCGCACGGGCTTCGGTAGTTGTGGCACACGGGCTCAGTAGTTGTGGCGCGCAAGCTCTAGAGCACAGGCTCAGTAGTTTGGCACACGGGCTTAGTTGCTCCACGGCATGTGGGATCTTCCTGGACCAGGGCTCGAAGCCACGTGCCCTTCACTGGCAGGTGGACTCCCAAGCACTGCGCCACCAGGGAAGTCCCTGGGTATCATTTTTTAAGAAATAAAGATCCTTTATTAAAAGACACGTGTTTCTCTGGAGAAATAGATTGAGAATCAAGAGGCAGGGATGAAAAATGAATCTGGTAAAAGCTGAAAGGCTTATTACTCAGTTCAAAAGAGCGAGCAGTGGTATGGAGCTGGGTCAAGCTGTAGTGGGATGAGAAAGGAATACCTTCATGTCAGAAATGAAGAACGGTGATGGAGGAACTAACAGTTTTAGCATTTTTAAAACTGTGAGAAGTCCTGAAATAAAGCAACCTATTTTAACTGCTTAACCTAGCATCTCTAAAACTTAAATCAGGCCCCCTTACACAACTCCTGCAAACTCATGTGCAACAAATAAGTGTTCTAAGGAGTATGTCTAAGGAAATAAGTGACCAAAGGAAGTTATGTCATTCAGAAGGAACGAAGAATGGATAACCATACAGAACAAAGTATGAAAGCAATCACCTGGGCATTCCAGACAATTATGGGAAAGTTACTTTACTCAAATTCCCCAGATAAGTTGTGCTTTAATATTCTAAAGAATAGTATGTTTTGTTTTGTTTTTTTAATGAGAGAAAAGGTTGTATTTATCATGTGGATTAGAAAGTGAAATGATAAATAAAGTGACGAATTAAAACTTGAAACAAGAGTGTACAGGACACATTCAAATGGTAAATCAGTTTGTGTGGACAGAGGTTTTGTAAAGGATGATGTGGAAGAGAAAACTGCGACTGGATCGAGGAGGCCTTTGGTTTGGGGCAATGGTCAACTAAGATGGTAACAGTGGAAAAGGTACAAAGAGATGAAGATTTTGAGAATAAGCAAACTGGTGACTGACCAGTTACAGAATCCAGGAATATGGAAGATCTGTCCAAGATGAGTCCAAGACTTTAAGAATGGGAATTGGTGGCTTTATTAATAGGAACAGAGAGATTAGGACAGCTGGTTCTGAGAGAATGAGACACATGGAGTTCAAGGTGATAGCAGAATATTAGAGTGGCAATGCAGTTTCAACACTTAACAAGAGTAAGGTTTTAGGATATAAATTTGGAAGTTATATCCATAGAGAGTACTTACAACACTAAGAATAGGTAAAAAAAAAATCTCTTAATGAGAATAGAACAAATAAACAGAAAAAGGTGGCAAATGAATATTTTATGAGCATTTACCAGGCATTATCACTTTAAGTCATTTGAGCTTTTCAGTAGCAGTTTGAATTATCATGGCCGTGATCTTTTAGATGAAGAAAACAAGACCTAATCAGGTTAACCATTAAGCAATTTAGGCGTAAGAGATCAGGATTCCAACTTAGGTCTTTCTCTAACTATAGTTCCTACTCTCGGGAGTCAAGACGTAAACCTTAAGAAATATCCCATTTAAGGGACCAAAAGAGAAAAACCCATGTTAAAAAGACAGATATGAATAAACAGTAGTCTGAAAGGTGTTGGGAGAACCACGGTGGTATAACTATTACAGAAGCTGAGGTTTGAGAGGGTTTTAGGGAACATTTAGTCACTATTTTCAAATTCACTTAGAGGTCAAGAATACAGGTTCACATGGGACCATGAATATATTGTTTCTATGTGATCTGCTTTTTGCTTTCCTGAGCTGTAGTCCAAACTCTTAGCTGCAGTGGTCTGCATTAGGTAAACAATTGTATTCTATTTCATTAAAGAGGAGAAAGGGGGAAAAGCTACATAACAGAACAGGTGGAAGTGGAGCTGAGGGAAGGAAGCATCTAATGAGAAACTCACAGCCGAATACACTTTTAGAGTTCTGGTTGTTTTTTGGTGTCTATAATATATAGTCACATATAGGACTCTTCAAAGCTTTTGAAGCTAAAATAAGTTTCTCTCCATTTAACATCATTACCCCAATAAATATCCCATTTTTTATTTTAACATAGCTGAAGCTATCCCTAAAGCAAGATGACTTTTTTCCATTAACTCCTGTGACATGGTGTAGTAGTTCAGGTTCTGCCACTTACTAGCTTTGCGATCTTGGATGTGTTATGTAACCTGTCTGTGTTTCAGTTTTCTCATCTGTGAAATAGATATATAACAACTCCCATAGGGTTTGTAAGGATTAAGTGAGTTTTTACAGGTAAAATGCTTACACCAGCCTCTAGGAGATAGTAGGTACTCAATAATAGTGATTGATGATGATGTCACTTATTGGCAATTTCAAGACCCTATTTCTCTCTTTCTGTACCTTTTTTACTTTTCCAGTTTTTCCTTTGATGTTAAGGGAAACTGTTTTCACTTTTACTTGTTAGGTTAAGTTTTTAAAGTGAGCAGAGAGTAAAGAGCAGAAGGTTTAAAGCGTAATTGAATTTAGAAAACATCTTGCTGTTACGAGCAGTGGGTACTGGTGTTGACTTCTCTCTGTAATGTTGATCCAGTAGCCATTCATGTGTGGAGTATTTATTATGAATTTATATTACTTCCAGTGAAAACTGGTTTTATAGTCAAAGAGAAATGACTGAGAAGTGTATAATTTCCCCTTCTTTGTTTAATTTAAAAGAACCCCCTTCCGAAAAAGTATGAATAAATATGTTGTATTATTATGATATGATGGCAAACTTAGAATTATGGTAAAGTTATACATTCAGTGTACAGTGGGTTTTTCCATTTTAGCATTTATTACACTGTAAGTTTTAAATTATTTAGCAATGTAGTTTAGTATAAAGGCTGTCTACCATAGTTTGTGGACTCTGGAGCCAGACTAATTGGATATGAATCCTGACTGACACTTACTAGTTCTGTGTCCTTGGGCAGGTAATTTAACCTCATCTGTGCCTCAGTTTCCTCATCTATAAAAAGCAGCTAATAATAGTATCTACTTCATAGGTTTATTGTGAGGATTAAATGAGTAAAATACTTTGAGCAGTTTCAGATCATAATTGCTCAGTCTTTGTTAATTTGTTATTAGTTAGTATGTGTGTAATTTATCTCTTATCTCCTTACAAGGCAGAAACAGTATTTATCCTCTTTATTATTATATCCTCAGTCTTGAGTGCAATGCCTGGTACATAGTAGATATTCATAGTAGATGTTCAGTACACATTTGTTGATCAGTAAAACATTGAGGTTACATAGGGCTTCAATAATGTTCTTCGCTTGAATACTTTCAGCCAAGCAGACCAAAGCAGATAACCCTCATATAGTGTTAAGAGCCTTTGCTCACTGAGGTTTTTTTTTTAAGTGAAATCTTGAGAATGCTCTACTCACCCTTTTGTTTATTGATCACAGCTGTGATGGCAAACATTTTTAAACTGAGGCTAGAAGTAGGTATGACAAATGAGTGAGGTTCCTCCTCTCCTCCCTCATTCTTAGGATTCTCTGTAGACCTTGTAATGCCTAGAAAAGGAAGAAATAGCTTTCTCCATGCCAATTTTGACCTGGTTTAAGAAGTTCTTACTGAAAAGTTGCCCCAACATATGAAGTCAGTTTACCAAGGCCCAAGGTTGGGAACATACTGCAGGTATGACAGAGTTTCTCATTTTTAAGTACCTAAAAAGGTCAGATTTAACTTGGCAAAACTGAAATTAAAGTTGGCTGTTATTTTCTTATTCTCACCACTAGGTCTTCTCTACTGTGTTTTGGAATTCTCTTCATTGTACCAGATGCCTAGTATTTGCTACTCTCCCCCATTCTGAGGATAAATCATTGCTTTAATGAACAGTTTTTTTAGACATGTCAATATCTAATCTATTTAGCTTAGGTTATTTTAAACAATATTTCATTTGTCTATGCAATGTGACAATGAACCGTGGACTACCTCTTCTAATTCAGACTTAATTTTAATTTAATTTAAATTCTAATTAATATTTCCTAGATTATTTATGCCTTGGATTTTGAAAAGGAATATTTTTGGTCAACATTTATCTGTCTGAAATGGCTTTGTTTTATGTTTGTAGTATTGCTTTTGACCCTTTACTTCTCAAATAGTTTATTGTTAAGAATATAGCTAGTAGAATGTCACAAAAATAGTATAGTTTTAGAGAATGAAATATGACAAAGTGTAAACAGCTCCCTCTGTGGGAATCTATTCATGCTTTAATTTCCCACTCCATCACTGTTTAGGTCATCACTGTCCTTTTAATTATGGACACTGGCTCTCATTAATCACCATAGGGGATTGGCAGAATTTTATACTCTGTGTTTTATTTCCAAATCTCAATCTTGATAATTGGTGCCTTACAGGCATGGTGACATCTGAAGATGTTCAGTTAGGCATCTGAGTCCAGTCTTATGTTTTCATCTGCATTCTGCATATAATCATGCCCCAGGCAGGGTAGATTAGCTCTACCAGTTACAGGAGATGCTTTCTTAACTGACCTTCACCTAACCACTTGCAGGATTAATGCTCTCCATCCTCTTTTTGACACTTACTGACGGTTGCCAGGACAAGGTGGATGTTATAGGCCAGTAGGCTACCTTCTGATATACCCACGTACTTCTGTTATCCCTGTAGTGGCATGTGCTTACTGAGAGGCAGTTAAATTAATGCCCATTTTATGTCCTATTATGATAATATAGTTAAATATATATACATTAACTAATGAAATACCAATGCAAGTAGGAGAGCATTTATAAAGTTATTGTTCTTAGAAAAACTATGTTAAAAGCTTGGAAAAAATCAATTAAAACGTCAGTAAAGGTAATTTGCTAAAAAAAAATGCTATAATGAATTAGGGTGAAAACACTACATGGGGGATAAGATTGTTAGTATTTAAGGGTAAAAATTTATAATGAGTAGTAAATAAGCCATGGAGATCTAATGCACAGTATAACGAATATAGACAATAATCCCATACTATAATTACATAATGTGATAAATAACACTACATCAGCATATTACAATATATCAGTATATCAAAATAACATGCTGTGCACCTTAAACTTACACAGTGTTACATGTCAAATTTATTCGGTTAAAAAAAAGCACTTTAAAAATCCACCTATACTTAGGTTGTCTATGTTTTTGTTTTATTTTAAATGAAATGAATAGAATACATTTTAGTGCAGTTTATGCCAGAAAGAAAAATTGGAACTGATATGCAAACAAGAAGGTCTTGGCTTTACATTAAAAGTTTGATGAATAAATGTACTTACATATTAAGTTAAAGAGCTTCATACATACATCATTTTTGTCTCTTCCCACTTCTTCCAAGATTTTTGATAAATTGATCAACTGCTATTCCCTATCAGGGTAGGAAGAGAGAACTTCTAGTATATATATCGCCATCATATTTTTTGAAAGCCCTGACCAAGTTTGGGGGAATCATGAGACAAGCTGTAGAATAACATGGAACAGACCTATGAATTCTGGTCTTACCTCATGTGAGTTAGGTCCAGGTTTAACTGTAAGTGGAGATTTGTGTTTAGTCGCATGTCACCCCCTATCCGTTGAGCATATATGCCCTCTAGCAAACCAGGGCTGTGTATAAAGAATCTTCTGTTCCTTTGGGTAGAAGTGCATACTTTAAGGCAGTTTATAGAAGTAGTTAAGTTCCTGGATTTTGTAGTCTGACATACAGAGTTCAGGTTCCAGCATTACCACTCAGCAGCTGTGTGACTTTTACAAGTTATTCCTACTCTGTCAGTTTCAATTTCCTCACTGACAAAATATGCATAATGAGCAACTGCCTTGCAAGAATGTTGAGGGTAAGCAAACAATGTATGTCGAGTGTCTAGCAGTGCGTAGCCCATAGTGAGCACTTATACCATTAGTATACTTTAAGTGGTCTTTATTACTAACAGTTAAATCATTTTGAAAGCTTGTACAGAAATATGTGATAGAACTACTAAGTCTAAAGTACACCTATGCACGGAAACACATAGCAACAACTAAGAGCAAGAGACTTGGTGTCGTATCTACAGTATTCTACCTGTTGATATAAGTCCAATTAAATTGGAAAAATAAATTATACTCACCACCTCCTATTTCCCTGTAGTAATCTTCTGTTATATGTCTACACAATTATAAAATAGGAAATAAAATTGGGAAAGCTATTTTATTTTTCCTTCAGTATTTAAATTAATTGTTTTTCTCATCTTAACCAAATTTTTTTCTCATTTAGGTAGCACAATAAAAGATTTACTGTCTTTTGTTAGCTATTTGTTAATTATTTTCTTAAAAGGAGTCAGTATTGACAATGACTTTATAAATCTGTTAATTTGCTGTCTGTTTACGTTTCAGGGGACATGGTCTAACCTAACTTGTACTATAATTGAATCTATACAATAGTAAAATGTTTTATTATGGTTATTATTACTAGACAATTCTACGTATTCTTTATTAAGAGCAAAGTAGTTTATTTCTGCCTTGAGAGTCCCCTAAGAATTTAAAGCTCTGATTTAGTACAGTTGGAATTGTATATAAAACACTAAATTCAGAAATAGCTGTTGTAATATACATAACTCACTGCAGCTTACATTGATATGTAAGAACACCACTAAAATCTATGGATAATTGATAATCAGTTTATTTTTCAGGAATCTAAAAACAAAATACATTAACTCTTTGTTCCTTCAAAGCTGTGGAAAAATGAATTTAGCAAAGTTTACAAGAGTCAGACAGCATCAATGAAGAGTAAGCTTCAGGGAGTTCAAATTGAGAAACATGGAGCAGATCAGAAAAGCCAAAATACTGACTAGAATTTAGAAACCCAGGAAAGGTTTTTCTAGAATTGTGACTAAATAGAATTTAATTAAAAGAAAATAGCTCTAATCAAATTGCTGTGGAATATATTGTATTATAGCTGTAGGAATATAGGCCTGATTCTCCACCCTGTTTTTTTAAGCTCATAGCACAGTCTGATAAAGTAAAATGTTTAAAAGTGAGAAGGAATACCAAATGATTTCACTCATATGTGGAATATAAAAAACAAATAAACAAATGAAAAAACAAAATAAGTGAACAAACCAAACCAAAACAAACACATAGATACAGAGAACAGAGTAGTGGTTTCCAAAGGGGAAGGGGTGGAGGGAGAGGAAAATGGGTAAAGGGGATCAACTATATAGTGATGAATGGAAACTAAATTTTTGGTGGTGAGCATGCTGTAGCATATACAGAAATAGAAATATACTGTTGTACACATGAAGCTTACATAATGTTATAAATCATTGTTACCAGAATGAAAAATAAAAATTTCTTAATTTTAAAAATTAAAAGAAGAATGCAGTTACTGCTACATTAATGTGCAGACTAAAATAAAATCATAATAGAAATCTAGACTAAAATTTTGCCCTGTAGAAAGTCTGTGGCTGTAATGGCTAAGGATATAAAAAATGACTGGGGAAAGGAAAAGGTCAAGATCACTTGTTGATTAGTTGTATGTTCAAACATTTTGGAAGTACAGATTCTTGGGCCCACCACACCAAAACATACAGCTAATCAACAAATGATTCTTTTCTTACTGAACAATCCCTTCCTCATCCCATGAAAAAAAAGGGAAGAAGATTCAACATGCGTATCTTAACAAATGGCGCATCATTATTACTTTTTCAACAGAACTTCTTTAGTTTTTCCTGTTTTGCACCAATTACATGGGTTTGTATGAAAATTTGCTTTCATCACACGGCTCATAAAACCATCTGGTATTAATGGATGTTCAAATCAAATGTAAACAACTTAACTTTCAAGACTTTTTTTTTTTTTTAATTAATTAATTAATTTATTTATTTTTGGCTGTGTTGGGTCTTCGTTTCTGTGCGAGGGCTTTCTCCAGTTGCAGCGAGCGGGGGCCACTCTTCATCGCGGTGCGCGGGCCTCTCACTGTCGCGGCCTCTGCCGTTGCGGAGCACAGGCTCCAGACATGCAGGCTCAGTAGTTGTGGCTCACGGGCCTAGCTGCTCCGTGGCATGTGGGATCTTCCCGGACCGGGGCACGAACCCATGTCCCCTGCATTGGCAGGCGGATTCTTAACCACTGCACCACCAGGGAAGCCCTCAAGACATTTTTTATGATATTGTTTCAGAGTGTTCAGATTTTGAATGAACTTTGGAGATCACCTAGATTTGTGAGTCTTAAAGTGTGGTCTGTGGACCAGCAACAAGGACGTCAGCATCCCCTAGAAACCTTTTGGAAGTACATATTCTTGGGCCCGCCACACCAGAACTACTGAATCAGAAACTGTGAGGGTGGGGCCCACCAGTCTGCGTTTTAACAAGCTCTCTAAGTGATTCTTCTGATGCATGCTAAAGTTTGAGATTCATTTTTCTAGACAACACAACCTCTAAGGAAGGTATTTTTCACCATAGTGCTTCAAGTAGAATTATACACTACTTGCTTTTGAGGTCAGCTGGAAAGGGAAGTCTACTTCCCAGGCAATAGGTACCTTTGTGTTATACCTAGAACAAAATGGCTATCCTTTGTGTGTTAGGCTGCCTGGCTGTTCTCTCTGTAGTTGAACAGACTGGATATAAAGTTTTGGGGACAGCAAACAAACTAGTCTTTGGCCAGGGTTACCCATCAAGTTGGCTGTAAGATAGACTTGCCTTGTAGGGAAAAACTGCAGAGTTCTTAATTGCTTGAACTGCTTTACTTTAGAATTGGTGGGAAATAGCTGCGTTGCCCAGACTTCACAATGAAAAGAAAAAAAGAGACATACCAGTATTCCCGTAGGAGTAGTGGAGACTTAGATGACATTACCACCACTATTTATTAGACTCTAATAAGCACCCTAAAGCTGAAAGTTTGGCACTTCTTTCTTGGTGAATGCTTCATGATGGCCTGTTATCAGTGTAGCTGATTCTGTTCTTTCTTGTGTGAAAGAAAGAAAGAGAACTGAACATTAGAAACAAAAAAAGAAGTCAAGACTGTTGGTTGAAAATGACATGTTTATTTTTCTTTTTCATTCCCTCTGTGCCCTACATATTTTTTGAGTTATCCAGGGATTAATATAACTTTTAAATGGATATTTATTCCATTTTAGTATACCTAGTAATATAGATTGTGCTATGAAAACATGTCTATAACTTGCTATATAAAGGTCTGCTACTTTAATAATTGAGAATAAGATAAAATTGACTTTCTGGTAATGGTATTATTAATAGTTACACTCAAACTAGATTGATCATTTATGACAGAGATCAGTAGACTTTTTCTTTTTCTTCTTCCAGTTTTTGTACATTACACATTTGGTGTACAGCATAACGATTTGACTTACGTTCATCATGAAATGATTATCACCATCAAGTTTCGTGAACACCCATCATCTCAGATACAAAATTAAAGAAATAGAAAAAAAAATTTTTTTCCCTTGTGATGAGAACTTAAGATTTACTCTTTTAACAGCTTTCATAGATAACATACAGCAATGTTCATTATATTTATCGTGTTGTACATTACATCTCTAGTGCTTACTTATTTTATAACTGGAAGTTTGTACCTTTTGACTGCCCTCATCCAGTCCCCCCTCTCCCCACCCCCCTGCCTCTGGTAACCACAGATCGAGATCAGTAAACTTTTTCTTAAAGGAACAGAGAGTAAATAATTTAGGCTTTGTTGGCTGACAGGCAAAATCAAGGGTGTTATGTAGGTATTTATATAACCGTTTAAAATGTAACTATTTGAAACAGTAAAATCCATTCTTAGCTTACAGGTCATAAAAAGATAGCCAGATGGCCAGATCTGGCCCTCAAGCCATAGTCTACCAATTTTTGGTTTATGATATAGAGAGGATTCTTAGATATTTACCCTTCATATTTTGAGATGGTGTAAGTCAATGATTATATTATAGATTAATTATGTATTTCCACATAATATTGTTGACACTATAAATTTGACAATTTTTCCAGAATACTTTAAAAAATACAAACATTAGTCCCTCTTCAGATAAATTAACAAGCATTCCAAATTGTAGAGTTTAATTTCATGATACCTTACATTAATGGGAAATCAGGAAGATGGGTTCTTTTTTTTTTTTTTTAGAAGCCCTTCAAGATAACTTTTGAATACTGTGAAAGTATTATAGACAGAGATACGAAAATTTACATCAATTCATGAATAAGAAACCCTTAAGAAACTTATTAGTGACAGAATAGAGGGAAAAATGCATGATAATAAGAGAAACTGGTCATGTTTTATGAATAAGTAGAAAAGTTCAGCAGAGTTTGGAATCGTGGACTCTTCAGAATTTCATAGCCTAAGCTACAATATCTCATTGCATAGGAGGAGAGAGATATGGGGGACTATTCTTGTAATATTTTGGAAAAATAACCCACCATGACCCATTTACCAAAGCAGAACAAGATAGGGACAAAATATGCACCAATAGGAAGCTGGGGCTAGCCTTAACCATAAGTCATGAAAGGAAGTCTCATTACTTGAGAAGAAGGATTAGAAGAAATCTCTCTCTCTGCCCATTGTGTCTTCCAGATGATCTGATACATTCTGATGACTTTAAAATATCATCCATATACTCATATCAAGAACTCAGAACTCTGTTATTACTAGTAAATCCAGCTGTCTTACTGACAGCTCTGTATCGATTATGTCAAGGACTAGGTATTAAGGAAGAAAAAGCAGATTTTGGTGCCTATCATAATGTCCTGCATGTCGAAGTTACCCAATAAATACTGGTTTCAGAATTCTTAGGTGGGAGAAACATTGGTTCCCTAGCAGTTTTATGTGAGTATACTTGTTTTAATTAAGGTGTAAATATACATGATTTTTTAAAAAATCAATTTGTGCAGAAGGGCTTGAAATGAAAAGCTACAGTCTCCAGCTTCATCCTTTTCCATTCCTAATTCCACTCCTCGGGGGGACAGTCGCTTAAATGCTTTTTGCTGTTTCTTTGGTGGTTGCCTTCATATCTCTAAATTATTATGCTTCTGCTGAAATTCCTTGATTGATCAGTTTTAAATATATCTCGTGAAACATTAAGCTTATTTGCACTGCTCCGTTTTCTTCCCAACGTAATTGTCACTGTTTTTTGTTTTATTGATTATAGCCATTTAATTTCTATATTTCTTGTTCTATCAAGTATAAGACAGTATTCTTGATTTCCACTTTGTAAGAAGATGATATTGGCAACCCTGGATACATAGTTTCTGAGGAGAAGTTAGACATCATTCAGATCGTTGGCCCATGTATGTAATATATTGTTTTTCTCTGGATGCTTTTAAGATTTTCTCTTTTTCATTGGTTTTCAGTTTGAATATGACAGGCTTAATGTGGTTCTGTTTATATTTATTCTGCCTAGGGTTTCTGGGCTTCTTGATTATGTAAACTTATGTTCTTTGCAGATTTGAGATATTTAGCCATCATTTCTTCAAATATTTTTTTCTGCCCCCTTTTCTCTTCTTCTGAGACTCTAATTACATATATATCAGACCTTGGGATGTCATCTCACAGATCTTGAGGGGTTTTTTTAGTTGATTTTTTTCCTTTTAATCTTTGTTCTCTGTAGTTTTCAGATTGGATAATTTCCATTCATTTATCTTCAAATTCACTGACTCTATCATTTTAAACTATTTTCAATTTACTATATACTATATATGTATGGGTGTGTAGATACATAGTATGTACATATATACACAGTCATTTAAATTGTCATATTTAGAAATTTTTGGTGGTGAGCACGCTGTAGGGTATACAGAAATAGAAATATAATGTACACATGAAACTTATATAATGTTATAAACCAGTGGTACCTCAATAACAAAAAATTTAATGTCATGTTTAAACATTTAAATATGTTGTTAAACCCATTTGGTGATGTTTCATTTCAGCTATTGTGTTTATCAGTTCTAGAATTTCCATTTGGTTCTTTTTTTTTTTAATTTATTTTTATTGACGTATAGTTGATTTACAGTGTTGTGTTAATTTCTCTTAGTTTTTTTAACATCTTTATTGGAGTATAATTGCTTTACAGTGTTGTGTTAGTTTCTGCTTTACAACAAAGTGAATCAGTTATACATATGTCCCCATATCTCTTCCCTCTTGCATCTCCCTCCCTCCCACCCTCACTATCCCACCCCTCTAGGTGGTCACAAAGCACCGAGCTGATCTCCTGTGCTATGTGGCTGCTTCCCACTAGCTATCTATTTTACGTTTGGTAGTGTATATATGTCCATGCCACTCTCTCACTTTGTCACAGCTTACCCTTCCCCCTCCCCGTATCCTCAACTCCATTCTCTAGTAGGTCTGCATCTTTATTCCCATCTTGCCCCTAGGTTCTTCATGACCTTTTTTTTTTTTTTCGATTCCATATATATGTGTTAGCATACGGTATTTGTTTTTCTCTTTCTGACTTACGTCACTCTGTATGACAGTATCTAGGTCCATCCACCTCACTACAAACAACTCAGTTTCGTTCCTTTTTATGGCTGAGTAATATTCCATTGAATATGTGCCACATCTTCTTTATCCATTCATCTGTTGATGGACACTTAGGTTGCTTCCATGTCCTGGCTATTGTAAATAGAGCTGCAATGAACATTTTGGTGCATGACTCTTTTTGAATTATGGTTTTCTCAAGGTATATGCCCAGTAGTGGGATTGCTGGGTCGTATGGTAGTTCTGTTTTTAGTTTTTTAAGGAATATCCATACTGTTCTCCATAGTGGCTGTATGAATTTACATTCCCACCAACAGTGCAAGAGGGTTCCCTTTTCTCCACACCCTCTCCAGCATTTATTGTTTGTAGATTTTTTGATGATGGCCATTCTGACCGTGAGATGATAGCTCATTGTAGTTTTGATTTGCATTTCTCTAATGATTAATGATGTTGAGCATCCTTTCATGTGTCTGCTGGCAATCTGTATATCTTCTTTGGAGAAGTGTCTATTTAGGTCTTCTGCCCATTGTTGGATTGGGTTTTTGTTTTTTTAATATTGAGCTGCATGAGCTGCTTGTAAATTTTGGAGACTAATCCTTTGTCAGTTGCTTCATTTGCAAATATTTTCTCCCATTCTGAGGGTTGTCTTTTTGTCTTGTTTATGGTTTCCTTTGCTGTGCAAAAGCTTTTAAATTTCCTTAGGTCCCATTTGTTTATTTTTGTTTTTATTTCCATTTCTCTAGCAGGTGGGTCAAAAGGTATCTTGCTGTGATTTATGTCACAGAAGTGTTCTGCCTATGTTTTCCTCTAAGAGTTTGATGGTATCTGGCCTTACATTTAGGTCTTTAATCCATTTTGAGTTTATTTTTGTGTATGGTGTTAGGGAGTGTTCTAATTTCATTCTTCTGCATGTAGCTGTCCAGTTTTCCCAGCACCACTTATTGAAGAGGCTGTCTTTTCTCCATTGTATATGCTTGCCTCCTTTATCAAAGATAAGGTGACCATATGTGCATGGGTTTATCTCTGGGCTTTCTATCCTGTTCCATTGATCTATATTTCTGTTTCCGTGCCAGTACCATACTGTCTTGCTGACTGTAGCTTTGTAGTATAGTCTGAAGTCAG
Source organism: Balaenoptera borealis (assembly GCF_965194805.1). NCBI lineage: Eukaryota > Metazoa > Chordata > Mammalia > Artiodactyla > Balaenopteridae > Balaenoptera > Balaenoptera borealis. The sequence goes on along the minus strand of NC_138879.1, from coordinate 15,373,172 downwards.
GGAGCCTGATTCCTCCAACTCTGTTTTTCTTTCTCAAGATTGCTTTGGCTCTTCGGGGTCTTTTGTGTTTCCATACAAATTGTGAAATTTTTTGTTGTAGTTCTGTGAAAAATGCCAGTGGTAGTTTGATAGGGATTGCATTGAATCTGTAGATTGCTTTGGTTAGTAGAGTCATTTTCACAGTGTTGATTCTTCCAATCCAAGAACATGGTATATCTCTCCATCTATTTGTATCATCTTTAATTTCTTTCATCAGTGTCTTATAATTTTCTGCATACAGGTCTTTTGTTTCCTTAGGTAGGTTTATTCCTAGGTATTTTATTCTTTTTGTTGCAGTGGTAAATGGGAGTGTTTTCTTAATTTCACTTTCAGATTTTTCATCACTCGTGTATAGGAATGCAAGAGATTTCTGTGCATTAATTTTGTATCCTGCTACTTTACCAAATTCATTGATTAGCTCTAGTAGTTTTCTGGTAGCATCTTTAGCTTCTCTATGTATAGTATCATGTCATCTGCAAGCAGTGACAGCTTTACTTGTTCTTTTCCAATTTGGATTCCTTTTATTTCTTTTTCTTCTCTGATTGCTGTGGCTAAAACTTCCAAAACTATGTTGAATAATAGTGGTGAGAGTGGGCAACCTTGTCTTGTTCCTGATCTTAGTGGAAATGGTTTCAGTTTTTCACCATCGAGGATGATGTTGGCTGTGGGTTTGTCATATATGGCCTTTATTATGTTGAGGAAAGTTCCCTCTATGCCTACTTTCTGGGGGGTTTTTATCATAAATGGATGTTGAATTTTGTCGAAAGCTTTCTCTGCATCTATTGAGATGATCATATGTTTTTTCACCTTCAGTTTGTTAATATGGTGTATCACATTGATTGATTTGTGTATATTGAAGAATCCTTGCATTCCTGGGATGAACCCCACTTGATCATAGTATATGATCCTTTTAATGTGCTGTTGGATTCTGTTTGCTAGTATTTTGTTGAGGATTTTTGCATCTATGTTCATCAGTGATATTGGCCTGTAGTTTTCTTTCTTTGTGACATCTTTGTCTGGTTTTGGTATTAGAGTGATGGTGGCCTCGTAGAATGAGTGTGGGCGTGTTCCTCCCTCTGCTATATTTTGAAAGAGTTTGAGAAGGATAGGTGTTAATTCTTCTCTAAATGTTTGATAGAATTTGCCTGTGAAGCCATCTGGTCCTGGGCTTTGGTTTGTTGGAAGATTTTAAATCACAGTTTCATTTTCAGTGCTTGTGGTTGGTCTGTTCATATTTTCTATTTCCTCCTGGTTCAGTCTTGGAAGGTTTTGCATTTCTAAGAATTTGTCCATTTCTTCCAGGTTGTCCATTTTATTGACATACAGTTGCTTGCAGTAATCTCTCCGGATCCTTTGTATTTCTGCAGTGTCAGTTGTTACTTCTCCTTTTTCATTTCTAATTCTGTTGATTTGAGTCTTCTCCCTTTTTTTCTTGATAAGTCTGGCTAATGGTTTATCAATTTTGTTTATTTTCTCAAAGAACCAGCTTTTAGTTTTTTGCTATTGTTTCCTTCATTTCTTTTTCATTTATTTCTGATCTAATCTTTATGATTTCTTACCTTCTGCTAACTTTGGGGTTTTTTTGTCTTCTTTCTCTAATTGATTTAGGTGTAAGTTTAGGTGGTTTATTTGAGATGTTTCTTGTTTCTTGAGGTAGGAATGTATTGCTATAAACTTCCCTCTTAGAACTGCTTTTGCTGCATCCCATAGGTTTTGGGTCGTCATGTTTTCATTGTCATTTGTTTCTAGGTATTTTTTTATTTCCTCTTTGATTTCTTCAGTGACGTCTTCGTTATTAAGTAGTGTGTTGTTTAGCCTCCATGTCTTTGTATTTCTTACAGATTTTTTCCTGTAACTGATATCTAGTCTCATAGCGTTATGGTCGGAAAAGATACTTGATACGATTTCAATTTTCTTAAATTTACCAAGGCTTGATTTGTGACCCAAGATATGATCTATCCTGGAGAATGTTCCATGAGCACTTGAGAAGAATGTGTATTCTGTTGTTTTTGGATGGAATGTCCTATAAATATCAATTAAGTCCATCTTGTTTAATGTATCATTTAAAGCTTGTGTTTCCTTATTTATTTTCACTTTCGATGATCTGTCCATTGGTTAAAGTGGGGTGTTAAAGTCCCCTACTATTATTGTGTTACTGTCAATTTCCCCTTTTATGGCTGTTAGCATTTGCCTTATGTATTTGGGTGCTTCTATGTTGAGTGCATAAATATTTACAGTTGTTATATCTTCTTCTTGGATTGATCCCTTGATCATTATGTAGTGTCCTTCTTTGTCTCTTGTAATAGTCTTTGTTTTAAAGTCCATTTTGTCTGATATGAGAATTGCCACTCAAGCTTTCTTTTGATTTCCATTTGTATGGAATATCTTTTTCCATCCCCTCACTTTCAGTCTGTATGTGTCCCTAGGTCTGAAGTGGTCTCTTGTAGACATCATATATACGGATCTTGTTTTTGTATCCATTCAGCCAATCTATGTCGTTTGGTTGGAACATTTAATCCATTTACATTTAAGGTAATTATCGATATGTATGTTCCTATTACCATTTTCTTAATTGTTTGGGGTTTATTATTGTAGGTCTTTTCCTTCTCTTGTGTTTGCTGCCTAGAGAAGTTCCTTTAGCATTTGTTGTAAAGCTGGTTTTGTGGTGCTGAATTCTCTTAGCTTTTGCTTGTCTGTAAAGGCTTTAATTTCTCCGTCAAATCTGAATGAGATCCTTGCTGGGTAGAGTAATCTTGGTTGTAGGTTTTTCTCCTTCATCACTTTAAATATGTCCTGCCACTCGCTTCTGGCTTACAGAGTTTCTGCTGAAAGATAAGCTGTTAACCTTATGGGGATTCCCTTATGTGTTATTTTTCCCTTGCTGCTTTTAATATTTTTTCTTTGTATTTAATTTTTGATAGTTTGATTAATATGCGTCTTGGCGTGTTTCTCCTTGGATTTATCCTGTATGGGACTCTGTGCTTCCTGGACTTGATTAACTATTTCCTTTCCCATATTAGGGAAATTTTCAACTATAATCTCTTCAAATATTTTCTCAGTCCCTTTCTTTTTCTCTTCTTCTTCTGGGACCCCTATAATTCGAATGTTGGTGGGTTTAGTGTTGTCCCAGAGGTCTCTGAGACTGTCTTCAATTCTTTTCATTCTTTTTTCTTTATTCTGCTCTGCAGTAGTTATTTCCAGTATTTTATCTTCCAGGTCACTTATCCGTTCTTCTGCCTCAGTTATTCTGCTATTGATCCCTTGTAGAGAATTTTTAATTTCATTTATTGTGTTGTTCATCACTGTTTGTTTGCTCTTTGGTTCTTCTACGTCCTCTTTAAACGTTTCTTGTATTTTCTCCTTTCTATTTGCAAGATTTTGGATCATCTTTACTATCATTATTCTGAATTCTTTTTCAGGTAGACTGCCTATTTCCTCTTCATTTGTTAGGTCTGGTGGGTTTTTGCCGTGCTCCTTCATCTGCTGTGTGTTTCTCTGTCTTCTCATTTTGCTTAACTTACTGTGTTTGGGGTCTCCTTTTCGCAGGCTGCGGGTTCGTAGTTCCCGTTGTTTTTGATATCTGTCCCCAGTGGCTAAGGTTGGTTCAGTGGGTTGTGTAGGCTTCCTGTTTGAGGGGACTAGTGCCTGTGTTCTGGTGGATGAGGCTGAATCTTGTCTTTCTGGTGGGCAGGTCCACATCTGGTGGCGTGTTTTGGGTTGTCTGTTGCCTTATTATGATTTTAGGCAGCCTCTGTGCTAATGGATGGAGTTGTGTTCCTATCTTGCTAGTTGTTTGGCATAGGGTGTCCAGCACTGTAGCTTGCTGGTCATTGAGTGGAGCTGGGTCTTCGCGTTGAGATGAAGATCTCTGGGAGCTTTTCGCCGTTTGATATTACGTAGAGCTGGGAGGTCTCTTGTGGACCAGTGTCCTGAACTTGGTTCTCCCACCTCAGAGGCACAGCACTGATGCCTGGCTGGAGCACCAAGAGCCTTTCATCCACATGGCTCAGAATAGAAGGGAGAAAAAATAGAAAGAAAGAAAAGATAAAATAAAGTAAAATAAAACAAAATAGAGTTATTAAAAAAATAAAAAATAATTATTAAGAAAAAAATTTTTTAAAGTAAAAAAAACAAAAGAAAACAAAACAAAACGGACATACAGAACCCTAGGACAAATGGTAAAAGCAAAGCTATACAGACAAAATCACACACGGAAGCATACACATAGATACTCACAAAAAGAGAAAAAGGGGAAAAAATATATCTTTGCTCCCAAAGTCCACCTCCTCAATTTGGGATGATTCGTTGTCTATTCAGGTATTCCACAGATGCAGGTACAGCAAGTTGATTGTGGAGATTTAATCCGCTGCTTCTGAGGCTGCTGGGAGAGATTTCCCTTTCTCTTCTTTGTTCGCACAGCTCTCGGGGTTCAGCTTTGGATTTGGACCCGCCTCTGCGTGTAGGTCACCTGAGGGCGTCTATTCTTTGCTCCGACAGGATGGGGTTAAAGGAGCAGCTGATTCGGGGGCTCTGGCTCACTCAGGCCGGGGGGAGGGAGGGGTACGGAGTGTGGGGCGAGCCTGTGGCGTCAGAGGCCGGCGTGACGTTGCACCAGCCTGAGGTGCGCCGTGCGTTCTCCTGGGGAAGTTGTCCCTGGATCTCGGCACCCTGGCAGTGGCGGCAGGCTGCACAGGCTCCCGGGAGGGGAGGTGTGGATAGTGACCTGTGCTCGCACACAAGCTTCCTGGTGGCGGTAGCAGCAGCCTTAGCATCTCATGCCCGTGTCTGGGGTCTGTGCTGGTAGCCGCGGCTCGCGACTGTCTCTGGAGCTCCTTTAAGCAGCGCTCTTAATCTCCTCGTGCACCAGGAAACAAAGAGGCAAGAAAAAGTCTCTTGCCTCTTCGGCAGCTCCATACTTTTTCCCGGACTCCCTCCCGGCTAGCCGTGGTGCACTAGCCCCTTCAGGCTGTGTCCACGCAGCCAACCCCAGTCCTCTCCCTGGGATCCAACCGAAGCTGGAGCCTTAGCTCCCAACCCCTGCCCACCCCGGCTGGTGAGCAGACAAGCCTCTCGGGCTGGTGAGTGCTGGTCAGCACCGATCCTCTGTGCGGGAATCTCTCCGCTTTGCCCTCCGCACCCCTGTTGCTGCGCTCTCCTCCATGGCTCCGAAGCTTCCCCCCTCCGCCACCCGCAGTCTCTGCCCGTGAAGGGGCTCCTAGTGTGTGGAAACTTCCTCCATCACAGCTCCCTCCCACTGGTGCAGGTCCTGTCCCTATTCTTTTGTCTCTGTTTTTTCTTTTGCCCTACCCAGGTACGTGGGGAGTTTCTTGCCTTTTGGGAGGTCTGAGGTCTTCTGCCAGCGTTCAGTAGGTGTTCTGTAGGAGTTGTTCCACATGTAGATGTATTTCTGATGTATTTGTGGGAAGGAAGGTGATCTCCGTGTCTTACTCTTCTGCCATCTTGAAGCTCCTCCTGGTTCTTTTTTATAGTTTCTACTTCTCTGCTAAGATTTCCTCCCTTTGTAAATTAAGAGAATATATTTCTTTACCATGCTGAAACTAGTTATAATAGCTGCTTTTAATTCCTCATCTGCTAGTTACAATATCTGGAGTGTTTTAGGGTTGGTCTTCATCTTTCTGTTGATAATGGGTCACATTTTCCTGGTTCTTCATGTATTGATTAATTTTCATGTATTGTATCGTGGACATTTTATTTAGTGGATACTCTGGATTTTGTCATATTCCTTCAAAGAGTGTTAATATCTTTCTTTTAGCAGGCAATTAACTTGGTTTGACTCAATGGAAAATTCTGTCTCTTGGGCATCAGTTCAGTTCAGTTTAATTGTTTTATCATTAGCCAGCCTGCTCCATGTATGCATGGTTCAGAATCAGCCAGAGATCTGAGTGGAGTTTATACACAGAATCTGGGCCACCTCCTCTAGCTCTCTCTCCCTTTTCTGGAAATCCTCCTCCCCTCACTTTTCAGAGACTATTGTCGCTGCAAGCTCTGTCTTTGGATACTTCAGACTAGAAAAACTGTAGGTATTCTATTGGAGTTTTAATGGCCCCATGCTGTGCTGACTGTGGTCTGCTTGTAGTCTAAAAGCCGGGGGAAAAAAAAGAGAGAGAGAGAAATCCCAATCTGGTTTTCTCTTGCAACTGTCAGCTCTTCTCCAAGAAGCTCTTTATTGTATTCAATCCTCAGAGCCTTGAGGTGGTTGTGTTTTGTCCAGAGTTTATGGTTATTATCTGTGAGAGGGTCCATCAGATAGAGAAGCTTACTTGGCTGTATAGAAACAGAACCTCCCCAAATAGGATTTTGAGATTTTTGTCTTTCCTTAACACTGACACTTTCTCAAGTTATTTATTTCTAACCGTAGAAACATTTATGCATTGGGGAGCTGACATGTACCAAATTTTATAGAGGCTCTGATTTTAGTGTTCTTTTCTTTACCACTTATTGTTACATACTTACATGTTTTCGCTTTTCCATACATCCAGTGAGGTACATTATTAAAATGACAGAAATCATAAGAAAAATTTATAAACTTTTTAAGTTGAGATTTACTTTTTGGCTTCCATTCCTCTTTACTGTATTATGTAACACTGCTTCTTACTAACATACAACCAAGAAGAGTAAAGCAAACAGTATTTCATGCCTTTGTATATTTAAGGAAAGTCAGAATAAAAATCTCTGCTTCTACTTCTAAATCAAAGCCTTGCCTGGTAGAACAATAGTTCTGTTCCTCCAGTTAACTCTCTTTTTTCATGGTTTCATTTGCATTAGAGGCTGCAACTCATCTTTCCATACCCTGTTCTTCTCAGGAGTTAATCATCTTATTTTCCTCTCTGTTCCTTCCTAGTCAGAGATGATCTCAAGGTTTCAGAGTGATGTGAAGCAACTTGTATTGTTACAAAGACTGGGAATTGCTGACAGATATTCTAAGATTAGAGAAATGTGATTCTTTACCCACAGTTAGTGGATAGTGAAGTATTCTCTGTTGTAAGTTCTTTATTATAAGATCAATAGCAACTGTACACTCCAAAAACAAGCCAGAAGGTATTGGTGAAGGCACACTTAATCTTTGAAAATGTCTCAGTAGTCATTTTTGTCCATAAAACAAAGATTTAATTTGTTGTTATCTATCCTTGTAGAATTTTAGCACAGCCTGGCACAATGCTTCCTTTTACGGCAGATTGCAGCAGTTTTCTGCCTCCCACCTTGACTGCCTAGGATGTTCTTCAGCGTACTTTCTTGAAGTTTTGTAAAAGAAAAAAAAGGGTTTAATTTCCTTCCTTAATTGTTAACTTTCTGTTTTCTTTTTAACCCTAGTCCTTTTGGAGAAATCAATTTGGTTGTCAGGAATTGATGGCTGACCATTATTTACATGCTAACTAACTATCCACATCTATTTCTCTTCATTTCTTAAGTACATGTAAAACTATTTTTTCCAAGGAATTTTATGTTATTGCACCTAGTCAGCATATTTTCAGCCATTATTGATAGCTGATGAAAAGTGGAAAGCAGCAGTGTGATGGCATTATACATCGTTCTCAAAACACTGTTCTGAGATGATTATTCTACAGTCCCTGCCTTAAAAGAGTTTATAATCTAGTAGGGTTTGACAGTTCAGACACAAATAATAGAGGGATGGAATTTGTACTTCAAATGTATAATTCCTGGATCCAATAACTTAACACACTTTTAAATTATAACTTTGTAAAATGTTCAAAAAGGAACTAACCACTAGATTTCTCATATTCTAAATACCACTTCTCCAACATACTGTACCTTTCCCCATCATATATGTAAGAGGACCTATACTAGTACTCTTGTTATAATACATATTCCAGTAAAGAGAATAACTTCATCCATTAAATAACAGCTGTCCTTTTGGGTACAGATAGATAGACAGAACTGAGGCAAGAAGCATGAGTAGATTAATTCTTGCACTTTGACGTCATAAATCATCCCCTCTAGATACCAAATTCTGATCAGCCTCTTAAAATTTACTTATGTATTTCCATGTTCCTCTGTTACCTATGACATCCTCCTCCTCCTCCTCATCATCATCATCATCACCATCACCATCACATACTAATAACAAGAACAACATCTAGTATTGAGCGCATTGTGTGTGCAAGGCAGTATGCTAATTGCTTTACAAAGATGAGTTTGTTTAAATCTTTACAGTAACCTTGAGGGGTAAGTGGCATATTATTACTATGATTTTGTAGGCCACTTAGTGTAGAGATGTACAGAGCATCTATTGTGGCATTATGGTTGATCCATGAATCCAAGATCACATTTTAGTTTCTATTCCAGGGGTAGCTCAGTCTGTGGCCTTGAGTAGCACATTATGCTTCAGCTGCCTATTTCCAAAGAATAATAAATACTAATATCTTCTTTTTTAGCTTTATCTGTACTTTATTCTTTAAATTTAATCCTTATAACAACTCTAAGAGAGAGATTATGGCTCACATTTTAAAGATGTGGAATCCAAGATTGGAAAAGTTAAATAATTTGTTGAACCACATACATAGGCCATGTAACATAAGTCTCACTTTAATGTTCTTTCTTTTAATCACCGTGTTCTTTTCTTTATCCTGTTTCTTTCTTCCTACTTTCTCATAGGTGTATGATGAGAAAATATGAATTATACAGATGTAATATTTCTGTCATAAAGGTGCTAGAAAAGATGTATTTTTCCTCTAATTGGAGAGAGATGGTGGCTAATTTTTAGAACTAATTTTTAGAACATTTACAAGTACATCTAGCCTCATGCCTTCCAGTCCTATCACATGTCTGTTCTGTATTATTGCATAAATTATATATATAAAGTACATATATAAATGTTATATATTTATAAGTTACATATGTAAATTTGTTTGAGGCATTTTATATTTTGAGAAGGTAAGAGGCATTTAACAAGGAAAAACCTTTGGCTAAATATTCAGGTTTATATTAGTGATGCAGCTCTTCTCAGGCATCATACTGTCTCACTTCATGTAAAATGTTGCTCAGTGAATTCACTTGCCGCTTTTACGGTCTTAAGTATTCCTCTCAGTCATTTTTAGCTGCTTTAGTTGGCATTAATGTTTTATATAAAATAAAATAATAGGAAAGGCCATATGCTCTGAAACTTTAACAGAGGTAGGATTCTGATCATTTCTAGTTGCATTATTTTTGCCTCTTATATTTTCCAGTTTTCCTATGATGAAACATGTTTATGTACTATTTTAAATTTTCATGTAGTTATATAATATAGGTACTTTAGAACTCAGAAGCTGGCCTGACAAATATATAGAATTGCTTATATCAGTAAATCAGTAATCATACATAAGCCAGCATACCCAAATTTTTGAAATTTGGAACTCTTTTTTTTTTTTTTGGAACTCTTTTTTTTTATACTATCAAAAACCCAGTACTTCTTCAGATGTATGGAAATGAAACATAATACCATTAAACTAACTGGCATTTGAATATTGTATAAGCATATTTAAATGGTTTTTCTGAACTCAGATTATTGATTTGTATATGCAAAGATATTAAGATGGGTAATTGAAATCTATACTGCCTTATTTTATCTCAGACACCCTAAGTTTTGCCACTCACTGCTGTAAAGAGATGGCATTTACAGCAATGAGTTTGTAGGCTATAATAATTTGCCTTTTTCTTTGTAGTAATGTGTATGGTAAACAAAGATTTAAATCTCAATTTCTTATTGAAATGAGAATTTCTATTTAATTTTATTAAAAATTCCATTGAAGTAATGTCTTGTGGGAATGTCCTAAAAGTTATTGCCCTCATTTTTGGAGTAACTGTTTCTTTGGAGCACCATGTTGTCTCCATACTTATTGCTTGTACAGTCTATCTATATATCAATTTGTCTAGCATATCCCTTTGTATAGCACAACATAATTGCATGAAAATAGAACTTATGTGGGAGACTTACTCTTGAGTTACCTTGGATACAGCTTAGAATCACCAGTTTCTTAGGCTGTAATCACTAAATGGGTGAAAGACATAAACAGATCATTTATACCTTCAAAAATATATAGGTAAACATAAATAGTTAACCCATTTAACAAATAATAGTACTTGCTCTGTGCCCTGCACTGTTGTAAGCATGACTAAGGCTACAGCAGTATATAAGACAGGCAAAGGTTCTGCCTTTTGTCAGCTACATTATGAATACTAAACATCTGGAAAATGCAAATTAAAACACCATGAGAGACTTCTTCCCATCATGATGGATTAACCAGTACTGGACTTGCCCTTCCACTAGAGACAACTTTTTTCAGACATTGGACAGTTGACAGCATAGTAATGTGATCCCTGGGAGAAAGTGTAGGGGAGGAAACTAGGTGAATCCTGGCTTTTTGCCTACAGGTATTCAAGGTATTGTCCTGATGATGGAGAATTTAGAGACTGACAGTCTTGCCGAACTGAGGAAACAGATTAGAAATTGGTGTTGGTAGATGCAAACTGTTACATTTAAAACAGATAAACAGCAAGGTCTTACTGTATAGTAACAGGGAACTATGTCCAATCTCCTGGGATAAACCATAATGGAAAAGAACATAAAAAAAGAATGTCTCTGTGTATAACTGAGTCACTTTGCTGTATAGCAGAGATTGCCACAACGTTGTAAGTCAACTATACTTCAATTAAAAAAAAAAAAAAGAAATTGGGAAAGCCAAGGCAACTGGAATTTACAGAGTACTGAAGAATGGGGAGCTAAATAGAAACAGAGCTACAAAATTCTGCATAGGGGCCCTTTTGAGTCTTTAACTTAATACTGAATGGCACATAGGTGGGGTGAGACTCCATGAAGCTGAAGAAAGAATAAATACCTATAAATCAAACTATTCTTAGAGTTCTCCCAGCAATGGGAGATTTTTTTCATTCTGACCAGTCAGAGTGTAGAGTTCTTGTTAAAAACTTGGAGCATTCAGTAGAGATCCAAGAAAGGACACACTTTCGTAGTAGGGCTAAATGTCTTTTGAGTAAAAGGTTACTGCAAACCTGCCTAAACAAAACTTTTAAAGTAAGGCTCAAAAAGATCAGACTGATCAGCCAGTGACTGATATGCCTTGGAGGGTCAGAAAGCAGCTGCTTAGCTTTCCTGGTGAAAGTCAAGAATCAAGAGGATGTTGACTTCCTTTGTTAATGCATCCTTCAAATATCCCTGAATGTGGAAGAGCTTGGACACAGCCAAAGTATCTTTTGTAGTGTTTCCCTTTTAACTCGACTATGTTCTCAGCATATTTTGTTGGATAATTTTTATGGAAAATAAAGCCGATGTTAAATAATTATAGTCTAATTATAATGATGATTTATACAATGTTTGTTTTCTGGAAGTCTAAGTCTCTCAGTGAGATGATTCATTCATCCATTCATTCATTCATTCATTTATTTTTGGCTGTGTTGGGTCTTCCTTGCTGCGTGCGGGCTTTTCTCTACTTTCGGTGAGCAGGGGCTACTCTTCATTGCGGTGCGCGGGCTTCTCATGCGGTGGCTTCTCTTGTTTCGGAGCATGGGCTCTAGGTGGCTTCTCTTGTTTCGGAGCACGGGCTCTAGGCGTGCGGGCTTCAGTAGTTGTGGCTCGCGAGCTCTAGAGTGCAGGCTCAGTAGTTGTGGCGCACGTGCTTAGTTGCTCCATGGCATGTGAGATCTTCCTGGACCAGGGCTCGAACCTGTGTCGCCTGCATTGGCAGGCAGATTCTTAACTGCTGCGCCACCAGGGAAGCCCTCAGTGAAATGATTTATAGTGTGATTAACATTTATATTATCCACGAGTGCTTTTTTTTTTAATGCACATGATTTACAAAATTTTATTTTATTTATTTATTTATTTTTACATCTTTATTGGAGTATAATTGCTTTACAATGTTGTGTTAGCTTCTGCTATATAACAAAGTGAATCAGCTATATGTATACATATATCCCCATATCCCCTCCCTCTTGCATCTCCCTCCCACCCTCCCTATCCCACCCCTCTAGGTGGTCACAAAGCACCAAGCTGATCTCCCTGTGCTATGCAGCTGCTTCCCACTAGCTATCTGTTTTACATTTGGTAGTGTATATATGTCAGTGCAACTCTCTCACTTCATCCCAGCTTCCCCTTCCCCTTCCCCTTCCCCTTCCCCGTGTCCGCAAGTCCATTCTCTACATCTACGTCTTTATTCCTGTCCTGCCCCTAGGTTCACCAGAACCTTTTTTTTTAAAAAACATCTTTATTGGAGTATAATTGCTTTACAATGGTGTGTTAGTTTCTGCTTTATAACAAAGTGAATCAGCTATACATATACACGTATCCCCATATCTCCTCCCTCTTGCGTCTCCCTCCCACCCTCCTTATCCCACCCCTCTAGGTGGTCACAAAGCACTGAGCTGATCTCCCTATGCTATGCAGCTGCTTCCCACTAACTGTCTATTTTAGATTTGGTAGTATATATAAGTCCTGGCACTCTCTCACTTTGTCCCAGCTTACCCTTCCCCCTCCCCGTGTCCTCAAGTCCATTCTCTACGTCTGGGTCTTTATTCCTATCCTGCCCCTAGGTTCTTCAGAACCTTTTTTTTTTTTTTAAGATTCCATATATATGTGTTAACATATGGTATTTGTTTTTCTCTTTCTGACTTACTTCACTCTGTATGACAGACTCTAGGTCCATCCACCTCACTACAAGTAACTCAGTTTTGTTTCTTTTTATGGCTGAGTAATATTCCATTGTAAATATGTGTCACATCTTCTTTATCCATTCATCTGTTGATGGACACTTAGGTTGCTTCCATGTCCTGGGTATTGTAAATAGTGCTGCAATAAACATTTCCACAAGTGCTTTTTAAAACTCACTTTTTAAGACATTTCTTTTATTAAAACTATTATTTATAATTCCTGGCTTTGCTTTGATTTTCTACTCTATACTCTTCATTAGCAAATAATTATTAACCAGGTACCATATGCGGACACTATTCTAGGCACCATAGTCTAAAGCATTATACTTGAATAAAAATAATTGTATAGATTTAGGCTGTTCCTAATTCTTGGTAATGTATGTTCAGCCCATTTAAAAGAAAGGCAGGGGGTGGGGTGAATTGGGAGATTGGGATTGACATATATACACTATTGATGCTATGTATAAAATAGATAACTAATGAGAACCTACTGTATAGCACAGGGAACTGTACTCAATGCTCTGTGGTGACCTAAATGGGAAGGAAATCCCAAAAAGAGGGGATATATGTATACGTAGAACTGATGCACTGTAGCTGATTCTGTAAAGTAGAAACACAACATTGTAAAGCTATATACTCCAATAAAAATTAATTAAAAAAAAAAAGGGGACTAAGTTTATATAGAATTTGCTGCTTTGTTCATTAGTTCCACATCTAACTTACATGAATTTCAAAGCTGTTTTGTAGAATGTGGCAAAGAATACTATGCGTTCTCCAAAACCTATTCTCCTTTCCTCCTGCGCACACAGGTAAACTATACATCCCAGCCTTCTTTGCAGATAAATGTGTCATGTGACTGAATTTTGAATAATATGAGTGGAAATAATATATACCAATTCCAGACTGGGCTATAAAAACTTCACATATGCAGTTCTTCCCTTTTTCCCCTGGTCTTTAGCTTGATGAATAGAATCCACCAGAGAACTCTGAGACTCTAAGATAAGAAGCTTCTTACTGAGCATCCATATTGAATGAGAACTCTATTCTGTTGTCTTAAGCCACTGAGATTTTAGGGTTGTTTGTTTTAGCTCTTGGTTTACCCTAATACAAAGAAGAACCATGATTGTCCTATAACTATGGTTATATGTCTATGGGAGAGGACCATAATTTTTATGAATACATAAGTCTAAAAGTGGGCTTAAGAGACTTAAGTCTTTACCAGCCAGTTTGCATGTACACCAGTTGATTAAGATGAAAACACCACCCTTCCTTTGGGCTCTGGTGCTGGCTCTTAGTCTGCTTGAACTATGTGAAGGGCTGCTTTAATCTGTGTACTTCCCGTATCCTGTCCCATCATCCCTGTCAATCTGTATCCTTCCTTCTATCTCCCTGAAATAAAATACTTTTCTCTTCTCCATCTTCTCTATATTTCCTTTTCTCTTTCTTCATGACAAGAAGCAAATTTTTCAAGGGTTTTTCTTTCTGTGGCAAGTATGGTGAGTGAGCATACGAGACCCTTTACATATTATGGAGTGTGGTAGCACAGTTTTGAAACTATAGTGTTAGAACCCTCTAATCACCTGTTTACCTCTAAGAACAACCTGATGGTTTATTCTCAGTTTAATAAAGTCACTAAAGCTTTTTCTATATTGACAGACCGCACTTGTCTAAGGATGCCACAATATAACCCTGTATGTAGGTTCTTCAGAGTTTGTGTATTGTATGTACAGCTGATTCACTCTGTGCTTCCTCTCTCCCCACTTTTGACCTCTGATGGTGCCATCAGTGGCTATTACAAGTATGTGGAATTGGATTGGCCCCCCTGAAAAGATGGCAAAAAATTTAAAGAGGCAACTTCTCTGATTATTTAATCAAATGACTAGATTGCTCAAATGACCATAAATCTATTCATATAAGTCTTTTTTAAAGTTATTAATTTACTCTTACCATTTACAACTGTTGTCTCCTGATTCTTTTATCTTTAATGCCTAACCAATATCCCAGTCGTGACTGTTACAGATTGTTCGTTATTACCAAAAAATATTTTATCAGTTCTATCCATCCCTTCATGCTGGATACCAATTTAAATGTAGCTGCCTAAATAGTTTGCTAACAACTCAACATATAATGAATTGAAAACAGATCAAGAGCTACCTTACTGAGATACAGTTTGGTACAGTGCACCGTCCGAAGTTTCATTCACTGGCAGAGCATCTTCATGTTCTTGCCACATGTCCTCTTAACCTTTTTTAATCTAATATTTTCTTTGAATTTCATGTTTTTATTTAAATAAATTTACTTTAAAAGAAACTTTATATTACTAGTCAAACTGGAAAATCAGTATCACATGCTGTAACTATAAGATTAACTAGAACATTAATTCTAGCTAAATAACTTTCACATGGCTCTGAACTAAACTCTTCTCCCTCTTTGTTAAAAAGGAGGATTAGCTAGTATTAACACTACATTACATTTTTCTTCTTGACGTATTCAGAAGGATTGAAAGATAATTGAAAAGGGAATAACATTGTAGCTATTTCAGTAGTCAGAATAGGCTAGACTATACTGTCATAGCAAAGAACCTTAAAAATCTCAGTGGCTTAATACAACAAAGGTCTATTTCTAGTTTATCCAGCAAGCCCGGGCAACTTTCCAGGACAGCTGTCCTTTATGCAATAACACAGCAACCCAGGCTGCTTCAGTCTTGTGTCTCCACCATCTCAACATGATACCTGTCTGTGATTTTTGTGCCAGAGGAAGAAACAGACTGTAAAATCACTCAGGGACTGTGTCACCTCTGCTCTTGTTTCATAAGCCAGAACTAGGCACATAGTCCTTCCTAAACCTCACAGGAGCTGGCAATTGTAGTCATCCCTGTGCCCAGAAAGGAATGGAGGCTGCAGGATGCTGGTAGGCACTAGTAAAGTCTACCATACTGTGTAATTCAATGTACTGCCACTTCTATAGATTGTGTAAAATCATCTCTTCCTTAAATGAGTGCCACCTTTTGAAGAACTATATTGTGAATGAAATAATATAATATTCTGAATCAAAAGTCTTTAATCTACCACTTGAATACTGTGATCTTGGGCAAGAGATCTTTTGATTCTATTTTCCCATCTGCAAAACAAGGTTAATGTGTTCATCATGGAAAATTATGAACGTTGAATGAGTTAGGTAAACTGTTATACAGATGTTAGCTGTTGTTCTATTGGTTGTTGCATAACTTTTTGAAAGTGAGATATTTTGTTTTTAGAGCTATGTACCTAGCATTAGAATTAGGCTCCAGCAAGAAGTTAGTTTCACTAACAAAAGAGGCTATACAAGTCTCAAACAGAATTACCCTTCCCACTGATCTTTCTAAAACAAAGTTTAAGCATATTTTTCTACTATTGGAATGCTCTTTCTACAAGATTTTTTTATACTTAATTTTGCTTTGAACTACCAAATAAGATCAGAGCAAAATTATAATTTTTTATAAAGCTTTATAAGGAAACTTATCAATAGATGTAATATTGGAAAAAGCTTAGTTTTTAAACTTTTTTATTTGATAAAACTTAAAATGGTGTCATATTAACTAATTTTTAAAACAAGGCAAAAATGTGATGATATTTATTTAAGTGCTTAAGCTAAGTATGAATAAACTAAATCCATAAATTAAATAAATATCACTACAGATTTCTTGTAGACTGTTGATACAAAATCTAGCCACATGTACCTAAACTAACCTGTTTTTCTAGGTCTCTTGCTCCTGTCCCAACTTCTTTCCTAATTTTCTGATAGAGTTTGTAAAAGCATGCTATTATTTCTTCTTTAAATATTTGGTAGAATTCACCAGTGAGGCCAACTAGGATTGGGTTTTTCTTTATGGGAAGATGTTTAATTACTAATTCAGTTTCCTTACATGTAATAGTCTATTCAGATTTTCCATTTTTTAATGCATTAATTTTGATCATTTGTGTCAGGAATTTGTCCACTTCATCTAAACCGTCTAATTTGTTGGCATAAAGTTGTTTATAACATTCTCTTATAATCTGTTTCATTTCTGTGGAGTCGATAGCAATGTCCTCTCTTTCGTTCGTAAGTTTTGGTAATTTGTGTCTTTGCTGTTTTTCTTGGTCAATCTGGTTTAAGATTAAAAAAAATTTTTTTTTTAGGTATAAATCCTTTTATTTTGTAAAATCTGAAAATTGTATGTAACTTTAAAATACAGTGCATCTTTTTTGTTTGTTTTTTGTTTGTTTATTGAAGTATAGTTGCTGTACAATATTATATAAGTTACAGGTATATAATAGAGTAATTCACAATTTTTAAAGGTTATACTCCATTTATAGTTATTATAAAATAATGGCTGTATTCCCTGTGTTGTATAATATACCCTTGTAGCTTATTTTATACCTAATAGTTTGTACTTCTTAGTCCCCTACCCCTTTTTTGTCCCTCCCTCCTTCCCCCTCCCCACTGGTAACCACTAGTTCTCTGTATTTGTGAGTCTGCTTCTTTTTCATTATATTCACTAATTTGTCGTATTTTTTAGATTCCACATATAAGTGATATCATGCAGTATTTTTCTTTCTCTCTCTGACTTATATCACTTAGCATTTTGCCCTCCAAGTCTATCCATGTTGCTGCTAGTGGCAAAATTTCATTCTTTTTTACAGCTGAGTAGTATTCTGGTGTGTGTATATGTGTGTGTGTGTGTGTGTGTGTGTGTGTGTGCGCGCGCGCCACATCTTTATCCATTCATCTGTTGATGGATATTTAGTTTGCTTCCGTATCTTGGCAATTGTAAATAATGCTGCTAGGACCATTGGGATGCATGTATCTTTTCAAATTAGTTTTTTCGAGGTTTTTTTTTTGATATATACTAGGAGTAAGTCGCTGGGGCATATGGTAGTTCTATTTTTAGTTTTTTGAGAAATCTCCATACTGTTTTTGACAGTGGCTGCACCAATTTACATTCCTACCAACAGTGTACAAAGGTTCCCTTTTCTCCACATCCTCACCAACATTTGTTATTTGTGTTCTTTTTGTTGATAGCCATTCTGACAGGTGCGAGGTGATAGCTCTTTATGGTTCTGATTTGCATTTTCCTGATGATTAGCAGTGTTGAGCATCTTTTTCATGTGTCTGTTGGCCATCTGCATTTCCTCTTTGGAAAAATGTCTATTCAGTTCTTCTGCCCATTTTTAAAGATTTTTTCATTTTGTTCATCTTTTCAAAGAATTAAATTCTGATTTCATTACTGTCCTCAATCCTCAATTTTTTATTTACTATTTAATGCTTCTGCTCTAATCTTTATTATTTCCTTTTTCTGCTTGATTTTAGGTTTAGTTTGTTCTTTTTCAACTTTTTAAAAACATATGCTGAGCATTTTTTCCCCTAGTACCTTTTCAACCATTGTAACCATAAAATTCTTCATTGAAACTTTAAAAAAGGTGAATTAGCAAGATTAGTAATTCTCTCAAAATTAGCTTCTTAAATTAACCTTGAAATTTTGATTTTAATAGAAAATTAATTATATTTATTAAACTTCATACTGAATTGGGAGGCATTCTGAAGTAGAGATGCTCCCCTGATTTATGATGGTTTGATTTAAGATTTTTCAGCTTTACAATGATGCAAAAGCAATATACATTTAATAGAAACCATACCTCGAACTTTGAATTTTGATATTTTCTTGGACTAGCAATATGTAGTATGAGATGCTTTTGTCATGCTGGGCAGCAGCAGCCAAAGCTCCCAGTAGCCAGGCAATCATGAGGGTAAACCAGCGGTGCACTTAGAACCATTCTCTACTCATACATCCATTCTGCTTTTCACTTAGTATGGTATTCAATAAACACATGAGGTACTCAACACTGTATTATAAAATAGGCTTTGTGTTAGATGATTTTGCCCAACTGTATGCTAATGTAAGTGTTCTGAGCAAATTCAAGGTAGGCTAGGCTAAGTTATGATGTTTGGTAGGTTAGGTGTATTAAATGCATTTTCAACTTTGGATATTTTCAACTTACAGTGAGTTTATCAAGATGTAACCCCATCATAAGTTGAAGAAGATATGTACATTTTTCTCTTCTTTAAACCCTATAGCTTCTGTTTTGTACTTTTTTCATGGCACTTTCTCTGCTTCTTATCATAGCTGTTCTTGTTCTGTCTTATCCCATTGTTGCATTCCTTCAGGTCAGAGACTGCCTTAATCATGTTTGAATCCCCTGAAGTGTCTAGCACTGTGCTTTGCACATGGTAGGAACACAATAGCATTTATTGAATTGAATGGAAGAGCTCTTATGGAATTGGCTTACAAATGGTTGTATGCAGTTTTCTAACAAAAAGAATTCTCACTTTAAAAGTATCAGTATTTATATGTAAAACTTTCATTTAGGATTAAATTTACATTTTGAGTAAATATGAATTTTCATGTTAGTGAAGTATCCTAATCCTGTCAAATGATTATGATAATCCCTAAAATGTATTCTGATGCCTCCTTTTTTATTACCTATTAGCATCTCTAGTAGAGGAGGTGCCTTTGTTATGTTGTATTTTTTTACAAGATTATTTAAGTAAGGGGTACCTTAAAGATGAAAAAATTAAATAGGAAGAAATTAGATTCATATTAGAGTTTTCAGCTATATGTGTTTATATATAAATTTATACCTCACAGCTATAACTTCTGAAGAAGAAAGTACTAAAAAAAAATTTAGCACTGATCTCACAACCTCTATATTTTGGTCGATAGACAGCCTTATGAATGTATTTGAGACATCCTATTGCTTTGAAGTTGTTACTTGTAAATAAATAAGTATACCAATGTACTATCTCAAGTTCCATTTATTGTTATTTATCTGTAGCAGTTTGCTGTGTCACTGTTAGTGAATAGTTGTTCCATACTTTATTGAATTCTTTATAAATTTAAAATTATTAATGTCATTTCAGTTATTTGGGTTTTGTTTCTTCAGAGTTTTTTGTTTTGTTTTCATTATTAGGAAGTTAGTATTAAAGTTTTTAGGTGATAGGTACTTTAAAAGAACTTATTTTGATATTCAAATTGCTAAATTTCTCTGTACTTGGATAGCTTCTGTATTCTTTGTGTTATGTTCAAGTGGGACCTTCTTTTCAGTCCTTACTTTCAGTGGGACCATAATGCTGTAAGTTGATGCTGATCAGCTACCTTTCAAGTAAAAAAAAAAAAATAGATGTAGTTGCTGTTAGTTTTGGAAATGGTAAAACTATGCAATGTTGCTTTTTTGCTCAAATAAAATGAATTCTGGATTCCTCCTTTATAAAGCTGTTCACTACGATCAGTGGAGATAGGAAATGTTCACAGGTGAGCCCACCCACTAGTTATCCAGGGATAACTAGTGACCACACACTAACTGATATTTGTATTGGTAAACATAGTTGACTTTGCCACACTGCACACATTTCATATTTCACTTATATTTGTATAGGTTTCAAAGACATCAGATCTCTAATAGTCTGTTGTCAAGAATAAATATGCATATTGTATTTCTAGCTATACTAATATATATTTAGATTTAAAATAAATGCATTCTAATTATTTGATACTTCACTGCATAGTATGGGTGTAAAACAACATGCAACAATTTTCATTTGTAGCTTAGAGTCTGGAAAGTGGGGAGACTAAAGAAGATAACACATGGTATTTGGGGAAGAAGCAGGGTAAAGAGAAATGTGTAAAACATATACTTCATTTTTAAATACTTTTATAGAAGAAAAGAGAACCAGAAAAATACTTTGCCAGCTTTATGTTAATTTTGTCATTGGTTAGAGCAGCAAGTTTTATTTTTCATTATAATGAGTCAGAAACCCTTTCTGTAGTAGACTAACCATTATTTGATAAAGACTGTCATGTCACGTTTTAATTTCCTCTTTCTGGGTTGCATCTGAGGGTGTTTATTTGTTTTATATGTTTTTTCTTTTCTATAGATGGATACTTTCTCCTTGCAAAAAATGGGGAACTATATGAATTATAGTTTTCTCTTTATCTGTGTTTCACTTACATCTAGCATGTGTCAAATTGTCAAATTCTCTTGGTTTTTCTTTCTCAGTTTTTTTTAGTTTTTCTTCCCTCTATTTTGGGGGATTCATTTGTTTATTGGTGCATAACTAAAAAAGAAAAGCTCCTTGGCATTCTTTCTTTCTTCAAGGTGTGGTTTATGTCACCATTTAAGCACAATTATGACAAGCAATCAGGATATCAGATAAATTGGAAGGATGCTGTTACCACCTATTTCCCGATTTTAAACTCACCATAGATTGGGGGTTAAGAAGGAGGAAATAAAGAGTTTCTCAAATAATCTCTCTCCTTTTACGCTTTTTTCCCACGCCCACTCCAGGAAATCCATTGTTACTGAAAGGTTTATTTTCTAATAAACATTTAGGAACTAAAATTTTATGAATGTCCTAAGATTCTGCCTGTGAAAGCTCTGTTGAAAACTTTTAAAAATACAGTTTTCTCTTTCCAGATAAATTTTCCACTGTTTCTCTCTACTTCGTTAACAATTCTATAGTTCAGATCTTTTTCTCCTATGTTTTCTTCTAAGAATTTTATAACTTTAATTTACATTCAGGTTTTTGACCCATTTTGAGTTAATTTTTGTATATGGTATAAGATAAGGGTCCAACTTCATTCTTTTGCATGCACATATCCAAGTTTCCCAATGACATTTATTGAAAAGACTATCCTTTCCTCACTAAATGGTCTTGGTACATTTGTCAAATCATTTGACCATGGGTTTTATTTCTGGAATCTCTATTCTGTTCCACTGTCTATATGTCTGTCCTTATGCCAGTACCACACTGTTTTAATTCTGTAGCTTTATAGTAAGTTTTGAAATCATGAAGTTTAAGATCTCCAACTTCATTCTTTTTAAGATTATTCTGGCTATTCAGGGTTCCTTGAGACCCATATGAATTTTAGGATGAGTTTTTCTATTTATGCAAAAAATGCCATTGGGATTTTGATGGGGATTGCATTGAATCTATGGATCACTTTGGGTAGTATTGCCATCTTAACAATATTAAGTCTTCGAATTCGTGAACAAGGGTTATCCTTCCATTTATTTGTGTCTTTAATTACTTTCAGCAACATTTTGTAGTTTCAGTGTTCCAAGTCTTTAGCTTCCTTGATTAAATTTTTTCCTAAGTATTCTTTTTGTTGTTATTTTAAATTGAATTGTTTTCTTAATTTCTTTTTCAGATTGTTCATTGTTAGTGTATTTTTGTGTATTGATTTTGTATCCTACAACTTTGCTGAGTTCATTTATTAGTGGAATCTTTAGGATTTTCTACATTTAAGATTGTGTCATCTGTAAACAAAGATAATTTTACTTCTTCCTTTCTAATTTGGGTGCCTTGCATTTCTTTTTCTTGCCTATAGCTAAAATCGTTTTATCCTCCTTTCACATTTAGTAGAAACCATATTCATTTGACAGTGAATTTGTTTTTAGATTAAGCTTACTGAATATGCTTTTAATCTCAAAACCAACTTTGTGAAAGTACTTTCTTGGTACTTTATGTTCTGCTCATCTTTATATTTATCCTTCAGTTCTCATTTTCCTGGTCCTTGCTTTATTTTATCTGCCTCCATACCATTCTTCCATGAGTATCTGAGTCTTGTGACAGTTTATCCCTAAAAATTCCCCTTTGCTATGAAACTTTTATCAAAGACAGATATTTCAATAGTTATTAAAATTTATATTTTAATGCCTTTATAATTGCTTGAATTAGGTGTGCTTCAACATCATCTACAGCATCTCAGTTTACAGAGGATCTCCATAGGTGGATTTTCTCTTTCACCATTAACATTTCTTTGTGATATATCTGAGTGCTCTTATTACCCCGTCCTCCACGCCTCAGTGATCTTGGTAAGAATTAGTGAGTACAGACATATTGGTCTCTCTTCAAAATAGGCCCCAAATGATGGATACTTTATTACTTGGAACTGTTTAAAAACAAAACAAAACAAAAAAACATAACACAAGAGTTATATTGCTAAAAGAGTGACTGAGAAGAAATCCTAACTTTCACGATAGACGTTAATTCTTTCAGAGATGAGGCCTTGATTTCTGTTTTATTTCAACTTTTTTCTTAGAAAAGACCTTTTAATGATCTGTTTTCATGAGGTATTTATAGATCTCTCTCTCTCTAATTCAGTGTCTACAAACTTTAGTGTGCTTCAGAATCACTTGGAGGGCTTGCTAAGCACAGATTGCTGGGACTGTACCCTCTTGAGTTTCTGATCATCAGCTGATTTGACATGGGGTCTGATCATCTGCATTTTTAACAAACTCCCAGATGATGCTATGCTGCTGGTCCAGGCACCACAGTTTGAGAACCAGTGGTCTAAATCATAGTGTTTAACTTTCTTTATATACCCACATATTTCTCATTGTCTAACCTAGACCACTTTGATTTGGGTATTCTACCACCTTCTAAGGTATAACATGTTTTCTTCAACATTATTCCCTTCTCAATTTTAAAAACAAAATTGGTAATGTCACCATTTTTGTCATTCCCCTATGGCATCTTAAATGTCTTTGTTTTACCCCCTCACACACACAATTCAGACTTTCCAAATAATGCTGCATCTGTGACGGTGATGATGATGACAACAACAGCAGAAACAATGATAAAAACAGCTAACATTTATAGAGGATTTATTCTGTTCTAGGCGCTGTTCTGAGCATTTTATTTGAATTAATTAGTGTAATCCTTAACAACTCCCCCATGGTGTAGCTACTGTTACTAACTCCAAGTAACTGATGAGGAAACTTAGGCACAGAAAAACTCTCACAGCTAGGAAAAAGTGGAAGAGATGGGATCTAACTTAGGCTTTCTGGTTTCAGGGCTCAGACCCTTCATTCCTCTCTTATCCAACCCCTCATTACTATATTACCGTGTTATACTGCCTCTCCATGCTATGGCTTGGAACCACACGCTTACTTTGTTTTCCACAGCCATTGCCCTCCCTGCTCCATGTCTTAATAAACTCCTAGATGAACTATATCATCATATCCAAGCACTATGCTAAGTACTTTACATGCTTGGAATTATTTAAGCCTCATAATAATCCTGTGACTTTTTGAGAAAACTGAGCCTTAGTAACGTTAACTAACTTGCCCAGTTTCTTATTACTTATAAGTACTAGAGCCACAACCTCAATCTTTGAAATGACTAAACCCATATTCTTAACCAGTATGCATCCTCCTCTCAACTCTGCCAGATTCCCACACTCAAGTCTCTTACAGCATAAGACTCATATTCCCAGTGCTGGTTGAGATCTCTTTTCAGATCAGTAGTTTCCTGTTATCTCTCATATCATAATAAAATACCTGGTTTGGTTTTAGAGTCCCCTACCCATCTCATTTCAACCACTTTTTTTTAAAACTATCTGGTAAACCCTTTTGACAAAGATTTCTTTTACCCATCTGATTAATCTTATATACCGTTTATTTTACAATAAAGTATATTGGAATTCTAGGCTTCCAAACGAAATACTGTGTCCCATCTTCCATGTTGACCTGTTATGTTCTCCACCAAGTAGTGTTAAGACTATTGGACAATCTGTCATGCCTGTGATTGTACCTCCTCTGTGTGATTGACTTACAGGTAACACTAGTTTTCTGTAATTTGGCTGAGAGTAACATTATAATCTACCTTATAGAATAATGAAAATTCATTATTAGACATGTACAGTGTCCCATGGATCACAGTTAGAGATTAAGGTAGAAAAACAGAATTAAATGTCCACTATGAGCTATAAAGTTAGCAGTTGGGATTCCCTGAGAAGGGAAAAGAGAAGTCTGCATGGTGTTGAGTTTCACAGATCTCTAGGATCCTAATTTTCCCCCTTGACTCCATCTCATAATTCTTAATACATTCTTCATACCTCCCTCAATTTTCTCCTGCCATCTTTCAATTTCTTTCTCACATATCTACCCTAAGTTGCTGATTTCTGTCTGTCTACTAGCCCCAAATTTCATTATAAATATTGTTATTAAGATTTTTAGATGTATAGAGTCCCTTGAACAGGGACCAGGGCTGTCTTTGTCAGAACTCAGCAGGTAAAATAATTATTCTACTGCCATGATAAAATAAAATAGTAAAATTCTAGTAAAAGACTTAAGAGATTTAAGAATTAAATTATAATAATTTCTCCTATACAAAGCAATATTGGATAAATAAAATGTTTCATTATTTTCGAATTGGTGAGATCAGAGTGAAAGAGATTCTAATATTGGCTATAAGTAGCCTGCAGATTTGCATATAAATCATTTGAGATCTTCATTTGTGATAGTGATTTTTAAAAATAGGCTCAAGTTTTAACTCTCATCAGAGGTGAGAGTTCTGCTATTCCAGAGCTTACTTTTGGCAGAGAACCATATTGTTAGCACCCTTAGCCTTTGTTGCCATGGAGACAGTAAGGCTTTATTTTGGTTTTTTTTAACATACACTTAAAATATACATACATACCTTAAGATTTAAAGTGTGGTTTAGTTGACTGCAGGTTTTGAGTATTGGCACATATCAAAAATATTTTCTATTTTTTAAAAACTTTATATTTTTGTCCTCCAAAGAAAATAGAGGAGAATTCTGGTCATTGTAATGACAAAGTTTTATATCACTTTTTACAGGGTCTTTTAGGAATAACTTAAAATCCCCCTGTGAATCAGTAATGGATGAGGATTTTGAAGAACATGCAGAAACTTTTGAAAAAAGTAATGTGATCTTAAGCACTCACATGTCTGGGACACCTATAGTTATGATATAATGTGTAATGCATACAAGTCAATTTCAAATTCAACTGTTACTTTTGCACCAGTATTATGCTAAGGACTTTCACCCTATTACAGTTTATTTAATAGAACTCAGTTTAAAAGTACCAAAGCAATCTTCGTAATTATAACTTTTAATATATTTAACTGATTATTTAAATGTATATCAATAATGTTCCTTAACTTTTCCCCCTAAAACCATTAAATAAAATTTATATGAGCTTTTAATATGAAAACTTTTAATTCATGAATTATACTTTTTTCGTTCATTCATTTCTTACAAGAATGAATGTTTTCCATGGCATGCAATATTACTGTTCCATAGACCTCATGATTATATTTGTAACTAAATCACATCTCTTTATCTTTAGCATCCAGTTGTAAACTGGCATGGCCTAGTTAATATTTTAGTCCACTAGCAGTTTTGACTTCTTACCTAACAGCTGAGCAGTTAGGTAATTGATTTCCTTGTTAAGCTAAATATCAATAGATTAATCTTACTTAAGGTATTTATCACAACCCAGTATTATATAATAGTTATTTCTGGATAAAGAAGACTTTTGATTACAATTATTATAAACAAAATCTTAAAACTTAGTCCTATACTTTACTCAGTCAATACCTGTATTTAATGACAAAGGAAGACAAAATAAGAAAGCTCTTGCTTTATAAGGAGAGAGAAAATAGCTAAAGGTGATAGACTAGACAGTTAACAACTTATGCTCGTAGTTTTGATTATGAGATTTTAGCTTTTCCAGTTTGCAGTGACTTTTTAACAAGACCCATCTCCTCTATGAAGAATGCAGTTAATTTTTTTTCTGGCACAAAAAAATAGG
Organism: Balaenoptera borealis; assembly: GCF_965194805.1. Lineage (NCBI taxonomy): Eukaryota > Metazoa > Chordata > Mammalia > Artiodactyla > Balaenopteridae > Balaenoptera > Balaenoptera borealis. The sequence continues at coordinate 15,346,816 of NC_138879.1, read as the reverse complement.
GTAACCTGATCTGAGTCTGACAGAGTGTGTCGTTCATTTAAGTGCTTCCATCTGTTGCCTGCTGTTCCCCTTACTCATGACCCCTCTATGTTTCTCTTTCCTTTCTCTTTCCCTCTGTTTCTCTTTCCTTTTTCTTTCTTCCTTCCTTTCTATTTTCCTCTCTCTTTTTTTTTTTTTCTCTCCCTCTCTGTCTATCTCTCTTTTTTGTCCTTAGCCCCTCTGAGGAAGGCAAAGTTTGTTGAGAGCCCACGAATTCCAGAATCCGAGCTTGGCTCACCAACCCTCACTTCAGCTCAGAAACTGGACGTGGATGCATACTGCCCTGGTAAGCGTGCATGCAAAGTTTCTGCTTTGAAAGAGGGAGGTTTGGATCAGGCCCATCAAGCAGAGCAGTGTTTTGCATGTATATTATTCATAAAAACATAACCGTTACCTCTTTTGCAACTGTGGTCGCATATTTTCCTTACTAGAGCACTGTTTTTACTGAACATCCTTTTTGATTATTGATATAATTATGTAAGTATTGAAAACAGCTTCAAAGATAATTTTCAAAGGAAATTAAAATAATTCAGTAGATACGTTTTCAGGGTGATTTTTGTGATCTGAGATACTTGAAATTTTGCTTTGGCCATGTGCAATCAGGAACGTTCAAGTGTGAATAAAAATGTTCATTCAACACTAGCCCTTTGCATATGACCTTTTTTGCCTAATCCCTGTTGGTTTTCTGGACAGTTATAGAAAATTGTTGCGATGTTGGAAACATTATACTTGAATTAAAAAAGAAACATTATAGGTTCCTGATTTGGGCTCCTGGACACTCACTGTTAGAAATACCTCTTCTCATGAATGGCCTGTAAGCACATGTGGGAGTTCACTAAAACCCTTCTTGTGTGGGAGCAAACCTGAGACAGACTCATTATCAATGCTTAGATTCTTCCAAGCTTAGATGAGTTGCCTGGCAACATCCTTTACACTCACTCTACAGTGAGTCCATAGAGCTGTGTCAGAAATGTTCACAGCTCTAGCTGAGTATACAGGTCAGAGCTTCAGTAAAGAACTTTACGAGACTTGGTTTTAGGTCTTTTGTTTATCCCTGCTCATTAAAATTGCACAGTGGCTGCAACTACTACATATTTACAGCATTACAGATCAGCAGAGTAAGGTGATTTCTAGTTCTAAGGAAGTTATCAGTAGCTGTAATCTGAAATAGCAGGATACTATACCTCTGAAGCCAGATAAGACATGTTTTAAAAGAAGACAGTAGGCAAAAACTTGAGCCAAACCTAATCAGGGACATTTGATTCTGTGAATCAGTTTTGAATATCGAAAGACCTCGGGGGTTTCGCTTGCAGGTTGCAGAAACTTGGGCTTCATCCACTGTTGTAAATGACTATTCAATTTAAATCAATCACAGATATGTGTTAGGAATAGCTTTTCTATTTCTAAAAGGAACAAAATTTTTTCACGTTCTGAGGTACTGTCACATTTCTTGGGCAATGGAGTATTATGCTCTGCATTTCTTCATGCAAATTTTAGTGTAATAAAGTAAAATAAATAAATGCACTAATTCTCTATTCCTGCATTGAGTTTTGGAAGAGAAACCCTATCAGAGGCCTTTTCTTTTCCAGATTTGCAAATCAGAATGATTGTGGGGAGACTAACCTTTCACTTCCTGATTGCCCATCTGACATCCTTAATCTAATCTAGCTTTTGTTATTGTCAGTCAAGAAGCAAGGTAGCTGCTGTTGGTTAGAATGCCCGTGCTGAATCACTGTGAAAAATCTTGTCCGTGTTATTACTTACGTATATTTTCCACAAGCAGGAATCTTTGCTGAATTGGAATTGAACCAAACTAAACCTGTTAAGATTTTCAGAAAACCAGGAAGAAACTAAAACATGTTGCCAAAATGTTAATTGCCATACGCTTCAGTCTCTCCTTTTCTTATCTGAAATAGATTTAAGGTGCAGAAGCTTTTTAATGATTTGTTCTTTTATAGTAAAGTTATTAAACTCTGTGGAAATAGGTTTCTACTGAGATAAGATTAGTGACCTGAGGGTTGAAGCTATTATCTTCTACATAGTACCAAAAATTAACAATAAACAAATGAATTTGGTAGACTCATAAAGCAAACAAATAATCCATCCTTTTTGAATTTCTCTTACATAGGCTATATGAACCGAATAATGATCATATTTTATTGTATACTCATACATAATAGTGCAGTTAAAGCTAGTGATCTGATATCTTCCGGTCCACCTGCTTTATTCATTATCACATGCAAATTTAGGAAAATAGTATATCTGACAGAGGCAACAGTCCTAAGCTAAAGGTTAAACGAGCAATGGTTCTCAAATTTTAGCATGCTTCAAGAATTACCTGGAGGACTTGTTCAAATACAGATTGCAAGACCCACCCCCAGAATTTCTGATTCAGTAAGCCTGGGTGGGTTGAGAATTCACTTCTCTAACAAATTCTCAGTTAATGGTGAAGCTGCTGGTTGAGGTGCCACACTTGGGAGAACCAACTGGGTTACAGGGCTGCTGGAGGCTGCTTGCAAACCTGTAGGGTTCATTCTGCTGTTGACTTCTGAGGAGTAATTGGGGATGTTGTTTCCTTATTAGCTTAACTTAAACCTGTTGGTGCCTGTATTTTAGGTGGGAAGAATAAAGCTTTTGTGTCTGAGAAATTGACATATATTTTTCTTGATCTGTCCTTTTGTACATGGTATCTGTGTACCCATGACTAGTTTTCAGTGTTGTCCTACAAGAAAAAGGAAACTGTGGATCAAACCAGAGCAAGTTGTTGATATTTGGTCTGCAAAGCTTAGGGAAAGCTGCAGTGGGATAGAGCTGTTGATCCAGAATATTTGTCTAAAGAACTGAAGGATTCAGTTTACATAGCATTAGATTCTAGAATATTAATTTGTTTTACTCTTCCTCAAATCAGATTTGTTGTATGCAGAAAACCTGAGGAAAAGTTATAAGTTAACAGTATGTTTTGGTTCTGCAGCTTAACCATGGAGATGATTGATGATGTTACATAACTGAACTACCAGAGTAGGCGAGGTCAAGTGAATTGTGTTTGATAATCGTCTTACAGTGGGGAAATTAAGACCTAGAGAATTTAAGTGATTTGTGGAAGGTCACAAGCAGGATTTATTGTTGAACTCTTGAAGTGGACACAGTATAGTCCAGAAATACACTGTCCCTAATTCTATTACTGTGTAAATTCTATAAGCACCCCTTGACTGACCCTTAAATTAAAAAGTAGAAAATTCAGTTTTTACATATGAGACAGGGCCGTATTCTCTTTTTAGGGTAACCAGCTGATATCAGTGATTTCAATAAAACAATTCCCAAAATAAAAGAACATGTTCACCCTACACTCTGACTTTTCTACCTACAGCATTAGTTATTAGCTGTGTGATTTTAGGCAAGTCACTTAACCTGTCTAAGCCTCAGTTTCCTCAGTTGTAAAAATGGAAATGGTAATCTTAGATTAATAAATATAGAGCACTTAGCACAATGCTTGTTTTATAGTAGATGCTTATAAATGTTAGCTAATTTTGTTATTATTATAGTGATGATCCTGAGGTGTATAACACAAGATCTTAAAGTTTTTCTAAACAGTCAGGAAAAACAAGATGTAAAGGTTTAGGGTCATTTTTAGTTAAATGTGTCTTACTGTGTTTCAATTATGATTTTTCCCCTAACTAGTTTTGTGATCTTAATTAAGCATGTCATGTCATGTCTCTGTGCTTCAATTTCCTATCACAGCAACGTTACATGTAACATGATGTTACTTATATAATTTAACAAATTAAATATATATTTGTATAGATACATGAGTACACATTCAAAGGGGAAAATGTCCGGAAGAATACACCAAACTAACATTGGTTGCCTAAAGAGGGAGAGAATTGGGATTGTTTGGATGTCAGAGGAGAAAGTAGCATTGGTGAGATAATGATCATGTTAGCAGTGGTTATATCTGGCTGGTGGAATTACAGATGATTTTACTTTTCTTTATTGGGCAATATATGTTAGTGCATGAGAGCTCTGGTTCTGAAATTAGATCTGAGTTTAATTCCTGACTCTGTCACCTACTAGCTGTGTGAATACATGTAACATTCATAGTCTTAAATTCCTTGTCTATAAGATTGTGATAAAAATAGGTCTTTTTTTTTTTTTGCAATAAATCTATCTCATGGAGTTGTTAAGATTAAGTAAAATAATGTATATGACAAATGATTAGCTCAGGCAAAACAAACAAGAAGAGATATGTAGCACCCTTCCTGTTATTGTTCATCATCATCATCATACTTTTCTTCATTTTCTAAAATTTCTGCAATGAATTTGTATTGAAATTTTTCAGTAATCAGGTTCTGCTAAAGGATAGCAACATTCCTATGTCTTAGTTTTTTAAGTTTTTATTTTGCACGTTGTAACACATAGTTTCAAGTGTAGAAATGAGCCTTGATACAGATGGCAGGCCATGTTGACAGTTTTATAGGACTTTTGACTACATGTGCAAGGTTAAGGGCCAAAGTCCAGACCAGTGTTCTGAAAATAGACAGGCTTTTATCCACAGCAGATACTTTCAGAGGAATTTGAGATTAATCTTTTTATAATAGATTCTTTTAAATCTCTTTAAAAATGGCACTGTCCTTCAAAGGACAGTGTTATTTAAGGTGACAACAAAATTAGGATGTATTTGAAACTCAAGAATGGAAGAGAGTTTTATGATACTTATTTGAGAGTACATACTCTTTATATAGGTTTTGAATTTGTAAAGGATTTTTCATTTGGATTTCTTATCAGCATGGTACTCTATAGCACAAGTACAAACCACTGTTGATAGATGAAATATTTTACATAAAGTGAGTAGTTCCTTGAATCCTCTTTTTCCAACTCCTGTATAGTCATGGTCATTCCACTTAGAAGAAAAGGATGATTTGTTTTCTCATTTTCTTCCTTCCATGTTTTTCCTGAAAACATTATCAAATATTATCTTTATCCTAAATAGTTAGGCATGCTTCTTTTTTTTTTTTTTTGGCTATGAATTTTATACTTTAGACATAAAACCCTCTGATTTTTTATTGGTATATGGATACCAGAAGCCTTTTTCTTGTAATTCACGTCTTCTGTTATGTTGTATTTGTATTCCTTAAGTCTACTATGTTGTAAACACAATAAGTATACAGCAAGATTTTTAACCTGAATTAAGCAGGTGAGCTTTAGGGAGGCGGGTTCTAAACTCCTTAAAATTACATACAAACACTATTCTATATGCATATATGTACTTCTTTCTATAACTGGTTCTCAAAATGGTCTGTAACACATACTTCCCCCACCCCCAAGAAAAAGGAAAAAAGAAATGCTGTTATAAAGGTTGACATGAAATGAAGGTTGTTAATGGTACAACTGTTAGAACAACAACAACAAAAAGCACCTAAAGGTTGGATAGTGGACAGACTTGTAAATCAAATGAAGGGTATAATTGAACTTCAGTGCTGCCCTAATCGGGATATGAAAGTCAGTATAGCAACTAGAGATAGGAAGCAGAGAGATAAACAGGAATAATTTCAGTATATTTTAAGTATGAGAGATACTGCCTGAAAACTGATTATGAACATAAACACACCAAAGAGCTAGAATATGAAAATAAATAGCTTTTCATCTGCACACTCCCTTATCCAGTAGTAAGTTCTTAACATGTTAGAAAGTTCTTTCAGTGGACAGATGCTTTGTTGAATAGAACTTTTCACTTTGAACATTTTCAGTTGTTTTCTTGGTTCATATTTTATCATTATTTAAAAGGTTAACCATCTTTTAACTAACTTTCAGATTAACTTTTCTCAAGGTGTTTTGCATCACCAATTGTAAAGACTTGGGCTGTGAGTATGGTGCTTAGATCCGTAATTTAGTTAGATATCCAAATGGACAGTTTTTTCATTAACTCTGAAAACTAATTTTAACTTTTGGTTTTTTGAGGCAGTAAAGTGCACTGGTTTAGACAACAGACCCTGGAGCCAGACTGCCTGTGTTCAAATACTGACTCTACCACTTAGTGCTTGTGTGACCTTGGGCAAATTACTTAACCATAAGAATGATTAGTTTCCTTATCTGTAAAATGGGGATTATAATATTACCTGTATCGTAGGAATGCTATGAAGATGTAATAAAATATGTAAAATAATAAGGACAATTATGTGGTCCATAGTTAGTGCTAGATAACTCTTAGCTACAATTTTTAAAGTGTTTCAGAGCCTTTACTACCCTTTATCTAAGAATGTTATGGGTAAGGTTATATCCTTTTTATGAGCGCTTTGCAAAGAGGATAAAATTACGCCTATAACCTGTTGTCACTGGCCTGTTTTCATAAGCAGTCCATGTATAGATACTAAGTTTTGTGGGTTTTGGTTGTTTTTTTAGTGGAGGCAGCTTTTCGTAATGGTAAATAGCCCTGGGATCAGATGAGTTTGATTAAGTTCTAATTATGCCACTTACTAGCTGTATAACTTTTATTACTTAATCTTTCTAATTTTCTGGTTCCTCATCTGTAAAATAACCCTACTCCATAAGGTGTGATGATTAAATAAGATAATACACATAATGTGCTTAGCACAATGTCTGGAACATCAGTTATTATGACTAACAACATCTCTCACATTTATATATTATTATACATTTATTTCTGAAAAAAAATGTTTTGTGTTTTTCTTTCCCTAAACAGTATATACATTCCTGCAGCCCAATGTTCATGAAAAATTCAGTGGGAACAAGGAAGAGACAGAAAGCTATTCTTGACTTGTGTTTTGATACCTAAGAAACTAGAGATTTATGAATTCTGCATCTGATATCACCACTGCCATCCTTCATCTCTAAGTCACTTAAAATCCTCTTTGTCACTTTGTTTTTCCTTATCTGGAAGTTATTCATTATAACATTTAAAGTTAGGGAATTCTCTGGCAGTGCGGTGGTTAGAACTCTGCGCTTTCACTGCCAAGGGCCTGGGTTCGATCCCTGGTTGGGGAACTAAGATCCCACAAGCCTCATGGCCACCAAAAAAAAAAATATAAGACATGGGGAATGTTGGTTATATTCTGTTTATCATTATTGAGTACCCTTGTGAATAGGTCCTTGTATTGGTTATCTATTGCTATATAACCAATTACCATAAAACTTAGTAGCTTAAAACAGCAACATTTACTATCTCACAGTTTCTGTGGGTCAGGAATCTAGATGCTACTTAGCTCATTCTGTGGGTCAGGGTCTCTCACAGGCTGCAATCAAGATGCAGCCTGGGGAGTCCCCTGGCGGTCCAGTGGTTAGGACTCTGCACTTTCACTGCCAAGGGCCCAGGTTCAATCCCTGGTCAGGGAACTAAGATCCTGCAAGCTGCGAGGAGCAGCAAAAAAAAAAAAAAAATGACAGCCTGGGCTGTAGTCATCTCAGGGCTCAACTGGAAAAGGCTCCCCTTTCAGGTTTATGCACATAGTTGTTGGAAGGATTCAGTTCCTATGGACTGTTGAACTGAGGGCCTCAGTTCCTTGCTGGCCTTTACCAGAGGCCAGCCTCAGTTCCTCATCTTGTGGGCTTCTCCACAGGGCACCTCACGCATGGCAACTTGCTTCATGAGAGCAAGCAAGCAAGAGGCAGAGAGAGTGCGAGCTATATGAGAGTGACAGTTTTTTATAACTTAGTCTCAAAAGTGACATCCTGTCACTTTTTGTTGTATTCTTTTCATGAGAAGCAAGTCACCAGGTCCAACCCACACTCAAAGGAGTAAATTGAAATTTTAAAGAAAGTTGTTTAAATGAAGCAACGAATTTTCCTTGCTTTTTCTACATATTTGATATTACCTTTCTGTGTTCTGGAAGCATGACTCCTTCTCATCCTTGCCTTCCAATAGAAGAGTTCCATAGTATTCGTGGTACCCTACCCTTTTATATTCAGAATTCCCCTGCTGCCCTTCTAATAACTGTCTGTGGTTCTTTCTTCTTGCCTAACCTATACTATTATGGTCCAGTGAAATACTTGTTCCTAGAATGGTGTTTTTCTCTTTAAGTCTGGGTAACTACATCATGTTATTTTAACATGCAGGTTCTAGAATAAATTCCAGATTTGGAAGCTAACAGAGAATACATTTGCCATTTAGACAAAGGTGACTTTTGAGGATAATACTTTTCTTACTGTGAGCAATCTATAAATGCCTTGCTTTCCACATTAGAATACATTGTACGATGGGTAAGGAAATCCAGGTCAGTAGGGGAATAATATGGAAATACTGTATTACACAAGTAACACATTTTTACCATATTTTGTATCTCAAACATATGTCTGTTCAAAGCAGTTGTTAGAAACCTCAGTTTAAAATCCAAAGGAACATTCAGTGATAAACGTCAGTCTTACAGATTTCAGTGAAGCATTTAAGGTTCTTGAGCTTGTCAAATATTGCTTTTCATTTCAGCCAAATAGTCCTCATCATACATTGATGTGCACATAGTACTTCTTGTACATTGGGGGAATTATGTAGGCAAGGAAACTAGTGTAAGTTTTGCCAAACAATGAGTACTTTCTATCTCTAGGTGTCCTGCCTCTATAGTGATTCCCACTTCCAGTGGGAGAGAATCAGAATAGTGGGATGTTGTAATGGAAGATTATAAGCATTTAAAAGCCTGTTCTCTTAGCTAAGTGCTAAACTAATGAATTTTTTAAAATGCAAAGAGTCCCTAATCTTATAAAAATTGTATTCCTAAATAGCACAAGGGAGAACCACCGTGTGTGTGTGTGTGTGTGTGTGTGTGTAGGACTTTTCCCCCCCATTTATTTGTGTATGTCTAAGTTATTAATAAAAAGAGTATAGGGGATTCCCTGGAGGCGCAGTGGTTAAGAATCTGCCTGCCAATGCAGGGGACACAGGTTCGAGCCCTGGTCCGGGAAGATCCCACATGCCGCGGAGCAACTAAGCCTGTGCGCCACAACTACTGAGCCTGCACTCTAGAGCCCACGAGCCACAACTGCTGAGCCCACATGCCAAACTACTGAAGCCCACGCACCTAGAGCCCGTGCTCTGCAACAAAGAGAAGCCACCGCAATGAGAAGCCCGCGCACCGCAACGAAGTGTAGCACCTGCTTACTGCAACTAGAGAAAGCCCGCGCACAACAGTGAAGACCCAACACAGCCATAAATAAATTAATTAATTAAAAATAAAAAAGAGTATAGGATTATTAGGAGATAAATTTACTTTTTAGGGAGCATCTTTTTCCTTTTTCAGCTTTATTGAGATATAACTGACATATAACATTGGGTAAGTTCATTGTGTACAACACTATCATTTTATATATATGGATTACTGATGAAATTTATGGACAGCCTCTGCAGAAAATTGCACCCACGTGCAAAATTTTGCATATTGTCTGAGTTTTGAAGAAATTAATAAAACATTTAGGTTTGTTTGCCCTGTGTAATAGTTTTATCTGAAAACTAGTCTAAGCAAACAAAAATTAATAAGAATCAAAGACTAGAGTCTTCTAAGGAAGTTACATTATTGCTAACTTCCATTCCATACCCTAAAGCTAGGTATCTAAATAATGCAACTGTAGAGATTCCCTAAAAGTTGGTTCTTTAACTTAGGCTCTAGGTGAGTTAATTTAAAGAAGGCAGTTATTTAGGAAGGAAGTAGGGGAAAGGAAGGGTAAGTAGGAGAAATTCAAACACTTCTGTTTTAAAGAGATGGGGTCCTGTGATTAAAGGTTCCTTAGATTTCTCTGCACCTGCCCCAACTAAGGCACTTTTTTCCCCTCAGTTGAGGATTGACAGTGTGACCTGTGTCACTGGTACCCTGACATGGATCTAGTTTTCCCATCTACATCCAGGGACCATTCTTCCCTATTTTCTGCCCTCTGGATCCTCCATATTGAGAGGTGGCTCTCACTTAGAACTATGGAAGACATCTCAGACCAAGACCACCATCTTAACCTCCAACTTATATTTAATTTTAAAACAGTAGACACATTTTTCGAGATAAGGTATTCAAAAACTGTTTAGCAAGCACATTGAAAAGAAATAGAGTGCCTTCAGCCTGGCTGTATATTCTGCAGCTCAACATACACTTTATCATTTCCTACTACCATCACCCCTAGCCATGCCAGATACATTAAAATTTCCCATATCCTGAAGGTATTTGAGTTTGCAACCTCTGCTGTGGGTTACAGGAAGTCGTTACTTTTTTTAGGAGGTGGCAAAGAAGAACTGGAAGATGAAAGAATGAAAATTTCCCTTACTCTCTCCCTGTTAAAACATGCAATTTCAGGAGATTCATAGACTTCCAAAAGTGTATCAGAGGATCTCATATCAAGAGTTCTTGATTTAGATCATTCATTACCTGACATAAGCTACTATTTAGAGTATCATTTGTTATTAGCTACTATGGTTTAGCTCTGCTAGGAGGAAGCATTATGCATGATTGAACAATTGCAATGTAATGTTACTTTAAAAAGAGAAGAACTAAAGGAGAATTTCCTCAACCAATAACCTCTAGTGGTATTAGGGAAATATTCACCTTCTCCAACACGGTGTTCATCAAATGACTCTTATTCTTGTAACTCTTCCACTGCTCTCTCCTTCCTCCATCTCCACCACTCATCTTCCCACAGACTCTAGCTCTTTTCTACCACATTTTTACAATATTATATTAAGAATAATCTTAAAAGATTGACTGTACTACTCTAACCCTATGACCTTTACCATTATTTCTTTTGCCTATTATTCTGCTAATTCTCTTGCCTTTTCATACCCCTAATTATTTTTGTGTGCTGGATTTAATATTTGACAATATGTGTAGAAATAATCTGAAAGTAGGATGATTTTTTTTTTTTTCCAGAGAGGGTTTTCATTTGCTTCTGCCACCTGTGACCAGTTCAATCCAAGTTCAGGGTGTGAAGTTTTCCAAGCCAATGAAATGACACAAATCAGGACTGCAGGACCTAGTTTACTTCTGGTTCATCTTTATCCTTAGGGTGTAGCTCTTAAGGGTCTCAGCCTAAAGTATGGGGTGTTTTACTAGATTTCCCACTCCTGGCAGATCCTAGACTCCATTTTTGTTCCCCTGACCTTGTGAGACAGCTAAACACACAGCTCAGCTGCTCAGTCATTTCTTCCCTGTTAAGAAATGCCCCCAGTGCTAAAGTGGCCCTCCGTGCTGGGCAAGATCTCCATTTCTGATTTCCATCTTCTCCCTGTTCTTATAATGATGACTTACCACCATCTTGTTGGATCTTTAATGCTTTCCAAAAGATTTTTTAAATATATTTTGTCCAGCTTTTAATGATTGTCATCAGCTGGAAGGTTTCCAATTACTAAAAGGTCCCTACCATCATTATTTCCTTTGGGGAAAAAAAATTCTAGCATTTGTATTTGTAGATCGTGTATACATCTGAAGGTATGTATACATTTTTATTTTTCTGTTCTGTGTTCCTCATGAAGCTACATGGGAACAGACTGTATGCTAAAACAGTCTTAGAACACTACCTCTTTGGACAAACCAGTCCCCATAAATTCTGGGAGCTATCTACTAAGAAATTGAACTGATAGTATTAGCCAGTTAATTTAATATCAATATAAAGAACTTCTCTTTTCAAACAGGCCTTTTAAAAATTATTTATTTATTTATTTATTTTAATTAATTTATTTATTTTTGGCTGCGTTGGATCTTCGTTGCTGCACATGGGCTTTCTCTAGTTACTGCGAGCAGGGGCTACTCTTTGTTGAAATGCGCGGGCTTCTCATTGCAGTGGCTTCTCTTGTTGCGGAGCACGGGCTCTAGGCACATGGGCTTCAGCAGTTGTGGCACGTGGGCTCAGTAGTTGTGGCTCACAGGCTCTAGAGCTCAGGCTCAGTAGTTGTGGCGCACGGGCTTAGTTGCTCCGCAGCATGCGGTATCTTCCCAGACCAGGGCTCAAATCCGTGTCCCCTGCATTGGCAGGCGGATTCTTAACCACTGTGCCACCAGGGAAGCCCTGAAACAGGCTCTTAGAGTTGGTTCATGGTCCATCTCTTTGAGCAAGTTGTCTCCTGTTTGGACTTGGAACTTAATCTCAAAGAAATTAGTATTTTGCATCAAAATTTTGGGAAGTTTTGCCAAGTGTGATTATGATATTACCCATGATACTGAATTGTTGAAAAACTTGCCTTTCTGTGCCTGATGTCTTTCTGGTGTTATTTGACCTATTACTAGTAGATTGGGGAGGAAAATGTCTGTTTCATCCAGTCACAAATCCCAAATGTATTTCATAGATTACTGAGGTAAGTTAAACATTATTATGTTTTCAGCTTTCATCTTACCTTCTACAATAGCCATAATAGTTAAATTATAATTGTGAGTGGTTGAAGCTGATGTTTATATTGCTGCCAGAAAAAAAATTTTAAATAGGGAATGGGAGTCATCATGCAAAATGATTGGAGAGTTTCTTTAGTGTTTGAAGAGGATCATGAGACACAAGCTTACTACAGTCTGGCTTTCTATTGCTCGGCTCTGTTGCAAACCAGTTTTAAAAGGAATGTTCTTATCTGCTGGTTATTAATGTTTCATTAAAACATTGAATATCAAAAGCCATGTAATATATTTTTTGTATTTACCACAAAATTCCTAGTGCATATATTAAAGACTCAATTTTCTATTAATCCATGTAAATCATCTTTGATACTGTAGAACAGAAGGCTACCCTTAAAATGTAAAGGTATTATTTGTTTCATATAAATAATTTTTCTGTTTATAAGTCTTAAAGTGAAAGAACTCTGGTTAGAATTCATTTGTATACAAGTAAAACTTCCATTACAGTCAAGGGCATAAAATATGGATGCTATTTTCTGGTACCTTACCAGAGCAATGATGCTTATTTTCTTAGTTAAAATTTATTCTATACAATGAATTCTCTAGTACAACAAATGCTTTATCTGGTCCCTAATCAAGTAACATTTTTTATAATGACCCAGATTATATGCTCTCTGCCTTAGAGAGAAGAAAGAATTAAACTATAAGTGAATCGTCACAGCATTTCTCTAATGAAAGCTTCTGAATAACAGTTATCCCTAAATCATTTCTTCTTAACTATCCAAACAAGAAAAAAAAAAACACTAAAATGACCAAAAACACTCATCTGGACAATTTGCACATTTTCTCCTTTATGCTTTACCACTGTATCCACAGTGCCTAGTGCAGTGACTGACTAATACATAGTAGGTGTTCATTCAGTGTGTGTTGAATGAATGAAATGAACCTAAAAAGTCAGAGGAAGGCAAAATGAAAAAAATTTAGTATGTTACAAATATGTGCAAATTACATGGTTTTCTCTCTACTTAAGAATATGTCTTTTTCTAATTTACTACAGAGGGGCTTGTAAGCATGAACAACTGGAACCCTGATTTCTTAATCTGTGCTTATAATGTAATTTCACTATGGTGTTGAGAAAGGGGAAGTAGTATTTCTTTCAGTGGTTTTTTTATTTGTGGTATCTCATTTGCTTTAAATTCCTAAACTTTCTCCTTCCATTGATAGACGTCTACTTACAAGGCCAATGTGACTAGCATATGGGAAGGGGCATAAAGCTTCACTGGATAAGAATTCGGCCATGGCAGCCAACTGAGATTAATCAGCTACGAGTGAATTGTAATAAATGTAATTATAGAACATAATCAATTAGTATAAAGCAAAGAATGAGGATTTCAGGAAAATATCTGCCAGCCAGATGTGACACATTTATCCTCAAAGGTCAGGAAAAAGAAAATAAATACATGAATAAACTTAACACTATCCTTTGAGAAACTGAATATATATACAATGACCAGACCATGTATAAAAATAGAGTTCTGACACCCAATTTGCAGCAGATAGCCTAGGAACCCAACTTACTATCTACAAGTCAGACTTGTAGGAAGTAAGGCTACTATCTCTAATAACCAGTCCAGGAAGCCAACAATAACCCCTGTAACTATTGGAACTAAATGACCAGGGCTTGATTTTTAACTGACAGCTTCCCTAGTATTTGCCCTCACTTCCAACTTAGGAGTAACCAGAGAAGGCTAAATACGCACACGTAACCAGTCATGTAGGGTGCTTCTAGTTAGCCCACCTTCAGCTCTTCTGTGCCAGGTGCCTCCGATCAGGGCATACCTGAAGCCTCTCCTTTTTTTCCCCACTATAAAGCTTTTCAACTCCTCTGCCTGCCTTTAAGTCTCCTCCAGGTGCAAGTGATAGTAGCTGATTCCCTTGCTATAGCAAGCTCTGAATAAATAGCCTTTACTTGTTCTTATTTGGGTGGTCTTCGTTTATTTCCATACCTTTTTTTCACATAACATCATTCCCAGTGACAGAGGCAGATCTTGACATGACTTTGGAATCTGTTAATGCCTTGGTGGTATATCACTTTCCACATTAACTGATTTGGATTTAGTCATCTCATGGCACTGAAGCTATGCTGTGTGAGGTAAGCACTTTTTTAGTATACCAGTATTACAGCTCTTGTCAGACTTCTAAATTAGAATTAACTTACTCTTTCGGTTCTGTACAGTACCCCTAGTTTTACAGCTCTTTTATTAGCCTCTTTTTCTTACAACCTTACACCACCTCCATTCCCCTTATTACCTTTATCCCCAGCTGGAAGAACTCAGAACCAGGTTCCTGCAGTTAAGTTAGAAAGTATTGTAAGTGGCATCTCATCTTCCACCCCAAATTGTTTCACCTAGGAACACTAAAAAAAAGTTTCCATATATGTCAGTATTTATGGACATGCCTGAGGAATTTAGAAGATAGTCTATGACTATCTTCCTTTCCTGTTTAAGAATCCTAATGCCAGAACTAGTTAATACCTGAGTGCCTCATCATTGTTTCTCCCAAATTTGGTGTAAAGCAAGCCTCTGATAAGCTGCCTCGATATGTCAGTGTTCTATGTGGACATGGAGATTCCCACCCCAAGTCTAACTACCTTTATATTATATAAATATGTTTATATACTAGCAGAGCAATACACAAACACAGACTAATACTTGCAAGATATGTTTCCAATAACATTTATATAAATGCATTTATGTAAGTATAAAAGAAGGACAGTGAGGTCAGTATATAAAAATCAGGAGTATTTCTATATTCTAGCAAAGAACAATTGGAAAATTAAATCTAAAAACAATTTCATTTACAATAACATCCAAAATCATGAAATATTTAGGGATAAATTTAACAAAACATGTACACTAAAAATTATAAATAAAACAATGCTGAGATAAAGATGCAAATAAATGAAGATATCATTTATGGATTAGAAGATTCAGTATTGCTAAAGTAGCAATTTTGATTTACTACAATCCCAAGAAAAAAATGTTTGTAGAAATTTATAAGATTTACATGGTTATAAATTTAGAAATTTACATGATTTTAAAATTTTTATAGGAATGCAGGTGACCTAGAGTGGCCCCAGTGCTTTTTCAAAAGAACAGTGAAGTTAAAGGACTTCCATTATTCTTCAATAAAGGTGTCAGGGGAATTCAGTGGGGAAGTGAACATCAATCCTTACATCATACCATGCACAAAAGTTAACTTAAAGTACCATAGACCTAAATGTAAGAGCTAGGAGCAAATCTTTTCAATCTTAAGGTAGGCAAAGTTTTCTTGGATAGGGCAAAAGAAGTGTGAGCTATAAAAAAAAAAAACTTAAAAGTTGGGCTTTATCTAAATTTAAAACTTTTGTTCTTCAAAAGAGACTTTTGAGAAAAGGAAAAGGCAAGCCATAGAACAGGAAAAATATTAGCATACATATGTCTGACAGATTTGTATCCAATATAAAGAACTCCTACAAATAATTAATAAGAAGAGAACCTAATTTTTTAAAGTACAGAAGATTTGAAGAAACATTCACAAAAGAAGATATAAGAATGGCCAGTAAATACATGAAAAGGTGTTCAATATCTTTAGTCATCAGAGAAATGCAAAGTGAAACCATGAGATACCTCTGTGCACCCATTGGTATGGCTAAAATCAAAATGGCTCACAATACCAAGCGTTGGCGAGGATATGGAGCAACTAGAACTCTTACACACTACTTGAGAGTGTAAACTGAACAATCTCTTTGGAAACCGGCAATGTCTTACAAAGTTAAATGTTCAAACTTTATAACCCAGCCATTACACAACTTTGTATTTGTCCAAGAGAAGTTAAAATATATATCCACACAAAGACTTTTATAAGAATGTTCGTAGTTTCTTCATATATAAAAGCCAAAAAACTATTGTATATGAAACAACCCAGTGTTCATCAGCAGGAAGAAAAAAAAGGTGATATAGCCATACGAAGGAATACTACTCAGCTATAAAAAGAAACAAACTGTTGAAACATGGATAGATTTCAAAAACCGAACGAAAGAAGCCAGACAAAAGAGAAAATATACTGTTTAATTCCAGTTATATAAAATTATAGAAGATATACACTAAGGTAACAGAAAGCAGTGGTTTCTGTTTCTGATAACAGAAAAAGTGGTTGCCTGTGGCTAGGGTTTGAGAGAGGGTTTGACTTCAAAGGGACCTAGGGAAACTTCTGGGGATGATAGAAATGTTCTATATCTCGATTTTGGTGGTAGTTTCACAGATGTATATATCTGTCAAAATTCATTGAATTGCATACTTTATTGGAATATAATTTATTGTATGTAAATTACATCTTTAAAAAGACAAGATCAATAGGTGAGTAGGAAACAGAATAGAATCCTGGAATAAGATGACAGCTAGAAGTGAGTGGGTATGAAGGTGAGTAAGAGAATGGTTATATTGAACAGAAAATACATGGCAAGAGAAATCACCAGGGCTTCATTTTGGTCTACTAATAAGTTATGGTTGCATTTGAATCAAATTAAGTACCTAAAAATTAAATGCTCATAATAATGCTGTGTAACAAACCACCCTAAAATTTAGAGCAACCAAAAAATAAGCAATTTTTTTTAGTCATGGATTTGCAAGTGTGGGTTGGGATGGCTCTGTCTCAGGCTGCAGGTTGGCTGAGCAGCTCTGAGGTTCAAGTTGGGCTCAGGCCTGTGGGTGTTCATTCTGGGGCCCAGGATGAAGGGGCATCCGCTGGAGAGAAGCTCTTTCTCCTGGTGGATCACCAGAGCACAAGAACACAAGCCCAACTGCTCAGGCACATTTCACGCCTCTGCTCATAACATTCCAAGGTCCAAATAAAGTCACATGGCCAAGCCAAAAACATCTTTTATTGTGTAAACTTTTAAACCTACCCAAAGAACCTCCCATATACCCACCCCACAGTATCAACAATCAGTTCATGTATTTTCTCCCCCTCTTCTTCAGTTATGCCCAAGGGAACTAAGAAGTGTAGGGATATGCTTTCAGGTCAGCCTCTATGAGTGGAGATGGGCTAGTGGTGTTGCTTTGATTCCTGATCACTTGATCACTGGCAGTGACTCTCACAGTCAGGAGCTCAGTGTGGGGAGGATGTGGAAGAGCTCCATGCCGGCTTTAGCACTTACTGTGGCAAATTGCAGCCACTGCTTTTGTCGGTCACCCATTTCCAATGTTCATCAGAAAAGGAAAAATTTAGGTTGCCATTTAAGAACTAAGAAATGAAAATATAACCAGGTTTGCTTTGGCAGTCGGGCCAAGCTAATCATAGGTTTTGTAACTCTGTTGGAGAGAAAGCATGGGTTTCTTTATTTGATTAAATGTAGTACAAATTTCTGAGTCTTGAAATAGATGAGAACAAGCAGTTTATAATTAACAGATCATAAAGGAAAATGTAAACAGCCCGATGAGAAAATACTAAGAGAATGCTGAGAATTAAGAGAGTCTGTGGAACGGTTCTGTGTAGCCTGCCATGTTAGGAATACAGATTAGGGATTTGGATACATTAGCTAAGCCTATCCAAGAAATGAATTCATTTCTTGGCACAGTTTTAATCATTGTTTAATCCCTCTGCAGTTTGGCTACTTAGAGTAAAAAATACTTTTTGGAAATGTTTTAAAGTATAAACCATCTCTGAAAAGAAAATTGATGTCATCAAAACACAAAAATATTCTGAAATATTCAGCATTTGCTTTTTTACAGCATCCTATTTCTTGCCTGCATTATATTTCTCAGAGTTTAATTTCCTATGATTCAACCAAATTATTTACTTTCCGTTTTTCCTCACAAGACTATAAGCTCCTTAAGGATAGGGACTGTACCCATTGTTCATAAATGTGATCTAATACCTCACACAGTGCTGGACACACAGAAAGTACTTAGTAAATATTTATTGAATTAATTCATGCTTTCTTGTATTGTCCATGGAGGTTATTCTGCTGGATCCCATTAATAAATAAAATAACCATTTAAACAATTTGTACTTAATAATCACGTATTTCCTGGCAAGATAATGAGTCCAGCAGCCAGGCAGCCTGGACTTCAAAATTGACTCTCTCCCTTGCCTAACTGTGTAACCGTGGGCAAGCAAAAGCTTGAGCTACGTGTGCCTCACTTTTACTATCTGTAAGGTAAGGAAGGTGTTGTGAAGATTAAATAATTTAATACATGTAAAGCACTTAGAAAAGTACCAGACGGTAATGCCTCAATAAGTTATTGTTATTATTACTACTAGTACAACTATCAATATAATTTATTATTCCAGAAATAAACTTAAAACACTCTTTTAAAACAATGCTAAATATGCTATATTACTCAGTTTTGATCTTAGAATTCTGTATTTGTGTTGAACTGGTAAGTCATACAGAATTTGAATCTGAAAATTGCTCCCTCTCCTCTTTTTCCTTAACTCTACTGTTAAAAAAATCAAACAAGTATGGCCTCCTGCAAAAAACCTTCTTTCCTCCTTTTCTTCCTCCATCTTTCGAGAACAAGTTTAATTGTTTTCTTTCTCTGTGCTCTCTACTACTTCCTTTAATTTACAAAATACTTCTTGTATATACTGGCTTCTCTCTATCCTTAGGTCATTGCTCCACTTTAAGTTAACCGATGTAAGAGGGGAGTGGTCCGATAATTTTTTATTTTACACTCAATTTTTAATTATATATAGCATTAGTTAGTTTTTCATAGCTGTAGGCTTCTTTCTTGGAGGAAAAAAAAGTATTGTGAATATTGTTTCATTCTCAAACCCAGTGTCCTATGTCCTTAATACATTTTCTGTAATTTTTGAAAATTAATATATAACATAATTACAGAAAGGTATACAAATAATAATTATGCAGCTCTATGAAATTTTCAGAAGTGAACACACTTGTATAACCACTACCTAAATCAAGACACAGCACATTACCAGCACCTCAGAACCTTTCCTCATGTTTCCTCTGTATCATAATCCACTCCTTATAAGCTTGACCACTGTTCTGACTGCATTATCAACGATTTCTTTTACCAGTTTTCAAACTTTATATAAATGAAGTCATTTAGTATGTACTCCTTTGAGTCTGTCTTCTTTTGTTTAGTAGTATGTTTGTGAGATTCTCTTTCATTGCTGTCGTATTTCATTGTCTACTGTTCATGGGCATTTTCAACTTTGGCTATTATGAACAATTCTGTGAATGTTTGTTACATCTATTTTGATGCCCCTATGTATACTTTTCCTTTCGGTATATACCTAGTAGTAGACTTGCTGGGTCATGGGGTCTCAGTCCCCAGTCTAAATTTTTTTCCAAATTTGATGCTACCAGTTTACATTCACATACATTGTGCACATTTACATTGTACATACACCAGTACAACAGGATTTAACTGTCCTTTTACCCCGTATTATCAGGTGTTTTTGGTTTGTTTCTTTTGTGTGCTATCCCGCACTACACATACGTCGTGGCATCTCATTGTGGTTTTGAGTTTCATTTCCGTACGATGTTGAACATTTTGTATAAAACAGGAGTTTTGTAAATTCCCATGTGGAATTTCTTTTGTTCATCTTTTAATCGTACTGTCTTTATTTTTCTTATTGATTTGTACGAGTTCTTTGTATATTCTAAATACAAGTCCTTTGTTGGATGTATGAATTAAAGATATTCTTCCCACTCTATGGCTTGCCTTTTTACTGTTTTAATGGAGTCTTTGGTGAACAGAAGTTTTTCTCATTAATAAACTTACCCATCTTTTCTTTTTTGTGTTCTGTTTAAGAAATCTTTGCCTAGTCCTAGTTCATGAAGATATTCTATTAGGCTGTCTTCCAGAAAATGTATTATCTTTCATATTTGGGTCTTTTATCCACCTGGAATTGATTTTTGTGTATGGGATGAGGTAGGGACAGGTTTCATTTTTATTCATACATATTGATCTGTCACCAATGATTGAAAACGCCATTTGGTTACTAAAATATTGCAATGGCATCTCTGTCCAAATAAGGTGATTATACATGTATAGATATGTTTCTGGATTCTTTATTCTGTTCTCCTGGTCATTTTATCTGTGCTTGTACCAATCATACTCTGTCTTAATTACTTTAGCATTAGATTAAACCTTGATATTAAGTAATAGCAGTCATTCTTCTTCACATTTTCTTTACTATTCCTAGACCTTTCCGTTTCCATGTGAATCTTAGATCCTTTTTTTTTTAATGTTTAATAATAATTCCTATTAACTTTAAAGAAAGCTTTTCAAAATTACAAAATCCATTAAAATAGTTCATCATACTAATAGCTGTAAGAGAAATAAAAACAACTAGTTTTCTTCATAGAGGCTAAAAAAGGCATTTGATAAACATTCAATAACCACTTCTGCTGTGGAAAAAAAATCCAAACATAAGAATCCTTTAGTTTTATGGTGCTGTATTCCTCATTCAGTATTCTGGGAGCAAAGCCTATTGCATAAACACACTGCTCCCAAATAGCCAAGATATATTTCAAGAGTTTTAATCAACATAATGTATGAATGATATTTATTTTCTGTATAATAGTGTCACAGTGATTATTTTCCAACAACCTACCAGCCATCTTGTTTTGTGTATCATACTCCAAATTCATCATTATTAAAGAAGTCACAGTAGAATTTCACTCAAGAAAAGTACTGTCTTTGTTTAGGGACATACCTTAATTGGGCGTGTTTGGTTATGAAGATGACACCTTCTTCACATCACCTGGATGGTCATGGATGAGACAGAAAGATAGGTAAAATATTTGGTATGAGGATTTAAGAGGAATTTTGAGAGTTTTGAACAAATACCCTGGGCAGAGGGGAGGTAGGAAGTGATGCCCAGCAAAATGGTGAGAGACTGGAATCAAGGATGACAGTAGAGCTTAGGGGTTAAGAGCCTGAGTTCTAGATCCAGATTTCCTGGATCAGCTACTTATTAGCTTATGAATTTGGGTAAGTTACTCATCCCTCTGTGCTTCACTTTCTTTATTCATAAAAAGGGGATATGTGCCTACCTCATAGGGTGGTTATGATCATTGAAAGAGTTAAAGTATATAAAATACTTAGAAACAGTACCTGGCATATAATTAATCCCCATATGTGCTAGCTGTTATTATAATTAATAAACGATAATCTGAAAATATGAGATATATCATATTTTTTAGTTTCATTTAATTGTTCTGTGCCATGATATAATCCCCCACCCTTACCAAACACACTGTAACCCCAGTAAAGTCCTGTCCACACACCACCATAAGACTAAGGTTCATTGAAGACTGAAAAGATTACAGCAGAATCTAGTAGTACAGAAAACAGACCCTACACTCAGGAAAGAAATAGCCCAAAGACTAAAAATTCATTGTAAGTTAGAAATTGAAGTAATTTTAAGAATCCATGGAAGTAACAGGTTGGACACTGGTTTTCCTACTGACTGTGTATTAAGAGTTCATCCAATTTGACAGATTTTAAAGGATAAGGTGATTCTAGTTGTTGCAGGGATTCTCAACCTCAATACTATGTAATGACTTTCGGGGCTAGATAATCCTTTATTGTGGGGAGCTGTCTTGTGTATTGTAGGATGTTTGGCAGAGTCCCTGGCCTCTACCTACTAGATGCCAGTAGCAACACCGCTCCCTGCAGTGTGACAACCAGAAATATCCCCACTCATTGCCAAACGTTCCCTGGGGGGCAAAATTGTCACCAGTTGAGAACTGCTAAGTTATTTAAAAGAAACTTCCCTGCATAGAGTTTTTTCCTCAAGTTCCAAACATTCACAAACAGAGAATAGAATAATGCACTACTATGTAGTCATTTCCTAGCTTCAATAATTTTGACAACTTTGTTTTATCTATATCGTCTCCAATTTTTCTGTAGTAATTTCAGCAAAACCTGGTCATTATATCATTTCTCCCATAAATACTTTAATGTATATAAAGTATATGAGCTTGTGGACTTCTTAAAAATAATAAATATTAGTATCTTTTTAAGAAACTAATATTTAGGGAAAAAAGCACTTAAGAGAAATAGAGTGATATAGTAAGACTAAGAGTAACATGAGTATAAGAGCCTAGAAGAAAAAGGAAGAGTTTGGTTTCTTTTCCCCTAGCCTCTTTCTTAAGTGAGTAACATTTGGACTTTTGCAAATAATGCATGAAATGATAATATAATTATAGCCTCTTGCCTGCCATTTGTATATAGTGTAGTAGTATGTTGTGAAATTTAAAGAGGTCAGGGACTTTTACATTTTATTATAGATGTCTTCAGAATTACATTTAGCATTTTAACCTGAAACTGTTTACTTCAAATTTCATATGCTATAAATATTCTTGTTATTATAGTAGACTTTGATAAATTTTAATAATATTAAATAGTTGACTCAGTAGTTTAGAAATTCTACACACTGTGGTAATGAAATGAAAAATTCTTCATAGCAAGGGTTTAAAGGTGGAAATTTGCTTGAATGACGGATAGGGGGTTTGTTTGTTTTTAATTGAAGTTTAGTTGATTTACAGTATTGTGTTAGCTTCAGGTGTACAGCATAATGATTCAGTATTTTTGCAGATTATATTCCATTATAGATTATTACAAGATAATGGGTATAATTCCCTGTGCTATATAGTATACCCTTGTTGCTCATCTACTTATATATAGTAGTTTGTATCTGTTAATCTCATACCGCTAATTTGTCCCTCCTCCCTTCCCTCTCCCCTTTGGTAACCACAGGTTTGTTTTCTATCTCTGCAACTCTGTTTCTGTTTTGTATATACATTCATTTGTATTATTTTTTAGAGTTAGGGTACTTGTTTTGAAGATGCATTTGCATGCCTTTTGTAACACAGCTTTTTCCTGAGATTTTATGTTAGAGTATCATAATTGGGCAGAGGTAGAGAGATAAGGAACTGTCTGTAATGTTGGACATTATAGAGGTAAAAAAGCCCCTGGGATATCTTTCTGGTCTGTGGCAGAGAAATCCATTTTTGTTGCCTTTTGCAGAGAAGTAGGGAAGGGAATATAGATCCTGTTTTTCTACTCTGACATAATTTCAATGAGAATTCTTCTTTTTTTTTTTTTTTTAATAGGACTTTAACGCTGGTAGAATTAGGTTTGAATGCCAGTCTAGGCACTTTCTTTCTTTTTTTTTTTTAATATTAATTAATTAATTTATTTATTATTTATTTTGTCTGCGTTGGGCCTTCGTTGCTGTGCATGGGCTTTCTCTAGTTGTGGCGAGCGGGGGCTACTCTTCACTGCGGTGCGCAGGCTTCTCATTGTGGTGGCTTCTCTTGTTGCGGAGCACAGGCTCTAGGCGCGAGGGCTTCAGTAGTTGTGGCACGTGGGCTCAGTAATTGTGGCTCGCGGGCTCAGTAGTTGTGGCTCGCAGGTTCTAGAGCGCAGGCTCAGTAGTTGTGGTGCGCGGGCTTAGTTACTCCGCGGCATATGGGATCTTCCCAGATCAGGGCTTGAACCCATATCCCCTGCAGTGGCAGGCGGATTCTTAACCACTGTGCCACCAGGGAAGTCCTCAGTGAGAATTCTATATAGATTTTCCACAGATGGAGCACTTGAGTTCAATAATACTATACAAGGATACACCTGTAGTCCCTTCCTCTGACCTGCAGCTTGTGACTTTAGTAGAGAAGTTAAGATAAATGTTACATTGAATAGTAAGAACATAAACCTCACTTTCTTGCCATTAGGAGTGATTTAATGTGTAACACGGAATATACTAAAAAATTAAGCTATTATATTTTAGCATCAAACCATACAATACTCTAGTTAATGCTTGCTATGGTGAAAGGACATATCTGACTCCAAAAAAAAAAAAGATTTGTGTAATATCCTATATAGGATATGTGCTACTGTGGATTGTTAACAGGTTAGACTGAATGCATCTGAACATAAAACAAAATCTGAAAAAAATGTTGACAATGAATCAAGTTAATGTAAAGAGATATTCAGTTTAGGTAACTTAGTTCTGCATCACATTTAAAATAGATCATCTTGAGTTCCCTGGCTATTTTTTATGTCTATAAATTCCTATAAATTCTCTATTTGGAAATAAATTGAGTCCAAGGAAAAAACCTCATACTGACATTGTTCAGCATCCCTCAGTGAAAAGGTTTGAAAAAGAATAATTCCTGTAGTTGGTAACCACTGAAAAATAGCCTAAATAGAAAGAAAATTACGCTTTCCTCAGCTGCCGCTAAGGTGCTCGGTCCTTCTGAGGAAGCTAAGGCTGCGTTGGGCTGTAGGCCCTCACTTCATCCAGCGACTGCACCATGCCCGGCAACCCCTGCCTAGCGCTCACCTGCACCACGGCCTCCGACTCGGAGCTCACCTGCATCTACTTGGCCCTCATCCTGCCCGACAATGAGGTGACAGTCACCGAGGATAAGATCTATGCCCTCATTAAAGCAGCCAGTGTAAATGTTGAACTTTTCTGGCCAGGCTTGTTTGCAAAGGCTTTGGCCAGTGTCAACATCGGGAGCCTCATCTGCGGTGTGGGGGCAGGTGGACCTGCCCCAGCATCTGGGGCTGCACCGGCAGGAGGTCCTGCCCCCTCCACCACTGCTGCCCCAGCTGAGGAGAAGAAAGTGGAAGCAAAGAAAGAAGAATCTGAAGAGTCTGATGATGACATGGGCTTTGGTCTTTTTGACTAAACCTCTTTAGGTAACACGTTCAATAAAAAGCTGAGCTCTTAAAAAAGAAAAAAGAAAAAAAAAATTGTGTTAAAAGCTAATTGTATGGAAAGAGTGTAGCAGTCTGGAAGCACAGGATTAAAATGAATGCCAGAGATCAGGAATTTTAGGGGTCTAAATTCCAGGGCAAAAAAATGAACCTGAATGGGGTTTCTTTTTGGAGTGATGAAAGTATTCTGGAATTAGAAAGTGGTGATGGTTCCATAAACTTATGAAGAGACTAAAGCCATTGAGCTGTATACTTTAAGAGGATAGAGTTTATGGTATATGAATTATTTTGAAAAAATGACCCTGACTATGGGGGAAATGATAGCTCAGGGCTATCTGGCATAGGATAGGAACCCAACTAGGGTGAGTAGAGCACCTGTGTGCAGGGTGGCAATGAGCAGCGGTGAGATTTGTTACATGTAGGGGGATAGATTAAATAAGTATAGTATTAAATAAGGAAAACAAGAACCAGATTTTTCACTATTGGAGAACAGAGTTGTAACTTTGGAAAGGAAGAAATCTAGAATTAACCCTATTGAATTGGAATTGGAGCATCTTTGTGAACATTTAGAGTGTATGTTTGTATTTGGATTTACAAATAAAAGCGAATATAGAGTTGTGTGTATGTATATAAGTGTATGAGCATACTGCCTAACTCTGTCGACGAAGTGGACCTGGGGGGCAGTGACATCCTGATCGCAATGAGCATACCTGATATTCTAAATACCTTTCCCCACTAAAAAAAAAAAAAAATCAACCCTTCTTGGGAAGAGGACTGATTCTAGGGCTAGGGCAGGGAAAGTACAAGATGAGCCTGGAACATCTGGTGCCAGAAAGCAAAGAAGTGCTCAGAAAATGACAGGGATATATCAGAAGGTTACAAGAGCCAAATCGAAAGGGCTTACATGGCCAACTTTGGGACAATTTGAGCATCAAAATAAATAATAATAGTAACAGGTTATAACTCATTGAGTACGATAGGAGTCTTTGAGTTCAGATAGGTAGGTAGATAGATAAAGGAAAAGAAACTAAACTATAGAAGAGTGATGGATTTAGAAAATATCACTATTTGGCAAGCATGATAGTAATTCTACCAAGAAACATTAATGGATGCTAAAAATAGTGGGCAAAAGTTTACTGAGAAGAGATTCAGACTGCTACTTGTACACCAGTGTTCATACTATCATTATTCATAATACCTAATAGATGGAGACAGCTCAAGTGTCCAACTTGATGGACAGATGAATAGATAAACTAAATGTGGTATGTACATAAAATGGAGTCAGTCATAAAAAGGAGTGAAATTCTGATACATGATCTAACATGGGATGAACCTTGAAAATTTGCAAAGTGAGATAAGTTAGACATAAAAGGACAAATACTGTGTGATTCCACTTATATGGGGTACCTAGAATAAGCAAATTCATAAAGACAGAAAGTAGAATAGAGGTTACTAGGGGCTAGTAAGAGGGGAGATTGGGGAGTTTTATTTAGTGGATACAGAGTTTCTCTGGGGGATGATTAAAAAGTTCTGAAAATGGAGATGGTTGCACAACATTGTGAACGTACTTAATGCCACTGAATCGTACACTTAAAAATGGTTAAAATGGCAAATTTTGTTACGTGTATTTTTATCACAAAAATTTTTTTTAATTTAAAAGTTTGTTGAAAAATGGTATACTTACATACTTTCAAAGTATCCCCACATTACATACTTATTAATTACAAAGAGAAAGAGTATAATTTTAGAGTGGAAATACCTGGCAAACACTACCATAACCAAGTGATCAAAGTTAACACAGCATTGCTTTTGCAATAGTCCTGCCAAAAATGCATAACCTGAATTAAATCATGAGATAACTTCAAATTGAGGGACACTGTGCAAAATAGCTGGCCTGTAATCTTCAAAAGTGTCAAGATCATGAAAGTTTAGAAGAGACTGAGGAACTGTTCGAGATTAAGGGAGTCAAAGAGAACTAAGAACTAAGTGCATTGCTTAATCCTGAATTGGATCTTTTTGCTAGAAATGACATTACTGGATAAATATCAAAACTTAAATGGGGTCTGTGGATGAGATCATAATAATGTAAAATGTTAGGTTCCTGATTTCTCTGCTAGTACTGTGGTTATGTAAGAGAATTGCTTGTTTATAGGAAATGCATACTGTCTGGGCATGATGAGATACCATGTCTATATTTTCAAGTGGTTAAGGAAAAAAATGTCCTTTTTACTATTCTTGAAACTTTTCTGTAAGTTTGAACTGATTTTAAAATAAAAAAGGATATTTACACGAACTGTAAGAAAAAAAAAAAAGATAAAAGAACATGAGTGAAGGTGGTGATTATGGCCAGGACTAGATCCCAACACGAGGACTTGTATTGGAAGGCCAACTGCCAAAGAAATGGGAAACTTCTATTCAGTGAGTTACAAAAACATTTTCTCAAATTCAAGGGTTTCAAGTAAATATATTGAGGATTCTGAGTAGACTATCAATTATAATATGTAACAGTGGAAAAATCAGCTTCTAGTCAGGGACTTCGTAATTTTGCATTTAGAATGTGCAAACAAAGGAAATGACCAAACTGAATGTAAAAATAGTTGCAAAACTGGCCATTTTATTTTGATAGTTTCAGGTGTTTCAATGTCTTCCTGTTATAGGTGATGCTGAACAAGAACTTGGTCCCCCTCCATCTGTAGATGAGGCAGCAAACACACTCATGACTCGTCTGGGTTTCCTCCTTGGAGAGAAAGTCACGGAAGTTCAGCCAGGTGACCAATACAACATGGAAGTACAGGATGAAAATCAGGTAAACTGCTTCCTATCAACTTAGTGAAACATGGGATGAAACAGCCTATTATAACCAGGAAAGGAAAAATGTTGCAGGGTGTCGGTGTTCTGAGAAGAATAATCCCAAGTATAGAATGCCTTTTGAGGCCTGGAGATATAACTTAATTTTCCATAATCACTGTATTTCTTCAGTTTATGGAACATCTTTTAGTTTCCTTCTTAAGTTTAAAAAGCCACTTTAAGGTTTTGACTTATTTATTTATTGAATGAATGAGGAAATAAATAAGTAAATAAGCCAACAAACAAAATAGACATATATATGAGCACCGCACCCCCAAATTGCAGAGTACATATTGTTTTCAGGTACACATAGATTATTTGCCAAATTGACAATATGCTGATGCATAGAACAGATCTCAACAAATGTCAAAAGATTTCAATTACTGTGACCATAGTAGAATTAATCAATTGTAAAATAACATAGAAAATGATAGCTAAAAGATAACTTAGAAAATCAAAATCCCCAAGTGTTGGGATATTAATATACTCCTAAGTAGCCTTTAAGTCAGAAAATCACAAGAAATTGGAAAATATTTTAAATGGAAATAATAAAAAACAAAATATAATAAAACTTGTAGTATATAAAATATGCTTTAAAAAACTTTCGTTTTGGATACATATATTAGAAAAGCAGAAAATCTGAAAAATTAATGACCTAGATATTTATCTCAGAAAGTTAAAAATATCAGCAGTTTGAAAAAATTATTATTTCATAGACTCTTTTCTTTTGGCTGTTCCATTCTTTTCAGTTAAAATGTAGCAAAAGAAGTATTAGACTCAGATTCATTTATGTGGTCTTAATCTTTAAAATGAATGTCCGGTAGTGAACCATTTTACTCAGAAGATGACAAATTAAATTCAAATTGCGTATTCTCAGTAATGTTGGTGAAGATTCTATGTCATATGTTAGCTTCACCATAAAGTGTACAAGGATTATTTGAATATATTTGTAGATCATGTGGTTAATGCTCAGATGTTCCAGAGCTCTCTCCTCAGACTTTTCCTTTCTTTATATTCTCACTCCTAAGGTCATTGGTTTTGCTGGCTGCACATTCTGATCACGTGGGCAGTTTCTGTAAAATTCAAGTACCTGGAGATTCTAATCAGATTGAAACTCTTCCATTCTTATGTCTTTAAATACTGTCTTAACTCCTAAACTATCTCTAGCCCTGCCTTTCCCCTTAACTCTAGATCTGTATTTCTAGCTGCCTACACTGCCTTTTCTACCTATGTGTCCAAGATACATCTCAAATTTAACATGTCAAAAAACTGAACTCTTGCATTTTTTCCCAGAACCTGCTCCTTCTACTGAGTTTCCTGTCTGAATAGGTGGCATCACCTACAGGCATAAGACAAAAGCACTGGAGTCATTCTTGGCTTTACTCTGTCGCACTCTACATTCACTCTTTCAGCAAATTATGTAGGCTTTGTCTTCAGAATGTGTGCTAAATCTGATCCCTTTTCATTACTTCCACTGGTACACCTAAATCCAGGTCACTGTCATCTCTTGCCTGGGCTAGTGGAATAGCTCCTAGAATGTAAGGTTAGAAGGCTGGAACTTTTGCCTGTTCTGTTTACGGCTGTATCCTCTGCACCTAGAACAATGTCTACTATTAGTAGGTGCTCAATAAATATTTGCTCTCTGAATAAATGGCCTCCTAATAGGGCTCTGCTTCCACTCTTGTCCCCTGTAGTCTGTTTACACAGAAGCCAGCGTGATCCTTGTAAAATGTGAACCTGGTCCTTTGACTTCTCTTCTCTCAATCTCCCACTGTATTCCCCCACATTTAACATTAAATCTGAAATCTCTACCATGACCAGCAAGGGGCTACCTGATCTGACCCCTCGCTGCCTCTCCTACATCATTGCCTGCCCCTCTCCCTTTCACCTGCAGCTCGCCAGCAACACTGACCTCCCTGTCATTCCTCGAACACATAAAACATTCATTTATACTGGAATGTTCTTCCCACATAACTCACTTCCTCACTTTATCCAGTGCTCTGCTCAAATGTTACCTCCTCCAAGAGGCCTCTTCCTTAATTTATCTAATAGCATCTGCCCATCACTGTATCCCCTTATCCTGGTACTTTATTTTTTTTATAGCTCTTATCATTAATTTATTACGTTATATATTTAGTTGTGTGGGGGGTTGTCTGTATATCATACAAGAATGTAAGCTTCATGGTGATAGGGATTAATTTTTTTTAAACTAATTTACATTGTAACTGTGTCAGTATGCTGTGATCTGTGAATAAAAAATGGAAATGATATATGTTGAGGGCTTCATTTAAATTGGTCTAAATAAAACATCTATTTTACTTTTTATCTCTTTATATTCACAGCAGGTTAAAATATGACTGCTCTAATAATGACCAAGAAACATGACATTACAATCTGAGAATTTGCCAAGGACCCTGTTGTTTCTAAAAAGCTACATTTCTTGAGGTGCTAAAATTTATATTTGGTTGCTTTTAAGATGCTTCATGTCACAGCCTGTTGCAGTAATTTCTAAGTAAAGTCACATGTCTTGTGACTTCATTTAGAAATCAGGTAGCCCCTTCCTGGTCATGGTAAAGATTTCAGATTAGAGCGTGCCTTGTGCATTTACTGAATAAATTCGTCATAAAATAAGTAAATGAGTAGTATCATTGACTTAATGTAATTAAAGTGATATAGTATAATAGAAAAGTCACTGAACCAGGAGGTAGAAGATTTGTAGGGTTCATTTATATTTCAATTTTCAGGTAAAAAAAAATGGAAACACACTGCCAGAAAGTGATGGAATAGTATTCAAATCCAGGCAGTCTGCTTTTACAACTTTTGTTCTTAATAGCTACACCATGCTGGTCCAGTATAGTATGAAATAATGACAGGATTGTTGTGAAGATCAAGTTAAATCATGAATATGAAATCACTTTGTAAGCTGTAAAATGTCATATAAATAAAAGATATATATGCAATATAATTAGTATGTAAATGTATGCAGGACCTGTATGATTTGGGGGAAATTGCTTCATAGCTTGCATACTTAGGGTAGTTTCATTTTCACATTTCTTAAATGGGGAAATAATATTTATTATGCCTCATACTTGGTTGATAAGGAGATAATGAAGTATCAATTACAACATTTAAAAAATTTTAACTACGAAACATTGAACAAATGTAAAATATTAATAATGAAGCTACATGATAGCCCTCTTGGAATATAATGTACCATGAAACTATCTTGGAACCACAGAAGAAAGTGGCTGAATTGATCATTGGAATTTCTAGTCTTAGGAAAATTATTAAGAACTAGGAGGTCATGTTCACTTAGTGACTTTCTTCTGTAGTAAACAGCATACTGACAAAGACAGATCGCTTTGTTTAGGAAGACCCTATAGTAATGGTGTCCTCAGAATAGTGCTAGTAATGACAGAATCCAGCACAGGCAAGTCAGCATATATCATTTTTTTGCAAAGGACAACGTATTGAAAGTGATATTCAACTGATCACTATATTTCCTTCTCTAAGTAGTTTCTGGGCTATTAGGATGTACCTTATAAATTCCATCATTAGATTCTTCCCTTGTGTATTTGTAGAACCTTTAAGAGATCCGATTGGGAGTTTGGGATCCTTCTGGAGACCACTAAAAGATCAATGGGAAAACCACTGAAAGGTTTTAGAAGTGGAGCAGCTTAATTAGATGTCCATTTTAGCCTGCAGTATGGAGAGTAGATAATGTTGTCTTTCTGTGCCTAGAAGAGATTTCTATGTCTCATTAACTAGCCTCCTTAAATAAATATAAGGCTTGCCTTTTAATTCACAAGCCATGGACAATTTTCTGCTTTCTGAATGGCTTGATCTTTAAGCTTTGCTTTTACAGTTAAAGCTTTTAAAGCATACAGTCTGTGATAAATGCTTTATTTTCCAGAAAATAACTTGTAGTAAAAAGTATGCATCATTTGAGCTTAACCTCCACATTGGCTATATTATGCATATAATACAGTTTCCTTTCTCACAGAACAGACTGAGAATCTTGTCTAAAAATGGAAATTAGTTGCTATAGAGGTAATAGATTTACACCCAAATGAAACTTTTTCAACATGGAATGACTGGAGTATAGATATATCTAATGTAAAAGACTCTAATACAGTTCTATTACAGTACCCACATATTTCTTAAACTGAGAATGAGGCAGTTAAAAATTGCCATGCCAAATTCTAACTAGGGAGGATTCTAATTCAGTAAGACTGGGGTGGGGTGGGTTCAGTATCTGTCAGTTTTGTGGGGGAATTTGTTTTTTACATTCCACAGGTAATTCTACTGCAAGCCCAGTTTTAAAAAAATCATTGCTCTGGTAGACCAACATCATTTTATAGAAATAGAGGAAATTACAAAGAAATTGAAACTCCTCCCTCCTCTGGAGAAAAATTCTGTAGAAGAGAAATGGCATAGATTTGAGGGCTTATTGTGTTATTCAGAAAAATCAGTTTCTAATATTATTCATATGATTGAAAAGATTTACTTGGTTGCAGGGTTCTGAGAATGTCAGTTATGCTTGGTTGAGTTGAATGTATCTTTTATGACCTGGTTATAGCATTTAAATTAAAATCAAAACCTGGATTCAACACAGATAATTAAATATAAGAGATTGCATCTGGAAATCATTTGGGGACGAGTCTAAGAGCCTTAATATTCTCATATTCAGTGATCAACATATTTTCCAGTCAAGTTATAAAATGTAAATCTTTAATTTTAGCAGAGAGGTTATGAATAGACTCTGTATGTGAAGTTGAAATGCTTTTTTTTTAATTTAACATTTAAAGATGTCAAATTTATCATTAGTACTCCTTCAAGTAATTTTGCAACTGATCAGTTACTGTTGTGAAAAGGATAACATTTTTTTTTTAACATCATTATTGGAGTATAATTGCTTTACAGTGGTGTGTTAGTTTCTGCTTTATAACAAAGTGAATCAGCTATACATATACATATATCCCCATATCTCCTCCCTCTTGCGTCTCCCTCCCACCCTCCCTATCCCACCCCTTTAGGGGGTCACAAAGCACCAAGCTGATCTCCCTGTGCTGTGCAGCTGCTTCCCACTAGCTATCTGTTTTCCATTTGGTAGTGTATATATGTCCATGCCACTCTCTCACTTCATCCCAGTTTACCCTTCCCCCTCCCTGTGTCCTCAAGTCCATTCTCTACGTCTGCGTCTTTATTCCTGTCCTGCCCCTAGGTTTTTCAGAACCTTTTTTTTTTTTTTAGATTCCATATATGTGTGTTAGCATACGGTATTTGTTTTTCTCTTTCTGACTTACTTCACTCTGTATGACAGACTCTAGGTCCATCCACCTCACTACAAATAACTCAATTTCATTTCTTTTTATGGCTGAGTAATATTCCATTGTATATATGTGCCACATCTTCCTTATCCATTCATCTGTTGATGGACACTTAGGTTGCTTCCATGTCCTGGCTACTGTAAATAGAGCTGCAGTGAACATTGTGGTACATGACTCTTTCTGAATTATGGTTTCCTCAAGGTATATGCCCAGTAGTGGGATTGCTGGGTCGTGTAGTAGTTCTATTTTTAGTTTTTGAAGGAACCTCCATACTATTTTCCATAGTGGCTGTATCAATTTACATTCCCACCAACAGTGCAAGAGGGTTCCCTTTTCTCCACACCCTCTCCAGCATTTATTGTTTGTAGATTTTTTGATGATGGCCATTCTGACTGGTGTGAGGTGATAACCTCATTGTAGTTTTGATTTGCATTTCTCTAATGATTAGTGATGTTGAGCATCCTTTCATGTGTTTGTTGGCAATCTGTATATCTTCTTTGGAGAGATGTCTATTTAGGTCTTCTACCCATTTTTGGATTGGGTTGTTTGTTTTTTGGATGTTGAGCTGCATGAGCTGCTTATAAATTTTGAAGATTAATCCTTTGTCAGTTGCTTCATTTGCAAATATTTTCTCCCATTCTGAGGGTTGTCTTTTCGTCTTGTTTATGGTTTCCTTTGCTGTGCAAAAGCTTTGAAGTTTCATTAGGTCCCATTTGTTTATTTTTGTTTTTATTTCCATTTCTCTAGGAGGTGGATCAAAAAGGATCTTGCTGTGATTCATGTCATAGAGTGTTCTGCCTATGTTTTCCTCTAAGAGTTTGATAGTGTCTGGCCTTACATTTAGGTCTTTAATCCATTTTGAGTTTATTTTTGTGTATGGTGTTAGGCAGTGTTCTAATTTCATTCTTTCACACATAGCTGTCCAGTTTTCCCAGCACCACTTATTGAAGAGGCTGTCTTTTCTCCATTGTATATTCTTGCCTCCTTTATCAAAGATAAGGTGACCATATGTGTGTGGGTTTATCTCTGGGCTTTCTACCCTGTTCCATTGATCTATATTTCTGTTTTAGTGCCAGTACCATACTGTCTTGATGACTGTAGCTTTGTAGTATAGTCTGAAGTCCGGGAGCCTGATTCCCCCAGCTCCATTTTTCTTTCTCAAGATTGCTTTGGCTATTCGGGGTCTTTTGTGTTTCCATACAAATTGTGAAATTTTTTGTTCTAGTTCTGTGAAAAATGCCATTGGTAGTTTGATAGGGATTGCACTGAATCTGTAGATTGCTTTGGGTAGTATAATCATTTTCACAGTGTTGATTCTTCCAATCCAAGAACATGGTATATCTCTCCAACTGTTTGTATCATCTTTAATTTCTTTCATCAGTGTCTTATAGCTTTCTGCATACAGGTCTTTTGTCTCCTTAGGTAGGTTTATTCCTAGGTATTTTACTCTTTTTGTTGCAGTGGTAAATGGGAGTGTTTCTTTAATATCTCTTTCAGATTTTTCATCATTAGTGTATAGGAATGCAAGAGATTTCTGTGCATTCATTTTGTATCCTGGTACTCTACCAAATTCATTGATTAGCTCTAGTAGTTTTCTGGTAGCATCTTTAGGATTCTCTATGTGTAGTATCATGTCATCTGCAAACAGTGACAGTTTTACTTCTTCTTTTCCAATTTGTATTCCTTTTATTTCTTTTTCTTCTCTGATTGCTGTGGCTAAAACTTCCAAAACTATGTTGAATAATAGTGGTGAGAGTGGGCAACCTTGTCTTGTTCCTGGTCTTAGAGGAAATAGTTTCAGTTTTTCACCATTGAGAACGATGTTGGCTGTGGGTTTGTCATATATGGCCTTTATTATGTTGAGGTAAGTTCCCTCTAGGCCTACTTTCTGGAGGGTTTTTATCATAAATGGGTGTTGAATTTTGTCAAAAGCTTTTTCTGCATCTATTGAGATGATCATATGGTTTCTCTCCTTCAATTTGTTAATATGGTTTATCACATTGATTGATTTGCGTATATTGAAGAATCCTTGCATTCCTGCGATAAACCCCACTTGATCAAGGTGTATGATCCTTTTAATGTGCTGTTGGATTCTGTTTGCTAGTATTTTGTTGAGGGTTTTTGCATCTATGTTCATCAGTGATATTGGCCTGTAGTTTTCTTTCTTTGTGACATCTTTGTCTGGTTTTGGTATCAGGGTAGGATAACATTTCTTGAGTGTTTGAAAAAACATAGACTTTCATTCATATTTCATTAATTTATTTGGGTAGAAAGAGCTAAAGAAAAGCGAATTGTCATTAAATTAGGTAAACTAGAATATATTACCGTCAGTCTTTTTGGTGATTATTCATTACTTCCCATCAAAAATGTGAAAAGGAGGTAACTTTAGGTGTAAGAATCACTCAGTGATCTCAGTCTGTAATCAGTTTCTACAGAGAAATTATTTCATTTTGTTTTAAATTAATATTGTTTGATCTATTTTATTTGACAAACTTTTAGATAAAGCATTTTCCCTGCATTCGTTTATTGTCTCTGAGCAGCCCCCTATGTATCAAAAAACAACCCATTTATTTGCATTAAGAACTTTATTTTTATTTCTCCTTGGCTGCAGAGATTTTTTTTTTCTATCCAAAGAAAATTATTAGCAAGAAAAAGTTCCAAGCCTTCAGAAAAATTTCGATTGAAAATAGCAAGAAAAATTTGTGATTAATAAGTAAATTCCTCTATTAGTTCATAGCAATGATAAAGACTACTTGTCACTGTGAGTTTCCTAGGCAGAAAAACAGGCCAGTCTCTGCTCATGTTAAATTTATCAAGTTTCACCTTAATTATAGAACACAGAATGCTTTATCCTGGAAGGCAAAAACAAACAGAACTTAATAGATGTAAAAGTTGTGCATGTAGATTTTTTTCCTTTTCTTATCAAAACATGTGTTTTACCATAAGATATATTTTACTTTAACAGCTGATCAGTTTATCTTATTTTTCATTTCAATTTTTCAGACCTCAGCAATCACCCAGAGGATAAGTCCCTGTTCCACCTTGACTAGCAGCACTGCCTCTCCACCAGCCAGTAGCCCCTGCTCCACTCTCCCGCAAGTCAGTACAAATGCAACTGCCAAGGATGGCAGCTATGGGGCTGTCACTAGTCCAACCTCCACCCTCGAAAGCAGAGATAGTGGTATCATTGGTAAGTTGGTTTTTATATTAATCATTAAAAAAGAAATCATTTTGTGTCTTTTTTTCTTTTTAAAATAATTACACAAGCTCAAGGTTTTCAAAAATTCTGCTTTTGAGTTACTGAGATGTATATATAAAATGTGTCCTTTTCTTTTTAATGATACAGGAGAGAGACATAAAGGGTAAACAAAATGAGAGGTATCCCTCCCTGCTTAACCAGTCCTTTAAGGATATTATCTGATAAAAGAAGGGATGAATAGAAAAATTTCTTTCTACTTCTTCTTGTAAATTCACATGCATCATCTGTCTACCAACAGAAGTGGTTCAGAAAAAGTTTATTCCTCACTGAACTAATAGAGTTTCTTGGTGGTTCTCAGTTCTTCGTATTATTGCCTGTTGTATACTTGTTAAGGGGAGTCAGTCACATGGAAATGAGCAAAGTTTTGGGAAAAGAAGAATCTGAAGACAAAGAAATGCAAAGAGAAGAAAAGAAGACTGAGCACAGAATCTTAGGGCACGTTCAAATTGAGCAGGGGGTGAGAGGTGTGAGAATGAGCCAGTAGATACAGAAAAAGGGTAGTCAGACAGATAGGAGAAAAAGTGGGGCAGTATATTGTTACCAGTGCCAAGGAAGATAAAAGTTTCAAGGAAGGGGTGAGGAGAGGCTGGTCAACAAATGACAGAAGCTGAAGAGGCTAGGAAAATGGAAACGATAAAGGAATAAAGACAATGAAATATTTTTTCCTCATTTGGCTTCCTTCTAAAGGTTATCAAATCAAAATATTTATTTGTTTAGATGTTATTGCAGATATTTTAATGCCATGTCAACTAAGCATATCTCTAGTACTTAAATGAATATACATCAACATGTGAATTTATTCACTTTAAATAAATAATGAGTTGATAAAAAGAATATTTTTACAGCAAAGTTACAGGATACAAAATCAACATACAAAAACCAGTTGCATTTCTATACCCTAACAATGGATAACCAAAAAAAATAAAATTAAGAAAGCAATTCCATTACAGTAGCATCAAAAAGAATAAAATACTTAGGAATAAATTTAACCAAGGAGGCAAAAGGCATGTACACTAAACACTACAAAACATTGCTAAAGAAATTTTAAAAGACTTAAATAATTGGAAATATATCCTGTGTTCATGGATTGGAAGACTGATATTGTTAAAATGATAATATTTCTCAAAGCAATCTGCAGAATCATTGACATCCTTATAATAATCCCAACAATGTTCTTTGCAGAAATAGAAACACCCATTGTAAAATTCATGTGAAATCTCAAAGGACCCCAAATAATCAAAACAATTTTGAAAAAGGAGAACAAAGTTGGAGGACTCACATTTCCTGATTTTAAAACTTATTACAAAGCTCCTAAAAGGCAGTATTCATGTCTAATAATTTTATATACCCTTAGTATCTAACATAATAATTTCTAATTTGTGATTACTTTATATGAGAAGTCATTATGAAGATATTATCATTAAATAGCTAAATATTTTAACTAAATAAAATACATAGATAGATAAAATATGATGAAAATTGACCTCTTTTCCTAACCTCTGAAATAGTTTATAGAAAATTGGAATTACCTGTTTCTTGACTATTTAGTAGGACCTGCCATTAAAATATTTCGGACCTGTTATTTTCTTTATGTCGATTTTTTAAACTACTGTTTCAGTGTATTTAATACTATAGGACTTAAAAATTTTTCTTTTTCTTCCTGAATCTGTTTTCCTTAGTAATGGTTTTTATCTTTTTTCAAATTTATTTGCAAAAAGTTGTCCAAAATATTCTCTTATAATGACATCACTACCTACCCAGGAACCCAAGCTAGAAAGCCAAGAGGAGAGTCCTTCCCACCTTCCTTCCCCCTGTATTTCTCACCCCTGTATTGTTTTTTCATCTTTCCTAGCATTGCCTTGATAGTCTGCATTATCTTAGACCTAGATTAATACAAATCTAACTGTGTTCTCTCTGCGTTTTTTGTCTTGTCCTAAGTCTGTTTTTCACACAGCCACCAAAGCGAATTAACTGAAAAACAATTACTATTTTGATTCTGTTATCTATAAGATGAGGTGAGCTACCTGAAAATCAAATCTGATCAGATCACTCCTTTGGCTCCCATTTACCTAGCAGATAAAGGCCAGGCTCTCCTGATCTGACCGCAGCCAATTTCTCCAGCCTTCAAGCCCACTACTTTCGGCCTTGTATATATTATTCTGGCAACTTTAGATTTTGTTGTTACCTGACACATTCGTTTTTTCATCTCTGTGCTTTTGCTCATATTGATCATTCTGCCTTGTAATCTCCTCTCTCTCTCTTAAATTTGACTAACTCCTACATATTTTTTAAGATTCACCTTGAGTATTCTGTCACCACTACTACCACCACCTCTCTTCACTTCTCCACTCCACCTCCTATCCAATACATATTATTATTCTGTATTCCCAGTAATACCTGTACATATCTGTATCATTACATTTAACACATGGTATTATAATTACTTTTGGAGCCTGCTTTTCACCATTAGACTGTTTCTTGTTAGCCAAAATTGTGTCTTATTCATCCGTATCTGTAGCACCTAGTCCAGTGACTGACATGTGGTAGCATAGTAGGTGCTCAAAGGAAAGAAAGCTTAAGTGTGGAAGGATAGGGGATAAAGGACTGACCTGGCACTTTACTTTTTTGACAGGTGTTTAGAGTGTTTAGAGTGACCATTGGGTACAAGATGGAACTTTATTAAATTTTTAATAAATAATAGAGATTAGAATTCTCCATCGACTAATCTTATTCTCTTAAGTTCTCTTTATGATTCATTTTGGCCCAGTGACTTTTATAATCCCAGCCAAACCTCTTCCTGGGTTCTTCTGTCGATCTTATTAGAGTGTCTGTAACTGCATATCATCTATTCTGCCATACATAAAAAAATAGCTTTAGAAATATGTTCATCCAAGCAGAAGGCATGGTGCTGACAGATTGGATAAAATCCGTTTACAAGTAGTTACCTTTCAAAGTGGAAGCTTAACATGTCACTGAGTGTTCAGAATAAATGTTCATAATGTTCTGAAAATTAAAAATGAGATCCTGCTTTGACTTATAGCAGACAGTGTTCCTCATTTTTTTTTTCTGATAAATTTCCAGAATTGTGTTCCTTGTAAATATAAGTGCCTTTGTGGATAAGAGAGCTAATTTGAAGAGTAATGAACTTCCATTCTTTAATGTGTATAAATACTGAAACAGATTTACTTGCAAAATAATGAGAGAAGAAAGAGAATAATGTCTGTTCCTAAAATTACATAAGACTATAGAGTAGTTATCAAATTATATGTGAGCAGCTTATCTTGAGAAATGACTTGTTTCCCTTTAGTTTTTTTTCACTGCAGTCTGATTTGGAAGAAAATTGTATATGGCATAAGTAATAATAGTCAAAGATATTGTTATTACCTTGGAAATCTCAAGGCTGGCCTACCTTAACTGTTAAATATGTTTCAAGTGTTTTCCCCACTGATTATAGAAACATCTGCTTTTCCAAATTAACTATTGCTTATATTATTTCAAACAGAAACTTCCAAGATGGTCTGTTGTTTATTAGTGTTCCATATTTAAATCTTGCCCCATCAGCAAAAAGCACAAAAGTTATTAAATGTATTAATTTAAATTATCTATTTTTAATTTCTTTATGTATCAGTCAGTTCAGTGTGAATTCCTTATGATTACATTTTATAATTATAGCAATCAGAATTTTAGTGATGCCTGCTGTATCACTCTTATAGCATGCCAAAATATGTAGAATTCTAGTTATAAGAATCAGAATACTAGAAATGCAGAGTTCCTGAATTTTTAAGTATTGTTAATGTAAAAAGTTCCTCTCTCAGATTCTAAAAGGTTGTAAACAACTGTAACTTCTTAGATTCTATGTGGTCTAGATTCACCCCAGATGTAATTTGATTTCTACCACAGAAAGCATTCTCTGTTCCAATCATAGCTTCCCTTTCCTCAAACTCACAACCTTTCTTAAACATGTGGTAAAATATCACTGACATGATTGTCAGGTATTTACAGTGTAATTTCATATTTGTTACTCTTATTTTATTGGTATAACTTTAATGGTATAATGGCCTTATATATGTGCCTAGTTAGATACTACATATAACTACATATAATCTCCTATCAGCTTATATATAAGCTCCTATATAGCTTCAAGCAAAAATCTTGATAATCGT
This sequence comes from Balaenoptera borealis, assembly GCF_965194805.1. Classification (NCBI taxonomy): domain Eukaryota; kingdom Metazoa; phylum Chordata; class Mammalia; order Artiodactyla; family Balaenopteridae; genus Balaenoptera; species Balaenoptera borealis. The sequence goes on along the minus strand of NC_138879.1, from coordinate 15,306,139 downwards.
AAACTCTGTGAGATATACATCATTTTTATATCCTATTCCTTTTTCATGTTAAGTTTTAATAATGGGCTGATTTGGTATGGTGTTACATAGCAAAATGAATTTAAGCATGGATCCATTTAGGCATGTTTCTTGCCTTTTGTTTATCTGGAGATCACAGTTCCTTCCAGAAGGGTATAATTCTTTTTAAATTTCTTTTTTTTAATTTATTTATTTGTTTATTTTTTATTTTTGGCTGCACTGGGTCTTCGTTGCTGTACGCGGGCTTTCTCTAGTTGCGGTGAGCGGGGGCTACTCTTCATTGCAGTGCGTGGGCTTCATATTGCTGTGGCTTCTCTTGTTGCGGAGAATGGGCTCTAGGTGCGCGGGCTTTAGTAGTTGCGGCACTCAGGCTCAGTAGTTGTGGCTCGCGGGCTCTAGAGCACAGGCTCAGTAGTTGTGATGCACGAGCTTAGTTGCTCCACAGCATGTGGGATCTTCCCGGACCAGGGATCAAACCTGTGTCCCCTGCATTGACAGGCAGATTCTTAACCACTGTGCCTCCAGGGAAGTCCCAGAAAGGTATAATTCTTGAATTCCCTCTTTTAATCAAATCTCAGGATTTTTTTTTCTTTAGGTTCTGATTTATTGCCAAATTTGGTCTTATATCCTTTAGCCTTATATCACTTAACACCTAGGAAGATGAAGTATCTACAGCTTTGCTCATTGTTGAGTGATTATGTTTTCCTAATATTTCACATTAGTAACTAAAAAGCAAAATCAGAAACTCCTAATCAAAGACCTTTGTTCCTTTCGTAACATATATTCCAGTAGGATGTTATATGTTCTTTTTTTGATCCAAATTTTCACGTTTAAAAAATCACCTCCCTGAGTCATAAACTTGAACATTAGATAATTTGAGTTATTTTTTTATATTTTCTCCAACCTGTTTTCAGAAATGTGCAATTGTATCTTCACTGCTAAGTTTCTCCAGTTATTGTGCTAGTGACTCTGTCATCCTTCCCACCTTCTACTTACTTAGCACTAATAAATTTTTGGTAGCTATAGCGTTATATTTATATGGCATGGCATATATGTTAAAGAAGTCTAGATACTGCCTATTAAATTGATCAAGGAGACCAAACAGAGCATTTCTCTTGCATAATTGACCTAACTAATATAATAATAATAATAATAATAATAATAGTAACAACAACCATTGATTGAGTACGAAGTATGAGGCGGGTACCATTACTTAATCCTTACAATCATCTTATAAGAAAATAGTTGTAAAGGTTTCACAGGATCAGGCAATTGAAAGGGTACGTAAGACTCCGCAGAAAAATGGTTACGAAAAGCTTTTAGTAAAGATACAGTACAGCAGGCGAAAGAGAGTGCAGGCGAGCACCAAGGATCCATTCCCAAGTGCAGCTCTCCAGGTTCTTTTTTTCTTTTTCACATCTTTATTAAAAAGTTAATAAATACTTTGGAGTATAATTGCTTTACATTGTTGTTAGTTGCTGCTGTATAACAAAGTGAATCAGCTATACATATACATATATCCCCATATCCCCTCCCTCTTGCATCTCCCTCCCACCCTCCCTATCCCACCCCTCTAGGTGGTCACAAAGCACCGAGCTGATCTCCCTGTGCTATGCAGCTGCTTCCCACTAGCTATCTGTTTTACGTTTGGTAGTGTATACATGTCCATGCCACTCTCTCACTTTGTCCCAGCTTACCCTTCCCCCTCCCCGTGTCCTCAAGTCCATTCTCTACATCTGCATCTTTATTCCTGTCCTGCCCCTAGGTTCTTCAGGACCATTTTTGTTTTTTTAGATTCCATATATATCCAGGTTCTTTCGTAATCAAATAGGATGTGCCTGTCCCCAGAGTATAAATCACCGAGATTTGTATAAGGAATCTTGGTTTCAGGAGAGCCCCCCAGAAGTTTACAGTGAAGCTTTTTATGCCCCTCTGGTCACATAGCTAAGCTAAGCTGTCCAAGTAGTCCAGGTGTAAGCTGTCAATAAACAACTAGACCTGGTTGCTACCAGGGGAGTTTCAAACTTTAAACAGCAAATTATAAATCATTAGTTATCCCAGTTGACCTTATCTTGGCAAAGAGTTCCAGGCATCCCCAGAGATAAGCATAGGGCTGGCCCAGTCTAGCTGTAAATTAACTCTGTCTTACATAATAGTATAACAATCTTTCTTAAACTTGGAAAACTGAGATTCAAATATAATTGGTCCCAGATCACATAGATATTAAGAGGCAAAGCTAAGAGTCAAGTTCAGGTCTGTATAACTTCAAAACCCATGGTCCTAATTATTACAAAACAGTGCATAGTTTTAAAATAATTCTCTCTCAGAACAGAGGACCTAAGACTATTATCCGGCATTAAAAATTTAGTCTTTAGCAACAAAAGCAAAGTAGTGAATCAAGATAAAAATTATTTCTATCAGTTTTTTTTTATATTTATTTGTTTATTTATTTGGTTGTGTCGGGTCTTGGTTGCAGCAGGCAGGCTCCTTAGTTGTGGCTCACGGGCTCCTTAGTTGTGGCTCGAGGGCTCCTTAGTTGCAGCACGTGGGCTCCTTAGTTGCGGCAGGTGGGCTCCTTAGTAGTGACATGCCTGTGGGATCTAGTTCCTGGACCAGGGATCAAACCCAGGCCCCCTACATTGGGAGTGTGGAATCTTAATGACAGTGCCACCAGGGAAGTCCCTACTATCAGTTTTTAATTATTATAGATGACAAGCAAATGTGCTTGTACCCATGTACACTTACAATGGGTGCATTTTTATGGTATGTAAATTGTACCTCAATAAAACTTTTAAATATATGGAGCTAATTTTATTCACAATGAGCCTGTTTATAAGTCTGTAATTCCTACTTCCTCACACTATCTTCCTGGCCTATATGGCAATATAAACAGAAATGCCATGTAAGCAGTTCTTTATACTGAGGTAGCAATTTTTTTTTCTATATCAAGGAAGGAAAATGGAGAAATTCTCAGAAAAACCTCTTTAGTTACTTACAACTCAATATTTCCCACTATTCTTTGTTCCACCTGGGAATGACTAGGTCTGGAGAATTAAAATGGAGATAGAATAGGTCTAGTGGAAAACAAATATGTATATTTTTCAATGAGAGGCCATGTCTTCCTCTTCAACTCCACTCATAGAAACTTTGCACATAGGGGTGCTTAATTTATATAGGCCAATATCTGACATATAGACTGCTTGGGCTTTAGACTTTTGAAACTTTTAGTAGCCACATGAATCAAAATATCATTGCATTCTCTGGTGCTTCATTCACCTTGGTGACTTTAAGTTATATGATAAGTTCTCACTATAGAGGAATGGTTGAGTAAAATAGGAGCATCCATAAAATTGACTAATATGCAAACATTAGTATGTTGTTATTAAAAATAGCATTTCATTTTGTGATTCTTCATTTTTTCTGTGTGTGACCTCTTCTGCCACAGGATTGTCCTTTTTCTGGGATTAAGGATTTAGGACCTATCTTGTTCACCACTGTAGTCTGACACATACTAGTTGCTCAATAAAATTTTATTGGCTAGATAAGTGAATGAAATTAACTAAAAGTCAGCATATTCTGTGAAAAGCATCAGTGAAGCAAAAATGTACAAAATTCCTAAATGAGAATGGTTAACCAGAGGATTTTACTTCTAGTATTTTATGTGAGTTGTCTGTTTTCACTCGTTCTGTGCCCCAATGGTTCTGGACCATTGAGCATCCAATAAAACTAATTTATTCATCCTCTCAACAAATATTTGTTGATCATATACTGTGTGCCAGGGACTAGATACATTTCTCTCTAGTGAAAAAGGGCAAGGGATACTTTGGGTTTGAAAAACAAGTGAACTATGTAATAACAGGTTTGGTTCATGCAGATAGTACAATTGTAGTGCAAAATGACATCACTGCTCTTCTCACGTTGGGAAACTGGATGTCTTCCTTGTCTTTACTTTTAAATACCATGACCATAGAAGCCCTTCCTTATTATAAACTTTATCATTTAAATGATAAAATAGGGTCCATAGGCCACTGAATAATTCTGTCTTTGTACCATGAATTAATTCAAAGTTTCTCAAATCTTTTCACCACCAATGAGGACTTTCATAATTTTTATTGATAGACCCCGTATTTTTGAAAAAATTTTCAGCATCACTCTATTCATTATCCAATAGTTTCTATCTCATTTTTTATTTATCAAATGTATACATATATATATCTATATACATATGATATGTATACATATATATATCTGCCAAAATTTCTGTTCAACATGAGATAACTAACGTTATCACCCTTGATATTATTGCAGCTAAGTTTATAGAAACTTGATGTTTTAGGTAACTAGTCGACATATTATTACTTATAAATTATTTGAAAACATATTATTACTTACAAATTATTTGAAATATTGAAAATAGTGAAACCCATTACTACCTTCTCAGACCTTTAAAGGTGTCGTGCTCCAGTGTTTGGAGCCTATTGAATGTGCTCAGGGTTTATCTGGAGAAAAGGGGTATATTTCTGGAATATATACCAGGGTAAGACCACACAGATACAAGTGAATCTTAGCCAGCTCTGATTTGGGACCTAAGGATAAAAACTTCTGCTGGGACACACCACCAAAAAAAACATGAAAGGCAAAGGGTTAACTAACAGACACTTTACATGTAGACAAGTCCTCCGGGAAACAGAAGTTTTACATCCTCCAGCTTTCATTATACTGAGTCTAGCAGCTGTGTGAACTCCAAGCTTCTAGCTAAGAATTAAAAGCCAGCTGAATCACCACATCTTTAAACCAAATGAAATTATACTTCAGTCAAATTTTACAGAAAGAAAAATGTTTAAATATATTTTAAAGTAATAAGACAATTTCCAGAAATTAGGATAAGAAGCATGCCTCTGTTTAAAAAGAACGCATGCAGACACATATACACATAATATAAATTTGCACCTATATATTATCACTGAACATATTTAGAGATTATACAGTATGCTATAGAATCCATAAAATCTCATTGGGGAAGGTGTAACATTGTGTTTGGTGGCAAAAAGGTTAGGATCCGTTGGGCTATTTATGACTGAAAGATAAATACATGAAATGAATTTTTAATTAAAAACAGAGGCCTTGTAGTGTTTCCTTATTTAGACAGATTCTTTCTCCTATATTAGCGTCTACTTAGGGAATGTTTCTATATTTTCTAATTCTTTGTTTCATATAAAGGGCCAGGAAGGAAAAATATAGGATAAAAAGAGTATAAAGATCTTTTTGACACCTCTAGGGCTCTCCAGCAGTCCATGAAAAGTATGTAAATTCCCTTTTGATGAAATTCTACAGTTTTTACCATTGATAGGCCTTATTTGTAGGCCCTTCAGCACTGAATTTGTTTAATTCATTCAAATAGAGTTGTTAAAAGTAAATCTTTGAGAGAGAACCTGTGTGAGAGAGTTATATTTTGGTTTCAATTGTTTAAACTTCATGATGGAGATGAAATCATCAGTAACTTTTTAAAAATAATGTTTCTAATATTGTCATTATCTAGTCATGTATTTGGAGAGTAGTAAACAGATTAACCTCTAGGTTTGGTTTTCTTTTTTAATTCACTTTACTCTTTTTTTCAGCTACCTTGACAAGCTATTCTGAAAACATGGAACGCACAAAATACGTTGGGGAAAGCAGTAAAGAATTAGGATCTGGAGGAAACCTAAAGCCTTGGCAGTCTCAAAAATCCAGCATGGATTCCTGTTTATATCGAGTAGATGAAAACATGACGGCTTCCACCTATAGTCTGAATAAGATCCCAGAGAGGAATTTGGAAACAGTTTTATCACAGTCAGTACAGTCTATTCCTCTTTATCTTATGCCACGGCCAAATTCAGTAGCAGGTAAGTTTTATTTTTTTTAAATCACCATTTTACTGGCATATATATTGAAATGAAGATAAATTCTGCTCTCACAGTATTTAAATTTTCCATTCATCTTCTTCAACTAAGCTATTCTTTTATGTTTGGGTAATATACATGTGTATATCTTTTTGAACCCGGGGGAAGGTTCGTGTTCCTTAAGTGATTGTTTAGTTCTGCTTCCAAAATATAAATATAAAATAGGGACTTCCCTTGCAGCCCAGTGGTTAAGACTTCACCTACCAAAGCAGGGGCTGCAGGTTTGATCCCTGCTCAGGGAGCTAAGATCCCACATGCCTCCGGCCAAAAAACCAAAACATAGAACAGAAGCAATGTTGTAACAAATTCAATAAAGACTTAAAAAAAGAAAAAAAAAAAGGTCCACATCAAAAAAAAATCTTAAAAGAAAACCAAAATATAAATATAAAATAAAAACACATAAAATCAAAAAGAGAACCTATAAAGTATATTGTCAAACTGTTAAAAATCTTTTCTCACATCATTAGTCTTTCACAGGATTTCAATTTGAGATTTTAGATTTTAAAAACTTTAGTTATAAAAAACATTATTTGGGAATTCCCTGGCAGGCCAGTGGTTAGGATTCTGAGCTTTCACTGCCAAGGGCCTGGGTTCGATCCCTGGTCAGGGAACTAAGATCCCACAAGCTGCGCTGTGCAGCCAAAATAAAAAATAAAAAACATTATTAAATTGAAGTATATTTCAGTAAAATTTCTATTACCAGAAACATCACCTATAGTTTGAGAGAGTGACAGGCAGGCAAGAATTCACCTTCCCCATTCGAAGAGCTCAATATTTTCACAATACACTGGCTATCTTACCGTAGTAGAATCATCAGGTACCTACATTGCTAGAGAATAACTCAAACACCGCTAGCAGTCTCAGTCATAAGGGGATGATACAGATAATAAGTGGCTGGAGTATGGAGCCATTATTCTTTAGCAGCTGTTCAGAACTACATCAAGGGATATTTTTAATACAGCTAAGTTGCTATTTAATAATTCAGACCAGGACTTTTGCAGAATAGTTGGGCATTCTGACATTTTCAAAATGCATCATCATCTGGACTTTGTCCATGCTACAAAATCAAAGTTATGTTTGTCTTTCTTACTTGCCTGATGAGTGTCAGGATGGGTTTATCTCACTGACACAAGATAGTAAAATACTTATTGTAGTCAAGAGCTCTTTCCAGATGTAATTATTTATGTTACGCAGATGATGGTGTGATGCTTCTTGCCTTTCCCATCTCCCTTCTGTACCTTTTCTAAACCATTACTCTTTGTTCCATCCTCTGGGGACCATCAGCATCTGTCATCAGATGTGATTACGAGGGGCATGGCTCATCTGGAAGATCAGTAACTGCAGAAGATTTTAATATTAATTTTTCAAGATTATTCACTTTTATATAATGACAGAAAATTTTCTCTCCTGGGTTCTTTTAAATATGATGATCCCCAACCATGACATCATTTTTAGAATCCTAGAATGCTATAACTTATGAGAAATTGCTAGGCAAATTCAGTATATCCAAAAGAGAAGCATTTAAATCCTTGCTTACATAAAAATGGAAAATATAGCTACCAACCTTAATGGTACATCCCAGTTTACTTCTTAACTAAGCTGCAATGATTTCTAAGAGAGTTCTGGCTCTGTTACTTGAGAAGAACACTGAGCACTTAGTAGGAAACCGAGGTATAAGCTTCTTCTGTTCTGTTTTTAGTTTACTGAAGAGATTATAAAATACTTTTCCCTTGTTGAGCATAAGTGTCTGTAAAGATTCATTATTTTACCCTATGCAAAAACTAACTTTAGGTTTTACAAAAAGTTGTACAGGACTAATTAGACAGATATGATTCATCCCTCACTGTCTCTAAAGGTTTCTAACACTGTTGCTTTCCAGAAATTGGCATAAGGCAGCTGTCAGAAGCATCAATAAGTTATCAGACATTTCTCTAACTAATAGATATTGAAGAAATTGACTGTATAGAACCCAGGTTTCTATACCAGGTATTTTCATCACCGGGTAAAAATATAATTTGAAATATGTTTTTTAAAAAACTTTAAAAAGCAAGCAGTATTTTATCAGGTGAAGAGTACATTCTTCCATTATATGGATTGTAAGATTTTTGTCTATTTAGAATTTTATCTTGTAAGCACTGTTATTCTAGTTACTTAATAAAATCTTTTAAATTGTGGTCAACTTTTAGGGAATTGTCATTCAATTTGTGAATTTTTCAGACTTCTTAACTACCTCTCATGGTATATTTTTTGCAAACTGCCATTTAGCAACTTCACTGTTTGTAGTCGTCAGCATACTTGTGGCTACAATTGTACTTCAGTAACTTTTTGCATATCCATTGGAACAGTGACTGAAGCAAATATTAAGATTTTTTTGGAGAATTACAGGAGGGAATTCTAATTGACATCCATTGTTGTTTTGGTAACCTACTCGGCTACAGTCTGACAAATGCTATAATACAGTAATTTATAAAGTACCATAGGAACACAGAGAAGGAAGCATCTAAGTGCAGAGGGGAGAGTAGGGTAGAGAAGAACAGAAAACATCACAGAGAAGGACAAATAAGAATTCACTAGAAGGACTAAGAGAAGAAAGAGGAAGGAGGCACCAAGAACTTAAAGAACTTGGCATATAATTGGTATTTCTGCATGACTAGGACCTGGGGTATATGGAAGAAATGGTAGAAAATGATGTTGAAAGGGATGCCAAGGACCTTATGCACTCTGATGTTATGTTGGGTTTACTTTGTTGATAGTGAGTTTAAACAGGAGCCATATTATCACATTTGCAGTTCAAAAGAATGACTGTACGTATCCATCCCTTATAAGATAGACTGAAGGTCAAAAGCCTGGAGTTAGAGAAAATAGTTAAAAGCTTCTGGTATTGTGCAAAATTATAGTGAATTGAATTGCCAGGTTATATCAATAGAGTTGAGAGAGTGGCTTGAGAGATCTTCTTCTTTTTTACCTTAAAAAATAACATTTATTAGATTTTTTAATACAGAGAGATATAAAGAAGAAAACAAAACAAAAAATGAGCTATAATCTCCTTGCCCAGTGGTTCCTGCTGACATATTCTAGAAATTAAAGATTCATATATATTACATAATATATATAAAATAAAAATTCAAATTCAAACAAAAAACACAGAAGGAAAAGCCACTCTCCCCTCTCTTCTTAGTATAACGTTAATATTATGATTCTTTAAAAAATATATATTATACATATAATATATACATAATATAATATATATTATATAGCTACATGTGATTATAATATATGTAAGAGACATGTGAGGTCAAAAATCAGTAAGATTTATACAAGAGAAATGAAAGCATATGTTCTTACCCAGATTTACACAAATCATAGCAGCTTTATTTGTAATGGCCACGAATTGTCAGTATCCCAAATGCCCATCAACAGGTGAATGGATAAACTAATTAAGCATATCTTTACAGTGAATACTACCCAGCAGTAAAAAGAATGAACTGATACTGCAACAACACGTATGAATCTCAAAATAGTTAATGCTGAGTGAAAGAAGCCAGATTTTTTTGAAGTACATACTATATGATTACATTTATATAAAATCCTAGAAAATGCAAACTAATCTATAGGCACAGAGGGTCTCTCTTGCAGTACAACCATCTGCACGTGCAAGTTTCACAGAGCCCTCTTTGTATTACCCTGTGGGAATTGGGGCTCATAACTGACACAGTGTTGATACTCTGGCTACTGTTACTCCTCTGAGTAATAAACTGTCTTTCATCTATGACCTAGATGTCTCATGTCTTCTTCCTCAAACATCCAGGCTTGTTAGCTTACAAGTAGGATAAAATATCAGATCCTTCACGGCTCTTGACAATGAAATACCATTATACCCATACCTAAAAAAATTAAAAGGAATGGCAATGCCAAGTGTTCGTGAGGATGTGATGCAATTGGAATTGTCATACATTGCTGCTGGGGATATATTAATAAATTGGCATTACCACTTTGTAAAGCTGCTTGGCAAGATCTGTTAAAGGTGTATAAAGCTATATGTGCATGTTACCTAAAACCTAGCGATTCCACTCCTGCATAGACTAGCCATCAAAAGTAAGTCCTTATATTCACCAAAAGACAAATATAAGAATGTTCATATCAGTTTTAGTTATAATACCCAAAAGCTGAAATTAATCCACATGTCCATCAACAGTCTTGATGAATTGTGTACAACAATGAAAAAGAACGCACTGCTGCTATAGACAACATCATGGAGAGTGCATACTATATGAAGTATGTATATTTATATAAAGTTCAGAAAAACAGAAAAAACTATGGCACTTCTGTGGTGAAGAACTGAAGTAGTGGTTACCTTTGGTGGGAATATCAATTAAGGGAGCCTTCTATATCTTGATCTGAATGGTGGTTGCATGGGTGTATACATAGATAAAAATTGATTGAGCTAAATACTTAAGATTTGTGTACACTATGTATATAAATTATACCTCAACTTAAAATACATATAAAGTATATATTTAAGCTCTTGTCTTTCTAAAAGGGTTTCCCTTTGTCTTTGGTTTAGAAATAGCAGTCCTAGGTGACATCACTAGATCTTTGAAGAAATACCTATTTTTAGTGTTAATTAAAAATATCCAAATAACTTCAAGAACTGGATGATTTACTTAAGGTGTCACAGAAGTTTGTTCCTTTTTCTTGCAAATAGTATTCCATTGTACGTCTATACCTCCTTTTAATCTGTCCATTCACCAAGTTGATGGACATTGAGGTTTTTTCCATTTTTTAGCTATTGTGAATACTGCTGCTGTGAACATTCTTGCGCCAGTCTTTGAATGGATATATATTTTCATTTCTCTTGAATAGATACCTAGGATTGGAATTGCTGGATCATAGGGTAAATTTATGTTTAACTTTTTAAGAAACTGTGAAACTGTTTTCCAAAGTGACTGCACCACCCTCAGTGTCTGGAGACTTCTGTTTCTCCACCTCCCGTCTGCCATTTGTTATTGTCTTACCTCTTATTATGGTTATTCTAGCAGATATGAAATGCTGTCTTGTGGTTTTAATTTGCATTTTCCTAGTGACTAATGATGTTGAGCTTATTTTGTGTGTTTATTAGCTATTCATATATCTTCTTTGGTGAAATACCTATTTTTTATGGGCTGTCTGTCTTCCTATTATTGAGTTGTAAGAATTTGTTGTATATTCTGTATACAAATCCTTATTAGAGATGTGTTTGTAAAATATTTTCTTCCAGTCTGTTGCTTATCTTTTTGTTTTCTTATTGATGTATTTTGAAACACAAAATTTTTTTAAATTTTTATTCCTTTATTGAAGTATACTTGATTTACAATGTTTCAGGTGTACAGCAAGGTTTTTCAGTTATACATATATATTTGTATGTATTCTCTTTCAGATTCTTTTCCATTATAGGTTATTACAAGGCATTGAATACAGTACCCTGTGCTATACAGTAGGTCCTTGTTGGTTATCTATTTTATATATAGTAGCGTGTATCTGTTTATCCCAAATTCCAAATTTTTCCCTCTCCCCCCTTTCCCCTTTGATAACCATAAGTTTGTTTTCTATGTCTGTAGGTCTGTTTCTGTTTTGTAAATGAGTTCATTTGTATCGTTTTTTAGATTCCACATACAAGTGGTATCATCTGATATTTGTCTTTCTCTGTCTGACTTACTTCACTTAGTATGATAATCTCTAGGTCCTTCCATGTTGCTGCAAATGGCACTATTTCATTCCTTTTTATGGCTAAGTAATATTCCATTGTATATATATACCACATCTTCTTTATCCATTCATCTGAAACACAAAAAATTTGATGACATCAATTTATCAGATTTTTCTTCTGTGGACCATGCTTTTAGTGCCATTTTTTTTAATCATTTTAACAGAAAGTAAACTGTTTATATCAAGTATTATAAAACACTGATTTTTCTTTGTTATTGGAGTTTAACTCAAGTACTGAGAAGTACTTCCTTACATACTTAAATGCTTTCTTCCTTCTTCTTTTCCTTCTACCCTCCCTCATGTTAAAACATAAATAAGAGGGATAATATTAGTCTAAATTGTTATTCCGATAAACCTTAATTATTGATTAGTTTTTCATCTATCACAGTGGTCATCTCATAACACTGGCCTTTCTGGCTAGCAGAGATTTTTCAGATTCTTAAGCAGTACTGATCATGCTTCTTCAATAGATCTGTCCTGGAGAATAGGAATTTATACTGTTGGAGGAGCACTTACTGACTATGTTGAACAAAATACTTCATCAGAGAATTATTTCTTGTCAATGTTGAATGTAATACAAACAGACCTGCTATTGCCTACAGGGCAAGTCATAGGTCAAGGAGTAGTTTGTATGGGAAACCATGTATCTGTATCTGTAACCATGTTCTGTATCTGGAAACCGTGGTTTCAGATCCTCACACAGAGGCAGGAAAGTAAACCAAATGACTCAATTATTTTCAAAATTTAATAGATTATAGGTTGAAAGTGTTTCCAGAATGTAGAAAGACAAAATTACTTTCACCTGCTAACTGTATAATGTGTGTAAATATTTGATAAGACCACAGTCTCTAGTAGCTTAAGTGATTAGATATCTAAATCAGTTTTTAAAGTAAATTGTATTAGCTCAGGAGGGTCCTCTCTTCTCATTTTAGCTCTAGATATATATGTTTTCCTTTACTTTCTAATGTACGTAGAAGTGGTTCCCCAAGCTGGGGGAAGATCAAATACTCAAATCTCCTTGGTGAACAGGAATGATTGAGGATTTCAAATATGAGATGAGTTTGAAATAGGGAAAAAAGTCAGTATATTTTACTTATTAAATTGTTCTAAGCATATGTACGAGGTTAGGGGGTGATGAATGCCAATAATAAAAGGCTTTGTTCAAACTCAGCTTTTAAATTTCCTTCTTTTTTAAACTTTATCCAGTATGAGTGATATAATTATTTATTTTAGAGACCAATTAATGTTGAATGATGATATGAAAATACCATTTTCTTCACATTTTTAAAAACCTAGGGCATTACTTGTTTAATTGGTCCTTGCTGTGTTATAGACTTCTCCCCACCTGGGGAAGAGAAGCATCCTCTTTAGCTTGAGCTTTGTGGCATCTTTACAGGACCACATTTGTCACGACCAGGAAATTGTCAAGGAATTATATGAGGCTGATGCTGGATTGAACTCTGAAGAGTAAAACTGTCTATGTTGTTCCATAATTCTTGATTTTAAAGAGAATTGGAAAGGATGTGTGGCTTTTAAAACACTTTTACTTTCAGGGAATGGAGTCAGCACATATAAAATGTTTATGGTGATTTATTTTTTTAAATATTTTCTGAGATTTTAACTCACTACAATGTATTGAAGTAACATATGTAATGAAATTTTTTAAACAATCATGTACTTTTTATTGATTACTAAAATAGGTCTGATTGAATAAATATATTGGTCAATTAGATTTAGCTATATACCTTTAGCAACATAAAGATTCTTAAACAAGTGAAGTCTAAAGTTAATGTACCAATTAAAAGCTCCGTATACCACAAATGAAAATAGTACTATTTACTGAAAACATAAAAACTTTTATCTTGAATGATGAAGTGATTAAAGGTGAGTTTTGGCAGTCTAGCATTAAAGGTTGGGTTTTTCCTGGAGCAGCTCGGTTTTCTGAATATAAATTTAGAAGTTTATGCACCTTTAAATTAAAATTGTAAAATATGAAAAAATAAAAACTGTCTTTTATTGTTTTCAAAATGTAAATCACTATTGCATATTTTTAAGCCTGTTGTGTTGGAAGGAAGCAGAGAACCTTTGTGGACTTGTGGTTGCATAGCAGAAATTATCAGAGTAGGCTGTCTGTGGTCATCCTTGATGTCTTAAAATGAGATTGGCAATGAATTGGAGGGATATGGGAAGCAGGAAATGTTCGCTTACAACAGCTGTCCTCAGTGCTTTGTGTGAAAATGAAGAGTCTATCAGGGAAACATGCAAACAACAGAAGTCAGTTAAAATACAAACTTTCACCATCTGCTTCTTAATGTTTGGAGCTGCACAATTTCCTAAGAGAAGGATCTTAAGAATCAGGTAAATGCAAAATGGGAATCCTGGGGGATTTAAATGAAGCCAATCGGAAACTGTAATAAAGATTTTACCAAAAAAAATGAAATCAGAAATGGGCTTTTCTGCAGTCAGAATGTTGGCTTTATGAATCAGGGGTGTAAGAACAGCAGAGTGGCTTCTTGCCCAGGCTGTAGCAAACATAAAGTATCATTCCAGGCTCCCTGCTCAGGTCAGCCAGAATGGCAGTTGTGCTACTAAAATCTGTTTGCATTAGTGGCAACTGATATAAGAAGAAACAATTTAAACTGATTCCAAACTCTATAATACAGAGTTGCCTCTGGAATGTTTTGTACCAAATGTCATCTGCTGGATTTCTTCCTGCCCACTTGTGTATTAAATTCAAAAAGTATGTCAGTTAAATGTTCTGTAAATGAGTCAGCTGTTCCAATCTGATGAAATCTCAGAAAAATATATGCTCCCTTTTTCCACTTCCCTCTTCCTTCTCTGAAAACAAGGATTTTTAATGACATAGATTTTATGGGCTTACTTTTTTAAAAGCATTTTCTTCTTACATAAAACTTTTTTTTGTTGATTTGTTTTTCCTGTTTCATCAGTTCACTTCAACTTACCTGATTAATTCTTTTATTTGTATCTAGAAAGTGTTCATTAAATATTATAGTATTAATTTAATTTGACAGAATTATCTCAAAAAAATTGCCAGGACAATTTCACAGTAAGAGTAGCACTACAAGGTGGGAATATATGTGTCCCTATAGATCTGCCACCGGTGTTTGTATGGGATGATGATGTACAAGGCATTGTTGTTGTAGCCACCTCCTTCATCCTTAGCTTTCAGATAACCCAGTGAGACAAAACCTAATTTGTTATTCATTGATTGTTTAAATATAGGCAAAACACAACGTGTATGTTAAATACAATTATTTAGTCATTAAATAGCACTTATTGAGCATATGCTATATATGCCAGGCACTCTTCTAAGCACTTGAGAATCATCAATAAACAAAACAAAGATTCTCACCCTCGTGGAACTTACATTCTCACCAGGGAAAGTAAAATAAAGAGAATAAATAAGTAATTTATATAGTATTCAATACAATAGAAAGTGATATGTGTTATAGAAAAACGTAAAGGATTAGCAGTACCTGAAGAAAGATTTTATGAACATCATTGGAGCCAAGCATATTACCATAGCGATGTCTGTTAAACATTAAGCAGAGCAATGAGGAAGGTGAGGATAAAGCCAGACAGATTTCTAAATCTAAGTAGGACTAGCCTGGAATTTAGTTCTGTATTGAGCATTACGTGCAGGGCACTCTGATTGACTCTGAAGGAATGTAGTTATCAAAGATGAATCAGACATTGCCTAGTTGCCCTCAAGAACCTACCATAATCTAGTAAGGGAAGACAGACAATGTAAACAATTAGCTGAATAACACAAGTTCTAATTAGCCATATATGTATGTGGTTGCTGAAAGGGAGAAGCAATTAATTCTGACTGGGGGATCTATCAGGGAAGCAGAAAAAGTGTAGCCTGAGCAAATTTTGACGATGAGTGAGATGTTTGACAAAGTATGACAAAGACTTTTTCTCAGAAATTGGCTTGCAAATGGAAAAGGTTCATGGGACTTCGCTGGAGAGTACAACTACGTACAGTTAGTGAAACAAAGGCCACAGCGCATAGAATTTCAGGTCTCCTGACTGATCTTTCCAATATTTGTCTGCTAAGTCTTTAAATACTGTATTTGAAGGGACAAGAATTTTGAAAATGATGAAGCAGAAAGAAACTGAAAATAAGACTAAGGAAAACAATTTAATAAGGAAAAGAGGCAGTAAAGAAATTATTTTGGATTATTTGATAAAATAGTGATAGATTCAGAGATCAGAGAAAAAGATATTATTGCCAAAATAAGAAAAAGAATGAATGTTTTAAGAGACTTAGGTAACACTAACCATAACTCAATTGCAGTCCAGAATAAAGCAGTAGTTCCCCATTGGCTGGTTCAGAGCTATAGTGCTTGATATTGAATATCTCTGCTTTTCCTTAGTTCAATTTGCCTGTGAGTATTTGGACTTGTAAAGGAATGAACTGTTTTTCAGTTCGGTTATTACAATATTTTTTCTTTTTCTTCTAATGTCATTTGTCTGAATTGAGAAATGTGCTGATTCCAAAATATATTTTACTACATTTCTTGGTTTTGTGAAAAAAAGCAATAGAACAACTGATGTTCATTTTTCTAGGAATAACTATGGTAAAGCTTAGTTTAGTAAAACTTGTTAAGTTCACAGTAGACATTTACATTTTATGAAAGCTGCCAGTAGCTCTTCATTGAATATAAGAAGCTGAACATGTGAAACGAAGGCTGTGCCAGAAGATTTTTTTAATACAAAGAAATTAAAATGGATTATGTAACTTATTTAATTTAAATCTGTACTCCAAGTATAGATCTCCCGTAGTTTAATCTTTAAAAGATTCATAGATGGATATAACATATAAAAAGAAAAGACTTTAGGCTTCTTTTTTTAACAAAGCTTTTTGCTCCACTTCATGTTGTGTATTTCTATATCATTCTGCCTACTGTTAATGAAATATATATTCTCTTTTTATTAAAACATATCAAACCATCTTATTGTGTTAGCATATAGAACCATTTTAGTAAAAGTACCCTGCTAGAACCTTGCTTTAAAATCATATAATGTACCATTAATATTGCCATAATGATAACCAGAAATTTCTATCACTCATCCAGCTGTTAGTTTTTATTTGAATTTTGTTTTAATGTGAATAAAAGAAAATAAAAAATTTTCATTGTCATTGGTCTTTTCATATTACTCTTCAGTTTATCAGCTTAAAAAGTACCTTATAAGTATCTTTCTTATTAAAAAAATAACAAATTTGGACTTTTGTTTGTTCTTTTGTTTCTTACTGCAGAAAATTTTGAAGTGAGATTTATTAGCCTGTGACATGCAGGGCACCTAACTATGCATTGGCAAGGCCTTTATTGCCCAAGTTTGATCACTGCTCTTTGAAGCCATAAAAAACAGAGAATTGAGGGAAAGTGACAAAGATGAAGAAGGAATGAAAAATAAGCCTTTTAAGAAAGAATTAGATTTGTTTAGGTTTAAAAGGAGAGGAGGGTACAATGCAAATAGTGCTCACTGGATTGAGAGTTAAGATAGCTGGTTTCCAGGCCTGGCTCTCCAGTGAATAAGTGAGTCACTGTAGATAAATGACTTCACTGTCTCCTAAACTGTAAAAGGAGGGGATCTGACTAGATTGGGGTCAGCTAGTATTTTAGGCTTTGCAGGCCATATGGTCTGTGTCGAAACTATTCAACTCTATGGTAAACAGCTATTTAAACAAAGAGGCAAGGCTGTGTTCCAGTAAAACTTTATGCGACAGGCCAGATTTCATCCACAGGCCATAGTTTGCTGACCTCTAGTCTAGATGGCCTTTAAAACTCCTTTTACATCTGCGTTCTGTGTTATTGCTTTATTATCAACATCACATAGTAAAAGAATTGCTGTTCAGTTATTTTCTATGCTATCTCAGCCAGGGGCTAGCCAGGAGACAGAAACCACACAGATATTTTAACAGAAGATGTTATATATAAAGAATTGTTAACTAGGTTTTAAAGAACTGAAAAGGTAAAAGAGAACACTGAGATTTCATGGACTTAGCAACTTCAGGAAGCAGCTACCACTTCTGAGCCTGTAAACGAGAAGAGGTTGGGATGATTAAACCATAGAAGCTTGGAGGAGAGGCCCCACAAAGCTGAAACAAACATCTCTGTGAAGGGGCCATGCTCAGCTGATGCTAATATTTCTGCGCTCCAAGGAGGGCTCTGTGGGGACAGGACTTCTGGGGGCTACCCACGCCCTGCCTTTATTTTTTTGGTAGCTACACCCATATGGATAAAGAACCTAGCAAAAGAAAATAGACTTTGGTTAAAACAGGAGGGATTGTATGAAACATAAGAAAGAACTAATTCACAGAACCAAATTAGAACCAGTGGGGATGGTGTAATTGTCCCCAGTGTTTTTAAATAAGAGATTAGAAAGTTATCTATTCTGGATAGTTTTAATTTCAGAATGCAGAAGTAGAGATTATCTTTTATTCTTCTGATATTTATTCTCTTCCTCTCTCTGGTGTGTCATGTGTCATTTGGCTTCCCTTTCTTGGTTTAAGTTCCCTGGACTAGCTTTCAAAGACTTTTATTTCCTTATAGAAACTATATGTATAATTTGGATAAATTCCTTTTGTGTGGGTTTCCAGTAGATCCAGGTAAATAAGACAATTGCAGTAATTGAAGGGTGAAGGGAATATACGTCTCTTGCACTTGTTCTTATTCTTTTCTCTCTTCCTCTCCCTCTCTTCGATTTTCTCCATCTTTTCTCTCTCTGTTTCAGCTCATGGAGCACTTTGTAACTGTCTTTGTGCCAGTTGTCATAGCCCTCTTTATGTTATTGTTGTGTCTTACCTTGACTGAGGATGTGGGCAATGCTTCATTGGAGCTCCGCAGCCAAGAGGGATCTCATTTTGCCTCCCTTCACCCACTCCAAATTGTCACAGAGGTAGACTAGCAATGAAGCCAGCGAGGGCACCAAGAACAGAGCCTGGCACACAGGAGTCTCTCAGTAAATAATTGTCATGGAATTACTGAACTAACCCCCAGCACAGTATCTTACATAGTTGGCAGCAGTTTGAATTAACGGTTTAATTAATCACGTATAAGCTCTAAATAAACATTTCCTGACGGAAGTTTGGGTTTTTTTTTCTTTTTTGTTAAAAGCTTTTTGTCTTCAGCACTCCCTGATTCTTGATTTCTTCACTTTTTGATTCATTGTAAGTGGACTCAATAGCTCTCAGTATGTAGCAGTGCCATTTTACCCCCATCTTCTGCCATTTTCTCTTTCTCTTTCATGGCTAGGTTAGGGGTTAAAGGATTTATAGATGCAGTGGGAAGCCACTGTTACTTGACTTTCATCTTCAGAGAGCAACAACATGTTCTTTGGAATTCATGGACATTGGCAGTTCCCTAAATGCTATTTGGCAATTCTCCGTCCATTGCCCCAGGTGCCCGCCTTTCCATTATATACATATATATACACACATGTGAAAATTGTTTTTAGAATGTTTTCATATTTCACTCTTTACCGTGAATGGGAAATGTTGAAAATAGAGCTTCATGGTTCTTTTATAGCTTAATATAATTTGGAACAGATTTCTCCACTGATGTTGTTTATATAAATGGGATTTGTGACCCAAAAGAAGCAAAAACTAATAATCTTTGTTGTCAGGTACTAATGTGTTTGCCAACTTGTTGCTAGTATTGTCTATAAGCTCAGGCATTTGATAGTAGTGAAGGAGCCACAGACAACTCTGGACATGTTTTCCTGGCACATGTTCGAGACACTGATGAGGACTTTGAGTTGAGCAAATTCTCAGTAAATGTATCTGCTCTGATTCTGAAGTCTGGAGATACAGACTAACTGACAGTTTTCTAAACTTAGGTATTCTGACTAAACTCTTCTGTCTTATCAGCCACAAGCTCCACCCACTTGGAGGACCTCGCTTACCTGGATGAGCAGAGACATACACCCTTGAGAACTTCTCTTCGAATGCCAAGACAGAGCATGGCCGGTGCTCGCACACAACAGGATTTAAGAGGTTAGAACCACAAGAGAGCTTTGCATGGGGATGCCCAGGGGAAAATGGAAATGGGCAGTAGGCAAAAAGTTCCTTTGTTTCCAATTTCCACACCTATTTAAGCCTCCCTTAAGTGAGCATGTAACCAGTTCATTTCTGCTGAATCTAGAGAGAAAGATGAACACAAATACGTTGTACTCGTCATAGAAAGGCAGTGTAATTACCAACAGTTGGAAGCATTGATTCCTTGAAATTCTGAAAGAAAACAAGTGGAAAGGGCTGGGGTTGATGGGGGAAATAACCTTTTTAAGGTCCTGGATTTTAGAGGTAATTGTTGACCAATTTCAGTCCTAGCCCTGTCGCAGGTGAACTTGATGCTGCTAATTTGTTTCACTAGAGAATGCATTTCATTTACATTCTAGTGGCCATTTCTAGTGACATACAGTACTTTTATTTTCTTAGAATTTTAGTGCTTCTAGTCCTGTCCTGGCAACATCTAAACAACTTATCCTTTTCCCATTCAGACACCTGTTTCTTTACACCCTTTGTGCATGCTACATGCTTCTGCAGTCAGGAACCTGATGTTTTTGAAGACTTTTCATTTTGGTATAACCACAGTCTAGTTGAGAGGCCTATTATTGGTATCTCTGCTTGTGCCTCTTGTTTGGTCAAGTGAACCAAACTGTCTGTGATAGTCTTAACAGATGGTCTGCTTTCTCTAGTATCTAGTAATCCATAGTTCTACTACATCAGGTGCATTATTTATTTTATCTTATAGATTATTTGCATCTTTGCTCTCCTCCTCACCCCTTGTCCTGTGCCCTACTCTAATCTGTGTAGTGCCACATGCATAACTCACACAGGAAGGGACTCAAACATGCCTGCTGTCCATTCTGGAAGTCATTATGCTGACCGTTTTTCACTGATGGCTCGGCAACTAGGAGCATAAAATAATTAGTTGTATTGCTACAATTACCATACCTCCCATCAACAGTGGTGAGTTGATGGCCTCAGTCATGGTTTTAGTTCCCAATCCTATCCATCCTGCTTGCCGTTTCTTCAGTTAGCCACATCTTAGTTGCTTATCCCAGAAAGTGGAATTATGTCAAGTACTACTTTAGTGCTGCTATACTGATTATGTTCAAAGCCTGAATAAATTTATTCAAAGACCAACTAAATTATTTGTGCCATGACCAGAAGGCATAACCATAATAGAGAAGATTGGATACAACTGTTGATCTATATAGACCTTCAGATTTGATTGAAAATCCGCCACATTGGCATCACCTTGCATTGCATTACTGAAAAACATACTGACATTGTTGATTTTATTTTCTGCTTTGCTAGTCATTGAGTAATGGATTTTATACTACATCAAAAACAAAATTAATGACAGATTTCAGCTGTGTATTTTTTTTTTTTTTTTTTGGGCTGTGTTGGGTCTTAGTTTCTATACGAGGGCTTTCTCTATTTGCGGCAAGCGGGGGCCACTCTTCATCGCGGTGCGCGGGCCTCTCACTATCACGGCCTCTCCTGTTGCGGAGCACAGGCTCCAGACGCGCAGGCTCAGCAGTTGTGGCTCATGGGCCCAGTCACTCCACGGCATGTGGGATCTTCCCAGACCAGGGCTCGAACCCGTGTCCCCTGCATTGGCAGGCAGATTCTCAACCACTGCGCCACCAGGGAAGCCCTCAGCTGTGTATTTTTGAGAACTCTTCGTGTTGGGTTTTATTGATACTTGATGACACATGTCTACTTCCAGTATCTAAAGATTTAGTAAGGTCTTCGACAGATACATTCTGGTGAGCTTGATGTTTACACATAGATATCAGCTGTGTATAGAACACAACGAAAATCTTTTCCATTTCACTGAGCTTCAGCCTAAACATTCAGTAAAACCGAAGTGCATCCAAAGATTTTTCCAAAGCATACCTAAATCTTTAGGATGCTCTCCACCTGAATAATGCATTCCTAACAAAACTAATTTCATATCCCTTGCAGATAGGGTTTCAACTTATTGCTTACATTAATACTTGAAGATGGAGTCTGTCCGTTGATGAGTGTGCTATGGTATTAGTGTTTCAGTTCCTTAAAGTTGTCTTTTCTTTCAAGAAGTTTTCTTTTAGCAGTCCAAAGGGTTGGAACATGCCATCCAGTTGAGTGTATTAATCCATAAGAGACAGGGTGTTTACTAAGCGGTATTTTATCTTCTAAAATTAGCATACTTTAATTTAGAACTTTGAGGCCCTAGACAATAACCTTCTCTCAAAAACATGTTATCTTGATTACTATTTACAAATGAACTCTGTAGCTTGAACATTAACAAGAAAGGAAAGCAAACTTGGACAGATTTTCCTTGTGTTTCTGTAGACCTGTTTGGCAAGCCTTTATAATTTGTGGTTATTATATCCAAAACAGTACACTTTACTATGGAAACAGAATCATATTGTTTTCCTGGTATAATTTTAAAAAATCATGACACATCATGTTTTCTACTTTTATTTTAAGGAGCATACAAATTGCAGTCGTATTTCAGTTTTATATCTTCCGCTAACTCTGGTTATGATTGAAGTAAAACAACTTTACCCCAAAAAAGTAATAAAGTGATTGAAAACCTTTTTTAGTGTACATTAAGGTATCTCTTTCTACATTAGAGGTATATCTTTCTGTATTTTAAAGTATAACTCAAACAAGTCCTATGAAATAGTTTTTAAATCACAATTCCGGTTTTAAATGACCCTGGATCTTCAGAAGAAGGTAGTTTATGGTCATGTACACTGTAGTATATCCAGTGGGTACTAAATTAACTGACTGATTTCAAGTACAGAGATTATCTGAAGTAAAATCACTTTAATATATGAAGAGATGACAAGCATTTATTGGGCGCTTCATACAGGCAGTCCTGCACTATTTTGTTCAGAGCAGTGGTTCTCAAACTTTTGGTCCCAGGAACTCTTTCCACCTTAAAAAATTATTGAGGACCCAAAAAAGCTTGTGTTATATGAGTTGTATTGATTGATATTTACCATATTAAATTAGAACTGATAAATTGTTAAAATACCTGTTCTTTTTTTTTTTTTTAATAGTAGACCCATTATGTGTTAATGTAAGCTCTGGAAAATTCCACCCTACCCTTGTGAGAGAATGAGAGTAGAAAAAGACAAATAATCTCTTAATATTATGAAAATAGTTTTGCCTTTGTGGACCCGCGAAAGTGTCTTGAGAAGCCCCAGGGGTCCCAAGATCACAGTAAGAAAGACTGGTTTAGAGGATACCATTGTAGCTGAAGATAAGTTTTATGCCTTTAAGGATCACACAGCCTGTTTACAGAAATGTGGAAAAGTGTAGTTTGAGAGTTGGTTAGAAGTTATTCATGAACATGGTTTAATAGTACAGGCATAGTTCATTTAACAGTTATCTTAATAATAACTGCAATTGTTTGATCATAATAATAGTCTTTTGACTGCTGAAGCAGAAGTTGCTGAGGTAACCCATGAGCTACAGTTTGGATCTTCAAGTTGAGTATTAACATTAACATTTGCTTCATTAGTAAAAAGTCTTTTTTTTTTTTTTTTTTTTTTTTTACTTCTCAAGACAGCTGTTTTGAACAACTGTTCTCCCGAAATTGATGTTTCCAGATACCCAGCCCAACAGCAGGGAGGAGGTCACATAAGTGCACTGTCCAGGATCTTAGTGCAGCAAGTCAGTAGATTCCTAGCTGTCAACCATCCAAGATCTTGAGCTCTAATGACAAAATAGTTACAGTAGATTGTGTCCTAATGCAGAGTATACAACTAGCTAACCTACTACATGTGCCTTTTAAGTCCCAAAGCCTAATGTCCTTGACAGATATTAATTTGAAATCTTAAAGTTTTTAACTCAAGTTTTTTAAATTATTTTCAGGGTCCATTTTTAATTTAATCACCTTGTGTAAATGTGGAGTCATGCTATACCTGAAACCTCTCACTCTCTCTGACCACCTTAATGGAATCTCTTTTTACCCAGATAAAGACAGAAACTGTTTACTGTCCAGTAAAAGGGAAGAAGAGGATGTTGGTTTTTATGGATAAATATAATAAATCTGAAGAAAGAACATATAAATGGAACCAGGGGAAGTTAAAATACACAAAGCAAATCATAGCATAATGACTTTGAATAGTAGCTACTTGGGGTAAATTAACAACAGATTATTATTGATAAGACTCTGGAACCTTCCTGATATGAAATCATAATCACACTATTCTGCTTAAAGAGATTATACATTCCTAATTAAAACTTCATTTCTCATTATGTGTTGGTTTCCTTAGGACTTTTACTAAATCCCATTACATAGATGGCCATTCATAGGCATTGGATTTAGTTAATAGCTGCTTTAATAGATACTAGGTTGGGGGCGTATGTGCAAATGATGGTCTGACTCATTGGCAGAACTGATGTGAAATTGACCCTGACACAGTTAACTTGGCTTTGTCAAAGAAAAAAATTGAATTTTTATCAAATAAAATCAGTGTTTCATGCCATTTGTGAGTCCCCTACTTTTCCAAAACAATGAATCCTTTCTGAAGATGGCTAAGATGTATGTCATGAAGCTAATAATCTTGCATTAGCCTACTGAGTCACACATCCCTGAGGTTGCTTAGTCATCTTGATCATTGCCTGGCTAGCTCTCACATTTACAAGGGAATATTTCCATCAGTCTTTTCTATCTCATTGTTCATTGTTTTATTTTTACAAGATTAAATTTCTTTCTTTTTAGGTAAATGGAAAATCCAGAAATAAAGTTGCATGCACATAACTGCCTATATATAAATATTAGGGTAGATTGTAAGCTTTAGTTGTATGAGATGATCCTCTCACCCCCAACCAGCTCTTTTGCAAAGTACCCTGAAATTTGAAAATGCAGTACTCAAACTGGATGTCTTTGTCTGCTAGAAACTGATTTATACTTTTTGGAGTAGTCTAGCTGTAGTTTTTTAAAGCAGATCACTACTTGTTAAAGTAGCTCCAGATCAGTACACAGATCTGGTTTTTATATAAACCAGCTTTAGTTGGTAAATTCTGTCGTAAAATTTGAAAGCCCAAACAGTGGCTAATATACAACAAAGTTCCCCCACAAGACCTGAAAGGGAAAATTAGCCTTTGGGAAAGAGAAGAGTCTATAAACCATTTAATCTTCTAACAGGGCACGTATTGACCTCTTGCATTAAATAACACACTACTTAGAGAAAGGCTGTGGAGTAACATGAAAGAAATTCTAATCATGATATCTAGTTCTGCAGGAATAAATCACTGAAAATATTTTTAAATGCCTTAAGTGCAATAAAGAAAAATAACCGTTAAGCCATTTTTATGTTTTGATCTAAATGAGATTTAAAGAATAGCTTCCCAGTTAATCTTTCTATCATTATTTTCTCCAAAAGTGACTAAATCTTATTAAACTAACCATAATGCCAGTAAATTTATTTAGGTAACACTTTGTAAAACTTTTTTGATTCAGTAAAATGATCTTAGCGTTCCAATCTTGCAGTATGTAATAAAAGATTTTTTATGTAATAACTTCCCCAGATACTAATAAAATATAGCCCGGGAGAATTTCCTTTGTAGGGCCATAGCTATTTCATCACTGAGTGTTCACTTTAAAAATGTTTAATCTGGGTTTCCCTGATGGTGCAGTGGTTAAGAATCCGCCTGCAAATGCAGGGGATACGGGTTCGATCCCTGGTCCAGGAAGATCCCACATGCCGCGGAGCAACTAAGCCCATGCACCACAACTACTGAGCCTGCGCTCTAGAGCCTGCGAGCCACAACTGCTGAGCCCATGTGCCACAACTACTGAAGCCCGCGCACATAGAGCCCGTGCTCCGCAACAAGAGAAGCCACCACAATGAGAAGCCTGCACACTGCAACAAAGAGTAGCCCCCGCTCACCACAGCTAGAGAAAGCCTGCGAGCAGCAACAAAGACCCAACGCAGCCAATTAATTAATTAATTATTTTTTAAGTTTAATCTTAAATTTCAAGTAATTAGCCAGTTCTGATTCTCCAATAAAAAATCTCATCTTCAAGACCAACAATCTAATAGCACAAAACTATGTTGACATAGTTATATAATTCTTTTATCAGATGTTTCACATTTTAAAAGCTTTACCATTTCTATACTTTCCCCACATTTTGAGGTATTAAATGTGAGGAAACATGTAAAAAGTAGCATCATTTGGGAGAGTTGGATTTTCCCTATTTCTTCCACTGTTTTTGAAGGATCATTGTTCCCTTCCTGAAAATTCCACTCAGCAATGACTCCAGGTTTTTCTCAACTAATGTTTTTCTATAAGACCAATGTCAGAAAGCTGAAATTTAATATACAAGTTTTTCAAGGACTCAAAGTATTATTTTCCAGAGTCAAGCCTTTTCCCTTTTTTATCCCCACATTGATAGAATACAATAGACTTCTTAAAACACTAAGACAAATGCTGAGAATGGGGCACTTTTAAACAGATAAAAATGATAGCTTACATTTATTGGAGTTCTTATTCTTTATAGACCCAGTGCTAAGAGCTTTAAACATGTTATTTAATCCTCACAACTCTTTGATGCAAGTGGTGGTAGTAAGGAAACTGGGACTTAGAGAGATGAAATAACTTGCTTAGAGTTACAGGTCTAGTAATTGGCAGTGCGAGGATTCATTTCATATGTGGAAGACCCTGGAGCCTGTGCTCTTAACCACCATGCTATCCTATGTCATAGACAATATAATATAAAAAGCTTTAAGTAATATAATAATAGCAATACGATGGCTTATTGTACATAGTTCAGTACACTGGGGTGTTAGGGATGGGAAGCAGTTGCATATAAACACTAATTGCCGGATGGTGGTTGCTGGGACCTGCAGGGAGTGGAAAATGGGGAGTTGCTGTTGATTGGGCATATAAAGTTTGAGTCATGCAAGATGAAAAAGTTCTAGGGATCTGCTGTACAACATTGTGCTTATTGTTAATCATCTCATATGATTATTTTCCATCAAATATCTTTTTTAGTGAAGTGTCTATTCAAATATTTTGTCCCCTTTTATTGGATGGTTTCTTTTTTTATTAATGAGTTTCGAGAGTTTGTTATATAATTTGGATACAAGTCCTTTATCAGATGGGTACTTTGCAAATATGTTTTCCCAGTTTTTGGCTTGTCTTTTCATTCTCTTAACAGTATCTTTTAAAGAACAGAAGTTTTTAGAAGTCCAGTTTATGAATTTTTGCTTTGATGGATCATTCTTCTGGTGTTGTATCTAAGATTTCTTTGACAAACCCAAAGTTACAAATATTTTCTCCTGTATTTTCTTCTAGACGTTTTACAGTTTTAGGTTTTACGTTTAGGTCTGTGGTTGATTTTGAGTTAATTTTTGTATGTGGTGTGGTGCATGATATGTATCAAAGTTTTTTGGGTTTTTGTTTTTGGCATGTAGATATACAGCTGTTCTAACATCATTTGTTTCAAAGACTGTTCTTCCTCTACGGAATTCCTTTTGCACCTTTGCACTGTCAAAAATCAGTCATCCATATATTTATGGATCTGTTTCTGGACTGCTTCTGTTCCATTCATCTGTTCATCTTACCTTGATGCTAATACCACACCTTCTTGATTACTGTAGCTTTATAATAAAGGTTAAAATCAGGTATTGTTAACCCTCCAATGTTGTTGTTCATTTTCAGAATTGTTTTGGCTATTCTAGGTTCTTTGTATTTCCGTATGAAACCTTGTAAATTTCTACCCATAAAGCCTGCGGGAATTTTGATGGGGATTGCATTGGATCTGTAGATCAATTTGAGGAAAATTGACTTCTTATCAATGTTGAATCTTCCAGTCCATGAACATAATATATCTCTCCATTCATTTAGGTCTTCCTTAACTTCTCTCAGCAATGTTTTGTAGATGTACAGAGGTTGAAAATATTTTGTCATATTTATCCTTCAGTATTTCATACTTCTTATGCTATTATAAATAGTATTGCTTTTTGTTTCAATTTCAAATTGTTCATTGCTAGTGAACAATTACATAGAAGTACTGTTGATTTTTGTATATTGCTCCTGTATCCTGAAACCTTGCTAAACTCATTTATGATGTCTAATGACTTTTTTATAGATTCCATAGGATTTTCTACATTAAGATAATCATATAGTCTGCAAATATAGTTTTACTTCTTCCTTTTTCTTTTTCTTATCTTGTGACTCTGACTAGAACTAGTACATTGTTGAATAGAAGCGAAGAAAGCAGAAATCCTTAACCTTATTCTGATCTTTGAGAGAAAGCATTCAGTCTTTCACCATGAGATACGTTAGTGATAGGTTTTCAGTAGATGCACTTTATCAGGTTGAGGTTGTTCCCCTACTATTGTTAGTTTGTAAGAGTTGTTTGATTTTTTTTTTTTTAATCAGGAGTTTATGTTGGATTTTGTCAAGTGGTTTTTCTGTATCTGTGGAAATAATCATATGGTTTTCTTTTTTGCTTTTTTGTTAATATGATGAATTCCATTGATTTTTCAAATGTTAAGCCAACTTTGAATTCCTAGTATAAAATCCACTTGATCATGATGTATTTTTTTATATTGGCTTCAATTTACTATAATTTTGTATATTTTTTTACATCTGTGTTCATGAGATATATTGGGTTGTAGATTTCTTGCAATGTCTTTGTCTGGTTTTAATACCACAGTAATGAGAAAGTATTCTCTCCTCTTTAGTTTTATAAAGAGTTTGTGTAAAATAGATATTATTTCTTCCTTAAATGATTGGTAGAATTTGCTCATGAAGCCATCAGGGTCTGCAGTTTTAATTATGGGAAGGTTTTAACTATCAATTCAATTACTTTAGTAGATATAGGCTATTCAGGTCATGTGTGGGGTTTTTTAGTGGGCTTCATTAGTTTGTGTCTTTCAAGAAATTTGTCCGTTTTATATAACCTGTTGAATTTATTGGTGTAAAATTGTTCATAGTATCCCTTACCCTTTTAATCTGTAGTCATGTTACCCCTCATTCTTGATTCTATCCTTATTGATATGTCTTCTCTTTCTTTCCTTATTAGTCTGCTTAGAGATTTATCAATTTTATTGAGCTTATTAAATCTTTTATTTTCATTAATTTTTCTATTGTTTTTCTGTTTACTGTTTTATTTCCACTCTGATTTTTATTATTTCCTTTCTTCTGCTTGCTTTGGGATTTTTTTCTTTATTTGCTAATTTGCTAAGGTAAGCGGTGAGGTCATTGACATAGACCTTTCTTCTATTCTAATATAGGCATTTTAATGCTATAAATTTCCCTGTTAAGTACTGCTTTAGCTGTATTTCACAGATTTTGTATTTTCACTTTCATCCAGTTCAAAATACGAATTTGCTTTTTGATTTCTTCTTCATCTCATGGATATTTCTGGGGAATTTCCAGATATATTTCTACTGTTGATTACTAACTTAGTTCTGTTATGGTCAAAGAACACACTTTGAACAGCATGAATTCATTTAAATTTATCCAGAATTTTTCATGAGCCAAAATATGGTCTATCTTGGTAAATTTTTCAAGGCCTTTATAATACTTGTGTCTGGGGTGTCCCTCAGGTTCACTGATTCACTAGGAGGACTCACAGTACTCAGCATATAGTCATTCCCATAGCTATGCTTTATTACAGTAGAATGATACAAAACAAAATCAACAAAGGGAAAGGTACATGGGTGAAAGTCCAGAGGAAAGTGGACACAAGCTTCCAAGTATTCTCTCTCAGTGAAGTCACACAACATGCACTTAATTCCTCCAGCAATAAGTTGTGACCTGTGTGAAATGTTTACCAGGAGAGCTCATTAGAGATTCAGTGCCCAAGATTTTTATGGGGGTCTGGTCACATAGACCTCCTTGGCTAAAAAAAAATACCAAAATTCCAGACTTCCAGAGGAAAAGCAAGTATTCAGCATAAACAATATTGTTTGTACAAACCAATTAGGCACAGTGAGCCATACTTCTTAGTTCTTGGAGTGGTGTGAATCCTCTTGAAATCTACGTTCCCAAACTTCAGTAAGGGCCAATCTTGTAAGCAGGCTTTCTGAGGGTTAGTAGTCTTAGGCCTGTTATGTTAACTCTTTTCTGCACTGGAGTATATTTCTGTTTCTCTCCTCTGAGCCTTTATGTTATTGTTGTGAGACAGTTTATTTATCTAAATGTTATAAACCCCACCATATAAAAGTCAGTTATCTTTTAAAGAGTTGTGAAAAAAATTTTATATATTAATCCACATAGTTCCCAGTTCTGGTGCTCTTCATTTCTTTCGTCATATTTTTCTATCGGGTGTCATTTTTCTTCTGCCTGAAGGACTTCTTTTAACGTTTCTTATATTGTGGGTCTGCTGGTAACTAATAATTTTTTTCAGCTTTTATATGTCTGAAAATCTTTATTTCATCTTTTTTTCAATAGTTTTATTTATTTATTTATTTATTTATTTATTTATGGCTGTGTTGGGTCTTCGTTTCTGTGCGAGGGCTTTCTCTAGTTGTGGCAAGTGGGGGCCACTCTTCATCACAGTGCACGGGCCTCTCATTATCACGGCCTCTCTTATTGCGGAGCACAGGCTCCAGACGCGCAGGCTCAGTAATTGTGGCTCACGGGCCTAGTTGCTCCGCGGCATGTGGGATCTTCCCAGACCAGGGCTCGAACCCGTGTCCCCTCCATGGGCGGGCAGATTCTCAACCACTGTGCCACCAGGGAAGCCCCTCATCGTTATTTTTGAAAGATATTTTCGGTGGGTATAGAATTCCAGATTGACATGTTTTTTCTTCTCATAATTTAAAGCTTTAGGTCTACTACCTTCTCATTTGCATTGTTTTTGACAAGAAATCTGCTGTCATCCTTATCTTTGTTCCTCTGTACTTAATGTGTCTTTTTATTCTGTGGCTGCTTTTTTTTTTCTCTTTATCACTGGTTTTGAGCAATTTGACTGTGATGTGCCTTGGTGTCATTTTCTTCATGTTTCTTGCACTTGGGGCTCATTGAGTTTCCTGGATCAGTAAGTTTATAGCTTTTGACATATTTGGAAATTTCATAGCCATTATTTATTTAAATATTTTTTTTGTCCTCCACCTTCAAGGACTCCAGTTACACCTATATTTAACCACTTGGAGTTGTCCCACAGTTTGCAGATGCTCTTTTTATTTTTTTTAATAATTTTTAAATTTTTATCTCTTTTTTCTCTGTGTCTTTAATTTTGCATAGTTTTTATTACTGTGTCTTCAAGGTTACTCATCTTTTCTTTTGTAATGTCAAATTTGTCACAAATCCCATGTCGTGTATTTTTCATTTCTGATGGTTTTTTCTGTAGAAGTGCAATTTGGGTCTTTTGTATCTTCCATGTCCCTTTTGAACAGATAGAATATAGTCATGGTTTTAATACTTTTCTCTGCTAATTCTAACATCTGTGTCAGTTCTGGGTCAGTTTCAGTTGATTGGTTTTTCTCCTAATTATGGCTCATATTTTCCTGCTTCTTTTTGCATGCCTGATAATCTTCATTTGGATGCCAGACATTGTGAATTTTACCTTATTGGGTGTTGGATATTTTTGTATTCCTATAAATATTCTTCAGCTTTTTTCTGGAATGTGACTTAGTTATTTGGAAACAGTATGATCAATTTTGGGTCTTGCCTTTAAAATTTGTTGAGTAGAACCAGAACAATATTTACAGGTCTCATTATTCTATACTACTGTGTCAGGGTCTTCCTGGATTTATCCAATGTCCTGTGCATTGTGAGGTTTTCCATTCTGGCTGGTAGGAACAGGCACTATTCCTGGCCCTACGTAAGATGCAGATACTCTTGTCTCCAATCCTCATGCTTGTGCTAATCACTACCCTGCTGATTATTCAAGGGTTACTCTCCACAGGTCTCCAGAATTATTTCTGTACAGCTCTCTCCTTTCTAGTACTCTGTTCTTTGAACAGTGGCTGCCTTGGTCTCCCTGGATTCTCAGCTTGGTCTACTCAACTAAGGGAGTCTGCCAGAATCTGACTGGGCTCTCCCTCCCTACATAGTGCTTTGAAAATTTTCTCAATGTTGTGAGTGGGCATAGGGTTTAACCTCATTTGTTTTTCATCTCTCAGGGATTACTATTTTTCATTGCCTGTGTCTAGTGTCTTGAAAACCATCATTTCATATACCTTGTCTAGAGCTTTATATGTTTGTTTTGGAGGTGTTTTAGGTGGGAGGGCAAATCTAGTCCTTGTTTCTCCTTCGCCAGAAGTGGAAATTCATGTCAGATTTTTAAAAAGAAAGTTATAGATGAAATGAACCAGAGCATCAACCCATCTCTCCTTAGAAAATGACTGGCTTGAGAGTTAGAATTGGGTTTTCTGTAAGCTAAAATACATATTTACCTATAATAATGAAGAAAAATATGGTTATTATTTGCACAGAGTAAATCCCACGTCACATTAGCAAGACTTTAGTTACTAAGTGGATGTGTGTGACTTCAGCCTTCTCAGTAACTTTTCTAAAAGAAAGGAACTAGCCTTTAAAAAAATATATCCTGTCCTCTCTGGACACTAGCTCTAAGGCACATTTTCTCCCTTCCCCCAGCTTCCTGTAGGAATATGATTGTTTGTGTCTTGGCCAGCCTCCAGGCCTTGCCTGTGATGTGTACAGAGCTTCGAAAATAACAGTTTTTCTTCCCTGAATGTCTTGTTACTTAATGGCCCTCTTGTTTATGACAGTAGCCTTTAAATAGGAATTTATCCCTGAAAGGTGTCAAACAAATGATTCATTTCTTTTTATTATCATAGTATGGTTCAAGTGATTTTCAAAGACCTTGGTTTGCATCCTATAACTGTCTTCCTATAGCCCTGCTGTCCTACCAAAGCCAAGTCTATAAACATTTCCCTGCAGTTAAGAATGGAAAATTCATATTCACTGTTTTCATTCACTAATTCATTTATTAAACGTTATTAAATGTACATACTCTGTGACAAGAACTGTCCTAGTTAATAAGGACTTACTAGGTTGGGTGATTGTGGTAGGGTAAGTTGATGAGATATGAGGGTAGAAGTGTAGGGGCTGACATGATTATATCATATACATATCATTGATGACTGTATACAGGAGGGATGTGTGGAATGCAAAGTTATTCATTAAAAGCTTGTTTAAGTACATGGTAAAAAGCAAGAGATGTTGAGAATCTGAACTATATGACTGTCATTCATTGAGGATTAACTAGGTTCTGAACTAAGAACTTAATGTACATTTTCTTGTTTAGCCTTATGAGATAGATGTTCTTATTATCCTCATTTTACAGATAACAGAACTGAGGCTTAGAGTAATCTGGCAACACCTCCAAGGTTATATCATTATAAGTAACAGTGGAATGGGAAAAGAAAACAGGAATTATATCTGGGAGATATTCCTCAAGAATAATTGATAGGACCTGTGACAAATTAGATGTAAAGGTCAAGAAAGAAGAAATCCTGGTGAGTCCCAAGTTTCTATCTTGGGAGACCAGGCAGATGATGATATTTCATTAACTGAGATAATGAATGGAAAATAAAGAATAGGTTAAGGTGAGTGAGAAAATAACTTTAGTTCTAAACATTTTAAGTTTGAGATATCTATTGGAAATCCACATAGATAACTCTTGTAAATTGCTGGAAAAGCTATACAGGAGTTTAGGAATGGGATCTGGAACAGAAATGTAAACCATCACCACTTAGATGGTTATAAAAGCCATTAGTCTGTTCCTTTGAGATTACCCAGGGAGATCATGAAGAAGAAAAAAATAATAAAATATAGAACCTAAGATTGGCAATATTTTAGGGATGGGCAGAAGAGGAGGAATCATTAAAGATATATCAGGAAGAGAGGACCAAAAAAAGAACTAGAAGAAAGTGTTATTATGTAAAGCCCAAGAAGGGAATGTATTTCAAAAAGTGGGGATTGATTAGAAGTGTTAAATACTAAAGCATGGTTAAGTATAAAGACTGAAAATAATTCATTGGACTTAAAAGTTAGAAAGTCTTTAGTGTCATTACCTAAAACAATTTCAACAGAGTAACATGGGAGGAAGCCAGGCTAGGATGAGTTACTGCTGTGGAAGTGAAGATAGCAAGCATGGCCCTTTCAAAATGTTGCAGGGGTTGGGGGTGAAAGGGAGAAGGGACATAAGTCAGAAACTCAAAGGGATGAGGGCTCCAAGAGAGCCAGTATGTTCTCAATATCCTTTTCATTATGTTTGTTTTAAATAAATGTGTGTGGGAGGGAGGTGATTAGGTTACACTGGCTTCTTTTTTGGCTTGATCGTGTGGATAGTAGTAGCAGCTACCAGAGTTAACCAGCAGACTCTGTCCTAGGCACACTACATGTATTAACTCATTTTAATCCTCACGTGTCATGGTTATCCCTGTTTTAAAGATAAGGAAAACTGAGATACCAAGAACATAAGTAACTATCCTAAGGTCGCACAGCTCGTAAGTAACAGAGACTGGATACAAGCTGAAGCATCCTGGCTCTGAGTCCACAGTTTTACCCACCCTGCTCTGTTTCCCTGCTCACCCAAAAAGTGACTCTGCTTTATTTAATCTTTTTTTTTTTTAAACAGAAGTTATCTGTAATGAACATTTCTCAAGCTATTATCTTTAGATTGTTTTTTAGGACCTGCTTCAAATTGCTTTACATTCTTCCAAAACTCATTTCCTGGGGTAGGAGTACCTGCCGACTGTAGTCCTATTCCTGAGTGCCATAAATAAGGAACAGATCCTAAAGAGATTTGACTCTTGTAAATGGAAGAATGAGTCTTCTAGAAACTCAGTAGACAAATGAGCCCTGCCTTGGGTTAATAAATATACTTGAGAAAAAAATAAGCATGTTTTTTGACTTATGTTTGGCACTAAAGTGATATCAGGTTTTGTCTGAAGTACATGTTTTTTTCCTCCGCTCTGTGTCGGGAATAGCATGCATGGCCTGAACCCTAAGAATAAGCCTGAAATTATCTTTTGTTCTGAGGAACAGAGGTGCTTCCAGGCTAGACTGTCCAGCCATAATGGCAGAATGTGAGGAAATACAACTCTGCTCCTGTTTGCACCAGACCTTTGTCTGTATTACACACACCCTTTCTTCGGCCAGTCCTGTGACTGACTTCTTTTAAGATGATTCATGAGTAAATATGCTTTAGTCTAAATCCAGTTAGAGCTCTTTTGCCCCCACTTCCCCTTCCCCTTTTCCTCTTGCTGCAGCTGTTTATATTTGCATTTGGACGAGCTGGTCTGTTAGCCTTAATGCACTTTTGTTTGTTTTTTAAATGTTTGCTCTTGGCCATAGTTAAAGAAAGGTCAGTTTTCTCTATAAGCCCAGATATATAATTATTTGTATTGATGGTCTCACAGAGACTGTTTCCTAGAGAGCATTCATTTGTCTGTCACAAGCCTAATTTGCATTGAAGAGGTGCACACACGGATCTGAGTCTTGAGTGGTTATTAAATTTCTTTAAAAAACTGCCTTCCAAAGCTTGTCTTATTTGTATACCCTGTTGGAATGTTTTTCCTCTTTGTGTATTTTCCTTCAACATTTTATTAGGAAAATTTTCGGATATACCCCAAAAAAGGACAATTTTACAGTAAACCCTCGTTTACTTGCCTTGATTATATCATTAATATTTTATTATTTTTATCACATATCTATCTGCCCATCTCTTTAACCACGCATCATTTTTTACAAATTTCAAAGTAAATTCCAGATGTCAGTATACTTTGGAATATTTTGAGAAGGATGGGATGGTGTTCCTGCTCTCTTGCCACCCTGGGACTGCCACTTCTTGGGTGCCAGGGGTAAGGAGACCACATCTGTTACTAAATGTATGGATTAGC
The DNA here is from genome assembly GCF_965194805.1 of Balaenoptera borealis. Taxonomy (NCBI): domain Eukaryota; kingdom Metazoa; phylum Chordata; class Mammalia; order Artiodactyla; family Balaenopteridae; genus Balaenoptera; species Balaenoptera borealis. Next base: position 15,270,569 of record NC_138879.1, on the reverse strand, counting down.
TCATCTTTTTCCCTTGGCTCAGCTATAGTTGCAGTGGTCATTTCTCACTGGATTATTTTGGTGGTTTCTGCCTTAGAAAATCTCTTGGAAGCCAGTGGATATCCTAAACAAAGAAACATTTATTTAGGAATATGAACTCCACAGGGGGTATTCATTACCTCCATGTTTCACAGTGCAGGCCAAAGTGCCTTCTTGTTCGTATGCCCTAAATTTATTGTTGGTACATAGGAAGTATGGCTTTCTTTTATCATATTGATCTGACAAAAGCCTTAGAATCTGAGGTACAGAAATTGTTTCTAGGCTGTTCTTGGCGTCTACAGTTGTTTTACCATATGGTGCTGGGCTAATTTTGTCTGTTCTTCCCTTGAGGCTTTTGTAAATTGATTACATTTTTAGAAAAATTTTAAAATAACTTTTTAAAATGTCAAAGCTTTCTCAGTAGAATAAAATATGATGAGAGATTACATCAACATGAGAACAAGTTATCTTAATAAAGTTTTTCTCAAAAACTTCAGCATTTAAGTTGAATCTGTACTTATCCCATATTATAAATTGGCACCGGTCATATTCATGAAACCCCCTTTTGATGCAAAATGTTAAGTAATCTTGGACCTGAAGAGATAGGTCTGTTAGTTTAGAAAGCAACTGAGTGTCTCAGAAGCTCTTCCCTCTGTGGAAAGGTCAAGCATGCAGTTCCTAAAGGGGAACACAGGAGAGGTGAAGGAGAAAGAAGCTAGCCTAGCCAGTCAGCTAAGTCTACTCAATTCTGGTCATCAGTGGTATAACTCATGACCAGATTTCAGACTTAATAGTGACATCCTATAGAGCAGCAACATAAAATAATAGAAAAAAAACTGAATTTTGGAGTCAAAATTAGGTTTTGATTCTAGTTCTGCAACCAGCTGTGTGACCTTAGATCTCTCTGGGCCTAATTACACTTACCTCAAACCAACTGATCTATTTTCTCCTTCCTCGCTGTGAGTCCTGTGACTGCTCAACCAGAGCTCAGCATGTTTGTCTGAGTGTCTGCCCACGAAGGGCACTCAGATACCCGGGAACCCCCCTGCATGGTTAGCAGCCCCCTACTATCAAGTGACATTATGGAAAATGGAGTAAGGAGCTCCAAGAAGCAGTCCCTCCACTGAAGCAAGTCTGACAGAACTCTAGAGTTTTTCAGAACTCTAGAATTGCTAAGCAAAGCAAGAAAAGCAGATTATGAAACAGTATCTATAGTATGTATGATTTTTGTCTTAAAAATAAGTATATATAATACAGACAAAACTCGGGAAAAAAAATGAATTGTGCCGGGCTTCCATGGTGGTGCAGTAGTTAAGAATCCTCCTGCCAATTCAGGAGACACGGGTTTGAGCCCTGGTCCGGGAAGATCCTACATGCCGCGGAGCAATTAAGCCTGTGCTTCACAACTACTGAGCCTGCGCTCTAGAGCCCACGAGCCACAACTACTGAGCCCACGTGCCACAACTGCTGAGCCCATGTGCCACGATTACTGAAGCCCACCAGAAAGACAAGCACGCATAGAGCTCGTGCTCCTAACAAGAGAAGCCACCACAATGAGAAGCCTGTGCACCACAACGAAGAGTAGCCCCCGCTCGCCACAACCAGAGAAAGGCCGCATGCAGCAACGAAGACACACCGCAGCCAAAAATAAAATAAATAAAATAAAATTAATTAATTAAAATAATTTATTTTAATTAAATAAATTAATTTTTTTAAGTGAATTGTGTTTCTCTCTAGCCAGTGGGAGTAAAATTATTATTTTGTTTATCTGCTATTCCTAAATTTTCTGTAGTATGTATTACTTCCATGTAAAAAAAAATAGCAAAAGTAAAATAGAACAGTTTGGCGGTTTCTCAAAAAGCTGAAACATAGAGTTTCCATATGACCCAGCAATACCACTCCTAGACATATACCCAAGAGAACTGAAAACATTTGTACATAGGAGGACCTTCAAGATGGCAGAAGAGTAAGACATGGAGATCACCTTCCTCCCCACAGATACATCAAAAATACATCTACATGTGGAACAACTCTTACAGAACACCTGCTGAACGCTGGCAGAAGACCTCAGACTTCCCAAAAGCCATGTGGCTGAGCGGGTCTTGGTACTCCAGCCAGATGTTGGGCCTGAGCCTCTGAGGTTGGAAAGCCGAGTTCAGGACATTGGTCCACCAGAAGCCTCCTGGCCCCTCGTACTATCAATCGGCGAGAGCTCTCCCAGAGATCTCGATCTCAACGCTAAGACCCAGCTCCACACAACGACCAGCAAGCTACAGTACTGGACACCCTATGCCAAACAATTAGCAAGACAGGAACACAACCCCACCCATTAGCAGAGAGCCTGCCTAAAATCATAGTAAGTTCATAGATACCCCAAAACACACCACCAGACGTGGACCTGCCCACCAGAAAGACAAGATCCAGCCTCATCCACCAGAACACAGGCGCTAGTCCACTCCACCAGAAAGCCTACACAACCCACTAACCAACCTTACCCACAGGAGGCAGACACCAAAAACAACGGGAACTACGAACCTGCAGCCTGTGAAAAGGAGACCCCAAACACACTAAATTAAGCAAAATGAGAAGGCAGAGAAATACGCAGCAGATGAAGGAGAAAGGTAAAAACCCACCAGATCAAACAAAGGAAATAGGCAGTCTACCTGAAAAAGAATTCAGATTAATGATAGTAAAGATGATCCAAATTCTTGGAAATAGAATGGAGAAAATACAAGAAACATTTAACAAGGACCTAGAAGAACTAAAGAGCAAACAAACAATGATGAACAACACAATAAATGAAATTAAAAATTCTCTAGAAGGAATCAATAGCAGAATAACTGAGGCAAAAGAACAGATAAGTGACCTGGAAGATAAAATAGTGGAAATAACTACTACAGAGCAAAATAAAGAAAAAAGAATGAAAAGAATTGAGGACAGTCTCAGAGACCTCTGGGGCAACATTAAATGCACCAGCATTCAAATTGTAGGGTCCCAGAGGGAATGAGAAAATATTTGAAGAGATTATAGTTGAAAACTTCCCTAATATGGGAAAGGAAGTAGACAATCAAGTCCAGAAGTGCAGAGAGTCCCATACAGGATAAATCCAAGGAGAAACATGCCAAGACACATACTAATCAAACTATCAAAAATTAAATACAAAGAAAAAATATTAAAAGCAGCAAGGAAAAAGCAACAAATAACATACAAGGGAATCCCCGTAAGGTTAACAGCTGATTTTTCAGCAGAAACTCTGCAAGCCAGAAGGGAGTGGCAGGACATATTTAAAGTGATGAAAGGGAAAAACCTACAACCAAGATTACTCTACCAAACAAGGATCTCATTCAGATTCGATGGAGAAATTAAAACCTTTACAGACAAGCAAAAGCTAAGAGAATTCTGCACCACCAAACCAGCTTTACAACAAATGCTAAAGGAACTTCTCTAGGCAGGAAACACAAGAGGAGGAAAAGACCTACAATAACAAACCAAAAACAATTAAAAAAATGGTAATAGGAACAAACATATCAATAATTACTTTAAATGTAAATGGATTAAATGCTTCAACCAAAAGACATAGACTGGCTGAATGGATACAAAAGCAAGACCCATATATATGTTGTCTACAGGAGACCCAATTCAGACCTAGGGACACATACAGACTGAAAGTGAGGGGATGGAAAAAGATATTCCATACAAATGGAAATCAAAAGAAAGCTTGAGTGGCAATTCTCATATCAGACAAAATAGGCTTTAAAATAAAGACTATTACAAGAGACAAAGAAGGACACTACATTATGATCAAGGGATCAATCCAAGAAGAAGATATAACAATTGTAAATATTTATGCACCCAACATAGGAGCACCTCAGTACACAAGCCAAATGCTAAAAGCCATAAAAGGGGAAATTGACAGTAACACAGTAATAGTAGGGGACTTTAACACCCCACTTTCACCAATGGACAGATCATCCAAAATGAAAATAAATAAGGAAACACAACCTTTAAATGACACATTCAACAAGATGGACTTAATTGATATTGAGAGGACATTCCATCCAAAAAAACAGAATACACTTTCCTCTCAAGTGCTCATGGACCATTCTCCAGGATAGATCATATCTTGGGTCCCAAATCAAGCCTTGGTAAATTTAAGAAAATTGAAATTGTATCAAGTATCTTTTCTGACCACAACACTATAAGACTGGATATCAATTACAGGAAAAAAAAACTGTAAAAAATACAAACACATGGAGGATAAACAATACACTACTAAATAACCAAGAGATCACTGAAGAAATCAAAGAGGAAATCAAAAAATACCTAGAAAAAAATGACAACAAAAACACGACGATCCAAAACCTGTGGGATGCAGCAAAAGCAGTTCTAGGAAGGAAGTTTATAGCAATACAATCCTACCTCAAGAAATATCTCAAACAAACAACCTAACCTTACACCTAAAGCAATTACAGAACGAAGAACAAAAAAAACCCCGAAGTTAGCAGGAGGAAAGAAATCATAAAGATCGAATCAGAAATAAATGAAAAAGAAATGAAGGAAATGATAGCCAAGATCAATAAACTAAAAGCTGGTTCTTTGAGAAGATAAACAAAATTGATAAACCTTTAGCCAGACTCATCAAGAAAAAAAGGGAAAAGACTCAGATCAATAGAATTAGAACTGAAAAAGGAGAAGTAACAACTGAAACTGCAGAAATACAAAGGATCATGAGAAATTACTACAAGAAACTATATGCCAATAAAATGGACAACCTGGAAGACATGGACAAATTCTTAGAAAAGCACAACCTTCTGAGACTGAACCAGGAAGAAATAGAAAATATAAACAGACCAATCACAAGCAGTGAAATTGAAACTGTGATTAAAAATCTTCCAACAGGGCTTCCCTGGTGGTGCAGTGGTTGAGAGTCTGCCTGCCAATGCAGGGGACACGGGTTTGAGCCCTGGTCTGGGAGGATCCCACATGCTGCAGAGCGACTGGGCCCGTGAGCCACAACTACTGAGCCTGCGCGTCTGGAGCCTGTGCTCCGCAACAAGAGAGGCCGCGAAGGTGGGGGGCCCGCGCACCACGATGAGGAGTGGCCCCCGCTCTCCGCAAATGGAGAAAGCCCTCGCACGGAGACGAAGACCCAACACAGCCAAAAATAAATATAAATAAATAAATAAATTTATTTTAAAAAAAAAATCTTCCAACAAACCAAAGCCCAGGACCAGATGGCTTCACAGGGGAATTCTATCAAACATTTAGAGAAGAGCTAACACCTATCCTTCTCAAACTCTTCCAAAATATAGCAGAGGGAGGAACACTCCCAAACTCATTTTACAAAGCCACCATCACCATGATACCAAAACCAGACAAAGATGTCACAAAAAAAGAAAACTACACTGCAGTATCACTGATGAACATAGATGCAAAAATCCTCAACAAAATACTAGCAAACAGAATCCAACAGCACATTAAAAGGATCATACACCATGATCAAATGGGGTTTATCCCAGGAATGCAAGGATTCTTCAATATACGCAAATCAATCAATGTGATACACCATATTAACAGATTGAAGGATGAAAACCATATGATCATCTGAATAGATGCAGAAAAAGCGTTCGACAAAATTCAACACCCATTTATGATAAAAACCCTCCAGAAAGTAGGCCTAGAGGGAACTTACCTCAACATAATAAAGGTCATATATGACAGACCCACAGCCAACGTCGTCCTCAATGGTGAAAAACTGAAACCATTTCCACTAAGATCAGGAAGAAGACAAGGTTGCCCACTCTCACCACTACTATTCACGATAGTTTTGGAAGTTTTAGCCACAGCAATCAGAGAAGAAAAAGAAATAAAAGGAATCCAAATCGGAAAAGAAGAAGTAAAACTGTCACTGTTTGCAGATAACATGATACTATACATAGGGAATCCTAAAGATGCTACCAGAAAACTACTAGAGCTAATCAATGAATTTGGTAGAGTAGCAGGATACAAAATTAATGCACAGAAATCTCTTGCATTCCTATACACTAATGATGAAAAATCTGAAAGAGATATTAAGGAAACACTCCCATTTACTATTGCAACAACAATAATAAAATACCTAGGAATAATCCTACCTAAGGAGACAAAAGACCTGTATGCAGAAAACTATAGGACACTGATGAAAGAAATTAAAGACGATACAAACAGATGGAGAGATATACCACGTTCTTGGACTGGAAGAATCAACGCTGTGAAAATGACTGTACTACCCAAAGCAATCTACAGATTCAGTACAATCCCAATCAAACTACCAATGACATTTTTCACAGAACTACAGCAAAAAAATTCACAATTTGTATGGAAACACAAAAGACCCCGAATAGCCAAGGCAATCTTGAGAAAGAAAAATGGATCTGGAGGAATCAGGCTCCCTGACTTCAGACTATACTACAAAGCTACAGTCAGCAAGACAGTATGGTACTGGCACAAAAACAGAAATACAGATCAATGGAACAGGATAGAAAGCCCAGAGATAAACCCACACACATATGGTCACCTTATCTTTGATAAAGGAGGCAAGAATATACAATGGAGAAAAGATAGCCTCTTCAATAAGTGATGCTGGGAAAACTGGACAGCTCCATGTAAAAGAATGAAATTAGAACACTCCCTAACACTGTATACAACGATAAACTCAGAATGGACTAAAGACCTAAATGTAAAGTCAGACACTATCAAACTCTTAGTGGAAAACATAGGCAGAACACTCTATGACATAAATCACAGCAAGATCCTTTTTGACCCACCTGCTAGAGAAATGGAAATAAAAACCAAAATAAACAAATGGGACCTAATGAAACTTAAAAGCTTTTGCACAGCAAAGGAAACCATAAACAAAACCAAAAGACAACCCTCAGAATGGGAGAAAGTGTTTGCAAATGAAGCAGCTGACAAAGGATTAATCTCCAAAATATACAAGCAGCTCATGCAGCTCAATATCCAAAAAACAAAGAACCCAATCCAAAAATGGGCAGAAGACCTAATTAGACATCTCTCCAAAGAAGATATACAAATTGCCAACAAACACATGAAAGGTTGCTCAGTATCGCTAAACATTAGAGAAATGCAAATCAAAACTACAATGAGGTATCACCTCACAGTTGTCAGAATAGCCATCATCAAAAAATCTACAAACAATAAATGCTGGAGAGGGTGTGGAGAAAAGGGAACCCTCTTGCACTGTTGGTGGGAGTGTAAATTGATAACAGCTACTATGGAGAGCAGTATGGAGGTTCCTTATAAAACTAAAAATAGAACTACCATACAACCCAGCAATCCCACTATTGGGCATATACCCTGAGAAAACCATAATTCAAAAAGAGTCATGTACCACGATGCTCATTGCAGCACTATTTACAATAGCCAGGACATGGAAGCAACCTAAGTGTCCATCGACAGATGAATGGATAAAGAAGATGTGGCACATATATACAATGGAATATTACTCAGCATAGAAAGAAATGAAATTGAGTTATTTGTAGTGAGGTGAGGTGGATGGACCTATAGACTGTCATACAGAGTGAAGTAAGTCAGAAAGAGAAAAACAAATACTGTATGCTAACACATATATATGGAATATTAAAAAAAAAAAGTTTCTGAAGAACCTAAGAGCAGGACAGGAATAAAGACGCAAACATAGAGAATGGACTTGAGGACATGGGGAGGGTGAAGGGTAAGCTGGGATGAAGTGAGAGAGTGGCATGGACATATATACACTACCAAATGTAAAATAGATAGCTAGTGGGAAGCAGCCGCATAGCACAGGGAGATCAGCTCGGTGCTTTGTGACCACCTAGAGGGGTGGGATAAGGAGGGTGGGAGGGAGATGCAAGAGGGAGGGGATATGGGGATATATGTATGTGTATAGCTGATTCACTTTGTTATACAGCAGAAACTAACACACCATTGTAAAGCACTTATACTCCAGTAAAGATGTTTTTAAAAATTAGTAATTAATTTTAAAAAAGAAAAAGAAAAGAAACTTGTACATGAATGTTCATAGTAGCATGATTCATAATAGACAGAAAGTGGAAACAACCCAAATTTTTGTCAGCTGATACATGGGATAAACAAAATGTGATATATCAGTATAATGGAATATTGTTCAGCAATAAAAAGGATGAAGTACTGATACATGCTACAACATGGATGAACCTCAAAAACATGCTAAGTGAAAGAAGCCAGACACAAAAGGCCACATATCGTATGATAATATATATGTGAACTGTCTCAAATAGGCAAATCTGTAAAGACAGAAATTCTCTGGTTGCCAGGGGCTGGGAGAAACGGGGACTAGAGAGTGACAGCTAATGGGTATGTGGTTTTTTGGGGGGCAGTGATGAAAATGTTCAGGAATTAAATAGTGATGTTTGCAACTTTCTGAATATACTAAAAATCACCAAATTGTATGCTTTAAAAGGGTGAATTTTATGGCATGTGAGTTATAGTTCAATAAAATAATGTTTAAGAAAAATAAAATAGAATCTATTTAGCTAAGACACTAGAATTAAGATTTTTAACAAGTTAAAGTCTAATTTTTCACTTAATTCTGTAATTATATATGTATTTTTAAAAGAGTACGTTTTGATAAAAAGATGTGAATCAGGAAATTATAAGTAACCATGTAGGTGTATCTCCACAGCCTTTTTTTTTTTTTTTTTTTTTTAGTGAAAATTTGGGACATTTTAAAACTTACATAGGAAACAGTTTGCTTCTATTATTAGAGTTTGGCTTTATATTTTTAATTTTTGTGCTACTTTTGGAATTGTTACCTTTTTGAAAATGGTCAGCTATCATTCTAATGGCTTTCAGACAGTTTTAAATGAGTGTTTACATGAAGTGTGCTTGTGTGTGTTTTCTCAAGTAAGCTGTCGTCTCCAGATCCCAATTTATGATGTATAAGTGGTTTAAGTATGTTCCAGAGTAATATAAGCAGTATTAATAGATCTAATTCCCCCCTTTATGATTTCCCTTTCTCCTGTCCTTGTTCCCTTCCCACCCCTGGACTTTATTCTTCAAAATATAAAATGGGATGAGAGTGTAATACTTTGTTTTTAATTAATTCTTTCAGTAAGCATTATTTAGCATCTACTATGTGTCAAGGTCCTGTGCTAAGGTTAATGATACAGGAAAAAATGAACTTCTAAAAAATAAATAATAAAATGAAAAAAAAAATGATACATCTAGAACTACTCTTGAAACAGTTAAGAAGGGAATTCCCTGGCGGTCCAGTGGTTAGGATTCCGGGCTTTCACTGCTGGGGGCCTGGGTTTGATCCCTGGTCAGGGAACTAAGATCCCACAGGCCCCACAGCGTGGCCAAAAAAAAAAAGAAAGAGTTAAGAAGGCATTTAACTCAGATAAGGGAGGTCAGGCAGGACTTGTTTTTACCATCAATGTAATTAGAAGGTTGATCATTGAAACCAGGTTATATCTGTTATACGTTTTTAGAGAGCAAGTAGAGCTCATGCTTGGTTGGCCCTTAGCACATCTCACAACTACATAAGCACAGAAAAACATCTCGAGAAAAGCAATAGGGATTTGTCCCCAAGACATGTGTTTGTAAACCAGAAATCTTTTTTTTTTTTTTTCCAGTTGGCATGAATACAAGCTTTACAGGTGCAGAGACGTTAAATGAAAATTTGGTTTCTGCTTCCTTGACTGCTTAACATATTGAAAACCTTTTAAACCATCACAGCTTTTAGGGGTTTGCTTCCCTTAATATACTTACTAGATTTTTAAAAACTACCATTGTGAACTTAAAGGAATTACTGTTTTTATTGGTATTTTTAAAGAAACAAGTTCTCTTTACATTGCTTTCTACAGGACTGATGCTGTAAGCCATCCGGATTCTCTGCCACACCCCGACCTCTCCCCCAGAAACTCCAACCCTACATCTCCCCACAATCCAACATTTTGAAGGTTATCCCCAGGCATAGAAGGAGGCCTTAAGGACCCTGCATTTTGTTACTTTTGCATCCATCCTGATGGCTGGTGCCTGGGCCATCTCCATTGCTTAATAATTTTGAATATCACCCTGACTTTCTGCCTATAACGTAAATTATTACTATTTTAACTATGTTCGTGTTCTGCCAGCTACAGTATCAAATAGCTCTAGCTCACGTGCCATTGCTTATCTGTGTAGAACCAAAATTCAGAGTTTTATTATTTTCTGAATAACTCAGAATACCATCATACTCTAACTCCCAGTGGTCTCCTAAACCATACTGGTTTTTTTGTTTATTTCTCTCAGTGTTGATGGTTTGGCCTAAGTTCTGTGTTCTCTTATTGTTCCTTCCAGTTCGCTTTGCACCTTATAGGCCTCCAGATATCTCCCTGAAGCCGCTGCTCTTTGAAGTGCCCAGCATCACTACAGAGTCAGTGTTTGTTGGCCGGGATTGGGTTTTCCACGAAATAGATGCTCAACTTCAAAGTTCAAATGCCAGCGTGAACCAAGGAGTAGTGATCGTGGGAAACATTGGGTTCGGCAAAACCGCCATCATCTCCAGACTGGTGGCCCTCAGCTGCCATGGAACACGGATGAGACAGATCGCCTCAGACAGCCCACACGCCTCCCCCAAACGTATGTATCCCTTTTTAAAGAACTCCATGCGGTGGGATAGGGAGGGTGGGAGGGAGACCCAAGAGGGAGGAGATATGGGGATATATGTAAATGTATAGCTGATTCACTGTGTTATAAAGCAGAAACTAACACACCATTGTAAAGCAATTATACTCCAATAAAGATACTTTTTTTAAAAAACCACTAAAAAATTTTTTTTAAAAATAGAGAACTCCATGCTTCATTGCTCTGAAATTTTTTCTGGCATCTTTGTATTAAGTCTTATATCCTTTCATTTTCTGATCTGCAGAACCTGACTGGCATGTGAGGACCATTAACTCAGAGTTGAGGGAAAGAATGTAATACTCTGTTGACATTTAACCCACATACCCAACAGTCACCTGAGTGTGACCGAAAAAACCTTTCTCTCAGAATAAATGTATGCCTCTTCCCTCCGGACTGCCTGGCTGGTCTGTCCTTTGGATAATGACTACAGCAATTGCCTATAAGAGCTTGTTTGCATCCATCACTGTCAGCTTTTGCTCAGCCTGTGTGCAGGCTTCCTGTTCACGCCGGCACAGTCTGTTTGCGGCCTTCATTTCCTTGCAATCGATGTCAGTGTTGCACTGCTTGGGCTTGAACTTCTTTGTGTCCTTGAAGGGTTTCTTCTGCTTCCTTGTGAAAAGATGCTGAGATCTCATATATATTTATGCTTCTTTCATCACAGACAGGGTGCAGCTTAATGATCGACATCAGGATCCTGTTTATTTGTTTTTAAAATACTTATATGGTCCTTAGTACCAGGCACTCTCTAAGAGCTTAACAAATATTAATTCATCCAACCCTCTTATCTTATCTCTTTCAGTGAGGTAGTTCCTGTTATCTTCCTTTCACAGATAAGTGGTTTAAGGCTCAGAGAGGTTAGTTAAGCCTCCCAGGTTTCATAGCCAGTAAATAGTGAAACTAGAATTTGAGCCTAAGCAGTCTGGTTTCAGAGGCCAGTGTCATCCATTTTGCCGTGCTCCCTCTCCTTATTGATGGAACTCACTTGAGTAAAGGAGATAAAAAGAAATGTATAGGGGTTCTTCCTATACACACTATATGTATCGAACCAGTCTACCTGGCTTCTGCTAGTTATAAGAGAACAAAAAGAAACTATTGCCCTGCTAGTCCAAATCAATAATCTAGCTCACCACAGATTTCCAGACAACAACCACTAGAAATGGTTTGTTTGGGATCACAGTATTTTAGTTACAGAGTCTAGCACGGTGCTGTGGGAACTCAACAGGAACTCACTGAACACCCTCCAAACATCCTGGCTTCCTGTTGAAATTAATTCCTGTTTCATGTCATTAAGTAGGCAGATTGCCTCTGGTAAACTTATGGATATCTGACACGTAGAAGAACTAGTGTCTAGAAGGAAAACTGGTTGGATCAAGAGTCCCGTTTGCCAGGGTATGGTAAGAATTGGTATGGAAGAATTCATGTCTTAAGAGCAGTATCATGCTTAGTTTCTGGATGAAGTTTTTCTGAGGTAGGTTGGCATAATGTCATGGGAATCGAGAGCCCACAGTTTGGCCCCAGCGTTCAAACTGACTATACTTTGTAACCTTGAGAATTTTACTTTAATTCTTTAGACCTCGGTTTTTGTCATCTGTAAAATAAGTCAGTGGGATTAGGTGATCTTTAAGATTCATTCCTATGCTAAAATTCTGTGATTCTAAGATGTCTGCATGGTTGAAAGTAAGTTTCCATACCTATTCCAGTATTTTCGTTAGAGTGCTTAAGTATCACACCAGACTACTTCTTATCTGAGTAATCCAAGAGGTTAACTATTTGAGTGTGTCAGAAAGAAAACCAGCTAGATAATAGTCTCTCTGACTCCTCTATATATCAGTCACTGTTGCAGATAACAGATGGTAGAATCATGGCTCAAGGGCAAGAAGAGCTGCTTTGTCTGAAAGCACAGGTGCCTGGAAGTGCCCCCTCTAAGCCTGGGAGAGCAGGAGTTAATAGAAAACAGCCCATGTGCTCCCCAAAGCAGAGGTCCTTTAAAGATAGTTCATTAAGTGATTCTCTAACATCCATTGCCTTTTACCTCCAGAGAAACTCTAAAAATACCCCATTCATGTGATAAATGTCCACAGGTCAAGACTATAGATTTGGCCTGATAGTTAACTTAGAAAACTTGAAAAGGTGTTAAAGGAGATCGAGTATGTGGCCAGGTATTTATCAGAATTACACAGAACCAGCATTGCCTTGTCGTAATTTGATGTAATAATTTTTGTTGTCAGCTTTGATGTCCAAACTACATTCCACCTCTGCCATCTTAACCGAACCACTTAAGAATGGTCAAGAATAAGTGGTTGATGTCATTTACTGGTATTTAAATATTAACTCTGAAAAACAAAATCAACTCTTGAAATTACCCCAATAGCTACACACATCTGTAAAATTTTCATTTTCTGTTATGCAAATGATTAATAATAAAATCTATCTTCAGTTTGTTTTAGAACTGGCTCTCATTAAATTTTCTAGTTTTGAGGACAAATGTTTTGTCTTTCTTGTATTATGCTCACGAGGTTTTGGTTAAAGCTTTTCAAGTATTAGGACTCAAAAATGTTACTTTTTAAAAAAAATCAATGATCTGTATGTTTCTATTTTATATTTCTATTATTTCTGTAAACAAACATGAACTGAATATATCTTAACCAATTTAAAGATATTTCTTTGAGAAAAAAAAAAAAAAAGAATAAGTGGTTGATAAAGAACAAGCTGTTTTTCGGCATTGATCTGTTACTGTATGAGCCGGCCCTGGAAATGTTACTGGCAGTAGCAGAATTTTTTTCATTAGTGAATAAGAATGATGTCTATCGAGAGAGAGTTGGCTTAATTTTTTACAGTTTAATTTACATTCAGCTTTGATAGGTGTATTTGGGATCCCACTGGCCTTCCCAACCCTAAGTCAGTGATGCAGTTGTAGTAGTAATGAAAATAGGTGGAAGGTTATTGGAGCTCCCCACTTCCGTTTCTGCATCCTGTGTCATTCTTTCTTCTGTCCCTGACTCCTCCACGCTGAGCAGCGCTGCTGTGGAAGACGTGAGCAGTCTAGCCTGCAGCACTGCATTGCCTGGCTCTGTCCTTCCCCCACAGACACCCAGCCCCCAGCCGCCCCCTCCTTGTCATTTCCCTGGGAAGGCACAGAGAAGCTGTCAAGGCAGGCACTAGCCTCTCATCCTGCTGTCCACCTACACCCCTTCCCAAACCTGACTCCCCCATCAATCTCTACCACCACCGTCACCACCCACCCCCCAACACATACGTACAAAGAACAGAAACATTTTGTGAAAATGGACCTGTTGTGTAATCCAGGCATTATTACATTAACTACGAGTATACTCAGTACAGTAGTTAGGGAAGTTCGGTCTAATACAAGACTGTATTTTCCTATCACTGAAAGTCTCAGTGTAGTTGCTGTTTGGATTTGACATTTGCCAACAGCTGCCATGCCCCCAAATAGCTGTTCAGTGAGTAACCCCTACCCTCCCCGCTCTGCTCCTTCCAGAAGTCTGTGTTGCCAGTTTGCTGTGCATACTGACTGCTCCTCCCTATTAACTTTTATTTCTACTGTCCTCTGAATACCAAGCAGAAAGTAAAGACACCCAGACAAAAAGGAGGGCCTCTCCAAAAGGGAACAGCTAGAAGACAGAAGGTACTCAGACAGTAATTCGCCACAAAACCAGATAAGGGGGAGTGGGGTGGACAGAGGGAGTGAACAACGGGCATGATACAGTGACAGTCACTGAACTTTACTGCGCACATTTCTTCAGTCTTTTTCACTGCCGTCTCCCACACCTCCCCTCCTACAGTTTATTCAGAACTCTATGCAGTGGCCAGGGCATTTACTTTGCCAGTTGGATGGAAGAAGTCTCAATTAAGTCCTACTGGTAGGGAGTTAAATGAGAACTATTTTCCCCTATTTCTTCTCCTTTTCAGTAGCTATTGACCCTCAAATAACAGTCTACTTATTTTGTACCCATTTTTAAAATATGGTCTGTATTTATAAATAGAGTCTATAATTTCTAGTAGTAGTTAAGATGTTACCTAAATAACATGAACGAATGGAATTTTTAAGAAACAGCTTTATTAAGCTACAATTCACATACTGTATAATTCACCCATTTAAATGGTTCAATTCACTGCTTTTTAGTGTATTCACTGAGTTGTGCAGCAATCACCATAATCTTAGAACTTTTTCATTCCCCCCCTAAAAGAAATCCCATGCCCATTAGCAGTCAGTCTTCATTTCCCCCCTAAGTCCCTATCTCTACCCCTAGGTAACCACTAATCTGCTTTTTGTCCCTATGGATTTCCGTCTTCTGGGCATTTCAAATAAATAGAATCATATACTATATGGTCTTTTGTAACTGCTTCTTTGAGTGAGTGTAACATTTCAAGGGTTATCCATGTTGTAACATATATTGGTATTTCATTTCTTTTTATTGTTGAGTAATGTTCCATTGTGAGGCTGTACCACCTTTTATCCATTCATCAGTTGATGGACATTTGAGTTGTTTCCGCTTTGGGGCTATTATGAATCTTGCTTCTTTGAACATTTGTGTACAAGTTTTTACGTGGACATATGTTTTTAATTCTCTTGGGTACATACCCCTAGGAGTAGAATTGCTGGATCAAAGAACAAACGGGATTTAACCAGTCTTTCTTTAGTTCAGAGTTTTATGATTATCTGATGCAAACATCTCATCTTTTTAATACAGATGTGGATGCCAACAGAGAGCTGCCACTCACACAGCCACCTTCAGCCCACTCATCCATCGCCAGTGGAAGCTGCCCAGGAACTCCAGAAATGCGGAGGCGGCAGGAGGAGGCCATGCGGAGACTAGCCTCGCAGGTACAATAGGATTCTCAGGTTGCGGGCATGCTAGTTCCATTTTAACATCAAGGGGGCAATGGAAGGGAGACCCCTGGCGAAGTGAACAAAAGTATGTACAGGTGGACCATGAGAACATGGAGAAAAGTTTCTCTGTCTTTGCTGTTCCTAGAAAAATACTTCGTTATTATGGAATCAGAACCTTATTGTTGGAACGGCCCTTAGAAATAACCAAAGTCCCACAATGAATAGATAAGGAAATGGAGACTCAAAGAAGTTGTATGATTTACCCAAGATCACAGTAGAAGTAATCAATAGCTTTGTATTTTCATTCCTAGCTCAAAACTCTTCCTGCTCTACCGTACTATCCATAACTTCTTTATATGTTTGCATTTTAATTTTCTATTTTTATCAAAGTAACATATATACACAGTTTAGGAAATCAAATAATGTTCAAAGACTTATAATAAAAACCAGAAATTCTTTTCCCCTCCTGAGCCCACCCTCTCCCCAAAGGCAGCTACTTTCAACATTTGGAGATGTTTCTCTGATCTTTACCTCCATGTTTCATATACTGCTATAACTATTTTGATCAGTTTTGTACATTATCTATTGCTTCTTATTATGGATGATGAAAATGTTAGCTCTTTCACTTTCCTTCCTCCCTCTACCATCTCAGTACAGTTATGAGTTTAGTCTGAATCCATGTTATAGTGTTTTCAGTATTAATACTACACAAATATGGTTCACTGTGGAACCAAGGATAACATTTTCTTCTTGAGCAGTTTTGTTTTTCCTGGGTTGTGAAATGCCTCATTGTAAAATTTGCTTATTTTTCTTCAAAACTGTAGCTGTCATTCCATAAGCCCTAATGCTTTGTAAAATGCCTCTCAATACAGTTTTCCACATCAGTTACATTTTTCCCCTCCTGGAAATCCTAGAGCTTTCCATCGAGCTAATCTGGACCTAGGATGCTCTGAAGTCTTACCACCTACTTGTTATCCTGGAAATTCCTGTTACTTCCCTTTTGTGTTTGATCCCATGTCATGGTCTTTCTTGATTGTATGCCTTATTTTGACGGAGCACGTCCTCTGGTAGCTTCCTAAGAAAGAATGCGTAGGAGGTAAGTTTTTTGAGACTTAATGTTCCTAAAAGCATCTTTATTCCATTCTCATACATTACTCTTTGTTTGACATAATATAATTCTAGGTTAAAAATTATTTTCCCTCAGAATTTTGAAGGCATCCATCTTGAACTTCCAGTATTACTATTAAATAATATGGTACTATTCTTTTTCCTAATTCTTTATATATACCTTTTTTCTCTCCAGAAGCTTTTAGAATCTTCTTTTTATCACCACTGCTCTTGGGTCTTTTTTTCATATTCTGTCAGTACCTAGTGAGCCCTGGAGATATTTTTTGATTCAGGGAAATGCTTTTGTAGTATTTATTGAAAATTTTCTCACCACCACTTCCTCTGTTCTCTCCTTCTACAACTCCTTTTAGTCAAAAATTAGATTTCCTATATTGTTACTCTTCTTAACTTTTCTGTTTCCTATATTTCTGTTTTCCTATTTGTTTTATCCACTTTTAAAAGCTTTCCTCAACATTACCTTTCAATTCTTTCACAAAAAAATTTTTTGGCTATCATAGTTTTAATTTCCAATAGGTCTTTTTTTCCCCCAGTTGTTACCTTCTTTTTTTTTTAATTGAGACTTTTTTTTTTCTTGGCTGCGTTGGGTCTTCATTGCTGTGCACGGGCTTTCTCTAGTTGCAGCGAATGGGAGCTACTCTTCGTTGTGGTTCACGGGCTCCTCATTGCGGTGGCTTCTCATTGCGGAGCATGGGCTCTAGGTGCGCGGGTTTCAGTAGTTGTGGCGTGCAGACTCAGTAGTTGTGGCTCACGGGCTCTGGAGCACAGACTCAGTAGTTGTGGTGCATGGGCTTAGTTGCTCCATGGCATGTGGGATCTTCCCAGACCAGGGCTCGAACCCGTGTCCCCTGCATTGGCAGGTGGATTCTTAACCACTGTGCCACCAGGGAAGCTGAGATTTTTTTTTTTTTAATTTTAGTTTTTGGCAACACTGCATGGCATGTGGGATCTTAGTTCCCTGACCAGGGATTGAACCCGCGCCCCCTGCATTGGAAGCACAGAGTCTTAACCACTGGACCACCAGGGAAGTCCCTGTTCCCCTCTTTTTTATAGCATAGTGTTTTTGTTTTATAGATGCAGTATGTTCTCTTATCTCTTCCTTAATAGTTAGGCACCGAAAAACTGATGGAAGCGTGTATGTATGGAGAGCTTAACTATAGAGCATTAAGATGACCCACCAGCCTTTATGGGAAAACCCAAAAGTCAGTGTCCATAAGTTTTTTCCTTGCACTGTTCATCTTTTCTAGCAAAGAATCCACCAATTTCCTGGAGGGTGTATAACCTGGTCGCCAACATTCTGGAGCTGGTAGGAGAAGGTGGCGGAGCTTCATCGTTTAGGTTGCAGCCTTTTACCTAAGCCCCTTGTTTTCAGTCCTGCACCTGATCCTCACCTACTCTGTGTCTGATGTTCCTAAGCCTAGATTCTCTGGTTTAGTTTCTCTAGTGATTTTAATTTCTCTTTCCTGTGGGTTTTGGGGAAGGTAGTCACCTGGCTGGGCAGGATAGGGATGGATATCTGGGAATCTAACTGCTCTTTATATAAACTTCAAATAATTTCTGTGTTTGCAACTTCCTTCCTCACCCCCATCTTCCATAGTACCTGGTGCTTCTAACACCTATGCTTTTCTGAGGTTTGACAGATGATTTGGCTCATTCCTGTTGTTAACCCCAGCAGGCATTTGTTTCACCTTCTTCTGTCTGTTAGGTTATTTAATCCTACATCCACTTTCCATCTTTATATATTATAATCTAAGATTAGAGATAGATATTCCTAATCAATGGAGTTTGCATTTCTCTTTCTTATTCTCCTTATTTTTGAGGATTTTAAGGAGAAGTATAGAGTGCAGAATGCCTGTCTCCAGTATCTAAAGAAATCTCTTGTCATGGTTAATTAGTAATGAGGAACAGGGAGCCATCTTCAGTGTCATAAGGTTCTAATTTCCTATAGAAATCCTGTCCAGCTTACAGCCAGAAACAGCATGTTTCCCGCAAATACGTTTTCAGTTGTCCCCACTTATTGGTACACATCCATTTATAAATGGGCTTCTGAAAACAGTCTGAGATTTCCCTTATACTCATTGCTAACTCAGTGCAACTTTAAAAGACATCTTTGGGGGACTTCCCTGGTGGCGCAGTGGTTAAGAATCCGCCTGCCAATGCAGGGGACACGGGTTCGATCCCTGGTCCAGGAAGATCCCACATGCCGCAGAGCAACTAAGCCCGTGCGCCACAACTACTGAGCCTCTGCTCTAGAGCCTGCGCGCCACAACTACTGAGCCTGCGCACCACAACTACTGAAGCCCACATGCCTTAGAGCCAGCGCACCACAACTACTGAGCCCACGCACCACAACTACTGAAACCTGCACGCTCTAGGGCCCGTGTGCCGCAACTACTGAAGCCCACACACCTAGAGCCCATGCTCTGCAACAAGAGAAGCCACCACAATGAGAAGCCCGCGCACCGCAACGAAGAGTATCCCCCACTCGCTGCAACTAAAGAAAGCCCGTGCACAGCAACGAAGACCCAGTGGAGCCAAAAAAAAAGAAAAAAAGACATCTTTGTTTTACTTTTCCAAATATTCCATGTAAGCTGACTCCTGCCTCTTCTTTAGAAGAATCAGAATAACTGTCATCTTAGAGATACACAAATGCTGAAGAGCTTTCATCATCACAGTCATTTATTTATTCATTTAGAATATATGCTTGGAATGCCTATAACACAAGATTGAAGTTAAAGCAGTGAACAAGACAGGCACAATCCCTGCTGTTATGTAGCCCACATTTTTGTGGTGGGAAAAGGCCAATTAACAAACAAATATGTAATATGTCAGATGGTGATGAGTGCTAAAAAGAAAGTCTCCCCATGTTGTCACTTCTTAGCCTCTCTCTCATCAAGAGAAAAAGTCCCAAGATGTTTATGTTCAATATTTGGAAAATGTTATTTATTTTTAGTAGGTAATTAGTGACTATACTTACTTGAAAAGTGATCACATTTTCAATTCCATGGTTATACCTTCCTTAAGCAAAATATAAATAAATGTCTTTTGTACCTAGAAATGGGATATTTTTAAATTTATATTAAATATTATATAAGAAATGGCCCTTTAGATTAAAATTGATGTTCAATATTTGGAAAATGTTAAATATTATAAGTGAGAAATTAGTGATTATTTACACTTACTCAAGGAACATATTTAAAATTTCACACTTATTTCTAACTTAAGCAAAATATAAATACATCTGTTCACACCTAGAGATGGAATATTGTGAAGTTTACACTGAACAAAAAAAATCTAAAACAAATGGCCCCTTAGATTAAAATTGAATATTATCCCAGTAATTGTGCCACAGGTCGCAGTTCAAGTGCAAGTGTGTGCTGTAGAAGCGTAGAGCAGAAGCCAACAATCTTGCTTCTCATCTGTAACAAACTGGTAAGCAGAAATTATCTTTTCAAACCAGTTAGTATTTTGATAAAGTAAGCTAATATATGAGAATTAAAAGTATCCTTGAAAAACTTCTTGATTTGCTAGCCAGAGTTCTTAGTGTTGGTTCTTGTATATCATTAATTAACATTGGTATTTCGTAGTATGCTTGCTGCTTCTTATGCTTCTTCATAATTGAGAACATTGAAGAGTTCTTGTCACAACTTTAGAGCAATTTTATTTATTGAAGAAACACTTCCCACTTGAAGTAACAGGTTTTGCTAGGTGTACATCTCTTAAATGTATTTCCAGTTAATCTTACATGTTCTGAAGTATAATCACAGTAGAGCGGTGCAAAGATCTCATTCGGGGCCTTTCCTGGGTGTGTGACTTTATAACAACCATAGATTTTCCAGGCTTTCGGTCCGTTGCCACCAAGTGATCATACGTGCAGAATTCTCCAGACAAGGAGAGGCTGGCTTCCATTTACTGAGGGCTTAATGTGTGTTGAGCTTAGTACTTTTTACATTATATTTGTTATTTCACTTCTTCATTCTTAAGCCTGTGAGGTGGTCATTATCATCCCCATTTTACAGATGAGGAAACTGTGCTTCAGTGATAGTTAATTTTCCCAAGGTCTTACTATTAGTAAATGGCAGAGCTAGGATACAGAGCCAGTATTCACCCCAATGAAGTGAGTCTTCTTCTTCTCCCCATTTTACAGATAAACAGAGGCTCTGAGGTTACACAACTTGCTGAGATAACTAGTACGTGACTTGAAACCAGATTTAAACTGAGGCAGGCAGGCTCCAGGGTCCATGCTTTTAACCACTGTGCTGCCTCTGTAGTGTGACAGGAAGGATTTTTGTTTAATGTTCTTTTGGAAAATCTATCTATAATTGAATGCCGCTTTAAAGTAAGGAAGTCATAATGAAGGGGCACCTTTCAGAAATTTTGCTGACCTAAAATTCTTCTTCAAAAAGTTTTTATGCAGGACTTCCCTGGTGGTCCAGTGGTCAAGACTTCACCTTCCAATGCAGGGGGTACGGGTTTGCTTAGCTTAGCTTCCCTGGTTGAGGAGCTAAGATCCCACACACCTTGCGGCCAAAAAACCAAAATATGAAACAGAAGCAATATTGTAACAGATTCAATAAAGACTTTAAAAATAGTCCACATCCAAAAAAAAGTCTTTAAAAAAAGTTTTTATGCAACTAGAAGCTCTTGTCACATTAGGTAAATTGTCCCTAGCTTAGTCCTTAGATTAAGAAGCTAATACATCTGAAATAAGCTAATTAGAGAAACCAGCTAATTTTAAGAAGTGTCACAGAGACACAAAAAGTAAAGGTTTTTTTCCCCCAAAGGAAATCTATGAAAGAAAAAAAACTGAAATGTCATCCTTGCCAAGAGACTAGTTCTGTACTAAATCAGGAGGATGTCAAGTGATATGGTTCCTGAGATTGTTGCTGCTACTGTTAAAGCTATCAGCCAAAGAAGTGATCGTTTCAGCAGTTCACACATGTGTGTTGAGCATAATACAGAGACTTAAGCCACACATATACACATGGAGAGAGAAAAACAAAAAATGACAACAGTGAAGTATAAGATTTGGTTTGTGTTCCAGTTGGGTATTTTTTAAAAGATTTACATTTTTGGAGAAATGTGATCAGAACTAAACAAGTAACCTATAAATGATGTTTTATAAAATGTGTCTAGGGCTTTTTTCCTCTAAAAATTAACACTGAAATTTTATAGTGAGACCCAGATTGCATCTACATTCAGGATACTGAATATGGGAAACAACCTTATTTATTCCTTTGTCAATCTTGTGTTTTTTATCTGTCTCCTCCACCAGAATGGGTCAGTATTTAAATTATTGTTCACCACTCTATCCCCAGCTCCTAGCACAATGCCTTGCACAGAAATATGTGTTAAATGAGTGACTAAATTGTAGTCTGTTCTCTATACTGAAGCCTGAGTAATCTTTCTAAAACGTATTTTTGTTCTTGGTACATAAAACCTGTCAATGGCTCCTCCTTGCCCTTAAATGGAATCCACACTCCCTTCTTGAAACATCACATGTATTAGCATAAAGGGCTTTTACCTTTTATATCTAGCTCAGGTTTTCTCAGCCTCAGCACCACTGACATTTTGGGCCAGAGGATTCTTTGTTTGGGGCCGTCCTGTTTATTGTAGTATGTGTAGGAGTGTCCTTGGCCTTTACCCACTATCCAGTAGCATCTTCCCACCCCCGGTTGTGATGACCAAAGCTGTCTCCAGACGTTGCCAAGTGTCCCGTGGGGAGCAGAGCCACCCCAGATGAAAACCTCTGCTCTGTCTTATCTCCTACTACTCCCAGCTCACTTCCACTGTAGCCACACTAAAACTGATTTCCTGAAAGTGTCAAGCTGTGTCTTGCCTGAGGGCCTTTGCACGTATTGCTTTCCTCTGCCTGGGACACTCCTGCGCCCGTTCACTCCACCTCATCCTTTAGATCTCAGCTTAAGTTTTACTTTCAAGAAGCCTTCTCTGGCTCTTCTAAGTTACTTAGATATGTTGTACCAATATCTTATATTTCCTCTCTCATAGTGCTTTTCCCCCAGTTTTATTGAGATAGAATTGACATATAGCATTGTATTAGTTAAAGATGTACAGCATAATGATTTGATATGTGTCTATATTGTGAAACGATTACCACACTAAGTTTAGTTAATACCCATCAGCTCCCGTAGTTACAGAATTTTTTCTTGTGATGAGAACTTTTAAGATCTACTCTCTTAGCCACTTTCAACTATACAGCATAGTATTGTTAACTATAGTCACCGTGTTGTACAACATCACAATAATAATAATGTTGCAGACAACATCCACTGATGGATACTAAAAGTAGTGGGCAAAAATTTGTGGAGAAATAGGATTTGCATTCTCTCAAAGTATCTCCCCCAAGATATTTATTAGCTACAAAGGGTAAGATAGTAACTTTACAGTAGAGAAACGTAGAAGAAACCTTTATCTTAGCCAAGCGATCAAGGTCAGCATCACCAGTAACAGGACATGTCAACATCATGAACCCCATGACATGATGCACTGAGAATGACACAACATTGTTTTTGCGGTATTCTTGCCAAAAAGTCTCAGTTGGAATATGAGGAAAACATTAGACAAACCCACGTTGACTGATGTTCAACAAAATAACAGATCAGGACTCTTCAAAAGTGTCAAGGTCATGAAAGACAAAGACTGAGGAGCTCTTACAGACTACAGGAGTCTAAGGAGAAATGACAACTAAATGCAACATGGGGTCCTGGATAGAATGCTGGAACAGAAAAAGGTTATTAGTGGAAAACTGACAAAATTCAAATACTGCCTTTAGTTAATAGTGTTGTGCCAGTGTTATTTCCTGGTTTTGATAATTATGCTACGGTTATATAAAATGTTAAGGGAAGCTGGGTAAGGGATATACAGAAACTCACATCTTTTTGCAACATTTAAGTCTAAAATTAGCTCAAAATAAAAAGTTTTTAAAAATAAATAACAGTCCTACTGACAAAAAAAAAGTTAGAGCTCCAAGCTGGAAAATTACTGAGGCCGAACCCAAGTCTGGAGCTATTCTTAGCTTCCAGCCCCAGGATGGGGATTAGAGTCAGAGTTGAGGGACAGGAGAAAAGGCAGAGAAAGTAGTTTTTGACACTGAGCCTCCAGGTCCCTAGAAACACGAAAAGCCAAAGTAACCGAAGTGTTGGAAGGGATGCGCTGAGTCAGAAATCAGTCAGGTGGTGGTGAGGGCGTTCAAGAAGTAATGAGAAGGAGACAGGGAATAAGAATATGAGAGCAGACCTGAAGGAAGGTCAGTGGTAACATTAGAATTTAAGTAATGCAAATGCCAGTCATGATGTAAATTAAATTTTTATGTCCAAATGAGTTCCAGATATTCAAAGCTGCCTTTTCTTTATGTGAGATTAGCTTAATCCTGTCACAGATTATTCATTTGAAGTAGAAAAGAATCTTTAAAGAGTGAAGGCCTGGGACTTTTAACACAAGCCTGACAGGTTTGCTGCCATTCAATCATTTGATTAAGGCCTTTGATGAGGATTTTGCTTAGTTGTATGATTTCTTGTGTATAGCTTTAAATCAAAACCTCTTTATACCCAAGGCGATACTGACCTCCAGTCTTCTTTTGTTTTTTTTTTTTTTTTGGTCTGTATAGTCTACAAACCTGGCCTTTTTTTTCTTCCCTCACAGCAGTAATCTAAAAGTTACTTGCCGTCGTCTTCAAAGAATTACTACAGTTTTGGTCATATAAGATATATTTTGGATAGAATTGTTTTAATCAAAAGTATAAAGATTTAACATAAGGAAAATGTGAGATGGAAAAAAATAACATAAGAAAAACATAGCTGAAAATGAAATTTCAACAAGTCATTGTTAGAGACAAGAGTTCACCAAGGAGAAAGGTTTTACCTACTGATTTATTGAGGGTGGACTAATTCTGAACCATTTCCAAGAAGTTGGAATAGTAGTGACTGAGTATGGGTGGCTGTGATGACTTCCTCAGAGCTGTAGGGAGTGATCTATTATCCATCACTGAACACTAGTACAATGAGAGAATGCAGGAAAAAACTGCATTCCCAGACTTGTTTCCTATTTGTATATGTAGGAAAAGTTGTAGATAGTGTCAGTAGACAATTTAGGGAAGTACAAAGTGTTTTTGGCAGATTGTGTGTACATTTACATACTATGTAGCTGCTTTGAAATGTCTAATAGATGGTCAGTTCTGAGTCAAACTACAGATTTCATGAAGATGTTGCATGGTCTTTCTGCCTGAATTCTTCAGAGGACTCGAGATTTTATATTTCGAATGCCTAAAATTTTTTTAAATTAAAGAAAGGCAGCCACAGAAGGGGCAACTTTAGCAATGATCTTTGTTAGATAAAACCTCATACAGCCAAGAGCACAGATGATTTTTAATGAAATCAGTAAAAGAACCCTCTTCCTAAATTTCAGAATTTTTATCTTCAAACTCCTATCCCGTTACTTTAGGTAAAGGGTAAGTTACAGCTGATTTGCTCAGCTGTGCTTTGCCTCGAAATGTGAAATCAATTGAGGTAAAATATGATGAAAGTTCATATTGATTCAGAGGTTTGCTGTTTGCTTTTTATAAAGTGGAGATTTGTGTCCTTGTGGGCATAACCATTGACATTCACTGTTCATGGAGAGCACAGATGGATTGTTGCCAGGTTTTCTCTTTGGGTTCCTTACGTTGTGCTTAAGGTCGGTAATAAAGCTGTAATCAATCTGTCTACAGAAAGGAGTGGAGATTTCTAAGTACACCTCCTCATTGCCAGTTCCACACTGTGCTCAGACATCATTGCTTCACTCACAAGCAATTCCTATCCTCAGCTTTACATGTGTAGTAACATTTCTTGTATTGTTCAGTTTTCTTAATGCTTAATGAGAACAATTTCAGGCGTTTTTTAAAAAGTGACATTTCCAGCATTTGGGATTTTGTTTTGTTTTAATTTATTTATTTACTTATTTATTTATTTTTGGCTGCGTTGGGTCTTTGTTGCTGCGCGTAGGCTTTCTCTAGTTGCGGCGAGCTGGGGCTACTCTTCGTTGCAGTGCGCGGGCTTCTCCCTGTGGTGGCTTCTCTTGTTGCGGAGCACGGGCTCTAGGCGCATGGGCTTCAGTAGTTGTGGCACACGGGCTCAGTAGTTGCAGCTCGTGGGCTCTAGAGCACAGGTTCAGTAGTTGTGGTGCACGAGCTTAGTTGCTCCGCAGCATGTGGGATCTTCGCAGACCAGGGCTGGAACCAGTGTCCCCTGCATTGGCAGGCGGACTCCTAACCACTGCGCCACCAGAGAAACCCCAGCATTTGTTAAAGAGCTAGATTAAGAGTCATTTCAAAGCAGAATACTTTTGTGGATGACTGTTCTCTGAGAGATGATTGAGGAGCTGGGGTCCCAGGGGTATATCTATGCATGCTCCTAGGGAAAATTTCAAATGCCTGTAGGCACAAAGCCAGTAGCTGAGAAGGAGAGGGTATACAGAACCTTGATGATGACCGTGATGTTTTTTTTTTTTCACACACACACACTGTATTTCATTTTTACAAGAGATAAATAGACTGACACCAAGCATTGTACATGGATGACCACAACAAAAGCAACAATGATTGCAATTACCAAACATGAAACACACTCATACTATGTCATAATATTGACATTCAGATGACCGTGATGTTGATGGAGATGATGTGATGGAAGAGGAAAAGAAGGAAGGCAATGATGATGGTGGTGGCGGCCTCGGCTAACATTACTGTGCGCTTATATGTTCTGAGCACCATGTCAATGCTTTCCATACGTTCAGGCTGAATCTCCCCTGCAGTTTCTGTTATCTACACAATTCCATCACTTTTGTAGGTAGTACTGAGCCAACATAGTGGTCTAGATTAAAATCACCCTCTGCACTTGCCCTTGAGGCAAAGGGAACAACCAGAAGGTATAGAGCGAACCCTGTGCAAATTCAAACAAACAAACAAAAAAAACCAGAGCTTAAAATTGCAGGTTCCAGCCTGACAGATCAGACTGTAGGAATGGTATTAAGATGCATACATTTTCTAAGGTCTTTGAATTTAACACCTGCATCTGACAAAAATCTCACTCCTTTTCTGCTTCCTGTTATCTAATTCTCATTCTATCTCTGGGTGCTCAGGAAATACTTAGTGATAATTCTTAAGTCTGAGTCATTTTATTTTTTATAAGACTGTTTATAATGAAATTATAATTTTTTAATAATTTTAAAAATATGCCTTAGGAACATACGTTTGTTGAGTCTAACATATGGTATTTCTCTGGTTATTTTATCCCTAAATGCTTTGTTACAATATCAGACTCTTTCCTCTACTACTCTATGCTGAATAAATATTAGAGAGATTAATATAAATCTTTATTCTCAGGCCTGCTTCCTATTTCTTATAATCCAGAGGGAAAACTCAATTTGTAGTTATAAATTTTAATTACGAATTATGATACCATACATGTACAAGAGAAATATTGGGTCAAATTTCTGATCTTAGATAAATCAGGCAGTTTCGAAGTTAGCAGCTTTTATTCTTACTTGAAGAAGTTGAGGAGTGGGGAGACAGAAGACAGTGTTAGAGAATGACTGTACAATAACCATGACCGTTGCTCTTGCTACTGATAAACCTGTGTTCTCATCTTTCTGTTTTAGGTGGTTGCCTATCACTATTGCCAAGCAGATAATGCCTACACCTGCCTGGTGCCGGAATTCGTCCACAATGTTGCTGCCCTGCTCTGCCGCTCACCGCAGCTGGCGGCCTATCGGGAGCAGCTTCTCCGGGAGCCTCACCTACAGAGCATGCTGAGCCTTCGGTCCTGTGTTCAAGATCCCATGGCCTCCTTCCGGAGGGGAGTGCTGGAGCCCCTGGAGAATCTCCACAAAGGTACAGATGAGATGCAAAGCAGGTGGAAGGTGGAGGCTCTGGAGCCCAAGTTCACCTGGGGTCATGCTATGGAAATGATTATTTTTATCACACTGCGAGAACTAAATGTTCCTACAGGATGCAGTTAACAACTAAAAGGTTTTACCTGAAAAAATAAAAATTCCTCCAGGAATTGCTACTTCCTCCTTTCCTTGTAAAAATTCTCATTCTTATTTCCAAATATAATGCATTTCTCTTAAACTAAAGGTAGTAGAGCTACCAGTCCTCCGTGGAGTTCAAATAAATCAGTAAAGCCATGACTCCAACCCAGTGCCGTGGAGTTTCTATGGTTAGGAACATCCTCAGTTTTTATATTTGCTATTTTTTTTTTATTACTCCACAGTCAGGTAAAATGAAATGGCATGTAGAGTTGCATAACTGTGTGTATGCTAAAAATTACTTAATTGTCCACTAAAAGGTATTAAGATATTTTTAAGAAGTGGGGGGAAATGAAATGGGATCCATCTCCCTCTCATGCCTCATGCCTTTCCTCCTTTTTAACTCTGCAACTCAAGTGTTGGCTGTGACCTAAATGTAACCATCTCCTCCTTCACCGGTCTCTCTGCCTCATCCCCTTCCTGATGGTCTGTCAGTGCTGGAAGCCGAAGAAAAGGACCTGAGTAAGCATGAGATTGCTGAGCAATCCTGTTTATTCCTGAGAGACTTATATACTTTTCTCAAGCATTTCGGAGATACTTATAAGAATTTACATTCTTCCGGCCTCTATCTTCAGTTATGTGAACTTCCATGCCAGTTACTTGGATATCAGAGTTTCTCTTCTCAATGCTGATGACCTCTGTCTGTACTTCTACTACCTACCTATTAGCTTTACCATACCCTAGACTTTTTTAAACATTGGAATTTCTCCGCAAGTATTTTGAGCAAAATTAAAGAGAAATCTCTGTACATTCAGTCGATCTTTAAATCCTGTTAATTCTGCCCTCCTGATGTTTCTCACATCCATTAATCTCAAAGCCATTCCTACCACTGTTACCCTGAAGGCTGTTCAGCTGCCCATGATATCACATCTGTGTTGCTACCCTTCCTGGTCTTCTCTGGTTTTCTGGTCTAGTGCTTCTTTCACATCATAACATACTGGAAAATTATTAAAATTTGTATAGCACATTGGGATAAAAAATCATGCCTCTTCATGGCTGGACATGGCCAGCCCTGAGGCTACAGCTGCACAAATCCCCCGAAGCCCTGAGGGCTGAAGGAATTCATTTTTAGGCTCACCTCTAACCCATTAATGGCATACCTGGTGGGTAGTCTCTGCCCAGTCTCTCCAGTCTTCTAGACTTATGTACTGCTTCCAGATAAAGCTTCGTAAAGCATTGCTCTGATCACTGAATTTCCCTGTTCAGAAACCTCCAGTGCTTCCCTATTACCTCACTGAATTAACTTCCAGCTCCTTAACCTATCATTTAAGGTCCTTAATGGCCTGGATCCAACCTACTTTCCAGCCTTATTATCTACTTTTACCCTTATGAACCCTGTGTTTACATGTAAACCAAAGTATCCACTAATCCTTAAATACTCCCCTCCATTTCCCTGCCTCCATACATTTGTTCATTGTTTCCTTTTCTTGATATACCTTCTCCTCACATCTCTGCCTGTCAGAATCCTACCCATCTTTCAAGGACCACCTTAAATCCCACCTCATTCATGAAATACCTGCTGATCCACCTGCCCTCTCCAGTAAGTTACAGTATCCTTCCAAATTGACAATAGGTTTTTCTTTTTTATATCTCACTTATGGTACTTCATACATTACTGTATGTATAATAAGAACTTAAATTTTTATTACTAACATTTATTGAACATCTATTATATGTCAGATATTATACTTTGTGCTTTATAAGAATTAGTTATTTCTGTACTTATTCCTTTGACTAAATTGTACGCTTTTGAAGTTAGGAACCTTTTCTTATTCAACTTTTATCCTTCATAGTGATTACCTCACCTTGGACATAGTAGGCATTTCAGGAAATAAATTTTGAACAAATAAGTGAACATAGAAATTGCTCACATGTAGGGGTACCTTGAGGGAAAGTCAGTGATACAAGGATCTACATCTTAAGGCTAATTCAAGGAGAATATCCAAATGCATGTAGACTCAGCTCTGGATTTGCAACCATAATTCATGTGTTTTTTAATTTTGCTACTAGATATATTTGCTTCTCATTTAGGTCTCCATAACCAGCTTTAGATATCCCCATGGGTAAATGTTGTTCTGAGTGAATTTAATTATTATATAAAATTCCCATGTTCTTACCCTTAAAACAAAATCACCATCATGAGCAATAACTGGAAACACAATTTATAAAATTAATGAAATACTAAAAATTATTTGATTAATCCAAAAGAAGCCTGGAAAGAAAGAACAGAATAATTTTTTTAGTATGTAACAACAAGATGAGAGATTAAAATCAACCATATCAATAATTACATTAAGTTTAAATTGACCAAATACTTCTATCAAAAGGCAGAAACTGTCAGACTGGATAAAAAACAAGACCCAACCATATGCTGTCTGTAGGAGAGGTTATTTAAAGACACAGATTGAAAATGAAAGGATAGAAAAATAATATACTCTATAAACATGGAGCATAAGAAGGCTGGAGTGGGTCTATTAATGTGAGGCAGAGTAGACTTCAAGACTAGGAGTATTATCAGAGGGGCATTTGATAAACATAAGAAGACTAATTTATCAGAAGATAAAGTAATCCTAAATGTGTATGAACCTAATAATGGAGGTTCGAAATACATGAATCAAAAACTAATAGAACCTAAGAGCTAAATAGACAAATACTCAATCATAGTTGGAAATTTTAACACGTCTCTCTCAGTAACTGTTAGAACAAGTAGACAAAAATTAGTAAATATATAGAAGATTTTAACAACACTGTCAACCAATTTGATCCAACTGACATTTATAGAACACTACCCAATAACTGCACAATATACATTCTTTTCAAGTGCATATGGACCTTATTCTGGGCCATAAAATAAGTCTGAAATTTTCAAAAAATTAAAATCTTACAGAAAATGTTCTCTGAGATAATGGAATTAAATTAGAAATCAATACACATAAAATCCCTAAATATGTAGGAATTTAGCAGTGCACTTCTAAACAACCCATAAGAGAAAGAAGAAATCACAAAGGGAATTATAGAATATTTCAAACTGAGTAATATGTTAAATCAGTGGTTAAGTTTATGACTTAATAAACTAGAAAAAAATGAGGAAAATAAACCCAGAGTAAGCAGAAAGAAGGAAATAATGAAAAGCAAGAGCAGCCGTCAGTGAAATAGAAAAAGATTAATAGTTAAAATGAATAAACCCCTAGGAAGATTGATCAAGAAAATGAGAGGAAAACACATCCGGCTTGAAAGAGGAGCTAGCACTACAGTTCCTACAGACATTAAAAGAAAAATAAGGGATTATTATGAACAACTATATAACAATAAATTCAACAACTTAAATTGGGCAAATTCTATAAAAAACACAACTTACCAAAAGTGACTCAAGAGGAAAGAGAAAATCTGACTAGCTCTTATCTATTTAATTTGTAAGTTAAAAGGGAAAAAAAAAACTCCAGGCTCAGATGGTTTTACTAATGAATTGTATCCAACATTTAAAGAATAATATGAATCTTACACAAATGTTTTCAGAAAATAAAGGAAAAGAGAACATTTCTCAATTTGTTTTATTAGACAAGCATTAATGCTGAAAGCAAAATATGATAAGGACTTTATAAGAAAAGAAAATTACAGACATGTTTTCCTCATAACCATAATAGCAAAATCCTGAAACACACTAATAGCAAAATTAGTTTTACTTGACCAGGAATGCAATGTTAGTTTACATTTGAAAGTTAATCACTGTAGTTCATAATATTAACAGAATAAATGAGAAAATCTATATGTCTTTATATAAATATATATCTATAATCTCAACAAATGCAGAAAAACATTTAACAAAAAACATTACAATTAACAATAAAAACTTTCTGCAAACTAAGAATAGAAGAAAACTTAGTCTCATAAAGGACAATTCCAAAACACATGCAGGTAACAATGAAATATTAAATACATTTCCCCTATTGTCAGGAGCAAGGCGACTTACATTCGACATTCCATGTGTGGTCCACGCTAGCACAATAAGAAAACAAACAAGCAAATAGTGTAAAGATTGGAAAGGAAGAAGTAAAACTGTCTTTATTTGCAGATGTGATTGTTTACCTAGAACACTCCAAGGAATCTACAAAAGAAAAAAAAAGCCTACGAGAATTAACATAGGTGGAGCTACAGTCTATATGGTTAATATGCAGTATCTGTTGTATTTCTATACTAGCAGCAAGCAACTGAAAACTGAAATTTAAAAAGTAGTGTGGCAGGGGCTTCCCTGGTGGCACAGTGGTTGAGAGTCTGCCTGCCAATGCAGGGGACACGGGTTCGAGCCCTGGTCTGGGAAGATCCCACATGCCGCGGAGCAACTAAGCCCGTGAGCCACAATTACTGAGCCTGCGCATCTGGAGCCTGTGCTCCGCAACAAGAGAGGCCGCGATAGTGAGAGGCCCGCGCACCGCGATGAAGAGTGGCCCCTGCTTGCCACAACTAGAGAAAGCCCTCACACAGAAACGAAGACCCAACACAGCCATTTAAAAAAAAAAAAAAAGTAGTGTGGCAGTTTTAAAACGTGGCTGCAAAATCTTTGACATTTCTCCCATCCAGAGGTAGGGTCTGTGTCTCCTTCCCTTGCATCTTAGCAGACTTGTGGCTGCTTCAACCAATAAAATACTACAAAATGATGCTATGTGATATCTGTGGCTAGGTCATAAATGGTCATGCTGCTTCCATCTTGTTCACTGAAACACTTGCTTTTGGGGGTACGCATTGCCATGTCAAAAAACTGACTACTCTGAGTTTACCCTGCTGTGAGGAAGTACAAACCACATGGAGCAGCCGTATATTAAGTGTTCCAGTTGACTGTTCTAGTCATCAAGTCATTCTGGCCCTGACACCAAACATGTGAGTTTTTGTTGCAGGTGATTCCGTTTCCCAGCCATTTGAGTAACTCTGTTTGATGCAGCAGTAGATAACTGGAGCAAATACCGTTTTCTATGGAATCAAAATGCTTAAGAATAAATTTAACAAAAGATGTGTAAGACTTCCACAGTGAGAGCTACAAAACATGCAGAGTGAAATTAAATAACTTAGTAAATGGAAGAGATACGCCATGTTTGTAGATTGGAGTTTTTCCCCAAACTGGTCTGTAGATTCAACATAACAATCAAAATCCCAGCAGGATTTTTTTTTTTTAATTGACAACTTTCAGAAATTCAAAGGACTGTGAATAGCCAAAACAATCTTAAAAAAGAAAAAAAATTGGAAGACCAACAGTACTGGAAGACCAACAGTACCTGGGTTCAAGATTTAATATAAAGCTACAGAAATCATGACAGGCAGTAATATGTTAGTAAATGTTTAACAGTCAGTCCAGGGGTGGGGGCCTGATTTGACCATAAGAAATCTAGCAATCAGCTCCCTTGAACCAGCTTGAGCTGGCTCTAGCACTCCACTGACAGGGTGGTATTCCCACAAAGATAGATAAATAGATCAGTGGAACAGAATGGAAAATCTAAAAGGAAATCCACACATATGGAGTCAGTTGACCTTCCTCAAAGATGCCAAGACAATTTGGAAAAGAGAATTTTTGTCATCAAATGATGCTACAACAACTGGATACATGTGTGGAGAAAAAATGAATCTCAGTCCTTACCTCACACCATAGGTGCACAAAAATAAATTCAAGATAGATCATGGTCCAAAATATAAAAGCTAAATCTCTAAAACTAATAGAAAAAACTTAGAATATCTTCACAACCTTGGGGTAGGTAAAGATTTCTTAGGTCCTAAAAATCATTAACCATGTAGGAAAAAATTAATAAATTGGACTTCATCAAAATGTTAAATGCTGCTCAACATAAGATACACTAAGAAAAAGGAAAAGCAAATCACAAAAGGGGAGAAAATAATTCACTCTGTGTACGTGTGTGACAAAGCACTTGTATCCATAGTATCTAAAGAATTTCTATACATCATTGATGAAAAGATAAATAATCCAATTCTTAAATGGACAAAAGATTTAGATGCTTCACAAAAGAAGATATTCAAATAGGCTGCCAGAACATAGAAAGGTGTTTGCCATCGTTAGTCGTCAGGGAAATGCAAATTAAAATCACAATGAGACACCACTTTACTCCCACTACAGTGGTTAAAATTTTTAAAGTTGAACATCAGATGTTGGTGAGGATGGTAAGCAGCTGGAACCCTCACACTTTACTGGTGGGAGTTTAAAATGGTACAACTACTTTGGAAAACTATTTGGCAGTTCCTTATAAAGTTAAAGATAAATCTGCCTTATGACCAAGCAATTCTATTCCTATGTATTTACCCAAAAGAAATGAAAACATATGTCTACAAAAAGACTCATACAAAAATGTTTGTATTGACTTTATTCATAGTAGTTAAAAACTGGAAACAACCGAAGGTCCTTCAACAAAAGAATACATAAATTGTATATTCATTCGATGGATATTAAATGAAATCTTAGTATTAAATTCTTAGTATTCTTCTTAGTAGTAGAAAGGAACAAACTAATAATACCCTCAACAACATAAATGAATCTCAGAAACATTATATCAAGCATAAGAAGCAAGTATAGTCTATGGTGATATGAATCAGAACAGTGGTTGCCTATTGAGAACTGGGAATGAACCTCTCTGGAATGATGGAGATGTTCTCTACTTTGATCAGGATGTTAGTTACATGAGTATACATGTTTGTCAAAACTCACCAAAGTGCACAGTTAAGATCTTCACAATTAATTGTATATATAAATTTTATCACAGTAGTTTTTAAAATAGGGAATTTTTTAAAAGTAGCTGGAGTTTTCTTTCCAGGAAAGTTCAGTTGAAAACACTTTCAATTTAGATTCAGGAGCTAGATTTCAAATTATATATTTTTCTTTAAAAAATGAGAGTCAACGTTTTTCACGATACTTTAAGGTTCTACTCAGTAACAAAGGATAGCTCTAGTATATCGCCAAGCAGAATGCAATTAGAAAATTCCTCTATGGGAATTAAAGACACAAGTATGCTAAAGGGAGCCAAGGTCCTCAAAATCAAGAACTTAAGAGCCCCCATTTGTGTGGGTAAATCCCAGTTAGTTCCAAGCAACTCCTCTCTCTTCCGGAGTTCTTTGGACTCCCTAAAGGAGTAATGTGTTTTCTTAGCCCTATATCATCTAGAATGCCATTTCATTAATAATCATTGTTAACAGTTAGAGAGCTGAAATCCATAGTTCATTTCTCTTCCTAAAGTCACCAGATGAAAGTAATAGTTGAAACTCTTTATAATTTGAGAACTAATTTATAGTACTTAGGCTATTGAAATTAAACTCCTTTATGTAAAGCTTGTACTTTAGAGGGGAAATATAAAGTTTTATTAATCATGCAAAAAATCTGCGTATTTTCAAATGTGAAACAAAAATATGTAGAGTTTCAATTAGTCTTGACTCTTTCAAAAGCTAAAAGAGCCAGTGTGGTACAGAGTTGCTCAGAGTTTTCCTTCTGTCCCCAGCTTCACTTTCTTTTTCCTCTTCAGATATAACCTATTTCCTGTTTCAGGCATCCAGTGACTTCTTTCTCTCTTCCCCTGCTTTCCTTTCTTCAGACCCTGTAAGGTCCTGCCAACCAGGAACTTTTACTTGTTATTTGCAATTCATTTATACTGAAATGTTCATTCAGCCAGGGGATTTTTTTAATCTCTAACTGTTCAGTATTGTTTAAGAATCAGTAAGCATTTAATGGGAGTGGAAACCTGAAATCTTACCAAGTCTTCTACAGCCTAGCCCTAACGATAAACTGATTTTGTCAATTTAGGGTAGTATAGACTCCAGGCAGGAAAGGGAAACAAAAGATATTTGTCTTTCCTACATGACTCCTGCCTGCTCCCCTGGGAAGATCACGTAAGGGTCTGGTCTCCTTGAAGCTGCTTTAGGTATAATCTTGGAAGCTGCTGGTTCTGTAAGATCTTGGAATCCCGCCTGCCTAGTGTAGATCTGTCTGTTGGTTGGGATTCCTTTTCTCTGTTCCTCCATCCCTTCCTTCCTACTACGTATTCACATATAGTCTTATATACTGCTGTGGACTCCAAATAAAACCTTTTTTTTTTTTTTTTTTTTGAAATTCCCAAAAGAACATGTGATACTGTTCTCTTTAATGCTGTCAGATTCAGGGGGGTGGGGTGGGGGCGGAGGGGGAGAAAAACATTCTTTCCAGCTTTTTCAGGTATGAGAGAAAAATAAATTTACATGTGAAAATTCTCATAAATGCAATGCTCAGGCTGTCTCACAACTGATAACACGGGGGAAATGATGATGATGATACATATGCTTATATATTATTTATGTGACAAACACATTCATACCTGGTGAAAAACAAAATGAACTCACTAAATGAATTATTCCATGTCTTTATAATAAATTATGTACCCTGAGCATTCACTAAACACACAGCAGACCTTTTCTAATTTTTTCTTCCAAAGAGATATGTGATCAAAGACCCAGAAAGAACTCACTTATCCACTTGGTAATTATTAAGTAATTTGTTTCTTTCTATCTCAGAGAGAAAAATCCCAGATGAAGATTTCATCATCTTAATTGATGGATTAAATGAAGCAGAATTTCACAAACCGGATTATGGGGATACAATTGTATCATTTCTGAGTAAAATGATTGGAAAATTTCCTTCCTGGCTCAAACTAATTGTAACAGTTAGGACCAGTTTACAGGTATGTGTTTGTTTGCTTTTGGACCATAAATTATTTCCCTTGGAGAGTGCTTAAAGTGAAAAAGTTCTAGGTCCTTGTACCCTTAGTGATGAGCTTTTCTAAATCTCTACCATGTCCTAGAGCGCTAGCAAGAGTAATTCCCAAGGAGCATATTTTGAGAGTAAGAGATACAATCTAGAGAGAGCATTCTCTGTATACTACTCTCTTAGCTCAAATTCCCATTTCCATTGCTCTGAGTAAGTTTTGATAAAGTGTCCCTCAAAAAAGCATGAAAAGAAAGTCCACTTTTCTAGACTTTGTCATGAGTATAGCAAAGCAAATAGATCCTGTAACACTCTAATTCACTGTTTGACTTTTGTTTTATGTTTTTTATCATTTAATGCCAGGCAAAATCCATTTCAGTGTAGAGTCAGATTTTCTAGTTCTTCCCTCTGTTTCTCAACTTTCTATAGCATGAAGATGGACTTTCTTCTATATATTTCTTTTTCTAAGAAATATTGGCAATATTAAGGCTTTATATTAAATTTACTGCAACTGGGAGATAAGAGTTTTTTTTAATTACCTTCCCTGCTCACTCACTGATCACTTAGTTTATGGCCTAGAAGAATGACTAGGAATGTTGGAACTGCGCCTGTAAAGACATATGTGCTAAGGATAAATGACTCCCCCTTCTCTGCCATTCACAGTATAGCTGAGTTGGTATTTTCCATTCTTTACATGTTCACACTTGGTTTGAAACAGGGTTTCTCAACTTTTTTTCCCCTAACCATAGCCTCTTTTAAAGAACATTAAAATTTTGCATATTATGCACCCATCCCACTATTTTGATGCAACTCCCTTAAAACAGTTGTTAATATACAGAAAATAGTCTCGGTGCCCTCCTTTTCCCCTCTCCCAGGCATTTAGTATTTTTCCTGTAGATTGACCAATATAGGTCAATCTGCCTTCTTTGATCAGAGACTGTACTTCTGATCCTGACCACCAACTTGCAGATGTTTGTTATTAAAATCTCAAAGTAATTTGAATGAATCAACATAAATGCATCTTTACAACTAAAAATTATGTAATCCGCCATTATTGGTCAGTAGCTTGTTAAAGATGAAAGATGAATAAAAGAAACTTCCAGGAACACAATCTCTGACTAGTTTTACTAAGTACGTACTTAGGAGATATCTTCATTTATATAATTTTTGTTTGTTTTGGTTTTTTTCCTTCATTTATATTTTTATATAATGCCGTGCGCAATCTCAAAAGATGTTTTAAGTATGACTTGGTAGACCATGTGACTTTAATTTTTCAGCTGTGCCAAAGAACAGGAAAAGTATTATACACACAAAGTCCAAATGTCAATGTCTTCATAGATCAAGACCTGCAATAACTTCCCAGATACTTCATTCACTTCAACCAATAACTTTTTAAAATTATTTAGCTGACAATGAAACAATTCCTAGGTCTTTAAAAATGAACCCTCGTAATTGATCATTCATTATTTCCACAAACATTTTTTACGTACTTCAAGTATAAAAGGCTCTTTCTAAGAGCTGAGGACACAATGGTGAACAAGACAGACAATACCCCTGCCCTCATAAAGCTTGTATTCTAGTGAGGAACACAAATAATAAAGTAAAAAATGAACATATATTAAAAATTTAGGTAGTGTTAGTGCTATGAAGACAAATATAACAGAGTAAAGGGATAAATGAGGATGACAGATATTTTAGATAGGGCAGATAGGAAAGGCCTCTCCAAGGAGCCTTGTAAAGTGATAACATCTGATTTACCTTCTTTGGCTGCTGGCTGTGTAGATAATAATATGTAGGGGATCAAGAATGGAAGCAGAAGTACAGGTGAAAGGTGATGGTGGCTTAGACTAGAGTGGGAACAGTGGAGACCCTCTGAAGTGGTCATATTTGGAGTATATTTTGAAGAAGAATCAAAAGGACTTGATGATGGGCTGGATGTGGGAATGAGCAAGAGAGAAGATTCAAGGATGAATTGTGGGGTTTTGGTGAGCAACTGGGTAGATGCTGGTTTGAGGAAAAGAGAAGGATCATAGATAGTTCCTACGATTTGGTGGTAGGGTCAGTGGTAATACCATTTATTGACATGCGGAGGTTTTGTGGTGGGGGGAAATTTTAGTAGTTCTGATTTGATCACATTAAGTTTGTCTATGAAACATCCAAGTGTCGTTGTTGAGTAGATGGAGATATAAGATGAGAGCTCAGAAGAAATGACTAAGCTGGAAATATGAAATTAGACATCATCCACGTATAGATGATATTTAGAACCATGGGACCCAACTATTCTAGGGAGTGAGGGTGGCCAGATAAGAGGAAAGAATGGAGACGTGAGCCCTGGCTGGACTGAGAAATGAGAGAGGAGCCAGCCAAAAAGGCTGGGTAGGAGTAGCCAGTGTGCTAAGAGGAAAATGAGGGGAGCATGCTGTGGAAGCAAAAGCTGCAGGAGGGGACTCGAGAAGAAAGATGTGTTCACCTGTGTCAGATACTGCTGAGAGGTTGAGGAGGATGAGAAATGAAACTTGGTTATTGGATTTGGCAAGATGAAGATTGCTGATCATCTTGACAAGGACCATTTCAGTGAAGTGACGGGATTGAAGCCCGATTGCAACAAATGGAGGAGAGAATGGGAAGGGAGGAATGAAATACAGTAAGTAGAGAAAACTTTTCTGTTAGGTTTTGCTAAACATGGGAACAGAGATATAGTAGTTGGAGGGAGGAATACGGAGTCACATGTCTCTGTGGAGACAAGACAGAAAGAGAAGAGAAGAGGAAATTAATGCAGGAGAGGGAATGGATACTTACAGGAGCAAAGTCTATAAGCAGATAAGAAAAGATGGATTCCAGAGCATGAGAGTCACCACAAAGCCCTGTCACCTTCCCCCAATGTAATTTCCAAGCAGATCACCAAGGTACCAAGCTTCCCACTATTAGAAGTGTTCCTTTGGGCTAAGGCATCTCCAAAGAACCTACATTAAAATAAAGTCATTTTATCAGGCAGGATAGAAGGTCACATTTTTATATGACATTCTTTAAGTCCTTTTACATTTATCTTAGTGAGTTGTACTTTGACATTATGCTATGGTTTACACTGAGAAAAATTACAACAAAAGTTATATGGCATTCTCTTTTCTATTTTAGGAGTGAGTGTTATTTAGGATATTGACCATTAAATCACTCCTAAAGTGCCCTTTATGAAGACCCATAAAAGTTATTTTAAGTCTCAATATTAGGAAAAGTGTCCCTCCTGTGCAACTAATATGTCTTAATCTATGGACACTAATACTCGATCGTATTTCCCTCTTTTCTTTGACCACTCAGAAGTTCAGAATAAATTTGTGGACCTCGTAGTTTATCACAAGAGTTAGGGGAAACTGAAGGTCTTTCTCTCTCTCTCTCTCTCTCTCTCTCTCTCTCTCCATCTGTTTTAGGAAATTACCAAGCTGCTGCCTTTCCATAGGATTTTTTTGGATCGACTAGAAGAGAATGAAGCCATAGACCAGGACCTGCAGGCTTACATCCTGCACCGGATACACAGCAGCTCAGAGATCCAGAATAACATTTCACTTAATGGCAAAATGGACAATACTACATTTGGCAAACTCAGTTCTCATCTCAAGACACTCAGTCAAGGGTCCTATCTATACCTGAAACTCACATTTGACCTCATAGAGAAAGGCTATCTAGTGTTAAAGAGCTCTAGCTACAAAGTAGTTCCTGTTTCGCTCTCTGAGGTTTACTTACTCCAGTGCAATATGAAGTTCCCAACCCAGTCTTCCTTTGACCGGGTGATGCCTCTCCTGAATGTGGCAGTGGCCTCTCTCCACCCACTGACTGATGAACACATCTTCCAAGCCATCAATGCTGGCAGCATTGAAGGCACGCTAGAATGGGAGGATTTTCAGCAGAGAATGGAGAACCTCTCCATGTTCCTAATCAAGCGCAGAGACATGACTCGTATGTTTGTGCATCCTTCTTTTCGAGAATGGCTTATCTGGAGAGAAGAAGGAGAGAAAACCAAATTTCTCTGTGATCCCAGGTAAGCCATAGACCTGTAATAAGCAATTTGTGAGCCTATTTTGTATTTATTGCATGGAGCATGGGTATTGAAAACAGTGAGAAGTGTTCTTCATTGAACATTTCACATAAAGGAAACATCATCTCTGTTTCTTCTGAAGACAAAGCTATAATGAAGTTTATTTTCTCACAATATTATTTCCTTAAGACTCAAAATCTGCATAGATGTTTAGAATGCTCCCTACATTCCTATATTTTTCTAAACAATTTTGTCTGATTCCACTAGGGTTCACAGGCTATAATTAATTTTTTTAAATTAATTTATTTATTTTTGGCTGCATTGGGTCTTCGTTGCTGCATGCGGGCTTTCTCTAGTTGCGGCGAGTAGGGGCTACTCTTCGTTGCGGTGCGCGGGCTTCTCATCGCGGTGGCTTCTCTTGTTGTGGAGCACAGGCTCAGTAGTTGTGGCTTGCAGGCTCTAGAGTACAGGCTCATTAGTTGTGGTGCACAGGCTTAGTTGGTCTGCAGCATGTGGGATCTTCCCGGACCAGGGCTTGAACCCGTGTCCCCTGCATTGGCAGGCGAATTCTTAACCACTGCGCCACCAGGGAAGTCCCCAGGCTGTAATTAATTTAACCATTTGACAGACTTCCTCAGTATTCTTCAGAAAGAATTGATAGATTGTTCACCTCTTTGACTTAGAGCAGAATTGTTTTAAAATTGTGAGTGCCCTTTTAAAAGCCATGCCGTTGTTAAAGTCACCAGTGACTGACCCCATTAGAGCCCAGCTGATGCTAAGCTTTACAGTGGAAAATGGAATCTTACACCTTATAGCTGAAAAAGACTTGAGGAGATCAGCTGATTTAGCCACTCTTACCTTTAGATAAATAAAGTGTCATTATCCCTATTTTACTATAAAGGCCTTAAAATGCTGAAGCACTTGTGAAAAGCCATAAGGTTAACAGGTGGGAGAAAGGAAGAGGAGTTAAAAGAGGAATGGCAAATGTGCTGTGTGTACCACCGCTCCCCTATCCTGCACCCGTGGCAGACGTCACTGATTTACCCCAGCACTCTTTCCTGATGAGCTTGATCCTGACTTAATCTTTCTCAGCTCAACAAACCAGACTCGATATGAAACTATGCTCAACAAACCAGACTCGATATGAAACTATTTCCCACTCTCTTGGATAGAACCTAGATATCTAGCATCCTAGTGAGGTGTGCTTTCTACTCTTCCACACTCCTTTTTGAAAGAATTATTCCTTTAATAAAGTTGATGTTTTCAAAAGCAGGTATAGTCCTGATTTCCTGGAAACAAAGAAGACACCAACAACATAGCTGACAAACGCAGAGCTTATTCTGGCTCAGAAAGAAGATAGGCCAGGTTTGCCTGGGCCTTCCGCTGTGAGTCATCAGAGAGGCTGACCGTCTCTGACCGTGCTGGGATTTTATTATTACTCGCGAGGCATGTTCTTCACCAGGTCCTGTTAGAGACACCTGTGCTTGTGGGCGTGCTGCTCGGCCTACTTCATGCCGACTCATTAGAAGATCAGTTCCAGATTCTGATGACGATATTAAGCCAGGCAGTAGATTTTGTACTGTCTTCCCTAAGAGGGAAACTTTTTAAAGAAACATGCTGTAGTGGAAAGAACATAAACGTTAGAGTCAGATGACCTGCTTAATTAAATCCTACCTCTTCTAGGAACTGTGGCCTTTGGGAAATTACATAATGTTTCTGAGACAGTTTTCTCATCTACATAAAAGGAGTAATAATTCCTAGAGCTGTTGAGAATTGAGGTCATGTCGTGTAATGCCTAGACTA
Organism: Balaenoptera borealis; assembly: GCF_965194805.1. NCBI lineage: Eukaryota > Metazoa > Chordata > Mammalia > Artiodactyla > Balaenopteridae > Balaenoptera > Balaenoptera borealis. Next base: position 15,228,251 of record NC_138879.1, on the reverse strand, counting down.
GCACAGAGTACAGAGAAAGTGGTCAGGGGATGTTCTTTGTCTTCCCCTCTCTTTACAGTAATAGACCTTTCAGGTGTTCCTTAACTAAGTCCTGTGGCTAATTGGATAGGCAGCAGGAGTCTTCTGCTGTCAGCATTTGGGGGCACAAGATTTTTTTTAAAAACCCTGGGTCTGAGTCTCTTCTATGAATTGTATGCCATTCCCAAGAGGATTTTATTGTAAATACCACTAGTACTGCTGTTGATGTTAGTACACAGAGTTGGCAACGACATAGTTAAGAAAAAGAGACCCATCTAGAATTGCCTAATAAACACTGAAATCAGTTTCCAGAGGAACTTTGCTGGCTGATCTGCTCTCTTATCCAGGAACGTCTCAGAGGATTGAGAACTGAGGTCCAAGGGAGCCAGACTAGCGCTGAATTAACAGTATCCTTACAACAGATAAAACCCTCAGGCTCTCAAAGGGGAAGAGATGGTATTTATGCAGCCATATCATGGCTTTACAGGCTTACCTTCTCAACATTGTTTATTAACTAGAATCATTTTGGCAAGAGGCTGATGCACTGGGACAAGGAGAGCAAACGCTTCTAAGTTCAAATGCTGTGTAGTCTGTTGCCTGGTGATTGAATAACACTCAGGGCTGCTGAGGGATCATCATATATCACTTAATGGCAGAGAGTAAACAGGACCAGGCATTATCAAAAAAGCTTTCTTACATGTTTCATCTCAGTTGGAATTCAGCCTTCTTCCCAACACTGTCTGGCACCAGCTTTGTTCCTAAGGTATTGATCTCAGAGCTTGAGGCCCCCTGGGTCAATGAGATGGAAATGCACTAAGAATTTAATGTCACTGGCAGAGCCCAGGCTGGCCTTTCAAAGAAACTGGCTGTAATTGCTTTCCATTGTAGGCGAGTCTGATTAGCAGGACTCTCTCCAGGCAGGGTTTGCCTTTGTGGCTTCAGCCTCTACTTCCTGTACATTGTTCCCCACTCTGTTCTCCACTTTATCTCCAGCTTCTCTCTAGAACATCTAATGTGGTTCAGTAGACCAGGGAAGACTAACTCAGTGCCTCTGAAGTCACATTATGTAGGCCAGTGCCTGACGTGCATAACTCTGTGTAAGGAGAACTTTCAGAAGCTACAGAACATCTCTTCTAGTCCGTCTTCCTGGGCTTTCAACACTCACGTCTTCACCCTGAACTTACTGACCTTATTAGGGAATTAGACACAGATGAGACTATTCTACTGAAGCCAAAAAGTAGTTGACCTTCATCAGAAATAGGCCACCCAGGGTGGTACTTCTGCTAAATGAAGAGAGTCAGTAATCTGAGGATGGCGCTAGAAAGAGGAAAAAGCAGAGCTGGAGGTCAGTGCAGCAGCTGAGATAGAGTTTTCCTTATTTTAAATATCAGACTTCCTGTTGTCCCAGAATCAGGGCAGACAATTGACATCCCAGAAAGAGTGACCTAAGGTTGCATACACGTCTGTCACAGAAAGAAGTGAGTTATAGGTACCTTTTCTTGGCTTGGTAACAGGGTAGAGTATTTGTATATATATGCATGTTGGTGTTTATCAAACTGTAAGTAAAGTATCACTGCAAAATCTTTTATTACATCAAAACTTCTAAGATTTTAGATGAACATTCTAGATAAAAGTTTGCCCCTTGAAGCACTCATAAGCCTTAGACCTCACCACCTTATTCTGCCTTCTGTTTCCCACTATTCATCACTGTCATATTCTGTCATACTCTAAAATTAATCTGTCTTATATGTTATTCGCTCGGCCACTGAGCTATCAGATTAACTCACTAATCTAATAAACTAATCTCTGTTGTTATGGTCATAACAGGGAAGTAGAAAACATTAAATGCAACTTGCGTATTTTAAGTAAAGCATTTAAGAGAAGTCACCAGCCTTTATAATCCAACCTATTAATGACTTTGATAGTTGAAATGTGAGGCTGATAGAGTAGGCAGTTGGGGCCACCAGCCTTGTGGTGCTGTCCAATTACTGCCTAATATTTCTACATAGCTTTAGGCTAGCCCTGAATGAATCCCCACTCTTTTTTTTTCCTGTTTCTTTCCTGTTATCTCTGTTTTCATGGTATTAGCCTCCCCTTCCCTAAGAACAGCTCTCAGATCAACATTTTGATGTGTATATACATGTAAGATTTTGACATAGAGATTCAAAGACTCAGCTGCCTTATTTTTAACTGTTTGAATAAAACACAGGAAGCCTGTTGTAAACTTTAACGAGTCTTAAGCTGTAGACCCTAATGAGGTTTGATTTGGAAGCCTAATTTGAGCTGGCCTGATTTCCTCAAACTAAGAGAAGCAAATTTATAGTGGGTGGAAAAGGGAAAAGGCTACACAAGTCCTGACTGTACCTGTGGGGACAGTTGAGTACTTACTCGATTCCTCGTGGCCAGAGTTGATATCTTACAATAAATGTTCTTTAAGATTTTTCTTAATTATTTTGGCCATGTTAGCAAATTACACAGTGGAGACTGGGTGCTCCAAAATCCATGTCACAAAGCAGTGTGTCAGAGAAGAAGCAGTTTGTCAAAGGGAGAAAAAAAAAAAAAAAAAGAGGCCATTCTCCCTATAAAGGAAAACTAATTCTGTGTCAGGAACTTGTACAGCCTGGCTTCTTAAAGAATACATAAGTCTGAAATGACCACAAAATGGTGAGTTGCAGGGTTGTGGTGGTTTTATTTGTTTTTTTAATCCAAACAGGAGCCTCCAGGCAGGACGACACTTAACCTTACCCTCACGGAAGCACGAACTTGAGGTTACTGCTCCTCAGCCATTGCGGGCTCCCACCAACAACCCCTTGAACTGGCAGATGGATTCTGCTTTCTAAAAGCATTAGGAAAGAATTCAGCAAAGTGATAGATCATGCGAAGAAAAAAAAAAGGCTTGTGGAACTAAGTCAGCCTTTAGGAGGTTTGGAAGAGTTAATGCAGAGAGAAGAGAGGTGTACCAAACACCTTTTGCTAGTACATGTCCCTTAGTAGATGACCTTACCTGCCTAGAAATATTAGCTCTCTAATCTCTGTTCTGGGTCCAGATCTGCTTCACTTCTAATTCTTTTTCTACCACTAAGGGGAAGTCAGTCTTCTGGTGTCATGATTTTGGATATGTGATTTTCATGGAGAGATTTCATTAATCTATAATAATTGGGGGGATTTGTCTAATTTGCCATAAATATTTTGTCCTTATTATCTAAACCATTTTCTAACTCCCTGTTGGCATCAAGAATAAATTTGAGACTCAAAATAATAATGGAATATCTATTATTCTAGTGACCCAGGGTCATGGTTTTGTAATATAATGCAAGGGAGATATTACATGAAATCTAATATATATCTGGGAATATGTCCAGTTTCCCCAGGCATGATGTCCTTAAACTTCACAAATTTGTTTCTCTCAGCATAAATCATGGAACCCACATCTATCAGTCAAATAGGTAAATTGTCCCCATTGTTAAAACTCTCATGCCTTCAAAGATGGACAGCTATAACATATTTTTTTCCTTTTCCAAGTCCAAAATTAAGTTTGCAGAAAGCTGGTAATCAGAATTCTTCTCCACACCTATTTAAAACTGAGAACTACTTATTTTTACTGTCATAAAAACTCATGTGAAGTTTGCTAAGTTAATAAACATACAGAGAAGTAGTTCTGCTTATAAGATGGAGAGAGAGCATCATTTTATGACTCGGCAGGCATGCAGAAGAGTCAACTAACGAAAACACAGAAGGGCTCGTCCTCTCCTGTATTTGATTTTGCTACAAGCATAATATTGCTTTATTTCTTTAAATTATATATATATATTGCTTTTTTAAGGTGTAGCAAATACGGGTTAAAGCAACTTCCCATAAGAAGTAGAGCAGGGAAATTTTAAGGGAAATTTTTGGTACTGAGAGTAGCGTAGGAAATAGAGGCTAATTTGTCCTGTTAATGAGTCTCTGAAGCAACACTGGCTGAATGAAAAGATGGGAATCCCACAGGCTTTCCTAGATTGTCAGACCAAGATTCATGGCACAGCAATCAGAAGGAGTTACTGCCAGCTTAGTGGGATATGACAGCACATTTTCTTTTTTTGTGAGCGGAGCAACTTACTCGGCTGTCTCTAGACTTTCAAAAGCAGCTGAATCTCCACATTTGGTAAAATCAACACTAATAGCCTTCTATTCACTCAACCGTAAGAACCCACAGCTGTGAGACATGTGTTCACTATAGCCATCAGCATACCCACTTGGTTCTACCACCCAAATTTTACTTGTAAGTATCCACTTATTTCCACCTCTACTGACCACACCCTGTGTAACGTCCTCCTGAAAATCCTGCAATGGCTTCTTGTTGTGATTAGAATAAATCAAAGCCAGATCCTTCAAAGCCCTGTATTACAAAGATAGCTTCTGCCTACTCTCTCTAATTAAGTTCATTTGTTCTCCCTCTTATTCACAATTTTCTGGTCATAAATGGTCATCTACCAGTTCCTAGAACTTGCTAAGCTCTTTTCCACCCCTGGCTCTTTGCACTTAATAGTTCGCTCCATCTGGAGCTCACTTTCCCTCATCACATGGCAAGATCTCTCACTCCTTCAGGTCTCAGCCTAATGGCCACCTCCTAAGACTGCCACGTGTCACCTTATCTAAGAAAGTCCTTCCTGGCTTTAACATAGCAACCTTCTGACTTTCTAGTCTTTTATTAATTTATTGTCTGTGAATACTTGTTTATTGTCCACTTTCCCGTCTAGAATGTGAGTGAGCTCCATGAGGACAGGAACCTTCCTATCACGCTCACCTTGGTCTTCCTAATGATTAATAGAGTGGCTGGCACACAGTCAGCACTCAGCAAATATTTTGTTAGATAATGAATTAATGAGTGAACAAAGAAGTGGTCAGTGGTACTAACTTGAAGCTTGCAACTGGAAGTATTTGAGAAACTCTTCCCACAGTTAAGTAGTTTCGTTTGTTCTGCTCCTGCACGTCAGTGGAAAGTGAAGGCATGCATTTCAGCACGCACCCAGTGAACATTTGTTAGGTGACATATTCAAGGCTCTGTGTTAAGCACTGCAGCAGATACAAATACAAGTAAGATAGATCTGTCTACCATGACTTACAGGATAGCGGTTTTAACAGACATATTTATAACCAGCTATAATTTAAGGCCGAGTGCTGTGCTGGAGGTACAAAGAAAGAGCTGAGGAACGTGGAGGAGGAAGAAGTGATCCATCTTCCTGTGCCTGTTGTTGGCGTTTCAAACGGTGGCAGTTCAGTGGCGTCACAGCTCTGCTGCCTCGTGAAGCCCTGCAACTGCCTAAAGGCTTCACTGGCACAGCAGAGGCAGACAGCGTCCGTTCTCCTAGGGCCAGTGATGCATTAACAGAACAGAAGCGCAGGAGGAAACTGTGAGGCATAGCGGGAGAAAGCAGCAAATTTCTATCCAAGTTCTATGTTTAAAAAGAAATTATGCTGTTCCACCCATTTCTACAAAGGTACATCTTGGGCACGCTTTACTTATAGTCTCCTCCTTATCGTTAACGCTTCCATCTCCGCGTTGAATATGAAACAGTAAGACAAGCTGACTAGAAATGTATTTTGTATTCCGGTTCCACGAGAAAGCCACGAAAAGAACATGCCAAAGCAGTTACTAACTGAAAAGCTGAAGATAGAGGCGAGCATTTTTGTAAAGATGTGGGTGTCATTTGCAACAAGCAGACTATAAGGCAGCAACCACCAAAGTTTAACTGCAGGCAGGGTTTTTAAGATGAGAGATGAAAAAGATCAGGATTGTCAGTGTATGGTCAGTATTTGAGTCGTGGTCACACTCATTTCACAGTTGATCCGTGGCAACAGAGATGCCTGCTAATTCAGGGTTGAATTGGGTAGTGCATTAGACAGTGGATCTGGAAGTCCTTGTGTTGCTCTTCCACGCACGCATCTGCGTGGCATTTATTCATGCATGAAACATTTATTGAACTTTTACTCTACGCCAAGGACTCTGCTAGGTACTAGAGAAACTTAGGTGACTAAGACACCCCCAACACTAGAGCCATGACCTTCTAGAGGAACGCCAGACACATAGCAACCAATGACAGTGCCATAGTACTGAGTAGCAGAGGGACCTAGACAAAGAGAAAATACTTTGCAGAGTAAGTGACAGTCGAGTTCAGCCTTGAAGGATGAGTTGATTCCGTTTAGCAGCATTGGCGCAGGAGAGCGCTGGAAGCAGGCTAGAAAACATAATGGCAGGGACAAAAACTAGTGTGAAGACATGAAGTGCCCTTGGGGAATTGTGAGAAGCCATAATTAGAAAATAAGACTTAGGGTCAGAGAGAATGATAGGAAGTGTCACTAGGCAAAAAGTCTTGAATGCCAGGTGTAAGGCTTTACAGTTTATTCTGTGGGTAACAGGGAGTCTATAATTTTGTGAGAAGGCGGAGACAATGATCAGGTAACTCTGATAATGTGCAAAATAGCTCTGACAAGTAGCATATGGAAGATGGGTTGAAGAAGAGGAGAGACTGCAGGTCAGGATACTAGTTATGAGGTTTAGAGCAGTAGTCTAGGTGAGAAGTACTAAGGCCTGTAATGTGAGAACAGAGAGCAAGGTAGACATTTTGGAGATACTCAGAAGCACTTGGTCTTTTTTTGTGTGTATGGGAGGTTAGGGTGGAGGGATCAAAAATGACTTCAGAACTTATCTTGAATGATGGAAAATAGTGAAGCTACTGACCAGCATAGAACATTCTGAAAGGAGGAAGGGTTCTAGCATGAACAAAGGCAGGAGGAAGAACAGGCTTATGGGGAGAGGTGAAATCCTATTTTTGGCATGTTTATAATGAATTGCCTCCAAGGGAAGATGAACAAATATATATAGAAATGTGACCTTGGAAAACAGGAAAAGAGAAAGTTGAAGGCATGAGGTTATGGACTGCAGAGTTATCAGCAAATAACTGACAGTAGAAGCCATAGAACTTAACAAGATCATCCAGGTTAAGAGTATAAAGCAGGAAGTTTGGAAGCATGAAAACAGAACAGGTGTATTTTTTTATTGACATATATTTGTTTTACAATGATGTGTTAGTTTCTGCTGTACAGCAAAGTGATTTATATATATATATATATATATATATATATATATATATATATATATATATATATATATACACACACACACACACTCACACACACATTCTTTTTTTTTGTATTCTTTTCCATTATGGTTTATCATAGGACATTGAATATATTTCCCTGTGCTATAACAGTAATACCTTGTTGTTCATCCATTCTATACATAATAGTTTACATCTGCTAACCCCAGCCTCCCACTCCATCCCTCTCTCAACCCTTTCCCCCTTGGCAACCACAAGTCTGTTCTCTATGTCTGTGAGTCTATTTCTGTTTTGTAAATAGGTTCATATCAGAGTAGGTGTATTTAAATGCTAGAAGAAAATGGTGAGCCAAATAATAATTTACAAGAGTAATATTAGAGAAACAAGAGAAAGTAAGGTCATGGAAATCAAAGGAGAAGATTTTTCCGGGTTAGGTCTGAAGTAATGAATATAATTTCTGCCTGTATTCCATTAGCCAGAACTGTCAAGTGACCCCACTTGAATGTGAATGCAAGGTCCCTGGCAAAGTAACTGCTTCCCAACAACTCTCGACTGTGGATGGGAGCACAGACCTTTTGCAGACAGATACCCTTCTCTGCCCCATAATTCTAATCTCACTAGGTCTCCCTAAATAATTCCCCACAAGTACCTCTATAATATAAAGACATTCCACAGCAGCACATGTTATTTCAGCCCACATTATAAGATAGCTAGGATAGGCTTTAGGTTGTAAGCAGTTCCTCACCAGCTGGCTGTCCCTGTACCACTTTATCACATCTGAGCACCACATAGAAGAATATCAGAACACTTAAGTGTTATTTCTCTGAAACACTAAAGTGTTGTATATCAAGTTTGTCATCACCAGAGCTGATGAAATCTATGTGACTACACATTAGTGACTCTGGCTAGAACAATGGAGAAAACATCCATGCTGGAAATATTTGAGTCCACTTGTTAGCGTGTTTCAGTACTACAAATAGAAACTTTAAGATTAACTATCTCCCTTGGGTGCTAAGTGAAAATCTATTAGAAAAACATAGTACCATTGTATATTTTGTGTATAACAACTGTTATGCAACTTCCAAACAGGTAAATGGGCGGAGGGTAGGGATGCCCTAGAGGGTAGTCTTGCCTTAGAAAGAGATTTTGTCTGAAAGATTCCGTAGTTCTGAACTCCTGAGGTACAGGGGCATCAGGTAAGGGCAGCTCCTCACTGTCTTATAACCTACAGTTGTCCAAGGGTGAGTATCGCTTGTCTCCAGTAATCCTTATCGAGGGGCTGCTGATGCCTACAGATGGAATGGAGGTTGGATCTACCCTCTGTTATTCTGGATACACCCTTCCCTGCCTTTTGTCAGGAGAGGGGAGAGAGGACAGTTCTGGGGAGAAGAATCTTTAACTCTGACATGTGATTGATTCTCTCCTAAAATATCGCAAAGCAAATATATCTTGAATGTAAGGTTTATATCCTCCTGAAAACCTCTGATCTACATGAAAGGTTCATATTCCTCCTGTTAGCTTAACTTTTACCTTATTTCTTAGGGACTGGTTAGCTCTGTCCTTATCCCCACTCTCTGCCTGAAGTTACACTACCAAGTTTTCCTGCAGTGACTAACAGTGAATGACATCCATCCCCAGTCATTTTTCCCTGATCCATGGATTTCCTTTCTGGCTGTAAAAGTAGTGAGGTTAGGTGTGGAGGGGCAAAGATTGGAGTTAAGGATAGGGTACTGCATTTCACCCTGCTGCATACGTTAAAGATTAAAGTTCTGTTTGAGCACACAGTCATCTTCTAATATGTTTAAAGTCTTTTATGGTTAACGTTCATTCCTTTAGTCCAGCAGTGTGCTAGTTACTATGGAGGATATAAAAGAAATATAAAATACATTTTACTTAATATCTGTCACTTAATTCTCACCACAGTCCTGAGAGATAGGTGTTACTATCCCTGTCTTACAGAGAAGTTCGAAAGCTTATTCAAGGCTATAAAGCTTGTAAGTGACAGAACTGGGATTTGACTTTCTTTCAGGGATGGAGTCCGCAGGGTGACTGAATCACAAGGTGACCTCATTATATAAGCTATGTGGAAATACTTCTTCTGCCCTCACCGCTGCCACCCCCCCCATTGGTCATTATAACCACATATGAACCCACATTAATGTTGATTTTGATCACCATCATCCTTAATTATAGGGGAAAACATAGTTGTGTTCAGTCATGCGTAAAAAGTCACAGTGACTAGGGCTGTCTCTATTTCTTAACTACGCTCTCCCAAAATGCTAATCGAAAAATGTCAAAATTAACAGTTGCTGATTTTAATTGTAAGAATCCAGATTGTACACTGTAAAAATGAACATACTGTTCTTTACATTGGTCAACTTTTTCATACAAATTTGCCCAGAAATAAAAACCAGTTCGTAATCTTGTCAGTGTGGCAGTGGAACGAGGTTTCAGAAGACCTTGGGTTCTCATCTCATCTCTTTTACGTCTGAGCAGCGTGAGCTAGGATCTGTCCTTCAATCTTCCTGAGTTTCAGTCAATTTTCTACCGTATTAGGAGTAATATTCACTCCTGTGCCTGTAGTATAGGTGTACGGGAGAATATAAGTGTTGTAGTATTTCGAAAGCCATAAGGTAGTTTACAAATGTAAGGGGTTATTATTCATTCATTCTGCAGCTATTTACCCCTATTAGCAGGTTGTACATATGTGAAAAAACGTAGCTTCCGTCCTCAGTACAGTCTAGTGGGAAGACCGACGTGCAGACAGAGAGAGAGTGCTGCAGTTGGTGCAGTGATGGGGACGTGTACCCGGTAAGACAGAGCCTAAAGGAAAGAATCGCTGAGTCCATCTAGGGGCACCAGGGAAGGCTTCACAGAGGAGATGGTGTGGACTGAGACTTGAAGAATGAGAAGTAGTTTGCCTGATGAACTAAACGCAGAAGAGAATTCCAGGCAGAGGGAAAGCATGTTTGAAACTCTAGAATAAGTTACTCTGTCTGGAATTAGAAGTACCAGGTAAGGAGGTAAAGACACAGACAGATAGATAAGGGACAAATTATGGAGAGCCTTTGAATACCATGCTAAGGAGTTTAGATTATGTACAGGAGGAAATATAAAGCCACTGAAGAATTTTGAGGTGAATTTTGATCAGGTTTCTGTGTGGGCCAGGAAGGAGGCAGTGGAGAGAATGAGTGGATTGCAATTATCCAAGAGAGACGATGCAAAGGGGGGAGAAAAACAGCAGCTGATGTTATGCCTGAGTGACTGGAAGTATTTTTTAAAAATAAAGAACTCTTAAGGGGATTTGGTTTTAAGGGAAGACTTCAGCTTCAAACAGCATCGTTTGGCAGGTCATTTGGAGGAAGAGGGATCAGCGGGCAGCTAGAGAAGCAAAGGAAATCTCAGTGCTGGAGATGCTGTTGCAGTGAGAGCTGAAGCCAGGAGTCGAGGGGAGGGCTGCCTACGAAAGAAGAGTGAATGGGGAATAGAGCAAAGAAGTTAACGTAACCGAAGGAAAGGAAAAGTGCCAAGGTAGTGTCACAGATGTCAAGAAAAGAGACAGTTTCAAGGAAAATAGTCCATAAGACTTAAAGCTGGAGGGAGAAAATAAAAAGAAAGAAAAAGATCAAAGGCTAAAAGAAAACCAATTAAGAGGCTCCTGGTGATCTTAGAGAATGGTGAGGCTAGGAGTCAAAAGGAATAAGGTTTGGCTTCAGTGCCTCCCTGTTGCCTGTGGTGTTGAATACTGACTCCTCAGCCCAGAATCTTAACTTTCCTGGGAAGCCAATGCAGTTGACTTGTTTCTCCCCATACATTCTCTGGGATTGTAAAAATTTGCCTTTATATGTTCATTCATTCTGTTCCCTCCATCTTCTACGCCTTTCCCCACTTTCCTATTTTCCTACCTATCAGCATCACACTCAAACTTCCAGGACCCAGAGACAAAGGATTTCTCTTCCAGGAAGACTTTCAATTCCCTCTCTCTCTCCTCTGAATCACTGTTACATTTAATTTCAGGAACTCAGTAGCAGTCAAGAGGTTCAGAGCACAAGCTTGGTTTTCAGATAGACCTGGGATGGAATCTGGGTTCTGTCACTTACTGTGCTGTCTTGGTGGAGTCACTTCCCCTCTCTAATTTTTATATTTAATATCTGTAAAATGGGGATAATGATATTTACTTCTTTGTGTTGTTGTGGGGAGTAAATGAAATGATGTATATGAAACAGCATATTGCCTGGTCCATGTTTATTTTCAGAAATGGACTCATAGTAGTGTATTTTATATTTGTTCTTTGTAGCACATACCACAATCAGTGCCCACTCTCCTCCATCCACTACTCCAGCCGGAATGCTAGCTCCTTGCAAACTCATCTTTGTATCATTGTCTGGTAAATTGCATCATGGACTTTAATTATTTGTTCTTTCTTGTAGCCAAGCCCTTGGTCATGTGACTTTGCAGGGACTTGTTTTGGTTAACACTTGCCATCTTCAATGAGAGGGATGTAAACAAAAAATTCAAAGTGTTATATTTGAAATTTATAACCCTAAATAAGTATAAAAGAAAGTTAAATAAATGTTCAAATGTTTTATTCTTAAAAAAAAAAATAAGGTTTGGGAGTGAGCAAATAATAAGAAAAATAGAAATAAATGTAGACAACTCCACATATAGGCACATTCAGACTATGGATTAGCCAGTGACATCATATTTTGTCAGAACAGTAAGGTACAGGGGAGGGACCTTCAAGATGGCAGACAAGTAAGATATGGAGATCACCTTCCTCCCCACAAATACATCAAAAATACATCTACATGTGGAACAACTCCTAAAGAACACCTACTGAACGCTGGCAGAAGACCTCAGACTTCCCAAAAGACGCCCTCAGGCGACCTACACGCAGAGGTGGGGCCAAATCCAAAGCTGAACCCCAGGAGCTATGTGAACAAAGAAGAGAAAAGGAAATCTCTCCATGCAGCCTCAGGAGCAGCAGATTAAATCTCCACAATCAACTTGATGTACCCTGCATCTGTGGAATACCTGAATAGACAATGAATCATCCCAAAATTGAGGCAGTGGACTTTGGGAGCAACTGTAGACTTGGCGTTTGCTTTCTGCATCTAATTTGTTTTCTAGTTTTATGTTTATCTTAGTTTAGTATTTACAGCTGATTATCATTGGCAGATTTGTTTATTGATTTGGTTGCTTTCTTCCTTTTTTTTTTATATATATATTTTTTTCCTTTTTCTCTTTTTGTGAGTGTGTATGTGTATGCTTCTTTGCGTGATTTTGTCTGTATAGCTTTCTTTTACCATTTGTGCTAGGGTTCTGTCCGTGTTTTTTTGTTTGTTTGCTTTTGTAAGTATAGTTTTTAGCACTTGTTATCATTGGTGGATTTGTTTTTTGGTTTCGTTGCTATCTTCTTTTTTATTACTTTATTTTTAATATTTTTTTATTTTAATAACTTTATTTTATTTATTTTCCTTTTTTTTTCTTCTGAGCCAAGTGGCTGACAGGGTCTTGGTTCTCTGCCCAGGTGTCAGGCCTGAGCCTCTGAGGTGGGAGAGCTGAGTTCAGGACATTGGTCCACCAGAAGCCTCCTGGCCCCTCGTAATATCAATTGGCGAGAGCTCTCCCAGAGATCTCGATCTCAACGCTAAGACCCAGCTCCACACAACGACCAGCAAGCTACAGTACTGGACACCCTATGCCAAACAATTAGCAAGACAGGAACACAACCCCACCCATTAGCAGAGAGCCTGCCTAAAATCATAGTAAGTTCATAGATACCCCAAAACACACCACCAGACGTGGACCTGCCCACCAGAAAGACAAGATCCAGCCTCATCCACCAGAACACAGGCGCTAGTCCACTCCACCAGAAAGCCTACACAACCCACTGAACCAACCTTACCCACAGGAGGCAGACACCAAAAACAACGGGAACTACGAACCTGCAGCCTGTGAAAAGGAGACCCCAAACACACTAAGTTAAGCAAAATGAGAAGACAGAGAAATATGCGGCAGATGAAGGAGCAAAGTAAAAACCCACCAGACCAAACAAATGAAGAGGAAATAGGCAGTCTACCTGAAAAAGAATTCAGAGTAATGATAGTGAAGATGATCCAAAATCTCAGAAATAGAATGGAGAAAATACAAGAAACATTTAACAAGGACCTAGAAGAACTAAAGAGCAAACAAACAGTGATGAACAACACAATAAATGAAATTAAAAATTCTCTAGAAGGAATCAATAGCAGAATAACTGAGGCAGAAGAACGGATAAGTGACCTGGAAGATAAAATAGTGGGAATAACTACGAAAGAGCAGAATAAAGAAAAAAGGATGAAAAGAATTGAGGACAGTCTCAGAGACCTCTGAGACAACATTAAATGAACCAATATTTGCATTATAGGGGTCCCAGAAGAAGAAGAGAAAAAGGGCCTGAGAAAATATTTGAAGAGATTATAGTTGAAAACTTCCCTAATATGGGAAAGGAAATAGTCAATCAAGTCCAGGAAGTGCAGAGAGTCCCATACAGGATAAATGCAAGGAGAAACACGCCAAGACACATAGTAATCAAACTATCAAAAATTAAATACAAAGAAAAAAATATTAAAAGCAGCAAGGGAAAAGCAACAAATAACATACAAGAGAATCCCCATATGATTAACAGCTGAACTTTCAGCAGAAACTCTGCAAGCCAGAAGGGAGTGGCAGGGCATAGTGATGAAAGGGAAAAACCTACAACCAAGATTACTCTACCCAGCAAGGATCTCATTCAGATTCGACAGAGAAATTAAAACCTTTACAGACAAGTAAAAGCTAAGAGAATTCAGCACCACCAAACCAGCTTTACAACAAATGCTAAAGGAACTTCTCTAGGCAGGAAACACAAGAGAAGGAAGAGACCTACAATAACAAACCCCAAACAATTAAGAAAATGGTAATAGGAACATACATATCAATAATTACCTTAAATGGAAATGGATTAAATGCTCCAACCAAAAGATATAGACTGGCTGAATGGATACAAAAACAAGACCCGTATATATGCTGTCTACAAGAGACCCGCTTCAGACCTGGGGGCACATACAGACTGAAAGTGAGGGGATGAAAAAAGATATTCCATGCAAATGGACATCAAAAGAAAGCTGGAGCAGCAGTTCTCATATCAGACAAAATAAACTTTAAAATAAAGACTATTACAAGAGACAAAGAAAGACACTACATAATGATCAAGGGATCAATCCAAGAAGAAGATATAACAATCGTAAATATTTATACACCCAACATAGGAGCACCTCAATACATAAGGCAAATGCTAACAGCCATAAAAGAGGAAATTGACAGTAGCACAGGCATAATAGGGGACTTTAACACCCCACTTTCACCACTGGACAGATCATCCAAAATGAAAATAAATAAGGAAACACAACCTTTAAATGACACATTCAACAAGATGGACGTAATTGATATTTAGAGGACATTCCATCCAAAAACAACAGAATACACTTCTCAAGTGCTCATGGACCATTCTCCAGGATCATATCTTGGGTCACAAATCAAGCCTTGGTAAATTTAAGAAATTTGAAATTGTATCAAGTATCTTTTCTGACCACAACACTATAGGACTAGATATCAATTACAGGGGAAAAAACCTGTAAAAAATACAAACACATGGAGGCTAAACAATGCGTTAGTAAATAACCAATAGGTCACTGAAGAAATCAAAGAGGAAATCAAAAAATACCTAGAGACAAATGACCACAAAAACATGACGACCCACAACCTATGGGATGCAGCAAAAGCAGTTTTAAGAGGGAAGTTTATAGCAATACAATCCTACCTCAAGAAACAAGAAACATCTCAAATAAACTAACCTTACACCTAAAGCAATTAGAGAAAGAAGAACAAAAACACCTCAAACTTAGCAGAAGGAAAGAAATCATAAAGATGAGATCAGAAATAAATGAAAAAGAAATGAAGGAAACGATAGCCAAGATCAGTAAAACTAAAAGCTGGCTCTTTGAGAAGATAAACAAAATTGATAAACCATTAGCCAGACTCATCAAGAAAAAAAGGGAAAAGACTCAAATAGAATTAGAACTGAAAAAGGAGAAGTAACAACTGCCACTGCAG
Source organism: Balaenoptera borealis (assembly GCF_965194805.1). Taxonomy (NCBI): domain Eukaryota; kingdom Metazoa; phylum Chordata; class Mammalia; order Artiodactyla; family Balaenopteridae; genus Balaenoptera; species Balaenoptera borealis. The sequence goes on along the minus strand of NC_138879.1, from coordinate 15,212,997 downwards.
AAATGCAAAGGATCATGAGAAATTACTACAAGCAACTGTATGCCAATAAAATGGACAACCTGGAAGACATGGACAAATTCTTAGAAAAGCACAACTTTCCGAGACTGAACCAGGAAGAAATAGAAAATATAAACAGACCAATCACAAGCACTGAAATTGAAACTGTGATTAAAAATCTTCCAACAAACCAAAGCCCAGGACCAGATGGCTTCCCAGGCGAATTCTATCAAACATTTAGGGAAGAGCTAACACCTATCCTTCTCAAACTCTTCCAAAATATAGCAGAGGAAGGAAGACTCCCAAAGTCATTCTGTGAGACCACCATCACCGTGATACCAAAACCAGACAGAGATGTCACAAAAAGAGAAAACTACAGGCCAATATCACTGATGAACATAGATGCAAAAATGCTCAACAAAATACTAGCAAACAGAATCCAACAGCACATTAAAAGGATCATACACCTTGATCAAGTGGGGTTTATCGCAGGAATGCAAGGATTCTTCAGTATACACAAATCAATCAGTGTGATACACCATATTAACAAATTGAAGGAGAAGAACCATGTGATCATCTCAACAGATGCAGAAAAAGCTTTTGACAAAATTCAACACCCATTTATGATAAAAACCCTCCAGAAAGTAGGCATATAGGGAACTTACCTCAACATAATGAAGGCCATATATGACAAGCCCACAGCCAGCATCGTTCTCAATGGTGAAAAACTGAAACCATTTCCACTAAGATCAGGAACAAGACAAGGTTGCCTACTCTCACCACTGGTATTCAACATAGTTTTGGAAGTTTTAGCCACAGCAATCAGAGAAGAAAAAGAAATAAAAGGAATCCAAATCGGAAAAGAAGAAGTAAAACTGTCACTGTTTGCAGATAACATGATACTATACATAGGGAATCCTAAAGATGCTACCAGAAAACTACTAGAGCTAATCAATGAATTTGGTAGAGTACCAGGATACAAAATGAATGCACAGAAATCTCTTGCATTCCTATACACTAATGATGAAAAATCTGGAAGAGATATTAAAGAAGCACTCCCATTTACCATTGCAACAAAAAGAATAAAATACCTAGGAATAAACCTACCTAAGGAGACAAAAGACCTGTATGCAGAACACTATAAGACACTGATGAAATAAATTAAAGATGATAGAAACAGATGGTGAGATATACCATGTTCTTGGATTGGAAGAATCAACACTGTGAAAATGACTCTACTACCCAAAGCAATCTACAGATTCAATGCAATCCCTATCAAACTACCAATGGCATTTTTCACAGAACTACAACAAAAAATTCACAATTTGTATGGAAACACAAAAGATCCTGAATAGCCAAAGCAATCTTGAGAAAGAAAAACCGAGCTGGAGGAATCAGGCTTCCTGACTTCAGACTATACTACAAAGTTACATTCATCAAGACAGTATGGTACTGGCACGGAAACAGAAATATAGATCAATGGAACAGGATAGAAAGCCCAGAGATAAACCCATTCACATATGGTCACCTTATCTTTGATAAAGGAGGCAGGAATATACAGTGGAGAAAAGACAGCCTTTTCAATAAGTGGTGCTGGGAAAACTGGACAGCTACATGTAAAAGAATGAAATTAGAACACTCCCTAACACCATACACAAAAATAAACTCAAAATGGATTAAAGACCTAAATGTAAGGCCAGACACTATAAAACTCTTAGAAAAAACATAGGCAGAACACTTCTGTGACATAAATCACAGCAAGATCCTTTTTGACCCACCTGCTAGAGAAATGGAAACAAAAATAAACAAATGGGACCTAATGAAACTTAAAAGCTTTTGCACAGCAAAGGAAACCATAAGATGAAAAGACAACCCTCAGAATGAGAGAAAATATTTGCAAATGAAGCAACTGACAAAGGATTAATCCCCAAAATATACAAGCAGCTCATGCAGCTCAATGTCAAAAAAACAAACAACCCAATCCAAAAATGGGCAGAAAACCTAAGACATTTCTCCAAAGAAGATATACAGATTGCCAATAAACACATGAAAGGTTGGTCAACATCACTAATCATTAGAGAAATGCAAATCAAAACTACAATGAGGTATCACCTCACACCTGTCAGAATGGCCATCATCAAAAAATCTACAAACAATAACTGCTGGAGAGGGTGTGGAGAAAAGGGAACCCTCTTGCACTGTTGGTGGGAGTGTAAATTGATACAGCCACTGTGGAGAACAGTATGGAGGTTCCTTAAAAAACTAAAAATAGAACTACCATACGACCCAGCAATCCCAGTACTGGGCATATACCCTGAGAAAACCATAATTCAGAAAGAGTCATGTACCACAATGTTCATTGCAGCACTATCTACAATAGCCAGGACATGGAAGCAACCTAAGTGTCCATCGACAGATGAATGGATAAAGAAGATGTGGCACATATATACAATGGAATATTACTCAGCCATGAAAAGAAACAAAATTGAGTTATTTGTAGTGAGGTGGATGGACCTAGAGACTGTCATACAGAGTGGAGTAAGTCAGAAAGAGAAAAACAAATACCATATGCTAACACATATATATGGAATCTTAAAAAAAAAAAAAAAAAAAGGTTCTGCTGAGCCTAAGGGCAGGACAGGAATAAAGACACAGACATAGAGAATGGACTTGAGGACACAGGAAGCGGGAAGGGTAAGCTGAGACGAAGTGAGAGAGTGGCATGGACATATATACACTACCAAATGTAAAACAGATAGCTAGTGGAAAGCAGCCGCATAGCACAGGGAGATCAGCTCAGTGCTTTGTGACCACCTGGGCGGGGGGGGAGGGAGACACAAGAGGTAGGAGAAATGGGGATATATGTATATGTATAGCTGATTCACTTTGTTATACAACAGAAACTGACACATCAGTGTAAGGCAATTATATTCCAATAAAGATGTTAAAAAAAAAAAAAAAAGAATAGTAAGGTACAAATGGAAATGCCAGCATGTAATGGAAATTGCTATTTTACCTTTTGTGTCCTCAACACCATAAGCTTTGAGTCCGGTGAACTGATCAGAATCATTCTTTTATGAATAACGTAATATGCTTGTATCCAAAAATAAATATACTATTGTTGTCACCTTCATCTTTTCCTTGACCCATATGGCTTGCTGTTTCTCCTCAGTGCCTGATCAACAATAACAAAAGCAAGCACTGTCCTCTATAGCTGGCTGAAATGCATACTAGAGAGATGGAAGCATCTTCCCAGGGTATCCTAGTCACGGTAGTAAAGTAAATGCACTAGGGCAAGTCAGTTCTGTGTCTAACTGACAATTCATATCCTTGTCAGACATGAGCTTTATCCTTATTCCTCACCAGCATGGATTCTCATTAATGGCCTGAAGCATAAGTGGTGGATCGTATTCAGGAGTTCTAGTCACTATGAACAGCCATGGATGAGACACTTAATGTAATAATTCTTACACTAGGGAGGCTACAATAATTTCATTGTTAATAACTGGTTAGGATTTTGAGAACTTGAGATAGGGAGCTTTTATAAATGGTTCTCATTAACTTCTGTTAAAATAGCCTACCAACTACATTGGGCTTTCAAGGGATATATAAGAGTTCAGTAGCAATTTCTAGATTTTGTGAGTGTGAAACAACCCTGGGCTCATATCTTCAGATGACACTGATGATTCCATACAAGATACAGTTGTCTGAGACATTCTCTCAATTAAATAACTTTCTTTCCTTTATGGTTAGTCTTATCTGATCAAGTAAGATGACCTGGTATCCACTAGAATTCAGAAATTCTATGAAGCCGAAGGTTAGAACATGGTAGAATTTCTTTTTAAAGTTTTATAGGATGATTCCTACCTAAGATGGGAACTGTCCCATCCTCTGTTCTCCAAGTTCTTTACTGAAGCTTAAAAAAAAGGGAGGGAGGAAGGGAGGAAGGAAAGGAAGAAGGAAGGAAGGATATGTTTGTTTTTCAGACTTCAGTATTAGACATCTTCAAATATTAAACCTGGCAGAGTAACCAGTGTTAAATATGAGAGAAAATCATCCAGTAGACATTTGGGCCTCCTCTCAGCAAAGTGTCACCAACAAAAATTCACTTGCTGTTTTTCCTTCTGTTTGATTAATTCATTAGGCTTGAAACTGAGATAACAGTTTGATTTCCCTCCTCTATGACACTCCAAGTGAAAGGAGTAAAAGAGTTGTGTTGTCAGTAGCATAGAGAACTCTGCTGACACTATCCTGGTTGGGGAGTAGAGAGACGGTTCTAAGTGTCACAGTTCCTACAGACTACAGCAAATGTGGTAAGAAGGCACAGCCCAAAGGTGACCCAGTATCCTTTCTTTAATGTCCGATCTTGCTTCCAAAAAAAAAAATTTTTTTTAATAAATTTATTTATCTATTTATTTGTTTTATTTTTGGCTGTGTTGGGTCTTTGTTGCTGTGCACAGGCTTTCTCTAGTTGTGGCGAGCGGGGGCTACTCTTCATTGCGGTGCGCAGGCTTCTCACTGCGGTGGCTTCTCTTGTTGCGGAGCACAGGCTCTAGGCGTGCGGGCTTCAGTAGTTGTGGCATGTGAGCTCTAGAGCACATGCTCACTATTAGTAGTACACTGGCTTAGTTACTCTGTGGCATGTGGGATCTTCCCATACCAGGGCTCGAACCCGTGTCTCCTGCATTGGCAGGCAGATTCTTAACCACTGCGCCACCAGGGAAGCCCCCCAGAAAATTTTATTGAGAATTTTTATGTGCAATACACAATGTTTGGCACTGTGGAGAGTATAAACAATTCGAGATTTCTGTCATAAATGTAAATAAAAATACACATACACAATCCTGCATGTATACACATACCTTACATGCATACATATATACATATATACATTCACATGTAAAGGCATATATCATTAGTATGCTTTGAGCTGGAAGAAATAGAAAACATCAACTCAAATGGATTAAACAATAAAGAAATTTATCACTTCATATAACAAGTAGTCCAAAATTAGGACTGCTTCTGATGCTGTACAGTCAGGACTCAGGCTCTATTTTTCAGCAGTTCTCTTAGCTTAGCCTTTTTGTTGGCTTTGTCTTCAGGCCAGCTGACCACGTGTTTACAGGAGGGCTGTGGCAGTACTGAGCATCCTGGGCAGATGAGACAACATGCAGAGGCAGAGAAAAGGGTTTTCTCTTTCATGAACAGATTGGGGATCTGTTGACAAGGAGATGGGGGGTGAGAATGATGCCATCAGGAAACCTACAGTCTAGTAGAGGAGAGAGCATGTAATAGTGTGGTAGACACTGTACTAAAGGCATATACAACCGATGAGATTGCACCAAAGAGAGTGCTGTGTTCTCAGCTGGGAGAAAATGTTAGAGAGAAAGGATAGAGGCTGATCAGAGAAGACTTCCCTTGGGGAAGAGGTTGTTAATCCAGTTTGGGACATGTTGAGTTTAAGGTACTATAGGACCTCCTGGTAGAGAAATCCAGTAGACAGTTGATGTATATTGATCTAAAGCTGAAACATCTAGATAGAGAAAAAGATAATAGGGTTTAGGTGATGGCGAAGGCTCTGAGGATGGATGAGCTAAATCCAGAGGACACACTAGGACCAGAAATGAGATCCTGAGGAAGCAACACTGACTTTTAAAGCATGGGTGAAATAAGAGGAGTTGACAGAGACAGAAAATAAAAATGGATCTTTTAATGCCATCTATGTGTGGGATGGGTGTAAGCCAACTAGAAATGACATTCTGTGATATTCACACATGTGATTTGGGTAAAGGACTGGTAAAAGCTAGGAACCTTTCACTACCCGTTATTTGCCCAATAGCAGGTACCCTTCCCTAAGAAACTGGTTGAATGAGACAGAGTTTCATTGGAGGTATGGCTAGACCTGAACAGTCATCCACCCAAAGGAGAATTGGAGCATTAAATTTTCTAAAATGGGTCTCTTTTTTTTTTTTTGGCAGGAGTGGTCACACATTACTTGCCTTCTGGTTTTCCCGCCAAGAGGGAAAACTAAACCGACAGCAGACAATTGAACTGGGACATCACATCCTCAAAGCACACATTTTTAAGGTAATTAAAGAAGTTGGAGGTGTTTTTCTTTCCATTTCCATCAGGCTTTCCTTAACACTGTGTGTATGAAGCTACTGTTATGTCAGTGTGGCCCCTGCTTTCTGAAATGAGTTTGTTGCAAAATTGGTCCATCTCCTAAAATTTCTGACCTGTTCCTCCCTAGGACTTTGAAAGAAAGCCACATTTGTCATCTCCCAGTTTAGTGGATTGCTAGGCTTTCCAGGAAAGGTACATGTATAATCATTTAGGTAAGAAGCATATACACATACACATGTGTACTCCATATATGACCCACCATCTCCTGAGAAGAGTCACGTTGTAGCATTAGTTGCAGGTTTTCACAGTGTCTAAAAAAAATCGCTGAGAGCAGTTTACTCTCTCAGTGTTCTCTTAATTGTTTTAGTGAAGATTTTAATATTCCTGGTGCTGTGATTTTCAAACTCTTTGTCTAGAACCAACTATAACCTTCCTTTAAGCTACTTCCCCCATTCTCTCTTCAAATTATAATCCCAGTTTTTCGCAGTAGTTTCAAAACTTTTAAGGACTCCAAGCATCAAGCCTCCCTCTCCCAACATCCACACGGCTGGAGTGGAGGACCCAGAGGAGGGCACGTAATTCATCTGTTTGTGCTTGTATGCATTCATTTGTTTATTCAGTGCTTACTGAGGCATTGTACTAGGTACTAGGGATACACAAACCAAAAATATACAGCCCCTAATCTCAAGGAATTTATAGTCTAGATAGCAGTTGTGGGGCAAAGGACAGAAGTCAAGGAAGAAATTTGTTTTCCTGATTTTCCTAGCCCACAGCTTGCTATTTCATCTGCCACCTACAATCCCTACAATCTCTTCAGACCACTTTTGCTGCTCCCAGATTGAGAAATACAGAGATCTTAAATAGTCCTCTGGCTTGGACTTCCCCCAAGAGATACTGTTAAAGATAAAACAGTTCTGTTCTCTTCAGAGAGAAAAATGGCATTAAGGGCAACTTCAAGAGCCTAGCAAATTCTTCCCAGTATATAAGTACACAGCTAGAGAAGCCTTTTCATCAGATGGACAGAAGTAAAACCCACAGTGACAAGTCCTTTATTTGAATCATAATTGTCTTATTAATAAATCACTCTACCAAAAATGACCTTATCTAGTGACCTTACTTAATGGGAGCAGAGTGAGACTATTTTATTTTAACAGGCAAGGTGTCTCATTCCAATTTCAAGTGAACCAAAAACTATCTGCTACTTCTACAAACTCTGAGATGAGTATCCTTCAATTAGACGGGAAAGTAACTTACGTATTAAGCATCACTGCTTTAAACGCTTGAACATTTGGCATCACCCTCTGCCTAGGATCAGATGCAATGAAGATGATGCCTGTCTTTATGCCCTGCACCATAAAATAAATACCACATGAAACAGATAAATGATATGAAGTTTCATTTGATCCCCTGTGACTTTATCCACTACAGGGAGACCTACATTTATTTATTTTTTTATATCCCCATGGCTTATTTATTTTATAACCAGACATTTGTACCTCTTGATCCCTTCACCTACTTCATCCTCCCCACAACCCCCTCTTCTCTGGCAACCACCAGCCTGTCATGGAGACCTACACTTAAACCATACACTCCTGTCACTGACACAGTTTTATCTTATGTTGCTGCAGACAACATGGTTGCCTGAGATAAGACTGGCTCCGTGTGTGATTCAGGCCATAAATACTCGGGTGTATAGCATGTGGCGATGACATGACTGCAAGCTGAAGAATGTGGACTCGGACCATGGTTTTCCTGATGCTGCACTTCTCAGGGTCCTTTAAATGCAGCGTGCTCCCTGTTGATAGACTTAAGCTTCTCTCAGACTGCCAGAATTCTCACTTCCTATCAGCTGAGGGTCATGAAAAGGCAAAGACAGACTCAATGCTTAGACTCAGCGCCACTTAGAACTGCCAATCAGCAGTGACATATAGTCCAATTCATATTTCTTTCCAATTAGTTTTAAATTTCCCTTATTTTATCTTTGTTCATGAAAAATTACATATGATGTCATTAATCACCTTAAAAATATGAGGTTGAGTATCTGTAATTCTGGATATTTGGTATATTTACAGAGTTGTGTAATTATTACCACTATTACTACATTTCCATCACCTTAAAAATAAACCTTGTGTCCATTTGAAGTCACTCCCCGTGAGCTTCCCCCAACCCCTGGCAACCACTAATCTACTGTCTATAAGTTTGACTTTTCTGGACGTCTAGTATAAATGGAATCATACAATCCATGGTTGTCTATGTCTGGCTTCTTTCACTTAGCATGATGTTTTTAGGGTTCATCCATGTTGTAGCATGTATCAGTACTTGATTCCTTCTTATTGCCAAATAATACACCTTTTTGTTTATCCATTCACTAGTTGCACATTTCGGTTGTTTCCACTTTTTGGCTGTTGTGAATAATGCTGCTATGAACATAGCATACAGGGTTTTTTTCCCTCTTTTTATTCTTTTAAAATAAAATTAGACATATTAAAGTGAATAACTCATTGGCATTTAGTACACTTACAATGTTAGTGTTCAGGTTTTTGTGTGGACATGTCTTCAGTTCTTCCAAAGGAGTGAGAGGTCTGAGTCCCTCCTCAGGCTCCCCAGCCTGGGTGTCCTGTACTGGGAAGATGAGTCCACAGAGCATTTGGCTTTGACGGCCAGTGGAGATTACTTTTGGGAGTCCCAAAGAGCTGCAGAAATAGAGTGGCTAAGTGGACTGGAAAAAAAAAAAAAAGACCTGTATATATGCTGCCTACAAGAGACGCACTTCAGATCAAAGATACACAGACTGAAAGTAAGGGGATAGAAAAAGGTATTCCATGCAAATGGAAACAAAAAGAAAGCTGGGCTGGCATTTCTTATACAAAATAGACTTTAAAACAAGGACTAACAAAGAAGGGTAAAGGGATCAATGATGATAGAGGGATCAATGATACATAATGATAAAGGAGTAAAGGGATCAATCCGACAAGAAGATGTAACAATTGTAAATATGGATGCATGGTAGCACGTAAATACATAAAGCAAATTTTAACAAACATAAAGGGAGAAATTGACAGTAATATAATAATAGTAGGGGACTTAATACCCCACTCATATCAATGGACAGATCATCCAGACAGAAAATCAACAAAGAAACACTGGGCTTAAATGACAATTATGGAATTAATAGATATGTACAGAACGTTTCGTCCAAAAACAGCAGAACACACACTTTCTTCAAGTGCACATGGAACATCCTCTAGAATAGAGCACATGCTATTCCACAAACAATTCTCAATAAATTTAAGAAGATTGAATTATATCAAGCATCTTTTTTTGACCACAGTGGTATGAGACTACAAATCAACTATACGGAAAAAAACTACAAAAAACACAAACACGTGAACTCCAAACAACACACTACTAAACGACCAGTGAGTCACTGAGGAAATCAAAGAGGAAATCAAAAAATATCTAGAGATAAATGAAAATGGAAACACAGTGATCCAAAGTCTATGGGATGCGGCAAAAGCAAGTCTAAGAGAGAAGTTTATACTGATAGAAGCCTACCTCAGGAAACAGGAAAAATCTCAAACAATCTAACCTTACACGTAAAGGAACTGGAAAAAAAAAAGAACAAACAAAACCCAAAGTTAGTAGAAGAAAAGAAATCTTAAAGATCAGAGCAGAAATAAATGAATAGAAAAAATAGAAAACATCAGTGAAACCAAGAGCTGCTTCTTTGAAAAGACAAACAAAATTGATAAATGTTTAGCCAGACTCGTGAAGAAAAAGAGAGGGCCCAAATAAATAAAATCAAAAATGAAAGAGGAGAAGTTAAAACAAATACCACAGAAATACAAAGGAGCATAAGAGATTACTACAAACAATTGTACACCAATAAAATGGACAACCTGAAGAAACAGATAAGTTCCTAGGAACTTACAATCTCCCAAGACTAAATAAGGAAGAAATAGAAAATATGAACAAATTGATTACCAGTAATGAAATTGAAAATTGAATCAGTAATTTAAAAAAAAAACTCCCAACAAACAAAAGTCCAGGACCAGACAGCTTCACAGGTGAATTCTACCAAACATTTAAAGAGTTAATGCCTATCCTTCTCAAACTGTTCCAAAAACTTGAAGAGGAAGGAGCACTTCCAAACTCATTCTGTGTGGCCAGCATCACCCTGATACCAAAACCAGACAGACACCGCAAAGAAAGAAAATGACAGGCCCAGATCACTGATAAACATAGATACAAAAGTTCTCAGTGAAATATTAGTAACCCGAATTCAATAATACATAAAAAGGATCATACACCATGATCAAGTGGGATTTATCCTAGGGATGCAAGGATGGTTCAATATCTGCAAATCAATCAACATGTTACACCACATTAACAAAATGAAGGATAAAAATCATATGATTATCTCAGTAGATGCAGAAAAAGCTTTTGACAAAATTCAACATCGATTTATAATAAAAAGTCTCAACAGAGTATACAGAGGGAACATACGTCAACATAATAAAAGTTGTATATGACAAATCCATAGCCAACATCATCCTCAATGATGAAAAGCTGAAAGCATTTCCTCTAAGATCAGGAACAAGACAAGGATACCCACTCTCACCACTTCTATTCAACATAGATTGGAAGTCCTAGCCACAACAATCAGACAAGGAAAAGAAAAGGCATCCAAATTGGAAAGGAAGACGTAAAATTGTCACTGTTTGCAGATGACATGATACTATATATAGAAAATCCCAAAGATGCTACCAAAAACCGTTGGAACTAATCAGTTAATTCAGTAAAGTTGCAGGACACAAAGTTAATAAACAGATACCTGTTGTGTTTCTATACACTAATAATAAACTATTGGAAAGAGAAATAAAGAAAACAATCCCATTTACAATTGCATCAAAAAAAATAAAATACCTAGGAAAAATCTAACTAAAGTAGTAAAACACTTATACCCAGAAAACTATAAGACATTGATGAAAGAAATCGAAAACTACACAAATGGAAAGAGATACCATACTGATGGATTGGAAGAATTAATATTGTTAAAATGACCATACTACCCAAGGCAATCTACAGATTCAGTGCAATCTCTGTCAAAACATGAAAGGCATTTTTCACAGAACTAGAACAAATAATTCTAAAATTTGTGTGGAAATGCAAAAGACCCTGAATAGCAAAAGCAATCTTGAGAAAGAAGAACAAAGCTGGAGGTATCATGCTCCCTGGTTTCAAACTATACTACAAAGCTACAGTAATCAAAACAGTATGGTACTGGCACAAAAACAGACACATAAATCAGTGGAACAGAACAGAGAACCCAAAAATGAACCCACACTTATATGGTCAATTAATCCATGACAAAAGAGGCAAGAATATACAATGGGGAAAAGACAGCCTCTTCAATAAATGGTATTGAGAAAACTGGACAGTTACACACAAAAGAATCAAACTGGACTACTTTCTCACAAAGCAAACAGAACAGATTAAGTTTTTAAAAAGAATACCTCCTCAGATCTACTTTGTGGTTCCCAAACTTCATTGTTAATATCTTGCGGCCCTCAGGATTTCCTGCTTTAACTCACTTGACCCAGATATTGGCAGAATAGTAAGAAGATTGCTGGGAATTCCCTGGTGGTCCAGTGGTTAGGACTCCACACTTCCACTGCAGGGGGCCCAGGTTCAATCCCTGGTTGGGGAGCAAAGATCCTGCAAGCCACACTGCATGGCCTTAAGAAAGAAGAAGAAGAAGATTGCCAGAGAATCTTGCCATCACAGCAGGAGATTTTAAAAAACAATTTATTCTAACTTCCTTTTGGAGAAATCCAAGTAAAAGGGGCAAACATTAGTACATACAGTGGGACTTAGGTCAGTCATACTAGAGAAAATTTGTTGCTGATGGCAATCAAATCTATGTTGTTTCCCTGAGGATGAACAGATGTGATTATTTTAGGCTATGTTAGGGTGAGCAATGCTAGCTACTATAACAAACGTGCAAAATCTCAGTGACTTAACAAAGGCTTATTTTTCACTTTCGTTGCAGTCCAGTACAGATCATTGGGCAGGCTTTTTCCACATAGTAGTTCCAAAATCTCCTAGGGCCTCAGGATCCTCCATTGGATCATCTGGCCTGCAATCAAGAGGAACAATAGAAAGTGTGGAGAAACACATGGGGAATTTGGGGCCAAGGCTGGACATGACATAATACTTCTGCCCACATTTTATTAGCCAGAAGTCAGTCCCATGGCCCACATAACTGTAAAGGAGGCTGGGAGATACAGTTTTCACAAATGCCCAGGAAATGAGATGGAGATCAGTGATCACACTGCATTATCTCTGTTACCGTGTATACTTTAATAATTTGAATTTAAGAGATTGATTCAAGAAGGCTAATAGAAAAGATCTGGGGAGAGGGGGGATTATATCCAGATATAGCAGAAAAGAGAGGTATTAAGTAGATTTGTTGCCGCAGACTGCCAAGGTAGAGACAGTTTAAGTTAGCCTGTTCCTACAGGACTAGTCTTCGTCTGCATCAGTGGATTGGCTTTGTTATGCCTGGGTATTGTTTGAGCAAGACTCTATTCTCATTTGTTAGTACCACAAACCTAGAGGCTCCTAACTTACTACTGATGGTACTTTTTAGCTGGGCTAATGATTTAATTGTCTCTATATTTCTTTTTCAGGGTTTGAGTAAAAAAGTTGGAGTATCATCCTCCATCCTCCAAGGTCTCTGGATCTCCTATAGCACAGAGGGTCTTTCCATGGCATTGGCATCTTTACGAAATCTCTATACTCCAAATATAAAGGTAAGTGATAAATTACAGCCAGATTAAAGAATTAACTATGAAAACCTAAAACCTAAAACTAGGAGGACATTTAAGTAGCTATTTAATCGATCTTTGACTTGCCTTAGACTGTCTCCTATTAATTAACCTTTTACTGATAATTTGATATATTTTACATTTTGTTCTGTGAGTTGAAGACCAAACCTATTGACCTTGCACCTTGTATAAGATGACTCTGATTGTAGAATAAGTCCTGCTGCTTCTAGGGAGTAAGTCATTCTTGGACCACCTTTGTTTTGATAGGAGTTTTTCTGACTGACAGCTCACTTAGTGGAGACTCTGACAGCACTACAGTATGGGTGGTGTTGACTTTAGTTACTGAGCAGTTTATATAAAGGTGACATTTCACATCCCTTTCCAAAGGCAAGGTATTGAAAAAGGAACAAATGAAGATTTTAAAATAAAGCCGTTACTAAATGCTGCTGGGCACTTATTGTGGGGTCCCAGAGGACTTAATAAAAGATGACTAATAGGATATAACTGAAATTTATGTGAGTATTATTTCTGTTTATTCACTTATTTCTAGGTCAGCCGACTGCTGATTTTGGGAGGTGCCAACATTAATTACCGGACAGAGGTTTTAAATAATGCTCCAATTCTATGTGTCCAGTGTCATCTTGGTTACACAGAAATGGTGGCCCTGCTGTTGGAGTTTGGGGCCAACGTGGATGCCTCCTCGGAAAGCGGCCTGACTCCTCTGGGCTATGCTGCAGCCGCAGGCTTCCTAAGCATTGTCGTGCTGCTGTGCAAGAAACGGGCCAAGGTAGTGGCTGTCCGGCTCTGCTGCCTTTTCTTCCTCCCTTTTCTTTCTTCCTGCTATAGACTCTTCCTTATCTCCTGTGTTACCTCCTGAGTGTAGGTAGAATACATCAGATCCTATTAGGGAGCAGATCAAAGGGAGAACCAGCTCTGATTACGTCCTACTGTTGCCCACTTGCCATGGCCAGTTCCATGCTGCATCTGCACACAGTTCTAAAACTTTTGAGAGGCACTTAGGAAACTGCATTTATCAGCAGCCACAAAAAGTCCCTGCCTAACAACCAAGAAATTCTCTCCTGAGCTCAGAGTGAGGAAAGAGAAGTGGGGGAGCAAGGAGATGGCACTGTGAAGTCTGAACTGAATGGTGCCTCTAGACTCTAAGCCTTTCATGTTAGAGTCTTGAAGACACCCCTGAAGAGGTATGGGGAGAAGATGATTCTCTCTGACCAGAGGAACTCAGAAGTGTTTCTGTTAGTGTATTTTAATTCTCTCAAAACATTTCTCAAAAATATATTTGCTTTATAGTATCTCAAAGGCCACTGATATAACTCAATTTCAAAATATTGGTGAAAAGAAAAATGCTGCTCTCAAAAATGTAGGCCTCTGGGGAACATTGTAGCCCAATGGTATTTTGTTTCCATCCTGAAAACAAACTGAGGATTTTGGTGGTTTTGCAGTGAAATATAAGTAATATGTATGACCTCGTTCTGAGGTGTCCAGTGTCCTTACCAGGGAAGAACTGTGTCTCCTGAGACTCCTTTGGGAGCTGGGACCTGGGAACCTCAGTGAAATCTCAGAGCCGTAGATGTTAACTGTGACACAGGAATGGTCCACCTGTAATGTCCTAGTCGTTTGAATGAACACCTCTAGAAACAGAGTGATAACTGGGCCTTATTACTACTGCTGTGAATTCATATTCTAATCTCAGCTGGGTCTTTCCTGTTGCTCAGATATCATTTTATTCATCTCTTACTTTCCCCAGAGCAGATAAATAAATCATTTGTGATCTTTTCAAGACACTATCAAACCTCTTTTGCCCTCCTACGACTACCAAGATTAAGTTTCCCTCACTGTGCCTCTATCTCAAAACTCTATTAATCCTTACCTACACTCACCTTTACTTCTGCCTCAGAGAAGGAAGTGTTTACCTTCCTTTCCAGAATGCTTGCCTCCACTATATATATTTTGTTTTTATTTTTTTTCTTTTTCGGCAATGCTGCACGGCTTGCGGGATCTTAGTTCCCAACCAAGGATGGAACCCATGCCCCCTGCAGTGGAAGTGCAGAGTCCTAACCACTGGACTGCCAGGGAATTCCCCACCTATATTTTTTAATCTCAGTATGTTGCTCTTTCTCTCACATCATTTCATTCTTTTTCTAAATTCACACTACCTTTCTTCTCAGTTTCTACAACCTATGAATGTCTTATCTAACCCAAAAGAGAAACTCCCCTCTCTCTCCTAACCAGAAGCCACCATCCCATCTCTTCCCACCCATGTCTACCAAGCCTGTCCTAAGTGTCATCTCTACTTGCTACCACTGCTTCCTTACTACTCCTTAACCACTTGTGGTCTGGCTTCCGTGAGAGAAAGAGGAGGCAAGTCATTAAAATCATAAACTTTGGCTCCAAGCACGACCTGGTCAAAGCCTGCATTCACACTCGCTTTCTCTGAGGGCTTGGATGAGTCATTTGACCTCTCTCAGTCTCACTTGTTTAACCTAGAAACAGGATTAAGAGGGGCATTGTGACAATTAAAAGTGATCGAACCTTTTTAAAAAGAGATGAAGTCTCTTTTAGTCTCATGCAGTGCCTAATAAATAATATCCTTAAAAAAGAAAACAACAAAAAAAAAACCCTAACCTCTTGGCATTCAACTGAAGCTGCTCTCAAAAGTCACTAACAACTGCCAATCACCAAATAAAGTAACTATTTCTCATTTCTCACCCCTCTAAACCACTTAAGTATTTAGCCAGTTATTTTGTTGCATAACTGAATTGAATGTTCTTCAATTATAGTTGGTCTGATATTTTCTCTTCATTAGATTGAGTCTGTATGTTTTTGGCAAGCACACCACAGACATGATGCTCTGCCCTTATTCATGCAGCACTGCAGGAGGTGCATGATGTTGAGATCTCATTACAGGGGATGTTAACCTCTATCACTTGGATAAGGTGGTATCTTCCAGGTTTCTCAACCTGAAGTTACTGTTTCTCCCATTTGGAATTAAGAAGTATCTTTTAGGGAGATGCTTTCAGACTAGGCAGATACCTTGTATCTTTTTTTTGTCCACTAGTTTAGGATCCCTCCATTGATGGGTCCATTCTTGCTGCAGTAATTATTGCTATGATATTTGCATAATAGTGATTTTCTATTTCCCTCTTCCTTCTACATTTATTAATTGGAATTCTACTGTAAGGAAGAGCTCTCCCTTCTCCTCAATGTATTCATTTATTCATTTACTTATAGCACTATGGGTTCCTGGATATTTATTTTATTCTATGATCTATAACTCATTGCCGGTATTTTCTTTTTTTGCTCAAATTGCCCCAGATTTGGCCATTGGGAGCTTCTTCACGTTGGTTCCTGTGTCCTTTCAAGCCCCCACCCCCATTATTTCATGAGTGCTTCTGTACTTTCTGGCACCACAGATGTTCCAAACTCATCTTTTGCTATTACTGTCCCAGCCCTGGAATCAACCGTTTCCCCAAGAAGCCAAGGGTTCTTTTAATTCATTCCCTTAGTTTTTAAAAAATACAGTTCTGAACATGAAAATTCTCAATGACTCTCCATTACTTATTAAAATTCAGACCACTAGCCTGGCATTCAAAATATCCATGCTCTTGTCCCAAAAGACCCTCTCAACTTTGTAGTTTGAACTCCCCCTTAATGTATTTTACCCTTCAGAAACTAGAATTAATCATTTCCTATCCCAGCCAGTTGAGATAGCCCTTTTCTTAGTCCATTTGGGCTGCTGTAATAAAATACCATAGACTGAGTATCTTATAAACATTTCCTTCTTACAGTTCTGGAAGCTAAGTCCCCACAGCATGGTGCCAGCAGATTCGGTGTCTGGTGAGAGCTTTCTGGTTTACAGACAGTGCTTCTCGCTGTGTCGTCACACGGTGGAAGGGGGCAAGCAAGCTCTCTGGGGCCTCTGTATAAGGATACTAATCCCATTCATGAGGGCTCTGCCCTCATGACCCAATCACTTTCCAAAGGCACCACCTCCTAATTACCTCAGGGGTTATCATTCCAACGAATAATGGTGGGAGAACACAAACATTCAGACCATTGCACCTTTCCCTCTGAATCTGTTCCTGATTCTGGCTGGAAATTCTCTGAAATTTTATTGCACTTTTGCTTTCCTTCTTACATTTATTATATTACACCTTTGTTGGACAAGTTTTTGTTGTATTGGTCGCATTGCCCCTATCTTGTTCAAAACTTTGAGAGTAGAATCTATATTTTACTCTCTTATTTACCTTTTTATCCTATCGTGTACCTTGTACATGGTAGGCATTCAGTAAACATTTGTTATGTGGATGGCCAGGTGGAACTAAAGCTGGAGAGAACCAGATACAGAACTTAGGCTTCAAGTGCTCTAACTACCACTGGAAAATAACCTGCCCACCTACCAGAAAAGGCTGTTCATCTATTGAGACTTGTAGCTGGGGACCTTCTGGTAGACTGACCTTAATCAGCCTTCTCTTTCAGCCTAAACTTGTAACCAGCACTGCAACTGTAAAAACTGCTGTTGGAACATAGTCTAGCATTAAGTTCCAAGTACCTCTAGCCATTTTGGCCAGATGGTTGAGATTCTGCCCTCCCACTGGAAGAGAGCAGTGGCCTTTGCCAAAGCATAGTGGTCAAATGTGTGATTCATGATATGAGATGTTTTGCTTCTTTGGAAGACCAAAAAATTTGAGCTTCAAAACTTTTTTCTTCCCTTTCATGATTTCAAAGACAGTTTTTTGTGCCAGCGCAGCTTACAAGTCTTTCAAATTTGGGTCTAAAAAGAACTATTTGAGGACAAGGGAGAGTGTACCTCAGGAAAACAAAGCTGGAGCTGGGAATTTTGGTGTTTTGTTTTTGGGTGTTTTTTTTTTGGTTTCTTTTGATGTGAAAACAAAAGCCTGACGTTATGCAAAGAGGTTCTCCCCAGAGGGGCATCTACCAGAGTTGTAGCTCAGTGAAGATCTAGCCTGAGTAGGAGAGTATCTTCTAAATTTTCTCAGGGATTGGTCCAAAGAATAGGAGAGGAGGAATCTTAGTAGTCCAGACCTGTGCAGTGGGCTGATGTGACTAGATTGGGAATACAGCCACAGTCTTTTTCACATAGGTTTCTCTGTC
Organism: Balaenoptera borealis; assembly: GCF_965194805.1. Lineage (NCBI taxonomy): Eukaryota > Metazoa > Chordata > Mammalia > Artiodactyla > Balaenopteridae > Balaenoptera > Balaenoptera borealis. Next base: position 15,194,914 of record NC_138879.1, on the reverse strand, counting down.
CCCTCCCGTAGGTGGATCACTTGGATAAGAATGGGCAGTGTGCCTTGGTCCATGCTGCACTCCGAGGTCATCTGGAGGTTGTCAAGTTTTTGATTCAGTGTGACTGGACAATGGCGGGCCAGCAGCAAGGGGTGTTTAAGAAGAGCCACGCCATCCAGCAGGCCCTCATCGCTGCAGCCAGCATGGGTTATACTGAGGTAAGAAAGCAGCGGATAAGGTTTGGGGGGGTTTTTCAAGCTGTGTATTGAAGGACCTAGGAAACCAGGAAAAAGGGGTTGCATTATTATAAAATTGCCAGCCTAGGGCTTCCCTGGTGGCACAGTGGTTAAGAATCCACCTGCCAATGCAGGGGACACGGGTTCAAGCCCTGGTCCAGGAAGATTCCACATGCCGTGGAGCAACTAAGCCCGTGCGCCACAGCTACTGAGCCTGTGCTCTAGAGCCTGCGAGCCACAACTACTGAGCCCGCATGCTGCAACTACTGAAGCCCACGCGCCTAGAGCCTGTGCTCTGCAACAAGAGAAGCCACCACAATGAGAAGCCCGCACACCGCAACAAAGAGAAACCCCCGCTCGCTGCAACTAGAGAAAGCCCACACGCAGCAACAAAGACCCAACTCAGCCAAAAATAAATTAAAAAAAAAAAAATTTGTCAGCCTAATTAATGTGAATTAGGTTTTTGGTCATTGATCTGAGGAGTAGGGAGATTCCAGGGTACCTAGAATTATGTTGGAAAGGATCTCGGGAATTATCTAATCTGATTCCTCCCCATCTTTCCACCCCTATTTAACAGACAATGACACTAGGCTCAGGGGGATTATTTTTTGACCTGTGTTCACATGGGTAGGCAGAGTGGAATGGAAAAGGCACAACAGTTGGAATCTCAGAAGAACCAGGTTTGAGGCCCAGCTTTCCTACTCATCAGCTCTGGACCTTGGGCAATTTACCTAATCTCTTAGAACCTTAGTTTCCCACCAGTAAAGCGAGGCTAATAAATTCTTTTTTACGAGGTTGATATGAGATGTAAACTGTTAAACACTGTGCAGATGGTATTTTTGCTAATTTATTTATTAATGAAAGTAATAATACAGTGGCAAAATATGTGGAATTGGTAGTGTTCTAGGAAATGTGTAACAGCCAGCTCTGGGGAGGGGAGTGGAGTGGAGCAGAAGTTGTGTGTGTGTGTGTGTGTGTGTGTGTGTGTGTGTGTGTGTACATACAGACTTAAATTTATTATAAAATTTACTGATATTAAAAAAAATGTTGCACACAGTTTACAAATAATAATGAATTGTGTAATACTCTTAATTGAATGCTTTTGTTGATTTTTGCTAAATGTATATCCATACCCAACCTGTGATTACAACTCAACCATGATTTGATAAATGAAGTTGCACCCCTATTTGCTCTTTTCCCAATAATTTTGTCATTAAATCTGATGTGCGATCTACTGTTAAACTACTTCTCACCCTCATACAAATTATATTCATTAAACTGGAACCTCTTTTAGCTTTAGCACTAAATCAAATCCTCATTTACAAAGTTTGCCGATTTCCAGGGTATAAATACCCCCACCATGGCTGATTTCAAGCTGCCAACGTGACATCACCGAACACAAAGTTTCAAAGAGATGCACAGGAGCACACCATTATATAAAATTTCCACCATACACATACAGTAAATATAAATAACCTGAAGAGCATAGATAATAGCAAAATGTAATTAAATAATTAAGAAGTTATAACATTTGATATTTTAACCTTTTTTAATATAATTTTTTAATAAACATCTTTGTTTACTGACTGGCTTGCAAAATTCCGAAAATTTAATAGTCCGCTTTCATGGGCCAGTACAAGTTGGATCGCCACTGCTTGAGATGCTTCAGTGACACAGCTACCCCATCAGCTGACCTGACATATCACCAAGGGAATATTAAGTGAAATTGGAATTTTTATTATCTATAGAAGGCTTTTTAGCTCTCTCTACAGTCAAATTCCTGGAAACAGAGCTGTCATTTTCCTTTGTTGTTAGCAGCCATTCTCCTTTTATTATCCCCAAACAGTCCTTGTAATTCCAAGAGGAAAAAAGAAGATAATAGCTCCGCTCTGAAAAACTACAGGCCCTCAGTTTTCTCCATATTTATTTTCTGGGTTTTGTTTATTGATTTTTTTCCTGTTTATTTCTTGGTAGCATTTTTATTAGGAGGACGAGGGTTCGCTTTTTTAACTCAAATGTGATAAATATGTGATTTTTAAAAGTCACATGCTGTGTAAGTTAATTGTGTTCAAGGGAAACATGTAAACTGTACCTGGTAGAACAAATGCTCATCATGGCAGCTTTGGGTTGTTATGCGAGGACAGTCAGTTCTGACTCCTTTTGTGTGCAAGAGAGAGCATGACCCTTGGGTATCCGGGTATCTTCCAAACCTCACAGGCTAGTATCAGTAGTATAGTTTTCCACCTGACGTTTGAGCTGACACAACTTCTTGTTTCAGATTGTCTCCTACCTACTTGATCTTCCAGAAAAAGATGAGGAGGAGGTGGAGCGAGCACAGATCAACAGCTTTGACAGCCTCTGGGGAGAGACAGGTACCTCTTGTGGACATCTCTCTCTTCTCTGTGCATGTGTCATGTCTGTGTGGAGATATTCTCTGCATCTCACACCCTGATTTTTTTCTCTGCCAGACCAAAGGTGGCAGGCTCTGTCTTATGGCTATTGTGTTGGAGACTGATTCTGCCAAAGTAAAAAGTCACGCAGTTTCCTTCTTTCAATCCTCTTTCCCTTTGGATGCTCCATGCCATTAGCCCCAGAGTCTTCTTTCAGACAAAACCTTCCCCCGCTCTTGTTTCCAAATATTTTAAAAGACTGAAAGTTTCCTTACAGTGTGCCAAACCATAGCAGAAAATAGTTGTGAACTTTTTTTTTCCTGTGATCCTTATAGCAGTTAGGAATAAATATTTCTCCTGTAGCTATAAACCAAGAAGTTAAATTTTTATCGACACCTCTGGCTTACTGAACCAAGTGTTATCATGGCAGAGTGGTCCTGACATGGTAAAACTGATACGTCATGAGTACAGTTGCTATCAGGATGCAAAATGAAGGTCCCCCCTGTAGGGCACAGCCCTGCGCAGTCTCTCACGATCTGTAGCAAAGCCATTTCTATATTGCTTGGTACTTACTCCACAAACGGAAGCCTCTTCCTTGTGGCCTTTGCAGGAAATGATTGTTGTCTTTCCCCCAAGTCTAAACTGGAACATCTGGAAAAACATTAGTAACCTTTTATGTGTTTTTATGAAACCAGGGCAGTAAAAACTGTAGAATCACCACAGATTTGTGTCGTGTTTGCCAGGATAAGTAGACCAACATTGAGATGGCCGATTTTAGGGAGAACATTTTACTAAACAAGAGGGGGATATGCTTTGGTTAGGGTCAGAATGTTATTAAAAATGAGAAGATGCTTGAATTCACTTAAAATGTATAATTACCTATTGAACTGTGATGTTTCCACACATGGCAGTAATCTTATATAGGTTTCATGGCTTCTTTAACATCGTGTAGAATGGTCCAGAGCTCAGGAATTTGCTTCTCAAACAATCCCTCCCTCTGTCAGAGCCAAAGGGAGCAGATGCCGGGCAGCTGCAGCTTAAGAGCCCATGACAGATTAAAGGAAAATGTGCAGCTGGCAACAGCTGCTGTCTCGGGGGCCCCACCCTGAGGGAAGCCAGAGGACAGACTGAGGGGAAGGGGCTGGCCAGGGCGCCAGCAGTTGTGGAGTGTGCATCCTGAGACCTGGAGCTGCGGGAGAGACATGATGGTTTACATCCCATCAACACAGCCTCCCCGGCACAGCCCCGCCGTCCCTCCCAGAGTCTCCTGTTGCCAGGCCACACGCGTGCAACCCTAACCCTACCTGGGGAGGGCAACAAAAAGTAGCGGCCCGATGGCGATAATGGACAGAAATTACAAGACTAGCAATCATAGTGATGAATATCACACACATCCTAGTGCTGTCCTTGAAAGAATTCCTTAAAAATGTTCAAGAAGGGTGTGAACTAAGTGGAAGACTTATTTTTATTGATATGAATTTCTTATTAGAATAAAACTTGACAGCCTCAGGACTTTTAAAGGATTTCCTGCTTTAAAGTGTGCAATAAAGTTTGTTACATTAATTTCCTTACATACGTACCATATCTCAAGATTGTAAAAAAAAAAATCAAAGTTTCATGTCAGTTTGCTTGTAGTCAGAATTGTGTTGTGTTTAATTTGATATTTATATGAACTAATTTCAGCATTATGAACATAAGACTAATTATTTAAATATGAGTTAGAATGAAATGCATTTGTAATATAATTTATAGAGCTATAAAAAGTTATTTGACTTCAGAAAAATTTCTGGGAAATGATGTCTTTGCTATGTTAAAAAATGTCCCTACAACTCACCACTAGTGTAGGGTAGACTCTGAGTTGCTTTTCTATCTATAGTGATGGATTTACCAAGTACACATGTTTCTTTTTAACTTACAGCACATAATCATTTAAAATTTATAATGACTCATTGACTTGTGATGTTTCCTCCAATGGCAAAATCTTATACATGTTTCCTTTGCATAGAGAATGAAGGTCTATGACCTGCAGCCAGCTGGTTAGGGTCTCATATCTGCAACCCTGGCCTAAACAACCCAATTTTTTACTTAGGGAAAATATGATGGTAATGATGTTTACAACAATTTGCATCATTTACTGTATTAAATCTAAAACACCAGTAACTATAAGAAACTATATAACCATTATTTTATGTGCCATGCCAAAAAAAAAAAAAAACCCAGAAAGAAAAACCCTCTGCCTATAAAACTGACACAGTTCTTTATTATCACATCGATTATAAGATGCAACCTGACTTTGAGATGTTAAAAATGCGGAGGGAAGAAAGTACATCTTAGAATCAATGAAATATATCTTAGCATATGGTGAAATATTTATTGAGATGTAATTTTTACATATCAGATTTTCTAAAAGCAGGTCACTAGAATATCCTGGTTGTCTTCGTCCTCCTTTTATGGCCTTTTGTCCTTCCAAAGAGCACCTTCCTACATCGAGCTTTCACCATCTGGCTGACTCCTCCCATCCTGCAGGGTTTTCACAGATTTCTTATGGAACACAGAAATCTGTGTTCCAATTACATGAAATTTCTAAAAATCTTAGAAAAAAAAAAAAAGAAATCTGTGTTCCAACACAGAAGAAAGGCAATTAAGGTGACAAGATTGTTCACCAATCCCTCCTCTCCTTTGTCTTACAGCTATAGAACAGAACCAGCATTAAAAGCTTCTAGCAACTCTGGAGAGCCTGAGCCACATGGCCCAAAAGTAGCGAAAATTCAGAAAATAAACAAGATACCATTAATTCATGCCTTCATCATCTTTTGCCTAGATTATTGCAACTACTTCCTAGCTGATCTTCTTGTCTCTGGCCTCACCCTTTTGTGATTTATCTCCCAGACTTCAGCCAAAGTGATCTCTCTAAGCCACAATCTGTCCATGTCACTTTCCTGCTTACCACCCTTCATTGACCACCTGTAACATTAATGTAGCATAAAAAGGGACTTCCCTGGTGGCCCAGTGGTTAAGACTCCACGCTCCCGATGCAGGGGGCACAGGTTCGATCCCTGGTCAGGGAACTAAGATCCCACATGCTGTGTGATGCGGCCAAAAAAAAAAAAAGGTAGCATAAAAAGACGTGTCATGATCTCTAGCATCATCTATTGCCTGTCTTCTCCAGTAGGAGTAAACGTGCCGTTCCCCACCTCAGTGCCTTTATACGTGCTGTCCCTGTGCCTAGAATGCCTCCCTGTTGTCGTTGCCTGTAAGTCTCCTATTTCTCTTTCAGCATCTGGTTTAGATTGTCATCTCTTCCTGGAGACCTTCTCAGACACTTCTTCCTCTGTGCCACCTCCAGACAACCCCCATGGACTTATCTCTGTTGTGCTTATCACACTGTATAGTAATGTATTTGTTTGTCTGTTACCCTTATTCAACCCTGAGTTCCTTGAGAGCCGACAGTATCTGACAGATAGCTCTATAAATGTTTAATTAATGTTGTTTTGGATAGCAGTGATCAGTATATGTCTTCCCCACCCACCTCCATCCCATCGGTCTTCCATGACCTGTCTGTGCTGTACACTTTCAAGGTTGAGAAGAGATAAAAGAACCATTTGCTTCTCTGCATTCTATTCGCATCAGCATCCCATCGAAGCCGACTTTGGCTGTTTCCTCAACTCTGAGCTGTATCCTGTCTGTCTCTTCAAACTCCTTAGCTGTTTCCCTTTGAAAAAGGGCCATTTATTTCAGATAATCTCATCAGATGCTGACACGCTAGGGAACGAATTCTGTTACTGGTCTCTTAGGAAAAGAGATTTGGCTCCAAACTGTTAACATTTGCTCTAAGAATCAGTTTGTTGTTTTACAGAGCTGGCTTTGCCTTAATCGTCTCTCTTTCAAAAAGTTTTAACGGTTTTTGATAAGACCTATATAAAATCCAGCCAAAGCAACTCCTTGCTCTTGGATTTTGAAAAGTACAGACCCAATTTTCCATAGTTGTGTTGTTCTGAGATGAAGTTGGCCAGCTGTGTTAATGACCATGTCCAGATATCAGCTGGAGAGTCCTGCCAAATTACATCATAACCTAAGTAACAGAGATGATACAACAAAGAAAAAGGCCGAATGGAACATTCCCTCTCATATAAACATGTTGTCCGGTGGGTTGAGATGGGCCAGCCCCCAGCAACATGACTCCAGGTTAGAGCAGACAGTATATAAGTTTAGCTTTCAGGATGGGCACTGCTTGTGAATTTTCATCTGTGTTCTGTGAACTAGCATCATTGACGAGAGGCTTGATTCTGAAATACTGTCTGTATTTTCTCCAGAGTGCTATAAATTCTTGCGTGAAAAAGAATGTATTTGCGCACACACACACACACACACCCCACGCCATACACAAGACATTGAAAGGGAGGTTTGCTGCAACCCTGCCCCCTGGTAGCTACTTTAAACTTGGGAGGGTTAGAAATTTTCCAAACCCTTTGTTTTATGTACCAACGAGATGATTCTTATGGTTCCTAACAAGTGTCTAACCCAGTCAAGTTCTTTCTTTTTCCCCAACTTGACTGAGATGTAATTGACATGCAACATTGTGTAAGTTTAATGTATACAATGTGATGATTGCCAGTCAAATTCTTAAGCTACTCTTGTGTTCTGACCCAAGAACTAAAGTTGTGGTTTTTTTTTCCTGAACTATTAGAAATGTGAACTTGGAAAAGAGGGAAAATCACTTTGATTTAAAGAACAAGAGACAAAACTTCTCAGTCAAGTAAACAATCAAACCCATCAATACTTGTAACTTATCCATTCGGGACTTGGAAATGACCCTCACATCAGATAGGATGAAGCCTCTGCCCTTCTGTGAGGAACAGGACGGAAATGCCTATGTTAACAGTTCCAAAAAATAAAATGAAAAATACACATAAGACAAGGCCTAGATACATCTAGTTTAAGATCTTCTAAAATTGCCACATTTTCCTTCATAAGCCCTTTCTATCCTTGAGGAAGGAAAAGATTACTTTGAAGGTTTATCTCAGTGGAAATTACAGGTAGTTTTAGTTTTGCATATGAGTCAGTTGTGGATAAATTTGGCCAAGCTCAAAGACAAAATGCCGTAATTTGCACTTAAATGAAAAAAATCACAAGTGACCATTTGATTTGAATTTCAATTGCTTCCCTGATTAGATACCAACATTTGCAAACTGAAATATTATCTGCACCTGCCAAGTATTATCTTCCTCTGATTTGTCATTGGAGTAGGTGGCCACAATAAAGGAAGGACCCGCTGACTACCACATCCGTTTTTCAAGTCTGTGTGGGGAAAAAGGTCTCCATACTCTTTCTTTAAAAGCATAACTCCTGCCATTTTCTAACAGTGTTTACCATCTTCCCTACCCTCATCCATTTAAAACACTAAGTGTACACATTTGAGATCCCTGGTTAAGAGACAAATACGTATCTGTTCAAATATAGACTTAGTAAGAAGTATATCGACAAATTCCTCTTACTGCTATTGAAATAGTACTCAAAGGATGAAATAAGCACTCTTAGAATCTCCAGTGTATCAGAGATCATGAACAATGGACAGTAGCACAGAAGGGAGAATGTTTATGTTTCTTCCTGCTGTGTGTCCTTTATCCTCGCTATAGCTGTTCTTTATCTGTGACTCCATTATCCTGTATTCAGAAGAAAAGAGCCTTTGTCACACTTCTCTCATCTTTAAGACTATTACCTTGAACAGTTTTGACCCTCCTATGAAAATGGTCACGCATGTACTAGAAACTTCTGTCTCAACTGATGAAAAAAAAAAAAGAATGAAAACTGGCCCAAGGCTCTTAGACTGTAATTTATTTTTTCTTTTTCTTTTTTTTTTACATTTTTTAATATATTTTTATTGTAAATACGCACTTAAAAGCAACCCAGGAAACTGTCATTTAAGAAATCAACAAAATTAAGACTGCAATTTCCGACTGGTTCTCTGAGTTTAAGGGCCCAGGAGTAGAAATTGGCCAGAGGTGGTTCCTAGCTAACTCTAAAAGACCTTAGTCTGCAAAGACCCTTCTCTCTGCATTCTTACCCATGCACATACCAGTAAAAGGTTTGTAGCTGGGACGAGGTACCAAAAAAGAGAGGGATTAAAAGCAGAGAAGACAGTCTGGGTAGGAAACATGAAACCAAGTAAGTTTGGTCAAAGGTGATTTTTTCAATAAAATTATTATAATTGTCTCCATATATGTAAGCCCTTTTATTTTTCTTTGAAAATTTCCTTCATGGCAAAAGTAGCCAAAATCATCATTCTTGGAGGTAAAGTAGCAATCGCAATCATCAAACACAGGTATGCTGCCCTGCTTACCCTAGAGGGCTGGAGAAGGCAAGACCCCCTGTCCTCACTCTGTGCTCTCTGCCCTTAGCCCTGACAGCTGCAGCCGGAAGGGGCAAACTGGAGGTGTGTCGTCTGCTCCTGGAACAGGGGGCAGCAGTGGCCCAGCCAAACCGCCGAGGGGCAGTGCCCTTATTCAGCACCGTTCGCCAAGGCCACTGGCAGGTAAGCAGGTAGCTACTTCCAGTGCCCCAGGCAGGGGTGAGTGCTGGGTGGGAACTTCTGAAGCAGAGAGCAAAAAAATCACAAAATTTGGGTTATCCAGCAGTCACTGGGTTTGAAGACTTGGGCCTCTGTTATTAATATTCTGGTTAATTGAGAATATGTCAGAAAATTAACATTCATACCTTCTATACGATACAGATCATTCCTGATGATCTGTATCGTATAGAAGGACTAGCTACTTTTGGCCTGGTCGTGCAGTGATCTCCTTCTCACACTTCACAACATCCTCAGGGTCTCTGGAAGGTTCAGACCTCAACAGATCCCTGCTAACCACTTACAGCAGGTGTGTCTCAGACTTGCAAAAAGAAAATGTGGTATATGTAAATTCTAGTTATGCGATCTTTCCAGATGTTTGGATTCTGGATAAACGCTAATTTATATATTTAGGATGGAAAAAAAAGTATATTGGTTATAATCTTTGAAAATGTTTAAGTAGGAAATAAGTCCTAGGAGCCAAACAGTGCTAAAGAGTTATCAGAGGCTGTATTTTGTATTTACTGTATTCTGTTCAGTTGTAAATATTCACTGCAGGCAGGTTTGCAACCCCTGGAGGCCAGTAAAATGGCACTGACATAGGTGTTGGCGCTTCCATCATGGGGTTGTTTAGTCTACATCTTGGCCTTTGTTACCTTGAATTCTTTTTTACTGAGTGGCTGAGTCGGACATTTAGAGTTGAGTTCTTCTCATTTGGCTGTCCCTGAGAGAGTCAGAGATGGAACCCCATGGTACTAGACCACGCAGGGGGTTCTTGCAGTGGGAAGTTTCTTTAGAGGTGACTGCGGGGAGTTCTCACAGTGTGGGGGAGGGCGTGCGTGTGTCTGCTCAGCAGCGCTTCCTGCCTGATTGGTCCCTGCTTCTCTGCACCTGCAGATTGTTGATCTTTTACTCACCCATGGAGCTGATGTCAACATGGCGGACAAGCAGGGCCGTACTCCCCTGATGATGGCGGCTTCCGAAGGCCACCTGGGAACTGTGGACTTTCTCCTTGCTCAAGGTCAGTCCTACGATGCCAGAGCTTGATGATCAGTGCCCATAACAACCCAAGGAACTCATGATTTCCAGGGATGGATTCCAAGAGGAGTTGAGAATGGATATTCTTAAGCCAGTTGGTTAGAAAATGAAAGTCCGTCTCCTCTCTTCTCATATACAGTGGGACCCTTCTAATTCTGACGTTCTCTGTTTCTTTATGGCTTGAGGGGTTTTTGGTATCCTAATCAAATTTACATAATCTAAGCTCTTTAATCTCCCAACTTTGATTTTTTTTAATGTACACTCAATAAATGTTCATCTTCCAGGGATCGTATTTTGACTTTATCAATTCTTTTGTAAGCCTGCACAACTAATATTTTTCTTGTATCCTAAGGAGGCAAATGGAAGTTGAAATGATTGTTGACCATGGGACCCTATTTGAGGAATCAGGGTATTATTACCCTCCTATTGTAATAAATTCCTTTTGACATTTACCAACATTCACATATTCCTGGTGAATGGGAAATAAATTAAAGGAGACTGTGGTCACACTATCCAAAGCATTCCCTTCCATGGCTCTGACCTCAGTCATCTATACAGAACAGTAGTGAGTGACAGGGGAACCTCTGTAGTAGAAAAGCTCCAGTCACTGGTGACTCTGCAGTACCATCTAGTGGAGCTTGAGCATTTGCATCAAGCAGGAGGTGGTGTGACTGTGGCCAGCTTTTACTCCATTCCAGCAAGCCTCCCCTATGAGTAAACGGGATCTTTTCATCTATAATTAATATCCACAAGTGCACACACTTCAAGAAAAACAAGCTCCTGCAAATCATGCCCAGGCTGGAGCAGCTGAAGGGTAGTTGATTTAGGAAGAAGACAAGGTTTCTTCTTCTAAGATTTCAAACTACAACTCAGTCAGAGACTTACTGGATCTTTAGCTCTCTCCTGCAAAGATTTGTTTCCACAACCTTCGACTCACAAAACTGGGTCAGAATCAGAGAACTGTTTTCCCCGTGTACAGAGTGGTTCTTGCTTCCCCAACACAAGCCACCAAACAAACCAGATTTCATGGTATCTATCCTTCTGCTAAGAGGGGGCTGGAGGAGCAAGGGAGATATGCCTAGCTTCTCAGGATAAAACATGGCAGGAGTAAATGTCCCAGAACAACCTGAGCCTACTGGAAAAGGCAGGACCCCTTTACCACAGATAAGCTGTAGATGACTGCACACAGTCTGCCGTGAGCCCGTAGAAGCTCATCAGACACAGATCCCAGAGATTTGTTCCCTTTACGCTGCAGGCATTCTGGTCTCCGGTCTTCGTACTGTTTCATTCTTTCACACTTAAATCAGAGACTTTCTCTCAATCAACAAATCCTACCCAAGTTTATTTAGCCTACGTTATCCGCAAAACACTATACTAGGAACTGAGTGATTTTTTAAAATAAATACACTACAATCCATGTCTTCAAAGGGTCTGTAATCTGGCAAGGAGGGGATAAAACAAAGATAAGGAACTACCTTAAAAAGCAGAGAATCCTAAGTACTCTGATGATAAAGGTATTTGAGTTAGAACAGAACAGACTTTGAAATTTGAATGGGAAAAATGTTCTATATTCAGGGAGAGGACATAATGTAAATGAAAGGTCGGAGAGGAGAAACAGTACACAACAGGTTTGGGGAAATATGCAAGTTGTCCAGTGACATACATGAGGACTGCTGGGAAATAAAATTGGAAATGTATGTGGAAAGAAATTGAAAAGGAGCAGATTAAAAGAGTTTGGACTTATCTGAAGGCAGTAGGGAGCCTTTCAAAGATTTTAAAAAAGGGAATCAGTGCCAGAGTTGCGCTTTAAAAAAAAAAAAATCACTTTGGCAGTGGTGTGAATAGTAGAGTTGATGAAGGGATTATAGTGGACCTGGGGGTCAATTAGGAAGCCATTGTCATCGAGTAGATGAGAGGTAATGCCGAATCCAGGTGCAGTAGCTGTTAGGATAGAACAGGAGGGCCACGTGCAAAAAAGATTTTGGATATAAGGGTTGATTACATGCAGGACGTAAGGATAGATGAGTTGACGATAACTCCAAAGTTCTAAAATGGATGTTTGGGAGAACTTTGATTCTGTTAACTGCCAGGAGAAGAAAAGAGAGAAGAGGAAGACTTCAAATTGAATCTTCGGAGGAAATTGAATACATGGGTTTTTTTCATATGCATCTCCTTTTAATTTCTTAAATTCCAGCTTCCCTTATCTTTGTAAAATCAATTTATCTGTAACATACATCCAGAACCTTCTTATCCTGCTTTTTCCATCCCTGAAGACTCTGTCCAGGAAATTTATAGATGTTGCATCTGAGAAAACTCCTTAGATTCTGTCCCATATTCAGACTCATTCCATGTTAGAGTCAGTGTTTTAGGTGCAAACTACACTGTTGTGAAAAGATAACCCAGTACATGGATGTCTCTCCTCAGGGTTAGAAGTATCGTACTTTCCAACCCTTCATCCTGTTACGGGAAGCCCCAAAGTCTGGTTGTCTGACCTCTAGGGATACAGAGGTGATAGGCCACATAACTGCTGAGTAGCCCCAGAGCCTGGCTGTGGCAGGTCCTGAGCTTGATCTGACATCTGAATCCTGTCCAGCTGAGGAGGCAGCCTGGAAAATGAACTGTGTGTGCAGTAAGTTGATCTCTGATTTAGTTAGTGAGTATGTCATGCCAACTGTGTGGAAAGAGTCATCTTAGGTACTCTTCAAAACTAGCAAGGGAACAACGGGCTCTTTGCCATCCAAGAGCTTACAGTCTAGGCTGAGAACCAAACGTGTATTGAATTTTAGACTAATTACAAAACAGTACGTCAAGTGTGCTTGCTCCTCACAGGTGAGAATAGAAATGTTGAAGGGAAGAAGATGCAGAATATAAAATAGGCTAAAAGAGTGGGGATGGGGTTGTTGAAGGCTGACGAGTTTAATTAAACTCCTGATTTCCTTCCTGCCCTGGGCTCAGTCTCTTCCGATGAGTCCGTTTCCCTCCCATTCTAAGGAAGGAGAAGGTGACCTGGTACTATCGTCAATGATAAACATGTTCTGAGCTCCTTATTTTATGAGAACCTCTCAAGGAGTTTATACTATTAGAAATCGAAGATTTTTGCCGAGTTCAGAAAACATGCACTGAGAATTTATTACATATAAGTGGGATACATTAAAAAAAAAAGATTAATAACAGAATAAGGTGACATATGTCAAGCAGGTTCAAGATGAGGTAACAGTGAATGGGAGAAGCATTTTGGAGACAGGGAGGTTTGAGATGGTTCCTAGAGAACAGGTAGAAGTGAGGTAAGTCATGGGGAGAAAAAAGGTTTCCACACATGGGAGCAACGTAACCAGAAGTGAGGATACAGGAGTACTTGTGGGAGATTCTAGGGGTGGTGAGCACATCCATTTTGGCCAAAGTTGAGGATTCTCACAGAGGAGTAATGAAACTTAAGGATAGACAGTAAGCTTGGGGAGAGATTATGCACAACCCAGGATAGGCTGCCCTGTCAAAGAACTGGACTCTTGTATTGACAGCTTGTGGGAGCAATTTTGTTAACAGTTTTATCAAAAGACAACTCACATGCCAGAAACATAAGCTGTGCTTTGGCCGAGTGTACACCTTGAATACCAGCTTTCCCTCCTGCTGTGAACTTTCACGTTTCTCATGTTTCCTCAGCCCTGTGTTATGCCTGCTCTTGTAGGTGCCTCCATCGCGCTAATGGACAAAGAAGGATTGACAGCCCTCAGCTGGGCTTGTTTGAAGGGTCATCTCTCGGTAGTACGTTCTCTGGTGGATAATGGAGCTGCCACAGACCATGCTGACAAGAATGGCCGCACCCCACTGGATCTGGCGGCTTTCTACGGTGATGCTGAGGTGGTGAGTGCCTTTAACCAAGCCTCAGGGTGGTAAGAATAGGGAAGGTCCTCTATCCACAGTGTCATCTGGGGTTGATGATTCCTGACATAAAGTTCTCAGATCTATACTTGCTGGAGGGCAGGAACATTCACAACACCGTTAAAGACCAGGAACAGAGGTCTGGCCTGGAATACCATGGCGTCCAGCCTGGTTCAAACCAGCAGTTGAATAAAGGGCAGGCAGCAGCCAGAGCCCTGAGTGGAGCAGTGTGAGCCGTTACACCTGGGTTAACTGCGCTGCTTCATCTGTGTCCTAGGTCCAGTTCCTGGTGGATCACGGGGCCATGATCGAGCACGTTGACTACAGCGGAATGCGCCCTTTGGATAGGGCAGTGGGGTGCCGGAACACTTCTGTTGTTGTCACTCTTCTGAAGAAAGGAGCCAAGATAGGTAGGAGAAAGGAAGAGGGTGCTGGCCATCTGTGCCCAGGGGCCAGACTGGTCCGGTGGTCTGGCTGCCCCGGGTGTGTGGCGTGAGTGTGTATAGTTTCCCCTCTGCCCTGGCCCAGTTATTGTCCGAGTGAACAGAAAGACTCTTGGCCCAGAGAAAGCACCATCTGAGCCGTGGTCTACACTACCCTGTGTCCAAAATCACACGGCTATCTGCCGTGCCGCGAGTAGCCTCAGCCAGGAGGCTGCTCTGACCTTAAGCGCATCTCGGCGCTGATGCCTTGGTAGCAGCCCCGCCCTGTGAGCATCCTGGATCCCTGCACTGCCACAGCCTTCGCTTTCCCTTGCTCTGTATGTGCTTTGGCCTCTCAAGTCCCTGCGGCTGCTGTCCCATCCATCCCTCAGACCTGTAGACAAGGGTTGGCTGATATGCTGGCTTTTTTGCTGCCTGCCTCTCACTGCTGCTTTTTCCTTCTTTTTTTTTTTTCACCTTCATCCATTTTTTTTTCCTCTCCTACAACTTTTTGTTTTCTCCTTTCTTTGAAGGTTGTCAGACGTTACCGAGTCGCCCACGAGGTATATTTCACCGCTGTCAGCATCAGGCGTGGTCTGATGGCTTGGTCAGCTTTGCCTTCTCCTCTTTGATTTAGCCTGCATGAGTTCCCTACACCTCTAATCTTTTAATTTACTTCACCTTAAAAGAAGATTTTTTTTAATGACTGTTGTAGAGAATAACTTGAACTTTTGATAACTAACCCTGAAAAGCTTAGTTGGTAAATAATTCAGGCATCCGTAAACTAATCGAGTTAACCTTTTCTTTCTCTTTGTGGGTAAAGTGGTCCTCAGTCATGTTGGCTTGTTTCACATTGGAACCGTGCTCCTGGTTCAGCATGAATCCCAGGAGTCCTATTCAGTACTTACAAATTAAGGGAGCCTTTAGAGTCTTTCATGGTTTCCCTTCTGCAAAGAACGTATTTAAAAATTGAGACTGAACAGCTGGGGGTTTTGAGTCCCAGATTCTGAAATAAATTACCCTTTATGGATTTTTAAAATCTTACGGTGACATTTAATGTAAACCCTTTCTCCCAATTTCCTTATTTAAAATAACCCCAAACTAAGCCATCGCCTGCCCAGATACAACACGCAGGCTTTGCTGCCCTCCAATGGTGCAAACTCAGACAGTGCAAACATTCTTATTTTAAGGTGAATACAAATCCAACGCAGCTTCTTGGCAGGGGGAGTTAGTAAGATGCTCCCAGTTCTAAAAGATGAGGCCGTTGTTGTGGAGCAAGTTGTTCTCTCAGCAGAAATTCCCCAGGGGTGTTTTTTTCACCCAGCTTCCTACCACCCTTACATTGTATGAGTTTTTTACCCATCATGCATCCTGTACACTACAGGTCCAGCCACGTGGGCGATGGCCACCTCCAAACCAGACATCATGATCATCCTGCTGAGCAAGCTGATGGAAGAGGGGGACATGTTTTATAAGGTGAGGGGAGGAAGGAACCGTGTCCTCCAGAAAGCCGCTGACTGTTCTCTACTTGTAGAATCTCCCAAAGTCTCGGCAGGTCTCACCCTTGGTTCTAGAGGCAGTGCCGTCCCTCAGTGGTGGGCTCATAAGCTGAGGATCCCAGGTCTTTGCTTTCTCAACAAGAGAGCAAGAGTAGCCTGCACATGCCTGCAGCTGATGAACCTAAAGACCTAGTTTTACCTGGTCACTAATAGGCAGATACATAGATTCTACATGGCATCTGTTCATTGGAGCCTGGAAACCATGGGACAAGTAAAAGAAGAGTTACATAGTGCAGATATTTCTAGTCTGTGGGAAAGAGGCATCAATCTTAGCTTTTATATTTAATATATATGTAGATTTAAAAATCTGTAGTAATAATAGCTTATCAGCATCCCTGAGGAAGAAAAGGAAACCAAGACAAATAGCAGTTATAAGATTTACTTGAAGTCATTCACTGAATGACAACAAAAAAGGTATGAAGTCTTCTTGTACTCACAGTTCAAGCTGAAGGCTCCATACCCTAACACACCAAACTCCCATGGGCTGCAGGAAGTCCCGTAAGAACGTTCCATGTCAGAGTTATCTCATTGTGTTAAGATTAGCTGAATCTTCTTCTCCTAAAGTAAATACAAATCCAGCCCAGCTTTTGGCAGCGGGTGTCACTGAGACATGCCCAGGCCCAAAGATGAGGAAATGATTATGATGCACGTTACTTCCGCCCTGTGTAAGGAGTATACAGAGCTCCTGGGAGTAGAGTTGTATTTCCCGAAGACCCTTTGAGTGAGAGTTATTGTAATCTAGGACTCTTAGGCTTCTAGGAAACTTGAGTTCTGACTCAACCATGATTCTACATGACTTCAAAGAAGGGCCTCTCTAGGTGTCATGTTTATGGACTTGAGAATGGCATTGCTGTCAAGAATCTCAGCCCTGTTTATAACGTAACTTCTGGCATCCTAAGACAAGGAGTCCTACCTCCTAAACAGGCAGAGCTACTCCTGCTCCTACCCAGAATTCTGCCTTGGAAGACTCCCAAGTCTGTCCTCAGTGAAAGGGTCTAAAGAGAAAATAAAAGATCAGGATCCCTGGTTGGAGTTGCAGCTATACAGAAGGAATGGAGTGGATAAAGTTCAGCTAACAGAGTGTGAGATGCCTCCTGCCTCATTCTGGGCTCAGCTTATAGATTTTCAGATGCAAAATGTAAGAAAAGTTCAAGGCCCCTGTGACCAGGTCCCTAGGTGGGTCATAGATTTACCTCATCTTGGAAAATCCCTCTGACATAGTCAGATGGAATCACAAATTCTGAATTTCACTTCTCTACCACCACCCTACCCCATGCCTTTTCGAAAAACAGGGGAAGACTCTTTGATATTCTTTTATGCCATGAGATTAGGGGAGCAACAGCTAGACTGCTTTAGCTCCCACATCCCTTGTGAGGAAGAGAATGGCCTCTTGTAGAGGACTGGCAAGGTGGAACAAAAAGAATTTCCAGATAAGACAAATGTAACGAAGTAGTAATAACTTTGGAGTGATTGGGACTGGGAAATGCTATGTGTCCTAGGGAGATCAGGTCGAGAAAAAGCTCCTTTGAAATGAACAAGGTCAGTTCCTTGGGAGTCCAGGTGGGAAGCTGGGGTCCCAGGCCTTTCATACGCCCAGACTTTGTTTCTCTGGCTTGTATCTTGGGAATCCCCTTCGTCACCCCTCGCCTGCCAGGTGAGCTTCCAGTAGAAAAGACTGGACTCTTCTGCTCTCACCGTCAGGGCTGGTGTCGGGAGGGCCAACCCTTCGTAGTAACTGCGGAGAGAGGAAGGGAATGGGAGCAACCTTCCTCAGCTGCTCAGCAGACCAACTGTGTGTTTTGCTATCTTGTGCTCCCGCTAGAAAGGGAAAGTAAAGGAAGCTGCCCAGCGTTACCAGTACGCTCTGAAGAAATTCCCTAGAGAAGGGTTTGGTGAGGACTTGAAAACCTTCCGGGAGCTAAAAGTGTCTCTCCTCCTCAACCTCTCTCGATGTCGCAGGAAAATGAACGTAAGTCCCTCTCATCCCAGCTCCTTTCTGCAGTCCTGGAAGTTGACGGTCCATGTCATGCACTGGCTTTTACCAGGCCCCTGAAATCCTTGTCTGCCCCATTTGGAACTTGGTTGTCCTTCACAGAGCACTGACATTTGCAATTTGAAAGAAATCAAGTCTAAGTACAATCTGTACCTCAAACTATAAAAAAGTTAATCCTGTGGGCACTTTGTAGCTTTCTGAATTTTCCTAATTCCTGCTGAAAGTGACTGGAATACCATCATCATCCTGCCCTGCCCCCAAGTCAGTTTTCTGGTCTTTGGGAAAATGTGAGAGCAGTGGTCGCTGGAATTCCAGCTGCAGTGAGATACAAATTTTAGTCATTCCCTTCCTTACTGATAGACCCCCTAGTCATTTAAGGAAGGGCTGGAAAGAGGGCCCAGGACCATGAACTTCAAGGTTTAATTTCTAAGGCTAATCTTCAGCTTTTCACTTCTTTCTTCGTTCTTTTATTCTAACATGACATGTCCCTTCTTGTCACAGAGGGAGTCTTAGAACTCCTCCTGGTCCTTTATTATCCCCTAAATAGTCCTTGGTCCTTCTTGCCTGCCTTGCAGATACAGCCTCTGATGCCCTCAGGCACTGCTCCCTTGACCTGCAGACACTCCTGGGCCAAGAACCCTCTCTCAGATCCTGGGAATAGCCAGGATCATGTCAGGAATCTCTGACATCCACTAGCCTGAGGTCTCATGGTTCCTCAGGAGATAAAAATAATCCAAGCCAAACAGGAATGTTTGAATAAAGGGATAGAGAACTCAGGTGTACAGAAGTGAGCTTTCAGCCTCAGTAGCAAGAGATCTGCTATCGGTTCTGGAAAAGTGACCTTTATATCATCCATCTTTAGATGGCAATGAAAAGAGCGCCCTGATAAATAGACTTGGGTATCTCAGAGGGCACAGTGATGCCCTAAGAGGCAGAGTTTTCCCAGGTGCTGAGGAGAGTGGGGATGTGGGAGGAGTTCTCGGGGAAAGGCAGTGAGGTTCTTATGTGAAACAGAAGAAACAGCACCAAGGGTCTCCTCCAGCTCCAGTTAGTGAGACTTAGACAAAGCTCCGAAGCTGCTGCCAAGCTGCTGGCTGCCTTTTTGCCTCACAAATAGTCTGCTTCTTAAAAATACTCTATAATCTTCCCAGAAATAATGATTGTCCCGAAAGAAAAAATTAAGGGGAAAGGTTGAAACAGTAGAGCTGGAAGCCGATGCTATAAAATAGAACACTTCCTCTCTAGCTCCACGTTGGATCAGAAACAGTTAATCACCTCCCAGGACCACCTGAAGTCTGTCGTCCTATGTAGAAAGTTGCCCATTAATTTTTTTTCTTTTTTTTTTTTTCCAACTTTACCTCCACCCCAGGGCCTTTGTTCTGCCTTGGGACTCACAAGTTTAACCAGAGGCTACTGTGCTGTACTATGGCTTTGATAGTAAAAGAGGAGAAAACCTTCCCCTTTAGTTTAGTATGTAAGGGTGTCTTGAAGACTATGCCTTCGTTCCCCTGGTTCCTGTTCCCAGGGCTTCTCAGAATGAGGACAGATGGGACTGTGTTCCTCCAGGAAGCCTCAGTGATTAAGAGATGAGGTGACAGCACAGGTCCCAGTGACAGCCAGTCTTCTCTCTTGTTTTATTATTATTATTTAAATTTTAAATGTTTCCTAAGTAAGGAACAAGTTTAGAGAAGGAGCAGGCCAGAGAAGCCTCTATGAAACAGAATGGAAACTACCCTTCATTGAGCATCTCCTGTGTGCCAGGGACTGTGTATGGGGCTTTCAAATGCTTTATTGCTCTTAATCCTACCTGGGAAGTCCGTATGGATAAGCAAACACACAACACACCCTGAGGGCTTACAAAGCAGAGCAGAGAATTGAACGCAAGCCTGTCTGACATTCCTCCTCCATCGAGTCTCCATAGCCAGTCATTTCTTTTTTACACAAATCCCATCTTCCTGGACTTATTTCTCATCCCTTTATAAAGCCAAGGAATAGTGGGTGCGGCAGGAAGGTGGGGGGTAGGATAAGGGTACACATGAGGCGTCGACATGTGTGTTTGCCTCACACATGCGTGTGCAACAAGAGTTCGGGTTTCCAACTTCAGGAGCTTCAGTGGGTTGACATTTGGCTTCTGGACCAGAAAGAACTATGTTGCAAAAGGCAGAAAGAGGACAAATTAAAAATATTTTCATACTTTCGGGCAGATGAATTCCTGTGAGCCATTGCAGGGCCACACAGGGCAAAAGGCAGAAGGAACTTTCAGTCTGGGCCACGTGGCTAGAGCCATGCCAGGCATGTCAAGAATCCCAGGTGTTCCGTCCATAAATGTCAAAGAAATGTACATATAATCTGTTTTATTCCCAAGCTGTCTATTTTTCATATCTCTTCAATGACTCATTTGCACACCTATTGTAATGACAGGATTTTGGAATGGCGGAGGAATTTGCTACTAAGGCCCTGGAGCTGAAACCGAAATCTTATGAAGCTTACTATGCAAGAGCAAGGGCAAAACGCAGCAGCAGGTGAGGAGAGAGAGAGAGAGGGTGAGAAGCAAGAGCTCTCTTTTCTGAAAATCTGGCCGAGGCAACGTAGACCATCCTGGGGCGTATCGGACAGACCCATATGTCTGTCCCTGAGGACTCGCAGGACCAAGCTTTGGGGATGGCTCCCATCACACAGAACGCATCATACAGCTGGCAACTCTTTGGGGCTGTGGAGATGTAGAGCATTTTACTTTGGGAGAAAACTGCCTTTTCATTGTTGGAGAATGGCACCTTCTTCCAAGAAGCCTCTGCCATATCTCAGTCGCTTTTTAACCCCCAAAGCAGATAGCGTAGAGACACTGGTGGCTTAAGAAGAGGTCACTTGAGCAAAATATCCTCCCAGCCCTTTTAGAGGGGAAAGTAGGATGGGTCATATATCACGGGCTCCTCTTTCTTTTCTTACAGGCGTTTGGGAGATTCCCTGGATCATTTAGTCTTCCTCCTGGGGCTCTCCTCCAGTCTGGTGGCATCAAGCCTCCTTCTCACATACCCACCCCTCCCAGCACCACACCACACACGCATGGAGACAGGAGGTCCTGCTGCCGGGACTGAGGGGGCCCAAGAGAAACCCCATCTCTTATGCCCCATCTGCTATGGTTTGGCCAGTGGGCAGGAAAGGCTCCAGAAAGATCTAGAAACTGCCATCAGTGATCTTTAGATAACTTGTCACTGTCCTTAATGCCTCCTGCCCGGCGCCCTGCCCTTCTCCCCAACTCTGCCTGTAAAAGAACTGCTTCAGGTTCACAGCTATGACCAGGGGGCATGTGGTCCTGAAAATCAAACCCAGCTTAAGTCTAGTGATGACGGTGGCAGTGATCTTAGTCTTAATTAGCTGGGGCAACAGAGTTCTTACAGAAGCTTGACTGTCAAATTCTCTTTCCCCTTGGATTATTCCTTCCCCACAAGGCCAATTGCCCCTTTTCTGGGCAAGGTTAATAGAGAGGATGGGAGTATCTCTGACTGTCTGTGTCCTTATTTGTAGATTAGAATCTGAGTTTTCTAGTCAGCAAGCCTAATACCTGCCCAGCTTTGATGTAGCAGAATGGAGGAGCCGCAGTGTTGTGGGGCGAGGGGTAGAAAGGGCAGAGGACGGCGTTCTTGCCTAGGATGGAACAGGCCTGAAAATTGGAGCTAAAATATAAAGAAAAAATTCTGCTGGATCAGCAAGATTTTAAATATTGTAGTTACTGTTTTGTTCCTAAGCTAATTGACAGTGCCCCTGTAAATGACAACCCCACCCAACCCTCCTACTACCTGGTGTGCATTTGGACACTGAGAGAAACTTCCTGAAGGGCCTGTCTGGACTGACAAAATGGGGACATTTCTCCACTGATGCCAGAGAGGCCAGAGGGAAGATGGAGGCTGAACTGGCTAGGGAATCATTCTGGACTCTTCTGGAATGACAGCCTACCTATTTCCTTCCTTACAAATCAGACGAAACCAAAGCCCCCCAGATGCCCCCAGACGCTAACAGTTCTCTGAAACAGTGACCATGTTCTCAGCTCTTGGTGGTTCCTATTGATTCAGAATAACTCCAGTTCCTGTGTTTACATTTTGTCAAGCAGACAGTTTGCAGCAGCCTTAGAGGACCTGAACGAGGCCATCAAGCTGTGTCCAAACAACCGTGAGATCCAGAGACTCCTGCTGAGAGTGGAGGAAGAGTGCCGACAGATGCAGCAACAGCCGCCGGCGGCACAGCAGCAGCCTCAGCAGCAGTTACCGGAAGAAGCAGAACCCGAACCCCAGCATGAAGATATCTACTCCGTGCAGGACATACTCGAGGAGGAGTTCTTGGAACAGGATGTTGAGAATGTGTCCATCGGCCTCCAGACGGAGGCTCGGCCCAGCCAGGGGCTCCCGATAATCCAGAGCCCGCCCTCCTCCCCGGCCCACCGCGACTCGGCCTGCATCTCCAGCTCGCCTCTCGGCTCCCACCAGGGTTTTGACTTCCGGCCCAGCAGCTCTGTGGGCTCTCCCACTAGGCAGGGTTACCAGTCCGCCTCACCTGCCCTTTCTCCAACTCACCAGAACTCGCATTACAGGCCCAGCCCCCCGCATACTTCCCCCGCTCATCAGGGAGGGTCTTACCGCTTCAGCCCCCCTCCTGTGGGAGGGCAGGGCAAGGAGTACCCGAGCCCGCCCCCGTCCCCTCTCCGCAGAGGCCCTCAGTATCGGGCCAGCCCTCCAGCGGAAAGCGTGAGCGTCTACAGAGCCCAGTCAGGCTCGCCCGTGCGCTATCAGCAAGAAACAAGTGTGAGTCAGCTTCCTGGCAGACCGAAATCTCCATTATCCAAGATGGCCCAGCGGCCCTACCAGATGCCCCAGCTTCCTGTGGCAGTGCCCCAGCAAGGGCTCAGGCTCCAGCCGGCCAAAGCCCAGATCGTGAGAAGCAACCAGCCCAGCTCAGCAGTTCATTCGAGCACCGTCATCTCCACAGGGGCCTATGGCCAAGTGGCCCATTCGATGGCTGCTAAATACCAGTCTTCACAAGGAGACATAGGAGTAAGTCAGAGCCGGTTGGTTTATCAGGGGTCCATCGGGGGGATTGTAGGGGACGGGAGACCCGTGCAGCATGTGCAGGCCAGCCTGAGTGCAGGCGCCATCTGTCAGCACGGAGGGTTGACCAAAGAAGAGCTTCCCCAGCGACCTTCCTCCGCCTATCGAGGTGGCGTGAGATACAGCCAGACACCACAGATTGGGCGTAGCCAGTCCGCATCCTATTACCCAGTCTGTCACTCAAAACTAGATCTGGAGCGTTCCTCCAGCCAACTAGGTTCCCCCGATGTGTCACATTTAATCAGAAGACCTATTAGTGTCAACCCTAATGAAATCAAACCCCACCCACCAACTCCCAGGCCATTGCTGCACTCCCAAAGCGTAGGCCTTCGTTTCTCTCCATCTAGCAATAGTATCTCATCCGCCTCCAACCTAACTCCTACCTTCCGGCCATCTTCCTCGATTCAACAAATGGAGATCCCACTGAAACCGGCATACGACAGGTCATGTGACGAGCTATCGCCAGTGTCTCCCACTCAGGGAGGTTACCCCAGTGAGCCCACCCGATCCAGGACCACACCATTCATGGGGATCATAGATAAAACGGCCCGGACTCAACAGTACCCCCACCTTCACCAGCAGAATCGGACCTGGGCAGTGTCATCAGTGGATACCGTTCTCAGTCCTACGTCTCCAGGCAACCTGCCTCAGCCTGAGTCCTTCAGCCCACCGTCATCCATCAGCAACATTGCCTTTTATAACAAAACCAACAATGCACAGAACGGCCATTTGCTGGAGGACGATTACTACAGCCCCCATGGGATGCTGGCTAACGGGTCCCGCGGAGACCTGCTGGAGAGAGTTAGCCAGGCCTCCTCGTACCCCGACGTGAAGGTGGCTCGGACCCTCCCTGTGGCTCAGGCGTACCAGGACAACCTGCACAGGCAGCTGTCCCGGGACCCTCGACATGGGCAGACGTCCCCTATCAAACCAAAGAGACCATTTGTGGAGTCTAATGTTTAAAAGACGTGTGTTGGAGCGAGACCCCTATGTGTTCACTGCACATTTTCAGGCTTGGTTTCCACATTCGAGGTAGTTCTCTGGCTTAATTTCTCATGTAGTTTCCGCGTGGTGTTCAGAGGTGGCAGCCCACATGCCGAAATCCTTTGCATGCAGCCGACTGGGAAGCTGGCCTCCGGGGAGCCGGGACTTGGGTTTCTTTTGTCTGTACCCTAGCCACACGCTCTCTCCCTCTCTTCAGATGCCAACGAGGAGATTGTTGTGCCGTGTGCTTTAACCCAGGGAGATCAGACACGCTGGTCAGCTTTTTCCAGGAGACAATCGCTTTCACTGATGTTCTTGTTGTGTAAAATGTCTTTCTCCTTTTTTACAAAAATAAGATGTTCTTGTTCGTTTTCTTCTAGGAACTTTAGAAAGAGTGTGATGCCCCTTTGCCTTTGCATTCTTATCCAGTGTTATCCAAATAGCAGCCCCAGTGCATTCTTGTGCCATGGTCTCCTCCCCTGGACCGCCAGCTCCCTGCAGCCACCAGGTCTAGAATGTTCATTTAGATTATTGCTGGTCTTCCTATGGGGGTAAAGGATCAAGGAGAAAGAGAAGAAATAAGAAAGCACCAATACAGTTATTTGAAATGTCACTACATGGATTTCCCAAGAGGCGTTTTAGGAACATTCAGAAAACAACCAGCCCTTTAAATATTTCAGTCAGCCGAGGAAACTGGATGAGAATCATGCATATTTTTAAATAATTCACTGAGTTATTCTTTACGTTTTCAGCCAAATTAACCATTAAAAGCTACCAATTTTCCATGGGTGGGGGAGAGAATAAATACATAGAGAGAGACTGTTCTGGATTCTCAGTGGAAGGCTGTAGAAAATCTGTCTTGGAGAAATCTACTTTCTGGGTTCTGATACGTCACTGAGCATCGTATTCCACAAAAAGCATACTCTTCCCGGAGGTTGACTGGTGTATAATCCTGTTAAGTTGGATCTTTGCCTAGAGCCAGATTTTGTTCTACTGGCCCTCTTTTTTTTTTTTTTTTAAACCCAGATGGTATAGTGAAGAATTGGGTTTTGGGGAAGGAAGTTGAATTCTCTGGGGACGGTAAGACTTATTCCCAGAGCTTGCACCCAGGGCCATTGCATTCCATGGCAAATGTTGTCTAACTCCATTTCAAGATCTATTGTTTCATTATCTATTATTACAGGAACTGTTTACTCTTTTCTTTTTCTAGGTAGGAGTGTTTGGGGATTGACATTTAAAAACCAGGCACAGCAAAGTGTTTCAGGGTGAAGAAAGACCCCTTTCAGCCCTGGGTAGGAGCACATAAGGTAGACAGCAAGTCTTCTGATCCAGTCACCCTCCAGACATCTCCTGTGTCTGGTGGTCCTTTGCTAACCGGTCCTTTGAGTGACTGAGGCCAGCATGAGATGGACGGCAAGAACACTGAAATCAAAGCCTTAGCACAGGCCTGGTAGCGACTGCACATCAGCTCTTAAAATTAACAAACTAAACAACTAAAACTAAACAAAAGAGAATTCGGTCACTGTTACCAGGAATCATTCTGCTCTTGTTAGTAAAGGGCTACAGGAAGGGAGGCTTCCTGAATAAACATCCAGATGTGACCAGACCTGTTTGTAATCGTAAGTGTCCTCTGAAAGAATCGTTAAGACATGGGGAGCATGAAGCTGAAATCAGAAACACTTCTTTGCTAACTTAGATTCTGCCAAATAGATGAACCCCTCCACCCCCAAGCCTGGAACAGGCCAGGATGTGTGTCCTGTGCTAGAAGTAAACAGCAAGGCTAACTCAAGACCCAGCCTCTGTCCACTCTCTCTGATGCTGAAGGACTATCTCCCACTCAGCCAGCCCAGAGTGGACGTCAGTGTCTCTTCTCTCTCTGTCTCTCATCAAGAAGGTGAAATGTACAGCTATAGCGTCAGCCTACAGCCAGGAGCCCAGCAGCCTCTCAGCTTTTTTTGTCCAGGTCTCAGCCCTGTTGGGCTCTTTGCATCTTACCCTTTTTAACTACTACTCACTGAGGAGCTGCTGCCACATTTTGAAAACTTCTCAGTGTTTATTAGAAAAGTGCCCCCTGTTTATTTGGAACACCACACGTACCACCTGCACCCACCTGAGTGGGTGAGCAGGTTCTACGGTTTTACAAATAACACCACTGATGCCACTTCTCCCGAACGTGTATCTTAGAATTTTCTAGGACGGACAGATTTAGGGTCCATGCCTTACTGGACAAAACACCTAAACTGTCAACAGTCACGATGCAATTCTTTTTTAGCCATTGTAAGAGGGAGTGAATATCACTACTGGGCGCCGGTTGTTTTTGTCTAAAAATTGCCAACTGGACCTTATTGGAGCAGGAGACAAAGTCTTTCCTTGTAAGCAGACTGCCTGTGCCCTGTTTTGCTACTTCACTGCCACGGGATGATCTCAGTGCTGTACCTTAGAGATGCCTCCTCCCCGAGCAGCACTTGCTGAGTCAATGTCTGGCTTCAGATGGGGGGAAATTTTTCACATGAAACCGGTAAGTTCCACTCACCCGATTCACATCACCCTGAAATGGAGACAGTGGTGACAGACTTTAGCTTACAGGTTTCTCACCAAATCCTACCTTCCGTTCACCCAGAATTCTTGCACTAATGGGTTTCCATCACATCATGTCTTTAAATGGGTGCACTTTATTGTTTGAATTTGTAACTCTGATAAATACTGGATATTTAAGTGTGAGTAATGTCTTCATTAGAAAATAGCAAAACCGCCCTTTTAGTGTATTTTTCAAGGGAAAAAAAAAGAAAGAAAGCAAGCAGTGGATCACAACATTTATAGCACAAGAAATAACTGTTGTATATAAGCATCAAAAAGATTAAGAGTTTTTAAATACAAAAAAATATTTGCAGTGATTTTAAAGTGCTTTTCCAGCAATTTTCTTAGGGACTCCTGAGACATGGTTACTTTATTTACTGGATCAGTAAGGCACACAATTAACAATTAAAAATTAATGTTTATTTACAAAGTAAAGGGAAAACCTGTGTAACATGAGAATTTGGCATGGACAAAATGGAGACCATTTTGTATCTGCTGTTGTATCTTGTCCGGGTTGCAGACGTGCGCTATTAAAAGTCCCAAGTTAATAGAGCACAAACCCTTCTTGTTCCTCTCCCATTTGCCCTTCTTTCTAGATGTGTTTAACTTAAACTTGAAGGCTCAGGAAAATTCCACTAATTAGAATCATGTACAGTACCCCAGGTCGTTGTCCAGAGATACAGGTTTGCTAATTGAGGTAAGCCTGGACTGTTGTAAACAGAACAGCTTAGAGAAAGGTATTCTCGGTCCTTATATTGTATAGTAGTTTATGAACCCCCTCTCTAAATATTGGTATTTTTATATTCCAGAGATGTACCCAACAGAAAAATTAATCAGTATCTAATTTAATATCCATAAGTATTTTCCTTAGATTTTAGTCATAGACAGTGGGTTTTTGTGGATGTCACCTTGCTTCACCGTACTTTACCACTAGGTGTCACTGTGGCTCTGCACCAGGCTTGTCTGGTAGCAAAGAATGGCAGCATCTCCGGAGGAGCGACATCCAGGCCAACAGACAGGCCCGTAGGCTCAAGAGGGTTCGAGAAGGAGGGAACAAAGGCCTGGAAAGGGGTCGTCACACACCTGTGCCAGATGTGGCGAGATAAGCTCTTTGAACACTACCTGCTTTGGACCTTCAGCCAGGCAGAGGCTGGGGGAAGGCTGACCAGAGCCCCCTTTCTCTGGTGGGTGAATGGGTGCGCAGAAGACCTGTCCTCTCAGTTCCTCTCGGCCTCCAGCTTTTATAACTCCAGGGGTGTCACGGTTGGGTGGTTTGATTCACAGATAGTTATTTTTCTCCTGCGGAATTGCCTTGGACAAAACCAATTGCTGAATCTTTGCCACAGAATGGAACGGGCTCCCCCAGGAGGCAGGATGTACCCACCCCATCCCAGCCTCGCCCGCCCCGCCTGTCTACCCGGGGCTGCCCCCTTCTCAAGAAGCTACCCTGCAGAGGCAGGCTGCTGCTGCCCCGCGCCAGGCCCGTGCCGCCCAGTTGTGTGTGCACTGGGGGGGGGGGGGGGGGGGTGGCTTTCTCTCCTTCTCTCCTAGGAATTCCAGACTGACCGTCTACCATGACAACAGTGAACAAAGGGCTTAGGGGTAGGAGCTACCTACAAAGACGTGTCATGGAAACCTTCACCATGCAATGCCTTGAACTCAGCTCTGGCTGCTCCCAAGAAAAGGTGGCCTCCTGGGGGCCTGGACACAAGCACAATGGGGCTGGTGGAGCCACTGTGCAGAGCTACTTGAATAATCACTGGGTCTTCATCAACTTTTATAACACAGACCACTCAAGGGCTGAAGTGTTGGTAACCTGCATTTCGGTGTCCAATGCCTCACAGCAGCTGAACCACCCTGAGATGCTTGTGGCCAGCTGATGGCCACAGTCAGAGCTTTGAAAGACAGTACCAAATGAACGCATAATTGGACACCAAAAATCAAGTGTTACTTTCATGTTTCCTCACCCGTATCCTCTCATTTCTTCCTGCTGACTCTGTGATATCTCCACTAAGCTGACCTGTCAGGTTTTAGCTGGATGCATATATAGGTGCAGGCCGGCGTCGCGCTCGTTTTTTCCACCTAGTCTGTGGAAAGGAAGGAGCTTAGCGGGCTGTGTTGTAGCACTTGCTGGCTGGATTTTTCTCTTGCCTAATCACTAACCAGAACACCTGGTTAGGGGGACTCAACTCAATCCCTCTGGTCCCCAGGACCAGACAGAGAGTTAATTCTGGAAAATTCAGTACTTGAATGTACCTGCCTTATTGTGAACCAACTTACTGGAAAAAAAGTTAGAAATGCTGGCTCCAGATCTCTACTTCATTCACAGGTTATTTTGGAAGTTCTGTAAGTTACACTTCCTGTTCTGGTTTGGTGTTTTTGGTTTGTTTTTGTTTCTGTTTTTTTTTCCTCTTTGGCTGATTCCTGCTGAGTGGGGCCAGTTCCTCGTCAGGCTCAGGGCAGGTGCCATTCTCAGGCATGGCCTCCTTTCCATCCAGCATAGCATCTTTGTCTCTGTTCTGTCTCCTCCAAATCCAAGATGATTTTAATTAGTACAGACATGTACAGTCTACAATTAAAGAGTGATTTGTACTAATATGATTTTGATTCTTCCTCCTCTTTGCTGTCCTTTCAAGACACTTGCTGGAAAAAGCTTTAATGCACTTAGTTTTCCTTTAGGTTTTCTATAACTCAGATGTAAAGGACTTTCTCTGTACAGTATATTATCCAATGCATGTTTGTTCTCTATCCTGATATATTGAACACCACACAGTTGTGAACTCGTGCAGTGGGGATGTCCCACACCCAACAGAGGCATCTAGGCCCCTGTGTATAAGGAAAGACGTTTTCCTTTGCTGTACTTGCTTGAGCAGTTTTATTGTCTGTACATGTGAGCTGTGTGAGATAGATGTGAAAAGTTAAATGAATGCAGTTTCCTGCCCATGTATACAGATCGCCATCTGTACAATGAACTGTATGTATGAAAGCAAATGTACTTATTTATAAATGGGTAACACTTGGAAAAACATGGCGTTGTGGTGCACTCCTTTCATTACAGTACCTCTCAGGGGAGCTGACTTGCACTCAGCGTCACTGAGGCCTGCGGTGTGAGGAAGCCTCCCCCAGGAACAGCTGGCAGAGGCCAAATTCCTAACGATTTGGCTGGTCTCTTAAGGGATATTTATATTTAGAGTCACCCCTTCAGGCTCTGGTTCATCAGAGAAGTTACTGAGCACCTCTCTCGGGAGCTGGACACTGCGGTGGGCACGCAAGAACCATGTGCAAGACAGTCCTGAGGGCCCATCAGCCAAGGCCCACTGCATTCATTGACAAAGGGAGGCTTTTTCTTCCGTGGAAGAGTCTTTCTCCAGCCATGCCAAGGGAGCACTGAGTTCCTCTCCTTTGATTTTAATAGCTGAGGCTACACCCCAATCCAGCTACCGTACCAAAATCCAAGGCTGCCAGTTAGAACTGTTAGGTTTAGAGACTGCAGGTCCGAGGCGGGGGGACAGCACCAGCTATAGTTCCCAAGGCTAACTTGGTTAAAGTTGGAAGCCCACTGCTTCCAGTGACTTTATTTTTTCTTCAGAAATCTGGCCGGAATTTCCAGTCCTCGCCATGTAGAGAGCTAGGCAGCTGCCCTGTGAACGGAGAGGTTGCAGATTTTCTGAAACTGGCTGGAGCCTCCATACCCTTCGTTAAGGACGGAGTCCTGTGGTCTTTCCTGCCTGGCTTCGACCTGTCTACTTCAGGCACAAGCAAGGAAGGAGACCGCCTCCTCTAGACGCCAGACTTTGTTGAACAAACATCCCTGCTGTGTAAGTACATCCATTTCCCCCAAAGCACCAAAGCTGGGGAAGCAGGAAAACTCCAGGCATGCAGTCATCCCAGCCTGGACGCCACAACTGCCTTTAAAGAGGAGAGGACTCTGGAAGGAACTACCTGCTCAGTCTGAAAAGCATTCCTGGGCTGTTCCAGTTATTTCATTAAAAGTTAAAAATGGAGAAGTGGTTGAAAGAAAAACAGGTGTTTTTTTTTTTGGTTTGGTTTGGTTTTTAATAAATTTATTTTATTTTTGGCTGCATTGGGTCTTTGTTGCTGTGTGCGGGCTTTCTCTAGTTGTGGTGAGCTGGGGCTACTCTTCGTTGCAGTGCTTAGTCTTCTCATCGCAGTGGCTTCTCTTGTCGCGGAGCACAGGCTCTAGGCGTGCGGGCTTCAGTAGTCGTGGCACGCGGGCTCAGTAGTTGTGGCTCACAGGTTCTAGAGCACAGGTTCAGTAGTTGTGGCGCACAGGCTTAGTTGCTCCGTGGCATGTGGGATCTTCCCGGACCAGGGCTCGAACCCGTGTCCCCTGCATTGGCAGGCGGATTCTTAACCACTGTGCCACCAGGGAAGCCCAGGAAAACAGTTTTTTAAGAATTCCTGAGGCACTGAATGATTCCTAAAAAGCTAATTCTTTTTTTTTTTTTTTTAATAAATTTATTTATTTTTGGCTGCGTTGGGTCTTCATTGCTGCGCAGGCTTTCTCTAGTTGTGGCAAGCAGAGGCTACTCATCGTTGCGGTGTGCAGGCTTCTCATTGCGGTGCCTTCTCGTTGCGGAGCACGGGCTCTAGGCGTGCGGGCTTCAGTAGTTGTGGCTCACGGGCTCTAGAGCGCAGGCTCAGTAGTTGTGGCGCACGGGCTTAGTTGCTCCGCGGCATGTGGGGTCTTCCCGGACCAGGACTCGAACCCGTGTCCCTTGCATTGGTAGGCAAATTCTTAAGCACTGCGCCACCAGGGAAGTCCCAGAAAGCTAATTCTTAAAAGCTGTTTGCCCTGAACCTAACTAAAGAGCCACTCAGAGCAGCAGGAAACAGTGCACTCAGCACATTCTGGTAGGTCTTCCCCTAGTCGTTTTCATTCCCGGGTAGGTGCCCTTCAGTTGCTCTTTATAGCTCGACACACCGCTGTGCACACATGCACGTGGGCAGTCAGACTCCCCTTCCACAGGCCAAGGCTGAGGGGGGAACATAGCATCGTCTTCTTTCACCTTTAAAAATGGAAGCTGGAGGAGCTTGAAGAAACTTGGAGACTGAGTCTTCCCATTGCCAGGAATAAGGACATCATGTCTGGAAGGCCCTATGATAAAAAGGGCCTCATAGAAGAGACAGCACTGAGTCCATTGTAAAGGGCCATTCTCCTGAGATACCCCTTATGTCCCAGACACTGTGATGGGGACTTCCCACGTGTTCTCTAATGTATTCCTCATCCAATTTCTGACAGACGTTGCCGTCTCCAAAACACAAATGAGGAAGCAGATCCTGAGAGTTTAGGTTGCTCAAGGTCATGGAGTCAAAGGTGGGACTCTGAATCAGATCTGCCCAGCAAGCATTTTCCCTGTACCATGCTGCCTGCCCCCTTCCTGAGAAGGGGTAATCCAAGACAAGCAAGCAATCTGGATGACCCCGGAAGCAGCACAGGCAGTGGTCCAGAAGGAAGCTTAGAGAATGCTACTTTGTGCTCCTTTAGAGAAACAACTCTGTGCCATGGGCAAGAGGCATAACTCTGGGACCTCTCAAGGTTCCAAACCCAGTGAGAAGGTGAGTTGGTTAAGGAGTAGCCCCCTGGAGGGAGAGGCAGCATCTGGGATCATTTGAATATTCAAACACAAAGAGACCCTTAAGATTCAGAGGCTAGCACAAAAGCTGCAAGAGAGATGGCACCCTCACAGGGTCAGGATGCCTCTGCCCCCGCGCGGAGAGCCAGCCCTGACCCTGACCGAGAGATCACCTTATGACATGTACCAGGCCGTGCTTTGCAGGCTTTTAAAGCAAATGAAGGTCCACATAGAAGGCTGGATTCAGGAGAAAGACTCTATAGATGCATCAAGCAAAGACCTCTCAAGCTCTGGCTGAGACACGCCAGAAACCAGATTCAATACAGAAAATAAAGTAAGTGCTAGGAAGTAAGAATCCATGGTCCCTTTCAATAGTGAGCCCTCTTAGTAAGTTTTTCAGCTGTCAAGTGACAGTGCTTTTGAGGAGCACACGGTAGATCCCGGTGGGATCTGAGTCACACCCAGGTTTACTGTAAACACATCTGCCTGAGCCTCAGGAATTGATCTAAAGTGGAACCTCAGCTTGTTCTCAAAGCTTTGCTCCTCTTCTTAAGGAATGAAGAGACATTTTTAAAAGGAAAAAGGTTAATTGAATACTGGGGAAAATTCTTGCCAAGGCCCTTGTCAGGCTCTTACGGCTCCACCCTCCAGGCCACTCTGGGTTGAGAAGAGAATTTCTCTAACCGTGTGGAAGAGCCTCCCTCACTGGGTCCAGAGTCAGGACAGCCACTGGGCTGTTTCAGAGCCTGTGTCATCATAAATATCATTAATCACTTTACCTTCTGTGCCCAGCCTGGGGATATGCAAATTCTTTCAACCCTAGTAGACTAACTTCATGCATCTTCTAAAAGCACTGGCTCCTTTTATTGCCACAGTAAATGAAGATAACAGGCAAGAGACCTGCTGTAGACATTTATTGAATCATCTGTTGTACCAACACTACATTGTACTTCATAGAAGATTGGCCACAGGCAAAATAAAATAAACCACCATGGATCAGCTTGGGGGTGGGGAGGAGGCTTTTTGGCTCATGAGTCATCCAGCATACGCTTTGGCAAACAGGCCAGCTTGCAGACTTTTCTTGCAAATCCAAGGTTCCATTTCTCTCTGTGGCTTTCTGGCAACGGAGATATACAATTGTACTCTGGTAGTTTGTCTAAGGTGGAGTTTTCCCACGTGTAAACACTGACCATACCAGGTGATCAAAGAGTTGCCGGAGCCCGTGCCCTTGCAGAGCGTATGATATAAACAGGGTGCGGAGACACCCTGGTGCCGGGGCTGCAGCAGAGCCCGGAATGCCCACGGGAGGGAGCAGGGAGCCCTGCTGGTAAGGCGCCCAACACAGCCACCTGCTCTGAGAAGCAGCATCGCCTGAGGCAGGACCCACCGCAAAAGCTGTTTTAGAAATCTGAGCATTAGGGGAGACAAGCCCCCTTTCTCGAAGGCAGCATTTAGGTGTGAGAAAGGCAGCCGTTAAAAAACAAAAACCAGTAGTCAGATTTGGAAGTTTTATTAATGTCTTCATCTAAGTAAACTGTGTCTTGTCTCAAACAGTGCCATGCTCCTCAAAGCCCGGAAAACGAGGAAAACAAGGAGAGAGCATTCACCAGGTCCAAGAAGCACAAGATCGATGCTGTAATCACGTTATTTCTAGACAGAAGCCAAACAGTGACTCAGCTAACAGCACTACACACTCATGGGGTTGGGGGGATTAATCCGATTCTGACTTGGTCCCAACTTCCTGCAAAGATGGGCCCCAGGTAGGAGAGGATGAGGCTTTCCTCCTGATCAGGCAGCCCCTACCCTCCCTATGGGAAGGGAAAGGGGGCAACAGCGGCAGCTTTTTGTTTAAAGCAAAAAGGCTTGTGTCCTGGGCCTCTGTCAGAGCAGCGCCTGAGTGAGCTCCGAGGGTGGGCAGCTGGTGGGCAGCTGGCTCTCCGAGGCCGGCCCCCCGCGGGGAGGGGAGCCCCTGCAGGCGGCACACGGCCCGCAGCGCCCGCCCAGGCCCACCTCCTGCCTCTTCTTCGGGCTGCTGGGCCCCAAAGGCAAAGAAAGCCGCCCTGGGGCTAAGGGGTTAAAGAAAGAGAAGCCTGCAGAGCGCAGCTGGGCCAAAGCCCCGCGTCCAGAGCTTCCCAAGGGCCAGTCCCTCCCCTCTCCTGGGGAACCCTGCCCTGACACCAGCATATTTTACACATAATATCACTTGCTCCGCTGCCAAAGGCTGGGCCCGCAAGACTCCTGGTTGGAGTTCGGTGTCACACAAAGCAAGTCTTGGCCTCGCCAGGCACGGCGCTGAGCCCCGCCTTCTCCGCAGACACAGCCCAGGCCCCGCTGCCCCGAGCGGGGAGCCGCCCCCCACTCTCCGACCCCTTTAGGGATCTGTGCTTCTGCGACCAGGCCCAACCGCCCAGAACCCTACCCAAAGCTGCTCCATCTGAGGGGGTGACAGGGGCAACGGGGGCGCGGGTCTGCGCAGGACTAACACGGCGGCGGCAGCAGCAGCAGCAGCAGCGAGGAGGGGAAAGCGGAGGGCGCCTGAACCCCGGAAATCAGCGCTCAGGGAGGAGGGCTGCCCCACCCCCGCTCCCCACCCCCGGAGCCTCGGCGGGTGCGGGACAGACACCTGTCGGGGCCCCGAAACGGCGGAGACCGCCTCGCGGGACGGGACGGGATGGCACGGGGCGCGCGTCACTGGGAGCTGGGGCTGTCGCCCTCGGTCAGCGTCTTGAAGTCCATGGAGAGCGCTTGCTCTTCCGCCTGGAGGGGCCGCTTCCAGTCGGCGCGGGTCAGGATGTAGAGCACGACCGCGCCGAAGGCGGCCAGCAGCAGGCCCAGCACGTTGGCCAGGACGCCCTCGGGCTCGAACTTGCTGTACTTGGTCCTGCGGGATTGGGGCGGAGGGCGAGGCCACCCGAGGCGTAGCCGTTAGGCCGAGTGCCATTCGCCCCCGGCCCTCAAGATGCGGTGCGATCCCAAGCCCAACCCCGCCCCCGCCGCCCCCCGCCGCCCCCCGCCGCCCCCCGCCGCCCCCCGCCGCCCCCCTCCCCCGGGAGAAAAGCCGCTGTTCGGCGGCCCCACACAGAGCCGCCGGGAGGGGGCGCTCACCCGAGCTCGAACAGCAGCGCCTCCTTCAGGCCCAGCAGGGCGGTGCCCACCGAGAGGAGGAAGATGGCGCCGCCAAGGAAGACGTGTTGCGGCCGGTAGCGGCTCCGCAGGGAAAACGACGCGCCGGGGAACAGGAAGAAGCTAAAGCCCACGAGCCACTGGGAGGAAAGGCGAGGTGCTGCCGGAGGCTGAGCTGCGCTGGAGACTGGAGCCCGAGGACGCCCCAGGTGGGCCGCCTCCCGCGAGGACCGCAGGCCCCGCCACCCCCCCCCCGCGCGGTGGCCTCCGGCCGGAGCGGCGGCGGGAGCGCTGAGCACGTGGGGAAGGTCGGCCGGCGCTCGAGGCCGGTCTCAGCCCCACACTGTGCGCCCCGAGGTGGGACCTGGGACCAAACCCACGTGCCTGTCGGCCAGAAGGGCGCCGGAAGGGCGCCGGGTCGGAGGCAGCGCCCGGCGGGCTGGAGCGCCTTTCGCCTGTGCGCACGCCTGGCCCCGGCCCTGTTTGGGCCCTGCTCCCCGCCCCTCCCCAGCGCCGTGGGGCGGCAAGGACTCACCTGCACAAAGAAGAGGACGAAGACCAGAATGCCACACCAGCTGTGCAGGCTGTACAGGTCGGCGTAGCCCTCCTTCCTGTGGTAGTCGAACACCGCCACCAGGCCTGGCCGGAGGCGGGGGTCGCGTGAGGACTGGCTGATGGCGACGGAGGGGTGCGGTGACCCAAGGGAAACCCGACCCACCGGGACTTCTGGGCTCCAGTACCGGCTCGGTGGCTGCCAGCACCCAGTGTCCCTGCCTGGAAGGGGGAGGAGGGGTGGGGAGGGGGGACTGGACAGTAAAGCACCTCCTTCCCCAAGTCAGCAGAGGTGGGGGAAGGAGGGCGGGCCCGTGCCAGGAACTCACCCACCAGGGCGATGACGAAGGCGAAGACGTGCAGCAGCCCGTGCAGGATTTTGGTGGTGCGTTTGGCCTCATTCCTGAAGACACGGTAAACCAGCAGGGCTGGTGGGCCGTGAGAAAGGGAATGTCAGGGCGCTAAGCCGAGCACGAGGCCTTCCTGTCAGGGCAGCGAGGAGACACCCCCGGCTGGAGAGGGGAGGGCTTGTCCAGGTACCCCAGCCACAGAAAGTGGGGGAGGAAACGAGGCTCCGTACGCCCCCGCACCGCCCGCCCCCTTCTTAGCTGTCCTGTGTATCCCAGGCTTTGTTTTAGGCTCGTCGTGCAGTCAACATCAAGGTGCCACCAAGCTTCTGAGTTCACCTCTTAGCTATGATGGTTCTCAGATTGTACAGCACTGAAGCCGGATCAGACATTCACTACTCTTGGCCAGCAGGCTCCCCGGTTGGGAAACCCCAGGTTCTCAAAGCAGAACCTTGCGACCCCAAGCTAATCCCCCCTCTTCGGGCTGAAGCAGTCAGGGCCAGGGCTCCTGCGGAATGTCCCTCAGGAGTCTGCTGCTGAAGGGGGTGGCTGTCACCAGGACCACATCTAGGAAGAATGCATGGATCCAGCTTTCTTGTTACCAGAAGGAGAAGGCCAAGGCCCCCTGGCCTTGAGGCAGGGTGGGGGCCAGCCACGGCCTGGATCCTACCCCAGAGAGAGGCGCTCTAGCTCCACCAAGTCCAGCATCTACACACACACACACACACACACACACACACACGTGTACACTCACACTCACTTTCTCTCCCTCAATTTCAAACCGCCTCTGCAGAAGATTGTCTTGCTCACAGCCCAGCCCCTGGGCCTCCGCTGTGTGAAGCACACACACCTTCGGATGTTCCTTGTTGAAGCACGAGGTGAAAGATCTGGGATAAGTCAGAAAGGAGTTGCCACCCACCAGCCTTGGGGCCCTTGATTTGGATTCCCAGTGTCCCCAAGGTCCAAGCCAGCTTCCGTCTCTAACTGGGCAGATTCAGGTGTGAAAGGGTCCCTGCAAATCTCCTCTCAGGCGGCATCGCCCAGGGACTCACCATCTCCCTGCAAGAGGACCAGGCCGATGATCATGCAGAGGGGATGCACATTGAACTGCAGGGCACTCTCCCAGGCGATGCCTCCTCGGTACACACCGAGCCAGGTGCCAGTCATGGCCACCACGGCCAGGCCCAGCAGCTGGGAGAAGGCCACATAGTAAAGCAGCGCCGCGGGGGCGGGTGCTGGGCGGGCAGGGCTCTCCATGCCGAGGTGGCTCTATGCCGAGGCGACTGCTGCAGGAAAGATGGTGGAGCTCAGAGGGACGGCCCACAGCCTCCAAAAATACATCCCAGGCCTCCCTTGCCCACCTCTGCCTCCTCCCTCTCGGCCCACAACCCCAGGCCTCCGTGAGAGCGCCCAGCGGGACGGGCCCGCCTTCCTGCAGAGACAGACCCACACCTGGCTGCACTTCCACCTGCAATGAGGGAGCAAGTCGGAGTCCTCCAAGTTCTGGCCGGAGCAGGAGGGCCCAGTGCCAGTGCTTTACTTTCTGTTTCAGGAGGCCCTGGGTTTTCTCAGGTGGGGTTCACAGGTGAAACAAACACAGAGAAGTGAGCAAATTCCTTGAAGGTGCCGGAATTTTTCCTCCAGATGAATCATAAAGGACATCTAGGGTGAGAAATGGGGAACCTGACTCCCCCGTGCCTGCTTTTTCAGCTCCCAGCTGGAGATGAAAGAAGTCCTGCCCACAGAGAGCTGCATGGCAGCTGCCGGTAGAAGGAATGTTCTCTGAGCCGCTTCAGTAGAAAGGACCAGGGGACAGGAGCCGCCGAGCTGCCCGTTTCCCTTCCTGCCTCGTCTTCCCCTCCACACCTGGGGCGTGGGCCTGCGCCCCTCCCTCAGGCCAGGCTTCCCGAACGGAGACCTACAAGGTGAGAACTCCTGGGGTCACTTAGCGCACAAGGATCCTGTGAGAGCAGGTGTCACTGCTCCCGTCTGCAGACAAGGAACCGGGGGCTCAACGGGGTTTGGGGAAGCGAGGCTCAGGGGCCAGTGGGAGGCATTTCCTGGCTCCTCTGCCCAGTCCCTGGCATCTCCACAGCCTCGCCCGGGCTCAGGGTGGCCTGTGTGCCGGCTCTTCCCCCTGAACCTGCTGGTTCTCCCCACACCCAGGCGGGAGAGGCAGCTGGAAGATGGGAGGAGAGGAGGCAGTTGATGAACAAGTATGGGCTCCGTTTGCTGGGCCTCGGTGCTGGCGGCCTGGGGCCACACAAAGGCGCTGCTGCAGCTCCCAGAGGGCCGAGCGCTCCATCCCCCCAGCTTGCCTCTCCCACTGCCCCAGCCTCTCCCAGCAGCGCTGGAGACACCCTCCTTCTCCTTCATTACCAGCAGAGAACAGCAGCTGAGCAGAGATGTTTGACTAACACATTTTGGGGTCCCCCCCTAATACCGAGCACACACCCTGTACCCTGTGCTGCTCAAGAACTAGTTTCCAGTTGGCCTGGCCTTGTCCTCCTGGGGACCGGGCTCTCTTTACCCCCAGTTCTCTCTGCCACCTTTGACAACTGTTGGCAACTCCATCATTTTTTAAAAAGGGGGGCAGGCAGTGTTAACACACCTCCCTGCAGTAAAATACAGATAAGCAAAAAAAGAGAAAAATTACAAGTAATCAACATTTTGATTTATATCCTTTTCCTCTAGAAATATATGTACCT
This sequence comes from Balaenoptera borealis, assembly GCF_965194805.1. Taxonomy (NCBI): domain Eukaryota; kingdom Metazoa; phylum Chordata; class Mammalia; order Artiodactyla; family Balaenopteridae; genus Balaenoptera; species Balaenoptera borealis. The sequence continues at coordinate 15,155,866 of NC_138879.1, read as the reverse complement.
TCTTTCATAGAAACATGACCATACCAATTTCTAACCTGCTTTTTTCACTTCATTATAGATCATGCACATCTTTTCATGTCAGTACACGGCTATTTCATATTTTAACCAATCCCCTAATCTCCTGTTGTTAAATATTTAGCCAGCTTTCAGCTTTTCACTAAATAAACAACACTGTGATCATCTTTGCACACTCGTCTAATTCCTAAATGAAGAAATAGAATCCTGAGCAAGGGCTAGGTTCTTTTTTAGGTTGTGGATACATTCTGTCAAATCATCTTCCAGAAAACACTCCCAAGGCAGGTGGGAACACCTGTTTCCAGAAGCCCCGGGCAACAGTGAAGCCGTATTTCTGGAACTCTTGCCCTCGTGCTTATCTGTCACCTCGACACTGATGACTCCTAAATCTAGTGCCAGCTTGTCATCTCCCCCAAATTTAAACCCCATTTCTAACTGTCCACTAACATCTCTACCTGGACATCCCTCAAACACTTCAAACTCAGCACATCCAAAGTTACACCCCTCTCCTGACCTCCCAGGTCGCCCTTCTGCCCAGTGCCCAATCCTCCTGCTTCTCCCCCAGGTCTCGCCATCACTTCCCTCTTGGCCATCTTCATTTCCACCACCCAGCAGGGCCTGGAGCTTCTGCCCCCGTCTCCCTACCCTCCTCAACCTGCCTGACCGACAGGGGCAAAGCCAGGTCCCAGTCATGTTGCCACACCAGGCACAAAGGGCCACCAGCGTATGGTGGTCAAATGCCAACTCCATAACTGACCCTAACCCAGTGCCCACCTGCAGCCCCCACTGTTTTCCTACCAAGTCCACTCGGAAGAGATGCTCCCAGTTCCCCAGCTCTAGCAACACAACCTGCTGTTAGCCCCTCCACCTCACACTCCCCGCTCCTCCTCCTCCTCCGCCTCTATCGATTTGCTCCACGACCTGAAATGGGCATTTTGTTCACCACTTTGTCCCCCTCCTCTGTGTCCCCAAGGCTGGCCTGGCGCTCACTTACCCTCGGTGTCCTGCCTCGCGTTAAGCCCTGTGAGCTCCCAGAAGGCAGGGAATGCACCTACCTCTCCCTCGGGGATCTCATCCCTTGGCCGCCTCTGACAGGAAAAATGTACGGACCTGAGAAATGCTGTCCTCCTCTGCTTTATTAGATTCCTCCCCGAGAGCCTGGGGCGCAGTCAGAATCTGATTAGCTCTGAATTAGGAAGACTGGAAGGAACGTGCTCTGCCCCGGCAGACCTGCCACAGCGTCCCCACCGAGTAGCCACTGAGCACAGAGGGGAAGCTCAAGGCTGCAAAGACTGCCACTCCTGGGTCAAGAGCCGCTCTGTGGTGACGCAAGCCGGAGCCAGATTTCCACCCCCCGCAGCCAACCTCCTCAGGAGTCGGGCAGAAATCAGACTTCTCTTCACAGCCGTGATAGCGTGATTTATAATAAGAAATATACGGGACCGAGCCTGTAAAACCCTAGGAATTTTCCAGGTGACAAAGCAATCGTTTCTTTTGTTATGTTAATATTACATCGTGTTACTGAAGCCCCTCGAAAACCTGAGGGTGGGGCTGGTTACCAGGGGAACCAACCACGTGACTGGAGGGTTGGAACGTTCAGTCCCACCCTTGACCTCCAGGGAGTGAGAGGGGCTGGAGACTGAGTGCAGCCACCAGTGGCCAATGATTTAATCAATCGGGCCTGTGTAATGAAGCCTCCATAAACCCCCTAAAGGACAGGGTTTGGAGAGCTCCCAGGTTGGTGAACACATCCACGTGCCGGGAAGGTGGTGCAGCCCAGTTCCCCGGGGACAGAAGCTCCTGTGCTCCAGACCCTTCCAGACCTTGCCCTACGTACCTCTTCATCTGGCTGTCCCTGAGTTATATCCTTTTATAACAAACCAGCAATCTAGCAGGTTTCTCTGGGTTCTGTGAGCTGCTCTAGCAAATTAATTGAACCTGAGGAAAAGGTCGTGGGAAGCTCTGATCTATAGCCTGTTGTTCAGCAGCACAGGTGACAACCTGGACTTGCAATTAGCATCTGAAGGGGGTGGGGGCAGTGTTGTGGGACTGAGCCCTGCGGGATCTGACGCCGTCTCCAGTAGGTAGTGACAATGTTGAGTTAAATTGTAGGACACCCAGGAGCACCTGCTGAGAAATGGAGACTCGCTTGGTGGTGCTGAAAAGAAAACATGTGGGAACAGCACAGTGACTAAACACGTGGCTTTAACGTCCTCACTGAAAACTCACAACCTGAATTCCCTTCGGAGTCCAAACCCTAGTGCTGTTTGCACCCCAGGGTGGTGGACTGGGGTTGCGAGCCTCAGGGCTAGGGAGCCCCGCTCTGTACTCAGTTCAATCTTCGCAATAACCTATGGTGATAACAGGAGTATTACCCCAATTTGACAGATGAGGAAATTGAGACTCAAAGAGGATAAACAACTTGCCCCAAATCATCCGCAGCAAAGAAGTGCTCAACTCAGTTGTTTACCAAGCGCCTACGATATGGGGGTCACACTGCTGGATACAGACGAGCCATGGCCTCCGCCTTCCAGGGCCTTGCAGACAAGGTGCAGAGCAGATGCAGATTCTAGAGTAAAGGGCCGTAACAACTTAGGCTATGAGTTAAACTCCCAGAGCACTTTCCAGAGTCTATGCTGGCTTCACCACACTGGGGTGGCCACTCCCTTGGATTTCCTACAGGGGTTGCCTGCTCAGGGTGTGGCTCTGCACTTTCTCAGGCCAGTAACTAGGGAAGAAAGGAAAACTTCCTGAATACTGAATCCAGTATTCAGGGGATCCGAATCTGCTTGGAGGCAGGGCTCCAGGAAGGCCTCTCCCCTCACACGCCAGTCTTCCTGGGCCCTCCCCACCCCTTGGGGAACCATGCTTCTAAGGCAGTTTACACCCACCATAGCATCAAGCATTGGTGTCCCCCGTGGGCTCTCCTGGGAGAAAAGGCTGCAGGATGGAAACAGGTGGGTTAGAGAGAAGAGGTGATGGGGACAAACTAGCTGCAAGATCTTCATGCCAACTGCTCCAAAGGCATCTTTCCTGGTCCCTGTGCCCTGGTAACTAGGCATCCCAGAGGAAGCCAGAGATAAAGAATGACCTTTGGACTCATGGAGGCCTAAGCAGTCTCCCCTGTGGCCCCTTCCAATTTGAAGGTGATTCTAAATCCAGGGATGAGGGACGACAGGAAAACACACACAGAAAGACCAGTCCTCGGGCAGGCCTGTAGCTTCCCCATAGGTGACCTCAGCCAATAAGATCTAAGTGAAAAATCCAGATTTACAGAAAAGACAAAGCATCAAGTGGTTTCTGTGCTTCACAGAAGATGAACTGAGACCCCTTCAGCAATGCCGTTGCCCCATTGCTTATTCGGTTCAACATAATTGACAACGTATCTTTGTACACGAAGGGGCTGCTTCCGATGATGGGGGCATTTCAAGGACTCTGGTTGGAATCTGACTCACCCACAAACAAATGTGCATTTGCAAACCTTGAAATCAGTTGAGATTCACTCCCTAGTAAGCAAATATCTTTTATTCTGCTCCCTCATTTCCCAGTCTAGACAGTGGGAACATTCTCTCACCCTTCCTTCCTTCCTTCCTTCCTCCTACCTTCCTCCTTCCTTCCTTCCTCCCTTCCTTCCTCCCTTCCTGTGGAACCCCAGAACACGGGCTGCTTTGGGATCTCCTGTGTTCCCAGTGCAGCAGTACAGGCAGCAATGTCAACAGTCTGGAAGCAGCCCATCTACACCCGCAAAGGCTTCCTCAGCCCAGTAGACCAGAGTCTCAGAACCAGGGCGAGCCCTTGTGGATCCTTACCCGGCCACCCTCCTTCCTGTCAGAGCACAGGATGGGGATGTCAGATCTCTGGCAGCTTTTGGAACCTTGGGCTGTGACAGTCACCCCTCCCCTCCCACACACACCTGCAGCCAGACTCCACTTAATGCGATCAACCAGGGCCAGGAGCTGCCGCAGGGCTTGAACGTGCTAACGAGCATCCCTCTCCCTCCCTGAGCCCAGGGGGTTTCATTGAAAGGCCACCAGGCCTAATCTCATTATGGGGACCAGACACCGCACAAGTCCCACAGCCTGGAAGCAGGGAGCCTGGCCTGGCCACAGCCTCCTTATCCGCAGCAGGGTTTTAATTGGGTTAGAAAAGATTGTGTTGGGGGCTAGATCTTTTCTTGATGGGTGAAGGGGAGAAACGACTCAATTGTCCTAGAATGTCCTCAAATGTGATAAAAGAAAAGGCAAAATGAGGGCTGAGCTGTTAGGTGGGGCACTTTCTTACTACCCACACCCAAGTAACCCCTGGGTAGAAAGTTTGAAGTCAGACACTGAGCCCTGTTCTCCACTGGGCCCAGGGGCTCAGTGTCGGGGCTCCCAGTACTTGTAGGGACTCACAAAAAATGTTTTGATTTCTGTTAAAATCATAAGAAAAAACAAACTTGTAGGGTTGAAGAAAATATTTTAATTTTTAATCCAGCCTGGATTATATTCATCTTTATACCAATGTGGTTGTAAAATATAATTCTCTTTATTTTTTTATGGAGGAAGGGGAAAGCCACAGTGCAGCCCTGGTCAGACGGATATGATTTCAAAGCCAGCCCCACTGTTCATGACTGTGTGCGCCCAGGCGAGCCAAGCACCCTCTCTGAGCCTGCTTCCTCTTCCATAAGGCAGGGGGATGTTGAGATCCACCTTACTGGCCTGTAGCAAAGATTAAACAGGATAAATATGTACCAATGCCTAGCACACTGCCTGCCACATAGTAGGTATTCAGTTAAATAGCAATCTAACAAAAACTAAACCTGTTCCTAATAGAACCTTAGGAAGAGTCATGCATCCGAAGCTGCTGACACATGAGGTTTGGGGCCACAGAGAGCCAGATGGCAGCAGACAGCACGACCCCCTCTAATAAATCCATACCCCGCCTTCTGTCTACCATGAATCCCCCCACTGGGCAGAAACCCCTGGATCTGGGGTGAATTCCTCCACCAAATTCTTCTAGTGCTGCTGAACCACTTTGCATTAGAAGCCGCCCAAGCTCTGCCTGCCAAGGGAAGGTGGCGCAGGCAGGGAAGAAGTGGGACAAGCAGGGCATCCACTCAGGTCCAGGAGGCGCCTCCTGCCCCGGGGGCGGGGTTGTAGCAACCGTTTCTCTGTATGGGGCTCCCCTTGGCATTTACAAGTTGCCTATATTTTCTGCCTCCATCCAGTTTCACAGGAGAAATCAAGATATGTATGAGAAGGTAGAACAGCTCTGTGGGGTGTTGTTGTTGTTCTTTGTTTTGTTTTCCATTTGCTATGAAAACGAAGGACCTGGGCTTCCCTGGTGGAGCAGTGGTTGAGAATCCGCCTGCCAATGCAGGGCACACAGGTTCGAGCCCTGGTCCTGGAAGATCCCACATTCTGTGGAGCAACTAAGCCCGTGAGCCACAGCTACTTAGCCCACGTGCCTAGAGCCCGTGCTCCACCACAAGAGAAGCCACTGCAATGAGAAGCCTGCGCACCGCCATGAAGAGTAGCCCCCGCTCGCTGCAACTAGAGAAAGACTGCGCACAGCAACGAAGACCCAACGCAGCCAAAAATTAAATAAATAAAATAAATGAATTTATATTAAAAACAGAAGAAAACGAAGGAACAGAATCCAGATAAGATAGAGCTTCATTTAATGAGTCTTAGAAAATCCTCAAAGCCAAGGTAGAGTGAGAGTGGAGAGGGGCAACCAGAAGGGAGAAAGACTTGGGAGGGGTGCCAGCTTCTAAAGACATGTCTGGGACTCCAGGGTCCACCTGGATCCTCCTCTCTGTGGTGCCCTGGGGGGAAGGGCAGGCAGAGAGGGGAGGTACCCCCCACCATTCCCAGGTGTCCAAGGCAGCAGCAGATCCCTTCCTCAGCTCAGTTCTGCATCCCCTGTACCCACAGTTCAGGGGCTACCAAGGCCAACCCAAGGAGTAAGGATTTCCCAAACGGGAAACTCCTTGCACACCAAGAGGCTGGAGATGTTGGAGAAGAACAAGGAAGGGCTCTACTAGCTAGACATCTCACCCCAAGAGGAAAGAGGCAGAGGGAGGGAGGCCCCGCCACTAGCGAAGCAGTTTGGCAGCTCGGTCTCAGGATTCAAAAGAACAGTCGTGGCAAATGTTGGTTGATCCACTTCTATGCCACCTAGTTTCTAGAGTAGGGCAAAACATTACGCCGTACGTAAACTTGGGATCACCTGCTGCTCCGTGCTAACTTCCGCAGAGACTGGGTACAGAGGCAGACCCGGGACCGACGGCTGACGGCTCCAGGCAGGAGTGGGATGAGCTCCTAACCTTGGGCCTTGCTCGGTGGCCCCGAGCCGGGGAAGCAGGTGAGGTGAGTCAGGTGTGGCGGCAGGAGAGGGAAAGAGAAAGAATGGCTGCGGCGCCGGGATCCCGGCCTGTCCCGGCGCGGGCACGGTCCCGCCCCAGGCCGGGCACACCTGAGCTCGCCGTCCCCCCCCCTCGCCCCGCACACACCCGGGGCCCCTCCCGCCTCCGCGCCGGGGCTCGGCTCGCCCCCAACCGCCCCGGCCACCTACCTGGCCGGACGTCGAGCCCGGACCTCGTCCTCGCTGCGCAGCGTCACGCTGCCCACTGGCCCGCGAGCTGCCCGCGCCACGCCCGGGCTGTTCTGCCGGTTCGGCCAGCCGCGCGGACTTCAGAGCTACCGCGTCTCCATGGCGACCGGGGGGGGGGGGCGGCGGCGGGTTGGCAGCCCGGCGGACGACGCGGCGGGCGGGGACCGGAAGTGCCCCCGGCGGGTCCACGCACCTGGGACCGGGCCCGGCCCCCCAAGGTCCCGGGTCTAGGGACAGGGTCCCGCCAGACTCCGGGCCCGAACCTTGACGCCCGCGTGCTAGGGCCTGCGGCGCGAGAACGGCGGCCACCGTGACCCGGCCTCCGGACCCGAGCTCGGGTAACCTTCGAATCCGGGCCTCACGACCTGGCTTCCCGGGTCCATCACGTTCGGGGACGTATGGGGTTCTGCGACCCACCCGTGGGTGTGGGAGGCGTCCAAGTCCAGGCCTGACTCGGAGGCCAAGGGCGAGGCTGAGGGGGTATGGGCTGCCGGGGCTGTTGGGGCGGGGCCCCGGGCAGAGGGAAGGGGGATGCCGGCCGGGAGAACGGGAGAACGGCCGCCCTGCTCGGGCCTGGTCTCCGCGCTTCCAGGTTCCCGCCCTCCACGCCCTCCCTTGCCCTCCCCGCTTCTTCCCTCGCCCTGCCCCGGGCTCAGGTGGCCACTAGGTGTCAGGCGTGGCCCGGACCTTGGCCTACCTTGCCGCTCCTGCAGCCCTGAGGGACTCGCCCCTTCCTTGCAGCCGGATGGTGGACGTGTCACTCTGCAGGGAGGCTGGACTCACCCCTTCTCCAGGTCCGCAGCACCCCCCGACACACACACACACACACACACACACACACACACACACACGGCGCGCGCGCACTAGGTGACGTTTCTTGCCCCCTTTCCCCAAGCCAGGGGCCTTTGCCAGGCTATAGCGCCCACCCCACACACACCCCCTCCAGCAGCCTAAAGATAAATACCAGTTCTCACCAGCCTTTCGTGAAGACCTAGACCTTGCCATGGGCAGCCTCCCCGGCCCCAGACGCTGAGAGGAAGGAACCAAGGCCAAGGCTGGGAGCCAGCCCCTAGTGCAGCCCCGTCCAGGCCCCCTATCCAGGAAATGCTGTGGGTAGATAACAAGTCCAGCTCAGACTTCCTACAAGCTCAGAACAAAAGGTTCTTTCCTGTCGGATGCCTGGCAAGACTCACCGAGGGCCTGGCGGTAGTAGGGAAATGGGGTTTCCTCCCCTGGAGACATAAAAGAGCCTCCGCAAAGGGACGTCACCCCCACCCCCTGCCCCAGCACTGTGGGCTTCCCAAGGGCCCTGGCCAAGGTGGGCCTTGGGGATCCAATACCTCCTGACAGAGAGAACATACTCTCAAGCCATGGCAAGACACCTAAGGGTGCCCACTGCCCTGGGCACACCTTCCGATGGGGCAAACCCAGCTGGGCCCATGCCCTCAGAGTGGGCAAGCTTAAACCCTCCACAAACAGAAGTTTTGTTGGGGTAGCTTTCCAGCTGGAGGGAGTTAATGGACTTTTTTTTTTTTTTTTTTTAATAATGACTCAGGTGCTGCCTTTGGGTTAGGTTTTTTTTTTTTTTTTTAAAGGAATCTTATTTTGTGTAGTCAAAGCTGGCTAAGATTGGACAGATTTATTTATAAGATTTCTTTCTTTCTTTCTTTTGGCTGTGTTGGGTCTTCATCTCTGTGCGAGGGCTTTCTCTAGCTGCGGCAAGCGGGGGCCACTCTTCATCGCGGTGCGCGGGCCTCTCATTATCGCGACCTCTCTTGCTGCAGAGCACAGGCTCCAGACGCGCAGGCTCAGTAGTTGTGGCTCACGGGCCTAGTTGCTCCGCGGCATGTGGGATCTTCCCAGACCAGGGCTCGAACCCGTGTCCCCTGCATTAGCAGGCAGACTCTCAACCACTGCGCCACCAGGGAAGCCCATAATGGACATTTTAAATTAAGAAACAGCTTCCTTCACATGCCAACAGGCAAACAGCAGGCAACAAGTGTCTTGTGAGTTGAGTCCTTGGAAACGAGCCATTTCCCGTTTTTTGGCCTGCGTATTTGGGTTTGGAGGAGGAGGACTGGGGTGGGCAGGCCTGCACAAAGGAGCAGAGCCTCACTGGGGACCTGATTTGAGTTTCCCGGTGTAGGGCTTTCAACCCCTTCCAAAGCCAGGAGAGAGACTCCTGCTGAGGTGGGATGGAGCCCTTTGGGTCCTCCCCACGCCGTGGCCCTGTGACCCTGGGCTGCAGCACTTTCCCCTAGAAAGGAGAGCACACCTGGCTCCCAGAAGTGCTCTCAGGAGGGGATGGAGGTGGCTCTCCACAGGGACCAGTCACATGGGGTCTTAGCTCTAAGCACTCATGGCTCCACACCATTTTTAAGAGCTGGAGATCCCACCAAACTGCAGTCAAGCACCAGGCCCCATGGCTTTGCCGCTGCTGCCAGAATCCCTGACCCCAGATGGCAGACACTCACTCCCTTCCTCCCCCATCTTTGCCGCTGAGACTCAGCCTTGGAGGCCAGAGAAGCATCCACCCTACAGCTGGGGGCGGTGACCAGCAAGGAGTGCAGCCTCAAGTCCCCTTCTTGGGGACCGAGGATGTGGCCCAAGGTCTTCCATGTAAACTCCTCCCTTCCTGCACTCACTACACTACACTAGCCTTTACGTTCCTCAGACTCACCAAGTTCACAGCCACTCTCCTTTGGAACGATCTTCCCCCATCATCACTTGGCTCATTCCTTCAAATCTCAGCTCAAACATCCCCTCCTCAGAGAGGCCTTCCCTAACGATCCAGTCCAGTAGCCTGGGTCAGGGGTTGAGATGCAGGGAGATACCGTGGATTAAGTGTGCTAGTGACAGCCCTGGGAAACCACGCCTTGAGCTCACCCTGTTCTTTGCCCAAAAGCATTGAAAGAGCAGGAAGAACCCAGACAGTGAACAGAATGTACCTTGTGGAAGGACCTCAGATCCCCTAGCACCTGGCAGATCATGTCTGCCTTGCTAGGGTTCCCAGACTTAAAAAGAAGGAAAATACCCCAGGATGCCCCGTTAAATTTGAATTTAATATTTTTTTGGCGTAAGTATGTCCCACGTGTGACATGCAATATACTAAAAATGTATTTGCTGTTTATCCAAAATTCAAATCTAACTGGGTGCCCTGTATTGTATCTGGCAATCCTACCCTTGCTTCTGTGTGGGAAGGACAGAGGACCTCCCAGCAGTTCTGGCCCCTCCCAGCAAAGCGTCCCTACCCCAGCAGGCGGAAACACCCAGTTAACTCCTGTTCAGCACACGCTTTAGCCAGAGGCCTTAACTTTGGGCTGCAGTGAATACCAAAGGCATTGGAGATGAGGTTCCCCAGTCCTAACACACTGTAAGATGCAAACACACACAATTCATTCACTCTTTATAATAGTTTTTATCTAGTCCCTTCAGTGTTCCAGGCGCTGGGCAACATTGGGTATAACAATGAACAGGACAGGCACAGCGCTGTTCTCTCCAGGTCCTAACAGTGCATAGAAAGGGCACTTAACCCAGATGTGAGGGTCAGGGAAGGCTTCTGGGGCATGGCATAGAATCGTAGAGCTGCAGGGCGAGCAGGGGTAACCTGGCGAAGGGACAGCAGGGAGAGAGCAGGAGTGTTGGCTGGAAGGCAGGCGAGGAGGCCCAACCAGTACTGCCGGCATAGGAATCAGGAATCCACGTGCCTGAACCAAACCCTGTGCCAGCTCTGGGAGGTGGGCGTGGCACTCGGGTGGCAAATAGTCGAAGGACACATCCGCTGACCTGTACTCTGAGGGTGAGAGCATCCTTCAGCGGGGGGCGGCATCGCCAGGCCCCCTTCCTGGGGAACTTGCCACAACTTGCTGCAAAAGAAAACTGGTTTGAATCTGAAAGCACATGGCTACTTTGATGAGTTTAAAATGGAACAATAATCACTCAGGGGGAAAATCCTATCTTCCAGCCTCAGGGGCAGCGAAGGAGGCCAGAAAATCAGCGGCCCGAGCAGAAACAGCCAGCGCGTCCAGCAGAGCAGCACCGATGGTGGCGGGAGAAGCAGCACACAGGGGGCTGACCACAAAGCTTCCAGTGAAGACAGTGAGTCACCTGGGACCTCCAGAATGCGAGGGGATGGGGCTGAGGAATGCCACAGGCTGTGGGTCCCCGGCTGACCCACAAAGTCGGTCCAAGTCTGGGAAAACAAGACTTAGATAAACAAGAGTAACCTGTCCACAAGCCAAGAGAACACTGCAGGTTGGATGGAGAAGCGATGAGAACGGAACAGTCCGGCCAGCTTTCACTTCTGCTGGCTCTGAGCAAACAGACGTGGGAGGCATAAGCGGCCGGGGTGGTGCAGGGGACTGGCCCAGTGGAAGAGGTGGCAAAACAGCACTGGGTGCCTGAAGTGGGTGGCAGTGGAAGGGGTGGGCTTTCCTGGCCTCTCAGTGTGCTCTGTGCAGCCCTCCGGGGGAGGGAAGGATCAGGAGGAAGTCCATTTCTCCTCCCTCCCTTCCTTCCTCCCTTCCTTTCTTTCTTTCAACAAAGATTTATTGGGCATCTACCTATGCCGGACATTGTTCCAGGCCCTGGAGAGACAGTAATCCATAAGACAGACAAGGTCCCTGCTTTCATGTAACTTACATGAAGTGGGGGAGACAGATAATTAAAAGGTAAACAAACAAACAACCCACACACACATACACAGAAACCTAATTGCATGTAGTAACAGATGATACAAAGAAAATTAAGCAGGGGAAGGGGATGGAGTGTCCCGGGAGGGAGGGCTGTTGTTGAGGGGTGCTAGTAAAGGCTCTCTGAGGAGAGAGAAGTGAGGGTGCAGCCACGTGAGGGTCCAGGGGAAGGTAATTCCAGCCGAGAAAAGAGGAGGGAAGAAGGACAAAGGTCCCAGGACAGGAATGTGCATGGCCGGCTCCATTCCACCCTGCCCTCCAACACTTCTCTTCCCCCAACACAGGAGAAATCAGCCACGTGTGCAGGCAAGAAAGCAGGGATGTAAACAGGTCATTAGAGAGGGCAGAGGTTGAAGATGTGAGGTGTGCAGTGGGGACCCCACCAGAGGTTCCTGGGGTGTCTAAGAAGTGTCTGTAGGCACATAGTTGTGGTGGTGTCTGAGCACTGACCATGTCTATCACCAACTGGAGAATCCAGACATCAGTCCCGGTCAGTAGGGCACCACCAAGCTCCCCTGGTCCAGCCCAGGTTTACCTGTGGCTGGTGGTACACGGCCTGAGAAGGAGGCATTGGAGCCCAGCCCCGGCATGACATCCACCCAGGCCAGCGCTCCCCTCCAGACAAGAAACCATGAGGACGTGTGTTTCCCAGTCGTGTCCTCAATCCCACCTCCCCACTTTTCTCCGAGTCCATCAGTCATTGAGTCTCAGTCAACAAACATTGAAGACCCGCTATGTGAGTGCTAGGCGCGTTGTGGAGAGCAAGAAAGACCCAGGAGGGCAAGGGTGTGGGGCCAGGGGTGAGGACTGGCTAAAGCTTGGGGTGGTGTCAGCAGAGACGTGAAGGGGGAGGGCATGAGCTGCTGATGACAGCCATCTAATCGCCTCCACTAACCAGCCATAAACCCTGCAGGGCCAGGACTGCTGCACTTTGTTCAGAGCCTGGGACAGCTGAGTGCTCATCTTGGCTCCCAAAGCTTCTCCAGCCCTGGCTCCACACCCCCTGTTTCTCAGCCACACTCCTCATGCTAGGAGTGTGCTGAGGACGTGGAGGCCACTCTGAGCCAAACGTGTGGGGTGACAAAGCCACGGCCCGGAGGATGCCCCTAGCGGGAGATGGGCAAAGGCACAGGCAGTGTTTCCCAGCTGCAGCTTTGTGATGACCCTCTTCCAGAGCAGGATGCAGCTGAACCCAGAGGAGCAGAACGAGGGGGAGGACAGGTCAGGCATTGTCCCTGATGAGTGCACTAAGGCTGCTGACTCTTCCAAGGTCCTAGCCAGTCAGCGGCCTGCTTGTCCTGAGTCAGAGGTCTCACTTCGCCCCGCTCTGCTCTGCCCCTCCCCTCATCCTTTATACTTCTCTTGACCTTGGCCATCACCTCCTGCCTGAGTGCTCCTATCAGGCCTTCTGCTCCTTGACTTGAGAGCAGCTTAGATTAGAAGGTACCCTGACCTTAGCTCAGAACTTCCCTCACGCAAGAAGCCACACTCCTCTGACCCCTCCCAGCCAGTGGGAGACCCTAAGAGGGGGGCTGGTGCCAGGGAGAGCCACGCCCCTCAGCTGGTCCCCTGGTCTCTTGCCTCATGGCCTCCTGTGGGGCGGTCATGCCTCCTGCTCTTGAAGGGATCCAAGGGGCCAGAGCTAGGCCCTCCTGCTCCTACAGCAATGGGTAGCTCAGGTCTTCTGGGTAGCTCCCCGCGACGCTCCAGGGCCCATAAATGATGACCCTGAGTGCCGTCTCTTAGGTCGCACGGACTAAGGCTGCTGGGAGGCACGGACACTGCTTGGAGTCATCAGCCGTCCCGACATCCCATTGTCTGTGGTACCTTCACAGCTTGGAAGGCAATGTCAAGTCCAAACGGGTGTAACTTGGAGCGCTGTCATCCGTCTTGAGGAGTTTTTCTCCCCTTCCACAGGCCTCTCTTCATCTGATAAACCCAGGCACCTCCAAGAGCTTATTTTGGCCCAGGGCTCAGTCCTGGCTTCAGCTGGCCACAGAGTCAAGACCAATGGTGCCATGGCAGTGAGCCCAGCTTCTAAGCTCTTTAGAGACCCCGTGCTCTGTTTCCCGCCCCCCGTGGCCTCCCCGCAGTGCTCAGGTGGCCAGGTCAGCAGCCGTCATGTGCGGTGAACAGCACCAGCTACCCCGCAAGATGACTGAGTCCGACTGGGGCCTCCGCAGAGCCCGGCCCCATCCACGTTCCTCCGCGGAGAGGTTTCTGCCCAGCAGCCCCAGTGCCTCCCTTGCCAGCTGACCGTCAGAGAAGGTCAAAGGGTCTCAGCTCCGATTCTCGCTTCCGCTTACGCGCATTGGTCAACCCACCACCCCACTCTCGGGGGGGGTGACCTGAGGTGGCCTCTGCCCAGCCACAGAAGGCCACTGCCTCCGTCTCCTCAACAGACTTTCTTCTTCTTTTTTTTTTTTTTTTATAAATTTATTTTATTTATTTATTTTTGGCTGTGTTGGGTCTTCGTTGCTGCCTGCAGGCTTTCTCTAGTTGCAGCGAGCAGAGGCTACTCTTCATTGTGGTGCGCGGGCTTCTCATCGCGGTGGCTTCTCTTGTTACGGAGCACGGGCTCCAGGCGTGCGGCTTTCAGTAGTTGTGGCACGTGGGCTCAGTAGTTGTGGCTCGTGGGCTCCGGAGCACAGGCTCAGTAGTTGTGGCGCACGGGCTTAGTTGCTCAGTGGCATGTGGGATCTTCCCGGCCCAGTGCTCGAACCCATGTCCCCTGCATTGGCAGGCGGATTCTTAACCACTGTGCCACCAGCGAAGTCCCCAGACTTTCTTCTTGATGTCTGCATAAAAGCCCCTCTCAGGACTTCCCTGGCGGCCCAGTGGTTAAGACTCCGCGCTTCCATTGCGGGGGGCGCAGGTTCGATCCCTGGATGGGGAACTAAGATCCTGCATGCCACGCGGCGTGGCCAAAAAAAAAAAAAAAGGCCTTCTCAAGTGGTACCTGCTAAAGCAAAGCAAACTACTCCAAGTTAACTAAAAAACAAAATGTCATTTTCTCCCTTAGGGACCCCTCCTCTGACCCATCCTTGATGCCTTCCAGGGAGTTTGATTATTGAAGGGTCCCAGGGAAGGGATGTGGAGACCAGGATGCTGCTGGAGATGGCAGGGGGGCTGCAGGCCCTTCAGGGGCCCTGGGCATTCAGAAGGCCTTGCTGGGCCCTGGACATGTAGAGGTGGGGGCAGACCCCAAAGGTGCATTTGCCTCCTGCGTTCTGGGTCCCATGATGGAGACCATATTAGAGGGCAGCGGGAGGATGCATCTCCCCAGCCCAGCAGGAGGCGGTCCAGACCCCCGGCTCCAGGCTTCCGCCACCCGCCGTTCCAATGACAGCTGTCCCTCCTGACCCCCTTCTCTGTGGGTCCCCCACGTTGCCCTCTCTGCTGCCACAACAGGCCTTGTTTTGTTTCCCCTGACTGTCTGTCTGTCTCTTTCTCAGTTTCTCTCTCGGTCTCTCCCCCTTCCCTCCACCTCTGTTTTCCTGTCTGACCTGACGTTTCCTGGGCTTCCAGGAGGGAGATGATGATCTCCAGCATTTCAGGGCAAGGGTGGTTTCACGACCCCCCTGGGAACAATGAGTGAGATACACACAGGTGCGCTTTAGGGCCTGTTAGGATTCCAAGCTCTGAGCTGGGCCCCACTGGGGTTGGGGAAGAGTCGCTGGCACCCAACTGGGCCTTCAGAGCAGGAGAGAGCTGGCCGTGCCCCGGCCTGACAGCTGAGGCCAGCGGAAGCCTGGACACCTCCACCCACTGCCCCTCACCACCACACACTCAACCTGCTGCAAAGAAGGCTGGAATTCATTCTAGTCAGGCTCTCAGCAAACCTCCAAGTACATGGGTGGCTGGGTCTGCACCAGGCTCTGGAAATGTGAATATGATGGTGCTGCAGACGTGCTTTTTGGGAAGGAAGGTCAGGCCTCAGGCACGGTGGGTGATGACCAGCACTGGGTCAGGGAGTGAGCATTGCAGGCAGAAGGAATGAATGGCAGGAAAGACTCAGGAATCTAAGAGATCAGGGTCTGCTTGGCACTCCAGTGGGGCAAGCTTCCATCAACCCCTGAATTGTCAGAATAAAAAAAGAGTCTGACTAGAGTTGCAAACATTTTTTAGTTTGCCAAGTAAGGACATTTTTTTAAAAAATCCATCATTTTTCTCTCAGTACCATTTTATAAAAGAAGTATTTTAACTATAAAAAAAAGAAATAGAATACTTAGAATAAAAGATATTGTGACCAAGAAAGGACAGCTGGCAACTTGGCTGACGTATGCCGATCGATTTTATATATCTCATTATTCTTGTTTGTCTTGCTTTATTGCTGACTATCGAACACTTTATCAAGGGCCAGACCAGCCAGTGGACTGGCCTCTGGAAAGTGCTGACAGAGGGGCCTGTAGAGGCAGGGCAGGAACTGGCGACCTGGAGGAGGCAGGGGCCACACCAGGAAGGACTTTGGACTACGCACTCGGGAGTGTGGATTTTATCCCCCAGCTGATGTGGAGCCAGGAGGGGCTCTCAGGGAACAGATGCTGTGGTCAGATCCGTGCTTTGGGACAAGCATTCATTCTCACAGCTGTAAGGATGGACCAGAGGGAGAGAGACGGGGGAGCCCGGGGGAGGAAGCTGGCGGAAATGATGAGGGTCTGTCCCAAGGTGGGGACAGTGGCGGTGGGACTGGAGAAGGGGGAGGAGCTAGGAAGAGGAAGGTGTCATCCCGCTCTCACATTCACGTTCTCACAGGGACCGTGAACAGAGGTAACCTCACTAGGGGCAGAACCAGAGGAAGCGGGCTTAGGATTTGGGATTAAAGATAAGAACATCCTGACTGTAAAGAATATGACACATGACACGTCGGTGAGAGTGGACCAAGGCAGTGAGCATTCTGGAAGGCAGGGGAGGAGTGGGCAGTGGGGCAGCTCACAGTGTGGGGGGACTTGTCTGACTTTGCACTTGGGCTCCACCTCTTGTGCGACCTTAGTCAACGTACTAACCTCTCTGTGCCTTAGTTTCCTCATCCGTAAAATGGGAACCAAATAGTACCTAACTCATAAGGTTGCTGGGAGGTTTACATTAATTAAGATGTGTAAAGCGCTTAGATGCCCAGCTCCATAGACATGGCCTGATATTATTATACATTGTCACATCCCCAGCACTCACACAGCCCCCAGAGAATAGGAGGGATTGTTAATGTTGGTGAAAATACTAGGCCTGGCTTCGAGGAAGGCCCTGGGCTCGGAGCCTGCCTTCCGGGGTGTTGGGCGGGGTTTTGAACCCTCCTGGGCTCTCTTGGGGCAGCTCTTACCTGCCACTCCCACACACACCTAACGCTGATTGAGATGGAAACTTGGTGAGCCTGTGACTGAGCTGGGCCCAGGAGTGGGAAGGGACTCGACACCTCCTGGGAGGTTCTCTGGGGTGGAGGCCCGGTCCAGTGGCAGGAGGCAGGCAGAGAAAAGGGGACAGAAGGTCTGGTGGCCGCAGGAGGGAGAGCAGACTGGAGGATGCCCGTTGGTGGCAGGAGTGAGAAGACCTGGCTCCTCAGTCACCCACCTCCTCACAGCGAAGGACCAGTGCCCTCCCAAACCAAGTCCTCATCTCCTTGCCCCCCACCACCCAGGCCTGCTTCTAGGCTGTTTGCTGCCTAGGGACATGCCTTTCAAGGCACCATCACCCCTCAACCCCTCCCCACCCTGCCCCCCATCCATTCGGCCCCTGTCTCCCTCAGCAGACCCTGAATCTACTCAGTCTCTGGGGGACCCTGAGCCCTATCTTCTCCTGCCACCTCTGGGCCTCCAGAGTTTGCTAATCACTTATCTTCACTGAACACCCTGAAATACAGTTGTGGCATTGGCACTGCCCTATGCAAGCCCTTCCTTAGGAGGAAGTCTGACCACACACCTTGACTTGGCAGCCGCAGCCTGCTCTCCAGCCCCCACTCACATCCATGTGCTGACCGGGGGAATTTGCTTTCTCTTTCATCTGCTTCAAATGTGAGTCCTCCAACGACTGACCTGATCAAGTCCTACCCCTCCTTTCATGGCTCAGCCCAAGCAACACCCCCAGAGGGGGCACAGGGCCTGTCACCACTTTGGGAATTGCTGTTAAACATCCAGGGAGGGCTTCCCTGGTGGCGCACTGGTTAAGAATCCGCCTGCCAATGCAGGGGACATGGGTTCGAGCCCATGTGCCACAACTACTGAGCCTGCGCTCTAGAGCCCACGAGCCACAACTACTGAGCCCACGTGCCACAACTACTGAAGCCCGCGCGCCTAGAGCCCGTGCTCGCAACAAAGAGAAGCCACTGCAATGAGAAGCCCGCGCGCTGCAACGAAGAGTAGCCCCCGCTCGCCGCAACTAGAGAAAGCCCGCACGCAGCAACGAAGACCCAACGCGGCCAAAAAATAAATAAATTTGTAAAAAAAAAAAAATCCAGGGAGTCTCTGCGCTCCCAGTACAGGGGGTGCGGGTTCCACCCCTGGTCGGAGAACTAAGATCCCACATGCCGCGCCAAAGTCCCTAAAGAAAACATCCAGGGATTCTGTGTTGGTGAGACCATCTTCAGCACAAGCACAGTGCCTGCACCCCATGGTCTCAGGAGAAATGTGCAGAGGAACCAGTGAATGAAAGAAAAGGAGGGAGACATTTTTAATGAAGACCAGGCAAGATTAGGCAAGAGGAGACAGGACAGATGTGAGTCAAAGATTTCTCAGATGCTCCCGGCCTGGGAGACAGACCTGACCGTCGCTGCCCACAGCTGTGGCAGAGCTGGGCCTCAGCCTGGGCCTGGAGTGATGCAGTGCACCTCCCCTTCCCCTGCTCCCTGCGGTCAGGGGCCTGACATCCCAAAGGCAGAGCACAACGCAGACCGGGTCCACGGATGCTTAGTTGCCATAGGGCACTGTCCTGGGGATGCCAACATTTTTAAAAAAACAATATCTTGCTGACTAAATCTGTGCTTGACATGGAGCTGAGGGGAAGAACAAAATGAGACATGAAAGTGAAGAAAATTGTCTCAAAAGATAGGATTGCTGAGTCAAAAGCAGTAAGATTGAATTTTACATATATTCTGCGTTTAGACAAGGGGGAAATCAGATGCACATAAACAAACTGGTAATGTTTAATACGAAAAAAAATCTAAGGGTTTTCATCAAATCCCAGGTTCAGTAATGAGCCACAGGGCCGATGAGGCTGCCAGAACAGCCACGGCCCTCGGGCTGCACCAATAGACTCACATTAACTGGATCAGGACCCCTCTGCAGCAGCCCTGAGGTTAGACCAGCCCTGGGGTCTTCCTCAAATATGGGCGTGTGGTTTACCTGGAATATGGAAGCTCTGCAGTCCATTCACAAGAGGGTGAGCAAGTATGGAGGGATCTGGAAACCATCTCTTCCCGGGAATCGCTGGAGGCAATGGATTTCTCCTGGAGAAAAGGAGACGTGGAGAGACAGACCTCTCCTGTTGGAGGATGGTCGTGCCAAAGAGAGAAAAGACGAAGTGTTTCTCTAGAGAGCAGAGTGAAGAACAGTAAGTATAAATGGTGAGGCAGGAGACACAACAGAAGAAAGCAGTTCCTAACAGCTGGAGCAATCCAGCCCACCAAGGTGGTGAGCTTCCTGTCCCTGGAAATGTTCTAACGGAAGCAGGATGATGTCAGGGATATCATGGCCGTCACTGGCAAGAGACCAGCGTTTCCTAACCTTTCTTCCCCTTCCAAACATCCCATTGTTCACGAGTCCCATGTTTTATAATAATGTATCTATTTAATAAATTGCACTTATTCAAAGTAAAATTTATTCCATTTTCATAGTCAAAAACCTGTGTATTGTCAGTTATCTGATGCTTAGCCAGGCTTGGGGCCCACTGAACAAGGAAGGAAGAAATGCTTCTAAGAAGAGGAAGCTGTGCCTTTCCTCCCGAGCCATCATTTTCCAGTAACTCACCAAAGTGACCAACACAAAAGCGGGGAGGAGAGGCACTTACTGTATGTTCTCCAGGCCTTTCAGAAAACAAGGAGCCGTTCCTTTGGCCACATACACGTGAATCTACAAGAAAGGTGATGTCGTAGACATGAAGGGAAGGGGCACCATTTAAAAAGGAACGCCCACCAGTGTCCCCATGGCAAAACAGGAAGAGTCTACAGTGCACACACAGCACGTGGCTGGCATTGTTGTAAACAAACAAGATAAGGGCAAGATTCTTGGCAAGAGAATTAAGGTATGAACTGAGAACTGAGCGTAGGAATTACTCCACCAGCCGAGACAGCTTCCTGAAACGTGTGAAAGAAAATGATCTGAAAAAGAAGGAAGAAATGTACTTGGGTTCAACTGAAGCCCCAGCCTCCTCCAGCCAGAGAGTCCCGCTTTGTGAGAACCGGTGAGAGGGGCCTGCCCTGCTGGGACGCATTCCCTGTGAATTCATGGCTTGATAGCTGTAAAGAAGTAAAAGACCTCTGGACTGTGGGGAAAAAAAGAGAGAGAGAAGGAGAAGAGAGGGAGAGGGAGAGGGAGGGGAAGGGAGGAGGTTGTGCCAGAGCTGAGATTTGAGGAGTGATGGGGTTCTACGAGCAGATGAAGGGAAGTCTTTGCAGCCCGGACAGACTCAAGGGTGAAAACATGAGCTCCAGAGCAAACTACTGAGTGTAAAGTGGGACTGAGATGAGGCTGGAGGCAGGAGGCCGTCCATGCTCTGCTCAGAGCTTATCAGTTCAGTAGGGACCATGCAGAGGCTTTGACCAGGAAACAGGCATGATCTGCAAGGAGCAAAGAGGAGCTAGCCAAAAAAAGGAAAAATAGAGAAAAAAAAGTAAGACCTTCTCTTATTAAAAGACACCACAAGGAAATTCAAACGAGTTACACACTGGGAATGATTTCTGCAACACATTTAAATGACACAGGACTAATATTCAGAATATATAAAGAACTGTATGAGTTGATAAGAAAATGAAAGAAAAAAAAGGGCAAAGGAAACAAACAGGAATAGCACAGAAGAGGAAACACAGTTGCCCCGTAAACATATGAAAAGATGTTCAACCTGATTAGCAACAAAGGAATGAAAATATGTCATGCCCACAAAATTGGCACAAATTTAAAAATAGGAGAACACTAAGTGTTGATGAAGATGTGGAGCAGTGTGCAAACTCCCATCCACTGCTGACAGGAGTGCTAATCAGTACAACTATTTTAGAAAGCAGTTTGACATTGGGACCCCCTTGAACTTTTGCGTATCTCTGAACATCTGCATATCCTTGGCCCAGCAATTTTACTCCCTAGAGCAATATTTCTCAATGAGGACCAGTTTTGTTTTGATTTTTAATTTGTTGGGGGAAAAATACTTTTGTAAAATACAGTAAAAATGAATTCCTAAAAATGAAGTGAAAATAGACATACAGTATACAAGCCTGATATCTTATTATTAGATTCAACAGACATAAAGTTACTTATGTATACCAAGGAGACATGTGCGAGAATGTTGCTGGCAAATTGTTTTGTAGTAACTGAAAACAAGAAGTAACTCACATGTCCAGTGACAGGATTAGAGGCTGGAGGAAAAAAATGTGGCATAATCACATGATGGATTATTATGGACTATGAAAAAGTTATAAAAATAAATGAACTGTAAACATGCAACAGCAACGACAAAGTCTCAGAAACGTAATTGTAAGAGAAAAAACAAACCTTAGAAGACTCTAATATGATGCCTTTAAAAAAAAAAAAGCTTTATCAAAGTGTAATTTACATTTCCACATTTTAGCATAATTCACCCATTTTAAGTGTACAATTCAATGATTAATAGATTATTTTGAGAATTGTGCAACTATCACACTATCTAATTTCAGTGCATTTCCATCACCTTCAAGATAACCCTCCTGCCAATTTTCAGTCACTCCTCATTCCCACACCCCGCCCCAGGCAACCCCTGATCTATATTCTGTCTCTATAGATTTGACTTTTCTGGACATTACATATAAATGGAATCATACAATATGTAGCCTCTTGTGTCTGGGTTCTTTCACTTAGCATAATGTTTTTGGAGTTCATCACGTTGTAGCATGTATGAGAACTTCATTCCCTTTTATTGCCAACTAATATTCTAGTGTGTGGACCTACCACATTTTGTCTACCCATTCACCAGTTGATGGACGTCAGGGTTGCTTCCACTGTTCAGCTCCCTTGAGTAACACTGCTCTGCACGCAGGTCTCCACACAGACGTGTTTTCATTTCTCTTAGGTACATACCTAGGTGACGCCGTCTTTATAAAGCTCTAAAACAAGCAAAACTAAACAGTGTGATGTTTAGAGATACATACAAAGTACTGAAACTCTTCACAGGAGAATGATAAAGATAGCATTCAGGGGAGCTGGTGTGGGTGCATGTGGGTGTGGGGGAGGGAGATGGGAAAGGGAAGGACCGGACGCAGCTAGACAAGAGTAATGTTGGGCAGTGGATTTATGGGTCCTTGCTTTATTATGCTTCATAATTTACATATACATTAGATATCATATATACATACTACTTATATTCTACGTAACATATATTACATTATAAGAAGACACTTTAAAAAATGAAAGCCTGTCACCAATACCCAACAATTGCACTGGGTTCTCGTCTCAAGATAATCGGGTCCCTGCTCTGGCCACCTGTCCACACTCAGCCTATTCTTGTCTCCCCCTGCTCCAGCCGCCCTGGTCCCTTAGCTGTTCCTCAACTCAGGCAGCAACCCTTAGAGGGAGAATGGGTAAAAATGTCAATAGCTGTTTTTACACATGAGGAAACTGAGGCTCAAAGAGGTTATTTTGCTCAAGTCATATGGCTTGTAAGTGTGGCCCAGATTTTTCTGGCTCCTGATCCAGTGCTATTTCCCCTACCCCTGGCTTGTGGTGTCCATGTGAGTTAATGCTGAATAAATATCGAAAGGCGAGATTATCATTGGTTGAGAGCTAGAGCTGTTCATGTGAGAGGCAGGACTTGATCTGGTCTTTGAGAGATGGGTAGGTTTTGGCTAAACAAAGAAGAGCAGGTGGGTATCCAGTGAGAGAACCACGGCTCCTCTGAAAACCAATCAATGATCGTGAGGTTCCTGATGAACATAGAATGACAAAAGTCAACATTCGGGCATATTTTTTAATAACAGCTTTATTGAGATATAATTCATGTGCTATAACATTCCCCCTTTTAAATTGTATGATTTGGTGGTTTTTAGTATATTTAGTATATTCAGAGTTGTGCAACTACTAATTTCAAAACATTTTCATCATCTCATAAAGAAACTCCATAGCATTGGCAGTCACTCCCATTCCCTCTCCCTCAAACCTCTGGCAACCACTCATCTACTTTCTGTCTCTATGGATTTGCCTATTCCAGACATTTCATGTAAATGGATTTATACAACATGTGGCCTTTCACTTAGCATCATGTTTTGAAGGCTCATCCATGCTGTAGCAAGTAATCAATTCTTCATTTCTTTTATGGCTGAATAATATTCTGTGGTATGAATATACCACATTTTGATTATCTATTCATCAGTTGGTGGACATTTAGGTTATTTCCCATTTTGGGCTATCATGCTTAGGAATGGAATTGCAGGGTCACATGGCATCTCTGTTTAAAGTTTTGAGGAACTGCGCTGTTTTTTCCAAAGTGGCTGTACCATTTTACAATCCCACCAGCAACGTATAAGGTCTCCAATTTCTCCGTATCCTCAACATTTGTTATCGTCTATCTTTTTGATTTTAGGCCTCTTGGTGGGTATGAAGTGGTATCTCATTGTGGTTTGATTTGCATTTCCACGATGACTGATGGAGTTGAGCATCTTTTCATGTGTTTATTGGTCAGGTCTCAGTTTTATTCCATTGTTGGGCATATTTTCTAAGGGATATTTTTCTCAAACTGTGGTGACTTGCGACCTGTCCTTCCCTGGAAGGGAGGTGGAGAGATGGGGCGCTCTCCCAAGCAGACTGCATTTCCTTGGTGGGTCAGGCCTCCGGGGGGTCATAATTACATCCTCCTGCAGGATTCAGAGCTGTCTCTATTGTTTTGATGGCAGCTGGGAGGTAGCTGACTGAACAAAGGACCTTATCTCTTTACTACCTCTCAAGGTTATTATAAATATCAAATAAGATCATTTACTCAAAAGAATTTAGAAAGGTCTAAAATGCTATCCAAATGTAAGTTGTATTTACTTTTAGATTATCTTCCAACCCCATTTAGCCTTTGCTTTTATGGATTTTCAATGAGGCCGAGGCTGTTCCATGCTGAACCCAGATGTTCTATAGACATCGTCACAAGGCCACGTTAGAGCTGAGGATGGGCCACGGAACAAAACCCCTGCCCTACCAGCCTCCCAGACATGGTGCTCAAGATCTCTTCAGAGACAAGGCCCTGCTCAGACCTGCTCAAACCCTTCAGCTTTCCACGCTGTTTCTTTCCTGGTAGAAGAGAAGGGCTCCCTGGTCACGAGCTAAGCGTCAGGCTCTTTACCCCCTCTACCCATCCTTCCGCTCCAGGACCCCTTCTTTGGGGCCTGAAGGGGTGCCACTCACAAAATCCCCCCCACCCAAGCCTTAGCTGGTGGAGAGACTGCTCTCTCCTAGAAGACAGCAGCTCACTGTGCACACACGGCCCATTGCCCTCAAAGCCTGGAGAACATGGTTGTTAGAGCCACTCGAGAGCCGGCGAGTTCTGAGGAAGAGAGGCCAGGCCCACTGCGTCACCCTCAGCCGGGCCCCTGCCCTCGATGGGGCTGCTCTGATCACAGGTGTCCGCTTCGCCAGCCCTGAAGTGTCCGCTGGAGTGAAGGAAAGCCAGGGGCCCAGGACTCCTCTTCCTCCCCTCCCGCCTTCCCCCCACACTGTTGAACAACAGCACTGACGATGCCCTGCTCCCCCTCCTAGGGCTGGGGCAGCCACCCTCCTCTTCTCCCCGCCTTCCTCCCTCACCCCCCCCCCTCCACACGCCGCCCTGGCACCATGTCACCTGGCAGCTTGGCACGGTCTCGGGCCACACAGCCTCCTGCACACACTCCAGAGGGCACAGCGAGCCCACATGTCCCTCAGAGCCCCAGGCGCCATCCCGCATACAGATACCCAGGAGCCCAGGTGATTCCCAAGGGACCCAAGCTGCGGATGGGTTGGGTCTCCTGAGCAGCTGTCACTGGCCCCTTCCCTGCTCCCTCTGCCCAGCCTGTGCGTCCCCCGTCGCCCTGCCCACACCCTTGTCGGCGTCTGCTGGGGGTAGGTCCTCCCGCCTCCGGGGACAGACACCGTGATGCTGAGGAGTTAGGGGAGGGCCCTCAGCCTCCCCAGCCGCCTCAAGAGGATGCCGCTCTCCTTCCTCCCCCGTGCTTGTCACTTGGAGGAATGCGTGGTGAGACAGGGAAAGACTGATGGGGAGTGTGGAGACCTGGAGTGACTTGGAGCAAGCCATTCAACCTGAGTCTTAATGTCTTCCTCTGTTGAAGGAGAGGTTGCTGACATCTCTGCGCTCATCTTTGTAGCTAGCTCTCGAAGTCGGCCAGTCTGGGACTGTTTCTGCCTGAGCGAATGACAGCTCGTGTGAAGAAAGCAGGTGTGCCAGTGCTCCTGTGGCTCTATTACCCGCCCCCTCCTCCCAGAACAGCCCCTCCATTCTTTCCCCCCCTTCTGACAGCCCCCCCCCCTCCCCAGTCCGCAGGTGAGCCGGGGGCTCTGAGCACCGCCCCCAGGCGCCTGCGGAAGCTAACCTCTCCCCGACCCGCGCAGGCCACACCCTCTCCCCCAAGGGCCTCGTGAAGAAGCTGGACCGGGCGACCATCCTTAACCCTATCCTGCAGCACTAGCGGCACTGCGGACAGCTCCCCCACCTTGTCACTCCCGAGTCCAGAGAGCCCGGGGGCGGCGAGGCCGGAAGATTGAGCGTCAGAGACCGCTGGGCCCCGGGTCCCTGCGCCGAGGCTGTGTGATGGAAGGGGAGGGCAGGCTGGCAGTCTGGGGTGTTCCAGCAAACTGCTGGGTCCCTCAGCTTCAGAGGTGTGTGTGCGCGTTGGGGGGCTTCTCCTTTCTGGCCTCCCTTGTGAGAACCTGACCTAAGGCCCATCCGCCACCCCCGGGCTGCATCTCGCAGGGGGCCGCCTCGGCCCCTCCTCGGGCCCGCGCCCCTGCCTGGGGCGGGCCAGGAAGCCTCGGTCCCCGCCCCGCTCCGTTAGGCCCGCGCAGCGGCCGGGGGACTTTGGAGCCGAGGAGGAAGCTCGGCGGGGCGGGGAGGTGAGGGTGTGTCGGAAGGCGGCGGCGGCGGCGGCCGGGTTTTATAACCGGCAGGGCGGGCGCGGCGCGGGAGAAGGGGCTGCACCGCGCACCGCGCCATGGGGGCCGCGTCGGGCCGCCGGTGGCTGCGGCCGCCGCTGCTGCCTTTGCTGCTGCTGCTGCTGCCGCCACCGCCGCCTGTGGTCCTGGCGCTCGACCCCGCGTTGCAGCCGGGGAACTTTTCCGCCGATGAGGCCGGGGCGCAGCTCTTCGCAGAGAGCTTCAATTCGAGCGCGGAGCAGGTGCTGTACCACAGCACGGCCGCCAGCTGGGCGCACGACACCGACATCAACGAGGAGAACGCGCGGCGCCAGGTGGGCGCGCGGGCCCGGGGCAGGGGCGGGGCCCGGGCACCCAATCACAGGCGGGCGGGCGGGCGCGGGGGGGCGGGGAGTCACCGCCCCGCGCGCGCCCCCGGCCCCTGAGCGGTGGGGACCGGGCTGGGCCAGCCGGCCTCCCGCTAACCCCCCACCCCAGCGCCGTCCCAGCAGACAGGCCGTCGGTTCCCTAGCACGGTGCTGGGCACATGCTCCTGCCCAGTAAGGAACCGAATGGATGAGGCTGGCCCCTCTGACCCCGAGTCCCTCCAGGTGGCAGCGCCTGGGGATGACGACGGGCTGGGTCCGCGGCGGTCTTCGCTGAGGGTGCCCGCTCTGCTCTGGGTTCTCATCCTCTCCGGCCGCAACCTACCCCTCTCTCACTGTGCCTGTCACCACTCATCACTGTTCACACTCTCTTCCCCCGCCTCACTTCTGGCCCCAGTTTCTGCTCCACCGCCTCCCTGAGGCAGACTCCCCCAGTTCTTCCCCACCCCCCGCCCCGAGGGCCCAGGAGGAGGGAGCCGTGCTCCCACAAGCCCCAGTCTCCTGAAGCCCTTGGCCTTCCTCCCCTCCCCCGCACCACGGCTTCCCCTATTTACCCTCTCGTGCCCTGCTGGTACCCACAGGAAGAGGCAGCCCTGCTCAGCCAGGAGTTTTCAGAGGTCTGGGGCCAGAAGGCCAAGGCTCTGTTCGACCCAATCTGGCAGAACTTCACCGATCCCACGCTGCGACGCATCATCAGTGCCGTGCGCACCCTGGGCCCTGCCAACCTGCCCCTGGAGGAGCGGCAGCAGGTGGGCCTGGCAGAGGGGTGGAGGCCACACTTGACCCGGGTGCCCTCATTGCCCCGGGGGGGTGGGGCCTGGCAGGGAGGGACCCTGGGATCTCTACCGGCCCCGACTGTAGGGCAAGCCCCACAAGCACAGAACGGATTCCTGAAGCACTGATTTTCCTTGGAGTTGGAGTGAGAGAAGTTCATTTCTATCAAAGCAAGTATTATGGAGCAGAAAGCAAAATTCAAGTGAAGAGTAAAGGATGAAACAGGGGTTTTCAAACTTTCTCCATAGGTGGTTTGTTTTATGGGCTTTCTCAGAAAGATTGGGAAGGGCTGAGAAGGCATCAAGGTCAGAGAATGAGAGGGATTTGCCCTCGCTCAAGGTGGTGGCTGGGCTCAGAATTGAACCCTGGTCCCTAATTCTCAGGACACTAGTTTCCCAGGCTGCCTTCACTGGAAGGGGAATCTGTGCATTCATGCTCAGCTGTGCTCTGGGTGCCACAGCGTGGCCTTGCCCTAGCCACGTCCCCCTCTCCGGGCATCTCCCCTTTTCCTCCCAGCAGAAAGAGGAGAGGGGGCCAGATTACCTCCAAGGGCTGTTCATCGCTAACATTTTCTCAACTCTAACTCCCCAGTACAACTCTCTGCTAAGCAACATGTCCAGGATTTACTCCACCGCCAAGGTCTGCTTCCCCAACAAGACTGCCACCTGCTGGTCCCTGGACCCAGGTACGGCCCTGTGTCTACTCTCTCTGTCTTCGGGGGCTTCCTACCCTTCCCCATCGACCTGCTGCACTCAGGAGGATGGCGTGTTTTTGCAGAGAGAGTGGGTAAACCCAAAGGCATTAACCTCCAATTGGGACTGGACTGCCAGATGCCCCCAGACCCCTGCTCCTCCAGGCAAACTGATTTCTGGAATCTCCAGCCTCCAGCCCCTGCTCCACCCCCACCCTCATGTGTGCTTTTTCCTCTCCCATCACAACCGGCTTTCCTCCTGGCTGCCTGGTTTTCCCTTTCGTGGGTCCTCTCATTCCCCGCAAGAGCCCTCCACAGGCCTTAGACCCCTCATGGCTTCCCTTGCAAACCTCCTCCTCTCCCCCCACACCCCCCCCCACCACGTACCAGGCAGCCTTGAGGTCAGCCACTCCAGCCAAGGAGCCATGAAGGGTCTGCCTGGGTTTCAACTTCTGGGTGTCCTCTTTGTGTCAACCACCTTAGATAATCATTTCCTGGGAACCAGGACCCTGCCTGGCTGCTTACTTTGTATAGCTCCCAGTCCCATCCTGTCCAGCTTGTAGGTTGCCCTTGGCTTTGAGGGTATCATGATGCTGAGGAAGTAGGTGGAGATGGTGAGGACCAGTGCGGGAGCTCTGGTGAAGGCTATTGCTGACTTCAACGCAGAAGCCTCCGAACTGACCCTGCTCACCTGTGTCTCAGAGCTCACCAACATCCTGGCTGCGTCGCGAAGCTACGCCCTGCTACTATATGCCTGGGAGGGCTGGCACAACGCTGTGGGCATCCCGCTGAAACCCCTGTACCAGAACTTCACTGCCCTCAGCAATGCGGCCTACAGGCAGGATGGTGAGCATGACCACCCTGTCTCTTCTGTGGGCGTTTCCCTCTCATCTTCTGTCTCCACTGAGCCCCGCCCCCTGAGGCAAGCAGAGCGGCTCTTACAATGACTCCATACACTGGTCCAAGGTCACACAGATAGTGGATGGCGGAATGGGCATTAGCCCCATCCGCCCTCATGCCGCCGCTCCTGGCACTCCTCCCAGCCCTAGGGCTCAACTTTGCCTCTCCTGCTCTCTAGGATCTGTTTAGCTGGAGTTGGAGCAACCCCTAGTTAGAAGATTGTAGAGCAGCAACCCCCAAGCTCTCCCTTCCAGCTAGCAGGCAGATACACTGGCCCTGAGCCGGGAGAATGGCCAGGTGGTAGCTGGGAGGCGGAGGTGCCAGAGCCTGGGGCCTGAGCTGCACCCCAATGCCACCCCCCGGCTAGGCTTCTCAGACACGGGGGCCTACTGGCGCTCCTGGTACGACTCCCCCACCTTCACGGAGGATCTGGAGCACCTCTACCATCAGTTAGAGCCCCTCTACCTGAACCTCCACGCCTACGTCCGCCGCGCACTGCACCGCCGATACGGGGACAGATTCATCAACCTCAGGGGACCCATCCCTGCTCACCTGCTGGGTAAGGACCTGGCCTTGCCGCCACACATGTCCAGGGTCATCCTCGTCGTGTGTCACATTTCAGAGCACCGCACTGCTCGATCCTCTGCACATGAGCCCATAAAGCAGGTGATCCTTCTCATGGTCACTATTGTTCCTACTTTTCAGACGGGGACCCTGAGGCTTAGGGTGCGCGAGTGACTTGGCAGAGGGCAGAAAACTATTAAAAGGCAGAGCCAGGAGTCACACTGAAGGCTTTAGCTCCAGGTCCAGTGGAAAAGGAAAAATAAGCCTAGTTTACACCCCAGGAAGCCAGCCCTGTGGCCCTGCATCAGGGTTGGGAGGCAGGGACCCTGGCATGGTCAGAAAGGACCCAGCAGCATCACCTGGGCTCACACTTGGCCTCTGCCAGCCCCAGGGAACGCGGAGCACTCGGGAGTGTGGGTGGGACTGATGTGTGAGCCAGCTGAGAGGGCTGTGGCCCTGCAGCGCCCTGGGTCCAGACACCAGGCGCCCAGGGTGCTGTTCGGTGACACACATGGGGAAGCAGGCACTGGCTGGACTCGGAGGCAAGCTGTCTGGCTCCCCTCCTCTGTCTAGGGGACATGTGGGCCCAGAGCTGGGACAAAATCTACGACATGGTGGTGCCTTTCTCTGACAAGCCCAATCTTGATGTTACCAGTACCATGGTGCAGAAGGTAAGCTCGGAGTCAGGCCAGGTGGGGGCCACAGGAGGGAATCAGACATGAGGAGAGGGACGGGAAGGGACCTCAGTCCCTCCCTTTCTACAGAGCAGCAGCCTGGAGTGTGTGTCCAAGCCATGAGCTGGGGTCTGTGTCCTCGTCCTTGCTGAGGGGCCAGTCGTCCTTCCGGGGCCCCTCCGGGGCGGGGTTTGTGAGCAGCGGTCCATCCGGCTCTAGCCAGCAGGGGCCGGGCGTCTGGGAAGGGAGGCCACAGAGCAGAGGTGCTCTTCATGAGCAGGGAGCTGAGCTGGGTGGGGGACCACAGACGTGCCCCCGGGGCAGCCATGGCGGGCTCCAGCGGCTGGCCCCTGACCCGTGCGAACACCCCTACCAGGGATGGAACGCTACACACATGTTCCGGGTGGCAGAGGAATTCTTCACCTCCCTAGGGCTCTTGCCCATGCCTCCTGAGTTCTGGGCAGAGTCCATGCTGGAGAAACCAAGCGACGGGCGCGAGGTGGTGTGCCACGCCTCCGCCTGGGACTTCTACAACAGGAAAGACTTCAGGTCTCGATTCGGGAGGAGGGTTCTGGGGCTCCCGAAGGGCTGACAGCCTGGGCACAGAGAAGCCAGTTCCCAGGCCCGCCTCTAACCCAGCACCAGCACTGGCTGGGGGCGGGGTCCCTTCCCTGGGCATCTTTGACAGGCAGTCAGCTCTGTACCTTGGAACGGAGGGAAAAGGCCAGAGTGTGGGCTGGGGCAGGGGAAAGGGTTTGCCTGTTTCCGCCAGCTCCTTCGAGCCCCAGGGCAGTGCCCGCCTGGCTCCTTTCCCTCAGGCGCCAGCCCCACCATTCTCTGGTCCCTGGCCTGCCCCTCCTTCACCCTCACCCACGCCCTCTCCCCGCCCCAGGATCAAGCAGTGCACGCAGGTCACTATGGACCAGCTGTCCACGGTGCACCACGAGATGGGCCACGTGCAGTACTACCTGCAGTACAAGGACCAACACGTCTCCCTGCGCCAAGGCGCCAACCCCGGCTTCCATGAGGCCATCGGGGATGTGCTGGCGCTCTCCGTCTCCACTCCTGCACATCTGTACAAAATCGGCCTGCTGGACCATGTCACCAACGACAGGGGTATGGGGGTGGGTGGAGAGAGCCCAGCGCAGCCCCACCCAGACCCCGCTCCATCCCACAGCAGGCCCACACTTGTCCCCACTCCCCTCTGCCCTTCTTGTTTCTGCCTCACTGCCCCACGTCAGGCAGGTTTGGGGGTCCACCCAGAGCCTCACAGCCCACCCTGAGTCCCAACTCCACTGCCCAAGCGCCCTCTTCCAAGCGGGGGCCCAGGGTCCCAAAGGCTGGCGCTCCCTTCTCTGCGTCTGCCCAGCCTCACCTCCTGCTGGCTTCTCCCCAGGCCCACTCTGTCCCAGCTGGACTCCCGTCTCCCTCTGACCTCTCTCTTTTCATCTCATCTCCCGACAGAAAGCGACATCAATTACTTGTTAAAGATGGCACTGGAAAAAATTGCCTTCCTGCCCTTTGGCTACTTGGTGGACCAGTGGCGTTGGGGGGTCTTTAGTGGGCGTACACCCCCTTCCCTCTACAATTATGACTGGTGGTATCTTCGGTGAGCAAAGCGGGACCGGGAAGGGCCTAATCCCAAGTGGCCCTCCCCCTGCTCCCGGGCAACCTGCCTCCTGCCTCCCTCCTCTCTAATGATGCCTCCCTCCTCTCTAATGATGCCTCCCTCCTCTCTAATGATGCCTCCCTCCTCTCCCGCAAGGCATTCTTTCCTGCCTAGAACTTCCTCCGTCAGGCAGCCTCTCCCGGTTCGCCAGGATGGGGACGGGATGGCCGGTGGGAATTTCTGCTTAGCAGACTTTTCTGCAAAGGTAAAATCAGCCTGTGTACAACCCTTGGGTCCTAAGACAATTTAACCACATCCTCTTCCAGAACCAAGTATCAGGGGATCTGTCCTCCAGTTGTCCGAAACGAAACCCACTTTGACGCTGGAGCCAAGTTTCATGTCCCAAATGTGACACCATACATCAGGTACTATTGCCCCCAGTTCCAGCACACCTTTAGTCCCCTTCCCCCTACTCTGGGACCCCCATTCCCAGGGCTTGTTCCCACACCCTTCTGGACCCCTCAGCGGCCTGGAATTTGAGGGGGCCTCTCTCCTGAGCTAAGCCCGGTTCTCCCTTCTCCCCCAGGCAGCCCCTGGTCTGGCCTCTGCCCGGCAGAAGCTGGCTGGGACCTGGGCAAGGGGCCTCCACCATCCCCCTCATGCCCACCCTGTGCCTGCAGGTACTTCGTGAGTTTTGTCCTGCAGTTCCAGTTCCATCAAGCCCTGTGCAAGGAGGCGGGCCACCAGGGCCCCCTGCACCAGTGTGACATCTACCAATCCACGCAGGCAGGGGCCAAGCTCCGGTGTGTGGGGCACAGGGAGGGCAGTGGGAGGTGAGGGGAGCGACCGGTGGAGGGCATGCTGGTGAGGGCACCACCACCAGACCAGTGGAGGGAGCCTTTCTCCCCTCCCCCTCCCTTTCTTTCTCTCATCGAATGTTTATTGAGTGGGCCTCTTGGCTGGCATGGGGCAAAACATATGTCCCCCCCTTCACAGAGCTCCTAGGCCCTGAGTCTTAATGCTGCCGTTCTTGCCATCCAGTGGGGGCAGAAGTGGCCGGAGATGGGGCAGGTGGGCTAGGGCAGCGGTAGTGGCCCCTGGCCCGAGAGCCCCGTGCCAACCGTGCCCGCTCTGCCTGACAGGGCAATGCTGCAGGCAGGCTCCTCACGGCCCTGGCAGGAGGTGCTGAAGGACATGGTCGGCTCAGATTCCCTGGACGCTCAGCCGCTGCTCAACTACTTCCAGCCGGTCACACAGTGGCTACAAGAGCAGAACCAGCAGAATGGCGAGGTCCTGGGCTGGCCGGAATATCAGTGGCGCCCACCGATGCCCGACAATTACCCAGAGGGCATTGGTAAAGCCCGAGGGAGCCTGGGGCGGGGCGCTACAGCAGGTTCTCAGTTCCAGGCTCGGGACCAGGCCCCCGGTTCATGGTTCCCGATCAGCTTCTCCCAGCCGGGCCCTGGCGCCCTGCCTGGAGTGCCAGGCAGCCCCCTGAGCTGGTTGGCAGGGCCCTGCGGTGGGGTGGGCACATCTTTCCCAACATCCTGGGGAGGGTATGCCCAGATCTGAGGCCCCGGCCAGGGGGCTGGCTGGCAGGCACACTGCTCTATGAGGTCACACTGCAGGCTCCGCTCTTATTGGCCAGGGGGCAGGGGCTGCAGGACTCTGCTCTCCTGCTGCCATGGGTCAAGGTTGGGCTGCTCCAGGACTGTCCCGCCTCCTCCTCCTCCTCCTTCTCTGCTGTGGGCACCCGCTGCTGGCCCCTGGCCAGGGCACCACCAGCCAGGGGACCACCGGCCAGGTGTCAGTCAACCAGGGAACAACCAGCCGGGCAACAACCATCAGCCAGACGACTACCCGCCACCCAACAACCAGCAGCCCGAAACCCCAGAGCCCAAGTGGGACCAGCTAGGGGCCGGGGCGGGGAGGCCGGGGCAGCAGTGGAAGGGCAAGGGGAGGCCTGTCTGTGTTTCTCTGCTCTGTCCCACAGACCTGGTGTCCGACGAGGCTGAGGCCAGCAAGTTTGTGGAGGAATGTGACCGGAGATCCCGGGTGGTGTGGAACGAGTATGCCGAGGCCAACTGGGACTACAGTACCAACATCACCAAGGAGGGCAGCAAGATACTGGTAGGGGCCCCTCCACGCCCCCTCCCCCACCCCCCGGAGCTCGCTCACAGACTCAGCACCGTATGCTCCTCCCCCGGGGGCCCATCCTCTGAAACCCAAGGCACTGCAGGCCGCCCTTCCGCCCCCGACGTCACCTCAGTGGGAACAGGCTGTCAGAATTTGTGAAAAATCCCAATGGCATATTGAAAAGTGTCCAATTTCAGGCACACACCCAGTGCCTAAACAAGTTGTCTTATCGTTAACAATCAATCTGTTGTTGGTAACGGAATAATTTGTACAGAAATAAGTGATGCTAAAGTCAGTTTTTAAAAAGATTGAAAGCTCCTGTTTGCCACCATAGAGAGGGCTCTGCGTCCCCTCCAACCCCCCTCCCCGCCTGTGTGGCTGAGCGCTGATTATAACCAAGGTGAGTTGCAGAGGACTAACATTTCCTGAAGACCCACCGTGTGCTGGCCACTGTTCCTTGGCACTTGACGTCTGTTGCCTCATTTATTCCTCAACAGCCTTGCAACACCAGTGACCTTATTCCCATTTTACAGCTGGGACCCTGAGGCTCAGAGAGGCCACAGAGCAAATACCAGGCTGCATCTATCCTAACAGTTTTTAGGACATGGGGTGGGTTTTCCTTCTCTGCCGCTGCCATCAGATGTCTTGCTCGATATGACCATCTGTTGAGGGGCAGGTACTGCACACAGGATGTTATAGACAGTCCGGGTTGAAGAGGGTCTTTATAGGCAAAGGCAGCAACTTGGTAAAACTGCCCCCACCCTGACACCCCCAGTCCCTTTGGCTCCCCTCAATGCACCTCCTCCTAGGAGGCCTTTCTAGAGCTCCTGGGCCTCATGATATGGTTCCCCCGTGCTTTCAGCTGGAGAAGAATGTACAGATGGCAAACCACACTGTCAAGTACGGCACCTGGGCCAGGAAGTTTGATGTGACCAACTTCCAGAACGCCACCATGAAGCGGATGATAAAGAAGATTCAGGATCTAGAGCGGGCGGCACTGCCTGTCAAGGAGCTGGAGGAGGTGTGTACCTTGGGGGAGCAGGGGGTGGAGGATCCGAGGTCAGGAGAGGGTCCTAGCTCAGGGGACAGTGTCTGGCCTTCATGCTGCTTCCCCTTCCTCGATTTGTCACGTCGTGACATCTGGCACGTCAACACACACCTACAGACTTACTGAGAAGGCAGAGCTTTGGGAACACCCGCCCCAGCTGCAGAGCCCGGGTCCACGATGGTGCCTGGGGCGGAGCAGGAAGCCCAGGGCTAAAGCTCGCTGCCCCTCTTCTTCCCCCTGCAGTACAACCAGATCCTGCTGGACATGGAGACCACTTACAGCGTGGCCTCTGTGTGCCATAGCAATGGCACTTGTCTACGGCTCGAGCCTGGTGAGCACACGTGGGGAGTGAGAGGGAGGCCTGGGGAGGTTAGGGGTGCTGGCCGTGAAGGGGCGGAGTTCACTTCTGAGTCATGGGGTCCGCACGCCCAGGAGACTCACTTCCCTGTTTTCCACCGCTGGTGCTCCTCTGCCCCTGCTTAGAACCGACGGCTACTTCATCGCTGCCCTGGTCCCCTGCCCTGCCCTTGGCTCCGCCCGTCCACTCCCTCTGGGTCCCCTCTGTTCCTCCCTCCATTCCGCCCTTCAGAGCAGGTGTATCTCAAATTTGCCTCTCAGGGGCTTGGACTCCCCAGTAGGGAGAGTAACTCTAGGCATCTCCCCTCTGCGCTCTTTCCTTGATCCTATCCACCTTCCCCATCTTCCCTGGCCCTTCCCTGGCCCCCTCCTCCACCCAGAAATTGAAACCTCAGCCCGCAGAAGCCACGTCCGCGCCATTCCCACTTCACTCCCTCTGCCGCCACTTCCCACTGGAAGGAGTGGGCCAGCTCTGGCGTGTCCTCTTTCTCTCGCAGGAGACTGGGCTGGTCCTTCTTACCTTCTCCTCTTTGAAGGAGCTCAGCCCCGACACCCCAGTACCTGCGCACAGATACACCCCCTCCACTCTCTGACCCATGCTTCCCGGGGTCGAGGAGCCAGAGGCATAAACATTTTTCCTGAGGAATCTCCACCCAGAAACAGTCTCTTCCTGGCCCTCCGCCCAACTCCCACGTTAGAACAATGACAAATAGAAGGGGAAATGGAAAATAAACAGGAGAGAGAAACAGTTTTCCTGGGACAGGGTTTGGCCTGCGGGTTGTGTATGTGGGTAGGCACGCAAAGTGGGGGGAAGGGGATGCGCGTTTGTGTGCATTTACGGAGAAGAGCGTTAAAGGGAGTATGGCCTTCACCCCCCCATAGGTCAGCCCCTTAATCCAGGGCTGGGCCGTCAGGTCGCTGCCAGTAGTAAGAATAAGAAGCACCCCCAAAAACAGAGCACTCACATCAGCAGAGGACAAAATTCTCAAGATACGTTTTTTTCCCCAAATTAAATTAACTTGAATGTACTTTCTCTGTGAAAAGTAGATAGCGCATAGCATGTTTCAGGACAGAGCACAAGTCCCCGAGGTGTGGATGCCCGCAGGCCCCCGTCTCAGGCCAGGCCGGGCAGGAAGGGGAGCCACCTTCAGAGCCGACACGTGAGCTCACGCCAGCCTCATCCCAGCTCTGTGAGGTAGACGTGAGCTCCGTGTCATCCATAAGCCAGGAGGCCACTCATATAGTCATGGCTTTGACAGGACACAAACGCAAGATTTCTGGCTCCCTGAGGATGCTTGAATGGATCTCTGTACTTTGCCTTCACGGCAGTTCTTTTATTTAATCAGTTCAGTCAAAATGTGGGAAAGACGCCGTGGGCCCTGTGGGGACGTGGGGATGAAGGAGGCACCGTCCCTGCCCAGGGGCCTCCTGCCCCTGGGCCGGCATAGTCCCCATTTCATAGACAGGGAAGGAGGGTTCCCGTGACTCACCCAAGGTGATTTCGAGGTCAGGAGGAAACCGAACAAGAACTCGGGTCTTTTGACCTCCAAGCCATTTCTCCCAGGGAGGAGGTGGGCAGGGAACGAGTGGGGAGCAGCGGCTCTGGGGTCTGGGCCCTTGGTTTGTGCCCCAGCTCAGCCACTTGCTGGCTGGGGAACGCAGCCGTGTCACCAAACCGCTTGTGTGGAAAGAGGGTCAAGGGCATCCCTCACAGGGCTGTTGCAGCCCCGCAGTTGCCTGAGATTGTGTACGTGAAGCGCTGAGCCCCGGGCCTGGCGCCCTGTAAGCCCCATGGGAAGGGCACCAGCCTGTCTCCAATTTCCCTCGACTTGCTGCCTGTGCGGTCCCTTTCCAGTTTTATTCCACCTCTGAAGGAGGTGGGAAGTGAGCCAAGAGCTGGAGGCTGAAAGCCATCCAACCCCTCCCACCCAGATCTGACAAATCTGATGGCCACATCCCGGAACTATGAAGAACTGCTGTGGGCATGGAAGGGCTGGCGAGACAAGGTGGGGAGATCCATCCTCCCGTATTTCCCCAAATATGTGGAGCTCACCAACAAGGCTGCCAGGCTCAATGGTGAGTCCTCTCTGCCAGTGTCACTGGCTGTCGGGTCCCAGCCCCCCACGAGGCCCTCAGAAAGGTCCTCTGAGACCCAAGAGGTGAGGGGGGAGGAGGCAGGGTGCTCAGGGGATGGTCAGGTGTTCAAAGAGCCTGGCTGTGTCCCCTCTGCAGGCTACGAGGACGGAGGGGACTCCTGGAGATCTATGTACGAGATGCCATTCCTGGAGTACGACCTGGAGCAGCTCTTCCAGGAGCTGCAGCCGCTCTACCTGAACCTGCACGCCTACGTGCGCCGGGCCCTGTATCGCTTCTATGGGTCCGAGCTCATCAACCTGGAGGGCCCCATCCCAGCCCACCTGCTGGGTGAGGGCAAGTGAGACGGTCAACAGTATGAGGGAGGGGATGCCCAGGGCTGGCCAGAGGGCAGACGGCAGACTGGGAAGGGTCTGCTGATGACACCTGAGGCTGGGGAAGTGAAACAACTGGAGCCTGGGGGAATGTTGCCAGGGCTGGAGTGGGGTCGGGGCTGGGGGTGGGGAGAAGAGCCCCCTCCCTGCATTTGGTGCCATGTTTGCTACAGATCCACGTTACACAGGTCACCAGGGATGGGGCAGTGGGTGGAGTTCATAGGCCCGTCATGGGGAGACCACATCACCCGTCACAGCTCCAGGCAGCATGAGGGAGAGGAGGGGGCTGTGAGTGGGAGCTGAGAAGGCCTCCCCAGGAGGTGGCACATGAGCAGAGCCTTGAAAGATGAGAGGTTCTGACAGATGGAGAAAGTAGTCGTGGGGAGAGAAGGGCAGACACGACATTCAGGCAAAGGGAGCTGTGAGAGTGTAGATCCCCCTCAACTTTTGGAGCCTCGTTCTCCAGGGGTTGTAAACTCAAATGCCCTGAACACATGAAGTAGGCAGTGGAAGACAATAAGGGATGGTAGGGACTGGGGCAAAGTAGAGGCTACTGGGTTCCTGTCTCTGTCGGGCCGTCAGGAACATGTTTCTGGGGGCTTCTTACTGTGAACAGAGAGGCCAGGCGGGGCCATGGACCATTTACAAATCGTGAGGGAGACCCCCGTCCAGCTTTGGGTCTAGCTCTGCTCAGCCTAGAGGGTCTTTGCAGCCCAAGAGAGCAGCCATTTTTGGTCCCTCTGTAGTGAGACCAGAGAATATCAGCTCCATGGCAGAGAAACACAGACCCCGGGAGGGAACACAGGTGCCCGGCTGGCCCTGGGAGCTGGGGCGTAGAGCTGAGCCCCCAGGACGAGCAGAGCAGCCAGGCCCAGGCTCGCTCCCCCCTCCCATTCTTGCTTCTCACTCACTCTGACTCTCACTGGTTTGCACTGTAGGCTCCACTTGACGTCAGCTCAAGCTTAGTCCCCTTTGGCTGTCAGAGCCTCTCCAAATGTATTTTTGCACCTGTCCACTCATTCTCAATAGCTTCCTTATCTCCACTCTTGTCTTGCCGTAAATGCAGAGGCATCAACCTCTCCAAAAGGAGGGTGGTTCTTGCCAGCTGACCGCATAAACTGACCTCAGGCGACATGGAGGGGACAGAGCAGTGGCTGGTCAGGTTATGATCAGTGTTCCCTCCCCCTGCGTGACGGTGCTGAGCCTAAGATCTAACACCTGTCTCTCCTCTCTCCGCCATCTCTTCCTCTACCTGCCTCCAGGGAACATGTGGGCACAGAGCTGGTCCAACATCTATGACTTGGTAGTACCCTTCCCTTCAGCCCCCAGGATGGATGCCACAGAGGCCATGATAAAGCAGGTCCGCACTGGCCCCCTCCTTGCACCCCTGCTCCTCCAGGGCACAGGGGAGGGGGACCCTGCCCAGGTGGGAGAGGGCCCTCTGATTCAGGACTCCCTTCCAGCTTGGCCCTCTCCCAGGGCCCTCCCACTGCGGCACACGGTCCATCCCCACAATCCCCAGCTTCGGCAGAGCTCCCTCTGCTTGCAGGGCTGGACACCCCAAAGGATGTTTAAGGAAGCGGACAATTTCTTCACCTCCCTGGGGCTGCTGCCCGTGCCCCCCGAGTTCTGGAACAAGTCTATGCTGGAGAAGCCGACCGACGGGCGGGAGGTGGTGTGCCACGCCTCCGCCTGGGACTTCTTCAACGGCAAGGATTTCAGGTATGTCCGGGCTACAGGACAGGGGGACCTGGTCCTGAGCCCAGAGGACAAGGAGACGAGCCAAGTAGAGGCTCCGCTGCCGTCTCCTTGGCCAGAACATGGGACGGAGGGTTAAGAGAGTTGGGCCTGGCCGCAGCCTGGCCACTGGCTTGTGGCAGGGTCTCCTCGAGCGCTGACCAGCTCTGTCAGCCCAGCGTTCAAGGTCCCAGTCCTGGGGGTAGCCCCATGTGAGCTGCCAGCCTTCCCTCCCTCTCAGGCGGCCCCTGTGTACAGCTGGCCCTCTCCCTGGGTGCCTGTGCCTTGACACGGAGGCACATGGGGACGTGGGGGCTTTGCACAGATCCAGTCTCACCACTGATGGGCTCAGAAGCTGTCTTCATTGGAGGACAGTGTTTCAGTTACCTACTGCTGCATAACAAACCAGCCCAAACCTAGTGGTATAAAACAACCATTTGATTATGCTCATGATTTTATGGGCCAAGAATTCAGGCACCGTGGAAATGGCTTGTCCTGCTCTGCAATGGTGGAGACCTCCGCAGGGCTAGAGAGGGCTGGCATGGCTCAGTGGGGCCTTCTATCTGGGGCTGTGCTTCTGGCTGTCTGCTCGGTTCCTCCGTTTTTCTCTGTGTGGTACGTGCTGGGGCAGGGATGTTCACGTTGGCTCCTTCACTCACGTGCTGGGTGCCTGGGCTGGCATGGCTGGAGCAGCTGGGGTTTGGTGGGGCATCTCTCTCCAGGAAAGCTTGGACTTCCTCACAGTATGGCAGCCTTAGGCAGTCAGATTTTTTACCTGGAGGCTGGCATCCCCAGAGCAAAAGTAGAAGCAGCCAGATCTCTTAAAGACTAAGTCCAAAATTGGGACAGGTCACTTCTACCACATTTTATTGGTTAAAGCAAGTCACAAGGCCAACCCAGTTTCAAGAGAAGGTAAAGAAGATTCCACCTCTTGGGAGAAGTGGCAGAGATGATCTGCCACAGCTGATGAAGTGTCTCTTATGAGAAGAGTGGGCACAGAGATCCTGGAACAAAGCAGTCAGTTTCACTGGCTCACCTGGCCTTGGGCCCTTCCTTCAGAGGCACAAGGACCAGAGCTGTAGGGCTGGGCGCAGACAGAATCAAGGGGGTGAGGGCTCTTTGGGGATCTTCCCTGTATGGGGAGGCATAGCAGAAGGTGGACAGATCCCAACCTCATTGTCACCAGGGTGCTGGGCAGCTCTTTCCCCTCCCCCTAGAATGACAGACAAAGGGGGTCAACTGAGCTGAGGAGCTCTGGTTAGATCCAAGGGAGAATTTCTTTGGCTCACAAAAGATGGAAAGTGAGGTGCAGCCTCTGGCTTGGACTGCTCTGCAGATGTCCCTCCAGTCCTGGCCCTGAGAAATCCTGGGATGAAGATGCTTGCTGGCATTGGGCACAAGGGATGCAGAAGAGCTCAGACACTGTTGTTTCCTTCAGGAAGCCTAAGTCTTGGGAGAGACAAAATGTGTAATGAGGAACCACATGACTCACATGACCCAAGCCCTACACTGACCATGACTGAGGGTCCCCATGCCTCTAGAGCACGTACTTCGTACAGTTAGAAAGCCACACGGCAGTGTCGGCTGGAGTTAGTTGTTCAGGGAAGTTGGGGGCAGAGGAATGGCCTGGAGGACCAGACGTTAGGGGCTTCTAACCCCCAGATTCCCTCTATTTCCCCTTTTGGCTTTCCTTCCCATAATGCTGTGTTCCTTGCATAAAGCAGTCCTGGGGGTATGCTCTGCATACAGTAAGGACAGCAGGTCCCTTTGCCCCAGGGATCCTCACTGCCCCCTTCCACACCCTCTCCCCACCCCCGTGTTCCCAGGATCAAGCAGTGCACCACTGTGAACATGGAGGACCTGGTGGTGGCCCACCACGAAATGGGCCACATACAGTATTTCATGCAGTACAAGGACTTGCCTGTGACCTTCCGGGAGGGTGCCAACCCTGGTTTTCACGAGGCCATTGGGGATGTGCTGGCCCTCTCAGTGTCTACCCCCAAGCACCTGCACAAGATCAACCTGCTGAGTAGTGGGGACGGCAGCTATGGTGAGAGGGGAACGGGGAGATCCTAGTGGGCAGAGGGGCCAAGAAGGGGCAGCAAGCCTGGGAGGTGGAGAGAGGAGACTTCATGGCCCACAGGCAGAGCTGGGACAGAACAGTGGGGAACAAGAGGGGCAGCCAGCAGGGAGAGTGGGAGGATGAAACCCATACCATCCCAAGAGGCAGGTCGCAGGACCCAGAGAGGTACAGCTCGCCCCGCCCGCTCCCCCCATCGCGCGCCCATCACAGCCCCACTGCTAGGAGGCAGGCCTGGATCTGATGCCAGGGCCCCCTTCCCTTGGCAGAGGAGGACATCAACTTTCTGATGAAGATGGCGCTCGACAAGATCGCCTTTGTTCCCTTCAGCTATCTTGTGGACCAGTGGCGCTGGAGGGTATTTGACGGAAGCATCACCAAGGAGAACTACAACCAGGAGTGGTGGAGCCTCAGGTTCTAGAATGCTGCTGTGGGCGGGGGGGCCTCCATGGGGGGGCGGAGGCGCCTGCATCTGTGTGCACGTGGTGTGTCTGCGTCTGTGGCGTCTAGGGGGGTGTGTGTGTGTAAGTGCCGTGACGTGCAGAGGCACAGCACGCAGGAGTCTGGAGCGCCCAGTGCAGGCGCCATACTTCAAATCAAAAACACCAACCCTCCTGGCTTGATTCTTCCCAAACCCTCCCTCTAATGTGTCTTCCTCCTCAACAGGCTGAAGTACCAGGGCCTCTGTCCCCCAGTGGCCAGGTCTCAAGGCGACTTTGACCCAGGGGCCAAGTTCCACATTCCTTCAAGCGTGCCATATATCAGGTAACAGGAAAGGGAGGAGGGCGCCATGAGGGGCAGCGCCTCCGCTCAGCGTTCAGACTGCCCTTGCTGCCCCCCCCGGCAGCTACCGTCAGGGTGACCGGGGCACCCGGCTGCATGGCCCACTGTGTCTGGGCCACTCACCTGTGGCCAAGGCTGACCGTTGTTTCACTCTTGTGATGTGACGAGAGCCCGCACCCTCCTGACAGCTGAAAACAGAAACTTCACTATAACTGGCTAACGCTTATAAGACCTTGGTTAGTTAACATTAACCATGACCCACGGCCAGATCATGACCTGAGCACCGTTTCTTTATTTTTACAAAATTGTGATTCCTTTACTATATATTGAACGTATTTCCTCTGATATAACTTAAGTTGTACCTGGAATACCTTCTATCCACTAGAACTAGGATTAGAGACCCAGCTAGATTGGGAGTCTGTATTATTAGGGGCAAGGGGTCATAGGCTTGGGCCCAGACAGAACTGGGTTCAAATCTCGTCTCCACAACTCTGTTTCCTTGAGTAAATTCCTCAGTCTCTGTAAGCATCAGTTTCCTCAGCTGTGGAATCCTATTTCACAGGATCATCGCGAGAGCTAACTTCTTATCACACTAAAACATAGCATGCTTGGGAACTGGTGGCCATAACCCACCGTTATTAAGTCACTGTCTTTTTTTCTTTTCTTTTCTTTTTTTAAAAATTTATTTATTTATTTTCGGTTAGATTGGGTTTTTGTTGCTGCGCGCGGGCTTTCTCTAGTTGCGGTGTGCGGGCTTCTCATTGCGGTGGCTTCTCTTGCTGCAGAGCACGACCTCTAGGTGCACGGGCTTCAGTGGTTGTGGCTCGCGGGCTCAGTAGTTGTGGCGCACGGGCTTAGTTGCTCCGCGGCATGTGGGATCTTCCCGGACCAGGGCTCAAACCCGTGTCCCCTGCGTTGGCAGGCGGATTCTTAACCACTGCGCCACCAGGGAAGTCCCTAAGCCACTGTCTTAAATGGAATACAGGAGCATAGCCGCGTTGTGAGTCACGCAGCCATAGCGTGAATGCGCCCACTGCAGCCCCTTTCCCTCTATGTGCTGCAGGGGAGCACTTGCTGAGGACCAGGAAGGGTAATTAGAGGATCTGGAGCCCTCCCCAGAGGTAGGGATCTGGGGACACCTCAGGGTAGAGGGCTGGGGGCCCCTGGGCTACAAGTAGCCCAGGCCACCCGTGAGGCAGGACGTAGAGGGCACCCCAGCCCTTGCCTCCTGTTCTCCCCGGAAGGCAGTGAGGGAGGGCTTATGCCCACTGTGCCCAGTCCTCCACCCCAGCACCTGGCACGATGTCAGCACATAGTCAAGACCTAATAAATAAGCATGGGGTGGGTGAATTCTGTCCCCGAGTCCAGGAAGAAAGAGGAAGCCTGCTCAGATGCTCCAGAGAGCACAGGTGGGCAGGG
The DNA here is from genome assembly GCF_965194805.1 of Balaenoptera borealis. Taxonomy (NCBI): domain Eukaryota; kingdom Metazoa; phylum Chordata; class Mammalia; order Artiodactyla; family Balaenopteridae; genus Balaenoptera; species Balaenoptera borealis. Next base: position 15,112,667 of record NC_138879.1, on the reverse strand, counting down.
AGCCAAGGAGGCTCAAGGGCACCTCAGCGCAGGCCTGACCTGGCCACTGCTCCAGGATGACCCGCAGGGGGGGCCTCCGCCCGCCTTCCCGAAGGATTTCTGAGCTTCCAAGCTGGCACCCACTTTCACACAGAAGCCAGGCCCACGTGATGGTTAGCTTCCGGGCTTAGCACAGATAATTCTCTAGGCGGGGGTGGGCAAAGGGGATGCACTCCAAATTCTGACCAGCAGCCTTGGCGAAGCACTTTAGGAAATGCCAGGAAAGTCAGTGACACACGGCTTGTGCCCAGCTTTCAAAGCGGGAGGACTGCCCTGCTGGTTCAGGATATCCCCAGGCTCGGAGAGGCGACCCCCACCTTGACCGGCAGACTTCTGCAGGGAATTCCTGCTGCCAAATTTGGGATAAAGGAGGTCATGCGAGCTGGCCTCCCTGCCTCGTCAGAGACGTGACCCCTTGGGCAACACCCGGCCTCTCCATGCACGTAGCCCAGGGACGGAGACCTCGCCGCCACGTCTGTCCGTGAAGGGCTCTGCCCCTGGCCCTCCTCGCCCACGAGGGATGCCCAGAGCCGCTCAGAGCAGGCCCTCCTGAGAAGGGCGGGCAGCCTCGTGGGCGTGGGCGTGGGCGGGAGGTGCGGGGCGGAGGCAGGGGTGGTGGGGCTCGGTGACGCCGCCCCTCCGCCCCGGCCTCAGGCCTCGCCTGCCCTCCCGCAGGTATTTCGTCAGCTTCGTCATCCAGTTCCAGTTCCACGAGGCGCTGTGTCAGGCGGCGGGCCACAAGGGCCCCCTGCACGAGTGCGACATCTACCAGTCCCAGGAGGCCGGGAAGCGCCTGGCGTGAGTCCTCTGGCCTCCCCCTGCCTGCTGCCACCCTCTGACCTACTTCCCTGGGCCTGAGCAGCCCCTCCGCCAGCGCGCCCCCGACCTGTCCTGCCCGGGCCTCTCAGTCAGGCCGAGGGAAGCTGGCGCTGGGAGGTGGGGTACAGAGAGCGCGGGCACGAGGCTGGGGCGGACGGGCAGGGGGCCTCGCGGCCTGTCCCTCTGACTCGGTTCCCTTCCCGGGGCTCCCCCAGGGACGCCATGAAGCTGGGCTTCAGTCGGCCGTGGCCCGAAGCCATGCGGCTCATCACGGGCCAGCCCAACATGTCGGCCGCTGCCATGATGACCTACTTCAAGCCGCTGCTGGACTGGCTCGTGACCGAGAACAGGCGGCACGGGGAGAAGCTGGGCTGGCCTCAGTACAACTGGACGCCAAACTCAGGTACCGCCACCCACCCCCTCGGCCCCAGGCCGCCCCGGGGCTCGCTCAGGGCCAGGCCCCCCCCAGGTTCAGGCAGGTGGGAGGCCGACCTCCGAGCGGGGGCGGGTGGGAAGCCAGCCCGCGCCCCGGGACCGGCCCAGCGCCCGCTCTCCTTCCTCCCTGCCCAGCTCGCTTGGAAGACTCCTTCCCGGGCTCCGGCCGCGTCAACTTCCTGGGCCTGAGCCTGGAGGAGGAGCAGGCCCGCGTGGGCCAGTGGGTGCTGCTCTTCCTGGGCGTCGCCCTGCTGGTGGCCACGCTGGGCCTCACCCAGCGGCTCTTCAGCATCCGCCACCGCAGCCTCCACCAGCCCCACCCCGAGCCCCAGTTTGGCTCCGAGGTGGAGCTCAGACACTCCTGAGATGAGGGCTGGGCGGGCCTGCCGGGGAATGCGCCACCGCCACCGGGAGACCCAGGGACCGGAAAGGGCCCGGGGGTGGGCTGAGGACCCGCCACTGCTCTCACGGCTCACCCCAGCTCCCCTCCCCCTCCCCTCCCCCTCCCCTCCCCCTTCCTTCCCCCTCCCCTCCCCTCCCGCCCCGCCTCCCCTCCCCTCCCCCCCTGGGGACCAGGCCACCTAACATGGAACCCCCTCGCGTTCTCTCTCTGAATTCAATTAAAGGTCCTGCTCTCCCCATCTGTGTCCGTGTCCCTCACAGGGAAGCCAGGGACGGGGGAAGCCCTCTCGCCTCCTGACAGTCAAGGGGTCACTTCTCGGGGGTCTTCATCCTCCTCCAAGAAGAGGCTGGAAAACACCCAGAGCTCTGGCCCCAGCACCCCCCAGCGCCCATACCAGTCCCCCCTTCAGCTGGGGCAGCTGGCCCCTGTCCTGCCGTGTCAGGCAGCCCCTGCCAGGCCTGGACACCAACCCAGGAGGGCTCTGGGCAGCAAAGGGGAAGCAGACATTCTGGGCTTCTGGAGCCCTGCCCCAGCTGTTCCCATAAATGGCCAAGTCCCCCAGATGGAAGGCTCCTGGCTGTCCTCTGGTTCCCTGGGGAGGGCGCCTTGCATGCTGAAGCTGTAAAACTGGCCCCGGCGTCACCTCAGGCGCCTGCCTGCCCCAGTTCCATTTCCACCCGAAAGAGTGGGCAGAGCCACCAGAGTATTGCCCACAGGACCCGGGGTCAGGACCCTTCACCCCAGCTAGGCAGTAGCTGGTGCCCACGCAGGGACTGACTGCTAGGGGACACCCCTGCCCGTCCCCCCAGCACATGCCCTCGCCCTGAGCCTTCCTTGGAAGGCCAGCATGGGTTTGAGGGAGTATCATTTTGAGAGACATTTTAAAATCTCTTATCTACATGTTTATTGTAGAAAATCTAGAAAACACAGAATAATATAAAGAAAATAAAAGCCCTTTATATCAACACAGAGATAACCACTGTTGACATTTGGTGTATATCTTTCCAGACTTTTTTTCTCAGCACATATTTTAAGTGGGGTCACACTGTATTTACAGTTGTGTAACCTTTTTTCCAGTTAACATGACTAGACCTGTTTTTTTAGATATTTAAATGCCAAACCTAGAAACTGGCCAAAGCCTGGCCGCCTCTGTGAGGACCCTCGGCCTTGAGCCTCTTCTCGGCTTTGCTGATGACTTGGCCCAGCCCCTAGTATCTGTCCCCCAACATCCTTTAGTCCTCAGCTTTTGCCCAGCCCCCCAGTCTCCAGCTGCCATTGTGTCAGTGTGTGTGTGTATGTGTCTGTGATTGTGTGTGTGTCTGTGTTTGTGTGTCTGTGTGTGTATGTTGTACATAGACTTAATTGTACAGGCCTGTTCCATGGGGCAGGACGTGGGGTTGAGGTATTTTGGATTTGCAAGAGGGTGGAAGTTTATGATTACTTAGAACAATGGAATTTATAAACATAGCCTCTAAATAGTTCCAAGCCTTCTACCACCAAAGACTTCTTTAATTACCCGCTCCCCAGCCTGATGTTTCAAAAGCCCTTTGCTAGACGAAGGTCACTGTCAAATCACCCCCTTTCCTATCTTTATGAACGACATAGGTTCCTGCTGCCTATCAGAGCTTGCGGGCAGTGTGAGAGCAACAGCATTCAACACCCAAAGGTCTGAGGTGCAAAGAAGACTTAACAGCCTTATTCACTAGGCCTTTTGAGATATTAAAACTGTTCAGACTCCTGTTTCTGCCTCCTCGGATGAGTGAGGAGAGGCCATGTCTACCTGGGAGGTGGCCTAGGGAAAAGGAGGTGGTGACAGCAGGAAGAGGGGCCGTTCCAACATTTTCTCCCAGTGGCCTGAAGGCTGAGCGCTGCCCGTCAAGCAGTCACTTCTCTGTGACAGCTCTGACGCACACAGGCCAGGGGTGATGGTGGTTTCTCTGATCTCCCCCCCCCCTGCCCCCAGCTGCTCACTCTGGCTCTCATGAGTGAGTCCAGTGGCTTTGGATTAGGCCCGAGTCAAATCCCACCTCTGCACTTACCAGCTATGTGACTTTGAGTGATTTACTTCCATTTTCTGAGCCTCCATTTTCACGTGTGAGATGGTTCTTATGACGCTGCTTATAATTGTAATGCTTATAATTATAATGGTTCTTATGACGCTGCCTCACGATTGCTGCAGTTGATCGAATGAGATAATACAAATTCCCGGTGCCTAGTTTCCTCTCTTTGTAATGACTGCATCATCTCCTGATAAAGATTGCTTCATATCTGCCTCCCACTTCAAATGTCCCCTCGAGTCGCAAACTGGAGAGCTGGAAAGGCAAGCCCCTCACTAGAGAGACAGAGAAAGTCATCCAGAGCAGCTCACTGCCAGCTGGATAGACATTTCTCATGATCCTCCGTGCACCATTGGACGTTCTCTCCCTGGGAGTGCAGTGAGCTTGTTCACCTCAGGGACTCGGCTTCCATCGGTTCTGGAGACGCTCAGCCATCATCTCCTCGTCCTTTTCAGTCTCCTCTTCGGGACTCCTGCCAGACCCAGCTTGGAGCTTCCTACTTTATCCTCTGTGTCTCCTCATTCCCACTCGTATTTCTCATCTCTTTTTCTGTCCTGTGCTCCAAGCGATTTTCCCCAGCTGTGTTTTAGCCTGTGCATCGAGATTACTATTTTTCCAATTTAATAACTATATTTTTTATTTTTGCATCTCTATTACTTTCAAACCTACTGTGTTTCCACAAAAGTCTATCCTTGCTTCACAGATCCTGTTCCTTCTCTCATCTTTAAAGACCTTTTTTTAAACTGTTGTAACATATACATAACATTTACCATTTTAACCTTTTTTTTTTTAATTTATTTTTGGCTGCATTGGGTCTTCGTTGTTGTGCTGCGCAGGCTTTCTCTAGTTGTGGCGAGCGGGGGCTACTCTTTGTCGCGGAGCACGGGCTCTAGGCACGCGGGCTTCAGTAGTTGTGGTGCACAGGCTTAGTTGCTCCGCGGCATGTGGGATCTTCCCGGATCAGGGCTCGAACCCATGTCGCCGGCATTGGCAGGCGGACTCTTAACCACTGCGCCACCAGGGAAGTCTCATTAACCATATTTAAGTGTACAGTTAAAAATGGCATTGAGTATATTCAATTGTTGTGCAACCATCAGCATATCTGTTCAAGTCTCTGCTTTGACTTCTTTTGGGTATACATCCCAAATTGAAATTCCTGGATCATATGGTAATTCTATGCTGTTTTCCACAGTGCCTGAGCCATTTTATAGTCCCACCAGCAGTGCACAGGGTTCCAATTTCTGTACGTGCTGGCCATCACTTGATGTTTTCTGGGGTTTTTTGTTTGTTATTTTGTAATATCCATCCTAGTGGTATCTCGTGGTTTTGATTTGTATTTGCCTAATTATGAGTGATATTGAGCATCTTTTCAAGTGCTTATTATCCATTTATATATCATCTTTAGAGAGATGTCCATTCAAGTCCTTTGCCCATGTTTGAACTGGGTTGTTTCTTTGTTCACTGCTGAGTTTGGGGAGCTCTTCACATATTCTGGATATTAATCACTTATCAGATCCATGATTCGCAAATATTTTCTCCAGTTCTGTAGCTTGCCTTTTTACTCTGTTGTTAGTGTCCTTTGATGTGCAAAAACTCTTAACTTTAATGAGGTCCAACTTGTCTGTTTTTTTCTTTTGTTGCCTGAGCTTTTGGTATCATATCCAAGAAATCATTGCCAAATCCAATGTCATGAAGTTTTCCCCTGTGATTTCTTCAAAGAGTTTTATAGTCTGAGTTCTTATGTTTAGGTCTGTAATCCGTTTTGAGTTAATTTTTGTAGATGGTGTAAAACCCAGATTTTAAGTCCCTTTCAGATTGCTCTAACACCTGCCCTTCCTCAGGTGTGGTCTAAGCCATGCCTGTGTCTGTAGTTTAGCACAGACTCTGGAGTCAAACTATGTGGATTTGAGTCCCACCTCCACTATTTGCTAGCTATGTAACTATGAGCAAGTTTCTCAACCTCTTCGTGCCCATTTTCCTCATCTGTAAACTGGGGGAGTTGATCTCAGTACCTACCTCATGGGTTTGTTGTGAGGATTCATGTCCTGAAAGCCCTCAAAGGGTCCCTCGCCCCTGGAAAATGCTCAGTGGGGGCTGGCGATCATTATTAACACCGACTGCATTGGACTTCCTCTTTTACATGGAAATCTTGACCTATGAGCCATCTTCAGTGGGACAGCCTTCTGCAGGGGGACCCTTCCCATGCAACACCAGGTTGTGAAGATGTCCTCAGGGTCGGTTTCATGGTTGCTTCTTGCAGGGCTCCCTTAGAAAAGAAGCCGTCTGCTGGCTCCCTTGATGTAGGCAGTACTTCCACTACGACTGGCTATCCCCAGGCAGGCACCAATGCTGCAGCCCTTTGGGCATGGGTGAAATTTGATTTACCACATGGGCCCCCACTCACTGCTGCATGAGCCCTCCTTGTCTCCCAGGCATCTGAAGAGTCCCTTTTCTTGCTTTCCATCTCAGCTCTGTATTTTGCATTTTTAAAAATACTATGTTTTGACCCCAAATAGACAAAGCAATCTTGAGAAAGAAGAACAAAGCTGGAGGCATCACACTTCCAGATTTCAAACTTTATTACAAAGCTATAGTAATCAGAACGTTATGGTATTGGCATAAAAACAGACACATAGATCAATAGAACAGAATAGAGAGCCCAGAAATAAACCCATGCATATATGGTCAATATATTTATGACAAAAGTCAAGAATATACAATGGGGAAAGGATAGTGTCTTCAATAAATGGTGTTGGGAAAGCTGGACAGCCACATGCAAAAGAATGAAACTGGACCCCTATCTTACACCATAGACAAAAATTAACTCAAAATGGATTAAAGACTTGAATGTGAAGCCTGAAACCATAAAACTCCTAGAAGAAAATATAGGAGGTAAGCTCCTAGATATCAGTCTTGGTAATGAATTTTTTTGGATTTGACACCAAAAGCAAAGGCAACAAAAGCAGAAATCAACAAGTGGGTCTACATCAAACTAAAAAGCTCATGCACAGCAAAAGAAGCCATCGACAAAATGAAAAGGCAACCCCCAGATTTTCAGAAAATATTTGCAAATCATATATCTGATAAGGGGTTAAATATTCAACATATATAAAGAACTAATACAGCTCAATAACAACAACAAAAACAATTTGATTAAAAAGTGGGCAAGGATCTGAATAGACTTTTTTTTCCAAAGAGGACATATGGATGGCCAAAAGTACATGAAAATGTGCACAACATCACTAACCATCACTACTCATGAAAATGCAAATCAAAACCACAATGAGATATCACCTCACACCTCTGAGAATGGCTATTATCAAAAAGACAAGAAATAACTGTGGGCAAGGATATGAAGAAAAAGAAACCCTTGTGCACTGTTGGTGGGAATGTAAATTGGTGCAGCCACTTGGAAAACAGTATGGAGGTTCCTCAAAAAATTAAAAACAGAATTACCATATGATACAGCAATTCCACTTCTGGGTAAAGGAAATGAAACCAGTAGCTTGACATCTGTACCCCCATGTTCATTGCAGCATTATTCACAATAGCCAAGATATGGAAACAACCTGAGTGTCCATTGATGGACACTGAAAAGGTAATGCACACACACACACAGGAATACTATTCAGCCATGTAAAAGAAGGCAATCTTGCCATTTACAACAACATGAATGGAACTTCAGAGCATTATGCTAAGTGAAAGAGGTCAGACAGAGAAAGACAAATACTGTATGATCTCACTTATATGTGGAATCTAAAAAACAAAAACACAAAGACACCCCAAAACAAAACAAAACTGAACTGAACTTATAGATTGGTGATTGCCAGAGGCAAGGGTGGGAGGATGGGTGAAATGGGTGAAGGCAGTCAAAACGTGTAAACTTCTAGTTACAAGATAAATAAGTCCTGAGGATGTAATGTATAGCATGATGACAATAGTTAACAACAACCAAAAAGTACTGTTTTTATCATAGTAGACAGTCCTCTACCTTCCGAAAGCAAACTCATAGTATCAGGCTCTCCCTGGGGAAGCAGGTGTAAGAACAGGGAAAGGGAGGAAGGGTCCTGCACAGCCCTGGGATGATCATACATCCCACAAGAGAGAAAAAGGCCAAAAATATGAACATAGGAGGTCAAGTCAGAAGAACACGGAGAGACAACTGTGCTTCCAGAGTCCAGAGACCCAGAGATGTCATTTCCTTCCATCCATCCATCCTCCCACCCACCTGCTCAGAGGTGATCCCAGCCTGTGGAGGGAGGAGACTCATCAATCCCTGGTCATGGCCAAGGGTGGCTCCAATGCCAGGAAGAAGTGACTGAGTAGAATGAGACAAGCTCTGGTGTAGAAGTCAAGAGCCCTGGTTCTCCTCTTGTCTCTGCCACTGACTAGCTGTGTGAATCGGGTCGTATGGCTAGATCATTCTAGACCTCAGTCTCCTCACCTGTAAAATGGGGACAGTTGGACCAGAAGGTAGGTGGGGGCTTTCCAGTTCTGACATTGCATGGCTGACCCTTTGGCCCCTGATGTCACAATATGGAGCTTGATTGTGATTGGCCCATAGCCTCACCCAGCTCTGCTGTTCTCCTGGTCATGGGAACAAGATGGACTTGCCCTGGACCTTCCTTACTTGTGCTCTTCTGTTATGGGCAGCTCTTGCCATGGCTCAGGACCGAGGGTGATCAGAACTCAGGTAGGGCTGGGACCTGAAGGAGCATGGGATCAGACAAGGGCACCAGGCAGGGGCAGACCCCTCCCAGGACAGCCTTATACCTGTCTCCTTCTCCGCAGACAAGCTCTACAATGAGACCGTGGCAAAGGCCTTCCTGCAGTTTTATGAGCATACAGCCCAAGTTGTGTGGAACCAGTTCATGGAGGCCACCTGGAACTATGTCACCAACATCACCAAGAAAAATCGCGAGGAGATGGTGTGGTACCACTTCCACCCCAGCCCCTTCTCCCCTTGCTCTTCTCAGGGGTCTCGGTGGGGGGTTGGGGGGGAACCACACTTTTTGCCCCCTTTCCAGAGCTAGAGGAAAAAGGGAAGCCCCAAAGTACATGTCAAAACAGACTGTAAGCTCTGGGCCTTTTGGTAGCCCTAAAAGATCTCTAGGCAAGAGTCTCTTGTTTCTTTCCCCTTGTAGATATCACCTGCTTGCTTTTAAGGACCAGGCTCCCTCCCTTCTCCCTCTTAGCAAATTTTCAATGATTCCAAACCCTTAAAGTGGGCTTTGGGGGACTTCCCTGGCAGTCCAGTGGTTAGGACTTCACCTTCCAATGCAGGGGGTGCGGGTTCGATCCCTGGTCGGGGAGCTATGATCCCACATGCCTAGCGGCCAGAAAAACAAAACAGAGCAATATTGTAACAAATTCAATGAAGACTTTAAAAATGGTCCACATCAAAAAAAATCTTTAAAAAGAAAAAGTGGGCTTTGGGAGGAGCTTGGGGGGTTGTGGGACCCTGACCCTCTCCCTCAGCCTCACATGACAAACACAGTGACCCTCCTTCCAGCTGGACAAGGACGTGGAGAGGCCCCAGCACACGCTGTACTTTGGCATGCGGGCCCTCCTGTTTAAGATCGCCAGCTTCCAGGACCCAGCCGTGAAGCGCGTGCTGAGTGAGCTGCAGAACTTCGACAGGGCGGCCCTGCCCAAGGAGGAGCTCCGGGAGGTGAGGATGAGCCCCCAGGCCTCCAGGCACATGATCCCCACCCCAGGGTGGGTGGGCTGCCTGGCGGGGAGCCGCAGGGGGCAGGAGGGAGGTTGGCAGGCAGGGCCAGAGCTTCCTCTGGAAGAGGAGGGAAGCAGAGACTGGTGGGAAGATGCCTTGGCCAGGCCCGCCTCTCCAGGCTGGTGGGGCTAGCACCGGGGGTGGGCCCACAGGTACCGGCCTGCCCTGGGTGACACCTGTCCCCCCAGTGCAGCCAGATTGTGGCCCACATGGAGACCACGTACAGCGTGGCCCAGGTGTGCCTGAATGCGGGGCCCTGCCTGCCCCTGGAGCCTGGGGAGCGCCCAAGCCCACCCCTGCCAACCCCCGAGCCTCAGCACCAGCCCCTTCCAGGAGCCTCCAGACTCCCACCCTCCTCCTGGCCCCAACTGCCCTTGTTGGTGGGGGTGGGGAGAGTGGGTGCCTGGGGCAGGTGAGGGCAGAAGTCCACCCGCCGGAGTGGGTGGCCTTGGCTCCTTTTCCGGGCACAGGCCTCCAAGAAGTCACGGCCACCTCCCGGGAGCAGAAGGAGCTGCTGTGGGCCTGGCAGGGCTGGCGGGATGCTATGGGTCGCCAGCTCCGCAGCACCTTCGAGCGCTACGTGCAGCTCAGCAACAAGGCTGCGTAGCTCAACGGTGAGGCCCCTCCCCCCGCACCTGCCAGCCAGCCCAGCCAGGGGCAGACCGGGTACTGCGTGGGGCTCAGGGCAATGCTGGGAAGGGCGAAGCAGAGTCTGCAGAGGGGAAGGGTGGTGGTAGGACCTGGAGATGGGAACCCTGAGCCCTGCCGCTGGGGAGGGCAAGGTGGCTCACTCATTGTGTGGTTCCACAAACGGTGATTGGGCACCTACTGTGTGCTGGTGCTGGGGAGGTTCTGAGGATGCACAGGTGAAAAGACAGAGAAGGTGCCCACCCTCCTAGGACTTACAGTTCGCTGGGGGACAGACGCACATCTCCAGTTGTTGCCACCCGGGATGAATGCTGAGCAGGAAGGGGCTGCAGAGAGAGAATAGGGGAGCCCTGCTTCAGCTAGGTGGTCAGGGAAGGCCTCGCTGACGTTTATCCAAGGCCTGAAAGATGGAACGAGCCAGGCAGCAAGAAAAGAGCATCCTGAAGTCCTTGGGAGGATCTGAAGGAAGGCAGGCTGGGTGGGTAGGGCTTGAGGTGGGTGAGAGAGGAACAGGGCTTTACCCAGGTCCTATCCAGCCAAGCAAGGGGAGGAGCACACAGTATGTACTTTGCTAAGTGCCTTTCCACCCTGATCTCATCCAATACGGACAGTGGCCTTGGGAGGTGTTTTTCCTGTTTGGCAGGTGAAGACCCCCAAGGATCTGGGAGGTCAAGTGGCTTCCCTAGAAGTTGCTTGGGTCTCCTGCCAGCCCGGCGAGGCTGAAGGGTGGTGAGCGCCTTTGAGCCCCCTCCCCTGTCCTAGGTTACAAAGACATGGGGACCTTATGGCGGTCCACGTACGAGTCCGACACACTGGAAGAAGACCTGGAGCAGCTCTTCCAGGAGCTGCAGCCGCTCTACCTGAACCTGCACGCCTACGTGCGCCGGGCCCTGTATCGCTTCTACGGGCCCGAGCTCATCGATCCGAGGGGGCCATCCCTGCCCACGTTCTAGGTAAAACCCCAGCTGGCGGCAGAGGCAGGGCGGGCGGAGTGGGCCTCCAAGCAGGCAGGCGAGCAGACGCTCAGTCGGGGGAGAGCCGGTCTCCTGCCTCCTCTTAGCCCTCCCCCTCCCCTTCCAGGCAACGTGTGGGCTCAGTCCTGGGTCAACATCTTAGACCCGGTCCTGCCCTTCCCGGAGAAGCCCCCTGAGGACATCACGAAGATCATGCGAGGCCAGGTCAGCGCTCGGCCTCGGTCTGCCCCTGCCCCCTCCGCAGCCCTGAGTGGGGCCCCACGCACTTCCTCTTCCTCACAGCAGTGGAAGTCTGAGAAAATGTTCCAAGAGGCTGAAAAATTCGTCACCTCCCCAGGGCTGCTTTCCACCCCTCCTGGGTTCTGGAAAAATTCCAAGATGGAAAGGCCAACGGACGGGCGGGAGGTGGAGTGCCACGCATCCGCCTGGGACTTCTACAACAGGAAGGACTTCAGGAGCTCAGCCTGCGGCCAGCATCACCCCCCTGCCTCTGCTCCTTCCGCTCTCCACCTGTCTGCCTGGCTCAGGAGGGCGGCGGGGGTTGGGGGGTGAGCCAGCCACACGGGCCAGGTGGGTGAGAGCAAAGGGCTTGGCCGCTGCTTGGATGTGAGGCCTGGAGTAACAGCATAAGGCCCTGCTGGTCTCTGGCTTGACCACCCCCGTCCCTTAACAGAGCCTGAATGGAGAAATCTCTCCTTCTCCCAGGGCATCCCCATGCTCCTTGACCCTTGCCCTTTAACCCCAGGATAAAGAAGTGCACCGAAGTGACCATAGAAGACCTGCTCTCCATCTTCCACCAGATGGGCCGTATCCAGTACTTCCTGCAGTACAAGAACCCCTCTGTGATCTTCCGCGCAGGCGCCAACCCAGCCTTTGCAGAGGCCGTGGGGCCGGTGATCACCCTCTCGGCCTCCTCCCATAAGCACCTGCTCAGCAGAGGCCTGCTCAGCCACCAGCACCAGGACGAAGGTGATGGGGACCAAAGGGATCATAAGAGGCCAGCCTGGGCCTGGGGCTGCAGCTGGGGCTCTCCAGGCAAAGCTGAGGGGAGGGGGAACTGGGAGCAGCCTCCTAACGGCCCGGCTTTCCCCAGAGGAGGTCGGTTTCCTGATGAACGTTGCCCTGGAGAAGATGGCCTTCATCCCCTTCGCCTACCTGGTGGACCTGTTTCGCTGGAAGGTCTTTGACGGCACCATCGAGAAGGCCGTGTACAACCAGGAGTGGTGGAACCTCAGGTGGGGAGGACCGCTGATCGGGGCCCGCTGCCCAGGCCCAGCCCTGGTGTGGGCTTTCCCAGGGCTTTCGGGGCAGCCTCAAGGGTACCGCCTGCTACCAAAGAGCGCTGCTGCCTCTCCTGTGAGGGCAGAGCTGGGCGTGAGACGCTGCTGACCCGGGGCCGTGGGGAAGCCCTGGGGTGGCGTTGGCTGTTTGTTGTCACCGGACAAAAGCGCTCCTGCTGAAGTGGGTAGGGCCCGAGCGTGCAGTCATGGGGGGTCATGTCGAATCCAGCACCAGCACTGAGCAGGCCCCTTAGCCTCTCTGGGGATCCTGGGAGGCCGGGAAGCTCACGCAGTCGTTGCGCCTGGGCTCCTCCAAGAACAGGACACCGACTGCCGGGCAGGCCTTCCTGCTCCTCCCCTCCCTTTCTGTGCCCACCAGTGGGGCCAGCAGAAGGGGTGTTTGGGGGGCTGAGCTCTTTCCCTCCTGGGGAAAGAGTCCTCATGGGACAGGGGCAGGCCCAGTGCCCCCTTTCCTGCTACCCCGACACACACACACACCTGCCTCTGACTTAGCATCCGCAGACCTGTCTGCGGGCAGAGCTGGCAACGGAAGGAGCACCACCGGCAGTCGGGCAGCATCAGTCCTGAGTGAGGGGCACCTGTGTCCATCCCACCACCGACCCCTGGCTGTTTGCTTGGATGATAACTGCCCATGACTATGGCTTCTCCATCTCCACTAGGAGATGGTCAGACTGACCAGCTCAGGTCTGCTTGCTACAGACGACCCTGATGGGCCTGCTAGCTCTGCACCAGGCCCTTACGTTGGCCATTCACAGAAGAAGAAGGTGTGACCACCCTGCGGTCACACCACCATCCAGGGATGGCAGAGCTGGGCACCCCTCCCTTCGTCCTCTCACCCTCACACCCCCGCCCTGAATACAGGGCCAGGCCTCACTGGTGGGACAGGCAGGGTCTTGACTTCGTGCCCCCTCCAAGGGCACCCCCACCAGCCATGTGAGGTGCCTGCCCAGGACCTTTTCCTTCCTCTCTCGGCCATGCCCACCACCACCTGAGTGATGGAAACCTGGAGTTGAGGGAAAGGGAAGGCAACTCCCTGGTCCTTGAACAAAACCCTGTCAATGAGAGAGGAACTCCCCTGAGAGGATGGTTCAGGGCTCCAGTGGGCCAACAATGAAACTATGAGCTTGTTCATAGACTTTGTCTCATCCCAAAGATGGGTCATTTTATCCCCATTTCACAGACAACATTTTACAACAAGGCTCAGTGACAATCAGTAACTTTCCCATAGTCACACAACTCAGAGGGGCAAAACCAGACCTGAACATGAAAGTTATTAGGGTCTGCCCATGACTGTTCTGTGTCCTGCTACCAATTCCCTGATCCCTAAACCTCAGTTTTCTTCATCTGTAGAATGGGAATAGTAGTAGTACTATACCACAGGGATGTTACTCTGTTTTCTTCTTGGCACTTCTTTTTTTTTTTTTTTAATTTTTATTGGAGTATAGTTGACTTATATGTTGTGTTAGTTTCAGATGGACAGCAAAGTGAATCAGTTATACATATACATATATCCACTCTTTTTTTTTTTTAAGATTCCTTTTCCATATAGGCCATTACAGAGTACTGAGTAGAGTTCCCTGTGCTATACAGCAGGTTCTCAGAAGTTATTTTATATATAGTAGTGTGTATATGTCAGTCCCAATCTCCCAATTTATCCCACCCCCTCTTATCCTCTGTATCCTCTTGGCACTTCTTATCAGATGAAACAACCTTGTTGGTTGGTCTACAACCGTCCTCCATCACTAGGATGAAAGCAGTGACCTTGCTTAGCTCATTCCCTCCTGTGCCCCTAGAACCAGGACAATGTTGAGTGAGTCTGTGTGAAGAGCTTGGCACGGTTCCTGCAGAGAGGAAGTGCTCAGTGTTAACTATTGTTATTATTTGATTCTGATTCCCAATCCCATGTGTTTTGAACTCATTTATTTAATCAGTAAAAATGCATTAAGTGTCCTCTGCACGCCAAGTCACTTTGATAGCTGTGCAAATGTTTCAAAAGGAAAAGGCTCTGGGAACCCTACCGGATGGCACTATCAAGCCCCCAATTTACCCCCCACCCCCAGGTTGAAGTACCAGGGCCTGTGCCCCCCTGTCCCTCGGACAGAGGATGACTTTGATCCGGGCACCAAGTTCCACATCTCTGCCAGCTTGCCCTACATTCGGTAAAGGTCTGGGCCCTGCCAGCAGAACCGGCTCTTCGAGTTGGGAGTCGGGGACACAGGACCCAAGCTGAGGATTTCCAGGAAGGCCCCAGATCCAAATGTCCCCCTGCACCCCTCCCCACCTCCTCCCATCAGACGGCACAACCTTCTGAGGGCCATGCCCTGAATCCACTGGGCTTTTACATCAGCTCCCGTGTGGAGGGCAGAGCTAATGGGAAAGCATGTCTGATGTCCCTGAGAGGAGGGAAGGAAAGAGGGAGGCCAGCATAGGTTTGATCCAGAAGGCTAGGAAGGAGAGCCCTTGCAGTGTTCCAGGGCCAGCCACCCCATTGTGACTGCTGACCCAGGCCCACCTCTGCCACCCCTCCCCAGCCAGCCTCGCCTTCTCTTCCCAGGTACTTCCTCAGCCTCGTGCTGCAGTTCCAGTTCCACGAAGCACTCTGCAAGGCCTCAGGCCACGTGGGGCTGCTGCACCGACGTAACATCTATAACTCCAAGCCGGCTGGGAAGCTCCTGGAGTGAGTGCCCTCCTCCCTCCCCTGTCCTTGGCTCCCCTTCCCCACCTTGCTGGACGCCTGCCCCAGGGCCCCTCTTCTCACCTGGCCACCCTAGGCCCCCTGAGCAGAGCTTGTGTTCTAGTGGAAGTTCTTCCTTCTGTCAGACTGCAGTCTCTCCTATGTTAATCAAAGCTCCTTTCGTCTTGTGTAGCCCCTTGTGGTCAGAGAGACTGTTTAGCCCCTCCTGCTAACACACACACACACACACACACACACACACACATACACACACACACACACACACACACACACACACGCTCACTCACTCACTCACTCACATAGCCAATAAACCAAACTGTCCCAGATCAGAACCCAGTGTTGGAGTCCTGCCTCTGCCTCCATCTTCCATCTGAATCCCCTTATTCTTCCCTGGCAAGGCGCTTGCCTAGCCTCTCAGCAGCATTTGATAAGGCGCACTCTGCTTTTTCCATCTTTTCTTGGAAGTGTCTGAACCCAGTTCCCAGGCCGATCCAGGTGGCTTTCACACCAGCCTCTTGGCACACTCAGATCAGCTGTGGTCTACTTTGACCCCCTACCTGCAGTCTTTTTTCCTGCGCTTGGTATCTAGCCCATCCTTTCCATCCCTGCCTCTGTGGCACTGCTTTCTGGTCCTGAAACAAACCTGGAGTGGGGCGAGAGGCTGACCTGATGGTGGGAAGCATTTACTGCTACAGGCTGGGCTCTCTAACAAGCGCTCTTATAGTCTTTCATGTTAGCAGCTCATAACTTTGCAAAATGGATATTATTATCCACATTTCATAAATGATGAAACCAAAGCCAAGAGGGGTAACGTGATTGCACATGGCTCAACTAGGAAGTGGCAGAGTCATGCTTTGAGGCCCAAACTGACTCCAGAACACATTATCTTTCACCCTGTTGCTTCCATCAGTCAAACGACACTGGTCTGGTGAAGTTGACCTAGTCCACTGGTCCCAAGATCAGCGCTCCAACCACTGAGACATGAAGCCCACCCAGTGACATGGTCTTTTCCCCATTGAGTTTCAACCGATTTCAGTAGGTCCATTACCCTAACCTGTCAAGGTCATGTTGAGTTTTATTCCTGGTTTCCCAGAGGATGAACAAAGCCTCTTTTTAGTATCCTAATAATTATCCACAATAATTTAGTAACCTTTGCAAATTTAATGAGCACATTTGTGATTCCACCATGCCATTCATCAGTAACCACAAGGCCAGATGGAGTTGCAGGACTGATCCCTGCCTTTGCTTGCAGGAGGGCTACACCTTGCATGCCTTCTTGTCTCCCTAGTCTATTTGCTTTTCCATCTTTTCATACTACAGCAGTTTATTCTAGTCGACTGCCCAGGTTTGAGCTTCTCTGAATGTGTGAAACATAAGAGACCTCTCTGCTCCCTGCATTCATGTCTCTGGCTGCCTATCATTTATTCATTCAGCAAACATTTACTTGTGCACGTGCCGACCAGCCTGCCCTGCGTCCAGCAGGGGGCAATGGGCCACAGGATAAATCAATAACCGTAATCCAAGAAAGGAGCTGGTGCAGTAGGAAAGGGCTTTGGTGAACATGCAAAGAGAGTGAGGAGGTCATGCCAGGGGATCAAGGAGGGATCTCTGACCCCCAACGCAGGAGTACAAAAAATAGCAGACATCCATTTTTTATACATCAACTCACTTTTGTTTTGTTTTCTTGTTTTGGCTGCACCACGTGGCACGTGGGATCTTAGTTCCCCGACCAGGAATCGAACCCGCACCCCCTGCAGTGGAAGCCTGGAGTCTTAACCATTGGACCGTCAGGGAATTCCCAACATCAACTCACTTTTGACTCTGAGCCTTCATCCCGCTTGATCGCTGGCACTTTTGAGCTCAGTCATTCTCATCGCTTCCCTCCCCCACTCCACGCAGGGCACACAAGGCTCCCAGGGTCTGACTTGACACCAAGCATGTAGAAGCCTTGCCGGTCATCACTAGGCATATTGTGGAGGCGTGGGGCAGGCACATGCTTGCAGGGGAGAAGGGGAAGGGCAAGATTCTTGGCTGCTCTTTTGCCTAACACAGCTTAAAACTTGATTTTGCTATTTTTGACTCATCGTCCTAAATGTGATTGCCGTGGGACAGGCTCTGAGCTGGTTCTGCTGGGAAGAGAGGGTCGAAGTGGACTTGGTCCAAATTCCCAAAGTCCCCTGCCTCACCCAGCCAGCCACGAGGACCTGACCCTGTCCGTGGGGCCCGTTGCTGCCACGTTGGAGCTGAGGGCTCCAGGCAGTGCCCAGTTGTCACCCTTGCAAGTCTCATGTGCTGCCCACATCAAACCTCTTGTCCCGCCCAGCCTGAAAGGCTATTTCTGAGTAGGCAGACTCTCAGTGGTTGACACTTTTCCCCCACCAGGTCCTTCCTTTTTCCCAGGACCTGGCATCTGATAAAAATCCTCTAACCTAAAGTCAGTTTTGTTTGTTTTTTTCTTTCTATCTTGATGACTTTTCTCCTCCATTTCTCTAGGCTCATAACTACATTTTCCCCTAGTGGTTTCTTCCAAGGATCCACTGACCTTTAGTTTCCCCACCTCATTCTTTTCCAGCTGTTTATTAAGCGATGTGTATAAGTCTTTGCAAGCAACAAAGCCCTCTTTGCTGCCATTATGTGACTTAATCCTCACCACAGTGAAATGCAAGTGTTAATGGAACCCGGTTTTACTGGTGAAGAAACTGAGGCTAAGAGAGGTTAAGTTGGTTGTCTGTGGTTGTGCGGCCCATAACTAGCACTGCTGGGTCTGAACCTGGGTCCTGTTAGTCTAGATTCCACACTCTGACTTCTGGGCCTCTCAGCCCCACCTCTCTCCTGGTCGGATCAGGGGAAACAGGTTGAGAAGCATCAACATACGCCTCCTGCTGCCTCTGCGGATGGCCCTGGGGTGGAGGAGCCCAGAGCCCTGGCTGCAGCACACTCTGTAACGCCACCGTGAGTGCACGGGCCAAGCCTAAGGCTAGACCCCCTGCCACCAAGCACAGGGTGTGCCTTGAGACAGAGCTGACATTTCTGCAGCTCTGCAGGCAGTGCACACGACGCATCCCATGCTTATTATCTCTCTAATCATCCCACACGCTCCCTGTGAGACCGGAAGGGACAAGAGTGACCTCTCTCTACTAACACTGAGCACCTCATGGGAAACATGAGGTTTCCCTCTTGACTTTAGGCTTATTTGAGTCCAGGAGAACAGTAATCATCACAGTAGTAGTAATAACAATAATAATAATATTAGGCAAGCATTTATTGCCTACCTAGTATGCTCCCAGAATTGTGTTTATTTGGCCAACACAACAATCCTAGGAGATAGGTACTGTTATTTTCTCCATTTTATGGATATGGAAATTGTAGTTCAGAAAGGTTAAGTACTTGCCCAAGGTCCCACAGCTGAGCCACAGAGGACTCAAGCACAGGTTGGTGTTATTTCAAAGCTTGTGATTTAATCCACTGTGCTGAGCTCTGTTGGAAGAGTCTGGGTATCAAAGCCCTAAAGGCGGGGTTGGGCATACTGAGGGGTCCCAGCAGCATTAGCCGATTCCCCCACACAGCCTCACAGCTGTACCCACTCTCCCAGGGATGTCCTAAAGCTGGGCTCGAGCAAGCCCTGGCCAGAGGTCCTGCAGAAGATAACCGGGGAGACCAAGGTGTCTACAAAGGCCCTCATGACCTACTTCAAGCCCCTGCTGAACTGTCTGGTCACCGAGAATGTGCGGCGTGGGGAGATCCTGGGCTGGCCACACTTCAGCTGTTCCTTTGAAGGTTTGGTGATCTGACCCTAATCCCGCCACTGTTCTAGCCCCAAGCCCTACCCTAGCCTGCCCTGGGCCAGCCCCTACCCCAACCCAGCCTTCACCCCTAGCCCGTCTATGACCTGGCTTTCTGCTGTGGAACCCTGTCTGCACCTGATGCAGCCTCGGCCAAGACCACAGCCCACGGCCCAGCCACCAGCTCGCTCGGATGCTTCCTTGCCCACTCTCCAGCTAGACTGCCGGGCTGGCTTCTGAGCACGGGGTGGGCATCTTGCCTCCTGACCCTTGCACGGAGCCACTGCGGGCACCATGTGGTACACAGCCCTGTCTGTACCGTCCCTTCCTTCTCTTCCTTTTGCTCCTCTTTCTCACCCTGCTTCCCAGGCAAGGCCCTCAACTTTGGCATGGAAGGTAGGTGCCAGAGGCTGAGGGAGAAGGCCTGTGGCAGTCAGATCCTCTCTGATCACCATGAGGTACCCTCCCCAGTTCCACCTGCTCAGCAAGATTCCTATGTCTTCCACAGAGAAAGAAACAGACAGGGTGGCATTCCTGGGTCTGGAGCTGGACCCTGCCCAGGCCAAATCTAGGCAGTGGGTGTTGCTGGCCCTGAGCTTTGTCATGTTACTGGTGGTCCTGCTGCTGGCCCACAGGCTGTGCATCCTGGAAAAAAGCTCACTGGCCCAAGACACCAGTGCGCGGGACACCAGTACACAGGACACCAGTGCACAGGACACCAGTGCACTCAAGTCACCACCCAAGGCCTACTTTCTAGGCATAGCCATGGAGCCCCACCAAGTTGTCAAAAAACAGTGGCTGCTGCTGGGCCTCTGCCTCATCCTGATGCTGTGCTCAATCGGCCTGACCATTCGGATTTTCACACAGCACAACAGGAGGCCTCCGTGGATGAGAGCTGAATGGTGGAGCTGGGACTAGACACCACTGTGACTGGTGAGGCTGGGGGGGCAGGAGGAAGGTGGCCAAGCCAGAGAGGATGTTGGGGAGGTTGAGGAGGGGACCGCTCGCACGCATAGTGCCCAACTGTAATTGGGTGCAGCTGTGGCAGATCTGGGTACATGCGGAGTTGTAACTGTGTGTTTGCGCACTCATGTATGTGAGGCCATGTGCACAGGTGACTGTGTGATTCCATGTACGCCCTGGGTTCCAGGCCAGCCTCCTTCCCTGGGGGCTCAGGAACCATGGTTTTAGTGACTCAGGGACTATGTCCCTCCAAGCCAGCCCTCAGCCCCAATTCATGCCCAGAACTTGTTCTTCATAGTCATGCTTTCTTCAGGAGCCCAACTGTGGGGCTGGACAGGGGCTGCAGTACCCAAGGAGAATCTGCTCTGTTTAGAAACTGGACACTGCTTCAGTCCCCTTATACAATGTATTCAAGTAGAGCCAGACACTCCTGTACGAACCATCAGCGCCCAGTTCATGAGCACGATGCTCTGTACACTGGCCGGCCCCTCTTTCTGCTGATCCTCTGGCCTGCCCTGTGTTGGGCTGCATAATCCAGCCCCCAAAAGCTGCTTGTTAGCTGTCTGAGATGCAAGTAGCCTTACAAACTGCCCCATGGCCCTCCCTGCCCCAGTCCAGGCCCTCCCAAATGGAGAGAGTGGGTAGCTGGGCACCAAGCGAAGCTTGATTAATGATTGACTTCTTTAATATTTAAACAAAGCTCATCTCCAGCCACTGCGCCCCAGAGATGGCCTTGTTCAACACACTCACCTGCTGCCTGGGCTGTTGCCCTGGGGATTGAGCACAGGGCAAACAGCACCTTTCCAGGCTCAGTGGGGGAGGGGAGGATGGGGAGGGAGAGCTTTAGGAGGACACTGGGGAATGAGTACTCTAGGAGGACATTGGGGAGGGAGAGCTTTAGGAGGACATTGGGGAGGGAGAGCTTTAGGAGGACACTGGGGAGGGAGAGCTTTAGGAGGACACTGGGGAGGGAGAGCTTTAGGAGGACACTGGGGAATGAGCACTCTAGGGGGACACTGGGGAGGGAGAGCTTTAGGAGGACACTGGGGAATGAGCACTCTAGGGGCAAACCTAGGCAGAGCGAGGGAAGGCCTCTGCTCCTGCCTCTTCCCACCCTTTCTTTCTCGCGTTGTCTGTCGAACCCAAGGATGCCACACCCGGCATACGGGAACTCACCGAGTTTGGACTGAGGCCCCAGGGGCTGCTGGGGAGGCTGAGAGTCAATGCCCGTCGGAGATTAGAGAAACCTTGAGGAGAAGTAGCATCACAGCCAGTAACCACAGAGAGGAGGCACAAGAGCTCCAGTTGAGCTAGTGGGAAGGTGGCCAAAAGATGGAACTGGCTCTCTCTAGACTAAGGATCTGAGCCCAGAAGTCAGGGGATCAGGGTACAGAAGGACTGTACCCGTGGGCTGAGACCTCCATGGATCCTACCTCTGCCCAGGTCTCAAGAGGCCTTCTTGAGTTCTGGCTGAGCCCAAGCACTTCCTGTTCTGACCGCAGGCTGCTCGTTTGATGTCTCTGTCACTGCTGTTACTTTGCTGTGCTGCAGTGTCCTTATTTGTCCCCATTATTAGCTGTCAGCTCTGTAAGGGCAGGACACTGTGTAACATCTGTAGCCAGCACAAGCCATGGCACACAGTGGGGACTTGGAAAATGTTTGAGTAAGTGAATGAATGAGTGTCCCACTGCCCAAATCCCTCCTCAGAGCTCAGCACCCCACACACTGAGCCCATGAGAAACAGCCCCACCTTTCCTCCACAGATAGCTTACCCCCCACACACAGGGTCAGCCAGGACAACTCTGCCCCCAGCAGGAGGCCACACTTGCAGCCCTCCCATCCCCCAGCCACAGTGGCCAACGAGGCCCCCATCAGGCACTGTGGCTCTGCGTGGCAAAGGCACATCCAACCCAGGACTCCGAGCCTCTCACCTGTACTCCAGCAAAAACCTCACTGAGCCTCCTTGTCCGTCTTCCCTCCCCCACCCGCCACTGTAAAATTTCTTTCACTGGAATACTTCCTTCATGTCTAACTGCTTAACAACTTGGTTGTCCATCAATTAAATCTAGATGTTCAAAATGGCATCTGAGGGTCCTTATCATTCCCTTCTTCTCCCACCTGACCTCTCCCACCCCCCAGCTCAGCCCCTTGCACTGATTCCACCATTAGCCTTTGCCTAAAGTGCATTCCCCATTTGAATGCTTGCCCCCCAAGGCCTGGCTTGAAACTGGTCATTGGACCCTCTGCAAAGCTCCAAGCCCACCAAGATGCTCAGCAAACAGTGGTCCCCTTCTCTCCCTCCTCTCCAAGAAGCCTCTTTCAATAAACCTCACCCCATCCCCATCTGCTTATTCTATTGTATTCATTTTCAACCAGTACTCAGACACTTTTATCAGTGGTCACTTGCTAATAGGTAGTTTTAAATCTGTTCTCTTCCCAAGCAGTGCCTGTATGCTAAGAGCTCAAGAAAGCACCTCATTGCATATTTCTTGTACATCACTCTGCCAGGATCAGGTGCTGGATGGGCTTGCCACTAGGAGTTCTACATGGACACCGAGGTTCAGCTGGAGGGCACTTGGTAAGGATGGGCAAGAGGTCTAACCGTACCATTGCCGGAGTCCAGCCCAACGGTCAGATCAGGAAAGAGACCTTCAGCAGAAAACCACCTGAGGCCTCTAACAACCCCTTCTGCACCACCACCCCCCGACCCCCCCATGGCCTGAGAGAGACCGCCTGGTAACGTCCGGACTGCCCTCTGGTACCGGGAACGGGTCTGAGAGGGGCCGAGGCCACAGGCCATTGGGACAGAGCAGAAGCTCCTCCAAGAAGTCCTGGAGAGGGACTCCCGCCCAGCTCCGCCCCCTAGGAGTCAGGGCCCCGCCCCTGCCCCGTTGAGTCCCGGAGAAGTTGCCCCCTCCCAGCTGCCGCCGCGCGGCTCCTTTCAGCACCGCGGCGCGGACAGCTCCCGGGCGGCAGCGGAGGGGAGGAGGCGCGGCGAGAGGCCGGCCGGGGAGGGCAGCAGAGGGTAGACGCAGGCGGGCGGGCGGGGCACGAAGCCCCGCGGCCCTCCCCGGGGGCGGCGCCCGCCCGGAGCCGGACGCTGCGGAGCCAGAGGACAGACGGAGACGCAGGGAGCCAGGGCGCTGGTGGCGCCAGGCAGAGGCCGCAGCCGAAAGATGCCGGTCCGCAGGGGCCACGTCGCGCCCCAAAACACTTACCTGGACACCATCATCCGCAAGTTCGAGGGCCAGAGTGAGTGTGTGCGTCGGGTGCGGGCATGATCTGGAGCGCTGGTTCGGTGGCCGGAGTGGCCGGAACCCTTTACTAACTTCATATAGAGCAGGGTGGGGGGTACCTGAGGCTGAACGCAAAACCCTTCCCTTTAATGTCCCCGAAACACCTTCTCCCCCAGGGAGCCCCCGCTTACCTCCAATGCCGCCCTCTCTCCTACAGCACGGTGGGCAGATCGCAGTGCTCCCCTCCACCCCTGAGCTGTTTTTTTTCCCCTTCCAAGCCCTGACCTCCCCTTCTATCACTGTACTGCTTCCCTCTTGAACCGCCCCCCCCCCAAATTCCTTCAGAGGTTTCCTTTTTGCTCTCCTTTTCACCTCCTAACCCTAGCCACTCTGGTTTTTCTAGGAGCTCACCCAGGCCTGGCCCCCGTCTGGTCACACCCCTTTCCCTGCCTCCAGGAAGCCTTGGGCCTCCCTCCCTCTTCACGACCCCATTCATTCCTGTGCTGGTCTTCCCACAATCCCCAGCCCTGACTCCCCTTCCCTCACTTCTCTAGTCACTCTCCTGCTTCCCCCTCCTGAGCACTCCCTCATTACTCCCAGGAGTCCCCTGACCTTCCCCCATGACTCTGGCCTCCTTGGTCTTCCCGCCCTCCCCAGACCTGACCTCCCCCTCCCCCATTCTGATCACCGCTCTGCTCCCCCATCCAGATCCCCCCTGACTGCTCCCAAGAGTCCCTATGATCTTTCCCTCTCTGCTGCTTGATCCTGGTTGCCATGGGCTTCCCACCTCCCACCCCAGGTCGTAAGTTCCTGATCGCCAATGCTCAGATGGAGAACTGCGCCATCATTTACTGCAACGATGGCTTCTGTGAACTCTTCGGCTACTCCCGAGTGGAAGTGATGCAGAGACCGTGCACCTGCGACTTCCTCACAGGCCCCAACACCCCACGCAGTGCCATGTCCCGCCTGGCACAGGCCCTGCTGGGGGCCGAGGAGTGCAAGGTGGACATCCTCTACTACCGCAAGGATGGTGAGGCGCCCTCAGGCCACAGGTTCTGCAAGGCAGGCTTGGCCCCTCTCTTGTCCAGGCAGAGTGGCCATGGGAAGGGCACTGACCCAGGGGGCCAAAGGGCCTGGATAAATCTTGTCTCCTCTCTGGGCCTCTGTTTCCTCATCTGTAGGGTGAAGTGATGGACACTGGATGAAATGCCTTCTGAGGTCCCTTTCAGAGGCCAGGGACCAGGCTGAGCCACCAACTGGTCCTGGCCCCATGCAGGGCCTCCCGCACCACCATCCCTCCCCCATGTCCCTGGTCTCCTGGCTGTCCACTCTGTCACTGTCAGCCCCAGCTGTCAGGCAGCTGGGATGGAAATTAACCTTTACTCATCTCCGTCTGCTCTGGGGATTAGTGGAGGAGTCACCCCCTCAAGGCCTCTGTGGCCAGGCAAGGCATGGGGCAGCTGGCTTGAAAAGAGTGCTGGGTCTGGCTCACCAAGCCCCAGCTCCTGGGGAGATAGGGTCTGGAGTTTGCCATGACCTGGAGGCTCATCCTGTTTGGGATGTTATTGCCAGCCCAAGCTTACTGCAAACAGCACCAAAGCACAGGGCAGGGGCTGAGGATGAAAAATTATGGAGCCCTTTAAGACCCTCCCCCCAGTGCTTCACTGGATCCGTGAGGGGAGGGAAGAGAGGAGTGGGAATTAGGATCCTTTGAAATCACCTGGATCAATGGCCCCCCCAGCCTGGTTCTGCATCAGAACTACCTGGAGCTTGTTTTCCAAAACACACCTTCCCTAGAGAGAGGCTGACTCAGATGTGTGGCGTGAGGACAAAGCAGGTGTACTTGTAAAAATCTCTCTGGCAGTTTGGATGTTTTGCCAAGTTTAGGAGCCACTGGCTTAGTTAAATCCCTTCATTTCATGGATGAAGAAACCAAGGCCCAAGAAAAAGAAGGGACTTGACCAAGATTCTACTGCTTGGGTCCAAACTGGGACTGGACCCCAAATCTCTGGATTCTTCCCTCAGAGATATCTGGTCTGAATAATCCCAAGAGGGGAGAAAGGAACCCAACAGCCTCTGTGTTTGGAGGCAGGACTTTGGGGGAAGGAAGCCCCAGAAGAGGGCCCTCCCTGGGGAAGAAGGCATGAGGATCACTGGAGTGCAGGTAAAGGGCAGGCACTGGGGCTGAGGGGTGCTGACAGCCGGGTAGCAGGGGCCTCGTGTGTGTGTGTGTGTGGAGCATGAGTGTAAGTGTGAACCTGAGCATGTGTGTGTGTGTTTAAGGGCTTCCGGGTGCTTCTTGGGCAGGTCCTGGCTGTACCTCTGGCTGTCCCCTGCTGCTGCCACCCACGTGAATGGGGCAGTGATTAGGGCACTAGGAAGAACCTGGCTTAGCTTGGCAGCGCTCACAGGGTTCATGAAGTCAGAATATTTTTAAAAGCTGTGACCTCACCTCCTCACATCATTGCAGAGAGGAGGTGACAGTCAAAGGAGTGAGAAGGGTCCCAGGGGAACAGGATGGGACAGAAGGAAATGAGAGGGGACAACAAGTCCTTCTCTGTCCCTCTCCTTGACCCCAGAGCTCTACCTGGGCCCCAGAGGGGTGAGGACTGGCCACAGACTCCTGGTGATGTCAAATCAGGGCTCTTAGGGTCTCCTCAGCACCCTGCATGTGCCTGGGCAGGGGGTAGAGGTCAAGGCCAAGCCTTGACCCTCAGATCAGGACTCAGGTCTTCAGAACCCTGCTGGGGTCCTCTAGCAATTAGAAGGGGCCCTAGATACCTAGTCTTGGAGGTTGTCCCTGGGTGAAAATGAAAAATTACCCACATACCTGGTGCCCCATAAATCCCAGTCTATTCCCACCCCCACCCTAAGCCCTTCCCTGTCCTATAGTCCAAGACCTTGACCACCTGGATCTGCCCAAAATTGGCCTGAAACCCAGAAAGGGGAACCTCCTGGGCTTCATTCCCCTAAGGGAAGGATGTAATGCTCAGATAACTTATGTTCATCTTATGGTCCACTCTGACTGCATGATTGTTTTTTATCATATTCACATACATCTTACAGTCCTGCCGGAGGGCACCCTGATGGTGATTTCTTCCCTCCTCAGGATACCTCTTCTCCCCCCTCTTCCACTGTCTCCAGGGAGGTGAGAAGGGAAGGGGTCCTGGACAGAATTCTAGCTGATTTATACTCCTCTTTTCCTCTAAAGGGGTAATCCACTGGCAGTTCTCCAAGTCAAAGTAGAAGGTCTATGTCCATATATCTCCACATTGTGCAGCTGTGTAAAGTTGGGCTCAAAGAGGCCAGGGCATTTGACAAAAATTACCCCATGAGACAGGGCTCAGAGACCCCTGAGAAACTGGCTCTGCCGCCATCTGCCTTCACTAGGACGAGTAAGAACCTAACAGCTGGAAGGCATGGGCATGGCCATAAGACTAGAACGAATGAAAGTCTGCAGGGAGGGATGGAGAGCACTCAGATCACCGCCCCCCGACCCGCGCCCCTACTGGGGACCTGCCAGAGGGGCCCATCCCTGCCTGCCTTGGCCAGATCCTCTTCTCTGATGACCCCACACCAGAGAGTCCCTCAATCCCCAAGCCTGGGGCTCCTCTGGTCCTCAGCTCCAGATCCGGAGGATAGGGCAAGGGCTGAGGTCTGAGGTCCCAGTGTTTCCCTTACACCCACCCATGAACGTCAGAAAGACCAAGTCGGGAGGCGGTATGGAGCAGCCGCCCTCTTAGTGGCAGCTTTTCTGGCACCAGCTCCTCCCTGAGGGTGGGTGGGGGTGTGTAAAGAGATGGGGGCAATAGACAGCAGGGAGGCTCACAGGGGAGGGGCGGGGACTCTAAGAAATTGAAGGAAGGGACACATCCAAGACACAGAGAAGAGCGGACAGCAGTGAGGTGTCCCAGGGGGCAGATGTGCCTGCTGCCCTTGGTCAGAGAGGTGACCGGGAGGAGTCCCTGGAAGGGAGAACGAGCACAGCCCGTGGCCCCCCGTCCAGGGAGGGGGCAAGGGTACAGGAACACTGCCACTCCTGGGCACAACCTAGGGTGACCACACTCACCCACTTCCGGTCACCCGGACACAGTTGCTCATGAGCAAGGACAGCTTAGGGATCAGGAAAAGAATGCTCTGAGCTCATCCAAATCCTCATAGCCTTCTGTCTCCACCACCCCACAGGCAGCAAGCATGAAGGTCAGGCATAGGGTGTCACGCATGGCCCCCTTCCAGCCCTCACTGCTCTGATGGGCTGGTCTTTGGTCCATTCCCAGCCTCAGTTTTCCAAAGATAGCATCAGTGGGTACAGACTGGGCCTTGGCAACCCCTAGCAACATAGAGCCTGGAGGCCCTGCCCTCTGCCCAGCTCTGCCCTCTCCCCGCCTGCTCCCAGGCCAGATTTCTGCAGTGCCAGAGAGAGTGAGGAGATAGTCTGGCCTTGGGGGCGGTGTCTCAGGTCACTGGCCAAGGAGGCTTCCTGGGTGGGTCCCAGTACCCACGCCTCGCCATGCCCCGGGCTGACAAGAGCAGCCTGGGAGGCAGGCCTACAGCACTGTGAGCCCAGGAGTGGGTCACAGAGGCAAGCGGGTAGCCTCTCCTCGGGGTGGATGTCTCCCATGGGACCCAATGCAGCAGCTGGCAGATGGCTGCCTGGTGCCTGGTGCCTGGTGCCTGGGAGTCCGGGAATCTGATCCTGCAGATTCCTGCTCCCAGGGAGGAAAGTGGGAGGGAGGATGGGGTGCAGCCGAGCTGCACTAATGGTGTGAGGAGGCACACCAGAGGGGCAGCTGGGGGAAGCGTGATTCTAGTGGAACCCAAAGTAGTAATACTCCTGTGAGCTAGCCTCCCACCCACTCGCATTTACACACGTTCTTCCATTCACTCAGTTAACAACACCTGGAACAGGTGCTGGCAGCTGGCAAATGAGACAGACACAAACCTGCCTTCTGATAGTCATCTCACCTGAGGCCCCTGCCCTTAGCATCCTGACCCTTGGGCCTGACACCCACCAACACTTTGAACTGAGGGACAAGGGATGACCGGGTACCATGGAGGGGGGCTCACGGGGCATCCAGCCAGCCCACAGACTGGACTCTGGGGTACAGGGCAGTTTTAGCTTGTTTTGTTCCACTCACCTATGGGAGGGGGAGTGAGACCCTGGAGCAGAGAAAGAGGAAGAGTGGGGTCAATGGCTGGGTCTGGGCTTCCTGGGAGAGCGGGGAGAGAGGCTGGAGGACCCGTCCTGCCCCCACCCTGCTATCTGTCTCCCTCTCCTTCTCCAGACCCCAGGCCACTGCCCTGCCTGCCCCGCCCCCCAACCCCAGTCCCAGCACCAGCACCTCTGCCTCAAGACCATGGGCCCCTTCCAGGCCTGGAGCAGCAGCCTGGCCTTCATTCCAGTGTCCTCGCCCCAAACAAGTCCCCTCCCCTCTCCAAACTGTTACGTACTGAGAGCCCAGGGCGCCCCGCTCCAGGGCCCCAGCCAGCCCCAGCAAGTCAGTTTCTCAGAACCCCAGGCTCGGCAGAACAGGGGTCCGTGTGTGCCCTCCAGGGATCCGCTGGGTGCCACCACGGAGCTTGAGGCCTCATGTGCCAACTGGCTCAGTGCCCAGCACTTAGTATGTTCTCAACAGTGAGTTCCTTCCAGCATCAGGGGAGCAGGACATCTTTGTGAGACGGGAATATGGGAGCTGAACCGAGGGCCAGCCAGAGCTACATGGGGGTAGAATGCCCAACCTCACCTCCCCACTTAATCCACCCCCATCTGCTCGGCTTTAATTACAGCAGAAGCGAACCTCAAGGTTAAGCCCTGAGCTGAGGGCCGAGTGCGGACTTGGGCCCGATGCTACATTATCTTCTAATGAGAAGCTTAGCTGCTCTCTCCACCTCTGCCCTGTGGGTGGGGCACCTGCTGGGCAGTGTCACCAACCCTCTGCCCAATAGCTCTGGTCACTCTGCAGGCCTCTTTACCCGCCACGGCTGCTCTTAACTTGACCTTAACCCAGCTTGCTCCCTGGCTTCCCCAGGCCAGGTTCCTGCTGGAGAGGACGCCTCCAGTGACACCCCCTCCCCGCGGTGTTTGCAGCCTCCAGCTTCCGCTGCCTCGTGGACGTGGTGCCCGTGAAGAATGAGGATGGGGCCGTCATCATGTTCATCCTCAACTTTGAGGACCTGGCCCAGCTCCTGGCCAAGCGAGGGAACCGCAGCCTGTCCCAGCGCCTGCTGTCCCAGAGCTTCCTGGGCTCCGGTGAGGCGGGGAGCAGGTGGCAGGGGAGGGGCGGGCAGCACCAGGTAGCGCAGTGGGTCCCCCAGCCCTGGCTGCTCTGACCCCAGCCCTGGTTTCAGAGGGCTCTCATGGCAGGCCGGGCGCGCAGGGACCTGGCACGGGCAGGGTCAAGTACAGGACCATCAGCCAGATCCCGCAGTTCACACTCAACTTCGTGGAATTCAACCTGGAGAAGCACCGCTCGGGCTCCACCACGGAGATTGAGATCATCGCACCCCACAAGGTGGTAGAGAGGACCCAGAACGTCACCGAGAAGGTCACCCAGGTGCGGCCTGCAGGGCAGGGTGGACGGGGCTCTGCTGGGCCTCGAGGGTCCCTTCTCAGGCCCTGGACTGGACTCCTCCGGGGCTGGGCTAGCAGAGGGAGCCGGCCTGCCCAGCCCCCTGCTGTCTGGTCTGAGCTCCAGGCCTCTTGTCCTGCTGGAGTCTGATTCTTTAGACCTAAAGACCTACCCCGAGGCCACCACCCTGATGCTCAGCTCCCAGAACCAGGGGAGGGTGGGGTCAGCAGAGCCCGTGACTAGTGCCATCCTAGGCCTGGAGGAGCTGGGAGGGGGGAACCTGCAGTCACCATGGGGGCCCACCCAAGGCTCTGCCAGTCCCAGAGAAGGAGAAGCAGAGAGAAGAGGTGTCAGGGCCATACTGAGAAGTGGATGGGGAAGCCCCAGCCCTGCTTCTGCCCCTTGCCTTTGAGGCGACGGCCAGCCCCCATGGCAGGATCCTTCTGCAATCCAGGCAGAGGGGAGGTGGCCCTGGCATCTTCAGGTCCCGTTGCCCAGGTCCCTGGGGATCAGGCCCAAAATGCCTCCCTCCCCACCACCCCACCTTGGCCAGGCCAAGGCAAACCTCCCTGGGTCCTCTGTTCCAGCTGACCCCAGTGTCCCTCCTCCTGGGGCCTGATGCCCCAGTCCCCAGCTGACCATCCAGAGGGAAATGCAGAGGGCCGTGCCCAAGGTTCTGGTTCCCTGCCACTAGCCCGCTCTGTGACCTTGAGCAAGAGGCCTTATGCCCTTAACTGGGCCCCAGGGCTCCCATCTGGAGGAATGAGTTGGACCGCACAGTCTCTGAGGACTCATATGAGTGTGCTGGCCCCACGAAGCACTGAGGGCTGCCTAGGCCAGAGATGGGCAAGGGGCTGCAGGGCGAGGTAGGCGCCTACTCCAGCTTCCCCTGGGACTTTGCTTCATAAGCAGATGGGAGCAGCTCTTTTTCCTCCCTGCCCCTTTCCACCTGAAGCACTGTCTGTGCCGGAGCAGATGAAGTAGAAACTCCTTGTGACCCAGCCCCTCACCAAGCACAGGAACCCTGGGAAAGGACCCCAGGTTGAGGGCTGGGCGCTTGGAGGTCAGGCAGGGTGGCCCAGTGGCCTGGGAGGCCCACCTAGCTGCACACCGCAGGGCCGTCAGGTTGGTGGTAGGGGCCATGGGGGCTGTTGGACTGGAGAGTTGCCCGTGAAGCCTGACAGAGCTGGCTGGGGCCCGTGGTCCCTGCCCGCACCCAACCTGTCCTGCCCCCTTCCCCCTGCCCCAGCCCCTCTTGGGTTTACTAACCCACTGCATGTGGGCCCTAAGGTGGGGAGGAGCCTGACAGAGCTCAGGCTGGCATGGCCCAGAGCACGGAAGTCACACCAACCTCAACCAGAACTCAAAGGGTCTAGAGGGCTGTGATCCCACACCTGAGTTCCTACATCCTGAGGGCCCACTGGGAAGGGCCTCGTGCTGGCCTCAGAGGCGATGGGAGACTATGGAGGTCTGTGGTGGGGGAGATGGCACCCCTGTCTGGAAGCCCTGAGGATGTACACTTCCTCGGACCCCATCCCCCCAAATTCTGACTGCCTCCCTCCCACTCCCCGTGCTCTGCTGTTTCATCCTGGCTGGTCTTGAGCAGCCAGGGGCGGAGGTGGCCATGACAGCCAGGCTTTCAGTGCTCGTTTGGCCCCTTTTAGTTGAGCCCCCGTGTGGACTAAGTGCGGGGCATATGAGACAGATGTGCGGGACAAGGGATCTGCAGCTCTAAGTCAGTAGCGGATAACTGTGTGGTCAGGGTGTTTACAAGGAGCAGGGAGAAAATTGAAAAAGATGGTTTGAGTCTGTGCAGGGTTAGAGGAAACTTCCTGGGGAGACAAAATAGGAGCCGAGGCCAAGGCTGAGCTGGAGGTCACCACAGGGTGGGGACACTGTGGCCCCTCCTAGGGCCTTGGATGGCAGATGGGGGACCATCTGGTTGGAACCAGCCCTTGGGTGGATCTTCCTTACTGTGATCCCATCTGCTAATGGACCTGGTTTGCAAGGTCAGAACCTTACATGGTAGATTTTCTTAAACCAGGACCACCGGCAGGGCCCTATCTAGTAGTGCTAGGCAGGGGGTGGGGCGTGGTCCATGAGACACCCCTCAGGCCCCATCCTTGTCGGGGCAGTGTCTGATATGGGTTGAGTGGGGAGGAGGAATTATCCTGTAGAGCGGCATGTGCCATTGAGATGCACCAGTTCATTTACTCACAACAGCCCCGTGGAGTTTGTTGTCCTTTGTCAACCCCTTCTGCCAGTGAGGGAACAGAGGCTCACAGAGGTTAAAAAACTTGCCCCAAGACAGACACACAGCAATGTCTGACCTGGGATCAGCCTGGGAGGTCTGGCTTCAAAACGCATGCCTTCCCGCTGCCCCAGCTGTTTGTTGTGTTGGGCAGCTGGGCAGAGCCTGGGTATGTTGGGCTGGGCCCTGGTGATCCTGTGTTGGCCATAGGCTCAGAGGCGGGGGTCAGAGGGGCAGAGCAGAAGGGCGTTTGGCTGAATGTAATGATCAAAACCCCCTCGGATGCGTGAAGTAGTCAAGGCTTCCGGCACACAGGACCTGTCAAGAGCTCAGATTAGCTACTCACCCCCAAATTTGGTTCTTTCCACGGAGGCTCTGAGGGTTGGCCCCAGGGAAGGCCCTCACTGGTCCAGGCTCCACAGGGCCCTCAGGAATGAAGAGGCTATTTTGGGGGTGACTTGTTCCCATCGGGAACCTGACCACTGGAAACTTCCCAAACCCGCCAGAGAGGGCTGATGCCCCGCCCCCCGCCCAAGCACCCTCTCAATCTGCCTGAGCCTGGCCCTCCCCTCTCCCCTCCCCCAGCACTGTCTCCACCCACTCCAGGCTGGCCTGTTTGGGGGGGAGTTTGTGAGCTTCAAACCTGGGGTCACTGTGGGACAGAGCTGCACCCCTCCTCTGGACCCACCCTCCTCTCTGCACTTCCAGCACACCTGTCCCCTTAAGAACTTGCCCTGTCATACGTGCCACACCCCATCTTTGTCTCGTCCCCTCTCCCCGGCACAGCCCCGATCGCCCACCCTCTCCCACATCTCCCTTCCTAGGCCTCACCCCTGCATCTCCACCCCTCCCAGACCCATCTCACCAGCGGTGGCCGCCCTGCTGACCACCCCATGGTCCCCACCCCCAGGTGCTGTCCCTGGGTGCGGACGTGCTGCCGGAGTACAAGCTGCAGGCACCGCGCATCCACCGCGGGACCCTCCTGCACTACAGCCCCTTCAAGGCCGTGTGGGACTGGCTCATCCTGCTGCTGGTCATCTACACGGCCATCTTCACGCCCTACTCGGCCGCCTTCCTGCTCGGCGACCAGGACGAGCCTCAGCGCGCGGACTGTGCCTACGCCTGCAGCCCGCTCACCACGGTGGACCTCGTCGTGGACATCATGTTCGTCGTGGACATCGTCATCAACTTCCGCACCACCTACGTCAACACCAACGACGAGGTGGTCAGCCACCCACGCCGCATCGCCGTCCACTACTTCAAGGGCTGGTTCCTCATCGACGTGGTGGCCGCCATCCCCTTCGACCTGCTCATCTTCCGTACTGGCTCTGATGAGGTGAGCAAACCCCGTTCAGGCCAGCCGCGGTGGCCGTCCCCTGTGCCCCAGCCCTGGGTGCAGAGAGTACCTGGCATTGGGCACCTTTGCCAAAGCAAGTGGTGGTGGAAAGGGGTGGGGGGCTCAGACATCTGTCATCTCCCAGCCCTGGAGAAGGAGCAGCTGAGCACCCCAGGCCTGGGTGCCCTCCCTGTGCTCCAGAATCCTGCCCCTCCTGGGACGGACACTCCTGTGCCCCAGCTCCTCGTGCTGACTTCTAAACCACACTTACCCTGGCGTTAGAAAAGGAATCCACAGGCTGTCCCTCGGTGCAGCCTGACCCCCTCCTAAGCCCCAGCCCCTCCACTATGCCCACTCTGCTTCTCATAGCTGATGCGAGGGCATTTTCACGCTCTTCTCGTAGCTTCCAGTCCCACTACGTCCTTTTGACTCACCTTCTTGGGATCAGCTTTCCACTCAAATCAGCTCTGCCTCTTGTGTTCCAGTCAAACCCCAGTCACCCAGCCTGTCCAGCACGGGGTGTCCATCGTGACTACCTGCTCCCATGATCACCCACTCCCAGCAAATCTATCCCAGGTCCTCTCTCCCACTTTCCGCCCACACTGCCCCTGCCTGCACACTAAGTGGCCTTCTTACCCACCTCTGCCCCAGCCCCACACCTGCCAGCCTCAGCCCCTGCACACAGAGGCCAGAGCGAGTTTCAAATCTCTTGCCTGACCCTGTCCCTTATCTGATCCAGTCTTCAGAACTTTCAGTGGCTCCCCAGTGGCTTGGAATAAAAGCCGAGCTCTTTGTGGGCCCTGCGGCCACAGCGGCAGCCCCCGCCCACCTTCCCGGCTCACTCCTCACTCCTCCACCATCTTCTACTCTGTGCTTCCAGCTGCAGCGTCACCCTTGGTTTTCCACGTGGACTGTGCCCTCTCACACCTCCACGCCTTTGCTCGTGCTGCCCCCTGTGCCTGGAGTGCCCTCTACCTCTCCCTCCTGTCTGCCTGGAGACCCAGCCTCCTCTCTCAAGGCTCAGCTCCTGTGTCACCTCCTCTAGGAAGCCTTCCCTGCCCTGCCGCTGCAGGCTTGACCTCCCCTTCCTCTGTGCTCCCCATAGACTTTTGTGCGAGCAAACATAAGGCTATTTTGAACTCTACACTGAGAGCTCCTAAGGCCCTGCACCGTGCCCCACTGCCAAGAGCCTGGCCCAAAGCAGGCTCTCCGTAAGCGTTTGTTGAATGACTATGTGACCATATTCGCAAGTGAATAAACGTGGTCTTAAGCACAGCCTTTCCAGGGCTGACCCCCAACTCCGTGGCCCCCTCCCTACCTCTCCAGACCACAACCCTGATCGGGCTGCTGAAGACGGCTCGGCTGCTGCGACTGGTGCGCGTGGCTCGCAAGCTGGACCGCTACTCTGAGTACGGGGCGGCCGTGCTCTTCCTGCTCATGTGCACCTTTGCGCTCATCGCACACTGGCTGGCCTGCATCTGGTATGCCATCGGCAACGTGGAGCGGCCCTACCTGGAGCCCAAGATCGGCTGGCTGGACAGCCTGGGCGCGCAGCTCGGCAAGCGCTACAACGGCAGCGACCCGGCCTCGGGCCCCTCGGTGCAGGACAAGTATGTCACGGCCCTGTACTTCACCTTCAGCAGCCTCACCAGCGTGGGCTTCGGCAACGTCTCACCCAACACCAACTCTGAAAAGGTCTTCTCCATCTGCGTCATGCTCATCGGCTGTGAGTGTCCCGGGCCTTACCCATAGAATCCCAGTTTCAGTTTTGTAATGAGATATAACAGAGTGGGTATGATAGGCAAAGCCTAAGTTTGCAGCACAATGAACTTTTGCATATGTGTACACCAACTATACACAGAATTTAACACCCATGTAGCCCTCGCTGTATAGCAGGGATCAGGACAAGCTACATCATTTTCAGGGCCCGGCACAGAATGAAAATGTGGAGCCCTTTGTTGAAAAAAAAATTATTAAGAATTTCAAGACGGTGACAGCAGAGCACTAAACCAGGCCCAGGGCCCTTCTTAGCACAGGTCCACGCCCATGAAGTATTTAGAGATGTTAAAGCCCAGAAAAACAAAAACAAGGGGAAAATGGGTGAAAACAAGAGACCAAGAGTTTTCCCTTTATTATATTTTTACAACTTGAAAGAGACAACAAATCTGAACTAAAAAAATTCATTGCCCTAGTTTCTTCTTCTCAGGAGTTTGGCCTCTGGGCCCAGGAAGCTGCCAAGAGGGAGGGCAGAGGGAGGAGGGCAGGAAGCCCAGGGGTCTTTGTCCCCCATATGCCCTGGCGCCGTCCTGGGCACTTGTGACTTTGCCCTGGACAGAGGGGTGCCTGGCTGGGGGATCCCAGGGAGAGGGAGGGAGTCCCGGAGCAGGCCCTGAGGTGTTGTGGCCTGGTGCAGATACTCAGGAGCTCACCACCCCCCCTCATCCCCCGGCCCCGTATCCCCCGCTCCCTGCCCCAGCCCTCATGTATGCCAGCATCTTCGGCAACGTGTCGGCCATCATCCAGCGCCTGTACTCGGGCACGGCGCGCTACCACACGCAGATGCTGCGAGTCAAGGAGTTCATCCGCTTCCACCAGATCCCCAACCCGCTGCGGCAGCGCCTCGAGGAGTACTTCCAGCACGCCTGGTCCTACACCAACGGCATCGACATGAACGCGGTGAGCCCCCGCCGCTCTGCCTGGGGCGGGGCGGGCGACCTAGCCCAAGTCCCAGCTCTGGCTAACTCCCCGAGCGAGGCCAAGGTCCCGCGGGCGCAGGGCGTCCCCAGAGCCCTCCCCACCCGTTCCCCCAGCCCCACCCCCGCCCCGGCCGCGCCCCGCTGCACGCGACCGCCCGTCTCGCAGGTGCTGAAGGGCTTCCCCGAGTGCCTGCAGGCCGACATTTGCCTGCACCTGCACCGCGCGCTGCTGCAGCACTGCCCGGCTTTCCACGGCGCCAGCAAGGGCTGCCTGCGCGCGCTCGCCGTCAAGTTCAAGACGACGCACGCGCCCCCCGGGGACACTCTG
Source organism: Balaenoptera borealis (assembly GCF_965194805.1). Taxonomy (NCBI): domain Eukaryota; kingdom Metazoa; phylum Chordata; class Mammalia; order Artiodactyla; family Balaenopteridae; genus Balaenoptera; species Balaenoptera borealis. Next base: position 15,076,404 of record NC_138879.1, on the reverse strand, counting down.
GTGCACCTCGGCGACGTGCTCTCCACGCTCTACTTCATCTCCCGCGGCTCCATCGAGATCCTGCGCGACGACGTAGTGGTGGCCATCCTCGGTGCGTCTGGCGGGGAGGGCTAGGCCGGCGTGTGGGGTGTCCTGCCTGGACCAGGCCATTCCCAATGATGACGGTGGCCCCTTCTGCTGACCTGCCATGTGCAGAGCGTGTGCCACGGGGGAGCTTTACACCCAGCTCACTCAAGCCTTAAAACTACCCTCTGCCACAGGCCCCATTTTCCTGACAGGGAAGTTGATGCTCAGAGACGTCTGGTGGGTGGACAAGCAGGGATTCCAGGGCTACGGGGCTGACTCGGAAGTCCAGGCAGCTCCTGACCTTCTCCCACCCTTGGGAAGCTCAGGGTGAGAGGGCGAGGGTTTGCCTCGGATGGAGGGGGGTCCCCAGTCTCGGGGCAGCTGCAGGGACAGCTGGACACTTTGGAGGAAGGATACGAGCATTGGACAGGGGACAGATTTGGGGCACACACAGCCCCTGCCACTTACGTTGGGCAGGTCACTGCAGCTGTCTCAGATGATTCTCATCTTCCTTGCCTTCCCGCTGACTTCAGCCCACCCCAAGTCCCTGCCCAGGCCGCCAGCCTCACCCTCCCCTGCTCGCCTTGGCCGGGCTCTACTCCAACCCCTCTACCCAGTCCTCTCCCTCTGGCCTGCCCTCGGCTGGTGTTCACCAGGTGTGGTGCCCACTCTCTTCTCCCATTACATCCTCACCTGGGCCAACTCCTTGCTCCCGTGATCTCAGCCTCACCTATGCCACAAGGACCCCCAGAACTGTGTCCCGGCCCCAATCTCTCCTTAGACTGGACTACTCCGTGTGTTCTTGGGCATGGCCACCCTTATATTCCATAGGCAGACCAAACAGCATATCTCCATCTGAAATCATCTGCCCTCAAAGGCAGCTCCGTCGGCATCCCCATCACTGTGAACCTTCCGTTGCCTGGGCCAGAGACCTGGGAGTCAACCAAGGAAGCACCCTCCTCCTTTCTGCCCCACCGCCACCATCCAGGCAGCCACCGAGCCCTGTCTGTTCCCCTCATTAATCTCTCTCTGTCCCATACCTGTCTACTTGTCCCTGCCTGGGTCCACCCCGCATTGTGTGCTTCCTGGGCAGGTGTCAGGAGCTCCTTTCCCGTGGCCCTGAATCTGGTCTACTGCCATACTCCATCTTCCACCTCCTGCCCGTGACCTGAAATTCACATCTGGCATACTCCTCTTTTGCTCAGAATCCTTCCATGGGTCCCATGACCCATGGGCCAAATGCAAACCCCTGTGCACGGCATGCATCAGCCCTCCCCGTTCTGGCCACCTTAAGCCCTGCCCGCCTCCCCCCTCGTAGTTCACGCTCCAGCCATACAAACGAGTTAGTTCTCTAAACCCGCCCATCTGTCACAGCTCTGTGCCTTTGCACGTGCTGCCACTCTGCTCAGAGCACCTATCTTGCACCCCTGCCTGGCAGACCCCAGCCATCCTTCAATGCTGAGCTCAAGCACGGGCTCCTCTATGAGCCCTTCCCTCAGTCTCAGCCAAGCTTAGAAGTGCCATCCATGTGGGAGAGACAATAATTATTATTAATAATTAAGAAGCCAGTCCAATTTAAGTTTTATTTAGAGACATGAACTCCTCTCATTTTGTCCTGAGTGGAAATGGACATTAGGTCATAATCCTTCATCTACTGGAAAACCATCACTTTATAATGTTGCCCAGATTTCCAGCTTCTTGGGTTTCATATGTGACCCTGGAGGGTCCCTTCCTTCTCCAAGTCTCAGTCCCCTCCTCTGTAAATGACCTTTTATCCGGTTCTCTTGGGGCACATGTCTTGGCCTTTGTCCATCATTGTGCAAGCAGTTAGCACCTCTTGTGTGGTATGGCCAGGCTGGGGGGCTGGACTTTCCTGTGGGGAGTGGCCATCCAAGTAATCATGGTCCCTGGCACCCTGGCCCTGGGCTTTCTGCCCCCAGCCCTGACTGTGCCGCACGGACCACATGCTGCTTCCTCCACCCCGTTGCCTTTTTCCAGTCCTCCTAGAGTCTCACTACACAGCCCCCACTTCACTTGCTCTGTAAGCCCCCCTCTTCCCTGCTCCCAACCACTCCTGGTGGAACGAGCCTCTCCCTCCCCTGTAGCCCCATTGCTCTTGGCTCTTCCCTGTTCTAAGGCTCTAGAGATCATTCTGTAATCTGCCTCTCTGGGATTTGGGGGGCTCCTTGTGCATGGGACAGCATCTTATTCATGTTTACATCCCGTGGCTAGCACAGTATCTGGCACCAGGAGGGCCCGATACCCTCACCACGTGCCCCTGTATCCAGCCCATGTCCACCCTGTGACATCCGTCCCTCCCAGTGCCTTGCATCCACCTGTCTGGTGCGTCTTGCTATTCGAGCCACTTCCTCAAGCATCACATCTGCTTCTCTGGACAGCCCAGGGGGGTAGACAAGGCAGATATGGTTATACCCATTTTAGAGATGAGGACACTGGGGTCCAGAGAGAGGAAGTGACTTCCCCAGGCTTCCTCTGCTGCGGCCATGCTGGTCACTTGGCCCCGCAAAGGGAGCGGGAACACGAAGAGAGAGAAGCCTCAGGCCCTTCCCTGGGGAGCTGGGTACTCCTGACCCTGGGTCCCGTCCTCTCTGCAGCACCGCGGCGGCCCGGAGAAGAAGAGATTGAGCAGGGAGACTCTAGGGTCCCTACTGCCCACTGTCCCCTGGGTGGGGGTGGTAGGGGCAGTTCCAAAGAAAGTGGGAAACAGGAGGGGGGAGGCTAATAGAGGAGGGTCCCGAGGGGCCTGGAGATAGCAAGGGGACCCACATGCTGGGGTGGGAGGGGTCTCTGCAGCACCCCTCAGCCAGCACATCCAACCTTGTTCCCAGGCCCCAGCCCAGAAGGATCCCTGAAGTGGGGTGAGGTCATGGTTAAGAGGTCCTCAGGGAGGCTCCTCAGAAGAGAGCCTGGAGCCAGGCCCTAGAAAGACCCCGCCCCTCTGGCTGGCAGGAAAGAATGACATCTTTGGGGAGCCCGTTAGCCTCCATGCCCGGCCGGGCAAGTCCAGTGCAGACGTACGGGCCCTGACCTACTGTGACCTGCACAAGATCCAGCGGGCAGACCTGCTGGAGGTGCTGGACATGTACCCCGCCTTCGCAGACAGCTTCTGGAGTAAGCTGGAAGTCACCTTCAACCTGCGGGATGTGAGTCCGGGCTGGATAGGCTGGGTGGGGGGTGGCCCTCGGCCAGCTGGTAATGAGCAATGGCCAGTCAGCCGGCTGAGAGCTTGGCCTGCCTGGCCTAAAGGGACCCATCTGGCCACTTCCCTTCCTTTCAACCCCTTCCTGCATCCTTTGCCGTAATTTCTTCTGTGCCTACCATGGCCAACATAATGCTAAGTATGAAGGTAGCTACCAATTATCGAGCACCAACTATGTGGTAAGCGCTGGGCTCCTCTTACATGATCTCATTTAGTCTTCTTGCAAGTGGTGTTATTATCCCCATTTTCCGGATGAGGAAACTGAGGGTCATAGCGGACAAACGACCAAAGCCACACAGCCATACAGTAAGGCATATAGTCAATGGCGCAGCCAAAATGGGACTCAAGTTTGTGCATCTCCATAGCCCGGGCTTTTCCCACCACATCCTACCAAGCTGCAAGGGGCGGGGGGGCGGCGGGGGCGGCAGTGTCTGCCATCCAAGAACTCACGGTGCCAGGTCCCAGGTGTATAAACAGTAATAGAGCAGTCTCTCAAGTTTATCACTCAGTGGAGGAGATTATAATAACTCAGGAAAAAGAAAGAGCTCCATAGTTAAATAACCAAGGAAGTCTCAAAGGTGTGCGGGGAGACCAAATATTTGTGGAGCTCAGGGTTGCCAAGGCGTGGGGCAGCCAGTACGGAGTGGAAGTGCCCGGAAGGGTCTGTATGGAGGAGCGGGTCTGGAACCAGCTAGTGGGAAGGCGGGGGCAGGCACACCTGGCAGGGGCAGCAGCAGCTGAGGCCCCGATGCTGAGCTCCCCACCCCCGGTGTCAGGAGGAGGGGTCCTGCTGGCCCAGCCCCACACCCAGCTTCTGGAGGTGGTGCTGAGGCAGGTTTACATGCTCTGGACAGTCCTCCCCACCCTGTGCCCTCTGCTGTCCTCCCCTTCCCCGGTCTGCCCCCTTCCCACCTGGTCTGTCTAGGGGACATCTTGTAAAGACCCTGCCTTGGGGGAGGGCCAGCAGCCAGGAGCCATCAGGTGGCCCAGGTGCTCAGTGGCTGGACTCCAGGGCAAGAGGGATGTGGTCCCCATGGCCTGGGACATCTGCATCCCCTGGGTACCCCCAAGTCTCATGGTGCCAGGAAGGTGGGCTGCCAGAGGCGCTGCTGAGGGCACCCACTGAACGGACTGGGACTTCCAGACCCCGTCTCCTCAGAGGAAATCGCCCCATTGGCCCACGCTGAAGGTGGGGACACCAGGGCGTTGGGGAGAAAGGGAGGAGAACAGTCCCCCTGTCTCCCTCGACCCCAACCTTGCTGCTCAAGGCGGCCTCTCGCGAGACTCTGTGGGGGTCTGCACGTCTCCAAGCCCCTGTTCGTCTCCTACCCACACACCCAGGAGAGGAGCTGCTGGGAGCACAGTCAGGGGGCCCAGCCACCCGTCACCACTTTCTCACCTAGTGGCCCCAGAGGGAGGGGGAGGGGAGGGCAAAGAGGCCCTGTCCTGGCTTTGGTCCCTGTTACTTGATGCTCTCGTTCTCCACAAGGCAGGCGGGGGTCTCCAGTCATCACCCCAACAGGCCCCAGGCAGCCAGGACCACCAAGGCTTCTTCCTCAGTGACAACCAATCAGGTGGGCAAGGCCAGCCCCCACCAGTGTCTGCCCTCCCCAGCCCGAAGCCCCTGCCCAGCCTCCTGCCCCTTCTCAGGTCCTCCCCAACCTGCCTCCCCTGGGAGAGGCCTCCCCAGTCCCTCAGTGAGTGGAGAGGGGCTCCCTCCCTAGGCTCAGTGCCGGAGGCCCTTGTACCCTTCCTCCCCCTGTGTCCTCAGAGCCTGAGTGAGGGCTGCCCTCAGGGGTAGATACCCGCCAGCCCCCTGGGGCTCCACATCAAGGCACCAAGGGCCCTGCTGGGCGGCAGCTCCCTGGACAGTGAGGCCAGGGCTGGACGTTCCCACCCAGCCAGCCACCCACCCCCGCCAGGCTGGGGCCCCAGCCCCCCTCCCAGGGCTACAGCCTTCTGGGTCCCAGAAGCCAGACCTCTGTGGGGGCAGGACCTCGTACTTCAGGGCACCCAGGTAAGGAGATCCACTCCTCCCACCCTGTGTTCCCATGGCAGGTAGGGGGAGGGGCCCGGGCTGTGCTCAAGAAGGTCAGGCCTGTGGAACCGGCTGAACCGAAGCTCAAGTTTCCCTTTCCCGCCCCCCCCCCCACCCTCGTGCAGGTGCAGCCCCTTCCCTGAGCATCTCAGATGCGTCTGGCCTCTGGCCTGAGTTGCTGCAGCAAGTGCCCCCCAGGCCAAGTCAGAGCCCCCCAAACCCTCAGGGAGACCCAGACTGCTGGCCTCGGGAGCTAGGCTCCAGGCTAGAGCAGCTCCAGGCCCAGATGAACAGGTGAGTGACCTGTGGGCCACGGATGGGGGCAGCCACAGAGGGCAGGCCCAGTGGCAGGCTAGGCACGGGTGCCCCCTCCTGGTGCCTCAGGGACATCGCTGGGTGCCCCATGGGTTTGAGAATGGCCAGTCCCATTTAGCTGCAGACCTCCCCATCCCTGTCACTAAGTGCAATTCCTTGGATGGCTTGTCCCAGCAAACCCTGGAGCATGCCAAGGAGGACTTCTGGGGAGAGGGGCATAACCTCATGCAGAAACAAATTCCGTGGGCCCTTGGAAAGGGGGTGTGGCCTGTGGGTGGCAGGGCTGTGGTGGCAGAGTGAGGGCTTAGGGGCACTATAGTCCTGGGTTCAAATTCTGGCTCTGCAACTTACCAGCAATACTGTGGACAAGTTACTTAACCACTCTGAGCCTCAGTTTGCCCTTTTGTGAAATGGGGATAACCAGAATACCCACGTCAAGCTTCATTATGAGGCCAGAGTATCTCTTTTACAGGCACCCTCTGGGAAACAGTGTTAAGGAGAGCTAAGCCTTAGGCTGGCTTCTTGTAGCCACGGGGGTGACTTCCCTGGTCACCAAGGCAGTGCATGCATGTTTGGGTTACCTTCACCTTTCCTAAGGTGTACCAAAACATCTACTTAAGTTCTTTCCATAGTACCATTCCGTCAAATAAAGTAATTTGGTTACCCACCCGCCCCGCCCCCACCAAAATAAACTTCATTATGAGGACTAAATGGTGTGTGCACCCTGCCTGATCACCGTTATTATCAGAGTCAGGGATGTGCTGAGGGGAATTTGGGCAGGGGCTGTGGATTATAGCAGGGAAATAGCAGGGACAGCATGCAGGCTACAAAATCGAGAGCTGCCCTCAGGACCTAAACTGCTTTTGCCAGCCCCAGCCCTGACCCTGACTCTGACCGTGGGGTTCTGCCTGGCAGGCTGGAATCACGCATGTCCTCAGACCTCAGCCGCATCCTGCAGCTCCTTCAGCAGCCCCCGCCCCAGGACCACACTGGCTACATTCTGGGAGCCCCTGCCTCCAATGACCTGGCCTTGTCTCCTGCAACCTCAGCGACTCAGAGTCCAGGAACTAGACTACCCCAGGGCGATCTGCCCCCTGCACAGGTAAGCAGCTGAGGGGATCCCCAGGGGCTTGCCTGGAGGCAGCTGCATGTCTTCCCCCACCCTTAACTTGGTCTCAATGGGCGTCCAGCCCAGGGCCTTTGTGGTCCGAGAGCAGCTATGACTTTTGCTGTCCTCCTTTATGGTCTGAGTCATGACAGGCAGCCTGGACAGGTGGTGACAGAGCCCAGATTGTGACCAGGGGCTCCACATCTGGGGCGAGGGCAGCAGGACACACCTCCTGCCAGTTCCCATCGCTGAAGTCAGGGTGGCCTGGGGAGGCTCCCCATACCACATGCCTCCCTCTTTCTTGCCCCTCCCAGGCCCCCAGTTACAGTGACCTGGACGAATGGAGGCCGAAGCTGGGGAACTCCTCCTCCAGGATGCTGGCCCCAGCCACAGAAATGGACAAAACTGCAACACTGTCCTCGGAACAGAAGCAGCCTGAGGGGCTCCTGTCACCCCTGGCCTCACCTCTGCATCCCCTGGAGGTACAGGGACTTGTCTGTGGTCCTCGCTTTCCCTCCCTCCCTGAACACCTCAGCTCTGTCCCCAAATAGCTGGAGTTCCAGAGACATGGCTCAGATCCTGGATTTGTGAGGAGCTAGAGCCACTGTACCCCAAAATAAGAGACACCAGGAAGGAACTGAAGGTGGGTGAGGTGACAGTTAAGGATTTGGGGGAGGCAGACAGCCTGTAAACTGAAAACCATTTACCTAGAGTAGCTACAAACTGCCAATCCAGGTGACCCAAGATGGCTTGGGCGAAGAGGCTCAGGACTTCTCCCAGCCTCCCCCAGGTCTCTATTTAGACAGCAGGCCTGGTGGAGGGTGGGTGAGCCTCAGGTGTAGAGGTAGCTTATGGGACAGAGGGCTCAGTGAAGAACAGAGACCTTTCTGATCTTCTGTGTGAGAGCCTTGCTCTGTGCCAAGTACGATCACCTCCCAGCTCAGAACTCTCCCCCACCACCCAGCCAGCCCCCGAGGTTGGTCAAGACCTCCCACTGAGAGCCTGTGAACCAGCTGGAGATGAAAGTGTCCTCTGTAGTGGACACATCAGGGCACAGAACTCCAGCCCTCAGCCACTCTACCCCCGACGGTTCTGTGATGACCTTTGGGACCCTAGTGGACAGTGGAGTGTCTCAGAGCTAATAAAGTCTGCACACTTCATGTTGGGCTGGGTGTGTAACTTACCTAGGGTCATCAGGTCCTTGATTGTGCTGTAACTGACAGCTGTGATCTTCTCCAAGTCCCTCTCCCAAGGAGCTGTGTGTTGGGGACCTGAAGGTGGATCCACCAGGTTCAGGAGTCCCCGGAGCAGGGGGCTTTTAGCCAGGCTGGGGTGAAGGGAAGCAGAGAGGCGCTGGCTTGGTGGCCATAGGGAATCATGACAACAGCCAACACTTCCATAGCGCTCACCCTGTGTTGGGGGACACCATGCTGACTGCTCTGCAGATATTAGTTCATCAACTCTTTACAACAACTATATGGGGTCAGTAGTATTATCCCGATTTTAAAGAAAGATGAGGGATCAGAAGCAGAGAGACACTAAGAAATTTACCCAAGCAAGAGGGGAACTTCTGGGGTGCTGGTACTCTTCTATTTCCTGATCTAAGTGCTGATTGCATGAATGTGTTTCAGGTTGTAAAAATATGTGCACTTCTATGTGTAAACTATACTTTGATTTAAAAAAAAAAGAATATTTCCCAAAAACATATCAAAAGGAGGACATAATTTCAACCCAGATGGTCTGGTTTGAGAACATGTGCAGTCAACTACTCCACTGAAATGGGCTGTTGTCCAAAAAAGTCACTGGTCCTGTCCTTTTGCAGTACTTCCTAAAAGAATTTTGAAAATGTATTTCCCCCTCACACATTTTTAGTTGACATCTGAAGTATTTCATGATAAGTTTAAATAGTCGAAGAGAACAGGACTTCCCTGGTGGCGCAGTGGTTAGGAATCGGCCTGCCAATGCAGGGGACATGGGTTCGAGCCCTGGTCCGGCAAAATCCCACATGCTGCGGAGCAACTAAGTGCGTGCGCCACAATTACTGAGCCTGTGCTCTAGAGCCTGCGAGCCACAACTACCGAGCCCGTGTGCCTAGAGTCCGTGCTCCGCAACAAGAGAAGCCACCGCAATGAGAAGCCCACACACCGCAACAAAGAGTAGCCCCCCGCTCGCTGCAACTAGAGACCCAACGCAGCCAAAAAAATGAATGAATAAATTTTTAAAATAAATAAATAAATAGTTGCAGAGGACATAATTTCCAGTGTGTTGTAAATATTGACACTTTATAAACTGTTGCATTCATATCAATCTATTTCAATCCAAATAGCAGTGATTCAGAAGCTGATATCATTCATTTTAAAAACAGGAGAGCAAGCTCTTCTTTAACATAGTTCCTTTTTCTCTGCTCATAATTCCACTCTATTCCATCCACAGTTTATCTGACATGTAATTTATTTCCATGCTTGAAAGTCTATTATTAATAACCTCATCATATCTGTTTGCAAAACACGCTCAGTGCAAATAGAGAAAGCCCGCACGCAGCAATGAAGACCCAATGCAGCCAAAAATAAATAAATACATTTATAAAAAATAATAAAAAAAGAAATTTTTAAAGTAATTGTAACCTTACTAAGGCTTTAAGGGTTACACTTATTAGTACTAGGTTTTTCAAAACAACATAAATATCTCTTTAAATTTTTATAGAAACTAAAATTTTATTGGATATACATCTTTTACAAGAGGGAATTTTCCTCTCAATTAGTTCATGTGTGTGGATGAATATTAATTTTTTATTAGAGTAAAACAGAAGCACAGAGAAAACTTGTTCACATAAGGAAGTAGATAGTACTATAAGGGGTTTGTTATATATAACAGTGTCACTCAATTCTTTGAATTCTGAGCTGTGTTAACAATCACATTTATCATTAAAAACTGTATTTATATATATATCTAACAATTCAATCCTCCTTTAGTTTTGTTGAAAGCAAATTATTGGAAACCATTTAAATTATAAAGAGATGTTACCTAGGTTCGGACCCTTCTCCATTTCAAACTCAAGACACAGATATAGTATTTAGGGCTAGATTAGCATTTGCCTTGGGACCCTCGGTGGGGAAAGGATGGAATGGGAACTAATAAAAAGTGAGAGCCACACTGGTCGGGCTGCTGCCTGCTGAAGACCAACCCTAGAATTCAGAGCATTTCTACAATGGCCAGGATAGCGCAGGAAAGCCTGACTGAAGCTGGCCTGGCCCTGAGTACATCGGCGTGTCCAACGGTGTGTTCGCCTTGGGGCGCTGGGAGAACAACATTCCGGCGTAACGGGGGCGTTGGCATGACGGGGAATTACGGTGGTTCCCGTTTGGCGCAGGCCAGGCAGCCAGGCCGCGGAGCTCAGTGCCGCGGAATGCAGCAGGCTCTCCGGTAAGGCAGAATTTTCTTTTTCACTCGACAGAGTGGAGAAGCCGTTGGAAATAGTAGCTGCAGTGGGGAAGTCAGAGCAGGTCACACAAGACCTTTCACGCTCAGAGGTTTGACCTAGAACTTGGAGGCCTGCAAACCAGCGCGCTAGATTCTATGCACCCACGCCCCCATTCACCATCACTGCCCTGTTATCTCTCTGACTGACATCTTTGTCAGCCAATGACCTTTGGGGCTGTGAAAGCGCCTGCCCCCTGGAGTTGGGCGGGGCGAGTAATTGGAATGACAAACATTTCCACCAATAGCAAGGAGGTTTCAGAAGCCCTGGGTACAACAGCCAATGAGAAGAAGGAACCATTCGAAAGGACGTGTCAGGCAGCCAACGGCCGGCGCCGCTGCTAGGGTGGTGTAGCTTCCGTTCCGAGTGGGCGGGGCGGTGTCTCAAGCGGAAGGTGGTTGTCGTCCGGGCCGAAGCAGGTTTGAAACTGGGGGTTGGGCCCGGCCCTTGTTGTCTGTCGCTGCGGGCCCTCTTCCGGGCTAGGCCGTCCCTGCCCGCCCCCGCCCCGCCTCCCTTCGGACCCCTGGGTTCCAGGCCAGGCTCCCTGACTGATTCGCGCCCCCGCCCTCCGCAGCCCGCTGCCGTCCCGATCCGCACTGCGGCCCCGCCGCCGCCACCATGTCCCTGCACGGCAAACGGAAGGAGATCTACAAGTATGAAGCGCCCTGGACCGTCTACGCCATGAACTGGAGCGTGCGGCCCGACAAGCGCTTTCGCCTGGCGCTGGGCAGCTTCGTGGAGGAGTACAACAACAAGGTGGGCCGGGCAGGGGCTCGGAACCCGGCTGGCGGGGAGCGGGCCCCGGGGGCGCCCTTTCCGGGCCGGAGCCCAGACCCCAGGATTCTCCCGCGGACTTGCCCTAGCGCCATGGAGCGGTTCCTCTGTGTCTGGCCTTGTGCAGACAGTTTCGCTGTCGTTATCGCATTTAATCCTTGCAGCATTCCTGGGTAGTCAGGAGTGTAGTTACCCTTATTTTACTGATGGGAAACCTGAGGCACCGTGTTGTGACTTGTCCGAGTCACACAGCTATTTCATGACGGAAACAGGTCTCAAACCCAAGTTTACACCCCAAAGCTATGCCATTTATCACTCCTATCCCCTCCGCTCCTGCCGCATTGCTTCAATTAGGGGGCGGAAGAAGGATGAGGGAATGATGGCTGTAAAATGCTGGCGCCTCGGTGGTCGCTCCTGGCCACGCTAGATCTCTATTAGGACTGTTTACTGCGCAGGCTTCCCAGCCCCCTACACCCACCCCCAGGTACTCTTCCTGGATTCCCCCAGCCCTTTGCCGGGATTGCCATTGCTATTGCTGCCTCATATTCGTCCTCTTCAAAGAGACCTCTTTTTGGAAATCTTGGCCAATGGCTGTAATCCGCCATTGTTTTCCGAACAGAGAAGGATGATACTTGCCGTATTTTTTTCTTGGCATCTTTCGTGCTAATTACAGATATGTAATCTTGAGTAGTAAGTCTTTCTGGACATCCACAATTTGAGAATCCTTCATAGAAGCACGGGTAGTAGGAGAAAGCTTTAAGCTGGAAGTGCAGCATAAATTTATTTCTGAAAGTTGTTGAATAAGCTAGTGGGAAGAATTTTCTTTCCTTTACTCCTTAATCTCTTCCATTTATTGTATTAGAGTAAACGTGATTGATAGTGATCAGAGCAACGGAGAGCTATGCCTAGCGGTGTTGAAAGCCTGTACACCTGCTTAACACCATGAACACCGTGACTTAGGAAGAATAAAGTGTGTGGATGGTGACAGGCATGGTGCAGGGAAGAAAGCCAGGTGCTCTAGGGTTGGGTCCTGTCTGGTCCACTGACCAGCTGGGGGGCACTGCACAGGTCAGTTTTATTATTTCTGACCCACAGTTTGTTGTAGGAAAGTTCTTTTTTACACATAAAGGTCCTGTAAAAAACATTTGAACATTGTAATTTTGTTTACAGTTTTTCAGGAGCACATCTGTTTCTCTAGAGTTAGGTCTTAACTATTTTGGAATCCCCTTTGAGAAAGTGATGAAAACGATGGACTTTCATTACCCAGACGTCACACATACACAATTTACAAACAAATCTCGGGGAGTATGCACTGATCTTGGAGTCCACCCATTGCCCACAGAAAGCAGAGAGTCCTGACAAGACATAGCTTTATTTTCTATTCTCTGGTGCCTCTTTCTTCTTTATGGCCCATAGTGGATGGCAGAGCTGGGAATGGAATTCAAGGCCCTGATGTGTAAACTGAACTAGTAAAATTGAGAACATTAGAACTGTTGTTTAAGGATACATGTTTAAAAGGGGAAAAAAAGTAAAATATATCTTTCAAAGGGCTTAAATCTTTTCACACAGATAGATTTTTTTTTCCTTGCAAGTTCTTCCAGGGTCGATTTGGGTAAGCAGTAGTAGTCGCATTTATAAGAGAGGAGAAACTGAGCCACAGTTAGGCTGCTGGTGGAATCAGTGGAGTAACTGGTGTCAAACCTCTGTTGCAGGGACTCTACCCCAAAGTTTGCCCTTTCATTTAGTAACCATATGGAGCTCCTTCTTTGTGCCAGGCACACAGGCAGTGTGGTCTGATGATCCCAGTAGTAATAGATTAAGCAGTTACCTCTGTCTTAGTTCACTTGCATGATGTAGGCAGTGCTGTGTCTTGCCTACTGTTTTTGTGCCCCCACCTATCTAGGTCAGAGTTCTTAACGTGTGTGTGTGTGTCATGGACACCTTTGGCAGTTTGAAGCCAGTAGATCTCTGTTCATAATTCTGTTTTCAAATGCATAAAATACGTAGGATTACAAAGGAAACCAATCATACTGAGCTATAGTTATTAAAGACATTTTTTAAAAAGTGGTAATCTGTACTTTTAAATTAACTCATTAAATTACATCATCCATTATAATCATTAATCTTGAAGTAGGGATGAGGGTAAACAGCATTTCAAGATGTTCACTGTGATGTGATATGAAAAAAATCAGTGATTTTTATTGGTAACAAATCACAGATCCTGATGCCATGGTGAGTAGCTGCCTCCATTTGTAATGGAAGGAAATGATCAATTTTGGCTAGAGTTTGTGAAAATGTAAATGTGATTTTCCAACTCAAGTTCATGGACCTCAAGGTAAGAAACCCTGCTGTAGAGGATCTGTGCCTAGGGGCTGGCGGGCAGTAAATCTCACTTGAACACAGTGATTATCAGGCTCAGTTTCTGAGAAACCTGGACATGAAGGTGCCAGACTTCATATTTTAGAGGAATTTTAAAATTATTGGTTGAAATTCTCAGACCTTTGGTTCCTGTTTGCTGTCAATAGTAATTGCCAGTAGAGGACAAAATAAATTGACACAGCAAATTAACATTGATGAAAAAGCCTAGAAACGGTCATCTTTTTTTACTGTGAGACATTAAGAAAACATGATTATAATTTAAGAAAAATTTTGTGTTCATGTCATCACGTTTTCCTGTAGTAAAATTATTTGTAGTTCGGTGGAATTAAATCTCTTAGCATTTCAAGAACAACTTGACTTCCAGGTGTTCCATCATCTGAATAAATTCGGGAGTTGTAGTGGAGTAAACTAGATTCTATCAACTACACCTGGAATAAAGAGTCCTACTATTGGTAATTGTGTTTGATGTTCTTTTTTTGTGGTCTCTGCTGGGGGATAGAGCAGCACTGGTGTTGGAGAATGGTTTTCTAAATTTTAGCTTGTGTCAAAGAATCCTTGGAGGGACTTATACATTCTCAGGCTTCACTAGTTAACAGACAGCCAAGTGATTCAGACACAGGTGGTCCAGGTGGCGCTCTAAGACCATTACCCTGGAGTTACCTTGGCATCTCCTGACCAGAGACAGGAATCCTTCTTTTGGCGTCTGCATGTGCCTAAACATTGATTCCATCCCATGAAAAAAGCTCAGTTACCAGATAGCCTCTTTGAGGGAGTCTGGGTTGAGATCTCAGCCCTGCCACTTCCCAGTTTTGTGTGGCCTTAGGCAAGTTAAACTCTGTGCCTCAGTTTCCTCATCTGTAAAATGGGAGTAATAAGAAAGATTAAATGAGTTAATAATGTAATGGAGTTAGGAACTCTGCCTGGCACATAGTAAGCAATTTAGAAATGTTAGCTATTATTACTTAAACATCATCACTACTCTATCTGTAATTGAAATATAATCAAGGAGAATTGTATGGGTATTAGGTAAATTTGACTTCTGTATTTTCCAGAGAAAAATCAGGACCTTAGGTCAGAAAGGTACCTCAAAAGGTCATTATGTTCATTCCTTTGCCTTTTAAAGACCCAGGGGAAAAAATTCTCTTGGTTCCTTTCAACCAAACCCATTTTGTGGTGTAGAAGCTTCTTGTTGTTGGACTCCAAGTACTGTAATATGCTAGTTTAAGCCCATTTTCTCTTGTTCTACCTGGCTTAGACACAGTAACTCTGATATAAGAACTCTGGTATTTCTCCTGAGTTTTGACAATATCTGTCATCTTTAGACAAGTGGTATTTCCCTTGTTTTATGGGGAAAGATGGGTAGCAGTTCCTGGGCTTCTGTTCTTAGCTGCATGTTTCAGGGTTGGTTTTGAATAGAATTGACAGCGTGATTGGGATTTATTTTGCCCTAATATTTAACTAGCTGACCATTTGTGCTTTAAGATTTGGCATCTAGAAGACATTTTTTGAGGTTCTGAGGAAAGAAACCATAGGTATACCTGATGCTTTTTGAAGAATACTGGTAGTGAATCTGAGTAAGACTACCTTGTACTTGAAATGCACATGGGATGAATGCTTGCCTTGTCAGCCTGTGTTGATTCCTATGAGATCTTTAATGCAGAATTACTTTATCTATTTGGCACATAATGATTTTGACCCTGGCGTATAAGTTTTCATTTCTCAGTATTTCTGTCAGCCTTTCAGGATTCTCATTCATTTGTTCATTAATTCAACAAATATTTATTTGTTGTGTTTTAGGCACAGTGATAATACTTGGTAACCTTTTGTATCCTTTCTTAGCAGATCTGAGATTGGTAGCAATAAAGAGAAAGTGTTTTAGTACACATAAGTGTTTTTGATAGATATTTAAAATTTTGCAGTGCTCCATCAGTCCTTGCCAAGACTGTCAGCAGGGGAATTTAAAGTATAAAACTCTTCTGGTTTTAACTTCCTCCTTTCTTTTTTCTAGACAGTGAGGGGACTAATTCTTCCATGAGACCACTGAATAAAACTTCTGCTGCTATATTGTTTTTTGCCCTAACCTGGTTCACACAGACTTGCTGGAGATGCTGTGATTTGAACAAGGAGTGAGTCTGTGTTCTGTAGGTCGTCTGGCCTGCCTGGGGCTGTGATGCCAGAGCTGATTGATTAGCCTCTGAGCCAGGAGCCGAAGGGGTGCCGTGCCAGAGTGCATCTCAAAGTTTGACAAGGCAGGACCTCTCTGCAGATGCTGATCAACGATAATCAGTCAGGAACAGGCTTGAAAGGAGGACAAATGGAAAAGACCAAGAAAAGCTGGTTTATTCTGTCAGAATTTTGCCTTAGCTGATTTTGGTTATATTAACAATTGTGGGGAAATGTTCCACTGTCAAGAGTGGTATTACTGGTTTAGATAACTTGGGGTTTTTTTTTATTAATTACATATATGTACACACATATTCACATGCATTCACCTTCATGTTCTGGTACTAGCAGTGCACGTAGTTAAAGAGGGATACACAGTTCCCTCCTTCAAGGAGCATAGTAACAAGATAAACACAGCAGCTTTTAAATTTTTAAAAAATGTAAGGTATGAGTAATGTGAATAGTAATTTATGTTGTTCATGAAAGTAATTGAAAGTGAAGCTGTGGTCATGCCTCCAAGGAATAAATATTTTATGTTTTATATCTGCTCCTTAGGAGATATCTGACATAGTAATATCCACAGTTTAAAAATAAGTCAAAATGATCTTGTTTCACAGTCTTTTCTTTTTAGGGGGCATTTGTTTCATATGTTGGGGTAAAGCATTGTGAAGCAATAGTTGCAGAAAGGCAGTGGAGGTGGGAGATAGAAGAAGTTTAGCAGGAGGACAGGGAAGACTATGGAGGAAAGAAAAGGCAGGGGGTAACCTAAGTGTTGACAAGATGATTGAAGTCATACTTTTTCCTTACGCTCCCACAATAAGTGAGGAAGGACGGCAGTATAATGAAGATCAAATGGGTATAGGAAGATGCTGAGAAAGGATGTCTGTGGCTGCAGGTTCAAACTCAGAAGAGCACAGTTCTCCAGGATAGGATGTTGATGGGCAAAATCAACAGTCCTTTGTTTGGGACAGTGAGAAGAGGGTGCGCAGCTGGCAGCAGGAGCTTCTCTAGACCCCACTCGACACCTTGGATGAGAGGGAAGCTAAGTTGTACAAGGAGACACAGAGACATGCCATCATCTCTAGAAGCACTAGATGAGGCAGGTTGGAAGAGATTGAATTGTGAGCAGCTTGACAGCTCCTCATCTCTGTTGGCTGAGAAGATGCAGAAGCCTCATGTGTTTATGCTAACTTGGAACATGGCCCTGACCTCTCTCCCATGGGAACTTCCTTCAGATCATCTAGAAAGAACTTGCCTCATTCAGGAACCAGCATAGTAGCAATAGAGAGATACTATAAGAAAGGAGGGGGGAAAAATGGGAAACAAATGGAAGGTAAAGTGTCTACACTAGAAAAATGTTTTCAGCTTAGTTGAAAATTAATGGCCAGTCCTGCCACCATGAATTCAAAGAACTTAAGAAAATAAAGAACTCCAGGCAGAGATACAGGAGATCAGGTAAAATAAGGCATAGTGACAAGAGAAAATGGGACCACCAGCAGGTACAGCCCAGCAAAAGAGTGGAAGAGAAAACAAAAATTATCACAGACCTAAAAGCCACATTAGAAAGAGAATTAAAATGAATACAGACTGCTGAAAACAGTGAAAGATAGGGAAGACAGATTGAGAAAATGAAGTGGAAATGAACAATTAGAAAGACTATAATAGATGCAGAAAATAAAGAATGTCTAACTTAGGTATAATTGGTGTCTCTGAAGAAGACCAAAGAAATGAAACACAAAAACTCAAATATGTCGTTAAAGAAGACTTTATAGAATAAAGGTTTGAAGTAATGAGTTCAAACTGTACCTCAAGAGAAATGGACACAAAACAATTGGCACTGAAAACTTCCCTAGGAAAGTGTCTACATTTTAAGGGTGAAGAAAGAACCTTTGGACATCCAGGCAAAATGATCACATCCTCTTGAAGAGGGGAAGGAGAAGTCAGGCTAGCCACAGTTGATGATAGAAGGCATGGAGCAATGTCTACAAATCTGCAACTATTACAGATTGTGCTACTATGAATACCTGAAAATATACTTGAGTATATAAGATTTATATGGGGAATAGAATGCACTTTTTAAAAAGATAATTTATAAAAATTGACCATGTATTAAGAAAAAAAATTTTCTTAAGGGAAATCAGCTGATTGGTAAAAATAATACATATCAAAACTTATGGGAAGATGAGGAAGCTGAGGCCCAGATGTGCTAAGTAACTCCCCAAAGTGACATAGAAGGTAAATGTGAGGCCAGAACTGGAATACTATTTGTCTCCAGAGTCTTAAAAATAAATGTATACTGATGTCCAAAAAAATAAAAGGGAAAAAATGTTTTGAAAACAGGGGAACACTTGCCTACCAGATCAGAGTAAACATACTGGAATTGGTATAGTTACAGCCAATACCACATATAGTTGGTGCAATCACACAGAACGTTCCAAAGCAGATCTAAGTATATATAGAAATGTAGTTAGTGATAAGATAGAACTTTAACTCACTGGGGAAAAAAATAAATTGTATGGCAGAAAAATTGAGAGCCCCCTAATTCACGTCATATATGAAAATCAATTCCAGATCAAATAAAGAACAGTCCCACAAACATAGTAAAAGAAAATTGACTATGAAATTTGTGCTGGGGCAGTGGAGGGTGCCCAGAGAAGGTGATCTTTAAGCCAGTCATTAAATCCAGAGTCAACTAAGGAAAAGATTGACAGGCTATAGTGCAGTTGACCCTTGAACAGTACAGGTTTAAACTGCACAGGTCCACTTATAAGTGGATATTTTTCAATTAAGTACTACACAGCATCCATGGTTGGTTGAATCCAAAGATGCAGAGAACTCAGATACTAAATTATACGTGCAGTAAACCCCCACCTTGTGCAAGGGTCAGCTGTACATACAAATAAAACATTTCTATGTGAAAAGATATCCTGTGGACAAAAAAGACAGATGATAGGACAAGGAAAAATATTTTCAAAACATGACAGCCAGTAGGAGCTAATTTACTTAGTGTGATAGAAAAATGAACAAAGAGTATAAATAGCCAGTTTGTAGAAGAGAAAATGCAAGTGATCAATAAATAGGAAAAGATATTCAACCTCAGGTAGTTAAGGGAAATGAGAGTTGGCCCTGTGATGTTACTTTTCCCTTTCAAATTTATAAAAATTAAGTTACTGCTTCTAGTGTTGCTGATAGTATGGGGAAGTCATAACCTTTGTGATCCTGGGCAAGATACTTAACATCTCTTTTACTCCATCTCTTAGGAAGGTGGGAAGAATAATAGTACCTACCTCATGGAGATGTTGAGAGGATTAAATGAGGTATTGCATGTAAAGCAGTAAGTGTAATGCTTATACTTGGTCCATTATAAGCACTCATATTAAAAATTATTATTCAGAAGTAAAAATAATGGAAATATGTATGGAAATATGTTAATATAAATGTTTCAGACATTAAAAAAAAAAAAAAAAGAAGTAAAAATAATAAACAAATATGCTCACCTTCAGTAGTAAAATGACATTTTTCATCTCTCAGATTAACAAAAATGTTAAAGATTATTTTCAGTGTTTTCAAAGGTATGGGGAAATTGGCACTCATATACTATTAATGAAAGTGTAAATAGAAGCAACCTTTTCAAAGGCTGCTGGACGGAATCTGTGATTTTTTTTTTTTTTTAGCTTAAAACAACACACATTTATTATCTCATAGTTCCTGTGTTATTAACATCTAAAATGTGATGCAGCAGTTACACTTTTAGCAATCTGACCGATAAAAGCCTTTACACATATATGTACAGAGTATTGTTTATAATAGCAAAACAATGGGCTATAACCACAGTAACTATGAATAGTTAAATTATGGTGTGCTTACCACAGTCTGCTGTGGAAGAATGAGGTAGAGCCATTCGTACGGACGTGAGATCTTCCAAGATGTTGTTAAAAGCAAGTTACAGAATACATTTTATGGTCCAAACCTGTCTGGGTTTTTTTTGTTGTTTTGTTTGGAAAAACCATTTGGAAAGTAGTTCATATCAAACTGGTTTGAGAGTCACTAAGTAGAATTGAGGGTGAAGTTAATGGGAGACTTTACCACTTCATTCTGTATTATGTGAATATTCAAGAGAACTTACATGCTCTTTCATTAAATTTTTAACATCTGCGTATATGAACAACAGTTGAACAACAGTGAAAGCAAAGTATTGTTCCTTTCAGTACTTGGTTGGCAATTTGGAGCAGAAGAGCTAAAGCGAGTTAGGCCAAGGATGAAACACGAGTCTGTGCAAACACATGAATTCTTTGGGAAGATCAGGAAAGATCCCAGCCATTTCCTGGCTTCTTCCCTAGGTTAGGTACTGTTGTGCAGAGGTTGTCAAACCTTGCTGAATCAGATCACCAGGGAGGGTCTTAAGAATATAGACTCCTGGGCCCCACTTGACACTTGTTGAATCAGAATCTTGGGCTAGCGGTGGGGAGCCCAGGAATGTGTAAAGCACTCTTGGTAAATCTGGTTGCCAGATTTGAAAACCATTGCTGTTGGCAGTACAAGCAGGAGTGAGATACAGGCCCTGTTTTTAAGGCATTTACTAAGAGAAATAGCATAAGACAGTCATGCAAGTGCTTTCATGAGGCAGTGTGGGATTAGTCACCAAATGGATGGAATAGATAAGTACTGAGAGACCACTGTGCTAGGAAGACTGCAGATGGTTTATGAAGGAGGTGAGGTGTGAGAATATTAAAAGCTCATACACTGAGGAAGGCATCATACTGAACAGTTCACAAACAAAAGGTGTTACATACAACTCTGTGAGGTGTAGGTACTGTGAATATCCTCACTTTACAGATTGGAAACAGGTTTAGCAAAGTTAAGTAACACGTCCAAGGTCCTACAACTAGCAAGTGGTAAGTAAGGAGGCCTGGGAGGCTGATGCCGCTGTTCTTTATTAATACTGGGCAGGATTTGGATCGACGGAAGGAGGTATGAGGATTTATAAGTGAGGGCAGCGTAAGGAGAGGGATGGGCCGCAATGCCTAGATGAATGCAAGCGGAAGGTAAGGTAGGCTAGGGAGAGCCTTGAATGCCTGCTTAAGCGCATCCTAAGTGGCACGTGCTCGCGGGAGCTGATATTTTGAGGTTTGCAGAGAAGCCTCCAATGGCTGGAAAGCAACTTTTAGCAGTAGCAGCATTTTCCCCTTCTAGTTTAGCCTTACCTGCATGGTTAGAAAGAGGGATTTTGTGCTTGCTGCCACATCCCCAGCACTTAGAACAGGGCTTGGCACCTAATAGCCACTCGGTAAATATTTGAATAAATAGATGAGTGCAATATCTGGCTCAGAATCTATATGAGAGGTTTATGCTTTATTCTGCCCAGTGAGCCACAAAATTTACCTTCTCATCTATTTTCTCCTCCCTCCCCCACCAAGCCTGATGCCAATTTTCCCTGTTCCATCTAGAATCTTCCTTTACGTTTTGTTTTCTGCCAAGGTCAGAATGTCAACTTTTTAATTCCATAAGAACTGTTCATTCTGTCAGAATCCCTCTTGTGGCCATCT
Organism: Balaenoptera borealis; assembly: GCF_965194805.1. Taxonomy (NCBI): domain Eukaryota; kingdom Metazoa; phylum Chordata; class Mammalia; order Artiodactyla; family Balaenopteridae; genus Balaenoptera; species Balaenoptera borealis. Next base: position 15,055,317 of record NC_138879.1, on the reverse strand, counting down.
CAGGTTATCCCTTGCCATTCGCACTACCGGTCACCACAGGCCCTTAACCTTTCCCACCTGTTCCCCTGTGGGTCTCCAGGCTGAGCTCCCCGCCTCCAGCCTCTTCCTGGATCCAGTCAGTCCTGCCCAGCATTTCCAGGCCCCATACTCATGCCTCCAGGGCCTCATAGTCCTACCGCTGCCTCTCAGACGCCTTCACGGGGGAAAGCCCACCTCTGTCCTCAGTTTGCTGTCAGGGCTCTCGAGCCTGCCCTAGGCACGTTTCCCCAGCCTCCTCTGCGGGGCTCTCCCAGATGGTTCCTCTTGCTGCCCGCCAAGTGGCTCATCTAGTTAGTAACTCAGCCCCACCTGCTGGGGACGCCTTCCGTTTCTGCGCCTCCTAAGAACCTTTCCATACACCTTTTTAAATTTTATTTGTTTATTTATTTTTATTTGGCTGCGCCAGGTCTTAGTTGCAGCATGCAGGATCTTCGTTGCCATGTGCGGGATCTTTCAGTTGTGGCATGCAGGCTCTTAGTTGCGGCATGTGGGATCTAGTTCCCTGACCAGGGATCGAACCCAGGCCCCCTGCATTGGGAGCACGGCATCTTAACCACTGGACCACCAGGGAAGTCCCTCCATACACCTTTGAAGACTGCTCAGATCCCAGCTCCTTTTCCTCACTTGCCTACTTTGAATTATTGCTCTTTCCTCTAAGCTGTTTGTTTATATCTGTGTTATAAATAAGCAACTAATCGTGTATTACCTTGTGACATCACTTTTATTGCTGTCTTAGGGCAGTGTTGTGTTTTAGGGCAGTGGGTTTTTTTCTCCTTTTATGTTTTCATACATTATCTCCCTCAGTCTGTAGGTGCTCCATAAAAATGAATATTTAGGTTTAGTCATCATATGGATTTTTAAGTCAGATATGGATGGAAAGATCTACAAATATACATAGAAAAATTCTTAGGAATCTACAAAAAAGCTACTAAAACTAATAAAGTTACAGGATCCAAGATTAATAGGCAAAAATCGTGTTTTTATATAGTAGCAATAAACAATTGGAAATAGAATTTTAAAAACCATTCCACTTATAATAGCATAAAAATACTTAGGAATAAAGTTAGTAAAAGAAAAGGAGGACTTGTACATTGGAAACGTCAAGATACTGCTGAGAGAAATTAAAGGAAACCTAAATAAGTGGAGAAATAGGTTCTGTTTGTGAGTTAGAAGACCCAATACCGTTAAGACAGTAGTTTTTCCAGACTGATTTATAGATTCAACACAATCCCAATCAGAATCTCAACAGGTTTTTTGTAGAATTTGACAAGCTGTTTCTAAAATTTACACAGAAAAGCAAACATATAGAGTAGGTTTCAAAACCATCTTGAAAAAGAACTGCAGAGTTGGAGAACTGACACTGTCTGATTTCAGGACTTCACTTGGAAGCTGCTGTGGCAGCAGGTGTGGTCCTGATCTATGGACAGGCATATGCATCAATGGGACAGAATAGAGTCCAGAAATAGATGCACAAATACATGGTCAATTGATTCTCAACAAGGAGAAAGGAAGAAGAAAACATAGGAGAAAATATTTGTGGGCTGGAGTTGGACAAAAATTTCTTAGCTAGGACACAACAAGCATGAGCTGTTAAAGAAAAGAAATAGTAAACTGACCTCAAAATTTTAGATTTCTGTTCTTCAATAAACACTGAAAGAAAATGACAGAACAACCATAGACTGTGAGAAGATACTTGCAAAACACATAACCAGGGACTTGTATCCAGACCATGTAAAGAACTCCCCAAACTCAATAAATAAAACAACCCAGTAAAAAATGAAGTGAAACTGTTTTATAAGATACTGTAACGGTGGATACATGTCATTATACATTTGTCAAAACCTATAGGTTGTACAACACAAAGAGTGAACTTTAATGTATTAGAGAACTCTCTCTACTTTCTGCCCAGTTTTTCTGTGACTCTAACAAAGTTTTTTTTTAAATTAATTAATTTTATTTATTTTTGGCTGTTTGGTCTTCGTTGCTGTGTGCGAGCTTTCTCTAGTTGCGGGGAGCAGGGGCTACTCTTCGTTGTGGTGTGCGGGCTTCTCTTGTCGCGGAGCATGGGCTTTAGGCGCGTGGGCTTCAGTAGTTGCAGCACGCGGGCTCTAGGGCGCAGGCTCAATAGTTGTGGTGCACCGGCTTAGTTGCTCTGCAGCATGTGGAATCTTCCCGGACCAGGGATCGAACCCGTGTCCCCTGCATTGGCAGGTGGATTCCCAGCCACTGCACCACCAGGGAAGCCCCTACGATTGCCTTTTTTAGGTGAGACATTCCTTTGTTGGATGTCACTAAATGTCCACAGCACTTCTAGTCGTGGGGTCATTAAAACCACGGCTGCACGTTGTCAAGTGCCTCGGCTTGTGGGGGAAGGTAACCAGCTGGGCAGATAACGCAGCTCTAGGGTGTTGGATCAAGAGGGCAGGAGTTGGAGTCAGAAAACCTGTATTCAGATTTTGTCTCTGCCTCTGACTAGCTCTGCAGTCTTCAGTGTAACTCAGCCCCTCCGAGGCTGGGTTTCCTCGTCTGAGCAGCGGGCCCGTTGGACTAGATGCCCTGTCTCCCTCAGTTCTTGCCTCTGCAGTGAAGGGTAGTACAGCGTCAGGACGGCTGTCACTGACAGGGATCTGGTGTATTTGGTGCTGCTCCCGAGAAGCAGATGTTTACGTGGCTGGATTCTGCTGTGTTACAGGTCCAGCTTGTTGGTTTAGATGAAGAGAGTTCGGAGTTTATTTGCCGGAACACCTTCGACCATCCGTACCCCACCACAAAGCTCATGTGGATCCCTGACACAAAAGGCGTCTATCCAGACCTGCTGGCGACGAGCGGCGACTATCTCCGCGTGTGGAGGGTAAGCGGGTGCTGGACGGGCCTCCTCAGAGTCAGCTGCTCGTAGCAGCGTGGACTCTCGGAGAACAGGCCGGGGCTGGAGGCCAGATCACTGCAGCCGGGAGGACAAGTGGGAGCGGGTCTGGACTGAGCTTGTTTGGCTCAGCAGATTTCCTAGTGAGTCCAGCCAAGATTCCTTCAAGTCCTGCTGCCGGCTGCAGTCGGCCTGGAAGCTCAAGGCTCAGTGACCGTGATGTAAGCACGAGGGCCCGCCTTCTGCAGGGGTGGGGACACCGGCGGCCTCTTATTCTATGTACAGCCAGGATATTTTTGAGTAAATGAAACAAAATCCAGGCCGCTGCTTCTAGTGCAGCGTGGGAGTGGATCCTGGAGCCTCCCCTCCCCTCTGCCGAGCCGTCACCATGGCCTCTCCTGGAGCTGGAGGTGTGGCGTCCAGCCAGGCAGGGTACAGATGCTCCGGTTTGGGCAGAGTGAGAAGACCCCTCGTCTAGAAGGATTTGGGGGTGAAAGTTTGGGGAACAAAGCAGGGCAGAGGAGAAAGCTTGGAAAGAGGTAGCATTCAAGTAGTTCCCCTGGTTTTTATTACTCTATGATAAAAATGTCCCCCATTAAGACATTTAAATGTCTTAAATTTACTAAGATATCGAATAAAAGAGGCTTTACAGATTTTTTGTGAAGATAAGACTGGCTGAGTTTTTAAAAATTATTGCTCCTTCAGGTTGGTGAAACAGAGACCAGACTGGAATGTTTGCTCAACAATAACAAGAACTCGGATTTCTGTGCTCCTCTGACCTCCTTTGACTGGAACGAGGTGGACCCTTATCTTTTAGGTAAGGGAGTGAGGGAGGGTGTAGTCCGGTGTGAAGAAGCAAAGATACGTTTTCTCAGATACAACACTGGGCCAGTTTTTAACCAGGGCCCTGAGGTCCGTGCAACATCCTGAAATGGGGCCGAGTGGGGAAGAGGCTAAATATGGAATGTGGTTATTAATTCCTCCCATGGAGTTGAGCTTCCCATGTGTGCATGTCTTGTCTCTCCAGGCAGAGTCCAAGGCCCTGGGGTGAGGATGGAGTACGTGACTCTTTTGGGCTCTCCCTCCCTGTACTCAAGAAGTGTTTGCAGTGCGTTGTCTCCTGGGCTGAACAGATGAATAGGCACAAGGAGAGAAGCTGGCGTGGGAACTTCACCCCCGTCAGCCGCTGACTTGCACTGGTTGTTTCCAGGTACCTCCAGCATTGACACGACGTGTACCATATGGGGGCTGGAGACCGGGCAGGTGTTGGGGCGAGTGAATCTTGTGTCCGGCCATGTGAAGACCCAGCTGATTGCCCATGACAAAGAGGTACTGATGCTGGTGCGCAGCTGCTTTCTGTGCCTTTGGTGTGAAGTCAGGCTGTTCTCTCCTTGTTTTGCAAATGACGTGGAAAATCGTAATGCTGACGTCGTCTTGTCTAAATTGAAAATAGTAATGTGTCAGAACAGTGGAAAACAGCACTGTTATAAATGAGTGTATTTTTTTTTTGGCTGGTGTAAACATTCTGTAGTCTGTTGTTTTTCTTTTTGTGCCAGAGATTGCTGGGTTTTAATAATGAGATCTCTTATAGACAAACTTGGACTTGATGTGATTAAAAAATAATCTTAGAGTAACACTTATCTTGAAATATATTTACTTTTTTGGGAGCAGGGAGGCAAGAAGAGGGAAAATTTCCTGGCAGACAAAACGAAATCATTAATTTTTCTCTAAACTTGTTTTATGAAATTCTAGTATGTTCACTTAATGCTTATACTTTTAATACTATTTGGAATTGAATATGGTTTATTTTGATGGTGATGTTTCTCCTGTGTTTATTGGAAGAGCCAAAGGAAGCTATCTGTAATTGTGTTAACAAAGCGTTCTTCTGAGTGACTTTGTAAAATGGTCATAAATCTTTAACTGCCAGAGCTGCTGCATGCTGGTCCTCTACCAGAAAAATTACAGGACATTTCCTGTGGGTAGTGTTTTCTTTTCTATTGTACCCTGCACAGTGAGGATTGTTAATATCTGTACCGATAAAAAGGATGCCTTGACATTAGGTGAGAAACTTGAGGTTGTCCACAGAATGGAAAGCTGGTGACCAGATTATCATTCTTAGTGAGAGGTTGTTCTTTGGCTTTCTGTGCTCCCAACGTAAGATCTGTTACAAATCTGCCGGACTTGGCTGCCATAAGCCAAGGGGCGAAGGAAGAGTTCGTCCTGCCGAGAAGATCGGTATAAGGCGGTTCTGGGAGCCCTCTTGGCATCAAGTGGAACAGGTTGTTGCATTTTGGTTCTGTGACAGCTTAGCCTGCTGTTCTCTGTCAGGGTCCAACCCAGAAACCTAGAGCTACTTTAAATATTTAAACTGAGGGGATTTAATGAGGAGATTGCTTACACAGACGATGGTAAAGCTGAGAAGCCACACCGGAGCTGCAGTGAGGTAATGTAGACAATGGGAGCAGCGATCTCAACAGCAAACGGGCCCTGGACCAGCACCCCGGCCTCGAAGAAATGAATCTCAGGGTGGTTGTTCTGAGAGAAACATGACGCCTCCTGGCACCTTAGATTTTTCTCAGCCCACCTCTCTCTGTTGAAGTAAAGACTTGCCAGGAGGTTCTCGTTGCTACTGGCGGATTGGTGCAGAGGAGGGTAGCATATATCTGGGAGTTGTTTCCCTCCCTTGGCTTATGATGATATACACTGGTGGAGCACAGAAGAAGAGGCAGTCAGAGCTGAGCTTTACACACTCGGCCATATTGCCTGTGGGAACCTTATTGCTTAGTGGTCCTGCCATGGTGTCCCTGTCCCTGCGAGTTACTGGGAGCCAACCTTGGGTGCACATATGGATAAACACACCCCAGGCCTAAGGTAGCTGGTCGGTGTTGGACAGAGCCTTGATCTGTCAGGCCTCCTGTGATGACCAGCCCAGTTCCCTGTTGAACCACTCCTAATTCCTACTACAGAAAGAGAAGTGTAATTTCTTCATAGTCAGCCAGAGGAAAAGGAAGTTATGAGGTTGAATAGAAACGGATGCTTGTTTGTCAGTGTCGCTTAGCAGGTAGAACCTCCAGAAGGCTGGAGTCACGGTACTGAGTGAGGGATTCCACTCATGTCTCCCCAGAAGTCAGCTGGTATTGTCCTTGGCCCCAGAAGATGGGTTTTGTTTGGCATTTTGTTTTCCTTTTTCAGATTCTCTCTCTCCGCTTGTCTGGCTCTGGCTTTGTCTATCTCTCTTTGTCCCTTTCTTTCTCTGAAGCTCTCTGTTGCTCTGTGCCTCTGTTTTCTCATAGACGTTAGCAGAGTGCAATGTTTGCAGCAAGTAATAAGTGCAGAAAACAATGATTCAAAACCTAAATTGATTCACTTATGAACACAAATCAACTAGGAGAAGAGATAGCGTGTCCTAAGACAAGAGAGCGGTATTAAGCCTCTTCGTAAGTATAGGAACACCTGAGCCTTCCGAGATTCAAAACTGCTGTTACCTCTTTCTCGCAAATGAGTCTCAGGTCCAGGTTTCTCAGCAGAACCGTGGCTGCTTCCACCTAGCAAATCGATGATCTTGGCCTTAATGTGCTCATGGATTTGCCTCTGATCACACACAAATGAAAGCCACGAAGGCCCAGGAAATAAATGTCTCCATCTTGTAACAGGGTGGCAGGAGACAGCCACTGGCTCTGGCTTCACTGAGCGTGTCCAAGCCTACAGAATACTTGCTCAGAGCTACTTGTGCTCTGTCGGTCAGCAGGGTATGTGCTCTTTGTTTTATCACGGGAGGTGGAGGAAGAGTCCTTGGAAAGCAGGAAGTGAGAAGAAGCCTGCCAGTTTCCAGAGCAGAATGACCTTCACTCTTTGGAAAGTCACTGATATTAGCACTCTCAGGTCCCAGTCCTCACAGGCGCTGTTTGGCTTTGTTTACGTCCTTCTGGGTCATGAGCAAGGGTTTAGATGAACTAGGGATAGCAGATTTCTCTGTTACAGGAAAGGGCGGTGACGGACCTGAATCCGACTGACGCTTCTTATTCACCAACAGGTCTATGATATTGCATTTAGCCGGGCCGGGGGTGGCAGGGACATGTTTGCCTCTGTGGGTGCTGATGGCTCGGTGCGGATGTTTGACCTCCGTCATCTAGAACACAGCACCATCATTTACGAAGACCCACAGCATCACCCACTGCTTCGCCTCTGCTGGAACAAGCAGGACCCCAACTACCTAGCCACCATGGCCATGGACGGAATGGAGGTGAGAGCCCCGCTTGAGGCTAACATAGGCCCTGCCACTCAGCTCCGGCTCCGCTTACTTACTGTATCTAGAAGAGTGGTTCTCAACTGGTCGCCATTGTCTCCTCAGAGGATTTTTGGAACTATCTGGAGACATTTTTGGTTGTCCCACCTTCGGGGGTGGGAGGGGAAGGGGCGGTGCTCCTGGTGTCTGGTGGGCGGAGGTCAGGGTTGCTGCTGCACGGCCTGTGGCGCACAGGACCGCTCCGCACAGCGCAGAGTTACCGACCCGAAGTGTCAGGAGTGCTGAAACTGAGAGAACCTGATCTAGGACAAGGACCGTGTGTTAAGCACTTTTACTACTTGGAGAGTTGGAGTCGGAGCCAAGAAAAGCAGTATCTAAAGAGTAAACCAAATCATACGTGCTTATGGTGCCGAGTAAAGACACAGGCAGATTTCCCCTCTGTAGTCTGGACAGATTCTGCCAGCCTTAGTGAACAGACGTGGAAGTGGCAACTCTGTAGCCTGTTATTTGATAAAAGCAGTAAATTGTGGGTGGAGATGATGCAGTGATTAATTTTATTTTGATGAAACCAGTACCTTGGGCTGCTTACCTTTCACCTTTTGCTTCAGGGGCTGGGGGAGAGGGCTTCCACGCTGCCCAGCTGAGAGCACGCACAGAATCCTTAGCACAGGCACCTAATAGGACTTGGTGGATTATTCAAATTCGTGTTACTTACTCCGACTTCTCCCCTGCAGCCTAAAGGCCCTGAGCTGCTTATGACACAGACTAGAAACTAGCTGTGCCTTTTTGTTCTTTTTCCTCAATCCTGTAGCTACTTTGGGGACCGAGACCCTCTGTCTCTAAGAGTCTTTAAATCTACAAATGAACAAGTTAAACATTTTTTTTTTCTCTCTTGTGTAGTGCCTTGTTTTTTCTGTCACACCCTGAAGTTTCTGGGCCTCTTTCTTGTTATTTCTGCAGGTAGTGATTCTGGACGTTCGAGTTCCCTGCACGCCTGTCGCCAGGTTAAACAACCACCGAGCATGTGTCAATGGCATTGCTTGGGCCCCACATTCATCCTGCCACATCTGTACTGCAGGTAATTACTGGCAGGGGGCGATGGGGAGGGAGCGGTAAGGAGATCTTCCTCTTGTCTCCTTAGAATTGTAATCCTTACTGTATTCCAAGGATAGTTTGAGAGGTTTACACAGAGTAACTCCATTGAGAGCCTCCCTATGCTTGTGAAATTGAAGCAGTCCAGATTTCCAGATGCTATTGTACCCTCAGTGATGTCAGAGCATCTGTATGGTACTTACATCGTGTACCCGTTATAGGCTTGTGCCAACTACTGTGCGCCTCTGAAATCTAGGTCGGCACAGAGCGCTCGTCCAGGAACTTGAAGGAGGGGGCAGTCTCTCTTGGATGTAACTGACTCTTTGGGCCTGTCGCCTGGGAGATGCCGAAAGCACGTGCCCCCTGCACTGAGCTCTGGGTGCATGGAAGGGCCTGCCCAGCCTGCCCGGGTCAGTGGTGTGTGACGTGTAGTTCCCGTTTCTCCATTTGCCAGACCCAAAAGAGTACCCCTTAAAAATACGCTGGCCGTCGGTGTGCTTGTATTCTAGAAACAATACCTGCTATTAAAAATTCAACAACAACAACAACAAAAAAATTCAACAATACAGAGATGTAAAAAAAACAGAAGGTGAACGTCGTCTTCTCTCCTTCCTTTCCCGTTTCCACTTCAGCCCCACTTTGTATAGGTGACACCTCTCACAACGGTCGGTGTGTCTCCTTCCAGACCTTTTTAGGTGGATCCATGCGTGCACATCCCTCCCATGTGAATACCTGTCCCTTTATTTTACAGACGGGATTCCACTCTAGCCCCATAATGGTCTGCTCCTTATTTTTCAGAGCCTTGGGTTTCCTTCTAGCATCCTTTCCCCTCCTCACAAAGCAGTAGCTTATCCTCCTGTCCTCGTTCATCATGGAGCCAGAGGAGCAATGTAGTTTGGTGGTTTTCTGCCATTTTAGCATGAATGCGAACGGCATGAAGCTCTTCCTGTTTGGGGCCCTCTGCTCGTGCCTGTCGGTCTCATTGTGGAGCAGTTGAGGCCCAACGCCGTCCCGCGTGCCTCATGTTGTGGCCTGACTTCTTCACCGTTGCCCGCTTTTTCCCAGGAGTGTGGCTAGGGAAGGGCAGGAGGAGAAAAAAGAAAGAAAGGAGAACAGTACCAGCCCACCCAGCAGAAGCCCACCTTCGGCTCCCAGTGGCTGCCTTTGCAGACCTGCTGCTGCCCTGGGTGCCGCACCCGCCCTGTGTCCTTCCAGCGGCAGGAGCTGGTGCTGAAGAGCGTGCTCAGTTGAGCGTCGAGGAAAAGGCACTTAGTGCTTTAGAGGTGCCGAGTGTTTAAAACAACCTCCCAGATCTCTTGATGCGGGTAGTCCTGGGAAGGGCGTCTCTCACCCGTGCCCAGGTTATGCGGCCTCTGAGGGTCTGGTTTATTCAGGAGAGAGACAGGCTTTCACGTCGGGATGGGTGATGGGACTAGGGGACACTGTGGTGTGGAAGGTCATTGCCCTTTTTTCCCTCTCTTAAATTAAGAACTAATTATTTTGATTGTAAAAGTAACATGACCACCACGTTGCACATCACTTAGGAACTAGAGAAAAGTAAACATAACTCATAACCTTGTGGTCCTAATGGTACCACTGGTCTCATTTTGATATGTTTCTTTCCAGTCACTTTTCATGTGCTTATCTGTCTTTTTAAGGTGCTTTCCTTCTTTCTGGTATTTCCCAGGGCCCTTTTCTTGGCACATGTCGCCACAGCACTTTATCTCATTATCTGTATAACACCTCATTGATGTATAAACGTCCATAAGATGGAGGGAAACAAATCCCATTAAATAATTGAATCGTCAGAGAGGGATCTTTAATCACTCAAGTACTTTAAGTGGCTGAAAATGACATGTTTGGGGATCGTTTTTATCCCATCCCTTCTTCCTTTCCTGATGCCCGCCCCAGATGAGATGAGGTGCCCATCCAAGTCCCTTCCGCCATCCTAGCTCTGCTGTGGTGAATGGGTCAGAGACAGCGGCCTTGCTTTGCGTCCGGGCTGTGCCGCTCACTGCTGCATAGCTCTGTGGTTTGGGGCATGTGCCTTAACATTTCCTCATTTATAAAATGGGGGCTTGCAGTAAAACCTCCCTCACTGGGGTTTTGGTGAGTGAATGCTTTGTAAACTGTGATCCCCGCTCAGATGCAGGGGTCATGATCCTCACTGCCTGAGTTGTGACCTTGCCTGCTGGCTCTCTGTGTCCCTAGCGGATGACCATCAGGCTCTCATCTGGGACATCCAGCAAATGCCCCGGGCCATCGAGGACCCTATCCTGGCCTACACAGCCGAGGGAGAGATCAACAACGTGCAGTGGGCGTCGACTCAGCCCGACTGGATTGCCATCTGCTACAACAACTGCCTGGAGATACTCAGAGTGTAGTGTCGGTGGCGCCGTGCCCACGAGGCAGGGGCTTGTGTGTTTCCCGCCTCTGTCCCACCCCCAAAGTAAGAAGAAACATGTTTCCGGTGGCCAGTACGTCTTTCATTGCTTTGCACCCACTGTTGCCAGAAGCTGCTCTAGGAGTTCCCGGCCAGTCACCCCCACCGCTCTCTGGGCCGGACTCAGTGCTGTGTGGCGCCTCCTCAGCCCAGGGCTGAGTTTTAAGATTTTCTCTCTTCTCCTCATCTCCATTGGTTCCTCAATTAAAAATTTCTGTATATTTGTTTGTCAGCCGTTGTGTTAATGAGCATTGTGGGCACCGGCTCTGTTTGTATTCATCTGTCCCAGACGTCTCTGTCTGCTGCTGCCCGGGGCAGCTATCTGTCCGTGTCCATGTGAGCACTTAGGTGGGAACAAACGCCAGTTCAAAGTTGTCTTTCTCTCTGTTATCAGTGTCTTTAACAAACTTCAACTTTGTATATTTTTTATCTATCAGGCTAATTTTTTTACAAAAAGAATTTTACTCCCTGGTCTCTTCCTTTGTTTCATAGCCCTCCCTGTTAGCACCTTCCTCTCTTCCCTCCCTGCCTGGATCTGGCCCCAGGCCCTTGACCCCATGAGCAGTTTGCCTTCTTGAATCACTGCCTGAGCGGAACATACCTGACCTGGAGTCCCAAACCGCCTCGGTGCTCGGAAGTCAGCCAGCTCTCACACCTTGCCCAGCCTGGCTCTTCTCAAGGGCATTCTGGGCTCCGAAACAGACATGTGACTCCTTCTGTTACTCCCTGAAGTACCCCTGTCCAGCCCCCCGGGACCTCCTGGGCACATGTAGTACTCCTGTCCAGCCCCCCGGGACCTCCTGGGCACATGTAGTACCCCTGTCCAGCCCCCCGGGACCTCCTGGGCACATGTAGTACCCCTGTCCAGCCCCCCGGGACCTCCTGGGCACGTGTTAGCGCTGAGCTAGCCAGGCTGATTGGGGCGCCTGACTGAGGGGAAGAGTGGCAGGAAAGCTGAGCTTAGAGCATGTTCCCAGTACCTAGTTTAAGAGTCTGTTTTTCCCTCCAGATATAAGCCCCCAGCCATTCTCTTTCATGTCTTGAATGATAGGCAAGAACGAAGTATAAGCTGAACTTCAGTATCTCTGTTTGTTTAGTTTACTGTGACTGGCAGTATATTGGCCAGTCTTTGGATAGAGTGCTCTGAGGTGAGAGAGCCCTGCTTGACAGGTGCACAATCTGAGCACCTAGCCTGAACAGGATCTCCTTTAGAGTGTGGGAGACTGTCAGCTCTTGCAAAGGATGGACCAATAGGTTGTGGTGATCCCAGGCCATCAATTATATAGAGAGCAAGAAAAGCTTCAGAGACCCAGGGTCAGCCAGTTCAGAACTCCACGAACCCCTGTCAGCCACCCTGACCCCAGTTTAGGTTCTGAGCAGTACAGGATTGTAGGCTGTGGGTGTCTGTTTCCGTTATATGAACGAGTTCCGTGGAGGGGGCTTGTGTGTGATTCCGGTGGTAGGTGAATCCTTGGGCAGGCAGAGTTGGGGACATGCTCAGAGTCAGGGCGGGGGGTGGTGGGGGGAGTTTGCCGTGCTCTGCCAAGTGCCGGAAGGTTTCTGAGACCCTCTGAGTTGAGCGTCCGAGAGTAGGAGAGAAGCAGACCTCGAGGCCAATGGTTTTGTCCAGTTCTCATCTTCTTTTGAGAAACAAAGCAGTTAGCTTTGTGCTTCTGGGCACTTAAACTCTCTTGGTTGAGTCTTCCTTTTCAGAAGCAGATGTATTTGTATCCCCAAAGTCGTAGCTCTTTGCTTTAATACACGGGGGCTTGTCCCAAAGAAAAAGGCTCTTTTTTTTAGTCAGGGTATTTTCCCTTCTCCCTTTATACTTTGTTCTGAGGCTCTTTGGCTGGCCGTCTGCTTGAGGTCATCATCTCTCCTGCATTTACCACCAGATTTGCACTGCATCATTTGGAGATGTAAAGCGAAGAGTTCTTGGTCAGAACCCTCCTCTGCTTATTATTGTGTTTGATGGTTCCAGGGTCCTTCCCTCAAGGGTAGCAAGTCTAAATTGAATGTCACTTGCTCTAGGAGGCCATCAGTTCCTTCCTGTGGAAAAGGGTCTGAAATGGAGGTCTAGTGGTAGAGGGGGCTGGTCCTGCTGGGGCAGGGCTTAACTACACTGAGTTCTGAGTTAAGATTCCTTTCCTGATCTGCACTTCCGTGGTCTGAGTGGTGAGAAGATTTTTCCACTCTAACTTGAAAATAATCTGGAGAAAAAAAATTAGTTAATAAGAATAGGGATATATTTGGATAAAGTTGCTATTTACTGTGGAAACCAACAACTTTGAATGTTTTTTTCCCTTGCTCTGCAGTCTCCCAGCCTTGTCACCCTCCTTAGGCCCTGCAGTGTGGTCTGGTCCTCTTCCTTTCAACATCCCACCTGGGCCCAGGTGAGACTCCCCAGTCCCCCCAAGCAGACACAGACACACAGTAGCTGGCATGCTGGGATTTTGAAGTCCCGGCTCCCTCACCCTCCCTTTATGCCATGGGCCAGATGGCCTTATGGCTGAGGAGGGGATTTCTGTAGTCTCAGGATTTAGAAAGCCTCTTAGTCAGCCACGCTACAGGAAGCAGAGATCTGTTGTAGTTTCAAAAGCAAGTGTTTGTTTAGTTTGTTTAGGTTCTCAGATGGCCAGCCAGCGAGAATAGGTTGGGAGGCTCTGCCTCTGCTCTCCTTGAACATGAGAAGAGCCACTGCCGGGACGGCACTGGAAAGGGTGCCGCAGCACCTCTGGGCTCTGGCTCTCTGGGCGGCGGCCCATTGACATGCTCCTGGCCCCCTGAACCGCAGCCGCCTTTGTTTTCCTTGTCTGCTCTGAGGGGAGGGGGGTGCTGAATAAATGAGGCCTCAGGTTCCCCATCAGAGAGCTGGTGAATGGATCCAAGTCCTTCAAGAGCTTGAGTTGTTTACACCCAGGGGAGTCAGAAGCCTCTCTTTCCAGGGAGGAACCAGGCTGAAAGATGAGGACTTGAAGAGGGAAGATATTTGATAACCAGGTGAGAATTTCTTATCAGAACCAGGATCGGCTCTCAGAGAACTAGTTAAGAAACAGAAAACATGAAGACTCCAACAAGTTTTTGATGACAGGTGTGGCTGAAATTTTAGGAGGAGATTTAGGATGTGGGAGAAAAGCAGTGGTAACAAAGGAGAAAATATTAGAGGGCAGTAAAGGTCTGAGCTGGGGAAGCATTCAGACTGTCTGTCACGTGGCCATGGAGTGAGACCTTGCTCTCGGCCTGTGCCAGCCTTCCTGGACTGTTCATCAGGTGCCTGTGATGCGGGGTAACTGGGGACAGGGTGACAGGGGGACCCCTTCCTGCTGCAGTTCAGCCCTAGTGTCATTTGGTGGTAGAAACTTGCAGGAGTGGGAGTCCCTCGATCATTCCAGACCATGGTTCTTCTTGGTTGTAGGTTTGTAGAGAGCAGAAGCAGAGGTTGTAAACAGTCATGCTGACTTTCCCCCCTCCCTTTTCTCTTTTCTCTTTTCTCTTCCTCTTTACCTTCCCACTCCCTTTCCACTGTAGAACTTTGTCCCTGCTGCAACCTGGGCCTTGAATTCCTAGGCTATAAGGTGTGCAGGAGCTGCAGGGTCTACCAACCATGGGAGGCCAGCCTAGTAACTTCCCTCCACCGTCCCCAGCTCCTTTGACTGCCTGACTTGGGAGAAGGGAGACCATTAAAGTAGAAGCCCCAAAGCAGCCTCTCCCCTTTCCTGTCTGTGCTCCAGGATGAGGAGGGAGGGTCATGCTTGGCACTGAAGTTGGGTTTTCCCTGGGAGGAAAGCTGAGCTGAGCAGTCACTGTGAACCCTGGGCCAGGCTCTCCAAGAATTGCCATCCCTGCACTGGCTCGGCCAGCTACTCAGTGTTGCAGAGCCTCGGCCTCTCTTCCCACCGTTGTCATTGCTGCTGGTGGTCAAAGTCAAATGTGTGGCCACATGGGATGGGCCAGCTCCTCTCAGCCTACTTCCTGGATGTGATTTTTTAAGTATAGAAACATGCAGGTGCCTTCTCAAGAGGCTTGGACTGGTGTATCAAGCCAGAAACAGATCAGCTAATCAAAGTATAAACTCAAGAGGAAGGAGGATGCTGGCAGTCTGTGTAAGAGCTGGAAAACTTACAAGTACTGGCCTTTGGGAAAACCCAGTGAATAAGAACGTGTGATACCTGCTATTTAAAAGAATGTTCTCACCTTGGGTTGATTGTGGTAATACAGTGTGTTATGAAACTTGTGGAGCTAAAGCTTTGACTTGCTTGAGTCGAATATGGATCATTTGATATGGTTCCTGTGTATTTGATGACCCCTCTGTCAGTGACTTTCCATCCTTCCTCCCCCGAGCGTGAATTTGTAGCATGATTGTACAAATCTCTATGTAGAGAAAATGGAGATTCCTTGTTCTCTGAAGTGTTAAGCGCTAGCCAATCCATTTCTGTCCCCTTTAGCCTAGTGTGTCTGAACTTAATTTCCTGTTATATATTTAAAGTTTTCCTCTACATTATAGGCTTTGTGGCATCCCATGGTCAGGTGGAGAGGAAGCTGCCCCTTGCAGAACTGTACTGTAACCATTTTTTTTAAAAAAACATTATTTTCACAGGATTGATTATACACAGGGCTTGTAAAAAAATTTTTAACACTGTGCTGTGAAACCATGATGGTAAATCTCCATTGAAGGCTACTTCAAAGGTACCTGAAAGTGGAGTGTTATATCTATGATTTTATTTTTGCTTCCTGAGTATATTAAACCTAATTTTCACCCTTTCATTCTGTTTCAGCCTCCTGTATAAGAAGTACCGTATTTTCTGCCCATCATACTTTGTAATAAAACTTGAACATGTATAGACTGACTGAATTTCTTCTTGTGATGAGTTCAGTTCTTCCCATTCTGCCACTGTGGTCATGTTCCAGAGACACTGGCTGGGGGATTAGAACTCCACCCCAGCCCATCACACTATCTGATGGCCTAATTCATCACCTTTAACAAAATACAGACCACCTACTCTCTGCTGGGGGCCATGACCCTCAGGTTGCTCACAGTCAACCAGAAGAGACATCTACATAAAGAAGTACCGGCACTGTTGTGCAGCAATGGGTGTGTTCAGGTTTCCTGGTGGCCCTGAGGAGGAGGTGATCACCTGTGTCCGGGTGGGAGCCAGAGGGGGTCAGGGAAAACTTCATAAGACGAAGGATGCTTGAACGGGGTTTTTTTTGTTGTTTTTTTAACATTTTTATTGGAGTATAATTGCTTTACAATGGTGTGTTAGTTTCTGCTGTATAACAAAGTGAATCAGCTATACACATACATATATCCCCATATCCCCTCCCTCTTGCGTCTCCCTCCCACCCTCCCTATCCCACCCCTCTAGGTGGTCACAAAGCACCGAGCTGATCTCCCTGTGCTATGCGGCTGCTTCCCACTAGCTATCTATTTTACATTTGGTAGTATATACATGTCCATGCCACTCTCTCACTTCGTCCCAGCTTACCCTTCCCCCTCCTGTGTCCTCAAGTCCATTCTCTACGTCTGCGTCTTTATTCCTGTCCTGCCCCTAGGTTCTTCAGAACCTTTTTTTTTTTTTTCTTTTTTAGATTCCATATATATGTGTTAGCATACGGTATTTGCTTTTCTCTTTCTGACTTACTTCACTCTGTATGACAGACTCTAGGTCCATCCACCTCACTACAAATAACTCAATTTCGTTTCTTTTTATGGCTGAGTAATAAATATTCCATTGTATATATGTGCCACATCTTCTTTATCCATTCACCTGTCGGTGGACACTTAGGTTGCTTCCATGTCCTGGCTAATGTAAATAGAGCTGCAATGAACATTGTGGTACATGACTCTTTTTGAATTATGGTTTTCTCAGGGTATATGCCCAGTAGTGGGATTGCTGGGTTGTATGGTAGTTCTATTTTTAGTTTTTTAAGGAACCTCCATACTGTTCTCCATAGTGGCTGTATCAATTTACATTCCCACCAACAGAGCAAGAGGGTTCCCTTTTCTCCACACCCTCTCCGGCATTTGTTGTTTGTACATTTTCTGATGATGCCCATTCTAACTGGTGTGAGGCGATACCTCATTGTAGTTTTGATTTGCATTTCTCTAATGATTAGTGATGTTGAGCAGCTTTTCATGTGCTTCTTGGCCATCTTTGTGTCGTCTTTGGAGAAATGTCTATTTAGGTCTTCTGCCCATTTTTTGATTGGGTTGTTTGTTTTTTTAATGTTGAGCTGCATGAGCTGTTTATATATTTTGGAGATTAATCCTTTGTCCGTTGATTCGTTTGCAAATATTTTCTCCCATTCTGAGCATTGTCTTTTCGTCTTGTTTGTAGTTTCCTTTGCTGTGCAAAAGCCTTTAAGTTTCATTAGGTCCCATTTGTTTATTTTTGTTTTTATTTCGCTTTCTCTAGGAGGTGGGTCAAAAAGGATCTTGCTGTGACTTATGTCATAGAGTGTTCTGCCTATGTTTTCCTCTAAGAGTTTTATAGTGTCTGGCCTTACATTTAGGTCTTTAATCCATTTTGAGTTTATTTTTGTGTATGGTGTTAGGGAGTGTTCTAATTTCATTCTTTTACATGTAGCTGTCCAGTTTTCCCAGCACCACTTATTGAAGAGGCTGTCTTTTCTCCATTGTATATTCTTGCCTCCTTTATCAAAAATAAGGTGACCATATGTGCGTGGGTTTTATCTCTGGGCTTTCTATCGTGTTCCATTGATCTATATTTCTGTTTTTGTGCCAGTACCATACTGTCTTGATGACTGTAGCTTTATAGTGTATGAACTGGGTTTTGAAGGCTGAGTTGGAGTTTTCTAGGAGTAAAGAAAGACATTTAAGGCAGAGAGAACATCTATGTATAAATCTATAGAGGCAAGAAGAATATGGTTCTATTCAGAGAATGATAAGGTGATGTGGGGTTTTGTATGGGGAGTGGTGGGAAGTGGGTCTAGAGAGGAGAGCAGGAGCAGGTGGTCTTGTGCTTTGTAGAAAGTTTAGACCTTACTCCTGTACGAGACTTTGGAAAATTTACACAGAGGGAAGTCATGCTCAGTTCTGCATTTTAGGAGGCAGTGAAGAAAATGCCTCTGAGTGGGGGTGAGACAAGGAGTCACCTCACCTATTAAAATAGTCAACATAAGAAAAAGCAAAAGCCTGAACTAAGGCAGGAGCAGCAGGGAAGGAGAGGGCAGGGCACAACTGAAGAGATTTAAGGGACAGACTAATCAGGATTCAGTAATCTATTGGCTGTGAAGGCTGACCAAGAAATGATAACTCCCACGTCCCCTGGGTGAGGACATCTGGCTCTGATGGCTGACTAGAATTTCCAAGTCCAAGCTGGTTTCCCGAGCCTGTACCCCAATGTGATAGGATGGAGGAGTTCTATCCCACTGCTATTCAAATGCTGTTAGTCCTAGATGAATTCTCCCTCTGTTTATTTTTATTTTCATTCTGTGCTCTTGTTGAGCCATTTCAAGGGAAAAGAAGAAAGAAATTTTGATTGGTTCAGTGAGCCAGTATTTAGTAAGTGCTTTCCACTTTAGTCACGTCATTCAACCTAACTGCAAGGAATGTATTTTTCCTGTGTGCCTAGGAAGAGGAAATAAAGTAATGTCTCCACCACACCATGAAATTAGCAAGAGTATCTGGAATAGTAACGAGTGTGGTTCTATTCATTGAGAGCCGTTAGTACTAGACGACACCTGTTCAAACCTAGTAGAATGATGCCTTCAGCCAGTCTTTAGAATCCAAGGTTCATTGTAAGTTAAAAATTTCAGGGACTTCCCTTGTGGTGCAGTGGTTGAGAATCCGCCTGCCAATGCAGGGGGCACGGGTTCGAGCCCTGGTCCTGGTAGATCCCTCATGCCGTGGAGCAACTAAGCCCCTGTGCCTAAACTACTGAGCCTGTGCTCTAGAACCCGTGCTCTGCAACAAGAGAAGCCACTGCAATGAGAAGCCCGCGCACTGCAATGAAGAGTAGCCCCTGCTCACAGCAACTAGAGAAAACCCGTGCGCAGCAGCGAGACCCAAAGCAGCCAAAAAAACCAACAACAAAAAATTTCAATGATCTTGACAGCCAGGTCTCTAGAGACGGTTCAGTCACCTATGAATTCATTTTGAGACATGAATATTAGCTCAGACTGAGAAAGTAAAAATCTGCCCTGCCATTCATCACAGATAAACGGACACAGATAAAACCAGCTGCAAAGTTAACAGGAAACAATATTTCTCCCAAGCACACACTGCAACTTATCAGATAATAATTCCCTTCTCTGGGTGACTTTTAAAAATTCACTAAGAAACTGTTCTCTAAAATCAGACTGGGAATTCCCTGGTGGTCCAGCGATGAGTCCATGCTTCCACTGCAGGGTTCAATCCCTGGTCGAGGAACTAAGATCCCGCGTGCCACGTGGTGTGGCCAAAAATAAATAAATAAATAAAATAAAATCACAGACTGTTGGAAAGTTTCCTGTTTGAAATTATGTCAGTGAGAATGAAGTCTTACAGTCTTGCTTGGAGAATCTAAGTTGCTTTGACAGAAAAGCAGCCTTGATGTCCAACCCAGGTGTAGAACTTCAGAGCAGGGCTTTCTGAACACAACATTCCACATTTAACATTGTAGTTTTCAAGGAAATTGAACCTTGGGCCCACTTTGCAGTCCAGAGCTGATGTTGACCCTCTTTTCATACAGCTCTGTATTCCTCTGAGTATATCAAACTCTGTTTCACTGAAATTTCACCTAACCTCCACTCATTCCCGTAATTCTATAATAGCGATCTTTTCCTTTAGTGAGACACTCCACCATCCCTCTGGTGTGCAGTTTGCCTTGTTGCAGTGAGTTGATAGCCTGACATTGTTGGACTACAGGTTTGCCCAGGTAGGTTTAGGCTGATTGGACCAGGACTATCTCAAACTTTGTTTTGGCCTCTACTCTTATTCATAATTATAAATTTCCTTCATTTGCTTTTTGCTACTTGAAGTAACATTTATGTTAAGCTATATTCTTATTTATTATTGTTATTTTTAATTTTTTTTTTTTTTTTAATTTTTGGCTGTGTTGGGTCTTCATTGCTGCGCGCGGGCTTTCTCTAGCTGCGGCGAGTCGGGGCTACTCTTCGTTGCGGTGCGCGGGCTTCTCATCGCGGTGGCTTCTCTTGTTATGGAGCACGGGCTCTAGGCACGTGGGCTTCAGTAGTTGTGGCACGTGGGCTCAGTAGTTGTGGCTCGCCGGCTTAGTTGCTCCGCAGCATGTGGGATTTTCCCTGACCAGGGCTCGAACCCCTCTCCCCTGCATTGGCAGGCAGATTCTTAACCACTGCGCCACCAGGGAAGCCCCTAAGCTATATTTTTAAATTACAAAAAGTAATACTCTATATGAACAGCTAGCAAGCACATGAAAAGATGATCAACATCATTAGTCATTTGGGAAATAGAAATCAAAACCACAATGAGAAAAAACAAACAAACAAAACCACAATGAAATACCACTTCATACACACTAGGATGACAACAGCTAGAGTCAAAAAGAGATGATAACAAGTTTTGGCAAGGATGTGGAGAAATTGGAACCCTCACACATTACTGGTAGGGGTGTAAACAATGCAACCATTTTGGAAAACACTCTGGCAGTTCCTCAAAAGATCAAATAGAGTTACTGTATGACTCACCAATTCCACTCCTAGGCATATACCCAAGAGAAATGAAAATATATGTCTACGCAAAAACCTGTATGTGAACGTTCATGACAGCATTATTCAGAATGGTCAAAAGGTGGAAAAAACCCAAATGTCCATCAACTGATGAATGGATAAATAAAAAGTGGTATATTCATGCAATGGAACATTAGTTCACAACATGGATGAACCCTGAAAACATTATGCTAAATGAAAGAAGCCAGTTGAAAGAACCACATACTGTATGATTCCATTCATATGAAATGTCCAGAATAGGCAAACCCATAGAGACAGAAGTAAATTGGTGGTTGCCTAGGACTGGGGGAACTGGGGAAAATGGGGAGTAACTGCTAATGGGTACTTCCTTTTGGGAGTGATGAAAATGTAAAATTTTGGTGATGGCTGCACAAATCTGAATATACTAAAAAACACTGTACACTTTAAACTGGTGATTTGTATGATATTTAAATTACATGTCAGTAAAGTTTTTGTTAAAAAAAAAAAAAGCTGTACTGGGCACAGGAGTACAGTCCTGCTCTCAAAGAATTTAATATCATGGCAGAGACAAACATTTTGATATTAAAAAAGTAAGTGTTAAGGTACAGACATGTATGAAGGGTTATGTGAACACACAGAGTAGGGCATCTGAACCCAAACGGAGAATTTGGAGATGTTTTCCTCTGGTGGGAAATGATGCCTGAGCTGAATATTGAAGGAAGAACAAAAATTAGCCAGAAGTGAGGTAGAACAGCAAAGACACAGGTTTGTGCTTAATACAAGAATTGGGAGAAGCAGTAGGAGCAATCTGTTGTTTCTACATAATCTGCAAAGTACAAGGAGGAGAGTGCCCAGCCCAAGTAGTTTCGATAATAAAAAATAATAAATTAACAATTCATAAGTGCACTATTAGTTACAGCTAAAAACTCAAAGAAGGACTCTTAGGACGGCTTTAACCAAGGAGGGGACAGCTGAACTGGGTCTTGAAGCATGATGAAGATTTTATCACCGAGACAGTGAAGTTCACTCCAAGCAGATAGGGGCAAAGAGGTGATAAAGAACTTGTATTCAGAGTACAGTGAGTATAATTCCCTCCAACTGGACTGTAGTGTCAGGACATGAGACCAGAAAAATGAGTACATCTGAGATTAGGAAGGTTCTTACATAATAATAACTAAAAAATAACATAAAACCTATGCCTGTGTATTTTATCCGTTATCCCATTTAATCATAGCAAGGCCATTCTACAGGTAAGAAAACTGAAATATAGGAAAGTAAAGGAACTTGCCCAAGGTTACACTAGTAAGTGTAACAACCGGGGTTTGAACCCACCAGTTCAGAGCAGAGGCCACAAACTTAACCTGCTCTCTATCTAACACACCAAGTTTTTGGATTTAATCTCACCAACATGGGGAGCCACTGGAAAGTTGTTCACAGTTGCTTTGTTTCTTCTATACCTTCTCCTCCTAATGCCATCGGTTTTCTCTTCTGGGAGAGCAGAGGGAAAATGCAGAGGGGAATTAGGCTCCAGGAAATTCTTCTGATCATTCTCCCCCTCCAGGATGGCAAGCGTCTCTTGCATTTAGGGACTTCATCACTATGATCGCTGCTGCTATTTACATAAGATTTTATTACTTTAAAGCTCCAAGAGCTTTTTTCAACCCTCTTATGTTGGTAAAGCAAGTAGGAGCATCCTTATTTACAGATATCGAAGAGGAAGTTCAGAGAGACTAAATGATTGGATAAATCACGTCTCTGGGCGGCGATTTCCCTACCTTAAAGTGAAGTGATTGAACTACCTATTTCTTTGCAACAACAAAACATTTATCATTCTAGGCCTGCTTAGAATTGCGAAGTCATTCTGAAGCAAAATCAGTTTCATAACTCAGATATATCTCTACTAGATCATTGTGGGAA
Source organism: Balaenoptera borealis (assembly GCF_965194805.1). NCBI lineage: Eukaryota > Metazoa > Chordata > Mammalia > Artiodactyla > Balaenopteridae > Balaenoptera > Balaenoptera borealis. The sequence continues at coordinate 15,033,045 of NC_138879.1, read as the reverse complement.
GTAAAAGTCCGGCGCTCCCCAGGCAACCAGGACGGATTGAGCACAGGGTTGCCCCACCTCCGCCCAGGCTCTGCGCAGCTGCAACGGAAAAGCAAGTACCACGCGACGGAACGGCTTTTGTGGGCGGTGGGGACGCGTTTTTGGAACGGACCGGGAAAAGGAAGTGTGCTACACCACTGAATGTACCCACTCCCGGCTGCCGCGGGGAAGGTGCGGCGTACTTCGTGTTCCGGCTGCCCGGGGTGGGCCTGAGCCTTTGGCTCTCCAGTGACGGGTGGAGGAGGCTGCAGGCTCTGGACCTGCTTGTTTCGGTGGCGGACTCGGCGGACTGACCTCGGCCGCTGCTCTTGCTGACCTTGGCCCAGGGTCGGAGCCGATGGCGGCTTGGGCCGCTGTCACCTTGAGCAGGGCCGTTGCCCAGTGCTTGTGGGCGCGAGGCCCCGGCGTCCGGGTGGCTCTTCCGAGCTTCCCCCCGGCCTTCCAGCCTGAGCCCCCAGGCTGTAGCCCCTGTGGGGGCCGGACGCTGCACCTCACGGCAGAAGTCCTCGCCGGGCACAACAAGTGGTCCAAAGTCCGGCACATCAAGGGTCCCAAGGACACCGAAAGGAGTCGCATCTTCTCCAAGCTCAGTTTGAGCATTCGCCTAGCGGTTAAAGGTGAGAACTTGACGGTCACCCACCGGTGGTAGCCACTTGCCCTCACTATGCCCACGGCTTTGCTTGCCTCCTAGAGTTGGGCCAGGCCCACCCCGATCCTCGGCCTTTCATTCAGAGCGAATTGAAACCTTCTTTTCCAAAATACTTACCCAGATCTCATTCAAACACTGGATAAAGTGTCCTAAACGAACCGAGATCTAAGTGCTGACTTGTCGCTCTTTTGGCTGATGGGGGTAGGAGGCGGAAATCACTTTTTTCTCTCATGTCATAATGAGATATCTCTGCTTACTCTTTTCTATCTCAGAAGGAGGCCCCAACCCCGAGTTCAATAGCAACCTGGCCAGCATCTTAGAGGTGTGTCGCAGCAAGCACATGCCCAAGGCGACAATTGAGGCAGCACTGAAAATGGAGGTGTGTCCTCAGTTTAACTTTCTTGTTTTTTATTTATTTTTATATTTTTTATTTTTGGCTGTGTTGAGTCTTAGTTTCTGTGCGAGGGCTTTCTCTAGTTGCGGCGAGCGGGGGCCACTCTTCATCGTGGTGCGCGGGCCTCTCACTATCGCGGCCTCTCTTGTTGCGGAGCACGGGCTCCAGACGCCCAGGCTCAGTAGTTGTGGCTCACGGGCCTAGCCGCTCCGCGGCATGTGGGATCTTCCCAGACCAGGGCTCGAACCCGTGTCCCCTGCATTGGCAGGCAGATTCTCAACCACTGCGCCACCAGGGAAGCCCAACTTTCTTGTTTTTGATCACAGCCCCTACAGGGCACATGTCTGGAAGGCCACCACACACTCTTTAAATTATCAGAGAAGGGTAGTGATGTTGTTGACACCCTCAACCCAGAGCCTTCTGGTGACTCTTCTCTCGGCCATTGGTTATGGGAGCACAGTCAGGAATAGGATATATAGACAGTGTATAGAACTATATAGCCTAGGACTGCTGAGCTGAGTTTTGAGGAGATGGGGTAAAAAGAAGGGGCACAGTATAGGGAAAGCCCTGGTGTTAGTTTGAGGAAGGGTTTGTTTTTCTGATATTTATGCCTTAAAGGAGAAAAGCCAGTAGAAAGAGAGAGGGTGCAGATGATAGTGATAGTGGGAGGGGCTGGGATGTAGAGGCTAGGTGTGGGAATTGTCTTCAAGCCCAGCTGAGTGGACATCTCTTCTCTAGGACAAGCGGGAAGGATCTGAGGAAGTAGTAGTCATCTTAATTGCTAACAGTTATTGAGTGCTTATTCCAGGCCAAGTTCTTTGATAAGAACTTCGTATGCATTACCTCACTGAATCCTCAGAACAACCTTAAATGGAAACTGAGGCACTGAAAGATTAGGCGACTTGACCACGTCACACAGAAAATGACAGACTGGGAACCAGACAGACTCCAGAGCCTATGCCTAACCATCATACATACTGCCCTCCTGTCAGGTGTGGTACAGATAAGGCGGTGGAGGCAGAGGATTTTCCCCCACCTGGTGTCCTTAATTTCCTTTGTGAAAGAGGAAGGGAGAAGTCATCAGTTGAGAGTTCCTGGGAAGACGGCAGGGCAGGGTGATGGAGAGAGTGGTGAAGATCGGATGCATGGGCAAAGAATGAGCAGAGGCAGTGTGGGAGATCCAGATGAGATTGGTCATTAGAGTTTTTGATTGATTGTTTGAATTTTGAGGCTATGCTATTTGATAAGGCCCAGATGTGTCATTTCACGTGGCAGTACTCAGCAGCCCTGGGGTAGGAACACAGCTGGGTTTCACACGGGATAAGGTGTACGAGAATGAGTTTTAGTAGCAGCTATGGCGGGGTGGATGTGGGATTCAGCTGGGGAGGGACGGAAACAAAGCTGGGATACGGCAGATTGATTGTTCAGGGACAAGAGAAACAGACTGCCTTCCAAATAAGGGATAATACTTCCAATTATCTCAAAAGTTGGTCCCAAGGGCCTTCTCTCAGAGGGGAGGACAAAATTGAAGCCTTAACAGCCTAGGCTCCAGCCCAGGGAGCCCATCCCATGGAGTCAACTTTGTGGTGCCTGTGGTGCCTGGGCTGGCGTGTAGGAGGGAATTAGGAAACCGGAAAATGTGCTTATGTTGTTTATTGCAGAAAACCAAGGACATTTATTTGTTGTATGAGGGCCGAGGCCCTGGTGGCTCTTCTCTTCTCATTGAGGCGTTATCTAACAGTAGCTCCAAGTGCCACTCGGACATCAAACATATCCTGAACAAGAATGGGTAGGTGTGTGTCTGGGGAGAGTAGAAGGGTACAGAGTCTTTAGGTTCCGATTCTGTGCAGGGGAAGTCCTGTTGTTCCTGGTGGCGTTTCAAGTTTTACACACACTTCATCCTTAGCAGAATCCAAATGGGATCATTTATTCTCCCTTAATGTGTTCTGTACTGGGCAGGATCCAAAAGACTTGTTCATCAGGTGTAGAATGAGCTCTCTGTCCCATTATCCCATCTGTCTGTATAATGTCCAGGTCTTAAAATGTACAACCAGGAATGGAATCTTAATTGCACAGGAATTGATGAGCAAAGTCTTTGCATCCTCCAAACTCCAGACAGGGCAGAAAATAGAGGGTTGGGGATATGTTTGGATTATTCCCTTGCCCAGTGGTAGCTGCATCTGCCTCAGGAAGAGAGCTGCTCCATGTCTGTTTATACTCCAGGGGCTGGGTGGGAATGAGTGTCTGAAGGCATTCATTCTGGCCCATTTCCTTTCCTATTAGGGGAATGATGGCTGAAGGAGCTCGCCACTCCTTTGACAAAAAGGGGGTGATCGTGGTTGGAGTGGAGGACAAAGAGAAGAAAGCTGTGAATCTAGAGCGTGCCCTGGAGCTGGCAATAGAAGCAGGAGCTGAGGATGTCAAGGAAGCTGAAGATGAAGAGGAAACGAACATTTTTAAAGTGAGTATGAAGCCTTAGTGTTTGGTGGACTTCTGAGAGGCCCCTGATTGACACGTTGAGGCATGCTTCTGTCAGTCTCTTCTTTCCTGTGCCCGGGGTACAGGTGAGATAAAGAGCTCACATATTGCACAGACATTTACTAAGAGAATACCGGATAGGGCTTACTCTCTTGAGGACGATGAGAAGGATTCAGAACATTGAAAACTCTGTTTCTGCAGTGAAGACTTAAACCCAGTGATACATTAGAATAATTCCATTCAGATTTTGCAAACTTCTGTCCAGCTTTGTCCTGTTATCTCCTGGCTACTTACCTCCTGACTTTCCTTTGTTCCTAGTTTATTTGTGATGTCTCTTCACTGCATCAAGTGAGGAAGAAGCTGGACTCCCTGGGCCTGTGTTCTGTGTCCTGTATGCTAGAGTTCATCCCCAACACAAAGGTGCGGCTGGCTGACCCTGACCTGGAGCAGGCTGCCCATCTCATCCAGGCTCTCGGCAACCACGGTGACGTGATCCACGTCTATGACAACATTGAGTAGCCAGGCTGTACGTGCCCCCCGGCAGCCTATTCTGGAGCACAAGCTTCTGCAGCGTCCTCTGAGACTCAAGTAGGTCAGGGCGGTGGGTGTTCTAGCAGGTTAGGAAGCATAAGACCTGTAGTTTGTGGTCAGTGGAATCCCTGCACTTTTGTGAAGCCTCTTTGGCAGCTCTGCTGGTGTCTCAGTGCCCTCCCAGGTGAGTCCCTCCACATCCTTCTGGATGTAGAGTGAGGCCAGTCAGCTGGTCAGATTCTGATCTCAGGAAGTTGGCCCTTGTGGGGATGGTAGGTGCCCTGAGGGCCCATGTACTAGAAACTGCTCCTAAATAATAACAGTGATTGACTTGGGTTGCTGCACTGCTGTTGTATGACTCTTGAGTTTTCTGGGGTTTGTGTCCAGTTGCTGGGACCCTCTTGACTTCCTTTCAAGTCTATAGGCTTAGTTCCACTACTCCAATCCCAAGACTTTATTTTTTTGATTGACCATAGAAATGTAGCTCCCTCCAGGTACTTTGTGCTCTAGTGCTCATCTCATGGCTGAAACCTGCCATTCTTTCACGTAACCAATATTGATCAAACACCTACTGTGTACCAGGAACTGCACTTACAAGCTGTTCAATTGATGCCCTGCGTTAGATCCACTCTTAAGACATAGGACCTCAGGGGGAAGACATAGGATTGCTCTCTACTGGAGCTGTCCCAGGGCAATGTGAGGTGCTGTGCATGCATCCTTGTTCTCTTTATGTGGCCTCTGTACCCTTCTTCTGTCAGAGAGCTTAAGGCTCTAGCCCCGGAGGAGATCAAGTGCCAATGATAAGGGACTCCAGGCCCTGCTTTGCCTGGGTCCTCTGTGTTCTGAGATTGCTCGGAGTGGACCTGTCAGTGAGCTGCACTCAGGAAGGGCTATACCAAGCTGGTTTTGAAAGCTGCTTGATCCCCAGAATGCCCAACCCTGGCTCCTTTTCATCCCTGATGCCAGATGATGGGGCACTGGGAACTGGAAAGGAAATAAGAAGAGAAAGAAGGCTGAGTCAGAAGCCTGGCCAGGTGGGAAATAGGGGCCTTGGTGCCTTTTGTTCCTGAGTCACTTCTGGGTTTAGAGAGACCAGGAGTGCCAGCCACCTGTGCTGGAGCCCATCAAGCGTGTCGGGCCTGGAGAGGCTTTTTGATCCTTATTATTCACCTTCTTGTAAGTTGTTTAAGCCAGTTCTGAGCTCAGAGTAATTTTCCTGAAGGACTCTTAGGTAAATGAGGATGGAAAAGAACTAAAACCAAATTGGCTATAAATGATAACTTCACCTTCTAGGAAAAACAGATTACTAATTCCATGATGACTTCAACAGCTGGAGAGTGAAGGCTAGAGGGAGGAAAACCAATGAAATAATCTGTTACCATGCCAGAGCATACGCTGTTATACCTCATTTCATAATTTTGGTGCTACCTGGCATTCTTTAGTTTTTATAGGAGATAACTCATCTAAATATCTGAATAGCACATCATTAAAATAGGGCAATGTAAAGTTTAAATGCCACTTCCTAATTTATAAGATACTTTCATATTTTATTTATTTGATTTTCAAAACAAACCTATAAAATAGTCAGGCCAAGTATTTTATGCACAGATGATCTCTTACCAAGCAGGTGAGAACTACATCTCTATAAAATAAACCAAGGTCTATTGTAAATGTTGAATATAAATTAATTTGGAGGAATGTGGTCATTCTGATCTGAGAAATCTGTACTAAGGAAGCCTGCTCTAGAAGGGAACTTGGTTACTCATGTGAATAGTCCTCTAATCTAATAGATAAGGTTTGTTAATGTGAATTCTTGTGTAACCAGTTTTCTTGCATCAAGACATACTGAACAGCTCTGCACTGACCCCTGGCGGTGCCCTGCAGTCTTTCCTGCAGTTAGTATGGGAAAGGCAGAAATGAAAGCTTACTTGGACCTGCTCTGCCTCTAGATCTGGTAAAGAGACCCTTAGATATATAGGTTAAATAGTTAACTATTTAACTGAATAGTTAAGTAAAGAGGGTATGAGTTATTCTGCCACTAGAAATTATTTTTCAAAGAATATTTTGTGTCAGAGAAAATGTTTACAATATAATGTTAAGTGAAAAACAAAGATGCAAAACTATATGTATAGTATGATCCAAATTTTAAAATATATATCATACTTTATATATGAATTTTTAAAAAACGACTAGAAGGAAGTATACCAAAATATCAAAACTGGTTATCTCTGGGTGGTGATGTTATAATTGCGTTTTATTTTCAATAATCATGTCTTACTTTTATCAGGGAAGCATTTTTTTAAAAAGAAAACTAGTCACATTATTGTCCTGTTAGGGAGACAGCATGTGAGAGGGTGGGATTCAGGTGTACCTTAAAGTCAGAAGAATAGGATCTGGTCCTGGCTTGCCTTTGCCTTATCTTTGGTCATTGTCTTAGCAACACAAAACCATTTAAAGCCTTGAGCTGGCTCGGGCTCATTTTGAAGTTTCCTTTCAGTGGGATGGAAGTATCAGTGACAGGCTCTGTCCATAGCCTTGACTCTTACAAGAAGCGCTCGTGTGGTATGTAGCTGCCCCAGCTCTGCCAGGGGCCCCCGCTGAATCAGACAGGAACAATGAAAACTCTGCCTCTAGCCAACTACAGAAACTCAGTCGTGTGGTTGAGTTACTTTTTTTTTCTCTCGGAAATATATAGCACAGCTGTCAATAAAGCTTCACGCTCTAAGAGTCCTCAACTTTTGAATCCCTGGGGACTCCTCTGAAGACATTCTATGAAGAGAAAATAAACGAGCCATTGGGTCTCACAAAAGAGAGTGTCATGATAGATACTACACTCGTCTTGACTGAAATCACTTTCTCTCTTTATTCTATCCCCAGACAGTGATGGGATAGAAGTTTTTACTTTTTCCTCTTTTTATCTTTCTTTGGTTTGTGCCAAAAAGGTAACCTTTATTGTTTTTTAAAAAGTCAAACCTTATAGAAATATACAGCAAAAAAATAAAAGTCCCATCTAATCCTAACCTCCTAAAATAACAACCACCATTAACAGTCGGCTCTACTCCTTGGTATCAATCTGCTGGGGAACAAATTCTGACTCTGTCAGTTGCTAGCAACCTTGGGGAAGAACTTAACCTCTTTGTAATTATTTCTTCATCTATAAAATGAGGATAATAGCATCTATATCATAGAGTTGTTTTGAGAATTAAATAATATATGCTAAGCACTTAAAACAGTGCATGGCAACAGTAAGTGTTCAGTGTATGTTGGCCTTTTTTCCCACTAAGTGTGAAAGAACATTTTTAAAAACTGAAATGTGATCACCCTGTGTATATCTGCTTTATAACCTGTCTCCTGCGCCCCCTCCCACCAAATATATCCTGGATTCCTTTTGGCATTAGAATGGAGACGTCTGCTTCATTCTTTTTAGTAGCTACATAGTATTTTATTGTATTAATTAATGTGCCATAATTTATTTAACTAGTCTCTGTCAATGGACATTTGGGTTGTCTATCTTACAGAAGATGCTACGATGAACATTCTTTACCTTTGCTCTCTTGCAAAGTATTCTTTAGGATAAATTTATAGAAGCGGAATTTCAAAACGAAAAGCAATTTTTCTTTAGAAGTAAATGTCATATATAAAAATGTAAAGAAGATGTAAAAATCTTCTGTGTACATCACTCCTTAACAATGCGGATAAACTGGTTGAACTGGTAATCTGAATATATTCCACTTTACCTCTGAATTAAAAGAATTTTCATCAAATTAGGTGATAGGTTTTTTGGTTTGTTTTCTTTTTTACACCAAATTCATTGAGCTATCCCTTAAGGAAACTTATTCATTTGTATTTATTGTTCCCTGTCATGTGTCCTATGCTCTTGGAAGAAAAAAGGAAAATGTGCAGCTGGTGTGTGATTGGCTGCCTAATGAGTCTTGGGGTCAGGAGTGGCTCACGTGCTTAACCAGGAGCATCTACTCAGTGTAAAACTAGGGGAATAGACTTGAGAAGGCCTGGCCCAGTTGGGAGGCTTCACATGGGGAAAATGAAGAGTGAGGAGAGAGACAACATAGAGTAGATAAAATACATAGCTAAAAGGGCACACTTGTGGAAATTACATTCAGTTACTAACACCCCCATTTGAAGTTCACTTATTTATTCAACAAATAATTGTTTTTTTTTTTAAGAATTATATGTTGAACACTTTGACTGTTTTTAATAGCCAGTAGAGTGAAGCTTAATTAATTATATCTTGTGAATTCTGAGTTTAAAAAAAAATATATTTATTTAATTTATTTATTTGGTTGCGCTGGGTCTTAGTTGCGGCTCGCCGGCTCCTTCAGTTGAGGCATGTGAACTCTTAGTTGTGGCATGCATGTGGGATCTAGTTCCCTGACCAGGGATCAGACCCGGGCCCCTTGCATTGGGAGTACGGAGTCTTAACCACTGTGGCACCAGGCAAGTCCCAAATATTTGTTTTTTTGAATGTGCTATGAGAGATGCTAGGCAATCTTTTTTGAATGACACAGCCTCTGTCTTTATGCTTACTTTCTTAAAGGCAATTACAATAGTGTAAGATAAGCGCTTTGATGAAGAAAGTGCTAGGTGCTCTGGTACCCAGATTTAGGGGTTTCTGCCTGGAAAGGCTTCCTGAAGGGAGCAATGTTTAGGCTTAGTTCTTCCCTGAAAGAATGGGGGTGGGGCAAGAATGGAGGAGAGGAGTGTTCGAGACAGAGAAAATAGCACATGCAGGGGTTAGAGGCAAAAGAGAGTCATATTTGAGGAACTTCCGGTGGTTCTGTGTGGCCAGAACACAGAATTTGAATGATGGGGTTGTTGGAGCTGGGAAATGGAAAAACTTGTGGCTGGAAAAGGAACGGCCTGGGTCCTGAAGAGCCTTCTTAGCTATATTCAGGTATTCGACTTGTCCTAAGGGTGATGGGAAACTCTGAAGTTTTTAAGCAGAGCATGACAGGATCAGGTATCCATTTTAAAGGATCACCCTGTGATGGGAGTGATCTTGAGAGGCTGTTACACTAAGTAATCCAAGTGAGAGATTTTGGGGGTTGGAACTAGGATGGTGGAGCTGGGGCTGGGAGAGGAGTGGACAGATTGGAGACATGGTCAAGATTAGCTGTGGGGGAAGGGAAATGGAGAGGAAGAGCTCTCCAAGTTAGATAACTCAAAAGCATCCAACTCGGGGAACTGAAGATGGAGAGAGGATATAGAGAGCTATGGAGGAAAATGATCAGGTCAGTTTGGACCTGTAGAATTTGAGGTGCCTGTGGGATGCTCAGTGGGTGATGCCTGTGAAGTTCAGAAGAAAGCCCAGTACGGTAAATGCAGCATGGGAATGCTTGAGATGGCTGGTTAAGCAGCAGGCGACAGAAATGAAGCCCTCAAAGAAAGCAGTTGGTAGGAAAGTAGAAGAAAAATCAGAAGGCTCTTTTCAGCTAAAGACTTAATGTAGTTGTATTGCATGTGCTACTATGTACGAGGCACTGTTCTAAGTGCTGGTGATAGCGCAGTGAGCAGGACAAAATCCCTCTTCCTACATGGCTTATGTTCATTGTAGTTGGAGGAAAGACAATAAGTATATAATTTCAGGCACTATGAAGAAAAATAAGGCAGAATATGGAAATACAGAATGATGGAGGGGAGAGGGGCTATTTTGGATGGTGTGTTTAGGCGCTCTGAATAGTTGATATCTGAGCAGAGACCTGAATGAAATGCAAGAATTAGCTGTGGGAACATCTTAGGGAAGAGCATTCTAGGCAGAACAAATGGCAAATGCAAAGGTCCTGAGCTTGGTTCAAAGTATGGTGAGGCCAGTGTGGCTGGAGCGATTGAGGGAGGAGGAGAGTTGAGGTAGGAGAGGATGGCTGGAGCCAGCTCCTGTTGGGCCTGGAAGATTCTATTCTAAGTGTGATGGGAAGCCATTGGAGGGTTGAGAGCAGGGGAGTGACATGATCTGAATTACATTTTACAAGGATCACTCTGGCTGCTGTGTGGAGAATCATTTGCTGGGTGGCCACAGAGGAAACAGGGAAACCAGTTAGGAGGCTAGGGCAGTTATACAGTAGAGAGGGTGGTGGCTTGCACTGGGGTGGAAGTGGTGAGAAGTAGTTGGATTCAGATACATTTTGAAAGGAGAGCTGAAAAGACTTGCTGGATGACTGGATATAGGGACGTTAGGGAAAGAGTAAAATCAAGGAAGACGCCTCCTAGGTTTGTATTTTAACAATTGGGAAAACAGAGGAGCAAGTTTTGTGGGGGAAGGGGGAAAGAATCAAGAGTTCAGTGTTAAAACACATTAAGTTGGAGTTGTGTTTTAGACATTCCAAGAGAAGCTGCTGAATGGACCTTTGAATACAGGCAAGTATTCCTAAATCTAGGAGTGGGTGCTACATTTCCACTGGCATAAATGTTTTTTTTTTTTAATATTTATTTCACAGCTCAATAAAATTAAGGGTCAGATCTGAGCCTCAGATTGGCAGATTGTGACCTCCAGCACTGGCCTATTACACACATTCTTAACAGGGTGATATCCCCAACAGGACGAAAAATGATTCTTACGAGGTGAAAAAAATCTTCGATAATATGATGGTATATGGGCTTCAAAGCTCAGCCCTACCTGACAAAATCTTATCCCTTAATATTTAATTTCTCACATTAAGGAGAATTTAAATTTAATTAAGTAATTAAAAATTTTCTCCTTGGGGGGTGATAATGAAAAAAACAGTTGAGAAATGTGCAAGAACATGGCCTTTGGGTGTCAGAAAGCCCTGATGTGGATCCTGGCTTTACCACTTGGACATGATACTTACCTTCTCTGAGCTTCACCTTCACCATTCAAACACCAGTACTACTACTTACCTCAAAGTTACTGAAAAGAATACAATGATGTGTATAAAATTGATGACTGAATAAAAAAAAAAAAGTTACTGAAAAGATTGAGAGGATGTGCCTGGCATATAGAAAATGACTGATAAATATTAGTTCTCTCCACTTTACCTCCCGTTCCCAGAAAAGAGAAGTTATTATAGTTAAGGAACTACCATAAACTGGGTAGGGATCAACTCAAGTGGGAAAATGACAGACTTAAAAGCTTGTTGGAGGAAAAAAATAACAGGACAAGGGGCCTGATTGAATGGTGGGGGTGGGGGGGAGGGGTGAGGGTAAACAAAGAGAGAAGAGAGAAATCTAAGGTAATTCTTAAGAGGTTTGATACCAAGGCAAAGCCACCACTAAAGGTTCTTAGTTTACAGTTGAAAGCGACAAGAGGAAGATGATTCTGGCGTCTGATTTATATTACAGTAGAACAGAGGCCAGAGGAAGGGAACCCGGATTGTGGAGGACTTGGAATCTGAAGATCTGGGTGTATAACATGTTGAACAATGGGGGTTGGGAAAATTAATTATGGTCATCTCTATTTTGAAATATGCAGCCAGTACAATTGTTTTGGAACAATATTCAGTGGCCCCGGAAAACACTTATGATAAAATGTAAGCACACTACAAAACAATGTGAAGCCGTTTTTATCAAACGTTGTATATTTAGGTAGGAAAGATAAAATTATCTCTGGGGTGGAAGTTTTATTTTTATTTTTTTCAATTTTAATACAAAGAGCTTGTATTGCTTTTATGACCAGGAAAAAAAAAAAAAGTTTTCTTCCCGAAAGAACCTCTCTGGCTTTGCACTTAATGGTTTCGGCCCTGGCCAGCAGATTCCTAGGACCCACTTTCCGGCACTATCTCAGCCCCTTGGAGAGTGTGGCCCTGGAGGTGTGAGACCCAGGAAAAGGCGGGCAGTGGTAAGCCGCTCCTGCCTCCCGGCAAGCGCAGCGTCTGGACCGGAGGACTTGCCTGGGGATCCGGCGGCAGAGGTGGCCACATGCCGGCAAGCGCTCAGAGCCAGAACCTTCCCCGCTTATTACGCGCCCGGTGTGGGCACAGGGAGGGGCAGGACCTCAGCCTCAGAGACCGCCGAGAGCCGGGAGGGCAGGAGGCCAAGGGGCCCCTCCAGCCGCCTTCCCAAACTCCAGCCCCAAAGTAGCCGGCGGGGAACCGCGCCAGCCCGCGCGCCCGCCGAGCCTTGGGTGACTGACGGGAGGTGGGAATGTGGGCGGAGCCTCAAGCGCGAGCTGTGATTGGAGCGACCCACACCTCCCAGGGAGAGAGGGCGGGCAAGCCTGCGAGGGATGCGCAGAGGAGGGTGCTCAGAGCCCTCTATGTGATTGGCTAGCAGCGGAGTGAACCGGGCGCTGTTTCAATGATTGGCAGGCGGTAGACAGCCCTCGGAAACTGCCTTGCCTTCGCCTATTGGCATCCTGCGAGAGTAGGCGGGATTGGTTCATCAAGTGGTGCTGATGATTAGCTGGCGGCTGAGAGTTAGGATGTTGGAGAGAGAGCAGGGGGGAAGGAGGGGTGGCAGGGGCAGCGACTTCCTCCTTGTTATTGGCTGGTGAAGTGAGTGGGGGGGTGGTACCAAGGTCCAGCGGTTGCCTAGGATTGGCGGGCGCTGGGGTGAGTGACAGACAAGGGGGCGAGCTGCGCGACCAGCGGTTTGTTTTTCGGAGCGTTCCTGAGGTGGAGAACGGCGGCCGGACCGAGCGACTGCGGGACTGAGGGACTGGCGGTCGGGCGAGCCGAGCGGCGCCGCCGAGGCCGGGCTGGGCCGAGCCGAGGAGCGCCGGGGATGTAGCGGGCCACCCTGCCCATGCCACAGCGCCCGGCTGCGGGCGGAGCCGGAGCCGGAGCCTGGGGAGGCGGCGGGGGCCCTGAGCGCAGCCCGCGCCCCCTGCGCGGAGCCAGGCCCGCTGCCGTCCCCGCCGCCCGGGCCCCCGGCATGCAGCCCCGGCTGCGGAGGTGACACTCGGGCCCAAGACGCCGCCGCCGCCATCGCCACCATGGGTGAGTGTCGCCACCGCCCCGGCCTGTGCCCGCGCTGCTTCGCGTTGCCCCGCCCCGGACTGAGGGGAGGAGGACCCTGGGCCGCCGCCTGACAGGCATGGACAGCCAGCCGGGCCGGGGCTGCGGACCGCCGGCGCCCGCCCGCCCTGCTCGCGGCTTAGCGGCTCCGCGGCCCAGGCGGGGGTTCTGGCTTCTCGGCCCGCTGGGGCGGCCCCGGCCGACGGAGCCCACTCGGCGGCCCCCTTCCGGGCAGCGCGGCCGGCGCATCCCAAGGAAGCGGCGGCGGGTCGAGGGCCATTGCTCGGCGGGGCAGCCCGCTCCGGGCCGAGCGAGCCGGACCGCGAGCCCGAGGGCGGGGGAGCGCGAGCGCAGTGTGGGGCCCGGGCTGGAGGCTGGTGCAGGCCCAGCTGCTGTTGTGTCTTTTCCTTGATTTGCTTTTTTTTCCTGCCTGTGTCATTTCCTTCCCTTTGCTCACACAGGCTGGCCTGTGAGAGTTCCCGGGGCTTGCTCTCGAGCCCTGTGCGCGCCCCAGCGCAGGGGGGAGGGCGTGCAGAGAGATAGGTTGGGAGGTGATTAAAACGGCAATCACTGTTATCAACCGCGCGGTTGAGAAATGCGAGCTGCACGCAGATTGCTGGAGGTTAGGAATTGGTCGCGGGCTGCCAGATATAATACACATCCTACCTTTCGAAAAATCTTGTTGCAGTGTTTTACATCCATTATTTTAATCTAGCTGTATCCTTGAAATTATGTAACTTTTGAAAGAGAGAAACATTCACTACAGAAAAGAATCTCTATGAAATCATTTCCTTTTTAATCGATATTTGCAATTTCTGTTGTGAAGATGTAATCTAAGAAAAGCTTTTAATGTCTTCCACACGCAGCATTTGAACTGAATTATATTTCAGGTCCTTTTTGGTAATTTACCAAATGACTATTGGACTAGATTAAGTAGCAAATAACATTTTAGATGTACTTTGCTTCTCTTGCTGGATCAGTTATTTTGATAGTGTTTGCAGTGGCAAGTTTTGCAGAGTATTTGGTATTGTCATAAATAATCAAGGGGTAAACGTCAGTAAAAAGATCATTTGCACAGCCATTGATTGCATCTGTGAAGAGGGAACATTAATGTTTGCTTTGCCCTATAGCAAGGTCAAGTCGTTTTTGTAGGAGGTTAAATGTTTGCTGTGTCACATGGGGCAGATATTCTTTTGCGGCCCATCTTTACACTCTGGCTTTGAATGAATTACCTTGTTCTGTTCCATGCTGCCCCTCATACAGTAAGAGATGGGTTTGTTCATTTGTTGGGCTTACTGTTTCCTTCCCATGTTTTACTTCAGAAGTGCTTGCTTTTCTGGGAACCGTCTGTGACAGTAAGCAGAAAAGGAACCCAGTGAGGCCTGGTATTTAAATACAGAATTCACCAAATACTCATTGAACATTTACTATAAATGGGGCACATAATTCTTCTTGTCCTCCCCAGGTTTCACACATTAATTTTGTGTTCTGGAATTTGATGATTGAACTAAATCTTTGAATTGATTTGTGAGCCTACACTTGCGATAATCTTTCTAAGTCTTTCCTTTTTGTCCTGCGGGGACAGTCTTAAGTCCCAAAGGGGAGTGTGAAATACTTGAGGGTGTGCAGACCGCCTACTCCCCACTTTCTCAACTGCTAAATCAGTTAGAGTGTCCGGATGCGTTGACTACGTTTCATGCCTAACAATAAAATAGATGTCAGCCTGTTTTCACATTTCAAGATATTTTCAAAAAGTTTAAGTGTGTGAGTATACGGAGAGACAATGATGAGGAGGAAAGGAACTATATAGGTAGGGTCCAGAGCCCCAAAGGAAAAAGGACCAAAAACTCAGTGTCTTCCCATTTGTCCCCATGTCAGTTTTTACATGAAGAAAGTGAGACAGTGAGAGGAGAATTAACTTGCCTGGTGGTTGCAGTATATTAGGCAAGCTGATTTAAGAACCACTGCCTGGCTTTCTTCAGCACTCTCCCCTCATACCATTCTCGGTTTCCTTTTAGTAGATGACCTTGACATGCAATTAGAGCTGATACTGAATTCTCTTAGAACCTGGCCTTTAGTTTGCTTTGTATAGGGCTCAGCAAGCATATATGTACAAACACAGACACACAGAGTCTCTCTTAAATACTAGTTTCCATTTTGGTGATATAAATGATGAAAAATCAAATTCCCAGGTTAGTATGCTTTAGTGCTGCATGCAGTCCTAAATAAATTCAAGTGGTAATAAGAGAGAAGCATAGACTTATTAATATTTTTTTATACTTGTTAAACTCCAGCCCAGTGAGGAAAGGACTAAAACTAATTTGAGTCCCTGCCCTGCAGGTTCCTTGGTTAATAGTCATATTTTCCTGAGCTGTTCTAAGCCCCAGACTCAAGCTTGTTTGACAACTTGGGTTGGTAATGAAAACAGGTCAGATTTTGTATTGGCTGTTAGCCCCAGTAAATTTCTAGTGGAAATTACACTTATCCTTGTAAATAATAGGAAATAGTCTTTTTTTTTTTTTTTTGGCTTTGATACTATGTGGTTATAAAAAAAAATTTGGGCTTGACTGGTCATTTTTTCTTGGTCACACCAAAATTCTCTCCTAGTTTTAGTAATTACAGTGGCAAATGCTGTTAATAACACCTAAGATTAATTTACTAGTGTTTATTTGGACTCTATAAATGCAATCTAAAATTTAGTGGGAAGTATTACTGAAAAATATGCAACAACTTGGAAATGTTACTGGAAACGATCATGAACTGAGTATAGGATTTAGGATATTGTGGTTCTGGTTTGATAACTTGGTTTGAAGTCAGAATCATTGTGATTTACAGATGCCTTGTGTCTCTAGGGTTTCAAGGCTGTTGGGAGCTCCCAATTAGACCAATCTCAATTCAGTTTGACTAGAATCTGACCACCTGTGTATACTCTAAATAGTTAGCAACTGTTTTGATTGAAATTGGGATCACAGTTTAACGAATCAATATGGCTATGTCACGACTAGATTTCTGATACTTTACAAAATGATGGTTGGTTTCTAAAACTGAATTTTAGGCATTTGTAAAAAGTAAGTATCAGTCCAACTTAGCGTTACTTAGGGGAATACATAGAGGAAGAAGCAGTTTTCTTGGTTCTGACTATGTAAGCTATCCATTTTTTCTTTGCCCATTTATTGAGCATCTCTTATGTGTCAGATATAGTGTTAGGCCCTGTACATACGTTTATCCTGTGTTTAAGAAGTTACAGTTAGGTGAGGTGAACCAAAAACATGTAAACAAATAAGTGCAATGAGGTGTTATAGGTACTTCGTCAAAACTGTAAAGGTACATAGGAGGGAGAGATCAATTCTGTAGTTTTGGGATTGACATACATTATCCTATAGTCCTCAGACCTCTAAGGTTAATTTCATTAACCATTAAAATAAAATATGATGGTGATATATTGACTTTTATGAGGAAGCAATAGCTTACTTTATAATATGCATGTTTAAATTTTAAGTCATCAGTTAATATTGAAGGGCAGTTATATCCCAGAAACAGAAAAATAAACACCAAAATTTGACTTTGAGATCTAGCAAAGATTCAACCAGGGCCTTGAAGGAAAAAGGAAAAATGTTTCTTGTAAATTGAGGATCAGACCTTTTTGCTTATACTTACTATGAAATGATGTTTGCCCAGGTATGGAGAGGGTGGAGGCAGTGCGAGTATGTAACATGTCATGAACAGTAAGAGAGTAAAATCTGACTCACAGACACTCTGCAGCACAGGATCTCCTGAGTGAGCAGTGTGATCAGATGATCTGGCAGAGCTGGGTAGAGCAAGGTGAAGAAGTAGTTTGTTAAATGAAAACAAAGATTAAATTTGGGGGTTGTATATGTGGAAAAGAGTGAGTGTCTGGCATCATGCAGGACAACAATGTTTATCGAAGGACGTGTTGCTTCTGGAAACTTTTCTGGGTTTTTAGCCAAGGGAATTTGTAAATGGGAGTGCCTTCAGACCCTGCCTTTAGATAGAAGTAATAGCTCAGTCTGGAAGAGTGACTTCCTGCTGGGACTAATGAGAGACGAGTGTGTTGCCTGGCAGCCCCCATGCCTTAGGTCAGGGTATGGGGAGAAGGAAAAGTACACGCCGCTGGATAATTACGGATAGCTGTCTGCTTGAGACTGCTGAAGAGCTTCCACTTTTTAAGCCTGAACTGTAAACCTTGTTTCATAGATCCCTTCTTTTCTTTTTCTGTGAATATTCCTCACCTCTAGATCCTTAACCTCCTAATCTCTAGAGTTAACTTCTTTCTCTGTGCTTCTTTCTGGTAGCTTTTAAGTGTGTCAGACCACCCCCATCCTTCGGAAATCTTTTCAAGGTTATAGCATACTATTACCTCTGCCTCAACTTGTTCACGTGTAAAGTTCATAAATGAATTGTTGATTTCCACTACTTCCAATTTTCTTTTAATCTCCAGCTTCTCTATTCCCTGTAAAATTGTTTCTGCCTCTGCTACCCTATTGGACCTGCCTGGCCTCTGCCTGCCCCTGCTATTCTTTGGTCTGAGCTTCTGTGGTGTCACTCTTGTTTTTTCCCAATCCTCTTAAAGGCTTCTGTACCAGCACACCTTCTTCCTACTCTACTTGACAGCATTACTGTTCACTGAGGATCAGTCCCTGACCTTCTTTTCTTTTCCTCCACCGCTCACTTGCTTTCATGTCCTTCTCCTTTATTTGTAAAGCTCTCTTGCATAGATGGAACAGCTTGCTTCTCTGGAAAACTCTTTATGCTGTAAAATCATCTATATAATCTCTTGCTACTCATACTGTAAAAAAAATTTTTTACACGTGTGTTTATGTATTCTGGTTTGTATCTTGTCTAATTCAGTCTCTTTATTTGTGTAACCTTGTATTTGTGTGTTTTGTCTTTTTACTCCTAGAGTTTGAATACCTTAAAGTATCTTTCAAAACTGTCTAATGTATAATACATGATAGGTATTCAGTAAATGGTTGTTGTTAATGATTAATAATAAAAATTCAGAAATACAATTAAATATTAGGATAGATTGTGGCCTCCAGTCTTTTCCCATTAACCTTTTCTCCATTGCTAATAATAGCCAGCATTTTTTTCAACATTAACCTTTTCTCCATTGCTAATAATAATAGCCAGCATTTTTTTCAGCATTACTAAGTGTTAGGTACCATGAGGAATAATTTGTAAGGTTTTTTGTTTATTTGTTTGTTTTTTCCCTTAAGTTTCACAGCAACTCTGTGTAATGATACTTTTATTATCTCCATTTTACAGATGAGGAAATTGAGGTTTAGGGAGAATAAGTAATTTGTTTAAGGCCTCTTAAAGCCAGGTCTTTCTGACTCCAAAGTCCATATAACTGACTACTGCACTCTAAGAAAGCTGCTATTTGTTTTTAAAAGGTTTGTTTGTTTGTTTTTATTTTTTAAGGAATGCGTACGGTAGCACAGATAATTCAGTTAAAATCCCAATCCAGGAAGAAATGCCTAAAAGAACCACTCGATTTGCTTCCTGTCTTTATCCATGTTCTCAGTTTGAAGTATCAGTTTAAGAACCAGGGCTTCCCTGGTAGTACAGTGGTTAGGAATCCGCCTGCCAATGCAGGGGACATGGGTTTGAGCCCTGTTCTGGGAAGATCCCACACGCTAAACCCGTGCACCACAACTCCTGAGTCCGCGCGCCTAGAGCCCGTGCTCCGCAACAAGAGAAGCCACTGCAATGAGAAGCCCGCACACCACAACGAAGAGTAGACCCCGCTCGCCGCAACTAGAGAAAGCCCGCGCACAGCAACGAAGACCCAACGCAGCCAAAAATAAATAAATAAAATAAATAAATTTATTAAAAAAAAAAAGAACCCGTTTGCCTCTAGAAGTATATGCAACTTTGACACAAAATCAGATTCTATTACTTTGTTTCACTTGTGTCAGTTGTCCCAGATTTCAAGAGATAGAACCAAACCATTCCTCTAGTGTGTTCTCAGCACTGGAACTACCAAACAAGTTTTTATCCATTAAGTAATGCCAGGCATTGGTTAGCTTCCTGGAAACAGAATTTGTCAACCTGATAAACCAGCTCTTATAATAGCATCATCTTATACAGAATTAGAAACAATTTCTTTAGTCATACTTGTCATGGATTTGACTTGAAAAGCATGTGTGTGTGTCTGTGTGTGTATATTCACATCCATCTTGTTTCAATATCTGAGTTGAGACAACTGAAATTCTCAATTCTAAGGCTGATTACCTTGATACTGAAAACTACATGCATTCTGCTGTTAGGACTATCACTGAATGCTCCTCAGAAAACACCCACCTAGTCATAATCATGATGACCCCAATTTACTGTTACAGTTGGCCCAATAAATTTATACATATGTAATATTTAATGATATATAAGCCAATTTAGTATATAAGCCTATATATATGTGTTATACATATATATAAGCTAGTCATCCTAGCTTAGATGTTATGCTCTAGTTTTAAAATCTTGGTTGGGAGGTTAAAAAACAAAACAAAAACCAAGCAAGTTCCCTTTAAGGAGCCTATAGGTAAATTGTGAGAAAGTATAAAATAATTGATGGGATGTATGTGTTTTAATTTTGACAGATGTCTTTCTGTAGACACCCACTTCCTCATTCGTTATCTCATTTACCTCATTCTTTTCATACTACAACGATATCACTCTCATACTTTTGTATGTATTTTGAAGTGGAATTAGTTGGGAAGCTACTTTACTGGTGTTTTTCCTGCAAGTCTTAAATCTAATTTTACTTTTCTGAGCAGACAAAAATCTCTTCAGGGGCACCCTTCTCCTTCCTTTCCTGCACCTCCTCAGAGGGCATGTAGGGCACCCGAGCAGATTTGGTCTAGGAAGAGGGGAGAGGCAAATAACGCCGCTTTACTTCCTATACTCCATGGTGCTCTTTCCTTTCCACAGGGTGTTAGAATATTTTCAAGGGACAGTGATAAAGCGCAGAAGATAGGCAAACTCTGTGGGTGGAGTCTTGTACTTCTTTTAAGGTGTGCCGCAAGTCCCTAAGTGACTCATTTGTCACTAAAGCAAGTGTAACAGCTCATTCCTCATGTTTCTTTGCAGATCAGCAGATTTATTTCCAACTCCCCAGTGCTATTTGAGTAGATAAGGATCTCTTGAAGGACCTAGGAGGATTTTGCAAAACATGGAATTGGGCTGGTTTAGGTTCTGGGTTTTGGCCAGTTGTCTTCAATGCATGAGAACTCTAGTGCTCTATGCTATGTCAAGAAAGGGGGATTAAAAGTAATACCAGTAAGGCAGAGACAATGCATTGCTTGGTCAGTTAGGGAAGAAAAACAATAGAACTGCCTTTTGACTTCCCTGTGGGAAGCAGAAGGCCTATAAACTTGTAAAGAGTTGGGAGGGGGCATTCAGAGGCTAGGCTTGTAAAGCAACTTTTGTTCAAAGCAGCGACCTGAGGTCCTTGTTTGGTACCTTTTAAGTATGCTCTCCTGTGTACGATAGTTTAGGAATAAGTCTGACTGACTCTGTCCCATAATCAGCTCTCCCATGAATTCATCTTTTCACTCAGTACCCTGCTACACTGTGCTGTGTTGTTCTTCACTCCAACTTTTCATCTATTTTTCCTGGTTGAGTTTCTCTGGCACTGGAAGAATTGGTCTTTTTGAACACCTCCCTTGCCCCCAGTGAATTGGTAGGTATTGCTGCCAGAAATCTGATTGGAGAGCTGTTAAGAATCCATTAAAATTCAAATCGCCATAGTCTGACCTCAGTTATCTACTTTTCACAGATAGCAAATTCATGTGATTATAGTTACAGGGTCTCTCATTTCACCTGGGCAGAACTCCCTGAGTATTAGTCATATAATTTGTGAAAGTACTTCTGTGGTCTGTATTAAAGTACCTTAGCCCACGTGCTCTCTTTCTTTGCAGACGAACAGGAGGCATTGAACTCAATCATGAAGGATCTGGTGGCCCTCCAGATGAGCCGACGTCCCCGGGTGCCTGGATATGAGACCATGAAGAACAAAGAAACGGGTCACCCAAATAGGCAGGTGTGTGCAGCCATGGCTGTTAACTAAATTTGTTGGGGAGGGGTTTTCAGGTGGGAAATATGTGAGAAGCCAATGATACTCTGATACAGGCTTGAATGCTGTTGGTCCCTTCCCTTAACAGTGTGTTAAATGGTAAGTGATATGTACTAACCAGGTGTGGGTCGTGATCTGGAGTCCCAATGCCTTGTGCATCTCACCTTGTAAATAGTGTTTCATTTGTGGAGAGTAAGAATAATTTCTTCGCTAATTATGGGGACAGTATTCGTATACTTTTTCCTTTACTGATCATTTGGCAAATATTTTATCCAGATTCACGATCCCTAACTCAGAAACTTTTTAGCTATCTTACAGTATATACTCAGGAAAAATTAATTAATTTTAGTATTGGTTTATTTAAAATGTAATTAGGAAGGGAAATTTATTTAATAAAACAACATATACTGAAAGTAACAATGAGTGATTTTGTTATTGTTTTTTACAGTTGTTTCCCCCCATTAACTCAGGTAGTTGAGAGTGCCTGTTTTATTGAGAGTTGCGTGCTTCTTTAGGAAAACAGCTTCTATTTTGTTAACATTTAAACTTGTGCGCTGTTGAGAACCTTCTTCTCGCTTCCAGTGTCACTGACCTCCCTGTTGCCTAGGCCGTTTGGCCCACAGAGAGGAGTGAGTGACGGGGAGCTTTCCTTCCTAGTGGGTATCAGATGGCTGAGTTTGGTGTGTTTGATGATATCCTTCCTTGTGGTTCTCTTCGTTATCAGCTAACCTTCTCTCTCCTCATTTGCACCTTGTCTACGAATTCTTCAGAAGTACTCTTGGTTCCTGGAGAAAGTATAAGGGACTAGAACTTTTTCTGTCTGAGGTTGGCTAGATATAGCCTCCCAGAGTATTTCCTGCCTTTAGGAAAACTAGGGACCCCAAGTCCTTTTGTTTCAGTTACAACATAAGGAATAGTTTAGAAAGCTGCTTTTATTTTTTGTGTTTACCTTACAGAACTAAGGGAACAACAGAATAGGGCCCATTCTTGTACTGTTTTCATACATTATTCTAATTGTGTGGGTTCTCACTTGCTGTAACTCACTTCTATTCAAAGCTGCTTTTGGAAGGAGCATTTTACCAGAAGTGAATCCCCTCCCCCAGGCTTGAGCCTAATGACCTCACTTTCCTTCCTGTCTTCCTATGTGGAGTGTGCTTGTTAACGCTGCTCCAGTCAGCTGATCTTTCTCCAAATGGGACTATTAGCGTGGATGTCAGTTAGTAGGTGAAAAGGGGAAACTTTCTTGAGTTGGAAGGCCCAAAGGGACTCTGCCGAGAAGAGGAGGGGTGGAGTGGTCTCTGATCATTCCTTGAAGGGAGATTACCTTTTAGGAATCCTGTTTAGGCCTAAAAGCTATTATAAGAAAAATCCTGATCTTTTACCATGCCTGCTGCTGTGTTATTGGGGTGAAGGCAGTGGTTATGAAGGTAGAAGCCTGTGAAAAGGATTGACTAGTATAGAGGAAATAATCTTAACAAGCGGTACTAGCTCTTTGGACCCACAGTTTACTTGAATATCGTCAAACATTATCTGTTGCATGAAGGATACAAATTATTAACCTCAGTTTTTTTGTTTTTAAAGAAAAAACACAACAGCAGCAGCTCAGCCCTTCTGAACAGCCCCACAGTAACAACAAGCTCATGTGCAGGGGCCAGTGAGAAAAAGAAATTTTTGGTAAGGAACAAAATTACCCGTTAAAGCTAAAATGTGCTTTTAAATCTACTAGTGCTGGAAGAGTGTGGAATTCATTTCCTGGACAAATAGTTTTAGTGGATTTGCAGGGAGCACTGGTTACTCATTACCTGTGTGCTGTCACCATTTCTCACAACAGTATTATTCATAAGCAACCTCGGTCAGTGCTGTCCAGTAAACTTCTGTGATGATAGAAATGTTCTATATTTGTACTGCCCAGTGTAGTTGAGGAACTGAATTTAACATTTTATTTAATTTTAATTAATTTAAATAGCTACATATGGCTAATGGCTATTGTCTTGGATAGCACAACTTTATATACTGTATAAGAGACTGTTGATTTGTTGGGCAAGAAATTAAGTACATGCTTGGAGATGTGTACATCTCCTTGGTACATTCGTTCCACCACACAGGTCATGAGTTTCTATGCATTGTGATAAGCTCATCAGTGGGAATCCCAGCTAAGAGTCTATTCCAGGGGGCATGGGGATCTGGGGGGAATATGAAGCTTGGAACTAGCATGGCTGTTTAGAAATTGAAGCTCAAAGTTTTATGCTAATATTGGGTAAAAGGGCAATGAAAATGTCAAAATAGCTTCTCCCATTAATAAAGTCAAGATTGTAGAATGGTCTCTCCTGGGAAGTATAGCAGATGTTCAGCTTCTGACCAGGAGGAATAGTCTTCAGCAAAATCGTGAAAGCAGAAGGAGAGAGAGAGTCTCAGTGATTGCATTTCCAAGGAAGGATGGGGTGAGATGGGGATGGTGGGAACATTTAGGGGGAGAAGTGTTTACAGCTCAATGTAATGAAAAGAGCCCAGCCTGAGTCTTGAGATGTTAATAATCTGTTAACGTAGGACTTTACAGTTTACACAGTGAATTCCCTTTTGAAAAATTCTTGTTTTTGTTTGCTTGGGCCTAGGATAGGATTAAACGGTTTTCTCCAGTAGCAATTCTTCTGTCAGAAGGTCCATGCTTAGGAGGAGAGAGGACTGAAAGATAAAAACCTAATGTAAATGGCTAAGAGATGCCAAATTGGTCTAAGAAATGTCAAATTGGGCTAAAGATTCAAATTGCAGAGTCCCAGTTGAAAGTACCCAAGTGTTTTGGCCACCGGGAAAGGTGGTTTGTTCAGGGATGGAATGATGTTGGCAGAGGCAAGCAGCGCTTCAGAGTGAGAATGGCAGCGCTGAGATTGTCATAGCCTCATGGGGCTCAAGCTTGGCACAGCAAGGAATGCCACAGGAGCTGGGGGTTCACTGACAGAATCGTGTGGGGGCTGAGGCCTGGAAGAACGGGAAATCGTAATTTAATACCTCTGCTTGGCAAGACTTCAGATATCCTCTTCCCTGAGTAAACAAGCTAGGCAATTAATTGAAAAAGAGAATACATTTGAGAAAAACTAAGCATTCTGAGCAGCTACGGAAGTACAGGGGTATGAGGCGCTTGGTTATTCAACGATTTGCTAAGAGTTAGGATCTGCGCTCTCTGTATTCTCCCACCTGGACATTAGGTCCCTGGAAGCCTGCAGCCGGTTAGAGCTGGCTGCATGTTCTTAGATATGTGTGGCACATCCTCAGCTGGGGCCTGGGGATGGTTTTATAGGCCATGAAGGGCAGACCCTTTAGCAGTCATCAACTAACAGTCCTTTATCAACAGGTGCTATTTCTCTGTGAGGGCGACAGCTTAGTGTAGTGAAAGGAGCAGTGGCCCAGAAGTCATTGAGTTGTTAATAATCCATTAACATGGGATTTTACAGTTTAGAGAGTGCTTCCAACAACAACAGTTAACAGCAATAACAACAACTATAAGCTAAACTATAAGCATGTGTATAATACTTTAAAGTTTACAAAGTGCTTATGCAAAGATATTAAGTAGAGCCAGGAAGCAAACCCAGATCGTCTGTCCCGGTCACAGTAATTTTACCATGTGTAAGTCTGATAACCTTTTTAAACCTCAGTTTTTCCATCTGAAAATACAGGCATAGTGTCTACCTCTGAAAGTTGTTGTAAGATCATAGAGTATAAAAGATTTTATACATTGTAAAACAAGGTACGGGTGTAAAGTGGTAGTGACTACATCACTTCTGTTATGTTCGGGCATTGTGGGTATGAGCGCTAGTGAAAGCTTCTAACCAGAAGTATGCAGATTGTCATGGAACTGAAAGGGTTACGGTTTTCTACCTATATTGGATTTGACATTACTATCTATCAGATGGTCCTTTGCAGACTTATGAAGCTAACCTGATATATGAAAGTCCCAGTAGAAGAAAAAATAGAATCCTTATTACCATGGATTCCTGTTTCCCTTGAATCTTATCACGGTGGTAGGTAGAGGCTTGAACAGAGCCCAGGGTCTGGGTCTGACCCTCCAGATGATCACTAGTGGGTGCTTAAGAATGGAAGAGTTGCTTTCTTCATAGCAAGCACTAGAAGGGCAGGCTCTTGGCTATCAGTTATAGAGGAGGAGAATTCTAGGAGCTGTTCCTCCACAGGGTCAGTGATTGAGCAGACTGCCTTTTGCTTTTACTGTGATAGACCTGACTCTTCAGGACTTCCTTTCTCTTTCAAAGGTTGTTGATAAGATAGGCTGGCTAGTTTGAAAATAAAACATAATACAGCATACAAGCCTCATATTCTATTTTGTAAGAAACTTCCTTTTTTTGTGTGGTAGTTTATTAACTAGCAGTAAATAACTAATACACTATTTCATCATTGATTTATTCAGATACTCACTGAGCCCCTGCTGCATGCCAGGCACAATGCTGGGACTGGGGATACAGAAAGAATTAGGGTAGGGAAGAGGGTTGCTTTATAATCACCTCTTCCACTGATCTCTTAGGACTTTCCTGAGTCACACAAAATTATTTTTGTTGCTCTTTTCTTCTCATTTATTTACTTTCTTTGGCAAAATAAGGACTCCAGTGCCAGAGATGTGGGAGCCAAAGGTATATAGCAACTACAGGGAGGGGGAGCACTGCAGAATCAGAGAGCGGGCACCAGAGACAATGGCTAGCTGGGGCCTTTGCCAGGTCAAAGGTTCACAAACCTTTGTTTAATAAAGGTTTTTTTTGAATTCTTGGGAGTCTTCTTGGGTTACATGTTCAGTTGTTGAGTTCAAACTTTGAGAAGGTCATGTCTACTTAAGTTTGGTATCGTTGGTTACTCCTGTTGCCCCCTGAGTTCCCAAATCTGTAGCTCAGCCTGGAGGCCTGCACTGTCCTTCTCCTGGGCATGGCTCTCACTCTTCCTTTCACCAAATTAGCTCTGGTGGGCAGGGGACTTGAACCTGCCTAGATCTGAATTTTTGTACTAGAACTTTTTTCTCAGCAGCTGTGGCACCTCTCCATTCAGTTCAACATGGGCCTATACTCAACCTTCTTAGACAAAGAAATATAAGTTATATTCCCTGTACCCTAGGAATCATGCAGTCTTATGAGAAATGAGAAATATGTAAAAAAAAAAGAAACTAAGCTAGGATGTGACTATGCCTAAATATATGGTACAGATACTGAGAGCCACAGGAGGCCAGGAAAGTGAAAGATGAACTTGGGCCGAAGGAGTTATGGAGTCATTTCTGGAAGAGGTGGCACTGGAACCAGGCAGTGAAGGATGTATAAGAGTTTAGTTAGGTGGAAAGGAGGAAGTATGGCACTCCAGGTTGGGAAGCTGAATTATTAAAGGCCTAGGGGAAGGAATGAATATGGCATCTTTCAGGAAATAGGGTGGGCATTGATCTGGCTGAAGAAAGGGTTCCCTTTGAGAACAAACAGTGTGAGATGATTAGGTAAACTGAGTGAGCTTAAATTCCAGAGGGCTTTGAATGATAGTAAAGAACTTAGACTTTATTCCATAGGTCATGGGTATCACTGATTACTTTTTGAACAAAGAAGGGATGTCGTGAAAGCGGTGGTTAAGATGACTGAAACTGTGGAGGAATGTAGAATGTGCTGGAAGGGGGGAGCTGAGAAGTACAGAGGCTGCTTCAGGAATTCAGGAGGGGAAAGGGGCTCCAAGAGTGACAACTGAGAGAATGGGACGCAGAGTCTCATACTGGAGTCCCTGGAGGGGAGAATTGGAACTTGCTGTCTGGCTGTGAGAAAGGGAAAAGAAAGAAAGAATCAAGCAGAACTCAGAGGTTTGAGCCTGTAGTCAGTATTAGAAATGGCAACACTGAGAAGGGGGACTAGTTCGGGAGGGTAGTTGATGCAGACACACATGGCTAGGTTGAGTTTGTGATTACAGTGAAATACTCTGAGAGTGTATGCAGGTATGTGTGTATATTGCTTTTGCAGGTACACAATCCCTTATCTGCAACTCTAAAATCCAGAGAGTACTGTAAACTAAAAGGTGTTTTTTAAATTTTATTTATTTATTTTTAAATTTGCAGCAAATTCATTTGGCATCAAAACTTGGCCTGAATGGACACAGGGCTATTTACAGTCTTTATTTATTTGACTAATTGTGAATATTCATACTTTTCAATACAAAAACTAGCTTTTGCTCTTAACAGGTAAACCCTAAATCTTAGTGACTGTACAGATATGGCCAGCACAGGGAAGGGGAGGACAGCGTTCCCCACAGTCACTGAAGGACCCTGACTGACAGTGGCTCCACTGACCTGGCACACCAGGGAAGAGAGTGTAGAACTCAACTTTGTTCCCAGCTGCCGGTCAGAAGTAGTTACAGAACCCCAGACTAACTTCAGGAGAGGCTAAGCAGCGCAGAGGGGTGCACGGAATGCCTGTGAGCGGTCTGCTCTGCCGTGGCGTGCTGCCCAGACACCTCCCCCGGAGGGGCATCGCTCAACGCACAGAGCACGTACCGCTACCTCTCTAAATCCAAAAGTGCTTTCTGAGACACTTTCGGCCCCAAGGGTTTTGGCTAAAGGATAAAGGACCTGTATTACCATTTTTTGAGCACTTATTATATGTCAGGAACTTTTCTCATATCTTTATCCAATTATTTCATTTAATTATTTTGATAACTCGATGAGATAGATACTGTCACTATTTTCACTTTTCAGATGAGGAAACTGAGTCACAGAGAGATTAGTTCAAGGTTACAACAAGGAGGTTATAGAGCCAGGATTTGAAGCCAGACAGTTTGACTCTAGTGCTGCATTCCTAACAATGACTTGTCTGCCTTGTATCCGTGGCAGACAGCTGAGGTTTCGCTTGAGAAATCGGGGCTGGACATAGAGAGTTGGGAATCTTCTATTTAGAGGTTGCCTGATTTTTTAATTCCTGCCGAGGAGAAGATGTGAGAAGAGGGAGAGAAATCCAGAGGCCAAAAGTCCAAACACTGAGGCACAGTTACGTGTTGGGGGAGGGGTGTGAGACGGCATGAGGAAGAGGAACCAGCGAAGAAGCAGAAGTGGTTAGAGTGGTGGCAGGTTCCCTGGCTTGGGATAGAGTCACAGAGGCAAGAGGAGAGAACCTCACAACAGAGGACGCGGGTACCAGTGCGAAATGCCTCGGAGGGGCAAGGAGGATGGTGGGCAGGAAGGAATTGAATCTGGTTAGCTTTATCTGAACTTTCTTATCTATGGCTATTCTAGTCAGCCTGACAGGGGTCACTCAGATTTAGGAACTTGGCAGATTTGGGCACACCATGTGGTACATGGAAGCCAGTCATGGGCCTGCATCCTGCTCTGGAAAGGCTGTAGCCACATCAGACAAGGGATTCAGAAGGCTAGGCGTCTTTGTTTACACTGCTTACTAATCACAGGCTAGGTTAGTCTTGAGTAGGAGTGATTTGTGGTTTGAGGCAAAAGTTTAATTCCCTTTCTCACTAAATTCAAGTAGAATAGTATTTGGATTGTGGCCCACGATGAAATAAATTTAGTTCCTTCAGTCCCACAAAGGGACAGAGGGGATTCCTTCATAGGTGCATCTAAATATAATGCCCCAGTTTAGAATGAGAGCTATTGTTATGTGTTTTTATGTTATGTGTTTTTATGTTATGTGTTTTTTATTACTATAAAAAATTAGATAAAAATCAACAGAGGAATAAATTTTTTTTTTTAATCAACAGGAAAAAAGGGAAATCTGAATAAACTATGGGCTTTATTTAACACATCAATATTGGTTAATTAGTTGTAACAAAAAGAAATGCACCATACTAATGTTACTGATAGGAGAAACTGGGGGGTGGAGGGGGGAGAAGGGTATATGGACACTCTCTGCTCTATCTGCTCAATTTTTCTGTAACTCTAAAGCTGTTCTAAAAATAGAATCGATTAATAAAATATAATAATAATGAGTGCTACACCAAGGTGTGCTGGGCTGTGAGCAGGAGGAGGTGAAAGGAGTGGTAACCCAGCTGTAGGGACAGACAGGACTGCAAACTGCGGTGAGCACTTGGGGTACTCCAGAGCTAGTTGTGGAACCGGACAGCATGGGAAGCTGGAGACAGCATGTCCGATGCGGCAGCGTGTTGCAGGCACTGTGCTTCGGAGGGCCTTGCCACGGGAACTGCTTAGTAGTTCAGGGGAAGGAGAAAAAGAAGACAGTGAAAACACTGCTGTCACTCATGCAAACCTTGAAGCCCCATGATAACTTCCTCTGCAGCAGTGCCTCATCTTTCTGCTTGTGCACTCATATTCACGCGCGCATGTGCACACATACACACACAGTCTCTCTCACCTGGAACGCACACCAGAGGGGGCACACTGCCTTCCCATGCCACCTCCTCCATCTCCACCTACGCACAGCCTCAGCCAGAGCCTCCCCTACTGGTTCCCCAGGCCCCATAGCTTCCTGCATGATTGCTCCCCTGGTCTCCCGATGCTGGCTCCATTATTACTCCATCTCCTCCATGAGTTCTGAAAAGTAAGGTCTCAAAAGATCCTTTGATAGTTTCCTTCTTTCAGTGCTCCCATTGAAGCCCTGCATCTGTGAGTAAAATAAATCTCCCTTGCCTGTGTGACACTTAAGTTGTAGCATATCTGGGCTTCTTTTAAAGCATTATAATCTTGAGAGAGCTTGTTTAACTTCATTGTAAATTAGGTTCTCCTGTAAAATAGACACAATAATAGTACCTGTTGTGAGGGTTAGTTTAATTGATATATGTAACATGCTTAGAACAAGACTTAGTATATAGTAAATCCTCAGTAAATGTTAACTATTGTCATATTATTAGTAATGGGATCCAGTGGCCCATATGTTACATCAAAGGATGAAAGGGCTGTCTCAGGGCTGTAGGTTGAAAAGTTGTCACATCGCAGGCCTGCTCCTCAGGGGAGCTTTGCTGTCCACTGTTTAGTATGTGAGCTTTTCAGGGTCATGAAGCTCTTTGAGCCTCCATTTCCCTGTCTTTAAAATAGTGAGTTAGAGGCTGTATTCTTATATTTTAATTCATTGACTCTCAAGGTGTGTTCTAGGACCCCTAGGAAGTTCTCAAGAACCTTTTGAGGGTCCCTCAGGTCAAAACTATTTTCATAATAGTATTAAGATGTTCCTTGCCCTTTATACCCTCATACTCTTAAGAATGTACAGTAGAGTTTTCCAGAGGCTACACAATACGTATTATCACAACAGTTTGAAAGCAAAAACTGATATGAGAATCCAGCTGTCTCCTATTAAGCCATGCATTAAAGAGACTGGCATTCTCTCACTTCACTTTTTTAAAGTTTTTTTAATTAAAATGTATTTATGTTAACACATAACGGTTTTTAATTATTTTTAAATAAAATTTAAATTTTTTCAGTTTTAATATCTAACGTGGCAAATATCAGTAGATATAATCTACATAAACAAAAGCTTTTTGGGGTCCTCAATAATTTTTAGAGTGTAAATTAGAAACACCAGTCTAGTTCATTTGACTGGAAGGGAATTCTAGCCTCCCAATCTCTTGGGAAAAGGAAGTCCTGTGTGCACCCACCCTACCTTTCAACTTTCTCCCTTTTCTGTCATCTTTTCTGTCTGCTGTATGTTCTTCATCTTCAGATACTCTGAAGCCCTCTTCTTTCTTCCAAGCCACAGTTTTTTAATTTGTCAATCTCAGTATAATTTTCATTCACTGACCATGAACTTTCTTACCTCCCCCTCTATTACTTGTTGGTTTCCCGACTATCTTAGTTTTCTTTTTCCCATGTACCTGTTCTTTTCTTCTATATCTCTTCCCTTTTCCTGTCATTTTTAACTCCCTCAGGTTGTTTGCTTGCCCTTTACAGTATCTCTCGTCCTCCCTGATTTGTTCCTTAACATTCTAACACTCCTACCTCGTCTTAATTTCTGACACTTACACCCAACTCTATTCTTCAATCAATTAATCCGTTTAATAAATATTGTAAGCACAGATATATACTATTACCTTTGCTGTCACTGAAGCTACAGAAACAAGAGAGACATGATCCCTGTCCTCCTGGAGCTTATAGGGTACACATGATGGTCATTTAGGCTAGAGCTGGGGACAATTATAAGGTATTTGTCCAGAGTGCCACTTTACTCCCACTGAGGGCAGCCTTGAAAGGATCGTGGAAATCATTAGTAGCAGCAGCAACCATTTATTGCATGTCTACTATGTATTAGGTATTTTACTTATATTTTCTCGTTTAGTTCTCATAGCAACTCTGTGAATTAGGTATGTTTAGCCCTACTCTGCAGATGGAAAAACTAAGACTTATAGAGGATAAGTAACTTGGTTGTGGTCGTAGAGCTAGGAAGTATCAGTATTAAGACTTCTTTTTCCGTCTAGTTACATCAGCCCAGAAGGAACGGTGTCCTGGCCAGGAGGTGGTGGTATAGTGGGAGAAACTCCAGAGCCAGTTGTGGAAATAGAGAGTGTTTGAACTTAGAAATGATATGTCAGAGCAGAGCACCTGAGCTGGGGCAGCCACCAAAGGATCTTGTCCCAAGAGCTTTGTTGCCGCTGAGGTTAGAACTCATTGAAAGGAATGCCTGTCGGGGTAGAGAAGCTCTAACAGGAGCCATCAGGGATGTCTGCCTAAGGTTGCTAAAGGACTGCCTGAGGCTTACCTGGGAAGGGCAGGAGTGACACACGCCAGAGAACCCGCTGACCTGTCTATCATTTCTTTGGCAGAGTGACGTCAGAATCAAGTTCGAGCACAACGGGGAGAGGCGGTAAGTTTGCCTTCTGATGAGTGGCTGTGTTCATGTGTGCTGCATTTCTTAGAAAGCGTTCAGCTTGTGGAAGCCGTTGCCCTGGAGTGATTCCTGTGGGGTCACTGGCTGGGGAATGGGGTTGGTAGGGCATAAAGGGGAAAGTTTCACCCTTGGTTTGGCCTACTGATTGAACCTTGTCTCTGGTCTTAAAATTGGAAGCCATTTCAACTGCTGATGTTTTACTCTTCTGCTCTTATTTTGCTACTGTGAGATCCACCATTGTGCTAGGGGAGGAAGTCAGGACCCCAGCTCTACTGAGTCATGGCTTCCAGACACACTGACACTGTGCCAGCCATGGGCATCAGAGGGAGATGAGGATTCTCCTGTTACGTGGTGCCATTCCCATCCCTGGTAGAGTGTCCCTGGTTTTGTCCACATCAGGGGTCGGGTTGGTGAATTGGAAGTTTTTCTTTTAAATGTCTTGGGACTTCCCTGGTGGCGCAGTGGTTAAGAATCCGCCTGCCAGTGCAGCGGATACGGGTTCGAGCCCTGGTCTGGGAAGATCCCACATGCTGCAGAGCAACTAAGCCCTTGCGCCACAACTGCTGAGCCTGTGCTCTAGAGCCTGCGAGCTGCAACTACTGAAGCCTGCGCATCTACAGCCCGTGCTCTGCAACAAGAGAAGCCACCGCAACGAGAAGCCCGCGCACCACAACGAAGAGTAGCCCCTGCTCGCTACAACGAGAGGAAGCCTGTGCTCAGCAATGAAGACCCAACTCAGCGGAAAAAGAAAAAGTTTAAAATGTCTCTAGGTCATGGGAAGCTGCATCAAGTACCTCAGTTGTGAAAGATTTCAGTTCATTTGAGGACATAGAAAGAGGGGGTTTTCAGTCTGCATTCTGTATTTTACCTTGTTAGGGAAGTGAAAGTAATGTTACAAAACCCTTGTATCCTTTTCTCCATTGTCAGTATTTAGTTTTTTGTAGGAAGTCAAGGTAGAAGTTCTCAGTGGAGAAAAATGACTCCACTGAATTTCTCAAGTTATTTTAAGGAAAACCTTTAAGAAAGCATACAGAACTCTGGTCAGGGGATATTTGAGACCCTGTGTGTGCATGTATGTGGCACAAGCATGCGCACAAGCATGCTTTTCAATATCAGTTTTCCCCCTCTTTGCCTTTCTCTCCCACTGATAACTGCCCCACCCTTTTTCCTTTGCTTTGAGCATTTGGAGGGGCAAAGAGCATACCCATCAGGATAAGATCCACCTACTTTAGGAGTCCCACCAGCGGACCTTAGTGCCTTCAAATGCTCTTGTACTGGTAGTTCTCTACTGTTGGCATCTTTCAGCCCACTTTGAAACTAGCTCCAGAGGAGATCTTTGGCTGCTGTTCTCCCTTGAAAAAATACATTCGGAAGCCTGCAAGGTTGTCAGAGGTTGCCGGATGGAAACACTGTACAAAGAGTGGTCTGCAGAGCCAGGGTTCTGCTGCCGCCATGTGAATTCTAGGGCTGTTCCAGGGCTGGAGGGAAGAAGGTCTTCTGAGCTCTGTCCCCAGCTGTTTGTCCTATGACCTGCCAGTAGCATGGAACTTAAATTGTCACTTCACTGTTGCTCCTTTTCACACTTCTGACCTGACTGGGTTTTGGAGGGATTGCCAAACTTGGAGCAGCAGAGAGTTTTCAGAAGTATGAAGATATGAAATCAAAAGCTCAGTTGTGTTGGAGCCTAATTACACAGTTACGCTCTCCTGAATTCCTGTTCCCTAAGTGGTATGCAGTTAACAGTGAGCGGACTTACACTGAGAAAGTGTATGTGTTTAGTTTCAGAGATGCTGCCAGATCGAAACCACAAATATTTAAGGTGGTCAGGCTTTTGAAGCCCTGAGCGGCAGTGTTGGTATCAAGGTTTTGAAAACTGCATTCTCTTTTTATGGAGCTGTTTTCGGGAGCCATGGCGTTTCACTGTTTGTGTACTGTGTGTGGAATTGAGGACTTTATAAAGTCGGTGCGGGAAAGCCAAGTTCAAGCTGCTGTGTGCCAGACAGCTCTGGTTTCGTGTATTTCATGTCTTAGGATTTTGTAGAAACTGTTATTGTGGGCTTTCTTTACTTTTTACAGGGAATATGGACAGTATCTACCTAAATGTTGTAGGCCCTTATAGAATAAGAATTTACAGAAAAGAGGAAAGAGGTACTGACTTTTCCCATTCATCATTGCCAGGTATCCATTCTGGTGGGCTGATTTTCCCTTTGCTTTGGAAGGGTGGGCATCAGACTTCTACCCTTCCTGCCTCTTAGCCTCAGGAGGGCAGAAGAGGACTGTAGATTAGGATCTCCTTCCCTTCGTGTCTGAACACTGGTGAGGATGGTTGTCCTGGGTGTTAGACCCCTCTTTGAAGTACTGGCCTAAAAATGTCTGTTATTCAAGGTGGTAGCAGCAGCTTAGATCTTACCAAACCTGGGAGTGCTGGTTTCTGATCTTGACCAGACTTCTGGGCTGCTTTTGGGGGTTTTGAATGGCTCATCACCAGACCAAATGCAGGAAAACTTATCTCGGAGCCTGATGTTTTTCTAACTGTGCTAGAGACATCTGAGTGATCTCCTGGTATTTTATTCAGAAAGGCTGGCCCTGGGGACTTCCCTGGTGGTGCAGTGGTTAAGAATCTGCCTGCCAAGGCACGGGACATGGGTTCGATCCCTGGTCCAGGAAGATCCCACATGCTGCAGAGCAACTAAGCCTGTGTGCCACAACTACTGAGCCTGCGCTCTAGAGCCTGTGAGCCACAGCTGCTGAGCCTGCAAGCCACAACTGCTGAGCCTGCGTGCTGCAACTACTGAAGCCCGTAGGTCTGGAGCCCATGCTCCACAGCAAGAGAAGCCACCGCAATGAGAAGCCTGTGCACCACAAGGAAGAGTAGCCCCTGCTTGCCACAGCTACAGAAAGCCCACGCGCAGCAACAAAGACCCAATGCAGCCAAAAAAATAAATAAATTTAAGAAAAGAAAAAAAGAAAGAAAGGCTGGCCCCTTTTGAATTAATAGAAAGGTATTCTCTCAAAAGAATCCAGAAAACACTTGTATCTAGATAACCCATATCTAGATCGCACCTAATTATTGCTTGGGACAGTTGATTTGAAGGAAAAAAAATATAAGGATTACAATATGGATGGATTTCTTGGTGGATATAAATTAATACATTCAGCAGTATAATTTCCAAAAATGAAAGGTAGTGATGGATGAAGGAAAAGTTATAGAGAAATTATCTTCCTGAGATGTTAGGCTTTGTGTGAAGGATAGATTATGGTTTATAGTAATATCCTATCAATGTTGTTCAGTAGAACTTTCTGCTGTAATGGAAAGGTTCTACAGTAATCCCTTGGTAGCCGAGGAAATTGGTTCCAGGACCCCCTGTGGATACCAAACTCCTTGGATGGTCAAGTCTCTTATATAAAATGGTGCAGTCTTTGCATATAACTTATGTACATCTTCGTGTATACTTTAAATCATCTCTAGATTACTTATAATACCTAATACAATGTAAATGCCATGTAAATAGTTGCCAGCATGCGGCAAATTCAAGTTTTGCTTTTTGGAACTTTCTGGAATTTTTTTCAGATATTTTTGATCTGCAGATATGGACCTGTGGATATGGAGGGCCGACTTATAGCTGTGTTCTCCAGTATACTAGGCACTTGCCACATGTATCTAGTGAGCACTTGCAATGTGGCTAGTGGGACTGAAAGAGCCAATTCTAAAATTTAATTTGAATTTAAATAGCCACATGTGACTAGTGGCTACCATATTGAACAGCGCAGTTCTAGATGATAACAGCTTTTATGGTGCCTACTGATTTCAGCCAGCCAGATTTCATTAAAATCCAATGGCTTACCTATCAAATTACCCATGACATTTTTCACAGAACTAGAACAAGTAATCCTAAAATTTATGTGGAATCATAAAAGGCTAAGAATTGCCAAAGCAATCCTGTGGAAAAAGAACAAAGCAAGAGGCATACCCTTCCCAGACTTCAGGCAATACTACAAAGTTACAGTAATCAAAACAGTGTGGTATTGGCACAAAAACAGACATTTGGATCAATGGAACACACAATAGAGAGCCCAGCAGTAAACCCACATTACCTGCCATCAATTAATCTTTGACAAAGGAGGCAAGAATATACAATGGAGAAAAGACAGTCTCTTCAGCAAGTGGTGTTGGGAAAGCTGGACAGCCACGTGTAAATCAATGAAGTTAGAACACACCCTTACACCATAAACAAAAATAAACTCAGAATGGCTTGAAGACTTAAATATAAGACATGACACCATAAAACTCCTAGAAGAGAACATAAGCAAAACATTCTCTGACATAAATCATACTGTTTTCTTAGGTCAGTCTGCCAAGGCAAGAGAAATAAAAGCAAAAATAAACAAATGAGACCTAATCAAACTTACAAGCTTTTGCACAGCAAAGGAAACCATAAACAAAACGAAAAGACATCCTATGGACTGGGAGAAAATATTTGCAAATTGATGCAACTGACAAGGGCTTAATTTCCAAAATATACAAACAGCTCATACAACTCAATAACAAAGAAACAAACAGCCCAATCGAAAAATGGGCAGAAGACCTAGATAGACATTTCTCCATAGAAGACATACAGGTTGCCAACAGGCACATGAAAAGATGCTCAACATCGCTAACTGTTAGAGAAGTGCAAATCAAAACTACAATGAGGTATCACCTCACACTGGTCAGAATGGCCATCATTACAAAGTCTACAAATAACTAATGCTGGAAAGGGTGTGGAGAAAAGGCAACCCTCCTACACTGTCGATGGGAATGTAAATTGGTGCAGCCACTATGGAGAACAGTATGGAGATTCCTCAAAAAAGTAAAAGTAAAGTTGCCATATGATCCAGCAATCCCACTCCTGGGCATATATCCAGACAAAACTATAATTCAAAAGATACATGCACCCCTATGTTCATAGCAGCACTATTTACAATAGCCAAGACATGGAAACAACCTAAATGTCCATCGACAGATGAATGGATAAAGAAGATGTGATATGGGGCTTCTCTGGTGGCGCAGTGGTTGAGAATCTGCCTGCCAATGCAGGGGACCACGGGTTCAAGCCCTGGTCTGGGAAGATCACACATGCCGCGGAGCAACTGGGCCCGTGAGCCACAATTACTGAGCCTGCGCATCTGGAGCCTGTGCTCCGCAACGAGAGAGGCCGCAATAGTGAGAGGCCCGCGCACCGCGATGAAGAGTGGCCCCTGCTTGCCACAACTAGAGAAAGCTCTCGCACAGAAACGAAGACCCAACACAGCCATAAATAAATAAATAAATTAATAAAAAAAAAAGAAGAAGATGTGATACGTATATACAATGGAATACTACTCAGCCATAAAAAAGAACGAAATAATGCCGTTTGCAGCAACATGGATGGAACTAAAGATTATCATACTAAGTGAAGTAAGTCAGAAGGAGAAAGACAGGACTTCCCTGGTGGCACAGTGGTTAAGAATCCGCCTGCCAGTGCAGGGGACACGGGTTTGAGCCCTGGTCTGGGAAGATCCCACATGCTGTGGAGCAACTAAGCCCATGCACCACAACTACTGAGCCTGCACTCTAGAGCCCGCGAGCCACAACTGCTGAGCCCATGTGCCACAACTGCTGGAGCCCGTGCTCTGCAACAAGAGAAGCCACCGTAATGAGAAGCCTGTGCACCACAAGGAAGAGTAGCCCCTGATCACCGCAACTAGAGGAAGCCCACAGGCAGCAATGAAGAACCAACACAGCCAAAAATAAATAAATAAATAAATTTATTTTTAAAAAAAGAGAAAGACAAATACCATATGATATCACTTATATGTGGAATCTAAAATATGACACAAATGAACTTGTCTATGAAACAGAAACAGACTCGCAGACATAGAGAACAGACTTGTGGTTGCCAGCGGGGAGGGGGGTGGGGGAGGGATGGATTGGGAGTTTGGGATTAGCAGATGCAAACTATTGTATATAGAATGGATAAACAAGATCCTACCATATAGCACAGGGAACTATATCCAATATCCTATGATAAACCATAATGGAAAAGAATATGAAAAAGAATGCATGTATATGTATAACTAAATCACTTTGCTATACAGGATAAATTAATACAACATTGTAAAATCAACTATACTTCAATAAAATAAATTTTTTAAAAAATGGCTTAGATCCCTCTTTCCTGTGGCTTATTGCTTCTTCCTCTGGTTATACCACTTCCCACTCTGGGGGAGCAGGGAGTATATGGAAGAACCACACACTTCTTCCTGTCAGTATGGAGGAGGGCAAGAACTATAGAGGCTGATGGCTGAGTGCTGCTAGTCTGCCACACACTAGTCAGATTTCATCTAAGTCTAGACATGCTAACAGATTAAGGTGGTTTTAATATACATTTTCCCCTATCACATTAAGCATCTTTTCATGTGTTCATTAGCCATTCATCATATCCTTTGCTTGTGTTTCTATTGGATTGTCTTTTTCTTATTGATTTTTGCAAGTATTTTCTCCAAGTTTGGTATTTCTTTTTAACTTTGTTGATGGTTTATTTTCCCATCAAAGTTTAAATTTTTGTTGTCAAACTTGTCTTCTTCCTTTTTGTCTTCTCTATTTTATGTAATGCTTAGGAAGACCTTCCCTACTCTAATATTTTTTTCAATCCTATATTTTCTTTATATATATATGTATGTATATATATAATATATATGGGTTTCTGATATTCTATTCTGTTTATCTCTTTGCTTTTTTTTTTTAATATTTGGTTGCGTGGGGTCTTAGTTGCGGCAGGCGGGCTTCTTAGTTGTGGCTCATGGGCTCCTTAGTTGCAGCACGTGGACTCCTTAGTTGTGGCATGTGAACTCTTAGTTGCGGAGGGCATGTGAGATCTAGTTCCCTGACAAGGGATGGAACCCGGGCCCCCTGCATTGGGAGTGTGGAGTCTTATCCACTGCGCCACCAGGGAAGTCCCTCTTTGCTTATTTTTGTTTTAATTATTTAAGTTTTAGAGTGTTGGGTTGGTCCCATATAAAATTGCCACTTTTATATGCAAAAGTGGTTGACTACGTCCAGTATCATATAGTTAAACCTGATGCATTAATTAAAGCTTTTTATTAAAAAAATTTGAAGCACACACAAAAATAGAATATGATACTCAACACCCAAGGACCTGTCACCCAGCTTCAACATTATCAACATTTTGCCAACCTTGTTTCATCTATCCCCACTTGTAAATTTTGCTGTGACATTTAATGACAAATCATTTTAAGACCTCTTTGAGCATGTTCTTACTCTACCATCTATTTATAGAAATTGTTCTTTGAACTGACCTGGAGAGTCTCTCTAGAAAAGCATCAACATCAACACTACTTACATGCACACATGTGTCACTGGTTAAGAAAACTGATCAGGCATATAACCAACTCAAGGGGAATTCCTGTGACTATGGCAGGAAATGTCAGTTCTGAGGATAATCAGCATTGAGATTACTGTGGCATCTCAAAAATGAACAATGGAAGAGACCTTTCAAGTCCTGGAGTTGAGTCGTTTAGGAGTTAAGACCATGTTTTCAGGACTGCTGCTCCAATCCCCAGGTTTTCTTCCTAACAGGAATATTTGAAGCATAGTTTTTAAATCCAGGTATCCTCCTATGATACTGCACTGTCAATGACCAAAAGAGCTGAGCTGAAGTGGAAGAACAATGGTTGAGATTGAGTACTGCTCATAGGTACTATTGACAAACCTGAGAGATGCTCAGAAGAAGGGTGAAAAGATAAAGGTAGATGTAAGAGAAGAAAAAAATACAGAGAAAGGCAAGCTGCATGAAAAATAAAGAGAATTCTATGTTGAAAAGAAAAGGAAGATAACACTCAGGAGCCATAGCTTCTAAACCCTGCATTTAAAATATACAGTTAACCATGATTTCTGTTCCTTTTCAGAATTATAGCATTCAGCCGGCCTGTGAGATATGAAGATGTGGAGCACAAGGTGACGACAGTGTTTGGGCAGCCTCTTGATCTACATTACATGAACAATGAGGTACGAAAGGTGGATGGTGTGCGGGCAAGGGAGGCACAGCTGCCTACCTTTTTTCTCTCTGTTTAACTGAGGATTTCCTAGTTTGTTCCTTTAATGTCATCTGCAGGTTTTCATTTTCTGGAGCCTCTTTTCTTAATTCCAGTAATTCTGCGATTTCTCTTTTTTACTACATGGGAGGTTACGTAGCTATGTCCATTCCCTCTGCTCATTCAATGCTGGTAGCTCTAATACTCCATGGTGGAATCAGGTACGGGATTAGGTTCAGGGCTTATATTGTCTCCTTTACATTTTGTAGGTTATCTTTTTCCTTCCAGCACAGCCTTAGTAGCAGAGGGTTCAGTAGGGCTGGGGAGGTGTGGAAAACTGGTGGGTAGATCCTCTATTGACAGGCATAAATGCTGGATTCGTCTCTCAGAGTTTAACTTCTGATTGTAGCTGGTTCCAAACGTTAGCACCTACTCTAATGATTTCTTTAACTCTTAGTCCTCCTGACCCCTCCCAACAGCCATTTTATTTATTCATACTTTGAACATCACCCAGGAAGGAATTCTTTTGAATGTCAGTTACTTGGCTGCTTTCCCAGCTCCAAGGAACGTGCTAGAGGCTGCAGTCTGCTTAGGCTGGTGCTTTGCATTAGTCTGAAAGGCACTGTGTTTGTGCCCAGTAAGGAGCCTGCACCTTGAGGGAACTGAGTTGGGGGGCAAGACAGGAAAGCTGGGCAACCTCATGGTTCTTTGAGAGTCAGGTCCTTACTTTGTAGTTTTTCTTGTCTTTTTTTTTTAATTTATTTATTTATATTTATTTAATTTTGGCTGCGTTGGGTCTTAGTAGCTGTGCGGTCTTTCTCTAATTTCGGTGAGCAGGGGCTACTCTTCGTTGAGGTGCACGCTCTTCTCATTGCAGTGGCTTTCTTGTTGCAGAGCGTGTGCTCTAGGCACGCAGGCTTCAGTAGTTGTGGCACATGGGCTCAGTAGTTGTGGCTTGCGGGCTCCAGAGCACAGGCTCAGTAGTTGTGGCACACGGGCTTAGTTGCTCCGCGGCATGTGGGATCTTCCCGGACCAGGGCTTGAACCCATGTCCCCTGCATTGGCAGGCAGATTCTTAACCACTGCGCCACCAGGGAAGCCCCCTTACTTTGTAGTTTTATGTTATTGGTTGAAAAGTTAAGAATTTCCTCTACTTTGGGGCTTAAATCTGTAGGAGATGAGATTTGTTGGCAAAAACTCTGTGGTCCTCTTCATATAAAATGTACAACCACAACTGGATATATGCACTGCCAAATAGTTAACAAAAATAACACCATCTGATTTTTGCTTTTTGGATAAATTTTAGAAATACAGCAAATTTGAAAAATAAACCACTAACTCTATAGTTAATAAATAACACAGATGTAAGTATTTTAAAGTATGTAAAGTAACACATTTTAAATACAGGATATGAGAACCCTCCCAAATACAAATGTCAAATCCATAGAAGTTTAAAAAATTTCAGCTCAAGCATCAATGACTATATAAGAAAGTGAGGCTAAAGTCAGCTAGCCAATCAGCATTAAAGAAGGTGTTCTTTAGTTAGTAAAGACTTTTCTGGATGATTTAGTACTACTCGTTTCTCTTTCCATTAATATTTCCATTAAGAATTTCAGATGTCCCAAAATCCGTTTTCAAACTCTTTTGCCAGGGGAGTGACTGCCCAGAATGTTGGGCACTCCTTTATTCAGATGTTTATACAGATACTGGTTTTAGAGCCAAATGTAAGTAATTGTCGTTCTTTTTTGAGTCAGTGAAGACTAATTTATTTGAGCATTTATTTTTCATCACTTTGTTTTTTGTTGTTTTTTGTTTTTGTTTTTTGGCCACGCTGCACGGCTTGCAGGATCTCAGTTCCCCGACCAGGGATTGAACCTGGGCCATGGCAGTGAAAGCCTGGAATCCTAACCACTAGGCCACCAGGGAACTCCCATAATTGTTACTATTTTAAATCATTCATGTCTTTCTGTAGTCTGCTAATGTCAGTGACCAAGAATTGACTAATTTACATCTTATTAATTTCAAATGTCTCAACTATTTTTCTTTTCTTTGCCCTCTAAACCCTGCCTTGTCAGGATTTGTGAACCACAAATGAAAAAATCTGTTGAGATTTTATTTTATTTATGTTTATATTTTTGTAATAATAGCTTTATTGAGATATAATTCACCTACCATAGAATTTACCCTTTTATTTTTAAATTTACATTTTAAACTGTATAATTCAGTGGTTTTAGTGTATTCACAGAGTTGTGTAACTAACATCACTACCTGATTCCAGAACTTTTTCATCACCCCAAAGAGAAATCCTTTACTTCTTAGGAGTCACTTCCCATTCTCCCCACTCCCCAGTCCCTGGCAACCACTTATTTACTTTCTGTCTCTCTGGATTTGCCTGTTATGAACATTTCATATATATGGAATCACACAATATGTGGCCTTTTGTGTTTGGCTTCTTTCACTAAGCATCTTTTCAAGGCTCATCTATGTTGTAGCATGTCTCATACTTCATTCCTTTTTATGGCTGAATAATATTCCATTATATGGATATACCACATTTTGTGTATCCATTCATCTGTTGATGGACACTTGAGTTGTTTTCACTTTTGGCTATTATAAATAATGCTGCTGTGAACATTTGTGTACAAACTTTTATATGTACAAATGTTTTCAATTCTCTAAAATATACCTAAGAGTGGAATGGTGGTTCTTGTAGAAACTCTGTATTTAACTTTTGGAGGAACTGCCCAACTTTCGCATATCAACTGGTACCACTTTACATTCCTACCAGCAATGTACGAGGGTTGCAATTTCTCTACATCCTCACCGATACTTGTGATTCTCTCTATTTTTTTTTTCTTTTTTAAAAAAATTATAGCCATCCTAGTAGGCGTGAAGTGGTATCTCATTGTGGTTTTTAATTTTCATTTCCTTAATGACTAATGATGTTGAGTATCTTTTCATGTGCTTATTAGCCATTTGTTTGTTTTCTTTGGACAAATATCTATTCAAATCCTTTGCCCTTTTAAAAAATTGGATTGTTTGTCCTTTTATTGTTGAATTGTAAGAGTTCTTTATATATTCTGGATACTAGACCCTTATCATACATTTGCAAAATTGTAGTTTTTTTTTTTTTTAAGTTAAAACCTACTCCAGTAATTTCTTTATCTTCCCCTATCTCCACCCGCCCCTTCCCCACCTCCCCCAACACCAGTCCTTATTTATCCCTACTTTGAATGTTACCCAGGAAGGAATTCTTTTACAATATGATATGATTTGTAAAATTTTCTCCCATTCCATGGGTTGTCTCGAGGTTTTATTTTAAATACTGATTTTACTATTTGTTTTTTCCTGGCCAGGGGTTTAGAGTTCTCATTTCCTTGTATTCTGAATCGGGAACTGAAGAAATTAATTGGATTTTTGCTTTATGTTTGCCCCAAATACATAAGATCTGACATTTTTTACGTCTTAGGCAAAGCATACTTTTGCATGTTTTAATACTAAGTACTCATAATATCTTCTGCTTTTAACAGTGAGTCAGGCTTATCTGTACCCTCAAGAACCATCTCTTTTAATACTTCAGTGGAATGAAAACAGAGGAAGTAGTTTTTGGTTCTAGTCACTGATTTTTTTTAACCTTTATACATTAAGATACTAAACCCTTCTATGCAGTCTAAGTTTGTCTTCTTATTTGAGTAACGTTTTCATCCTCTGCCTGCCCCCTCCTCCTCCTGTGCCTTTTCTGCTTATTCTGTTAATGTCAGCACAGGGTAGAATGGGACATGATTCTACTGCTTAATTTGGGAAGAAATATGGGGCCTATAACCGTTTCGGATTTGATGCTTTGGAGTAAAGGGTATTTTTAGAGATGAAGCTTTTCTTAGAAAATATCTTGGGGGGGGGTGGGATGAATTGGGAGATTGGGATTGACATATATACACTATTGATACTATGTATAAAATAGATAACTAATGAGAACCTACTGTATAGCTCAGGGAACTCTACTCAGTGCTCTGTGGTGACCTAAATGGGAAGGAAATCCAAAAAAGAGGGGATATATGTATACGTATAGCTGTTTTACTTTGCGGTACAGTAGAAACTAACACAATATTGTAAAGCAACTATACTCCAATAAAAATTTTTTTTAAAAAGTGAAAAATTTTTTTAAAGTATTTTTATACCATCAAAAAAAAAATACCTTGAAATAAAGTACTGATATGTGCTACAGCATGGATGAACTCAAAAACGTTAAGCAAAGTGAAGGAAGCTAGATGCAAAAGACTATGAATTGAATTGAATTGAATATGAATTGTGTGATTTCATTTATATGAAATGTCTAGAAAATGCAAATCTCTAGAGACAGAAAGTAGATTAGTGGTGGCCTGGGGTAAGATGTAGAAAAGGGGAGTGACTATGAATGGGCACAGGAGATCTTTTTGGAGCAATGGAAATGTTTTGAAATTGAATTGTGGTGATGGTTGCACAACTCTGTAAAT
Organism: Balaenoptera borealis; assembly: GCF_965194805.1. Taxonomy (NCBI): domain Eukaryota; kingdom Metazoa; phylum Chordata; class Mammalia; order Artiodactyla; family Balaenopteridae; genus Balaenoptera; species Balaenoptera borealis. Next base: position 14,988,570 of record NC_138879.1, on the reverse strand, counting down.
TTACCAAAAATTATTGAATTGTAAACTTAATAAAAAGGAAAAGAAAATATCTCTATGGTTTCAGTTAGATCTTTTAAGACCCCATAGTATCCACTGAGATTGTTTTCCTCCAAATTTATTTTTTTGTTGTTTTTTTTTGCTTATTTTTGCAAACTAAAGACTTATGTTTTATGTGATTTCCTTTTTCTGTGTCCTGTGTCACAGCTCTCCATCCTGCTGAAGAACCAAGATGATCTTGATAAAGCAATTGATATTTTGGATAGAAGCTCAAGCATGAAAAGCCTTAGGATATTGCTGCTGTCCCACGACAGAAACCATGTAAGTAGCCCCTGTCATGGCCTGACAGCTGAAGACAAAGCTTGCTGTCCTTCAGGATTCCACCTTGCTTCCTCGACAGAATTTTGTGTTCCTTAGTCACTGCTAAAGCGAGAACGTAGGTGTGGCCCAGCCCACCGGGGCAGTAGCCATTTAGCCTTCTGCATTTGATCTTACTGCGAAGCCAGATCATTGGTGTTAAAATGGCAACTGAAGGTGACTTGGCTTGTGGTGTGGGAGGAAGGGAAACATTTTATGATAAAGGAGGAAATTCTTTTTCTCTGTATTTATGTTCTTTCGACTAGATTTGGACCCCAGCAAGAGAGATTTGCTCAGCGTGGGGGAGCTAATTAGCAGAGGCTGTCAAGGATTTGAGACTATCATGCTTTGTAAACCCAACTCCCGCAACTCCTCGGCAACCGTGACTTTCCCTTGGGACACATGTAGGAAACAAACTTTCCCTTCTGTTCAGTGGGAAAAAGGCCATGGGCTAAAGGGCCTCTTGTAATTTACCAGCTGATACCTTACCAAATGGCAGCAATCTATGGGGGCCTTCAGAAGCCAGGGATCATCCCTTATGTAGTTTCCTCTCCTAAAGGGTCCCTGGGGGCCTACATTTCACAAGAATGCTTGTAATCTGGGTCTGTCTTCTAATCACTGATGGCTCTACCAGTTTTCTTCAGATGCATGCTCCTGCAGGTTTCTTGGCACTCTTTCCTTTCCTTATGCTTGAAGACAGCCAACTGTGGACGGCTGACATTACTGCCTGAGAACTATGGACACCCCATACCAGGACAGAGTTTAGATGGAATGGTGCTTTATGCTGACCATTTATATTTAAAGAGACCTTGGACTGTCTATTGATTAGCGAAAGACACAGGAGAATGCGGTTAGGAAGGCTTAGAATAAAGAAGACATTTTCTAATATTATCGAAGTGTCCTTGAGCATGAGGACTGGTCTTCTCTCTCACAATGTCTTTTTTTCTGGATGTGTTTTGGGAAGTATTCTGAAGTAAAATATGTACTTTATTATTTCATTTCTCTGTTCAAGTTACTCACCTGCTCCTTGTAGTCCTTCCTTGTGGCCTATCATGTACGATCTCAATGTAGCCTAGCACCCAAGGTTTATCACTAACTACCCTTCCTTTCAACTCCCCAGTCTCATCTTTCCAAGTTCTTCAGCATGCTTCCACTATTCTGCAGGTCTTCCTTCTTCCTCTTTGCCAGACCATGGTTGTCAACCTTTTTTAAGGCTCTAGCTTGATTTACCTGCTGCAGTTTGGTCAGTATTTTTGACTGAGACCATTTTCATTATTCCCTGTTCCTTTAGTCATTGGATATAATTTGCACACTAGTTTATAGGTTCCTGAGTAATTGCCCTCTAGTTGTTGCATATTTGTAAGTTCTACCCCAAAAGATTATAAGCTCCTTCAGAACAGGAGCTGTGTCTTGTTTTGGAACCTATCCGCTTAAGAGAACACAGTGAATACTTCTTGAATTGTTAGCAGGAGTCAAGCAGAAATCATATTCTGCAAACCCCTTCTTTACAGAAGAAGCTGGAATTGGGGTTTAGTTTAATGATGTGATTGTTTAACTGGGAACTAGCACCCCTGATGGTGATCCCTCCACTCCCCTGATGAGAAGCTGTAGACGACTGGTTCTTTGCATTCTCTTTCCCATCCATTAAGGGGTGCACTCAGCTGCAGATACTGCTGCAACACCAGAGCTGTTTGAGAGATGACCACCTGAGCTCTGACACTCATGGCGTGGCATTAGATATCGCATAAAATAAGTGCCACATTGATGCCTCTCTTTCTAAGGATGTTTATTTTTTAAAATTATTATAAAGTCAGTATAACTTATTGTAAACTTAAAAAAAAAAAAAAGAGGACCGTCTTACATAATCCTAGCACCGTAACACAATTGATTGATTTTTGCATACGCCCCTCTTTGGCCATATGTATACACACTGTAAGTGTTGTCATGGTATTTATACAATTTTCTACTTTAATTTTTCACTTAACATTGTCATGTACATTTTTCTGTTAATATACAGTCTTCATGATTATAATTTATAAGGATGCATAAGTCCATTGAGTGGATATACCATAATTTAATTAAATAACCATTTTTGCTACTGTTGGAACACTTAAGCTACTCCTATTTTTTGCATTTATAAAGATTTACATTTAAGACTAATAGTGGCATTGGTGGTGATGAAATCTTTTCTTGGGGACTTCCTCAGCTAGACCTCAGGCTTCTCAATAAACAGAGGTATCATGAGTCAAAATTGCTATGTGCTTAGGAGTCCTACTTCTAGAAGTGCTTCTCTGTTTGTGATGAAATATCAGTTTTATTCTTCTAGTTTCTAATCTGTTATGGACCAATTCTTTTTTAAAAACTTGAAAGGTGAAATGGAAAAATTAACTAGAGACGTATAAAATACAAGCCCACAACTTTTATTGTTAAGTTCAATAGACATGAGTCACTGCCAAATTGTTGTAAAAGTGCTTAAAGAGTTGCTCTTCCATTTTGGTATTTACCTTGTTGAGGACTGGTATACACCACAGGTTGTACCCTGGCACCAGCCCACAGATCACACTTTACATACACTTCTCCAGGATACCATATTGACCTGGTCTTCATCTCCTCTTGATGGTAACTGTCAGCCACTTTGTTCTCTACTTAGTTTCCTCCATTTTTAGCAATCTGTCAACTCATCCACCTTTTGTTACCACCTATACCTTTACTTCCCTTCTTATTCCTGTTTTTAAATGCACTATCTCTTTCTACTCTCTGGATTCCTTTTGTATTGATCTTTCTATGACAGCTTCTGATCTTTCCTCTGTCTTCATCCCTCACCAAGGTGGAAAGTCATACTCCTCCCATCTCACCTGGCCAAGGCCGGGTCTTAGGCTTCAATATTGTTTTTACCTGAGAACTCCTGGATTTGGGCAATCACAGAACCTCCTCTTAGTCTGAAGAGTCTTTCTCTAGCCTTGGTTTTACTGCCATTTTAAGATACTTCACCGTCTCCTTCAGTAGTTCTTGCTGCCCTAGCCCTCTGCCTTGGGCCATCAGCTCTTAGCTATTTTCCTATTACAGACTTCTTTTCTAAACATTTGTGCATCTAACTCTTAATTTATCTTTCTGCTCTTGACTTTCTTATAACTTTCTCGACCTTTCCACTGTCATAACATAATCTCAAGCTTAACATTCTGTTGTCACTTGTATCTGCATATGATGAAAACTAAATACCCAACCACCTTAAACTGTGAATGGCATTTTGTTTTGTTACCTCAGATTCTCTCTGACAAAAGTAAATTTACAATCTTCTCATCTAAATGTTGCCCACTTCCCAAATTTCCCATCGATGAATTTGACACTATTTAAGTTCAAAATATCAAGGATAATCTAAATGGTAATTATTTTCAGTTTTCCAAGAAACTAATGGGGCAAGTGCAGGAAGTTAAAATGAAACTTGTTGGGCAGAATAGCTTCAGTCTGGCCCCTGTTTAAAAATCATTACACTTTACATGTATAAGGTACTTTCATCTCTCATTCGGTTTTTGCAACTTTGAGCGATCGGTTAGGCATCTGTTATCGCCAGTCTACCCTTGGGGAAACTGAGGCTTAGAGTGATTTGCCCTAGGTGAAACAGTAAATAGTGACAGAGCTGGTCTTGAATGCAGATGTTCAGACTGTAGTCCAGTATGTATTAGATACCATCCAGGAAAGGGATCTTAGAATTATTGTAGTCCTTGGAAAACCTCACCCAGGTTCTTTCACAGTTCATTAGAAACAGAACAGAAAGTATAATGTTGCCCGTGAGGAAAACTTGTGAGATGTGTCATTCTCTTCCCCACAGCTCAGAAGGTTAACTGAGCTAGGAAAGGTCCAAGGGAAGACAAACTTTATAAGGGGTTGGGGTCAGTTTTATATGCGTATGGCCTAAAAAGCCTGGAACTCTTTAGTCGGGAAAGGAAGCCGAAGCATACATATGTATAAACAAAGTCTGTGATGCATTGAAGAGTAGGGATAATAAAAATACAGATTTATTCACCTAATCTCAATTTGAATGAACCCCTTGAATATTGAGGATTATCATAGAACAAAACGGAAATAAGAATTTGTATAAGGGGTATAAACATGGCATCCTTTATTCAAGTTGTATAGCTTCAAAGCAGATTTTTTTAAGGCTTTTAATAAATTCATGGATGTTAAAGCTGTAAATCTATTAAATAACCTGGATTCTTCCACAGCTATCATAACTGTCATGGTCTTCCATGCAAATGTCTCTTGTTGCCACCATTGAAGCAGAGGACTAGTGACATCCAAGGTGCCATTTCTCAGCTCATGTGTCCGTGAACCAAACTAAAGCAAACACACACACACCTCTTCTTTTCCCCCTGCATCGTTGAATTCACCTGTTCCCTTTGTCTGATACCACCAAATCTTTTATTGAGATGATTTGTGGGTCAACTTTTATAATCTCTTTTTCTGCTAATCTCCTAGCTTCCAGTGACTGCAGTCTTTGTGCATGTGGTTCCCTGGTAATTTTTCATGTTGTTTGTGTCGGCCACAGCACACTGCTACCCCCAGAGCCTTTCAGTGAGGTTTTCATTGAATGGTCAAATGAAATGACCATTCTATTTGCTGTCTTTAGAATGTTCTGCCAGCTACACACTTTATACCTGTTAGCTCTCCTTACACTCTCTTACAGGTCTCTTTTATTTTTCCTAGTCCCACCTTCCTCCTTCCTCTCTTTCCCACTTCTAGGTCTTGTTCAAGGTTCACTGAATCCTTGCATCAACCTCATTTTTGTTTACCATGCCATTCTTTTTATCTCCTTAAATCAGGGTTTTCTGAACTTGACTGACTATTACAAACACTTGGGGGAGATTTAAAAAACACCAATCCTTTGGCCTTACCCCCAGAGATTCTGTTGTAGTTGGCCTGAGGTGTTAAAAACCCCACAGGCAGTTGTGCTGGGCGGCTCGGGCTGAGAACCATCGCCTTAAACCCAAGTGTGACTCACCTCCTAAGACCTTCGCCCTAAGTGTGGTCCATGTACCAGCAGCGTCAGCATCACCTGAAAGCTGTTAGAAATGCAGATTCTCAGCCCCAGCCCAGACCTACTGAATCAGAATCTGCATTTCATCAAGGTCCCAGGTGATTTGTGTGCACATGAAAATGTGGGAAGCCCTGCTTTGAAACCTTCCCTGATTCCCTTTATCTGTTTTCCAACTGTTGCCACAGTCAGCCTTTCCTTTTAGAAACCTGTGCTCATGCTGGCTGTTGAACCTCCTGGCTCAGCTTCTAGATTTAAAATTGAGAGTTCAGAATGTATGTTCTTTGGTACGTTTCAGACTCGTGCTGCCAAGATGTATTGAAGTCCCACCTTCCGTAAGGCCCCGTGTCTAAGCAGGTGTCCTTGGGGTGCTCAGCGTGCAGCTCTTCTCTTTCTGACTGTAAGGCTGTGGCCTTTTCCTTGCCCTTCACTGGCCTGCTTCCCCAGCGTGTGGCTTTGATTGTTTTTTCCTTTCTGACCCTCGGCAGAGAGCTATTGCACATTGGAGGCTTTAGCAAGAACACTCACTTCCCCTTGGTCTGACTTCCCGTTAGAGCAAGACAGTTTGTCAAGACAGCCCTGCATGTGATAAAGTCTGGCGTGGGGGGACTAGAGGAGGCTGCTTGGCAGCTGAACTTAGCCCTGAGAGCGGGAAGCCTTTTTCCTGGAGGACAGGATATAGTTTGTTTAGGTTGGACCTTTTTTTTTTCTTACAGGAGGTAAGAGAGAGAGAGAAACAAGTAGAAACTTTGACCCAAATTATTTATAAATTCTGAGCTCCCACTCTCCATAGTGCTCTCCTTATTTATGAGCACATCCTGACATCACTTGCTCACCTCCAAGCTTCAGTTTTAAGCTTTCTCAGTGCAAGGGCCCCTTTCTGTTGCTTTGTTTTCTCTCAAGGGCTCACCTTGAGGCCCAACTGGGTCAGTGCAAAGTGGGGTAGGTGTGGCAAGGCTGCTGACCCTGTTCTGAAGTCCTTGACCTCTGGCAGAATGGTACCGTGATAGCCTTTCTGAGATGAACGCAATCCTGAGATGGTTCACATGTAAACCCCAGTAATATGAAGCAGCTGAGATCTTCTTACCTTAATTTTCCAGGAGTGATTATGGTTGGGGAAGAAGCAGCATATCAAGCTATTTTTTAAAAGTTTATCAACCAGAATTTTTGGTGCAGAAGTTGCCACCATTCTCCATTCTGACCCCCCACGTGGCAGGTGATCTTGCCACTGAAATAATTTCCTGCTTTTCCTGCTATTCTTCCCAAGCTCTCTGGAGAGTTTTATGAGAGGGTATTTACAACGCTTTTCTGTTTGGCACATTATTACAGGAATGCCTGTTATTCTTCTGTGTCTGGGTCATCACCTAATAAATTGGAGCACCGAGTCTCAGTGCTCTATATCAGTGAAGCTGGATAACTGCATTGAGTAAATAGTGATTTGCCAAGATGAATTGAGGAGTGAGATTTGAGGGAAAGCTGGGTAGCTCATGTATTGAAAGCGTGATGGCGGCTGAGAGCATGGGGAGTCCGAGGGAGGGGCGGGGGGCCTTTCTAAGCCTGCCTGCTTAGCGAGCTCAGCCTTTTTCCTCTTATCTTGCAGACCAGTTCCCCTCCCCACTCCGGGGTGTCCAGGCAGGTGCGGATCAAAGCTTCCCAGTCTGCGGGAGACATAAATACCATCTACCAGCCCCCTGAGCCCAGGAGCAGGCACCTCTCTGTCAGTGAGTATCTCACCCCTTTTTTCCTCTCATCTGATTTATCTGCCCATGTTTTTTTTTTAATATTCTTTTAAAAAATTAATTATTATGAAACAGTCATCAAACATTATTGACTGCTACGCTGTTCGGAATAGTCTTCCATGCTTTTCTTTGGGGAGAAGAAATAGACAAGTGACTGGGATGGAGTCCTGACCCTCCGGGAGCTCACACTCTCATGACGTGGTGGCGGAATCAGATTCCTTTTCAGCAGCCCTGAAAAAGCGACCTCCTCAAACATCTGCGTGAAGACCTCCAGCAGCACTATGCCCTCATTTTTGACCATTCTTTCCCCAAAGGACTGGGGACTTGTGAAGTTACGAATCAGGTCCAAGATTGAGTTTTGACATCAAACCTCTTGCTTGTGATTCCTGAGGAGTCCTAATGCTTCAAGGAAGGTGGAACGAAGTTTCTCCAACGAAACTCCTGGAGAGTCAAACTAAATTGTCTGGGAAGGACAGGAGACTGTTGACGTAGTAAATACAGTTGGCTCATTAGGAAGAAAGCTATGTAGCTGCTGCCAGGCCTCCCCAGGAAAGGAATCTAAATCAGGTCTGTGCATTATACCAGGCGATTCAGTTTTGCTCTGGATTCCATTTCCCACAGTCTGAGGAGAAAGCTCATTTCGTGAATTGTGCAGTTTGTTTCAAGAGGGAAGTCTGGCCTTAACAATAGTTCTGTTGAGGTTGCTGCCCTAACGTTGCTGAGACCCCTGCTGCTGTCCATACAGGGTCTGTCCATACAGGGTCTGTCCATACAGGGTCTGTCCATACAGGTTCTGTCCATACAGGGCCTGTCCATACAGGGTCTGTCCATACAGGGTCTGTCCATACAGGGTCTGTCCATACAGGTTCTGTCCATACAGGGTCTGTCCATACAGGGTCTGTCCATACAGGTTCTGTCCATACAGGGTCTGTCCATACAGGTTCTGTCCATACAGGGTCTGTCCATACAGGTTCTGTCCATACAGGGTCTGTCCATACAGGGTCTGTCCATACAGGTTCTGTCCATACAGGGTCTGTCCATACAGGGTCTGTCCATACAGGGTCTGTCCACACAGGGTCTGTCCACACAGGGTCTATCCACAGAGGGTCTGTCCACACAGGGTCTGTCCATACAGGTAGAATTGCATCAAACTGAGCTGCTCTCTGGAGATCTAGAGCTGAGCTTGGGGAGGTCTGAGCATCAGTCCTGTCACTGAGCTTGTCTGGGAGTGATAAGCCTCCTCATGGGGCAGCCGGAAGAATGTGTTGCTGAGGCACTGACTTTGCCTCACTGAGTAATTTCTGGAACCCTAGCAAGCACTGGTAGTAAGTGTTGCCAAGCTGAAAGTCTGTATATGTGTTTCATATTTCCCTAACATTGTGGATAATTGGTGGCTGCGTTTTCAATAAGCTGGTTGAGGAGAGAGCCAGCACCCCAACAAGGAAACCTTATCCAGAGTATCTCTGGCCCTAGAATCCAGGCGCCCTGGAACCTGGGAATCTCTGCTAGTTTGGCCTCTGTTCCAGAGCCCTTGCAGAGAGCAAGGGGCTGGAGGAGGGCAGCATTGCTCCTTTGCGGAGTAAGCCGTGAGGATGGACACAGGGCAGTGACTGGGCCTCCGGCTCCTAAGCAAGTGCCTGTGACTTGTGTGTGGAGGCTAAATGCTGGGCCCTCACTGTAGGGGCCGTATATGGAATTTCCTTGTCTGAGAGGGCTGAAATCTCACTGGGAGTAAGATTTCTATGAACGACTTCCTATCTATCTAGAGAATGGGCAACACAGCCTCCCAGCACACACAGATCCTGGGTTCCCTCAGTCAGCAAGCATTAGGTACCAGCCTTTGGGCTGGCATGAGTGCCACGGTGGAGGCACCTGGGAGGCACCTGGGAGGCTGAGGGTGGTGCGGGAGCACAGAGCAGGCAGTAACCAACGGCGCCCAGGACTTTGGGGAAAGGTTTCACTAAAGAGAGGGAACATCAGAGCTGACAAACGAAGGAAGATTTACTGAGCACAGGGACAGATACTCCGGGCACAGAAAAGGGCATCTGCCAGGCACGATCACAGAAGAAGGTGGTGGCTTCTGAGAACCCCAGGTGGTTTGGAATGGTGGGTTTGACGAGAGAAGTGGGCAGAGCCTGCCAGCCTTTCTAAAAGCTGGAAAATGGCAGAGATTATTTCTAACTGGAATGACCTGGGAAATGCATTCTGGGATTTTTAGAGATTATGGAGGATTTCCATAAGCAAGGATGAGGAGAGAGGGCATTTCAGTGATTTGCTGGTGGAGATCCCACTTATCCTTCAGACTGGCTCGTGTATTGATATTTGGAGAAGTAGAGAAGGCTGGGAAAGAATGCCTGCCTTGGCTGGGGACCCTTGACTGCACGTGGGCTTGTTCGGTGGGCGGTGGGAAGCCACTGGGAATGGTGACCCCTTGTACCCATCTCTATTCTAATGCTTATCACATTGTCTTGTTTTTGTATCCCTCTCCCTGTCAAACTGCATTTTTACTCATTTGTTCATTTATTCATTCAAGAAATAATTGCCAGAGTATCTGCTGTGTGCCAGAATCATGGGAAGCAAAACACACAGTTCTGTCCCTATGGCCCTTACACACCTGCGGGAGGTCAGACCTTATGTGTCATGATGTGACCCATCTATAATTACAGGCTGCAACCAGAAGGTGTGTGGTGCTGTGAGCACGTGTAACAGAAGGATGTGACCTGATTTCGGGGCCAGAGAAGCCTTAGGCTATGACCCAGAGCATGAAGGGGAGTTACTCAAAGGGGATATAGGGAGGAGAGCTCCAGGCGGGAGAGCTACTCATGCAGAGGCCTCATGGCAGAGGGAGTGTGGTGTGTTTGAGAAACAGAAGGAAGCCCTGAGGGCTGGAGAGCTGAGAACAAGGGAAAGGAGGATGGGCTGAGGCTGGGGAGGGAGGCCGAGCCTTGGGGACCGTGATGAAGATTTTGATCCTTACGCTGAAAGCAGTGAAAATCCACCTTAGGATTTTTAAGTGAAGAGGAATGGGTGGCATATTCAGATCTGTATTTTGAAAAGATTGCTCCAGCTGCATATAGTGTGGAGAGCCCGATCAAAGGGGGGCACCATGGATCCAAGGGAGAACCGTATTAGCTAATGCAGTGGTCCAGGTGAAAGAAGACAGAAGCGTGGATTAGGCTAGTGAGGGTAGTGGAGAGAGGAAGGAACAGGTGGATTTGAGGCATTTAGAAGGTAAAGCCAACAGAACATGGCATCGTGGTCTGGGGACATGGCGGGGGTGGGGGCGGTCCCTGAGATCCTTTTAGGATCTGCAAGGTCAAAGCTATTTTCATAATAATACTAAGACATGATTTGGCTCTCACATATATATAGTGGAATTTTCCAGAGGTTACCTGCCTGAGGTAATGTCATTGCTCTATGGCTAATGGAATGTGTACTTGTGTATTATTGTGTTTTAAAATTTTTTGACCCTTATTTCTAATACAATAAATATCAATTGATATAACCCCTATAAATAAAAGCTCTTCGGTGTCCCAAATTTTAGAAGTGGAAAAGAGTTATAAGTTCAAAAGGTTTACGAACCACTGTGGTATTGGATTGGATTTTCAGGTGTTGAGACAGCAGGACGTAGGTTACTGGTTTGTGGATTTGGATAATTGGCAGTGCCTTCCACCAAGACAGAGACTAGAAGAGAGCCTGGTTTCAGGCACTGAGAAGGGCAGACCTAAAGTTTTAGACAGGTTGAATTGGTATAATTATGAATATTTTGGTATGATTATCGATTCACCAATAAACATATTAGTGTTTTAAAAAAAAAAAAGAGACAGCCAAGAGGTGATAGCAGATGGGCAGCTAACTATACAGATCTCTAGCTGAGAGGGGAGAAAACCAGAGGTAGAAGAAACAATTGGAAATTGTCCAGTCGAAGCCACGGGCCCAGATGAGAGTTTCTAAACAGACTACAAAGTGAGATGAGAAGAGGGCCTGGGACTGAGCCTTAGAAATCCGGACAGTGGCCAATTAGAGGAGGATGAGCCTGCAAAGGACGCAGGAAAGGAGTGACCAGAGGAGTAGGAGGGAAAGTAAGAGAAGGTGGGAAGAAGGCGTTACATGGTACCAGCCAGGTTGGAAAGGACAGACCAAGAGTAAGAGACACAAACTTGTCATTTTCATCCACAAATGTCTGAGTGCTTGCTGTGCTGGTACAGGGTAAGGCCTTCTGGAATAGAAGGAAACAGAAAGAGAGGAGTCAAGTTTTAAGCATGAGGGACTAGGAGAAGTCCTAGCTCTACAAATGGGGTTAAACCAGAAGCCTTAGTGATTCAACCCCCCACCAGCAGGAGGGGGCTCTCTGCCCTCCTCCTCCACCAGCATTACTGTACCTGCACTCCCAGTGCGTGTGAGTGACAGACCAAGCGCGCAGGTCCTTCAGCTCCCACTGCAACAGTTTCAGTGATGAGGAAGTGCAACGAAGCCCACCCCAATTTTAGACAGCTCTCTTTATTCGAGGTTCATCCTTATTTTGAATTGAAATTCTGCCTTCTCTCACTTTACGCATTGACTCTAGTACTGCTCTCTTGAGCAACACAGATAACATCTTTCATATGACAGTTTTTCAGATATTTGAAACCAGCTATCCTGTTCACCTTTTGTTTTTTCCATCATAATATACATACCTTGAATTCCAGTTTTTTTTCAAGCCCGTTAGTCTGCTAAAAATAAAATAAAAATATAAATAAATAAATAAATAAATAAATAAAACCTACTAGGGAATGTGTTAACCCAAAAGAGAGACCCCTGTGGGAAGATCTCCAGACAAGGCAAATGGAATTTCCCTACGCGAATTTACCCTTCCTTGTGTCTTTGCCTGTAGAAATTCTATCACCTTTGAAGCTGAGCTCAATCACTATTTCTTCCATAATGCAGTGGGTGGTGCCCTTAAGCCATCAACTAAAGGACTTGTCCCTGCCACGTCTGACTCCCATTTGGTCTAGTGCATCTTAAGTCCTTCGCCTCGGTTCTTATTCCATCTTGCTCCTCGTCCTGCCACTGCGTCCCACAGTGGGGCAAGCCAGATTGCCCCACTAAGAAATGGGTAGCTGATGAGTAGAGGCAATCAGTTCTTTCAAGGGGTTTGGCCATAAAAGAAAAAAAGAGGTGGGCAGAAATAATGTCAGGATATTTTTTAGGCTAGCGATCTGAGCATGTTTATCAAGGGAGGCACAAAGACAGCTGAAAAGGAGATTGAAGGTGGTGAAGAGGGGACCATAGGGGAGCTGACTCCTGCTGGGGGTGAACTGGGGAGTCCAGGCAGAGGGCTTATAGTGCCTTGGTAAGGAGGAGGGCAGCCCTCTTCCTCTGAGAGCAGAGGAGGAAAAACTCAGGCAGAGGAAAAAAAGGAATGTTGAAAGGATGAGATGACTTACAGTGACACCCAGGCAGTAACAAGTTAGAGAGCTACACACAGCGCAAACCTCCAGTCCTGGTACAGATACGCAAGAGTGGAAACCAGGACTGCAGAGGTAGTGACCACATACATGGAAACAAAAAGGTCAGCTTCCTTCACTGCACAGGTTTTTTTCTCCTTCTTGCTAAAAATTCTTCTGTGATACTAGATGAGACCAGAAACTGTTTAGTGGTGGTCACAACTTCAAAATAAAATGGGAGTTTTGAAAGTTGAAACACAGGATGTTCTCAAGGTCTTACGAGATGAAAATATTGAGAAGCTCTGTTCTGCACAACCTGGTCCAGTGCGAGGATATTGAAGAAGAAAAAAAGATTTGATTCTTCCCCTCATCAGCTCCCTAAGAGAGAACAAGGTTTAGAGAAAATAGTCGATGGCCGAAAAAAGCTCTCTCTTTGTACTTGCAATGACCTGCACATTAACACTGACCCAAAGCCCTAGAACTAGCTCCCTGTGGAGGCAACTTCCCGACTGCATCAGCTTCCTGACAGGAGTCTCCTATGAGAAGGGCTAGAGTCTGAGAACCTAGCTTTCAGCTTTGAGTCAGAAGACAGAGCAAAAGAATCAACCGTATCCTAGGGTAAGGGTTTTGCTGCCCCAGATCAAGGAGGCAAGCAGAGAGCCAGCAAGCCCTAGAGGAATGCAGACAGCTGGCAGCTGAAATCCTTGTTCAGAAGAGAGCCTTCTGAGCACAGGATTACTACTCTGTTCTTTTACTTCCGCTGGTGCTGAGAGGGGGCCCCTGGGTATGAGTGGCCTGATGAGACTAGAGCAAGATCAGGCTGGAATGCCAGGGAAGGGTGGCCCAGAGAAGCTGCCTGCCTTCTGAGACCTAGCATGAGCGGCGTCTTGCATAGCACTGTGTGCGTGCCGTCTGGCTCACTGTTGTCCCTGCTGGTAAATACGTGAGGATCAGTAGTCTTACAGTTCAGTGTCCTGTCCTATTCAGGTCCCTGTCTCACTCGTTCTCAGATGCTGTTGTGTGTCTCATTAGCCCCTAATTTCTGAAATGAAGATAAAAACAAAACTGAAAATGCTCTGGAGCAGTTCTGCCAACTCCTGGTTTTTCCATTCGCTTCCTCTGATAGCCATTGGTTTGGGGAGACTTCCCTTTCCTGCCCCAAGCTGTGGGCCTGTGCACAATAGCCCCTGGCCCATTGCCCATCAGATAACAAGGCTGGCTCTCGGCAGGCAGCAATGTGTATTGGAAAAAGTGAAAGTCTCTGGCTGGAAATAAAAGCTCAGAAAACCTTTGCTGTTTTCCCCCAGCCCCTCCTGGGTCTGTATTGCTGGCCTCATGTGAGCTAGTCCCATCCCACCTGCAAAACCAGGGGAGAGTTCAGTGGCAGCCGGTGAAGGAGAGAATGGGTGTTGAGGGGCCAGGGATCTTTTATGCCGGGGAGGTCTCACCCTAGATGCTCCGTGTAACAGATCGCGGGTAGTTCAGCCTACCTGGGGGTAGTTTGGACCAGTGTGTCGGATATCATCAATACGTAAGAGTTTTTCTTCCTCTCTCATCAGTTCCTCACAAGAGACATTTTTTGTTTGTTGTAGGTCAAATATGTAATACCTTTTCTCTCCAGAATGTATTGGTCAGGGTTCAGTTGCACAGAACAGAATCCACTCGGACTAGTTTCAGGAAGAGGCATTTGGTGCACATTCTGGCTGTAAAATCATGAAGAGTGAGAAACAGACTCTAAGTCTAAAGACACACTGCAGAGCTCCTCTTCCTTCTGTAATGAGGAAGCCACCAGATCCAGAAGCACAGGGCGCCTCTGCTCTGTCCACACACCACTTACACAGGGATACCTGCACCTGTGTCTTGACATCAGGAAAACTAGAGATCAGGTGTGGGGCCTCTGCTAGTGCTGCAGCAGAAAAACCAAGGCTTCCAGGACTGTGCCCAGGAACAGCAGGAAGCCGTCCAGATCTCACACAAGTGTGTCTGACTGGCTGAACCGAAAGGAGGTCTTAGAATAGCTTTTAGCTGATTAACTTCTGAAGTGCTGGAAGGCACACTAGAAGGGTAGAATGGCTCTTGAGTCTATCTAACCCATTATATCTGCTACACAGAGTGAAGGGAACGAATGGAATTCTACTGAGTTCCTACCACGTGTATGTGTACCTGTGCTACCACATTTCATTTATAATTTCCAAAAACGGTTATGAGGTAGATAGTTGTTCCCATTTTTGAAATGAGGAAATTTAGATGAGAGTTTAAATCATTCAGCTAATAAGTGAAAGCCTGATTTGAACCTCTGTTTATCTAATTTTCAAGCCTAGGCTTTTCTTACTATACCTTGCTCACCTTTTTAGGTCGCTTCTGCTGCTGACAAATGTTGCCAGCATAGGGATTGGATTTCCATAGAACCTGTGGGCTACTAGAATGTTTTCCAAAGCCGGAAGTGGGAAGTAGGCACTGGGCTAATGTTTGTAAGCCATGTGTTAAAAAAGTGCTCTGTGCTTTGGGGCATGCTAGGGCTTAAGAAAACTATCTTTTTTTTCATGGTTACACTGGCATTTTGTGCTACAGTGGCAAGGGAAATGGCCAGCTGCATGGATCTTTGACATCTGGCCCTCTGAAAAATGGAGTAGCTTTCTTGTTCGATTTCCCCTTACCTCCATCTTGTCATTGCCTTCGAGCCCTCTGTCAGCCAGATGGCATCTTGCATCCAACTCACAAGTGGTCACTGACAGAACAACTCTGAATTTGAGCTGCATGAGACATGGCACTGTGTTGCCCTTGTGCTGTCAAGAAACCCCCATATTTGCCTCCCTCCTGCTCCTTGCAGAAAGGCTGTCACATTTCCCCATGGGTGGGATCCCGGTGGGATCGCCCCCCCCCCCCCCGTTTGGATTGCTTATGGGGAACGTATGAGCAGCATGGCTGCCCCTTTTGGAAATAAACTGTGGTCTCGAACTTGCCGTGGCTGAAATATACTGGGAGTCACAAGGCCTGTTTTCTAGATGCAGCACCACCCTTAAGACACTACATGACTTTGGGCCTTGGCTTCCCCTTCTGCACACTGTGGATGATAATAATGCACCTCCGCTGTAGGAGTGTTGTGAGAATTAAAGACAAGGTAACAGAGTATAAAAGAGAAAAGAAGGACTTCCCTGGCGGTCTAATGGTTAAGACCGTGCTTCCACTGCAGGGACGAGGGTTCGATCCCTGGTCGGGGAACTAAGATCCCGCATGCTGCGCAGGTGGCCAGGGGGTTGTGGGGGGGGGGGGCGGAGAAAGAAAAGAAAAATTTCCTTGGCTGATTGCATTGCTCTGTTAGTTCATGGCATAACATCCCTAAATTTATACTCTGAGCAGCATCAGTTTCTGCCAGGGCTTAGAAAACGTGGACAAACAGACTCTTTCCTCCATGGGCTGTTTGAGATCATTTGAAAGGCATGGTTCAGGTACCTCCTTATTCTCAGAATCGGTAGCCTCTACCCTGTGAGTGAGGTGTTGCAAGTGGAAATCCAGCATAATTCTATGCCTGTTTTTAGAGCAGTTTGGTTTCTGGCCTCTGCCCTCGAGTCAAGTGGGGAAGCCAGACTACCAAGAGCCTCAGGTTAGCCTTCCCACCCGAGATCGTGTCAGTGGTTCTTGGAGAGAGTATGGGTTGATGCCTCCAACAAGAGATTGGAGCACCAAGTGCTCTTGGTGGTGAATTCATTAACGTAGCATCCCTACAAACCGCGTGATCCTTGTATTCTGAACGACGGACTTCGTGTAGAAGAATGAAGGAGTCAGTTTCTTGAAGGACATTGAAAATAATAGTTTAAAACATCTTAAAGCCTATCTTTCAAAGAGCAACCCTACCCACCATTCTTTAACTTTTCTCTTAAGTATTTTTCTTCCTTCTTGGGGTCCTTGGATTAGGGGGGGGAGCTGCCTGGCTCAGGAAATTTCCTTGAACCTCAGCACTTTGTTAGGCCCTCCCTCTCCTCCAGGATGTTCAAAGAGCCAAACCAGCTCTCCACCACCAAGCAGATGCTTGGTCTGAGCTGGCCCCAGGTCTGCTCCTCTCAGGCTGCAGGTCCTGGCTCTGCAGTCAAAGGTCATGTTTCTGTGCTCTAGGCTCCCAGAACCCTGGCCGAAGCTCGCCTCCCCCTGGCTATGTGCCTGAGCGGCAGCAGCGGATTGCCCGACAGGGGTCCTACACCAGCATCAACAGCGAGGGGGAGTTCATCCCAGAGACCAGCGAGCAGTGCGTGAGTATAGTCTGGGGCTGGGGGTTTGGGGGCTGGGGTGTGTCTTGGGACGTGTCGGACCAAGCTTAGCAGGGGGAGTTCTCAGTGGGCATGGTGTGGAGGTGAGGGACTTGAGTCCTATCCAGTAGCTTTTTTGTAAACCAGGCCTGCCCAAATATGAATTTTTCCTTTCTAGGGGCCAAATATCAATTCCTACCAAAGACAGAATCTAAGCTACCTAGCCTCCTTGGTGCTGGATGTGCATTCGGCAGATTTTTCCTCTTCCGTGGTCCTCTCACTGGTCTCCCTGCAGAACACCACTCCGCTGTTTGTATACTTCCTTACAACGACCTGTCATTTCAGCAGAGTTTTAACATGTGACCAGTCCTAAACAGACAGATTTTGTTTTTCATTTCAACCAGATTTTAGTTTTGATTTTTCTTAATGAAAGGTAACGAGTATACCAGTCCAAAGTAGGACTGGCTCCTTTGGGTGGACTTTTAATGATAGTAGACAGCTGTATTAGTTATCTATTGCTAAATAAAACAACAACAAACTTAGCAGCTTAAAACAGCAGACATTTATTATTTTACAGTTTCCTTGGGTCCAGAATCCAGGCATGACTTAGCTGGGTTCTCCACTCAGGGTCACACAAGGCTGCACTCAGGTGTCAGCCAGGCTGCATTTCTTTCTGAACCTTGGGGTTCCCTTCCAGGTTCACATGGTTGTTGGCAGAATTCAGTTTCTTGTGGTTGTAGCACTGTGGTCCCTGTTTTCTTGCTGGCTGTCGGCCAGGGGCCACTCTGAGCTCCTAGAAGCCACTTGCAGTTCCTTGCCATGTGGCCCTCTCAAAATATGGTAGCTTCTTCAAGGCCAGCAGAAGAATCTCTTGCTCTAGTCTGCAAAGATGAAGTCTCGGGCTTCCCTGGTGGCGCAGTGGTTAAGAATCCGCCTGCCAATGCAGGGGACTCGGGTTTGAGCGCTGGTCCGGGAAGATCCCACATGCCGCGGAGCACCTAAGCCCGTGAGCCACAGCTACTGAGTCTGCGCTCTAAAGCCCGGGAGCCACAACTACTGAGCCCGTGTGCCACAACTACTGAAGCCCACACGCCTAGGGCCCATGCTCCGCAACAAGAGAAGCCACCGCAGTGAGAAGCCCACACACTGCAACAAAAGGGTAGCCCCTGCTCACTGCAACTAGAGAAAGCCCGCACGCAGCAACGAAAAATCCAATGCAGCCAAAAATAAATAAATAAAATAAATAAATTAAAAAAAAAAAAAAAAAGACGAAGTCTCATATAATGTAACACAATTATGGGAATGAATATCCCATCCTCTTTGCCATAGTCTATTGACTAGAAGCAAATTACAAGTTCTACCTATACTCAAGGGTCGGGGGCTATGCAAGGCTTTGACTTACTGGGATGGGGTGGAGTGGGGACATCCTAGGGTGCGTCTACCACAATGGCTTACCCATTTTAATGGCTAGCTTTTTTAACTTGTGGCCCACTTGATGAAAATGGCACTTTGGCTTAGTGAATTCAGCAAGAATGAGATCTCTGGCTTCATTCTGAAGTTTTTTCAATGAGCTTTGATTGCAAGAAAAACATCTGTCTTACAAATTTTGGGATTTGATCTTGAAAGGGGAAATTTCTTAAGGGTAAAAGCATCCAGTAGAAGGCCAGCACCATCACATGGGGGATTTTACCAAAAGAACCTGATTCTTATAACTTCTTTTTCCTAAAACTGATTCTTACAACTTTTCTTTCCCCTCAGTAGCTAATCTCTGTATAGCATTGTTCAAACTATATAGGCTATGAGAAGCATTTTTACACTGCCTCTTCTCTCTTCTACAGTCCTGCCTTCCAGATAAATTTAGGTTTAGAACAGTGACCTAGAGTGCTTTTAGCTGCAGAGTCCCTTCTTGGATATCTTACTGACCATCCTTTCCATTTTCTCTAACCAGAGTGCTTCCGGACATCAGCTGTGCTAGGGGTGACTTTGCTAATGAGTTTGATTGCCTTTGCCCTCTATCCCTCTCCATGGTCCTATATCCTGGTCCTTTTACTTCTTTACCTGCCTGGCCCTGGAAGGCATGGGAGTCTTAGACTTGTAGTGAGGATAGACTTTTAGAAAGAGGCCAAGGAAGGTGGCAGCAGGAGAATGCATAGGTCCTTCCCCAGTGCCCGCCTCTTTAGCTGAAGAGAATTGCTGCTGCTAATGGACCATTCAAGATAAATCCACTTAACAGAGACCAAAACAGCATAGTATATAGTGAAAGAATATCCAACTGGGACTTTCTTGAAAAATGAAACTAAGATAACTTTATTTTGTTTTTTCTTTAATCAGATTTGAGTAATAGTTGCATCTATTTGCTGATTTTTAGAATGAACAAAGCATGATTCAGGCTAATTTTTTTTGGCTTAATTTTTCTAACAAAAATTTTACTAGCACAACATAACTTCCTTCACTTCCTCTTTGACTTCGGCAGCACTGTCCTAAAGAGGCTCCTTTTTTTTTTTACAGAAGCCTTCACGGGGTTCAGTGTATTTTCCAAAGGCCTCTCTTGAACCTTTGGTATTCTTCCTCCTTCATCACACCTGTCATGTTGTTATACTTGCTCATTCTCTCTTCTGTTTTCTGATCTAACTTTGCCAAATATGCACTTTATGGTTTGGGAGCAATTCTTTCCCGTGTTGGTTTTATCCTCTTGGGGAAATCCTATATCCTTAGCAAGATTTTGGGGATTTTACTTTGCAATTAATTTGCCTTGATTGGCAGTTAAAAAAAAAATCATATATGACAATATATGAGTGACAATATAGGTGAGATGGACTCCAGCATTAAATGGGAAGAGATAACCTATTTTATGAAAGTTGTTCATGAATTTTCATAGTTCTGATCCTCTGCTTCCCTATGTAATGTTTAACTTTGGATCTCAGATAATAAATTCTCTGATAGTGAATACCCCCCATAGGCAAAATAAAGGGGAGATTAGTTGGAGAAAAAGCTAATCTGAAGGCTTTTTGTTACTGCATTTGACCAAGGGCCAGAGAAACATTTTAACTTACATAGATACTTACTGGCTCTGCATGAGAACCAGGAACTGGGAAATTTTTGTTCTGTGTCAGCTGTGTACTAACTAGTTTCATGACTTCAGACAATTCTCCTAACCTTTCTAGACCTGCAGTGGCTTGTCTGTGAAATGAGGGCAATACAATTATAAATTGTAAATTATAAATTGTGGAGTGTAAACAGAAGCATTATGGTCCCACCCAAATGCAATGGAAGCCTCTGCAGGGTAGGACCATCTCCAGCACCAGCTCCAGCGCTCACAAGCCAAGAAAATGCCAACAAGAGCAGCAGCGTCTCTGCTCTGCTCTCCTGGCAGAGCTCCTTGGGATGCCAGCCAGGCATTTTTCTCACTCCTGGAAACTTGCCTTTCAGACTGCGGGGGAGGATGGTACCTTCCTAACCATTCTTCCCACTGCCCTGGCGGAGAAAGGGCACTTTCATATTTTGGAAAAGAAAAAGGACCATTTGCTGGCCTTGGCAGGGATTGGGGCTGGGGTTCTATTGTATGACTTGCCTTGCAGATGCTGGATCCCCTGAGCAGTGCTGAAAATTCCTTGTCAGGAAGCTGCCAGTCCTTGGACAGGTCCGCAGACAGGTATGAGACTGCGGCTGGTTCGGGGGTTAGTGCATAGGCACTTTTGGAACTGATGAGCTGAGGAAATAGAGTCGGCTAGTTTGTGTGTCCCTGAACTACACACTGGTCTGCAGGCCCATGGTTAAAACGTCACGCTTCTGGGAAAGAAACCTCTCGCTAGCATTCCTAGCCCTCTCCTTAATTTTTCAAACAGGGAGAATGTTATGTTTGTATAATTAGATGAATGTAATAGGTTATAATAGAAGCTCACATGTATTAAATGCTTGCTCTGTTGTTCCAAGCACTTTACATGTTTTGACTTCCCACATAACACATGCTGCCCTTGTACCCTTAGCCTCATTGCTGAGATCTGGACGACCTTCAGTGCTTGGGGGACAAAACTGAATTATCACCTTTGGGTTTACTTTCTTTTTTTTTCTCCAAGTCTTTCTGGTGGAATAAGAAACTGGGATATAAAAACCAGAAAACAAGATACTCAGACTGCCTAGCTTACCACACTGCATGCTTGGTGTGTAATCTCGTTCTTACACTTTGGGAGGGAACAAGCGTCATCCTTTACACACCACATGGTTCTGTGGAGCTGGTTTGCCCGTCAGCGGGGGTGTTTGGAGGTGGCTTTGGCATTGATGTAGGCAGTCTCTCTCCTTGACCTTACTATGCCCAAGAGCACATTTTGACCACGTCCGGCTGGGCTTAGGACTGTGGTCAGAGGCTAAGGAACAGTTCTGGGGATTTTCTTTTCTTTGTGTAACTGATTAATTGCTCACATGGGTCATCACCCTGTGACCGTGGCCAGATCTGTACCGTGTCTCTCCTAACAGACCTGTGAGCTGGTGAGCGTGGTCTCCCCTCTCGGTATCATAGAACAGTCACAGTTGCTTGTTGGCATCCAATCTGCGGCCTTATTTTAGGCTTGCTTTCCAACCAAAAGAGTAAGAAGGCACAGGTGAAAGTGCCAGAGTTGCTGCTGCAAACTGAGGGCTCTGCCAGGACAGGAACTGACTCTGGCTTTGAATTCTCTTCTAAGCTTTGTGGCCACGCTGGCGGGGGAGGGGAGCTGTGGGACAGGACCACAGAAGGTCTAGCAGTTGGGAAGTAGGGGACAGCCCCTGCATCACTGCCTTGAGAGTTTCTGACCTATGACCTTTTCAAAAGGCACTCTCACATGAGGGAAAGAACCGTTCAGGTGGATGCTGGGAAAGATAATTCACTTGATTCTTGAATTTTTCCTCTGTCCCTCCAATGCTTTGTTTTCTTCTCCTTGGGAGTCAGACTCAGTGACCTGGACTTTACTTCCTTGAGGGCCAGCATAACCTAAGGTCAGAGCTTTCATCTTCCCTTCATGGGATCTGGAGCCATATAGACCCAGCTCCACCAAATACTAGTTGAATAGTTTTGGACAAGCCCTTTAACCTTTCTATTCCTCAGTTTTCCACGTCTCTAAAATGGGACGGTGGTGATTCGTCTGGAAGGAAGATGCTGTTGCTGTCTTTATTACTGCGCTGGGCAAGGGACTTTGTGCAGCTCTTTCCCTGTCACCAAGGTGGGAGGAAAGGGTAAGATAAAGCACTGTGCAGCCAGGGTGGAGGTCGGTAGCACTGGAGGGCTTCGTTATTCAGGGTCCCGTCAGATGTGGGCCTCAGACTAGTGAAGAGAGAGTAGTAGGCTGAGAAAAGGGCTGTTTCTCTCCAACTCTGCTTCCTACCATGTAATGACGTGTGTGGGAAGGAGCTAGGAGAAGCAGTCTGTCTGAGTATCCTGCCTTCTGCCCTGCTGAGCTGCTTTGGAGGTACCCTGAAGTCTACTTTGTGATTCATTTTGTTTTTCTAGCCCATCCTTCCGGAAATCACGAATGTCCCGAGCCCAGAGCTTCCCAGACAACAGACAGGAATTCTCGGGTGAGTTCTCCAGAGCCTGGGTGAGCACTGCGGGGTGTCCGGGTGGGGCTGCAGGCAGTCTGCTTCTGACGGCTGAGTTGGGAAGAGAAGCCAGGGCTGTATTTTAATTCTCGGGCTTGCTGCTCTGAGGTCTCGGGTGACCTAGAGGCTTAAATGGATCACTAACATTGGCCTGTCGAGAAGCCAGTGATTCCTCTCTCCTACTCAGATCGGGAAACTCAGCTCTATGACAAAGGGGTCAAAGGTGGAACCTACCCCCGGCGCTACCACGTGTCCGTGCACCACAAGGACTACAATGACGGTGAGTGCGCCTCCACCCTGCCCCCTGCTGGCCACCTCAGAAGGGACGTGGTTAAAGCTCCTCCAGGAAAAGCCACTGGAGCGGGTGGCCCAGGCACTCCAGGCCCCATGTTTCCTTTATTCCTGAGGAACTGTGCCCAGGCTTGAGGCAGTAGAGTCAGGGTTTAAAAAAAAAAAAAAAAGAAAAGAAAAAGAGGGAGGCTGGTATTTGTAGACTGCTGCTGCCTCTGGGAACTCTGTCCTTTGTCTGAGTGCACAGCGTGCTCCAGGGCGCCAGCTCGCCAGCGCCCTCTTCTGCCTCACGCAGCAAACGGAGTGGAGCTTCCTCAGAGGTCTAGGATTAGGATGCCAAGGAAAACAGATCAGCCGTGGATTGGCCCTGCGAGTGATGTAGGACATAGGGGCCAGCCCTATGCTTTCGCTTTGGCTAGGTTTCCCTAAACCATCTGGCTGCTTGCTAATTCCTGCTTTTGTCCTGATTCTCAGGATGCTTGAGACATTAGCCATTCTGGCACGAGTCAGGTGGGAGGGCAGATAGGTTCTGGAGAGCTCACCCGACTGGAGCTGCTGTTATGGCCCGGTTTGCACATTCAGCCTGTGGCCAGGGGTCTGACTTGCTCTATTCTGGCCCCTGCAACCCTTCAGGCAGAAGAACATTTCCCCGAATACGGCGTCATCAAGGCAACCTGTTCACCCTGGTGCCCTCCAGCCGCTCCCTGAGCACAAATGGCGAGAACATGGGCCTGGCGGTGCAGTACCTGGACCCCCGAGGGCGCCTGCGGAGTGCGGACAGTGAGAACGCCCTCTCTGTGCAGGAGAGGAACGTGCCAACCAAGTGTGAGGAGTGGGCCCTGGCCAAGTGGAGGCTGCCCAGGGGATGCTCAGACCAGCTGCAGGGCGGGAGGCCAGCGGGTCCACCGGGGCTGTTGGCAGTGGCAGCTCTGGCCCATCCGCACCCAGTGGAAGAGCCCGAGGGTGGGCAGCAGATCCCCTGGACCTTAGTCCTCACTCCACTGGTGTGTGACAAGCCACTTCTCTCTGGCCTTTAGTTTTTCCATGTTTAAACTGAAGAGCAGTCTCCTTAATCCCTGACATAATGAGATATTTGGGGGCCTTGGAAGTATGAAGGTATTTAATCAATTCAGATGAACATTTAACCACTATTTTAGCCAATCCTCTGCTTCTCAGGCCTTGGGCCTTAAGGTCTGATTGACCAGGGCACTGAGCCTGTTCCAGATGGGCGTGGAGATGCTATGCTGAGAGATGTGATGATGCCGGGTGAGGGGGCAGCTCGGGCCTCTGTAGGATGAGGCAGGATATCGGTAACTAAGTGCACGAACTCTGATGCTCTTTCCTTCTGTTCTCCTGTAGCTCCCAGTGCCCCCATCAATTGGCGCCGGGGGAAGCTCCTGGGCCAGGGTGCCTTTGGCAGGGTCTATTTGTGCTATGATGTGGACACAGGACGAGAACTTGCTTCCAAGCAGGTCCAGTTTGACCCAGACAGTCCAGAGACAAGCAAGGTACTGCCTTCCCCATGGTCTGACTTCCAATTCCTCCCTCTCAAGAAAATACCTGTCTTGTTGCACAAATTGCTCAAGATGCTGCAGGTTGCTTCTTCCATCATTCTTCCTCCCAAGCTCCCTTGCTGTTGACCCTGGCCCAGGGGAGAGATTGGGTATGAGGAACTGAGTTGGTGCCAAAGTACCAAGCAGCCCAAACTGGGAGGTGATGGCCAGTGCTACAAAGAGCAGTACCTGCCCCACCCTCACCAGACATGCCTCTCTCTCCTAGCTCTCAGACCAGGAAGGAGCCTGTCTTTGGAGCTTAGCTTTGGATGTGACCTTCATTCCAGTTGGAGTGGACAAATACAGCGGTTATCTAAACTGCTTAGTTGCACCCACAAACCCGTCTCCCACCCCACTGTCTGCTGTCTTCCAGCATGGGAGTGCCACCATCCCAAGGCTTAGCCAGCATTGTGGACAAGGGCCAAACAGTTGAGAGAGTCCCCCCTTTTCTCCAGCTGAAGTTCCCAAGGCAGGCAGACTCCTCTGAGGCCACTGACTAGGGCAAGCTGAGCTGATCCTAGGCAGGTAGAACCAGGGCCCTGAAAGCCTAGGTGACCACTGGGCCTCTCCTCTAGGAGGTGAGTGCACTGGAGTGTGAGATCCAGTTGCTGAAGAACTTGCAGCACGAGCGCATAGTGCAGTACTATGGCTGCCTGCGGGACCGTGCCGAGAAGACGCTGACCATCTTCATGGAGTACATGCCGGGGGTATGTGCCCCTGATGCATGTGGGACACACCAGAGAGGACCTCTCCTGGGGCTGGGGGCTGTGGAGAAGGGGTCCCTTTGACATGGGTCTGATTACCTGAGACTCCAGAGGCTCAGGGGGGAAGGTGAGGCAGTGGCAGGACTTGGAGTCAGCAGGCCCTGCGTCTGGCTGCAGTGATGGTGTGGGATGAGAAATGTCCCAGGCTACCCTAACCTGAGGCTTACAGGGCAGCTGCACTGTCTAGTAAGTACCGCCTTTACCTGGAGCAGACAGACCTCCCTTCTGGATTTGGGTCATCCGTTGCTTGAGGAAAGGACTGTCTCAGACTTTTCTCAAGCTGCCTGACAGCCCCTAGCAAAGTGCCTGGCACATCACAAATGGGAATTGGAAGAATCACTCCTTTGCCGAATGCTGGGGGCTGGAAGTAGCCTTGCCCCTTCCCACCGCCTTCCTGCAGTGACTCCCTCTGACTCCTGTGGCTTTAGGGCTCAGTGAAAGACCAGTTGAAGGCCTACGGAGCTCTGACAGAGAGTGTGACCCGAAAATACACCCGGCAGATCCTGGAGGGCATGTCCTACCTGCACAGTAACATGATTGTTCACCGGGACATCAAGGGTGAGCAGGGGCAGGCTGTGTGGTCCCCGTGACCTAGTTACTTGGGAACTTTCGGCCTGGTCATTTTGAACTTTCTGAAAAGTGGAACCCTAATTGCCTCCTTGGGGGATTGGCATGAAGATCAGTTAAGCAATTTGGGAAAATACTGCGAAGTGCTCTGCAGATGTTGGCCATGGTGATGATTTGGTGCTGTAGGGCTGAGGCTTCCCGTCACTAGCCTGTTTGCTCTGTGCAGTTCATGTCTAATTCATGGTAGCCTCCCATCCTCCCCAGCAGCCCTTTGACCTGGGAGGGAGAGACAGAGGGAGGATGGTGGAAAGTGCCCAGGGGTCCAGGGTTGCAGCCTATGACCTTTCATGCCTTAGGAGCCAACATCCTCCGAGACTCTGCTGGGAATGTGAAGCTGGGGGACTTTGGGGCCAGCAAGCGCCTGCAGACCATCTGCATGTCAGGCACGGGCATGCGCTCAGTCACTGGCACACCCTACTGGATGAGCCCTGAGGTGATCAGCGGTGAGGGCTACGGAAGGAAGGCAGACGTGTGGTGAGCACTGGGGACGTGCTGGGACCCCATCTCCCTGCCTGGGCTGTAGTGGCTCCAACTTAGAAATGAGGCTTGGGGGCTTTGCAGTGTGGCAGGAGGGAGTGAGAACTCACCTCTGGCCAGCGAGGCCAGGTTTCAGGCTCCATGTGGGCAGAGGTGGTGGTGCCTGCAGCAGTACATACAGCAGATGCGTTGTGTTTTAACTCTGAAGAGCAGCTGTTTTGTTATCACTGAGAACTTAGGCCATGGAAAACATCCCTGATGTTTGCTGAATCCCTGAAAGAACTAGGATCCAATGTGAAGGCCTGGATCTGTCTCTCAACAGTAGCAGGCTTCCGCTCCCTCCTAGTGCTCAGGTGGCTTGCATCTGCTCTACCTAACTTCATGTCCATCCTCTGAAAGGGCCTGAAAGTTGTGAGAGCATCACTTCCTCTTAGAATGTTACTGTGGTGGGATGCATAATGGTCCCTGAAGATGTCCACGTACTAATGCCAAAGGGATTAGTAAATGTTACCTTATATGACAGTAAGGCCTTTGCAGATTAATTTAAGAACTTTGAGATGGGGAGATGATCCTGGATTTTCCAGATGGGC
Organism: Balaenoptera borealis; assembly: GCF_965194805.1. NCBI lineage: Eukaryota > Metazoa > Chordata > Mammalia > Artiodactyla > Balaenopteridae > Balaenoptera > Balaenoptera borealis. Next base: position 14,961,902 of record NC_138879.1, on the reverse strand, counting down.
TCAGTATAAGCACAAAGGTCCTTATAAAAGGAAGGCAGGATATCAGAGTGGGCAGTAAGAGATGTGACAAAGGAAACAAGAGGTTGGAGTGACGCAAGGCAGGGGCCATGAACCAAGGAATGCAGGCAGCCTCTAGGAGTTGGAAAAGGCAGTGTAATGGATTCTCCCCTCAGAGCCTCCAGAAGGAACCATCCCACTGACACGTTGACTTTAGCCCAGTGAGGCTCATTTTAGACTTCCGACCTCCAAAATGATAATAAATTTATGCCACTAGGTTCGTGGTAATTTGTTACAGCAGCAACAGGAACTAATACCATTATCTCAGAGCTCTTTCTGAACATGCTGAAGTGGTTCTCTTCCCCAGTGTCAAGAAGCATCTGGGTGGGTGTAGGTTGATGAAGCCCACGTGGACGAAGCTGACGGGGCTTTGAAGCCTCTCCTGGCCTTGGGGACCCTCTACAGGGGTGTCAACCCTCAGCTTGGCCCATCCTGCCTCAGTGTGTTCTGGGAAGGGCACCTCCTTTCACCACAGTGGGCAGGGCAGCTGGGAGCCTGGGGCAGGTTGAGGGGGTGACACTGGGGTTCTCTCACCAGGAGCCTGGGCTGCACTGTGGTGGAGATGCTGACAGAGAAACCACCTTGGGCAGAGTATGAAGCCATGGCCGCCATTTTCAAGATTGCCACCCAGCCCACCAATCCTCAGCTGCCCTCCCACATCTCTGAGCACGGCCGGGACTTCCTGAGGCGCATTTTTGTGGAGGCCCGCCAGAGACCTTCGGCCGAGGAGCTGCTCACACACCACTTTGCACAGCTCGTGTACTGAGCTCTCAAGGCCACGCTGTTGCTGGCCGCCCCCTGCTGCATAGGCAAGGGGCTGCTGTGGGGCTCAGCGAAGTTGCTGCTTCTCCCAGGCGAGGCTGTGGGCCACGGAGCTGCAGTCCGGCCCGCGTTGTCTGTGCCCTTCTGCTGCCGGGGCCCAGAGCCAGGTAGGGTGGCTGCAGCCTCACGGACTGGGAGCCCCCAGCCTGCCAGACCTGAAGCTCCAGCGTCCCAAGCTCAGCCTGGAGGGGAAGGGGCTAGCAACAGCGTGCGAGGCGCCGTGGGCCCCACCCTCGGGACTGTGTCCTGACACCGCAGTCAGCACCAGACCCCAGAGAGTCTGGGGGCACAGGATGGACACGAGGGTCTGAATAGTGTTACTTTCATTCAGAGTGTTATTTTGTTTCTCCTCCCCATGTCTGGAGACCGCCAGGGCATCTCTGGGCTGGATGAGCCCAGCCAAGCCTGAGGTAAAGCCCAGCATCCCGCAGCCAATGGAAAGCGGAGGCCTGGGCTGCACTCTCCCTGGAGCCCCAGGCCAGCTTTGCCAGTCCCTGTCCTTTACCAAAGATGAATGAAGCAAATGTTATGCTGCCTTATTCAGGGAAGGAGGAGCCTGTCCTGCCTGCCCCCATGACCCTGACCCTGACCCCCTCCCACCCTCAAGCAGGGGCCTGAGATGTGGAACTGCCCCCACTGAGCGGGAGACCCAGTTTTGTCAATGCAATTGTCTCTGTTTTACAAGTTGGAGTCACTCTTATGCTGTACCCAGTTTCTAAACTGGAGACTTCGTGTGCCCTCTGGGCTCTGAGTACCCCTGCTGTGGGCTTGGGCCTTGGGCCAGATTGGAAAGAGCTGAAGGTCATGGCCTTTGTGCTCCTGGCCCGGCACCTGTTCCCCTCCTGGGGCAGAAGGAAGATGGACAACACAGTGAAGGCACCTGAGCCGGCCGTTCAGGGCAGCCGGGGGAGTCGTAGCAGGCTGTCTGCGGGTCACGACCCGCTAGGCCAGAGCTCTCTCTGATGCCACCGTGTCCAAAACTGCAAAGCTCTGTTCCTCCTTGGCCAGCCTTGCTCATCCCCATGAGGTCTCAGCCTCTTTCCCTTGTTGCTCCTATGGGGGAGGAATGGCAGCAGGGGTCAGGGAGCCAGTATCTCCAAGCAGCTTAGAGTTGGCCTTATTTACCTCAGCCTGGGCGCTGGTCCTTTCTTCCGGCCCCTCCCCTCCAAAAATGTGCCTATTGCTAGAGCTCCTCCCTCTCAACACCCAGTTTCCTTGGGAGTTGTCATTAAAGGAAAAAAAAAAAAAAAAAAAGCCAGTGCCCAGGGATGGGTGTCTCCAAGGAGCTGGGGATTAGCGCCAGGTAGCTCATTGCCAGCCTTGCCCACTTCCCCACGGGCACCAGAACAAGCCAAAGCCTTCGTTGTATGTTGACGATGCACTTTTATGAATGTAGTTTCTATCGCTGTTTTTAGCCTTTTCACATCATGTAATGTGAGGCCTTGTACTTGTTAATTTATATCTCAGATCATATTTGATGGTTTTTATATATATCAATTCTAGACTGTTACAGGTGATGGACGCCTCAAGAGAGAGAAGAGAAAATGAAAGCAGCTGGTTTTGCAGGAATGTGTGTTGCACGGTGCCAGTTGGGCCTGGGCCCCTCTGTTTCCATCCTTTTTGCCCCAGGGGCCTCTGTCAGGCACCCCCAGCCGGGCGCTCTGAAGACAGTGAGCATGTGCTCCTGCCTGCCTCCACCTTGGCTCTTGCCCAGGGTGGGGACTGGCCCCTTGCCTCGACCAAAGCTGCCGAGCGGCAGCTCGGCCTCTCCACGACCCCGTCCTGATGGCTGTAGCACTCTTCTTGGGCCCACACCCCCACCCCCAGTCCCTGACCCCCAACAGGAAACGGCGTGGTGCCGGTGCCGACAAGATGAGACGACTCTGTGTCCCAGGTTCAGGCTCTCACAGAGCCCCACCCCCCCGGGGTCTTGCCGCACAGGGAATGTTTTTAAAAATGAATTTGCGAACAAGCCAACAAATCCTACACTCCAAAAAACCAAGACCCTGATTTTTGGTGTGCCAAAAACTGTGGACATGCTGGCTCAGCATCCTCAGGACCAAGCTGTTGCTTAATTTTAATTTATTGTTTTTTTATTAAATAATCCAGATGAAAAGTTGTGGGGCCTAGGGTGGCCCGGCCCAAAGGATCTGAAGGGCCGTCTCCTAGCAGCCCCAGGCTGGCTGTGGGAAGGGCCTGCCACCACTTGCTCATCATTCCGTGGGGTATGTCAGCCTTGGCCAGCCCGACGCGGAGAGGCCAGGGCTGGGAACAGTCCACACTCCACCACGCTCCTGCCCCTCCTGCCCACCCCAGCTCTGTGTCTGTGTCTGAATTGTGGATCGTGCAGAAGAACCTGCAGCCATAGTTACTTTGACTATACCTTGACCGAGGGCTTGCAGTGCAAAGCCAGGCCAGTGTCGTGCATTACTTATAATAAAAGGGATCATTTATACCCAAGGGGTCCTGTGGCAGTGCTTTTGGCTGGGGGGTGGAGGGAATAGGTGTTTACCTGGGAGAAGCTGGGTACGGCGCCTGGCAACAAGCTTGCCTCCCTTAGCAGATGAGAACTTGAAATGACTCCAAGAGGGGTCCCGGGATGGTGTGACTTGGCTGGTACCACTGCTAGCTCAGAAGTGGCTCCCTCTCTTCCCCCCCGTTCCTCGGAGGTCTGCCGAGGGCGGCTCTACCACAGCTGACTTACTGAGGTGGCACTGTCAGCTCACCTGACCCAAGTATCAATGCGGCTCAGTTTCCAGGACCTTTGTGGCATCCACTGGTCTTCCCAGCCCAGGGAAGGACTCACCTGAGTCGTATCCTTGCAGGGCAGGGATCGGGCACCTCCAGGAGCCACCTCTCTGATTGATAGCTCCCCCAGGGCTATCTGCTGCTGTTGCTTAGCTCGGAGCAGAGAAAGACCATCCTTGTCCCCGTCTGAGGCCTCTGGTACAGACGTTGAACCTGCCCCGAGTGAGGCTCTCAGCAGCCCTCCTCACGCTCTGAGGACCCAGGCTCAGGGTGCCAACTCTGCTTGCTGTTAGCTCTGCCATTTCCAGGGGCAACATAGCACAGTGGCCTGCCCACCTGCCATCGGAGTTTGAGGCCCAGCTCCCTGCCCTGTTCTATGGGCATGAGGTCACTTAGGAACTTAAGGACGTGTATGGGGTGGAGGTAGCAAATCCCCCAGGAGTCTGCCTTCTTGTTCCACCAATTCACAAAGTCCACAGGCAGTTGGGGGGAATCAGGATGGTTGGGTCTGGGGCAGGACAAGCCAGACATCCTGCCTGTATTCTGCTGGGGTGGGGGCGGGGGGGCAGAAATCTTAGGTCCTCCAAGCTTGCCTTGTTTGCTCTGTTGTAAACTGTTGTCCCCTCAGAAGAGCAGACGAGCTGTTTCTCCTTAGACTGCTTGGGATGATGACCACGGCTGCCCCATTCCCTGGAGCTTGAAAAAGCAGGAGGAAGAGGACAGATGGGGAAAGGGCACAGAGACTCGGAGACCTTTGATACAAATCGCTGGATCTGCTGGTTCCCACCATGCCTTCCTGAATTCCAGGGCAAAGGGGGTTCAGACAAGGACTTAGCAAAAGGATTGTCTTGTACCCCAACATACTGAAGTGCAGCGAGGCACAGCACCATTACCCACTGACGGCCTGACCTTAAGCAACACAGACTGAGGTGCAAAGTGGAGTTCAGTCATCAGACACTCTGGGTTTGACAGCATGAAGACCTGGCTGGGAAGCACACCCCCTTTTCTCAGGCTGCCCAGTATTCATTCCCCTGACACCCATCACCACCAGCCCCCCACCACCAACAAGGCCAGGAGTGCTTTGGGCTGACCCTGTCCCCCTTCACTTCTGTGTGGTGACTCTGTGTCCCTCCTGCCACAAAACCCCCCATCAGGCCACATAATACAGAGTCAGGATCTGTTGAAACATGTTTAAAATAGGGTTGATTACAACAGTCAAAACCTGCAGAAATGGGAGAAGAAGGAAACGTGACCCTGCCAGCTCCCCACCAGTCTCTGTGGCTCTCAGCCTGGCAGGTGCTGTAGCTTCTGCTGCTTCCGTGGTGTGAGATGGTCCCAAGCCCTAATGGGCATGCCCTGCCTCGCCTTGGGGGGTGGGGGTGGGGGTGGGGGTGGGAGGGCAGGGCTCTTCCACTTTCCCTCCCCTCCCCCACTGGGTCCTGGTGGGCATTTGGAGAGACCCAGCAGGGGGCACCCTGGCTCACCTTCCTGCAGTCTCCATGGCTCAGGACCAGGCTAAGGGCAGAGGTAGATGGGGAGACGTGGGGGCCACACAGGGCCCTGGGTGGCAGTGAGGGAGCTTGGGACCCTGAGGGGGGCATGCTGACTCCTTGCTGGAGAAAAGGCACCTAGATAGGGAAGGTGGGTTGGGGGGCCTTCCCAGGGGGCCGTGGGGTGAGGTGGGGTAGGCTGGAAGCAGCAGGAAGCGGGCTGGTGAGCAAAGCCCAGTCCTGGTTCCCTAACCCCCCCACCCACGGAGAGAGAAGGAAGAAATCCCGGAGCAGAGCCCTGCCCCCAAGACCCTCTGCCGGAGCAAGACGGCCTCATCCCTTTCCCACCCTGCCCCCACCAGGGCCCGGTCCAACCTCTCTCCCACCCTGCCCCCTGCCTGCTCCAGGCCCTCGACAGAGGGAGGAGAGAGTGGACGGTGAGAGGGGCCTCAGGCTGTCTTGGTGCCGGGGTCCACCTCCTTGTGGGCCCAGAGCTCCTTGTGCTGCTTCCGGCCGAAGCCTTCGTCGTAGTTGCCTTTGCTCTTAAACAGCTGCTGAAAGTGGGGTTTGCAGTAAAATTCCCCGTGCAGCGCCGCGTAGCTGCCCAGGCTGTAGAAGCAGAACAGCTGCCGTCAGGTCGGGTCGGGTCAGGTCAGGAAGGCCAGGGCGGGGGTAGGGCAAGGGCGGGGGTAGGGCAAGGGCGCACCTGAGCTTGGTGTGGCAGTGCTTGCAGCAGAAGCAAGAGTTGTGGAAAATGAGCTTGTCGGCCACCAGCCGCTCCATGGGGTACACGGTCTTCTGGCAGGCAGAGCAGGTCTCCTTCACCTGGGCGCGAAGGCTGAAGGACTGATCCGGGAGAGACCCCATCAGGGGCCTGACCAGCGACCGGCCCGCCCTCCCGCACACCCCAGCCTCAGGGCCCTACCTTGGAGCGCTGAACCGCGCTGCTGCCACTGCCACCTTTGGCTTCCTGAGGGAGAGGGCAGGCGGGGCAGGGTCAGCTGAGGAGTGCCCCAGACCATCACCAGCCCAGATCCCAGGGAAACTCAGGAGGAGGGGAAGGGAGACAGGCAAACACGCCGCTCGGCACGCCTTCACCCTCAGGCCAGACACCTGCGGGGATGGAGTGCCCTCCCACCCGGCTGATCACCTACGTGGGAGGGGGTGGCCTGGGTGGCTCCTGCAGCCTGGAACATGGCTCGTTGGCGGCGATGGAGGCCCCGTGTGGAGCCGCGGCACCCGCTGGGTTCTGCAAGGGGAAGTCGGTTGAGAGGGCCCCACAAGCCCTTCCCCAGCCCGCAGGGTGGGGGTGGGGTGTTTACAGGCAAGGGGCTGGGGGGCCGTGGTTGGGACTTTCCCTAAGTCATTTCCTGTTGCTCTGGGTCTTGCCACTTCCGCCCCTCACCCACCTCCCCCTTGGCCCGCTCGTCCCCCACGCGGCTCCGCAGGGGGCAGGGGTCCCTGAGTGGAACCATGTGTCGGGGAAAGAACAGTTAGCTGGCAGCGGCTGGGGGAGGGGCTCCGCGCAGCAGCCGGAGCACTTCGCGGACCGGGACCCCGCCTGGCGCGAGGGGAGGTCAGGAGAGGGCGGGCCCGAGGGGGGCGGGGGGGCGCGGCCAGAATCCGCTGCCCCGGCCTGACCCCGGCCCGACCCTACCCAGCGCGGGGCCGAGGCGCGGGGGCCCGGGCGCTCCCCGCTCGGCCGACCCAGCCCCTGGACAGCGCTCGCGGGCTGAGCCGCCCGCCCCGCCCGGCCGAGCCGCCGCCCGCGCGCCCCGCTCCTCAGTCCCGATCCCGCGTACCGGACCCCAGACCCGGGACTCCCGCGGGTCCAGCCGAGAGGACCTCGACCCCGCCTCTGTCTGGAGGCCGGACCCGGAGGGCGGACGCTGGCCTCGGGGCCACGGGCGAGCGCGACGGGTTGAGGCGCTCGGCGTCGGGACCCCGTGGGCGGCGGCCCTCGCGCCCACAGCCCCCACCTGGGCCGCCCGGATTGCGAGCGTGATGCCGGCCCCTCCCCTGGCCTGCCCGCGGGTCTCACCGGGCCCCGGCCTGGGCCGCGGGGCGGGGGTCGGTCTCCGGGGAACGCCTCGGGTGCGAGGAGTGCGCGGGCGCGAGCTGCCGCCGCTGCCTGTGGTCCCCGAGCGGCCCCGGCGGCCGCCGCCGCCGCCTTATTGCGGCGCCGCCCCCGCCGGCCCCCGCCCCGCGCCCGCCCATTGGCTCCGCCGCGCCCGGAGCCGCCTCCGGGGCCCCGGCGCCGCCACCGACCCCTTTTCTGCGCTTTGTCTTCCCCTCGCTCGGCATCCCCCGCCTTTGTCTGCCCTCCGCGCCCACCCCGCTCTCCCAGCGCTCCGCACCGCCCCCTCGGGCTTCGCGCTCACCGTCCTCGCGAAACCGGCCGCCCCGTCGGCCCGCTCCGGACAGAGGCAGGGACCGGAGCTGGAGGACCCGCGCCGCAGGCCTCGGGGCAGGGGCGAGTCCAGGTGGAGATGACTGGGGTCGCGGGACAAATGGCGCTCCCGACGAGGCCCTCGCGGCGGAAAAGATAACCCGGCGCGCCTGGGCCTTTCGCTGCCTCCATTTCCCCGCTCCGTGGGCCCTGCGGCACGAAGGACCCGCGGGGGCCGCCCCGGAGGCCCGCCCAGCGTCCCCGTGCGGCTCCCACGCCCCCTCGGGCGCCGAGTCCTCCCGCCGCCAGGGGCGCCTCGCGCGCCCGCACGGCCGCAGAGGAAGATGGCAGGGGCGGCCGGGCACGCGGTCCGGCCACGCGAGGCTGCGAGGCCCGGCCCGCGCCGCAGGAGGGCCCTGGGGTCTCCGTGTTCGGTCAGCTTCGGCCACCAGCCCTCAGCGCCTTCTCTTGGCGCCCCGGAGAGAGGGAAACAGGGAGCCTGCGGCTGTGGTGCCCAGAGGCTGCCGTCCTAAAGCGCTTCTGTGGAGGGGTTTTGAGGGCTTCGTCACCCCCCGCTCCCAGCCCCTGCCGGCACCCCGTACAGGGAAAGAGATCTCCATCCTTCGAACAAGCAAACCTGGGTTCATCCAAACCTCATTTGACACAGGGAGCGAGGCCTGATGATTCAAAGTGACTCGTTCAAGTAACAAAGCTGGAGCGGCAGGGCTGGCGTGAGAGGCCAGGCCTCCTGACTCCCCCCACCGCCCCCCCGCCCCCCAGGCCGAGCCGGCTGCCTGGGCTCCGGCACTAAGGGTCCCAAGGAGCATCACTCACTTGTGGGGTAGAGCCTCAGCTCTGCGGGGAGCACAGGGAAGCCACCTCCCTGTCGCAGCTGGAAGCTGTTTCACGAAGCACAGCCCTAAGCATAGCTTGTTCCCATGCGATGGCAGGAACAGAACTAGTGGCTCAAGAGCGAGGCCCACACGCTTGTCAGGAACAGAACAGCTCATGGCACTCACCTGGCAGGAGAGCGAGCGAGCGAGCGAGCGAGCGGGGCCGCGGGCATCCCCAGCCCCCAGCTGTTCCCTTGGCTGGCTCAGGGCACCCAGGCTGTGCTTCACTCTTCTCCTCAGCCTCCCTCCCTCTCTGGAGGAAGATGTACGTTTGGGTTGAGCTGCAGCCCCCCAAACTCCCTGGATGGGGTGTGTGAGAACTTCTAAAACTGTTAACGGGCATCTTTACCAGCCAAGCTTCCACACCTGTCGTCAGATGCTCACAGGGGGCCGTGGTGATGCAAGAGACGTGAAGCCCTCGGAGGTGCAAGGAGCAGCGCTTGGCTGGCGCCTCAGGCCCCCTTGCCCTGCCCAGGATTCTGCCTCACAGAATCAGCCCTTGGGGCGCCAACAGCAAGGTGGAGCAAGGTGGAGCAAGCAGATGAGAGGGAAAAAACAAGCTGCCGAGGGTGTTAAGAAAAGGGAACTTGCGGTTTACAAAAAAAAACGAGCTGGCAAGAGGGTTGGAAATAAATGTGACCTGGCCTGCTCACTCCCTCCGCTTCAGGTCTCCCCACGCCCTCCGGGCTGGTACGAGTCCCTTCCCCTCAACCCCTGTAACTGCCCACGGGAAGAGGTTTTCTATTTTTCTTTTTAAAACTGATGTTACAATTTCTGAGGAAAGGGAAAGTGAGGGCATTTGACGGGTTAAAGCAGCTACAGGGAAGAGGGAGGGGCACTTCCTTGATCTGACATTTGAAGTACCCAGGCTAGAGAGGGGCACCCCTCCCGAGAGACCGGTGGGGGAAGGGGCCCGGCTGGGGGGCGCGTGCAGGAGCCCGAGGTGAGGCTCATCGCCTGGCCCGGACTCCCTGGCTGCCAGCCAGGACGACAGGAAGGGCCGGGCCGGGTCTTAGGTTACCTGCTCTTTGAGTATGAGTCCCAACGGTGAGGAGACACGGAGTCCTGTTCCAGAACAACCCCGTCCACCTCCTTTCCTGACAAAAGTGAGCCTCTTCTGCCTGGGCTCCAGTGGCCCAGAAGTGGTCCTGCAGAGCGGCCGGTCTCCAGCACTCAGACCTTTCCAGCCCCAAAGCAGTTTGATGGCCACAGGCTAAAATTAATAGTCTCAACGTTAGATAGTTAAGAGGCAAATCCATTACGGGTTTTAAAAGAAATGTGTGCTGTGAGGCTGTCTGGCTAACGAAGGAAGTCACCGCTGTGCTCCCACAAGCACTTGTGGGAGCACTCTCAGATGGCAGAACCCGGGGTGGAATGACTCACGTCCAGGCCTGCGTGGCCAACACACAACGATGTCGCTCTCCAGTGGATTCTCTGGAACTTTTAATTTGTTCTGGCAATGAAACTGACATGGCATAAGGACTCAGGCCCTCAGGCTAGGCAAAACATCATGGCCCTTGGAGGAAGCACCAAGGCGGCCGGCAGGAGTCGGTAAGACGGACTCTTCGTGGGAAAGGAATGAGCTACAAAGATGAACCAAGGGATGGTTTCAGGTGTCAGGGCCCAAGCAAAAAGGGGGAGAAGGATGGATTGCCCTAGCCTTAACCTAGTGCTTATAAAGAGACAATACCCTTGCCTTCAGTTATTAGGGAGAGGTCTGAGGGGAGGGGAGTCTTATTGCTTGCCCCTCTGGACCTATAGGATCTGAGAGCAGGGGAGAAGGACGCAACTAGGCTGGTAGGAGAGCCAGAGTGGGAAGAAGTCGCACAGTTCCCTGGGCGGGTGAGTCAAACCCTGGCCTTGGACTTCAGCCGCCACAACCAGAACAGCATCTATTCCTTCTGAAGAGGTCAGGTCACCTGAGCTCACAGGACTGGGAATGTCAGCTTTCAGGCCCCTACCGATCCCTGGTTGTTGGGATTCCCTCGTGTCTCAAAAGCCTTTGGAGCAGTAAAAAAAAAAAAAGTTTCCTTCCAGGAATTTCTTTCCCAGTCAGTAAGCAGCCAACTCTCCTGGCAGAAATGTCCCTTCTGCTCAATCTGCCCCCAGGAGGGTGGGAATGCAGCCAGCCCTCAGGAAGGGTCCCGGAGGCTCACACAGCCCGGGATGGAGAATGTGCACCTTCTTCAGAGGCTCAGAACTCCCAGTCGTCCACCTCCAGCTCTTCCAGGTTTGTTACCAGGCCAAAGATTCCACTGTGATCCTGAGACTGGCTGCCTTCAAAATTGGTGATGGGGGTGACAGGACGAAGTAACTCAGGCAAAGCCTCTGAGGCACGTCGCTTGATCTGGGGGAGGAGAGAGAGTTGGGGGTGGATCCTGTTGCTTTGAGTCTCAGGACATCATGGGGCAAGGGACCACGGCCCAGGGACAGATGGGCTGTTGGAGCCAAGAGTCTCTATGGGAGGAAGGAGCAGCGCCTTTAAGGGGCTTTGGAAACACGGTCATTTCTCTGATTTGAAGGGAGGAGGAGAGAATATCTAAAGACCCCAAAGCTAAGGGGACTGAGGGTGGTTGGAACCACAGGCAAGAAAAACCACCAGGGAGCCTTGGGAAAGTGCTACTGTACCTGCTTGAAGAAAGAATGGTTCAGGAGGGTGCTGGCACTTGGTCTGTAGAGGAAGGGGAGGAGAGACCAGCATCAGCCCTGTGCCCCGGGTTTCCCAAATCCTGCTGCTTCTACCTTACCCTCAAGTGCCCCCTCTCCTTCCCTCCGCTCACCAAGAAACAACAGCCAGAGCTACCCAGGCTGGCTTCCTAGCAAACCCTGGGCTGATCCCTCCTGCCGAGGGGGCTCTGGACTCCTCCCAGGAACCCAGACTTTTACAGGACAGATGCATCCTCTCGAGCCCGGCCTTGCACTCCAGAGCCCCCTGGGCTCCCCACAAAGCCCACTCCCAGCCCAGCAGATATACCTTACATCCGGGTTACGCTGAAGGCACTGCTCCACAAAGTGGTGGAAGTGGGGTGAGAAGGTGCGGTGATAGGGGTGGGATGGCGTGTCGCCACTGGAGGTCCTGGGGCTGCTGGGGGCCAGGCTCTCACTCAGGCCAGAGTTGGCCGCTGAGCGCGAGGTGCTCATGGTCAGCTCCTCGGCAGGGATGGTGCTGGTGTCCAGCAGGCAGGGTACCGTGCCGTTCAGCTTCTCCAGCAGCATCTGGGGAGGACAGAGCCAGGGGCTAGGCTGGAGGGGGCCCCTGGAAGGCCTATAGCGTTTCTTCACAAGTATACTTTTCCCAACACACGAGTGATTCGGGGGGAGTAAAGAAAGAAGTGGAAAAAGTCTGACTTTTCCAAAGGAGTGCCAGCCACTGACTCGGCAGCCACACCCCAGCGAGGCCGAACTGACGAGGAGGAGGGCTGCAAAAGAGTACCCGCCTCCACCGTGGTTGGAAGGAAGGGGCTTGCAGTCTCTCCCCCTTTATAAGGCATCAGATCTTTCTAACTGTAGAGCCCTCACCCTAGGGTCAAGGTGGCAGCCAGGTCCTTTCTTTAAAGCCCAGCCCCAGTGTGCCACGCCCGGGTGGGTCCGAGGGGGTTCATTCTGGCCGATTGTCACTGCAGCGGGCTGCACAGGAGCAGTGCACCCAGGGGCGGGCTAGGCCTGGACAGCTGTTCCAAAGCCCTCAGACTCCACACATGTAAAAGCAGCCCACCTTGGGGACTGCTGTCCTCATGGACCTCATGAGCTGTTCAAGGCAGAAACCTGGAAATCCTTCTAGAGCTGTGCTGTCCAGTGTGGGAGCCACCAGCCACATGTAGCCATATATATATAGAGAGAGAGAGAGAGAGAAAGAGATTTTTTTTGGTTGTTTCTGGCCATGCCGCTTGGCTTGCAGGATCTCAGTTCCCTGACCAGGGATTGAACCTGGGCCCCAGCAGTGAAAGCACTGAGTCCTAACCACTGCACTGCCAGGGAATTCCCATAGCTATTTATATTTATTTAAATTCAGCTTAAAATTCAGTCCTCAATCTCACTGGCCACATTTTAAGTGCTCAATAGCCACAGGTGACTAGTGGCTACCATGTTGGACAGCCCAGGTACAGAACATTTCCATAACCTCAGGAAGTGCTCCTGGACACTGCTGTTTCTGCATCCGTATCTTGTTTACCTAAAAATGGCCTTTTAAGTCTTTCCTGAGCATCTGTTTCTGTCTTATTTAGATTTTCTAGACTCCTTACCTAGATAGATTTCCATACCGTCCGAACTAGTCTGCCAGAACTAATCCATCTGCGAGAGTCATCTTTCTAAAATATGTATCTGATACTATCACTCCTATGCTTAAAAGCCTTCAGCAATTCTCCACATGCTTTGGGACAGAAACCAAACACCCTGGCGTGGCACACAAGCAAAGTCCTTCGTGATCTGCCCTTGCTTCCTTCTCCAACCACGTCACCTAGCAGCCCCCCAGAAGCACCCGTACTTCAGCCATTTACAACTACCTGCTCTTCCCAGATCCTGTTCTTTCTTGACTCTGGGTCTTTGCACATGCTGCTCCCTCTGCCGAAAAGAGTTTCCTTCCAGTTCCCATTCTTCACGCAGTTAATTCCTATTTGCCGTCAAGTCTCAAGGGTCACCTCCTCCCAGAAGCCTTCCCAGATCCCCTCCTCTAGAGCTGCCCTTTGGCCGTTCTCTAGCTGCTCCTCTCCCCACAGGGCAAGCAGTCTGTGGGCTCAGGGAGAGGCTGACTCAGAGCCTACACGCCCGCCCCCACCCCCTCTCAGGTCTAGATCATGCTCCAGGTACTTGGGACCCAGGTAATCCTTGCCCAAATGACCCAAGTCCACTTCCTGGACTTGATAAGACCTGGATAACCCTCTTCCCTGGGTCTGTCTCCAAGGCTGGACGATGCCACTAGCTGCGTGTATGCCTAGAAGCCAAGGGCGGTGGTTAAAAGGGGCACGAACAGAAGTAGAACCTGCAGGCTGGAGGCTGCAAAGGTATTGACTGGAACGTGGTGGCACAGAACCTGAGAAGCCTAAGAATTCTAAATTAGAAACGGGCCTTCCAGGCATATGGATCAAGGTAAGAAGACAGAACATATTTTATAAATTTATAAAACTCTGTTAGCTTAATTTATATGTTTTAAATAGACACCTGGTGTGTGGGCTCCAGGCCTGAAATTGTGAGCCCACCCCCCGAGGCTCCAGTACCACCACAGATACCACTGACAGAAGTAAACAGTTACACATCTCCCCACTGGTGGGGCTCTTGAAGGAAAGAACTGAGTCTTTCATCTTAGTATCCCAGGCTGGTGTCCTGAGTGTGGCCGCTCCTCAGCAAGTGTTTGTGGAAGGCAGACAGGCAGGCAGGCAGAAGGAAACCCTGGGCTGCAGGCTCACCTGGGTGGCAGGCATGTCCTTAAAGGGGACGTGGCCATTGGCTAGTTCACAGGCCGTGATTCCCACACTGTAGATGTCAGACTTGGCATCGTAACCCTGAAGATTCTAAATCAGGAGAAAAGAGCCACAGGTCACTCCACACTGTAGCCTTGGCCATTGTTCTTAGAGAAAGAAGCGGGTGGAGCAAAAACTGGGGAGAGGAAAAGAAGGCCTGTCCCCAAATCGGGACCAGCTGCTGAGACTTTCCTCGCCTGCACTACTGAGGGGTCACTGCTGTTTCAGAAGGAACGAACGTCTTGCTGATGCTATGTGGGAGGAGGAGGAAGTGCTCCTGCTTACAACAGGGATGCGGGGAGCACCAAACGCTTCCCCAATGCTCGTTCTTCCCAGGAAATGGCAGCACCTTTGAAGAGAGCCTCACGCGCAGTTTGGGACCCTCCCCGGGGGCGGGGGGGGGGGGGAACGACATCACCTGCCAAGGGCGTGGAACACCCGTGCGAGAGGCGTCCCAGTTCTACCTGCCACCAGGGAAGCCCTCCCTCTAGGAACCCCCACCCCCAGAAATTCCTGAAGGCCTCCTTGGGGAATCACGAGTTGGTGGGGGAATGGGGGCTCCTTGAGACCCAGTTCACAGACCTGCTGGAGGACCTCTGGGCTGAGCCACGGCAGAACCTTGATACTGTACTTGGGAAAGTCGTGGACCACACGCTGCCGCTGCCCGTGGCTGATCATGCTGAGGTTGCTGCGTAAACCAGAGAGGTAGACCTTCCCATCCGCTGAGATCAGAACGTGGCTGGCTTTGACACTCCTGGGGGGCGGGGAGGGGGTCACGGGGCAGCAGGAGACCCTCACACCACAAACCTTTGTCTTCACACACTAGACCCAGTCAGCTCTCTCCCCGGCAGGTGTGTGTGTGTACTATACGCATATACCTACATATATATATACGCGAACACGCATTTTTATGAAAATTTTCAAACATACACACACAAAAAAATAGCATGACCCCATTTACATATCACCAGACTTTAAAACTTACTTATGTTTTGTTAAAGTTCTCTTTTATGCTCACCGACCACTGCTTCCTCTACCATCTACTGCCTTTAATCTGTACTTTCTGTTTGTAGGTATTCTCGGAAGTGTATTGTTTTTTCTCACGCGTTTTCTATTGACCTAATGGTACTGTGTTATGCAGCCCATTCTGCAGTGTTATGTTTCCAAGATCCATCTGTGTTGCCAACTGTGTACACCTAATTGTTGCTTCTAAATGCCACCTGCACTCTAGGGTGGGGTCTAACACTTACTAATCCATTCTTCCAGGAAGGACACTCGTGCTGCCTCTCATCACCACAAATATGAACAAAGATGTCCACATACCTGTCCCCTGATGGGCCTGTGGGAGGGTTTCTTTGGGGTATGCACCCAGAGGCAGCACTGATGGTCCTGGTTCCGAGTGACCCTGACTGGCTGTGTTGGGCCACCTTCCACTATCCGGACGGGAGACCCACCTCTTCACCGCACTGGTCCTCACCCAGCCTCTGAATTACAGCCAGTCCCACGGGTATAAGGTGACATCCTCCTGTTTTAATTTGATTTTCTGATTCTTGCTAGATTTGAGTGTCTGTTCATACGACCATTAGTCTTTCGGGTTTTCTTTTATAAACTCCATATCCTTTGCTCATCTTTCTATTGCTTTGCTATCCTTTTCTTATTGATTCACAAAATTTCCTTGTTACTAATCTCCTGTGTGTTTTAGACAAAACTAACATCTTCCACGCTGTAACTCCTTTCTTAACTTTGTTCCTGGTGTCCTGTATTGGAGAGAAAGTTTTAATCTTGATATTATCAATTCCATCCATTTTTTGCCTTATGTTTTGTGCACGTAAAACATTTAGAAGTTATGGTATGCCTCAGGTCACGAAAATATTTCCTCGCATTTCCTTCTATCTAAGTCTATAGTTTCCATGTAGGCCTTTAATCAATCTGAAGTGCTCCTTTGTATGTGGAGTTAGGTAGGGGTCCTAGTTTTATTATCTTCCCTACCACAAGCTGCTTTTCTGGATACCATCTACAGAGCAATCTGTCTTCTCCCGAGCCTCCCAGCATAGGGCTGACTCCAGGGCACACCCCAGTATGGGTCCTCCAAGGAAGAAGAGGGTGGGGTGCAGAGGCCCACATCAGGTGTTCCCCTCATACAATACTCAGGACCAAGCTGCTTGGTAAAGAGAAAGTCAGTAGCTTTAGCACTGACAGGGTAAATGTTCTGCCCTCCCAGCAGAGGCGAGGGCAGGATTCGACCCTTGATTTAAACTCTGGCTTCACTAACTTCAGTCAACCTTTACTTGAGGGCTCATGGGCCCAGATACCACTCTTATAAAGGGTTAATAGGCCCAAGAAAGCACCTGTGCACGTATCCCATGTGGTGGATGTAGTCCAGGGCCTTGAGCACCCCCTGCAGTATGTAAGCAATCGCCAGCTCATTCATGCCGTCCATGAAGTGTGTGCAGATGAGGTCCTTTGCAGAGCCTGAGGAAGAGGATCGTGGGGACAGAGAAAAGGGTGACAGCACATGAGCAAGCTGACAGCAGAGTTCTTAGAACCCATCTCTGCCAGGACCCCGTTCCCACTCACCGTATGCCATGAACGAGGTGACAACCCACAGCTCATTGTCTGCAATAAAGGTGGCTCGATATGGCAGGATATTGGGATGGCTGAAGAGCTTAGAGACATGGAGCTCCCCCTGAAAGCAATGGTGGCTGCAGTCAGAACCAAGGGGCACCGAGGAGGACGCTCAACATGAAGGTGGCAGCATGAATAATACGGGGACCTAGGCCTCCCTGGGTGCCCTGCTCAGAGTCCTGGGAGCAGCCCGAGCAGGTGCCCCTAGAATGAGAGGAACCAGGGAAGCCAGCCCTGCTTCGCCAGCTTCTGCCTAACTTGGGCTCTGCCAGCCGATCCTAAACCACCTCGAGAAACCATTCCCTGCCAACAGGGAAACTGCTAACAACACAGCAGAGGGCCACAGTGCACCACCTCGGAGGCCATGAAAACAAACCGCCTACTGCAGACTTAGGAAGTTAGAAGCTTAGCTCAACCTCAAGGGCCAAGGCACAGAACTCCTCTTTAAGGTAAGAAAACAAGGACTTCCCTGGTGGCACAGTGGTTAAGAATCCGCCTGCCAATGCAGGGGACACTGATTCAATCCCTGGTCCAGGAAGATCCCACATGCCGCGGAGCAACTAAGCCCGCGCGCCACAACTACTGAGCCTGTGCTCTAGAGCCCGCGAACCACAACTACTGAAGCCTGCGCGCCTAGAGCCCGTGCTCCGCAACAAGACAAGAAACCACAATGAGAAGCCCGCGCACCGCAACGAAGAATAGACCCCGCTTGCCGCAACTAGAGAAAGCCCGTGCGCAGCAATGAAGACCCAGTAAAATTTTAAAAATTAAAAAAAAAGATAAAACAAAAAAGTGTTTTCCTATTATAAAGGAAAATGTTGTTAGCAATAGAAACACGGAAAGAAAGCATTAAAGAACAAACAACAACTACTAAACATTAGAATAGATTTCTCCAGCGACCTCAGGTTGAGAGCTCCCTTCCTCAGAAGCAGCTATGGAAAGTGTAAGACCGATGGAATTTTAAAATAAATTTGGACAAAAGATGTGAACAAAAATTTGGACAAAAGAACTGCAGCAACTCCAGCGTCCTGGCCTCTGGGAAATGAGCCAAGGTCAAATAGGCAGCACCTTCTACCTTTCCACGGCTCTACAGGATAAAGAAAAGAATCACAAAGCTCAATATGCTCTAGAACAAACTCAGATATGTTTTTTCCCAAATAACTGAGCTGGGACTGACATTCTGTTCCATCCTCAGACCCAAAAACTACTCTGAACACATGAACACTGAGGCACTGTCAGATAAGCGTGCATTCAGAAAAACATTGTAATTGAAGAAGGGGGATGGGCTGTAGCCAACTGTACTGAAAATACACTGAGCCAGGCCCTAAATCTAGGGAGTTCCCAGGGCAAGCCTTCATCCCCAGGCACTTACTAGACCTACAGCGTCTCCCAGTTTAAAAACAGGGCAGCTACTTGCTTCTCCAGAAGAAAGGAACCTCAGGCAAGCAGGACACTAAGAGTCGGAAGACGGCCGCCGCTTCCCGCACCTGGAAAGAGACTGTCTGGGTGTGAAGCCTGCCTCTGCCACTTACTAGTGTGTGCGACCAGGGGCGAGTTACTTAGCCTCCCTGAATAATAAATACATGAATAAATGAGTCACAGGAGGATTTGGTGAAGAAGAGGGGAATATAAATTGGGCTGAGCAGTGTTATAGAACCCTTAATGCCAAATGCCCAAGATTCTTCACCAAGAGCTTCCGTAACTTCTTGGCTTGGTCTACCTTCGTTTCCTGCCAGCTATTTCAGATGACAGATGTAAAGATGCCTTGTGATTACTACTGGAACTAAGAGCCCTCCCTCCAAGTGTCACATTCACGTTTGATTACCTGCAAGAATGTCACCATCTCATTGGAACAAGCTTCTAGGTTAATCCTTCGTACTGTCACATACTCTCCCGCTGGTTTGTACCTTGCTAGGTTCACTGTCATCAGGTCCTCAAATCCTTTGCCTAAAAGAAAAGAGAAATGCCATAAACAGGGAGAAGAGCAACACAGGTTTTCAACTTCCTTAAAGAGACTTGATTTCAAAAGAAAATTCAAGTTAAAACTTTCATTTCTCTTATTTCTTGATATTTCTTCCATCAGTTCCTTCTCAGCCAACTATTCTAACTGACTATGGCCCAGGACACCAGAAGTGTACAGCCCAAAAGAAAAAATTGAAAAGAGCGTCTCTCCTGGAAACATAGTCTCTTCCCCCACACTTGGAAGAAGAAAACCATAGAAGAACCGCAAAAGCCAGTTTTGTCTCCACGAATCCTGCTACCTGGCTGACAGCTTCTGGCACACATTCACCTGAGGATGCTGAGGAGGTTGCCATGGTCCCTGGAGCATGACAGTCGTGACATTACCTATAACGGTGAGCAGCTCATAACACCCTCCCTCCGGCAGAAAGCTACTCATGATCTCCTGTTTAGAGAAGGATGCTATCGACTCTGCGCTCGCCTCATTGGTCTAAAGAAAAAGAAAAACAGGTTAGTAAGGGAAACTTGGGGACGGGATGAGAGTGGGGAGATGGTAATTCAGACCCACAAGGAGACTGGCATGTAAACAAACATACAAATTCTGACCCTGGAGCAAAGAAACAGTTCCAGCACTACTTGATGAGAAATATAAAGTAAAACATCAGCTGTTCAATGCAGTAACTGGCACTAATATCAGAGTAAGTGTGAGCGCTCTCTACAAATGGGGGTGGGGACGGGGGCCAGTTCTAGTCAACAGTTGATTTGCTTCTCCTTCCCAACAGCTGGCTCATTTGCTAAAAACTATGAAATTCTTACTTGGGAAAGGATGTCTGGAGAAAGGCACATTTAGAAAAGAGAAGGGGAATGGAGAGGTGGGATTTCTCTTGAATTTCCTGCTGCATTAGGGTCCTTTTTTTTTTTTTTTGGCTGCGTTGGGTATTTTTTTTTTTTTTTTTTTTTGCATTGGGTATTTGTTGCTGCGTGTGGGCTTTCTCTAGTTGTGTTGGGCTGGGGCTACTCTTCCATGCCGTGCGCAGGCTTCTCATTGCGGCGGCTTCTCTTTTTGCAGAGCATGGGCTCTAGGCTCATGGGCTTCAGTAGTTGTAGCACGCAGGCTCAGTAGTTGTGGCGCATGGGCTTAGTTGCTCCACAGCATGTGGGATCTTCCCGGACCAGGGCTCGAACCCGTGTCCCCTGCATTGGCAGGCGGATTCTTAACCACTGCGCCACCAGGGAAGTCCCTAGGGTCCTATTTTTAAGGTCCTGACTAAAAAATCCCAAAGATCAAACGCTGAATCTTGCTATAGGCAAAATGTGGCCATAAGAGGCCCCCTTGTTAGCAAACCAAGAGGCCAGACCAATCATTCCCTGACATTTCCAAGTGAAGCCAGAAAACAGCTAACACACTGGGCTGCAGGCAGGGAACAGAGCTGTCAGGTCTCAGCCATCACCCCAGGCAGCAGAAGTGACCTGCTCCCTCGTCCCTGTGCACTCAGGCTGCAAACGAAGCTGGATCCCAGCCATTTAGGATGTGGGTGTCACATGTGAGGTCCTGATGGAAAAGTGCGCAGCAAAATACATGGCAGGCCAACGGCTCTTCCTTCAGTTTAATAGGTTCAGTTTCCTTCTTCCAAACCTAAATTTATTTGTATGATTTAGGGACTGTGAGTATTTTTCTTTCTTTTGGATCCTCTTTCTTGAGATGTATGTCTAACTGAAACAAAGAGCCTTAGGCCAGCTCACATTTCATATGCTGCGTTCATAAACCTGCCCTCTGATCAGGAAAAGGCCTTTGAATACACGAAGGCTGTTGGCTCAGCACGAGACAGAAAAGTGTTGGAGTCGAGAATATTCTGACGTGGTGGTATCACCTTGGGGTCGGGGGGGTGCCTGATGTTTGAAACACACGTGGTTTCAAAACAACTGATGCTGCCAATGACGAAAGAAACCAAATGGGGTTTTACTTCCAGCACCACTTAACATTAAGAGGAACCCAGTCAAGCAGAATTGAGCCCTGTTAGCAAATCACAGTTCTAATTTAATCAACTTTATATTTCTAAGATTCACCTATATTGTTGTATTTAGCCATATTGTATAATACTCATCTTGTGAACATACCTCAATTTATCCTTCCAATGCTGATGGGCTTTTGCGGTTACTTTTCATTCTGCTATTATGAACTGTGCTACTAAAAACACACTTGAATGTGTTTCTTGACACATATATGCAGGAGTTACGCTAAAGCTTATACCTAGGAGTGGAACTGGAGGTCACAGAGTATATGAACATTCGACTTTAGAAGAAAATGCCAAACTGTTTTCCAAAATGGTTGTATCAATTTACATTCCCGCCAGCAATACATGTATGTTCTTGTTGATCCATCTTTTCCCCAACACTTGGTATATTCAGCCTTCATTTTTGCCAGTCTCATTGTGGGTTTGATTTACATTTCCGAGTGCGAATGAAGTTGAGCATCTCTTCATTTATTTATTGGCTATGTGGGTTTTCTCCAGAGTGAAAATGCCTTTTCTGTCTCTTGTCCATTTTTCTACCTAGTTGTTTTAATGCAGGATTTCCCCAAAGTAGGCCCCATGGAACATTGACCTGCCAGTTAATGCATGAAAAAAGTTTACACGTCCAGTTAAGTTACAAAATGCAGCGCACTCTTTTCTCATGGACAATCACAAGGGGTACTCCCATATTAAGGGCTTTGAGAAGTTCTGTAATTTGACAAAGTTTAACTTTGTTTAACCTAACATTTCCCAAAGATACCTGTCCAGAGAAGTCTTTTGTGCCTAACATCTGTTAAATTTGGGGGAAGATAATTTGGGAAAGGCTATTTTAAGTAAAACATATGGTATAATGTGAAGACTCTAGGCTTAGGGGCCAGGGATAGGCAGAACTTGAACTCAGTCTATCACTTGCTCTGTGACCCTGGGCAGGTCCCTCTAAGCCCTGAGATCTTCATCATCTCATCAGTGGAACAGTTCCCACTTCATAGGGTTGTTGTGACAATGAAATGAGATAAAATATGTAAAGAGCTTAGCGCTACTTGGTGTATCACAGGTATTCAGTAAATATGAATTCTATTCTTCCCCTCTCTCCTTTGCTGTCTACTTTTTGGTCACTCTCCTGTTCAGCAAAGAAGATGGAACAGAGAAAGTGGAGAAAACAGAGACTCCTAAATAGAGCTTGATCGATAGTTAAAGTTGGTTTGATTTTGTTTTTTACAGGCTTCTGTGTTTCCAAATGCTCTGAAAACAGATTCTAAGATGACTTAATAGCCACTGTAGCTTCTTGAAACTATCTTGTCTTCAAAACAAGATACTGGTGCCACGCCAGTGCCTCACACAGGTGAGAGGGATACAGACAATCAAGGAACAAAACGGAGCAGAGATTTTGTAACAGGGAAGAGCCAAATCTGACTACATGTTGGATCTGTTTCTTTTACTTTAACCTTTGCTTCCATTGCTTTTGTTCACTAAAGGATACTGTCTATACACAATGGCCCGCCTCAGGGAACCCTGCCCCTCTGCCTGAATGTTAAACCAAAGTGCCTTTGTTCAGGGAAGCATCCTGACCCTGTGCACCTGTGGACGGCTGCAAGCGAGAAGAAATGAACACATCCCCTCCCCGAGGCTGGCCATCCCAGGGCATATTTGCAAAAGTTATGGCCTTTTTACTTTACTTCCTCATCGCCTCCCCGCTGCTCTGTTCTATAAAAGAAACTGGCATCCAAACTCCGATAAGATGGTTTTTCTGGAGACGCTAGTCTGCCATCTTTTCGGTCTGCCGGCTTTCCGAATAAAGTCATATCCCTTGCCTCAACACCTCGTCTCCCGATTTAGTGACCTGTTGTGCGGCGAGCAGAGCAAGCTTGGACTCGGTAACAATTTGAGCAAAAAGCCTAAACCAAGAGCTCCGAAATGGCGACTCCCCAGCTGTTGAGAATTTCGCCGCAGGCTAAGCTAACTTTGGAGAGTCCTATCTTAACCTTATACCTCTAACCCGCTGCACATACTCTTGCTCTGCTTTGCTGTTTTCTCAAGTATCAACCTGCCCTCAATAAAATCAGTGTCACCAGTTAACACAAAACTCAGGGGGTTGCTTTCAGACCCAACACCCGCTACTCTGGCCTGTGAGGATCCACACGATCCGGCCGCTGCCCTCTTCCACGACTTCACCCCACACAGGGCTGCCCTGACTCACTGCACCTGACCCACGCGAACCAGCAGTCTTAGCAAACTCGCACCAGCTGTCCCTTTGTTTGGAACACTCCTGCCCCACCACTTTCTCATCGCTGCTCCGCCTCGTCATTGAGGTCTCAACTTAAATGTCACCTATTCATTGAAGACTCTGTCCTGCCAAGTAAAGTAGCTCCCAGTCACTTTATTATGTCATGTTGCTTTATTTTCTTCGCTGTGATCACTGTGATTTTCTTCATAGTGATCACTGCGTGTTATTTTGTCTATTGCCTGTCTTCTCTACTAGAATGCAAGTTCTGTCAGGGCAGGGCCTGTCTGTCTTCTTCACTGATGTATTCCCCAATGCCTACAACAGTGCTGGCATCTACTTAAAAAGTAATCATTTAAGCAACGTTTGAACTCAGGAGGTTTTCTGCCCATGACCTTGTTATTCCCATGGGCTGAAGAGGAGAGCAAACGTACCAGTCGGTTCCACTGGAGACAGTTCAATATGCTGACTTATACTGCAAATGCCAGCCCTCCTACAACACATTCCCTAGCTTCCCTGTTACCAGGGGAACTTCACAGATCGGAATCTGACACCTGCATGTGAGAAAGTACTGCGTTTTTTAGCAGGTAACAATATGGCCCCAATGAGAACAAACCTAGAACGACTTTGTATTTGAAGGTCTCTCCTCTGATCTCTAGGCAAACTCCTTATGTTTCTCTAATTTGAAAAAAAAAAGGACTATGAGGGACAGCTGAGACCTGAGATTTTAAAAAATTCTTTTATATGCACTTTAAATAACTCCCTTTGGATAAACTACATACAGGATACTTTTTTCTTAAAATTACCTATCTCCCTTTTCCTTGCCAGGAGCGCACGTAAGACATACTACCTACCAGGCTACACACTAAAGCCACACTTTTGTTGAGCCTAGGTGAGAAATGATTCATTAAACTACTGATATGATTAGTTCGTAACCTGACAATATTTCTACTGTCTTTGTTGACTATGGAAAACTACTTCAAAGTGTTAGTTTTAGAAAATGAAATTCTTTAGGTAATTGGGAATATGAGTTCATTGGGCAATCCAGAATCGCATGAAATGAACTAGTCTGGTTGTTGCTGTGACCCCCTCTACCGTTCTGTCCCCAACTCCCTGGAAATGACCCTAAAATGGATGCTTTCTACTTTGTGGATGTTCTATAGTCTGAACTCAGACAGAAGGCGACCTTTATTTAGGAAAACAAACAAACAAAGGCAGTATTTTGAAAGGAAGAGATTTGGTCTGGTTTTACCAGAAGAAAGGCAGGTTAGTCCATTATACTGCTTCAGATTTGGAAAAGGTCAAAATTCAGATGAAAAGGAGATATTTAGCCCATTCTCTTTAAACATAGCATGGCATCGTTTTATTAGTATAATGTATAACCTCAAATTGCCTAGAGAAAGAAACTAGTTCTATCAAAGTCTTTTCTTAGTTCCCCCACCATGAAAAGCACTTTGTTCATTTTGAAGCATTTGAAAAATACATAAGCTACTGCTATCCGGAAATGACCATAAAATGATAACTTTGTTTAAAGAGTGTAAAACAAAATACAATAAAGCACACAAACACAATATTTATGAAATGTCCAACAAATAAGTACATTCAACCTCCCAAAGGTTTCACACAGGATAACTTTTGGTATAACATCAGCAGCTGTGAAAATATAAGAACTATATGTAATTGGCACTGTACTCTGGAAAAATACCCAACTGATCCTATAGGGCACGTTTTTGGTCTCCTGACTGGAAAATATTGGGATGTGATAGTGAAGTGCTCTTGGCCAGTAAAGCGCAGCCAAGCTTTACTCAGAAAGAAATTCCTAGTCAGTAGCATTACCCTTCACTCACCTTGGAGCTGCCTGCAAAAGGCACAAAGGTCTGTTATCTGCAAAGAGGAAGAAGTGTATGGAGAAAAGGGCTCTTATCCTCTCTGTATAGGACACTGATTCACAGTATCAAAAGCAGCTTGGGGACTTCCCTGGTGGGGCATAGTGGTTAAGAATCCGCCTGCCAATGCAGGGGACCCGGGTTCAAGCCCTGGTCCGGGAAGAGCCCACATGCCGCAGAGCAACTAAGCCCCAGCGCCGCAACTACTGAGCATGCGCTCTAGAGCCTGCAAGCCAGAACTACTGAGCCCGCATGCCACAACTACCGAAGCCCCCGCGCCCTAGAGCCCGGGCTCTGCAATAAGAGAAGCCACCGCTTGCCCCAACTAGAGAAAGCCCGCGAGCAGCAATGAAGACCCAAGGCAGCCAAAAATAAAAAAATAAATAAACAAATTAAAAAAAATAAAAGCAGCTTGGTACGCTGCTGTTATTTCCACTGGTAAAATAAACTAGAAGAGTAAGAAGCAGGGCAAGAGTCTTGAAACTTCTGCCAAAAAAAAATACATTTTCTGTTTTGTACTTTAAAACCTGGGGTTTTGTTTTTAAACTAGATTTGACGTCCTGCCTTATAATCTAGACAGAGATCTATATTATCTCTGTGGACTGAAATCTAGACTAAGGATGGGAAATCTAGTACTACTAGCCACTGAAAGATAACCACATGTCAGTGTTGAAACTGTCCCTTTTAGTTTTTGGAGGGGGTGGCAGGTGAATGGTAGGGCTACAAAGGGGAGGAGAGAGAAAAAGTGCCTGAGAGTTTTTCAGTTTTCAAAGTACACATCAGAATCTCTCTAGGGTGAAACCTAAGTCCCCACAAGCAGAAGAATTATACCACGTATAAAACTCAATGACAGATGAGCAGAAACATAAAATGATAAGCCAACCAAAAAACATACAACATTCCACAAGTCACCTCCATGCAACAAGCCACAGTCCTAGAGCCTGGAAAATCACTTACTTTTCTCCGAGTGTCACCCGGAAGCTGCTCTGGAGTGGAGAGATTGAGTGTCGGCATTTGGGGTTTTGGAAGAAGACACACCCACATTCAGAACAGCAATTACTGCACTTAGGACTGCATTTATTCATGGAAACCACTTAAGAATCATTACAGCAAAAAGTGCCTGCAGTGCTACGTATAAACACACACACACACACACACACACACACACCCAGAGATCCACAGTAAAAATGCTGCAGATAGATGGAGTTTTAAACATGAATCTATGGCTCTTCAAAACTTGGCAAGGCTCTTATTCTACGGGTATTCTTTACTGAGTACAACTCAACTGCTATAGTTCTGGTCATACAATTACTTTCCATCAGCACACAATGTTACTTTCAATAGGCTAGTTTCAGAGTCTTATACTGTGAACAAAAAATTCGTTATAAAATTATATACATGGTTGGCTATTTCCCAGGGAGTTCAGGGACTAGATAACAGGTTTGCCATAAAAAAGACAAAAAAGTTTTAATACAGTAACATGTGTTTGTGGGACCATTACCCAATTTGATTCTCCAGTCAGATACGTTCTATTCTAAATGAAAATAAAGCAAGGGCTTTTTGGCCCTCTGCTACTCCTGATGAATATGAATAAAGCAAAGGACAACTTAAATGACTTTCTGCTCCAAAATAAGACAAATTCTGTATCTGTGCTTTTTATTTTCTCTGTTCTGAAAAGTGATCAAAGTAAAGATTTTAACTGTAGAGTATTGGAATGATTACACATCTCCAAATATCTTAAATTATATTGCTAGATATTGGGTGCAGAGTAAATTAGCCTCAATTTATCAAAATAAGATTTGTGTGTGTGTGCCATGGACATCAGTTTTCTGGTATACAAATGGCAGGAGCGGTTGCTTAAGAGGGGCTTCTTACAAGTCAAAGATAAGAAGCCAGGTGAATAGGTAAAAGGAAATCAAACCAAGGCTCCTTAGAGCAGAAGGCAAATTCCAAGCTGTATCACCTTGGTAACATACGCTTCATTAAGTTGTAAACAATATACAGAACAATCTCTTCATCCTCCTCAGATCAGAGACAAGGGAATTATCAAAAGACATCCAGAGATCCTACACTCAAGACACTGAAACCAAAATCCATTAATCTAATTCACATAACTGGAATATTTTTAGCTAATTAATGTAAACTGGACTTTCAGCTCAATTTTCCATCAATGCCAATGTTTACTTTTAAACCACTGTATTCCCATTAATGATGGGGAAAAAAATGAGAACAGCACCAGAACATAGTATTTTTGTTCCATTAGCCTTTCCTTTACTGTGCAGATTATTTTTATTCTTTATAACCAAAACAAAAATAACTCATCATTTTTCTAAACTCTCATTTGTCTTCTATAAAACCCTTTGACAAAGTTCATGAATAATTCAACTCCCGAAGTTCTTTGAGTGGCAGTAGGGAAAATAAATTAATAGGTGCCACCTAGTAACTAACAAGTTTGAGTTTTCAATTACTCAAGGCTCTCGAGGTAGTTTGGATCAGTGAACCAACATACTCTATCTGATAACCCATTTCTTTAGCTATAGGAGCTGAAGAGAGTATCATGGTGTATAGATAAAAAGAAAGGGGCTTTACTACTATTATTTTTATAGAAAAAGAATTTTCCTTGCCTTAAGATCACAGTTCCCAAAACAGCTCAACTGGAAAATAGCCAAAGGGGAGTGCCTGGATTTGTTAAACCTCAAAATTGCAAACCTACTTTACTTCTGAATCAACATCTAGATTTTACAACAGGAAGTTAGTATTTTTGTCCTGACAGATTTTTTTTTCTCTAGTCTCTAAGTCTCATGAAAAGATGAGTCAACTAGATTGATCAGAAAACCATGACTTTTATATCACTGCTACCTTTGTCCTGACTATAATTTTATTTTTTAAATCTTCAAGGCTAGAGACTTTTAAATACCTACTTCTTTTCCTTTAAGGATATGTATTTCATAGACAAATACTTAGAAGAAACACGTGTGCTTTTAAGTAAATACTGGCTTTCTAACAATCAAGACAGGCCAAGGACAACTGCCAGATTAGTCCTCAAATTTTGGAGAAAGCATGGATTCAAAAAGGAGCCAAGTAAATATAACAGCTGTAGCCAAACAAATATAACAACTTGCCCTTAAATTGCTAATTTCTAGAAAATTGATTTAATCAACAAAAAAGGCAGCGATATTTATCCTGAAGTGATGGCTAAATGCCATACTGTACTTACCTCCAAATAGTTCCAAATCTCTTAAGCCCTCAACAATGAACTTTTCCGAGACCCACCGCTAAAGAGGAAAACCCCAAAGAGAATTAGTATTTCTTCCAAGCCACAAAAAATTAGCTATCAGCCATTAGATAGACAGACAAAAAGACAACTACAAAAAGCGAATCATGCAGTACAGTTAAGCTACATTTCTATGGAAAAGTTTTGAAAAGAATCTTGGATTTAAATCAACTGCAAACAATAGATTAATTCCTTTCTGTATTCTTCTTTGCCTAATTTGATGACAAATTCTTAAATCTGACAGATGAGAAACAAGTAGTACTGGCCCTAATAATGAAGAATGCTTTTGTCCTTCCTATATATAAAACTGCCTTTTGGTTCCATCTTACTCATTCCATGACTGTCTATTACAGATGCTTTGGATCATTAATGCCAATTTGAAAAATACTGGAATTCACACACAGAAAATAGGGATGAAACAGTTTTTCACAAACCTCTATTAGTTTGTAAAAGGAAATAGCAAACTGCATATTCTTTCATCCACTAGGATTTCTAAAGACATCACCAACATTTACATTTTCTACCAAGTTTACAGGACCAAACTAGCATGACTAATCTATGGTTCACTTTACTGGACTATTTCAAACAAGTATTGGATTTCCATCATACTGATCAGCGGTCTGGTTTCACCTGAATCAGGTTAGGTTGAAATAGAAAAGAAGCTCATACATAAAAGCAATGGGATCAAGGTTATATTTCACTCAGGGGCTGGTATTAAACCTTGGCTTAGGGGTATTCTTTCCAGTGGGTAGAATTCAGGCTAAGGAGGGATTCTGTTTTGTTTCTCTTAATTAATAGCGAGGTTTACTCTTTCCAATATAAATTATTCTTACCGCATAAACATAAGAAAAAGGAAGATTAAGGAACATTCAGAAATAAGTTGCATAATATGGACTATGAATTGAAACTGTAACATCATTCTCTATATCAATTTTTTCCAAATTAAAAAAAGAACACTGTAAATTAAAAAAAATTGATATAAAAAATTTATATTCACTGGAACACAAAGTATAATTTACACCTTAATATTTAAAGAAAGTGGTATATTAAGGGAGTTCCCTGGTGGCCTAGTGGTTAGGATTCCAGGCTTTCACTGCTGTGGCCCGGGTTCAGTCCCTGGTTGGGGGAACTGAGATCCCACAAGCTGTGTGGCCAAAAGAGAAAAAAAAGAAAAAAAAAAGAAAGTGGTATATTCCCAATGTCTCATAGTACACATACAGTGTTACAGAATTTTAAAATAATTACTACAGCAGTTAGAAATTAAGTACTTGATAATAAACAAGACAGTCTTTTAGGAAATCATTTAGGAAGCTTGTAAAGAAGCTAAACCCAGTATTTGTTCTTGAGGTCATTTTAGCTAGTGAAGTTCTCAGGTGTAATAAAATTTTTCAAAAAGCCTTCAATTAAAACCTATGATGGGAGTTCCCTGGTGGTCCAGTGGTTAGGACTCTGTGCCTTCACTGCCAAGGGCCCGGGTTCAAAAAAGTTTTCCAATGATTACAATCTGATGCTGATTTTTTTTTTAATTAATTAATTTATTTATTTTCGGCTGCGTTGGGTCTTTGTTGCTGCACACAGGCTTTCTCTAGTTGCAGTGAACAGGGGCTACTCTTCGTTGTGGTGCGTGGGCTTCTCATTGCGGTGGCTTCTCTTTTTGCGGAGCACAGGCTCTAGGCACACGGGCTTCAGTAGTTGTGGCACACAGGCTCAGTAGTTGTGGCTCGCAGGCTCTAGAGTGCAGGCTCAGTAGTTGTGGCATGTGGGCTCAGTAGTTGTGGCTCATGGGCTCAGTAGTTGTGGCTCACGGGCTCTAGAGTGCAGGCTCAGTAGTTGTGGCATGCGGGCTCCGTAGTTGTGGCTCACGGGCTCCAGAGCACAGGCTCAGTAGTTGTGGCACACAGGCTTAGTTGCTCTGCGGCATGTGGGATCATCCTGGACCAGGATTCGAACCCGTGTCCCCTGCACTGGCAGGCGGACTCCCCACCACTAAGCCACCAGGGAAGTCCGATGTTGATTTTTAAAACACACAAACTCACTGAACACACGTAGGAAACAGGCAGATCATTAGTGGGTACACATCTATGCTGAAAAGGGCCAGCAACTCATTTAATGTTGAATGACTGATAATCATAAAATAAGCCACCTTGCTTCTTCTCTATCAGACAAGTTGGTGGGTATATTCTATGTCTCTGGTCAGCCTCTGCAAATTCGTTTCTTTTTTTTTTTTTTATTATTTATTTTTGGCTGCGTTGGGTCTTCACTGCTGCACGCAGGCTTCTTCTAGTTGTGGCGAGTGGGGGCTACTCTTCGTTGCCGTGCACGGGCTTCTCACTGTGGTGGCTTCTCATGTTGCGGAGCACGGGCTCGAGGCGCACGGGCTTCAGTAGTTGTGGCACACAGGCTCTGTAGTTGCGGCGCATGGGCTTAGTTGCTCCGCGGCACATGGGATCTTCCTGCCAGGGCTCAAACCCGTGTCCCCTACATTCGCAGGCAGATTCTTAACCAATGCGTCACCAGGGAAGTCCCTGCAAGTTCTTTTCTTAGGAGTGGAGGCTGCAATAGCTGCTTTACTTTCTACATTCCTCACTTCTGTATGATTCTGAACACCACATTAAAAAAAAAACCCCAAACCTCCTACAATATCTGCCAAACACACTGCTTTTCAGAAAATAAAAAATAGTAAAGCCAGAAGAAGAGAAGCACTCACCCTAATTCGCTCTGGTTTACTTACAAGAAAAGACATGAGTTCCTAACGTGTAGACCTACTTCAATTTCAAAAATTTAAACCTAAAAGGAAAATAGACACAGGCTGTTAGTCAAATCTGCTTTTATAGAAATATTTGTTGATTAACAAAAACTTACTATGAGTCTACCATTCAAAGCACTGTGCTAGACCTACAAATTTCTAGATTCTAAAGATTTGTTTAGAGAAACTTTCAGTGACAATAAACCTGGATGTACTTTGGCCAAATACATTCTGAAATACTGTAATATCTGTAAGAGAAGTTTTTTATAGGGATTTTTTGTTTAAATTAATTTTTAAATTTCTTGTGACCCAACCCTCCACTGACCCCTCTGCAGAAGCAATTACCTTCAATTCTTTTGTCTGTTTATCCTCCTTTTTATCATCATTCTTAAATGCTCTTTATATGTCATGACTTATCCATTTTAGACATTTATCTACTAACTTCCTACCACGGTAGGTGAAGACTAAGCTCTCCTACATCGACTTCCGGCACCCTACATTCCTGCCTTCATTCTCCCAACATAGTTCTGACATAAATTTTGGTTAATAGTCCAAATTTACATTACTAGGACTATGCAAACATGGTTCTTCGCTGAGGCAAATAGAGATGACCACGTCTTCTTTCCCATACACTCATTTCTTCCCCCTAGAGTTAATAATTGCCTCATTTTTTCACTTGCTTGTTTTTCCATGTAGCTATTAACTTTTCCAAATACTTCAACATTTCTGCTATTAGTCTCATCAGTGTGTTTTTCCATACACTCAAACTCATCCATTCCAATTTTCCCCTGGAGACGGCCTTCCAGAGGCCCTCCAGCCTGCTGCAATCTGGGTGAGCTGCTTAGTCAGTTGCACTTAGTCAGCCTTTATAGTGTGGAGATTTGGGGCTTCCAATTCTGGGGAATATTATTTCTTTGACAAGAAATAGGAACAGAAACTCTAATAGTTAAAGGTGTACTTCTAGAATTAGCCCTCAATTTTGTATTTATTTCACTCATACTTTACAACTCTCTGCTTTCTAGGAGACTTCTTCAAACTTTATTTTCCAACCTTTCTACTAAGTTTTACATTTTTGTTACCCATTTCCAAGAGCTTTTGCCATTTCTCAAATGTATCTTTTTTCATATCATCCTGATCTTATTTTATGTTTGCTATTTATAGTTAAGAATTTATATCTAGAATGGCTAAAAGCGTAAAACATCATGACCGAGTGGGGTTTACTTCAGGAATAAAAGATTGTTTTAACATTTAAAAATGAATTAATGTACACAAAACTGTCTTTGTTTGAAGTTGTTTGCAAATAAAGAACAACCAATTTTAAGGAATTTTAAAAAATGAATTGATGTCATTTTACCTTATTAACTGAGTAAGCAAGTAAAAATAAAATTATTTCAATAGATGGAGAAAAAGCATCTAACGAAATTCAACACTAACCCACAAGTTTAAAAAAAAAGAAACTCTTAGTCAATTAGGAATAGTCAACTAGGAATAGAATAGAAATAGAATTTACCAAGTCAACTTGCTAAAAGATATGTATAAAAAGTTTTGGGGGGTGGGGATGGTGGTGTGCTGAATTGGGCGATTGGGATTGACATGTATACACTGATGTGTATAAAATTGATGACTAATAAGAACCTGCTGTATAAAAAAATAAATAAAATTAAATTAAAAAATTTAAAAAAAATTATAGCTAACATCTATTAACAGTAAAAAGAATGAATGAGTTTCTTCTAAGGACAGAAGGAAAGCAAGAATGTTCTTATCACTGCTATTCATCATTGTACTAGTGGTCTTGGCCAATGCAAAAAGGCAAGAAGAAATAAAAGGCATATAGATTGGAAAAGATGTAAAATTCTTTATGATTTTCTATGTAGACATGATTGTATACATAGAAAACTGTAAGTATTCTATAAAAAAATCATTATACTTAAAATGAATTTAGAAAGAAGGTCAATTATAAAATGCAATTGTATTTCTATATACTAGCAATGACAAAGTAGAAAATGAAATTTAAAAAACAATACCATCAATAATACCTACAAAACCATAAAATAATTAGGAATATTTTAATAAATTATGGATAAGACCTGTACGTTTAAAATTATAAAACACTGATAAGAGGGATTAAAGATGATCTAGATAAGAGGTGTGCACCATGTTCATAGATTGGAAGACTCTATATCATTAAGATGTTAATTCTCTCCAAACTGATCTACGGATTCAGTGCAATGCTAATCAAAATTCCAGCAAACTCTTAAAAGAAATTGATAAGCTGAGTCTAAGGTTTACATGGAAATACAAGAGACCTAAAATAGCCAAAACAGTTTTGAAAAGGAAAGTTATGACTTACATTATCTGACTTCCAGACTTACTTTATTGCTATAGTAATCAAGACAGTGTACTTCGGTCTAAGGATAGACAAATGGATCAGTGGAATAGAACAGAGAATCCAGAAATAGACCCATGATATGGTCAATTAATTTTCAAAAGAATGGCCAAAGTAATTTCATGGGGAAAGATAGTCTGGATACAACTTGATATCTATTTAGAAAAAATGAACATTGACCCTTACCTTACATCGTACACAAAAATTAACTTGAAATGGATCATAGAACTAAAGAGAAAGTTAAAACTACTAAAGAAAACAGAGGAGAAAATCTTCATGATCTTGGGGTAAGTAGAGATTCAAAAAAAGAACATCAAGAGCATGAAATATAAAACAAAAATATGATAAATTGATCTTTATCAAAATTAAAAATGTCTGCCTTTGAAAGACACCACTAAGAAAATGAAAAGATTAGGAGAAAACATATTGTGTGTGCATGTATATGTGTGTGAGTGTGTGTGTCTACAAAGGACTTTATATACAGAATATATAAAGAATTTCTATACTCAATAATAAGACAACTCAGCTTAAACAATGGGCAACAGATCTGAACAGAAGATATATGAGTGGCCACTAAGCACATGAAATGATGTTCAACATCACTTGTCATCAGGGAAATGTACATAAACCAACAATGAGATACCACTAAACACCCACCAAAATGGCTAAACATAAAGACTGACAATACCAAGTGTTGATATCAACCAACTGGAACTCCCATACGTTGCTGGTGGGAATGCAAACACATATGGCCACGCTGGAAAATGGTTTAGCAGCTTCTTATGACCCAATAATTCTGCTCCTAGGTAATCTACTCAAGAGAAATGAAAACATATTTTCTCATAAACTCGTACATGAATGCTCGTAAAAGCATTATTCACAAGAGCCCCAAACTGGAAACAATCAAAACATCTACCAACTGGTAAATGGATTTTAAAAATGTGGTACATACACCAATGTAATACTACTCAGCAATAAAAAGGAACAAACTACTGATATAGGCAACAATTTCATGTTAAGTGAAAGAAGTCAGACACAGATCTACATACTGTTTCCATTTACATGAAATTCTAGAAAAAGTAAAAATACAACAGAAAGCAGATCTTTTTTTTTTATAAAGTTATTTATTTTATTTACTATTTTTGGCTGCGTTGGGTCTTCGTTGCTGCGCACAGGCTTTCTCTAGCTGTGGTGAGCGGGGCTACTCTTCGTTGCGGTGCACGGGCTTCTCATTGCGGTGGCTTCTCTTGTTGCAGAGCACGGGCTCTAGGCACGCAGCCTTCAGTAGTTGTGGCACATGGGCTCAGTAGTTTTGGCTCGCGGGTTCTAGAGCACAGGCTCAGTAGTTGTGGCACACAGGCTTAGTTGCTCCGTGGCATGTGGGATCTTCCTAGACCAGGGATTGAACCCACGTCCCCTGCACTGGCAGGTGGATTCTTAAACTCTGAGCCACCAGGGAAGTCCCAGAAAGCAGATCTTGCTTGCCTGGGACCAACAGTGAGATGAGGGACCAACTTCAAAGAGACACATGAGAACTTTTCAGGGTGATGGAAAAGTTCTGTATCTTTATTGCATGGTGGTTATGTGAGTGTATCTGTCAAAACTCAACAAACTGTACACTTAATACAGGCGTATTTGAGACTTCCTTGGTGGTCCAGTGGTTAAGACTCTGCGCTCCCAATGCAGGGGGCCCGTCGATCCCTGGTCAGGGAACTAAGATCCCACATACCGCAATTAAGCCCGCACACTGCAACTACTGAGCCCGCATGCTCTAGAGCCTGTGGGCCGCAACTAGAGAAGCCTGCACGCCACAACAAAGACCCAGCGCAGCCAAAAAAACCAAAAAAAGTGTATTTTGTTATAGGTGAATTACATCTGAATAAAGTTGATTTTAAAAGTAAAATGACTAAAATAAATACTCAGAAATGCTTTTGAAGAATCTAGAAAAAACCCTGCCACATTTCCCTTCTTTTTTTTAAGGGGGGGCTAGGGTTGTGAGGGGTTGTGGCAGTGGTACAGCAATGGGGGTGGGGACTTAGTGTGGTACACAGAATCTAAAAATCCTTAGAACTGCTTCAGAGAAATCAAAGCAATGGTTTTCAATCCAGGGGAGTGAGGAGACCTTTCAAAATCATCTATAGATTTTTACCAAATTGCATTTATTCTCACCCCAACCCTGATCTTATAGAAGCCCCCACCCCACCATGTTGAGAATCATTTATCCTGCCATGAAATAGTAAAAATATAGATTGAATTTGGAAAAAAAAGATTATTAGAATGCACATTGTCTAATAACATTAAACACAAAGCATCATGCCAAAGAAATTTAAGAGAAAATAACATCCATATCCATCTGTAGTCTACAACAGAAAGAAAAGAGAGTATTAATGTAGATAAAGAGATGATTTTTATCCTCAGAAGGAATTATCTATGCTCTGGAAAAAACACTGGAAACAGAAATAAAGTCAATTCCAAAACACTGTATAAACAAATATAACTGCCCAACTGGAGAGACCCAAGAACTGGTTCTAGGCTGCCACTTCAACAGCTTCGCGAATGATCTGAACCACTGGTTCCCAAACCAGGATGTGTTTCAAATTAATTTGTGTAGTTAGAAAAATCTACGGATGCCCGCCCAAACTCCCACCTCCAAAAATTTTAATTCAGCAGCTCTGGGGAATGCAGAAGTAGAAATGGGCAACACTTTATGAAGTTCAGCAAAGGGAAAGATTACAGTTAGCTAGGTGGACCTGGATAGTTTCATTGAAGAGGTGGGGCTTGAATGTCAAA
The DNA here is from genome assembly GCF_965194805.1 of Balaenoptera borealis. NCBI lineage: Eukaryota > Metazoa > Chordata > Mammalia > Artiodactyla > Balaenopteridae > Balaenoptera > Balaenoptera borealis. The sequence continues at coordinate 14,926,148 of NC_138879.1, read as the reverse complement.
CAGGACTTAAAGAAAATGGGAATTCCAAGCATACAATAGTATTAGCTGCTGATTATTTAGTGCTTACATATCCACAGGTGTATCTCCTGGTTTCTAGAATAGCGCCTAGCACAGAGTAGGCACTCAGTAATACTGAAGGACTGACCAAATGTGCCGAGCAGTATTTCAGCACTTTGCATATACTCTCCAATTAATGTGAGGGCGGTTACAGAAGCAGAACTCCACACATATGAGAACAATTAACAGGCCTTAAGTGCATGCCAGAGCACGGATTTTATTCAGCGGGCAGTAGGAAGCCACTGTAGGTTTTGAACAGAAAGGTGACAAACACAAAACAGTGGTCTACGGTAGTGTCTCTCAAACTTTACTGTGCATGTACATCACTTGAGGATCTTGTTAAAATGCAGATTTTGATTCAGAAGGTCTGAAGCGGGGCCTGGTAGTTCTAACAAGCTCCCATATGATGGTAATGCTGCTGATCTGTGGACCATCATATTGACATTTGAGAAGCCTTGTTCTAAGGAACATTCTAAGGAATATTAATCTGCAAAGGGATGGGAGAGGGGGAGGTGAAAATAACCCAGGAAAGGAGTGCCAGTTAGAATACAATTATACTGGACCACATCTGTGGTGATAAGACCCTGTGGCAGAGGGAATATTAAGAAATAGATGGATAGGGAGAAGGAAAAATAAAAAAAATTTAGTTAGTAAGGACACCATAAGTCATCGAGCCTATCCTCCACCCTTTGGAAGAACCGCTTTTAAAAACTCCTGAATATAAGGTTATCTAGTCTCTGCTTGAAAACTTCTCATGCCAGAGACTCACTACCTAATCAGGGAACCCATTCTAACTGTGAACAACTCTGATGACTCCGACTTTTTTTTTTTTTGTGCCCAAGTAACTGGGAAAAGAGTAGCGTGTCAAAGACAAAATGGGAAAGCTCAGAGATGGAAGTTTTGGTGGAAAGATGAGTTTGAGTTTTTAGGTCATACTGAGGTTGAGAAAACAGTTATATATCCCAAGTAGAAATAGCATTCAGTTAGAGAAGTACTGAAAAGACTGATGCTTAAAAGAGGGGTTAGAAATGGCTATGTGGACTTGAAAGTTAGCAGCTAAAGCTATATGAGCGACAAAAATTCACTAAAGAAGAAAATGGTGAGAGAAAAGCAGAAAGCTGGGAAGTAAGCCTTGGGATAGGTCCATATTTAGGACATGGAGCTTGAAAGGCAGGTAGGAAATGGAACCCAAAGGGAAAACTTTAACGATCCTGCTTCCCCTTGTGGACCACTAACACTCTCCCAATCTGTTAACTTTTACCTGTCCTTCACTACTCATCTCAGGTGTCCTGTGCTACAGGAAGTCCTCCCTGACCGCCCCACCCACGTTAGATGTCTGGCCTCTGTATTCAACGCTTATACCTACCACTCTCTTAACTGCCTATTTATCAGTTTCCTCCACTAGAATAGAGACTCTGTGAAGGCAGGGAACGCATTTCATTCACTGTTGCAGTCCCAGGGGCTACTGTGACCAACACTTAATATTGGCACTCCCGTATCTGTTAAATTAATAATGGTAAAAATAATAAAAGCAGCAGACACTTATGTGAACTTAGTATGTGCCAGGATCTGTGCCAAACGCTTCACGGAGATCAGCTCACAAGAAGTATTATAGATCCTCGTTTTACAGATCTGGAAATTAAGACTCAGAGAGGTTAAATGCCCAAAGTTACACAGGCATGGGACTTCCGTGGTGGTCCAGTGGTTAAGATTCCACACTTCCACTGCAGGTTCGATCCCTGGCTGGGGAACTAAGATTCCACACACTGTGTGGTATGGCCAAAAAATAAAAAACACACAAACAAAAAAACAAAGTTACACAGGCAAGTGGTGGAGGACTGATTAGGTCTGTTCCAAAGCCTGTGCTCTAGAAACCATGAGTGATAACAGAGAAGCTTAGGGAGAAGTGTCAAGACTGTGTGTGCAAAGATATAATGACTGAAAAAGCATCACCTGATTTGACAATGAGGTTGACCAGATGCCAAGTGGTATTGAAAGGAGATTCATTTACTTTGATTTAATTTTTCCTTTTTTCCCTATTTTTGTCACTGGTTTTCTAAACTTCCTCCATGTCTGCGATACAACTATAAACACTGCGTTTGAGCCACAATACCTCTAAGAAACCTAGTTAAAGGGTTGGGGGGAGGGCAACAGATTTAACCCGTTCAGCACTAACTTATGGCTGAATAGGCTCCTGGCCTGAGGAGATTTGAAAATCAGAAAAGATTTGGTTTTTTCAACTCTCAGGGACAAGAAACAGTCTTGGGGGGGGGGGTCTCTAAAGAAAAGTATCCATCAATCAATGAAAAACTGTTTTAATGCCACAAATACATATTGGAATACGGTTCTACCCCAACAGATACTACAATAAGAAAAGAATCAATTCGAACGGCTTTTGCTCTTTTGGGAGAAGTCAGGTTAGAATATACTAGGATATCTTAGCAGAAGGCTGGGCAGAGAAGTTAGTTCCCCATTTCCTGAAAACTTGAACAATTTTATTTAACCACACCCCTTCCCTCTCGCTCACTTCCCTACCCCCGCCCCTCATCTCCACCCCAATCTACTGTGGGCACTTAAACATTTTGGAAAACAAGACAATCAGAAGCTCTGTTTAGGCTGATTCAGGGAGTACCTGATCTCTGTCCTTACGAGGGCTTGACCCACTGCCTATCCAGCCTGGGATGAGATGGGGATGAGGTGGGGGATGCGGGGAGAGGGCAACCTAGGATATGCCTCCTCTTTGCCAGATCAGAACAAACTGCCACCTGGGCCCCAGGTTTCCCACCTGAAAATGAGAGGGGAAGAGGAGAGGCAGCAGGCGCTCGCCTCTTCCGCCCGGCAACTCTGCTCCGGTGTCTCCGGGCCAGGCCCAAGCCTATTCTGCTCTCGGGCTGCAGCCCCTCGTTGCGGGAATCGACAAGAATTCGGGTGAAAAGGGGCCCGTAGAGGGCGAGGTGGGGCTCAGGATGGCCGCTCTGCCGCAGGCCCGCCCCCGAGGAGATGGTATCGGCGTCAGGGCAAGGAGGGACCGATTCCTGGAGCGCACCAGGCGGCCCCGCCAGCCCGGTACCTGGTCCTGGAGTTAGCAAGCAATCCCGACCCAATCTCAGCTCCGCCTCCTTGGTTTAAGGCCGCGTTGCCGCCAGGCCAGTTGCTGGGAGGGAGGTACGCAACGTGCCATGCGCAGTAGAGGGACCCAGGGAGGGCTGGTAGAGAACCGCCCCGCCCCGCCCCGGCCCCGCCCCGCCCCGCCCCGTGGCGGAGAGGAAGGCCCGCCCCGGCCCGCCCCGGCCCGCTCGGCCCGGCAGGTGGGGAAGCTCTGCCGGGTTCCTGCGTCTCGTCTGGTGCGGCGGGCCTTCAGCAGCGGCCTCTCACAGAGCGGTTCTCCAGTGCTGAGTTACCTCATTACGCGCTGCGCATACCTGAGGGCATTCGGTCTCCAACGGAGGGGACCTGTTTCCCCCCGCGTGTGGAAGCCAAAGACCTAGCTTGTCGTTGGTGTGGTCTTCGGGGTCCGAAAAGGGCTCTCCAGAGCCTCCACCCCCGAAGCGGGAAGGCAGTGGGATGATTTCAGTAATGAAGAGTCAAGGGGACTAGAATAAGGCAAACCAACACTGGCTGCTGACTTGGCTACTTTGAGTACTTATTTAAAGTTCTTTTTCCTTTCGTGTGGTGGGACTTCAGTGGAAAAATCAGTCTCGCAGTTTCCTTGAAGATATCTCAAATGCCCCTCACTTTGGCCTCTCGGGCACAAGACGGACAAGCTACAAAGGGGAATCCCACCCTTTCTCTGTGCCACCTTAGGTAAAAGGAGGAAAGTATCTCAACTATCTTTTTTTTCCCCCTCTGGATCTTTTTGGTCCTGGATCCTTCCCTACCCACAACTCTGAGAGACATGTTCTGTTTGCAGAAACCTGTCAGGTTTGCCTTGCTGGGGAAGCTAGCCTAAGCCAAGGCATGCAGGGCTTGAGAAAGGATGAAGCAGTAAGGGATGGAGCAAGTCTTCCTTCTGCGAGACTTTTTTTTTTTCAGTGACTTACTCCGCCCACAGGGGTGCGGTGGGCTAGATCCAAAACTGGATATACGCCATCAAGTAATGAACACTCGCCCTTCCCAGCTACGACCCTTGACACGGATTTATACTGGTCTCACTTCCAAGACGGGGAAGAAGTTCGCTCCATTCAAACAGAGACCGATGGAAATTTGATGCCAAAAACTGAATGTGAACTCTGCCGGTGCATCTCAGGATCTCACTGAATTTTGCACACATCACTTTGCTCTTATCTAGTGCTTTAACATTCCAAAACAGTATCCTCACTATTCTGTCATCAAATAAGATACTTCTCTCAGCAGCAAACTCGGTAAATTGACAAAGCAAGATAGTAGCAGAAATTGAAGTAAAATCCCTGCAATGTTTTTTTTTTAAATTACTGAATGTGGGTTTTTTTCATAACTTTATTTTTATTTATTTATTTTTGGCTGCGTTGGGTCTTCGTTCCTGTGCGCAGCGAGGGGGGGCAATTCTTCATTGCAGTGCCTGGGCTTCTCATTGCGGTGGCTTCTCTTTGTTGTGGAGCACGGGCTCTAGGCAGGTGGGCTTCAGCAGTTGTGGCTCGCGGGCTCAGTAGTTGTGGCTCGCGGGCTCTAGAGAGCAGGCTCAGTAGTTGTGGTGCAGGAGCTTAGTTGCTCCGCAGCATATGGGATCCTCCAGGACTAGGGATTGGACCCGCGTCCCCTGCATTGGCAGGTGGATTCTTAACCACTGTGCCACCAGGGAAGTCCCCCGTGATGTTCTCTTGAAAAGACCTTCTTCACGTGTGGTCTTTGGAATCAAGGGTACTAGAGGAGTCAGTGCCTGAAAGATGCCAGGCTTGATGCAGCCACCACAATGGGGAATTTAAACACAGAAGTACTTCTCATCTGTTCTAATGTCCAGCCCAGTAGCTATGTCATTTTCTAACTGGATGTCAGTTGGTCAAGGGGGCTAAAAGATCTCACCATCTTCATGACTGCCCACAAAAGATATTTTGAGAAACTTTTGGCCTAGACTCTGTTTCAAGGAGCAAATTTCCTTGCAAAAGGGCCTCCTAAATCCAGATTAATTAGAAAACTGGTGTAATGAAAGGTCAATTTTGAGAGTTTACAAACTCAGTTTCTCCTTGCTTTGCTTTTTGACTTGAGTCATGGGATGCACAAACTCCCTATTGCTTTTCACTTATGTATCATAAGGGCTGGGACTCTCCAAGATTTCTGGAGCCTTCTGAAACTTGCTTGAAGCCTAGAGGAATGGAGATGGACTGAAGATCCTGGCTATTTTGTTTTTAACCCTGAGCACCCGGAGTGCACTGCCCTCTTCAAGATACCACATAAATTAACTGTGAGAAAGGTAAAACTAATTGCCTACAATACTCAAGTGAGAGCTAGAAATGCTTACAATGTGTAGTTTAACAAGTTGAGCAGGACTATTTTATAGAGCATTTTATATGTCAAAGCACTTTATACATGTTATCTAATATCCTCTGAAAAGGCATTTTAGAAAGGGCAGAGTAGATGATGCCCACCTATAGCTAAGGAAAGAGACTTGTTACAGCACTAGGACAGCACCTGGGTCCCTACCCACAAACCCAGGGCTCTTTCCTGAAGCAGAAAACTAGCTTCAATTCTAGCTTTGCTACAACCTTGCTAAGTGATGCAGTTAACATGCAAGAAAAAGAGGCAAAAGAAAGCTATTTAAGCATTTAAGTTGGAAATGTGATAGGAACGCAAAGTTGTTACAACAAATAACCTAGGCGTATATGATATTATCTGATCTCCAAATAACTCCCATGGAACTAAATACTTTAAAAGGCCTGGGTGTCTTTTACATAAATAAAAGTTACACTATTTGGAAAGGCAAAATAGGTGAAATTAAAGAGGACAATTAATTTTAAAAGATGAAAATATAACCTAATAATATCCATTAAGAGCAGTAAGTAATAGACACAAAGTTCTCCCTTTCAGGGAAAAAAACAACAACAAAAACCCTTCTTCTGAAATTGGTATTACTTCTCAGTTCACAGAGCTGAGAAGATGGCATTCAACTTGTGCAAAGATAAAAACATTACACTTTTTTCCAAATGCAAATAAATCTTTAGCCTATCACCAAACTCCAGAAACTGAGAAAATACTTTTCACTATTGTTTTAGTAGTGTGTAATAGAAGCCACTCTTATGGGTATAACTGTCTTCTCCCTCTTACACGCTTTCAAATAATTCAAAGCATGAATTTGAATTCATGGAGCCAGGAACAGTAAGGAAAGAGAATCTGGGGTGATTAAGTACAGTATTTCATCCCTCACACCAAAACGACTAGATCCTTGTACAACACTGCTCTAAGTAATTTTCACGTTTCCAATTCCTATTGGATGGGTGGAATGAGAGTGCCAATTAATGTTTTTCTTTGGTCTAAGTTCCATCTAAAGAAAAGAGTTTCACATCTGGTACCTGACAAGGAAAGTTTCTATTATTAAGGAAACAGAATTGTAAACTATCCCCCCCCACCCCAATAATACCCTGTCAAGTTTTGCAGATAAAGTTAGAGAACTCTGAAAGGATCTGCTTGGTTTCCACTGAGAGAAAGAAAAGCAAAACAGAATAAAGCAAAAATACACCACTTGGAGAATAGGCCTAGATGATACATTTTTTAAAGTGCTACCATTTACAGGAGAATTTTACATATATTACCTCTTGGTGTTGACCTACATTTGAGGTAGGTAGAGAAAATAATTACTTCCCTTACTTTGTAGAAGGAAGATCAGAACAGAGACTCAAAGAGGTTACCTGCCCAAAGTCAAAGGATTAGTAACTGGTTTTGCCGGCACTAAAGGCCAAGTCTCTATCTTCCAGTCCAGCACTTGCTGTGGTATTGCTAAGTGCCCAGGCAATGCAGACAAGACTGGAGGACAAGACAGGTTTTCCAACGTGTGCCAGTCAACAACATTCTCCTCTCTTTGTCCTCTCAGTCACAGGAGAGACAAGGGTGTCTCAACTCTAGTGGGGGACTCTGGGGAGAAGCCCATCAATGACATAATGGGGCTCTAAAAATATAAAACATTAATTAAAATAACTAGTGGAAATTCCCTGGTGGTCCAGTGGTTAGGACTGCACGCTTTCACTGACGAGGGCGCAGGTTTGATCCCTCGTTGGGGAACCAAGATCCCGCAAGCCCTGCAGCACAGCCGAAAAACAAAACAAAACACCAAAAACTGGTAACAACTAAAGGATTACTGTCAATGCTAACTCTTTTGAGGGAAAAGCACTTCAGTGCTGACTTTTATTGAACAAGAAGAACATTCCTATGGGCTTATACTCTTGTAGGGCAACCCCAGAAAAGTAAAGGCGGCACTCTGAGACTTTTGTCAATTAGTTTAATATATGTCCATAAGTAGTTCATATGAATGCTTAAATTACAAAATTAGCTGCCATGGTCCAAATGTGTGGGACTTTAAGAAAGCTTTTATCAATCAAAAGATAGCTAAGCATACCAACTTTGATTTCTAAAATGCAGATTAAAGGTTTGTAAAACAAGGCTAATTCTACAATTATATAGCATTAAGGTAATTAAATTTTGTTATTTTAATAACTTAATTTCATGAACTGTTAAAAAAATTACATTTGCATCTCCCAGTTTATACATTTCTGCATTAACCTAGAGAAAAACCCATGTGAAAAGCTTCCATGCAGTTACAAAGGCAGCAGCACATGCTGTTTTCACAGCAACTTGTTATTGCCTCAGAACACACCTGCACATAAAGCATCAACAAAAAATACCCACCCACCCCTCTCCCACAAAAAACCCAACCCTTTCCCATCCCCAGCAAAAATTACCTGGTACAAGCAGTGACTTAAAAAATGCTTTCTTAGTAGGAAGCATTTATAAAATGCAGAGATCTGAACAAGCTAAATGCTCGTGCAGATAGATGGGCCTCTCCCCCAAGAGTTCCTTCCTCAAGAGGCAGAAGGAACTCTCAATAGTCTAGGAAAGCTCATTTTTAAAAGTAGTTTATGCATATTCATGGCTATTTCTTTGAAAGAATATACCCAGTCTCAACTGTGGAAGAGATAAAAGCAGAAGGAGAAGCAAAGGGACATGGCCATAACACAGAGAACAGAGCTTCTCCGTGAACATCCCATAGGTTGCAGGGACCAAGAAGGAAAACTTTTGTGACTTCGCATAGACCACTGATCTCATCTAGGTGAAGCAGTTAATTTTTCATGCATTTGTTACTCAAGAAAACATACAACCACTTAAAATACAGCATTCACATTGTCATTAGCTCATGGTATCAGGTAAGGAGGAAACCGTGCTCCTGTACTACCTATCCCTAGAATTTTCCACATACATGTAAGTATCCTAAAGCCTAAAGATATCCTATCATACTGTCATCAGCACCTCCCACCTATAATACATATACTGAACCAGACTGTTGAGTCCCTGAAATCTCAGTATCACATATAGTGTTCTAAATTTTATTTTTTTCACAAGTTTCATGTAGACACAGAAGAGAACACCAAGCAATGTTTATTGTGCAATTCCAATAGTTATCTGTGGAATCTTGGTTTAGAGTCAGTCTTCATAGCCATTTCAACTGTCTAGTTTAAACAAAAAGTAACAATCTAATTATATATCTATAAATTTCATGATATTTCTTCAAATATCAAGCACTAAAAGTACTGATTCATGTTATAATTTTTAAAATGTTTTGAAACTACACAGATTTCATATATTATTCCTTTTATAAAATAATCAAAATAATCTGATTATCTGGAAGAAAATTACTGTAACAGAGTCCTTCCAATGTATCTATAACCTTTGTAAAACTCCAAACCAAAAACAGAACACATGATGAAATAAGGATTTCTCAGTCACTGGGAAACTTTACAATGAGAAATGAACTGGTATTTTTTGTTTCCTGTGAATTCAGAGCTTACAGGTGGCATAAGGACTCAGATCTCTTGGATGACTTTACATGGCTTTCACTTTGATTTGTTTCATTTTCATTTGCTTCTTCTCCAATTTCTTTTGCTCACGCCTCAAGGCAGCTTCCTAGAGAGAAAGAGGGAATGCAAACTAAGATTTCAGTACTTGTTTAAAAAAAAGTCAAAACTAGAATACTGCCTATACTATTTAGGCTAGCACCACAAATAACATTCCAGAAGATAGTTATAAGAATTGCTAATATGTATGTTGGTTAATGAAAATTAACTTGAAATGAAGTAAAGATAACTAAAATCTCAAGTTAGAGAGAAATTAAACACTATACACTTAAGCAGACTTTGTTATTCTGGTCTGATTTTTCCTAAACACAGGAAACACTAGCCCAACTTTCATCATAACATATGTATCTGCCAAGGATTTGTATTTCAGTTCAGAAAACCTTAAGATCTTGTTTGATCAGATTATTAATTATAAATCTCTTCTTATTAGCATAGACTTTATGCCCAAGCACAACACTTTTCAATTCATAATGTTCAACTGGGAATTTTTATCATATTTTTATTTAGGAATTAGGAGGTTGTGTAAAAGGATAAAGAGCTTCAAACACATTATTTTGGTAGCAAAAGTCACTGGTTTTTATCACCTGTACTGAGGGAAGCCTTACAGGCCAAGTCAAGGTATGACCTCACGGTTAGTTAACAGTGGCCACGTCTGATTAAAGCTTATTTCAGCTGCAATCTCAAGCCTAATTTTTTTAGGGGTTTAAGGCAGAAATGTTCTGATAAACATACTCCTCCACTGGTACAGGACTGAGAAAATAGGGAAGAGGAAAAACAGAAGAACAGAGTATATATATAGTCCTCGACAGTATAACAAATTATGTTTCAAAGGGTGATTTGTAAATTGTTGGTTTGGGAACTACTGACTCTGTCAGGTTCTCACACTTGCTAACAAAAAACTATCCACTAACCATCAATACAGCAGGGTAAGCCTGAATGAGTATCTATCCAAAGCTGTGCTACTGTGTAACTATCTTGAAGAATTGAGCCATCACTGTTAACACCACTTCAATGGAAAAATGCACTCTGAGTTTGGGTTCACAGAGGCAGGAATGAAGCCACCTCCTTTGGCAGCTGCTGCCTCTTGTGAGGGCTCAGTAGCAAGCAAACAGCAATAGCATATTTGTCAGGAGCTATACTCTTCTGGGACAGCTATATAAAATGGTCAAAAGACTGTCCCAAGGTCCCTTTCCCACTGTCCAAACTCTTACCTCCACCATACTCATTCTTTCCCCAACAGTATCCATCCCTTACCATATAACATACTATACACATGTGTAAAACTACCAATGCACAGAATACAGTATAGTGATTAAGAGAAGAAATCTGTTTACATCAACATATTTAAGAAACATGTTTATGCTAATGTCCATAAATATGTGAAAAATGTTCAATGATTCAAAAACTGCCAAAACAAATGAGATACCATTTCCCCCTAACAGTCATACATTCAAAAACTTGTTAAATAGTTTTCATAAAGACGTGAGTAAAGAGGAGCTCTCATATCATGTACTGGTAAAAGTATAAACTGGTACAACTTCTTACTGGCAGCCAATCTCTCTTTTTCTCTCCTAGGATTGTTTTCTTCAGGAAATAAAAAAGAACAAATATGGAAAGACACTTTCTTGAAAGATTGCTATATTTTTAATATAAAAAGTTTATAAGATGATCTACATTAAGAAATGGAATATGTACACTGAATATACACAGTTGAGGAACTAAATAAACTAGTGTTAACAGTGGTTACTTTTAGGGATGGGACCTGTCTGAAGTATTATGTTACATTGTTCTTACATGGTAGAATTAAGGTTAATTTTAATGTCTGTGTATATGTTTCTCTATACTTTTCAAATTAAATATGTAACAAAACAAAACAAAGCTCTACCAGTAGTGGCAGGAAGGTCCAGATCATTGGTATAAATGAGCCATTCAAGCCGGAAATTCACTATAGGGTTTTTTGTGTTTTGTTTGGCTCCTTTCCCATTTAATTCACTAGATCTTTTTACAAGGTACCTAGGCCTAGATACTATAAAGTGGTGGTTCTAAAAAATACATGGTTTACACCCACAAGCAACTTACAATCTGACTTAAGTTCTGGGCCCCTCTTTTACTTAAACCTACTATAGTTTCAAACTCTAGAAATAACTGGAGAACTTTTTTTTTCATAGAAAAACGAAAGGCATTATCTATTAATGAGTCCATGTAGACTCTTCCTGTGTCTCTGTTAAAAAGCCATTTATATTTATAAAGAAGACTACATGAACACAGAGCTCTATTTTCAGGGGAAAAATATCCATCAACTAAACGAAACCAAATCAAACAAAGATTGATGAGAAAGGATGAGAGGAGGGCTGTGGTACTCTGGGCACTACACTCAACAGCATTAATGACTCTACCAGCAACTAAAGTGCCGCACAGGGGCTCACTTTTTTTTTTCTTTTTTTAGAAATTAATTTATTTTTGGCTGTGTTGGGTCTTCGTTGCTGCACGCGGACTTTCTCTAGTTGCGGGGAGTGGGGGCTACTCTTTGTTGAGGTGCGCGGGCTTCTCACTGTGGTGGCTTCTCTTGTTGCAGAGCACGGGCTCTAGGCACACAGGCTTCAGTAGTTGTGGCTCGTGGGCTCTAGGGCGCGCAGGCTTCTAGTAGTTGTGGCGCACAGGCTTGGTTGCTCCGGGGCATGTGGGATCTTCCCGGACCAGGGCTCGAACCCGTGTCCCCTGCACTGGCAGGCGGATTCTTAACCACTGTGCCACCAGGGAAGTCCAGAGGCTCACTTTTTCTTGGCAGCCTGCCTCCTCCACTTACAAGAATTTTCTTCAATCCTTGAGGTTATTCACATTAAAATTCACATTTCCCAGAACTTTGTTCTCCTCTTTTTTGACCAGCATTTGCAAGGTTTAAAATTTTAGAGCTGGACTACAGCATCTTACTTCACAAAACATGAGAACATGCTGATGTTTGAAACATAACAGACTACAGCCTTAAAAAGCTCTTGAGTTTGAGATTCTAGTTATGTACAAAATAGAAAACAAAATACAAACAAAAAATATTAGAATTCTCTAATTCTATAATCAAAATAAAATTTTTACAAAACAAGTTTATTTGGACCATAGGGCACATGTCCTGGCCTCTATTAAAATTCCAAATTTCTTTCTACCTTAGTAAGTGTTTGGATTGAAAGACGATAGTGGAACTTTCCAAAAGGGCCTGTGCTGGGGGAACAGGATAATTCATATCATTCTCCAGGATTGAGACTCAATCTAACATGGTTTGAACAGGAAGGATTATTCTTTTTTTACAGTGCTATCAACTAACTGTCCCAAGTGCTGAGAAAATGCTAAGCTTTTAGCCTGTGTACATTCCTACACAGAATTACCTTAACAGCGAATGTGGCGCAAATAGGCATCCTTATAAATCTGAGTTTTACCACGGTGATAAGAAAAGTCTGTCTTACCTCCAGCCTGCGCTGTTTCTCAGGATCTTCCTCATTCATGATTCGCTCCTTCTCTGCTCTTTTCTTCTCCTCACGCCGAGACTGGGCAGCTTCCTGTCTCTGCACATGCGTCAGCTTCAAGAAGTTCTCCTCCACTCGAGCTCGGTTCTTGTCTGCTTTTTGTTTGCCCTTTCCCCAGGAAACAAAGCAATTTATAAGAAATCCATTTCAATCCAACAGAAACAAAATCCCATTTAATATTCTTTCATAAAACCACTCCCATGTAGCACTTTTAAGTCAACTAGCAAAGATAAAAATCACTGAAATAATCGAAAGCTGACCCCCCTCCCCGCCGCCCCTTGGGGGGAAAAACACAATAAAAGGCTCCAACTTATAATAAAGGCTGCAGGTCTTACTTCTCTGTTGAGTCGAAACTTTTTGGCTTTATCAATAGAATAAATCACCATGTTCATCAGGGGTAGTAAAGCCTCCATATCCTTTGGGTAAGTGTTACCTGAGCCAGGCACTGGAAAACAAAACCATTTTCCTATTGAGTTAATGGCAGCATTCATACTTCTTGTATTAACTTTTTTTTTCTTTTTGTATTAATAGGCTCCTTTCTCCAAGTTTCTTAGGCAGCTAAAATGCAGCAGAAAATAGAAATTAAAATATATAAAAGGATCTCTTATTGAAGAAACCAAAAAACCAATAAGCTGGCATGAGGTTGTTTTTTTTAAAGATTTTTTTTTTGATGTGGACCATTTTTTTTTAAGTCTTTATTGAATTTGTTACAATATTGAGTCTGTTATATGTTTTGGGTTTTTTGGCCGCAAGGCATGTGGGATCTTAGCTCCCTGAACAGGGATCAAACCGGCACCCCCTGCATTGGAAAGCCAAGTCTTAACCACTGGACCGCCAGGGAAGTCCCTGGGGTTAGTTTTAATGTAGTTTTTTATAGCTATCATTTAGAAAGAAACAATACTCTCCTTAAGATCATCTCACAGAAAACAAAGAACTCAGACAGGACACAGAACACTTACCATTAAATGTAAACAATAGTGTCCTCTTAGTGTCAGGTAGCTTTAAAGGCTGACCTTCCCTGTCATAAAAGAAAGAGTTATTTAGAAAGAACACAAGAGAGAGATACTTTCCATGCACATAAGTCACCCAATTCACTTAGATGAACAGATACCTGTGCAAATAATCAGCACAGTATTTGGCTTGGCATCCCCAAGTCAAATACAATCTCAGAGCCCGAAGGAGCTTTACAGGTCATCTGGTCCACTCTTCTACCTGATGGATGCATTCCCAAGTGATCTTTATCCTATCCTTCAACACCTCCAGTGATGTCCCCTCCAGGCAGGATAATTCCATCTCACCTGGGGAGCCAGAAATGAGCCTGTATTTAAGTATGAGGCCCATATTTTAAATAACCTTTTTGTTTATTTTGATGGATTTTTATGTTTTATTTCCAACTCTTAATCTATCTTCCTATGATGAAGGATCTTATTTTTGAGTCGGGCTCAGAATAAGTTGAGAAATAATCTACTATAGCATATATAATTTAGTTCTGACTCCCCAAAGAATCCTCTTGCAATCTTTGACTTTCAACCCTCCACACCTCCCCCCATATACAAAATGCTCCATGAACGCCGCAATGTGATACTTTGTCCACAGTGTTATTATTGAGTTGAGCAAGGCAAGGATGATCCAACACCATCTAGAGGCATAAGTAATTTTGATTACCTTAGTGATTTTGACAGAAAATTAAAATTCAAATTGGCTTTTAACTGTATTCAACTCCACAGTCCTTAGCCAAAAATTTAGGTCAGAACCAATTCTACACCAAGGGTAAACTTAAATATGCTCTCCTGCGACGGGATGTGAAATCAAACAGCAAATTCAAGCCCTGAATATTTACATTCGAACAATATTACTATAAAGCCAGAAACTTTATGGGCATTAAGGGTATCTGATAATACACTAGAAAGAATATAATCACTCAACCATTCAAAGAAGAAAGCCGGAAAAGGCCATGAATTACAAAATGCATACACCTGCAATCAAACACAAGTCAAACATCACAGACAGATTCACATCATAAATTAAAAAGGAAAAAGAAAACCAAAAAACAACAACCCTAGACTACAAAGGACAGAGATTACCAATTGCATTTTCTTAGTATTAGCCATTCTGTTAGATTCTCATTTACCTCACTGAGTGGGTGATGCATACATATGGTGACACGTGCAAACTGGGGAGGCTTATTTGATTGTCCCCCATAGGTTTTCAATTACCTTCACGATGCATGCAGTCAAAGCAAAGGAAAACTTGGATGCTGTCACCAACTTCCCTCACTCATTTGGGAAGGGAAATTGCAGAAGCACCTTGCAGGTGTTTCAACACAGAAAGCTAGTGAAGAAAACTGATTTCAATATTTTTATTTTATACGTACTCTTGCATAATTTTTGGACCAGAGAACTGGTCTGAAAAATGAACAGATTCAATCTTGTCAGCATAGTGTGTAAGAAAGTGAACCATCTGAAATAAGAAAAGAAAATTATTTTTTTTGAAGTAGGTTTGATGCACTTCTCTTTTTTCATAAAGATATTCACTCTTTAATCCTCCTTACTTTTGCACAATGTCATGAAGGCTAAAGCTTAAAAAAATTAAATTTAAATAAGGACTCTCCCTATGATGAAACTACTGCCTTTCTTTAGTCACACCAATGATCAAAATTGAGCAGCTGAAAATATATCTCAAAATAGTGTTCAAAATACGAGTGAAAGCATGAACATAAAATCTAAAATAATTTTAGGAATTCTTCACAACCACATCACCCAGAACTTACATTTAGAACTGTCTTTGAGCTTTCCTATATTTTTATGATACTAAGATGTGCTGTTACCATACACAACCAATAGGAAAAAAATAGCTCTTTACATACCTGTCTTCTATACTAACTGAAACTTTAAAAAACGTACTAAATGACATGGTGATAAGGATTAAAGTAGTAGTGCTTTTTCAAAAAACCTGAAAGCCATTAGCAATCCTAGGGACAATCTGTTCTTGATTTAGAGAGAATTTCTTGACTAATAAAACTGTCTTTTCGACACGTGACTCTATTGTTTAAAGAAAGTATTTTAATGGTTGTGTGGGAAAGGAAGATAAAAATGAAGAATTTGTACAGTGTAACTTTCAGGGAGACTGCCCTGTAAATGGTCTACAAATGTATGTCTTCTATTGTATTTACCTTTGTATCCATCATTCCCTCTGTGACTTCTCCCATCTCTGACAGGATGGCCAAGGAGTCAGGCAGTCCATACTTCGCTCCAGACTTAGGTTTGTCACTACAAAACTCACTCTAGAGGAAGACGCAGTTGAAAGTAAGACATGATATTTTATTATGCACAAGGACTTTTTTTTCTCAAGAGAATATGTACTGACCTATTTCAAAGTGATACAACTGTTCAAGTGATATAATTATCTTATGCTCTGAAGTCAAATATTTATGTAATAAAGAGACACAGTTTCTACATATTTGAAAAAGAACCTGACATACCAGATCCTGCATCTCTTTCTGTAGTCGTACCAAGGCTTTCCGAGTACCAACAGCAAACACATAGGTATCCATGTCTTCATCATTCATGGTTACTTTTATTTGCTTTAAAAAAAACCAACAAAACTCACCTGTTAGGTTCTGTGATTGGCAGATTTCTAAGACAGCCCCCAATATTCCTGCCTGCTGGTGTATACATCCTCCCCTTGAATGTGAGCAGGACTTGTGAATGTGATGGTATTATCATTACCATGATTACGCTGTGTTACATGGCAGATGGTCCTTGATCAGTTGACTTTGAGTTAATCAAAAGGGACACTATCCTGGGTGGACTGACCTAATCAAGTGAGTCCTCAAAAGGGACTGGACCCTACTTGAAGAAAGAGTGAAAGTGTGAAAGGGCTATGGGGCGGAGGGGAACCACGTGGCAAGGACCTGAGAATAGCCTCTAGGAGCTAAGAGCGGTTCCCGGCGACAACTAGCAGGAAAATAGGAACTTGCAACCACAGGGAGCTGAATTCTGCCAACAGCCTAAATGACCCTATGAAAAAGGGTCCAAGCTCCAGAGGCATGGAAGCTCTGTGCACCGCCCCACCCCCACGCCTCTCTTCCATTTGGCTGTTCCTGAATTGTAGCCTTTACAATGAACTGGTAAATATAAGTAAAGTGTTTTCCTGAGTTCTGTGAGCTATTCTAGAAAATTATTGAATCGGAGGGGAGGGCTGTGGGAACTCTAGATTTATAGCTGGGCAGTCAGAAGTATGGCGGCCTGGGGCCTGCAACTGGCATCTGAAGTGTGGGCAATCTTGTGGGAATGAGACTTTTAACTTGTGGGATCTGGCACTAACTCCAAGTAGATGATATGAGAATCGGATTGAATTGTTGGACACCCAACTGGTATCTGGAGAATCAGAGAACTGGTTGTTGGTGTTGGAAACACCCCAGAGGCAGGTTAAACAGTTTTTAATACTCTACATTGGGCCAGAGAGAGAAAGTTATAAGCCTAAAGAGTCTGGTATGATAAAACATGGCCCTATTTGTCTTATTAACTATATCTTTAAAAGTTTGGGTCAAAAATTACCAGTATATATGTGGAAGAAGGGAAATGTTAATGTAGGGAAATATAGCAAAGATCTGGCAAGATGGCAGTTGCTAAAGAAAAGGTTTTCTGTTCTTTTATCATTGAGGGGAAACTACACAAAGTAACACCTTAAGCAGAACCCACATAAAAAGGCTTAAAAATATACAAAACCCATATGTTTGTTGAGGCTGCTTTTCACTGCAGGGAAAAAAACCCCAAAAAACAGCAAAAAAAGTAAAAGGCTGGCTGGCTCAGAGGAAAAGAGATTAAATCGACCTCAGGAAAGAACTGAAAACGATTAACACAACACTCTAAAGAATAATTTCTACAAAAAGATGGCTGAAGATGCAGCAAAACTTCCTCCTCTGAGTTTTAACTGAGGAGGCTCTAAAAACTAGTGGGTAAAATCATCAGTGGCCACATTAGAAAAATTAAAATAAATAAAAGAAACAGGTTTCCAACTAACAATAAGACCTTTAAAATAACAATTGCATTTCAATCCAATAAAAAGTACCTAAGTATATTACCAATATAGCACTTATTAACCAAATACTACTTTGTATTTTGATATATATGCATACATTTCTTGTTCTACTAGCTTATATAAAAGACTGTCTCATGTATTTTTGTTTCTTGCAGCAGTGGGAGTCAGCACAATTATTTATTGGAAGAATGAAGGGAGGGGGAATGTGGCATTTCTAACGAAGGACACAATTTTCAGATTAACATGTTAATTTAGCAAAAGAAAGAAAGTATACCAAACAATAGGGGCTCCATATTGTGTTATGAACTCATTCAGCCCAAGATGTATTACTTGAGGCAAAAAATATTTGAAAAGAAACCCAGCCTACTGCCAAAGATAAAAGCAGACACCAAAAGCAGAATCAGATGTGAGGGCAAATGGTCTGTGACAACTGTTTTTTCCCTCCATCATCCAGGTTGATTCTGTTGATCTACCTGGTGACAGAGTATTACCTCTTTCCCTACAAAAAGCACATACGTCTCCTCACACCCCCTGCACCTCCACCCCCAGTTTCACACTGAGTGGAAGATGATCCATCTAGATAGAAAAGGTTCCATTTTTTGGGCAAGGGACACAAGTTGTTAGAAAGTCCAAATATAATCCTGGCAAGAAATGGAACAAGCTCTAAGAAGTTAAGAATTCAATCTGTACAGAGAAAACCAGCAGAAAGAATACATACCACTTGATCACTCACTGGCCTCATCATCCGGGCCAGGACATTCAATAAGTCCTGTCTCTTGAGGAACTAAAAAACAAAAAAAACCCAAGAGAACAATTGCAACTTCTGTTTGCTATAAGGAGAAGACATTGGAGGGGGACTCAAATGCTTCATCAAATATACTCTACATTTGCCAGTCAGTAAAAAAGATGATTTTTATTTACTTATTTATTTGGCTGTGCCACGTGGCTTGCAGGATCTTAGTTCCCTGACCAGGGATCGAACCAGGGCCTCCTGCAGTGGAAGCGCAGAGTCTTAACCACTGGACCACCAGGGAATTCCCAAAAGATAATTTTTAGATCTCATTTTAAGTCAAACATGAAAAAAATTAGACACTGATCTTACAGGACTTGGGATCACACTGGAAAAAATGAAAGGAAGATATACACTGTACCAGAAATTCCCTACTTACCCTCAGCTGGATAAGCATCCCCTCACAGCACACTCGACCAGAACACCACAGGTTGTAAATGTGCTCATTCTCCTGGTTCAGCTTTCCTGTGCTGGTGGCTTCTTTGTTAGTTCCATCATCCCCTAGGGGTAAAACCATTAACATGATTCACTGGAAATGTTGGGGCCTAATCACCACACACTCTTCTACTCTGACCCCCAAATGATGGTACCTTTAGGTTAACAATACTTAGCTATCTTATAGAACTCTCCTTTAGACATAGATTACAACAGATGAGCATTATTCCTTTTACTTCTAAAATGCTTTATTGTTGCCATTAAAAAATTATGGACTCTAGCATTACTTATGTGTCCTTGTTAGTTAATGACATTCAGCTTGAAATACAAGTATCTCGAGAGTAGGTACAAAATGGAGCAAAGTCAGTTTAAATGTCTCTGCCAAAAGTTAAAAAAAAAAAAAACTTATGTAGTGAATAAAAAATACCATTAAAAAAAAAATACCATTAATACTAACTATTCAACGCTCCCTCACGGTGTTTCCTTTCATTTAACTTTATCCAAGTTTGTTTTTCCTGCAGCAAAATGATAACAGTGGTATTAAGAGCTACAAAAAGCTCAAATTCCAATAATTTCCTCTCTTCATTTAATTCATTAATGTACAAAAAAATGTGTCCAACTTTACAAGGTAAAGCAGACTGACACACCAAATGAAAACACACCAAGCGAAGTAGAAGGCATTAAAGGCTGCTTATTTTTTTCCTAACTTCCAGGTCAAAAAGTACTGAAATAGTATGGTACAGTGGACAGCATGGACTTTGGAAGCAGGTAGACTAGGTTCTAATATCATGGTTGCAGTTGAACAGCTTAGACAAGTTTTAACACTTCTCTGGACTTCAGATCCCTCCTTAGGAAAACAGAAACTATATCCAACTGACAGTATTGTTCTAAAGATTAAATAAGAAACAATGTATGCAAAGTACCTAGCACAACATAGTACACAGTCCTGCTAAAGAGCAGAAGAGATGGATACTTGCTTGCTATCGAAGGGAAACAAAGTGTTCAAAGCCAAACTGAAGTGAAGGTGGGTGAGTCTACCTTACCCCCTACACTACACCATTACAAGGCTTCCTCTAAGGTATCAGTGTACACCTCTGCGGTGGATCTGACACTAAAGTGCCTAAAACCTGAAGGAATTTTGAAGGACTTCTAATTTCTAAAAGATGAATTGAAAGCATTTATTAAGCTACATAAAATGTCAAAATTCTTTGCTTTTGGCTAGATTTTTATCAACTTGTTTTTATAACACTGATTGTCTCATTCTATCTGAAGCTGTATAGCAAATGATTGATGAAAGATGAGAAAATTATTTCATGAATGCAATTTATTCATTATGCAAAACCTAACAAAAAAGAGATCCTTGAGAGAAGGAAAAAAAGCATCCTCTTCAGCAGTCCATGAAAGTAGTTAGATGCTTACACTGAGCGAATAAGCAGTTCTTACCAGAAAGTTTTCAAACAGGTGGCTAGACTTGTATTAGCCTAACTTACCTACTAAGGTAAAGTTGCTCTCCAAAAGCTCCCTATGAGTGTTAAACCAGGCCTGAGCAAGGCGACTGTTTTTATTCTTCCCGATGATATAATTCATGATGTAGGCAAGCAGACCAGTCACCATTAAAATCTCTAGATAGTAACTCTCCCAACTGTTCTGGAGGTGTGCAGGAACCTAAAGAAGAACAATCGTTCCATTTAATGTTGGTTGAGGCTGAAGGACGAAGTCTAACTCAAGGTATGAAGGAGAATGATAAAACCCATAAACGGAAGTGGATACGTTAGGTAACTGCCACTGAATATGGTTATACTTTGAAATATATGCCCATTTCGGTTTTCCAGGTCATCTTTTTTTTTCAGTGTTGCTTTTTTTTTTTTTTAATGAAGGTTTTATTTATTATTTATTATTTATTTATTTATTTATCTGGCTGTGTTGGGTCTTCATTGCTGCGTGCGGGCTTTCTCTAGTTGCAGCGAGCAGGGGCTACTCTTTGTTGCAGCATGCAGGCTTCTCATTGCGGTGGCTTCTCTTGTCGCAGAGCATGGGCTCTAGGCACGCGGGTTTCAGTAGTTGTGGCACGTGGGCTCAGTAGTTGTGGCTCGCGGGCTCTAGAGCACAGGCTCAGTAGTTGAGGCGCACGGACATAGTTGCTCCGCGGCATGTGGTATCCTCTTGGACCAGGGATTGAACCCGTGTCCCCTGTGTTGGCAGGCAGATTCTTAACCACTGCGCCACCAGGAAAGTCCTTCCAGGTCATCTTTGTAAAAGATTCTTTAAGGAAATATGAGGATAATCAAATGGGATGAAAAGCTGGAAAGCCCTCTGTATTCATCTTGATTCTGAGTCCCACCCCCCAAATAAACCCAATGTCTATCCTCTTCATTCCTTGGTAAATAAAACTAGGAAGGCTAAAATAAAAACATACGGGTTGCGGGACTTCCCTGGTGGCACAGTGGTTAAGAATCCGCCTGCCAATGCAGGGGACATGGGTTCAAGCCCTGGTTCGGGAAGATCCCACATGCCGAGGAGCAACTAAGCCCGTGTGCTGCGCGAGCCACAACTACTGAGCCCATGTGCTGCAACTACTGAAGCCTGCGTGCCTAGAGCCTGTGCTCCACAACAAGAGAGGCCACCGCAATGAGAAGCCCGTGCACTGCAATGAAGAGTAGCCCCCGCTCGCTGCAACTAGAGAAAGCCTGAGCGCAGCAACAAAGACCCAACGCAGCCAAAAATAAATAAATAAATAAATAAATTTATATAAAAAGAACCCAACAAAAGATACAGGTTGTTTTTCCGTGTGTCCACTGCATCAGAAGAACTGATGTCAAACTCTTTCATGGCTCCCATGTTACATCAACACCAGCTACGTGTCACTAATTATATTTCTGAGATTAATGACAGCAAGACATTTTGTTGGTTAGTTTGGGATTCAAAACCTGTATACCTACATCGACAATTGTTATTGGGTCTTTATTTTTGCTAGAAGAAGTATCTGGTTTGTCTTCATAACCTTCAAATTCTTCATCATCATATGGTTCACTCTCGGTATCTCCCTCCTACGAAAATGAGGCACAATCTGTTTTCCCCCACTAACATCACAGGCAATTTTATCTCATTTTTATAGGCAACATTTGTAGAGGAAAACAGAACATGAAAGCAGCAAGCACAGAACACAGAGATATTACATATTTGAAACAAATGATGATTCCCCATGCATTTGAACCCTGAGCTCTAAATGATACAATTCCCACCCACCCACACACCAGTACATATCCACCCCCACTCCATCATCCTCCATCCAGGTTTTCCATAGAGGAGAAAAATACAATTCATTTTTTGTTGAATGTAAAAGGCGAGAACATACCACAAACATTTAGAAGAGCTCCATCTACTGAATAAAAATGAGCATACCAGAGGGTAAAGGTCTCTTTAGACCTGGGCATTACTTTCAATGTCTGGGAAAAGTGCTAGTTACACATTGTCCCATCCTTCCACTTTCCCAAGAAATCAATAAAAAAGAACCTTTACCTGGGTATCTGCATCTTCAAAATCTCCTTCTTGGTTTTCATCCTGCCCTTCCAACTCCACAGTAGTCTCGTCTTCATCATCTTCAGTGGTTATCACTCGTTGAGGAGATTCAGTAACAGAGTCTTCTGTGACGTCCTCAAATTCAGCGAAGTCATTATCATCATACTCTACGATGTCTTCCTCATCCTCGAAATCATCAAACTTGGCTTCAGAGACACTCCCAAATATTAAAAGGACAACACAGAAAGCATGGAAGGCTTTCATTGCCCCTTAAAAATAAGTCAAACAAGACAAAAACAAAAACCCTAAGTGGACTGCCATTCTACACATAACGATCACATTTTGTAAACAGTTAAAAAATAAATCTAAGACTCTCCCACTTTTCTCTTATTTAATACTGTTCATTTCAGATAGCATTATATACAGAATAATAAGGTGAGGTTCAAGAGGCCTGGGTTCTAGTCTGGACTCTCTCACTAGTTATCTGTAAAATCTTGTACTAGTCATTTAATTTCTTTAGGTTGGTTTCCATTTACACTGTGTGTTCAGTATGCAGTTTTTGAACACCTATAAAAAGCTTTATATAGAAACTGGGAAGAGGGATAATGAAAGAAGAATGAGATGCAACTATCTGTTGGTTGTAATACAAATAATACATGAATGAAAAGCTATTCATTCTTAGGTCAACTTTATGTGTGCACATCATCATCATCATCAAAGCAAATGTTTAAGACACAAAGTGCTAGGCACTGTCCTAAAGGCTTTACAAAAAGCAACCAATTTAATCCTCATGACAACCCTCTGAAGAAAGTGGTTTTATTAACATTCCCATTTCATAGATAAGGAAAACGAGGCACAGAAATGCTAAGTAATACAACCACCAAGTGACAGAGAACTATGTTCTGATGCCAGTTTTGCCTCCAGAATCCCTGCTATCAACCACTTCTCAGGCAGCACCTCCAAAGTCAGCCAGTAGCAGTGATTTTGTTACTTATTTAAAGTAGCAATTTTTGCTAACACCACCTACTCAAGAACCACAGTATTATCCTAAATGGTCTCCCCTGCTCAACTCTCTCCCTACTCCATACTTCTCCCTAAAAACTACCTTTATCCTTCTAAAACATGACTTTTGTTACATAAGGATTCAATCACCAATGAAGGCTAACCAATTACCTAAAGAATAATAATAAAACTCCTCTGGCTTTCACTGCTTTTCATAAAATGATCCTACCATATCAAATAAAATGTTCCCTCACTGAGCATATCACCATGTCAGATACTATGCCAAGAGAACCTAGCTTCAAGGACATGAGTTACAGTATGACAGGGAAAATCTGAAACCGGTTAAACCATACATACATACAAAAAACAAACTTACTTTTTGTTTATTAAAAATTGTTACGACTGAAGTTAGAACCCAAGTTGTTTTAGAAGCAAATACACAAACAAAAAGGTTTAGAAGGTCATACATACATCTACATATAAATAGTAGTTATTATGTATGATAGGATTATGGGCATTTTGCCTTTATTTTTCTTTATATTGAATACTTTTCTAATTTTTCTATGATGTTCTTATAATAAAATGTTCTTCAAAAAATAAAATAAAAGGATAGTTCCTGCACTCAGCAAGAGGCACTGCAGACTGAGGAACAGCTATAGCATAGAGGGCTGAAACAGCACATTTTAGGAGTTTGGTATGATAGAACATTGGGTTTGTAGACCCAAATGGGGGAAATGAGGCTAAAGAGGCCAGCACAAGCCAGATCATGATGATCCTTATTTATTTATTTATTTGATGATCCTTATTTAAATACCACACTAAGAAGTTTGGATGATTAGAATCAACTAAAGGATTTAAGTAAGAGAGTGACACAATCAGATTTGCAATTTAACCCTGACAGCTCATACAGAGGGTGAATTAGAGAAGGGCACCTGAGGTGGGAAAAACAGCAAGTGGCTGAGATAATTAGGAGATAAAACACGACCGAACTGGCAGTGGTATTGCGAATGAACAGGAAAACAGATTTGACAGGTATTAAGGATTATATTTGTCAGCATAAAGTGACTGAATATAAGGAATGTGGGAAAGGAAGATCTGGGGTGATTCCAAGTTTTGGCTTGATTAACAGCTGGACAAAGTCATCCTTGAGATAAAAAACAATAAAGGAGCGAAAAAATTGGGGGAAGGCAATAAATTAAATTTAATACTTGTTGAAAAGTCTGAAGTGTTTTCAAGCAGTATGTCAGATGGTTAACATTTATCTCTTAATTTTCACAATATCCTAAAAGGTATTATAACCTATTTTACAAAGGGAGAAAAGGAAGCATTTGAAGTATAAGCCTGGAGTTCAGGATACGCGCCTAAGCTGGAAATAGAGATGGTGTGAGAATGAAAGAGATCCCCAGGGAGTATTAAGAGTTAGGTTTAAAAAAAAAAAAAAGCACCAAAAAGTCTTGAAACAAATCATAACAGCTAAGAGTTGTGCATAATAGGGAGAACTGGAATGGGAAACTAAGGAATGGTTAAAGAAAAAGAGACTCTGGTCAAAGTGGTAGCACAGAAGTCAAAGGAGAAGCATATTTCTAAGAAGG
This sequence comes from Balaenoptera borealis, assembly GCF_965194805.1. Taxonomy (NCBI): domain Eukaryota; kingdom Metazoa; phylum Chordata; class Mammalia; order Artiodactyla; family Balaenopteridae; genus Balaenoptera; species Balaenoptera borealis. Next base: position 14,901,160 of record NC_138879.1, on the reverse strand, counting down.
AAACAGAGCTCGGTTTCAATTGCTGCAGAAAGTTCAAGTAAAATATGGACCAAAAACTTCCCAATGTTAGTAAGGAAATCATTATTGGCAACTGCAAGGAAGTGGTAAGTATGAAAGCCAGAATGCAGGGAGCTGAGTACTAACAGAGTGAGTGGGTGGCAAAAGGGAGTATGGATTGGGTTGGCCAAAAAGTTCGTTCGGTCTTAAGTTCAAAAAAGACACATTTTTCACTTTCATGAAGAACTTTATTGAACAACATATTCACTAACTGAAAGAACTTTTTGGCCAACCCAATACTGATCTCTCAAGGTGCTCTGGTATAGTGAATATTCTATATCTCATATTTACAACACCATAAATTCATAAAGGAAATTGGCTCAATATCAAAGGCTATTGCCCAATGCCTTGTAACTCACGGCTGCTCAAGAAATGTTCTTAAAATTGGACAAAGTTCATAAATTTTGAAAGGCACAAATGATTTGAGAAATGCCACCAAGGATAGGCCAATATTATATCCTTTCCAATATCTGATCTTTGAGGTTAGCAGCAGGGGACATTTATGGGAAAACATAGCTGCCCTCTTGACAACAACCTCAAAGAGGCTTGTGATGTGTCTCCAAACACCCTTAGATTCATAGTCAAAAGTGGAAGAAATACGAAAAGGAGCACATATGTTGGTGGAGTTAGGTTTGGTTTAAAACATCAGCTCTACCATTTGCCAGCCATATGATATTGGGCTAATTACTTAAACCCCTGTTCCCCACATACAAAAAAAGGGATAGTCATTCACTACTTGCCTCACAGGGCTGTAGTGGATATTACAAGAGATACGTGCTTGGCACACAGAAGATACTCAATAAATAGCAGTTCGCATTACTTCCTTCCACTGTGCCTTATGAACGCCCTTTAAGGTGTAAAAATACCTCATTTTTAGTCTTTCTCTTTCAGATCTCAGTTTTAAACTTTTTCAAATAGAAGCAAATAAAGGTTAACACTGGCACAGTCAACTTGATTAACTCCCTGACAAAAGGTCTGGTCATTTCAAAGTGAATTTCCACTTAGAACGTTCACACCACAGAAGCACTCCTAAGTTAACTCAGCCCTGTAACAGAGCTCCTTTAAGGGTATTTAGGTTAAAATTATCCAAGCCATCTGTGCCTTGGCCTTCCTTCCCAGAAGTCTGTCTGGTGCACCTGTCAACTCATTTCTCAAACGCACAACTCCCTGCCTGAGAGGCAGTCCTGAGACTCCTGGGGCAGGGCACCCCAGCACTAACAAGTCTGGTCTGATTTCTTCTGCTAGCTCACCTGGCAGTCGCAGCGATTGGGTCTGGACTTAAAAAGGGAAGGGGACTAAGTGCAGGAATCATTCCTTGTTGGCATTTTAGAGTAGGCCTTTCTGACAATGGCCAGACCCTGAGGCTTCTGGAGATCATGGAGACACTCTCCTGTCTCCTTACACAGGGTGGATAAAAACATGTCATGTTAGAAACCTTCAGAGAAGACGGACCACAGAGGTTGCTGCTTCTGTTAAGCCTGCGGGGTCTAGTCTTTCCCCAGCAAGGAGAATCAATTCTATGCTGCATTCTTCCTGCTGGCACGCTGTGGGCTTGCTCTAACTTTGCTCTGCGGGTTGGCATTTGCTCACAGTTCTGGAAGTTCCCAAAAACCGTTAAAAGTCACTCCAACCCCGAACAGAACTCCCAACAGAAAATGGGCCCTGGGGTGGACAAAGTCTGGTTTGTTTTTAAGAAAGTCGGGAAAGGCGAGAAGGCGCGGGGACCGAGGCATGTCACCATAGGCTGGACTTAGGGGATGGGGTGGGAAAAGGGACCTGGTTAGGCCACGCAACTCAGCGTCACCGCTCGGCCCAGCCCGACGCCACCGACTAGCGCGTCACGGCCCGCTCCCTACCTGTACGGAGGGCTAGAACCCGGACCAGCGCTCCTGCGGCTGCCGCCTTACCCTGCCTGCCTCTCGGGCCGGCCACCGCCTGCCGGGTCACTGCGGTTTCACTGCCCTCGACGCCTCTAGGACACAGCCGGACCAGGTAGCTCAGTCACGCCGCACCACTCTTCACGTAACCTCCGCCAGCCGTTACGTAGAATGCGTGCGGCCCATCCGCGCCTGCGCACGGCGCGGGGGCGGGACACAGCTCAGGGGGCCGAGCGAGACCTCCTCCTCCCCCGCCCAGCTGAGGCGAGGTGTGGTAGCTGGGAGGGTTACATAAGCCCGGCCCCTGGGCCGGAACTGCCCGCGCCTATCCCTGTGCTCTCCACTAGGGTTCAGTCAAGTTGTCATCACGCTGAACCCGTGCTCCGGAAGCTAAAATTCGCCATGCTCTACGGACCACGTGGCCAGAGGCACGCGGGGAAATCTTGCCCTGGTCGCATTTGCAAAGGAGCGGACTTTAGAGGATCGACAATTTTATGTACATGTGGTTTCCACCCGAGCCCCTTTCTTGGGATTTTTTTGGCGGCTCCCCGTCACTGCTACTTTCTTCACTTCCAGGCCCACTTTCTAAACGGGCCATGAACACTCCTCATCCAGCAGTAGTGCCTGTTAGGTGTCTGAGGTGTCTGTGAGGCATTCCGGAGCTTTAGGGCCCGGAGCCCGCGGCGCCTTCCGGGAGCCGTAGATCAGGCTCCGCCCTTCGGCCCGCGCTCTGCTCTGCGCATGTCCGGTTTTGTTCCCCTTCCCCCCGTCAGCTACGGGCCGAGAGGCGGCGGAGGCGGCGGCGGCGAAGAAGGGGGCGGAGAGGGAGGAGCGCGGCGGGACGGGGTCTGGACCGGTCGTACTTCGGGCCGTGGGATTTTCTCCGTGTCGGCGGTAGTAGTAGCTGCCTCTGCAGCCGCAGCAGCAGGTTTGTGCGAGGTGGGTCTGGACGCGGGGCCGTAACCCCTTGGGGGCACCGCAAGGCAACTGCGGGGCCTAGCGAGGGCCAGGGAACCGCGGCCTCTCTTAACAAAGAGTCGGCGGAGCCTCGGGGAAGCCGAGGCGCAGGGGGCTGGGGAGGAGTAGGAGTGCGTGACTGAAGCCTCGAGGGGCCCTTCCGAACCTCGTCGCCCTCCCACGGCTCCCGCTTCTCCCGCAGCTCTTAACGAGGCCCAGTTGGCGGCGTTCCGGAGGCGGCGCTCTCCCGGCCGCCCGCCCTGCAAGGGAAGGGATTTGCAGGGTGCTGGGCTCCGGGTGATGGATACCCGCGGGGAGGATTCTGACCCAAGCCAGCAGCAGTTAGCAGATGCTAGTCTCCAAGTCGGGGGACCTGATAGGGAAAAGTTGCCAAATCTGAAGACAGTAAAAGACATAGTCGGTGATCTTGGTGTAGCTTTGAGTACATCCGTGATTAGCATCACCATCGTCACACAAACTTTTTTGCGGCCTACTTAGGAGCCTATCTGATGTGGGTAAATAATTTATATGGAGTTGCAAGCATACGCACCAATAATATAAGGAAGAACAGTCGTACTAGTCGAGAGTTTGGGGGAATCATAGCTTCTTTATCACCTTAGTGGAAGCTTTGCTCCTCACTCCCTTGGGCAGTCATTCACATTCCTCTGGCTTCCCATACATATTGTTTTTTGTAAATGATCTTTGTATATCTATTGTCCCCTGTATACACACCCCCGAACTCCTAAAGAGCAGAGATTCTGCTTTAATTCACTTTAACTTTCCAGAGCCAGGCCCAGTGGAAGGTGGGCAGTAAGTCTTTCATACCAAAATTAATTTTTAGACTTTAAGCGGTGGAGGAAAAAAATGTATGTTGTATTTTCCTGTAGCCAGAAGGGGCATTATATGGCCTAATCTGCAATTCATTCACTCAGGAAGTATTTTTGTTGATACCTTCTGTGTGCCTGTTCCCTACCACTGTTCTAGGTGTGTGACCCCGGCCTTCATGAAACTTACTTTCTAGTGAGGGAAAGAGAGACAGAAAACACGTATATAAATTATACTGTATGTTAGAAGATAATTAATGCCTTAGGTAAAAAAATAAAGCTGCAAAGAGGGAAGGGGAGGTGTTGCATTTTGGAATAGCTTGGTCAGCGAAGTATTTACATACAAGCTGATACTTAAGCAACTAGAAGGAGGTGAGGGAGTGACCCCAGCTAGTTTCTGGAGGAATGATCATTCCAGGCAGAGGGAACAGCAAGTAAAAAGACCTTGTAGAGGACAATGCTGGCCTGTTAGAGGAACAGTTAGAAGACCAACATGCTTGGAGCTCTGTGAGCAAAGGAGGGAGTGGTAGGAGATAAGGTCAGGGAAGAACTGCAGGGATTGGGGGTGCGGGTGGGGGGAAGCACAGAACAACCAGGACCTTTTAGGCTGTTGTGAAGATTTCATTTTTCTTCTGCCTGAGGTGGGAACTGTCTGAGGGTTTTGAGCAGAGAAATGGTAAGAACTGACTTACATTGTAATAATTTAGTGTAATTTGTGGAACAGTACAGTTCTTTATATTTTAGTTTTATCAAATCTTTACGTAATCAGCTCTTAGCTTCTTTAAGCCAGCAGAGAGAAGAGACATGCTTTTAAAATAAATGTAATCCAGCATTTACTTGTATTTGGCTTTAGAAGAATGTGTTGAAATTCTTGGGTTTTGAACAGATTCTTGTTAAAAGAACCGACAGATTTATAGTGTGTGAGTTATTCTCAGGGCAGATTATTAGAGTGGATGGTGGTCAGCTGTCACTAGAAATCTTTCCTCTCCCAAGACACAAGTGATAAAGTAGTTTTATAATCAGTTGTTTTTAGTCCGTTATTTTTAAAGTCATTTAGATCATATCTTATTTGATTGTCCAAAACTCTCGCCAAATTATCTTCCTTATGTTCCAACTTATTCTGACTTCCTAGACTGCTATTTCTAGCTTTCCTCCCTAGAATGTCTTCTGCCTTCACACTTCTCTACTCAGCTTACATCTTTCTGTATAGAAAACCCCATTTTCTGGGTTCTAGCTCTCTTATGAAGCCTGTCCCCATTTGTCAGCTCGTAGTGATCTCTGGCATCTTCAGTGTCATGTGACATTGATGTATGGAATCCCTGAGTTGAAAGAAACCTGAGAAGTCTAGCTTGATATTCTCCATTTACCAATGGAGAGATTGATTTTTGGAGAAAAAATAATGATGATAAACATGACAGCTAATACATATTGTGCACTATTTGGCAAGCTTTGTTCTAAGTGTATTTCTGGGTATGAATTCAGTTTTTCACACCAACCTTGTGAAGTAGGTGATAGTCTCACCATGTTACAGATGAAGAGACTAAGGCCAAACAATCTGAGTAACTTCCATGCGGTTCACATCAAGTTAGTGGCAAAGCCAGTGTTTAAACACAGTCAGCTTGGCTCCGTAGTCTGTACTACTTTACGACGCTGTTACGATTTTCTGCTAAATCACGACATTTTAGCGCCTAAAACAGTACCAAGCAGGTACTTCAGCTATCTTTAATTTTTCTCTTTGGCCAAGTTGTAAGTCGCCCTGGGTACCCTTATATATTGAATAAACATGAATAATGAGTGTATTCTCTGGAAAACAAAAGAGAAGAAAGTGAATAAGCCTGCTATTTTAGCCATAGAACTTGTAACATGGAGTTGGAGAGATAAAACAAGAACACAAATAGTTATGAATAGATGTTGGGTGTTTTACGACTAGAAAGGGAGTTTGAGGAAGGAGATACCACTTCTCTTGGGGAATCATCTTCATGTCATAGTTCCACGAGTTGGTATTTGAGATAGGCTTTGAAGGATAGGACTATGGTAGGTACAGTGAGAGATCTGGTGGAGAGGGAATACAGGTAGAGGGAAGAGCATTCACCAAAGTGCATGTAAAGTAGTTCTTGCCACAATGGAGAGCCTCATTGCAGCCTGATTGAGTACCTGTGGAGAGCTGTTGAAGGGAACGACAGGGTCAGAAATGTATGGCCGGGAGGTTTGGGGCCAGGGCCTGGAGGTACCTGGGAGAAGGTTTCGCGGAGCCTCTGAGTGTTCGGCTCCCTTGAGTGTGACTTTCCCTAGTTCCACTGCATTAACAAACACCTGGCGAAAAAAAGATGGAAATTCATTTTCTCTTTTCACTATTTATTTCTGACCCACTATACTTCATTTAATACTTTACCACATAGAGTCGCCTTTTATAGATTATGGAAAAGGAGAGGTGTTATCCCTCAGTACTGGGCACATGGCAAAAAGTGGTTATTGCTCTATATAAAACAATGTTTGTTATTTCTAAGACCCAACTCAGGTTGTTCTCTTTAAAGCAAATGCTTATACATTTTGTTTATGGTTCTATTATACAGCTAATTCTTTTCAGATTGGATGTTTTATTTTAAAAAGCACTATTTTTAAAGAAAAAATATAACAAATTTCACAAGTATGTTTGCATTTCAGAGTAGAAACTGAGGTCTAGACAGCATCATTCTCCCTCATAAACTGGATAAAATAATAATCTAAAAATACATGTGCAAGTGGAATTCTGATTCTTTGATTTTCAAGGTTTTTTTAAACTGGTAAAATACACGTAAAAAAACTTAACCATTTTTAAGTGGGCAGTTCAGGGGCATTAAGTACATCCACATTGTTTTGCTACCATCACCACCATAGTGTCCGCAGAACACTTTTCATCTTGTAAAACTGAAACCGTCTCCCCATTAAGCAGTAACTCCCCATCCCCCAATCCCCGGCAACCACCCTTCTACTTTCTGTCTCTGAATTTGCTACTCTAGGTACCTCATATAAGTGGAATCATACAGTATTTGTCCTTTTGTGACTGGCTTATTTCCTTAACATGATGTCCTCAAGGCTCATCCATGTTGTAGCATGTGTCAGAATTGTCCCCCTTTTCAAGGCTGAACACTATTGGTGTATATTTATCTCACCACATTTAGTTTACCCGTCCATCTGTGGACACTTGGATTGCTTCCACCTTTTGGCTATGGTGAATAATGCTACTATGAACATGGGTGTACAAAGGTCTGTCTCTGCTTTCAGTTCTTTTGGGTCTATACTTATAAGAGGAAATGCTGTATCATATGGTAGTTCTATGGTTAATTTTTTGAGGAGCCACCGTACTGTCTTCCACAGCAGCTGAACCATTTTATATTCCTACCAGCAGTGTGCAAGGGTTCTGGTTTCTCCACATCCTTGCCAAGACTTGTTATTTTGTGTTGTGTAGGTTTCTTTCTTTCTTTCTTACTTTCTTTATTTATTTACGGCTGCGTTGGGTCTTCGTTGCTGCACGCGGGCTTTCTCTAGTTGCGGCGAGCGGGGGCTACTCTTCCTTGTGGTGCGCGGGCTTCTCATTGTGGTGGCTTCTTTTTGTTGCAGAGCACGGGCTCTAGGCGGCACGCGGGCTTCAGTTGTTGTGGTGCACGGGCTCTAGAGCGCAGGCTCAGTAGTTGTGGCGCACGGGCTTGGTTGCTCCGAGGCATGCAGGATCTTCCCGGACCAGGGCTTGAGCCCGTGTCCCCTGCATTGGCAGGTGGATTCTTAACCACTGCACCACCAGGGAAACCCTTTTTTTTTTTTTTTTTTTTAATAATAGCTATCCTAATGAGTATGAGGTGATACAGTTTTGATTTGCATTTCCCAAATGATTAGTGATGTTGAGCATTTTTTCATATACTTATTGGCCATTTGTATATCTTTGGAGAAATGTCAAGTCCTTTGCCCATTTTTAAAATTGGATTGTTTTTGTTGCTGGTTGTTGTTTTTAATGAAGTCTGTGAGCTTTACCTGGGTGTTGGAAGCCATGTGGTGATTTTTCACCTTTTCTGTCATCAATTTGAGAAGTGTTTATGGAGGCAGAGGTGAAGTTTCAGAGCTATTTGATATGAGTTTGCCAGCTTGTGGGAAGGATGTACCAGGCATATTATAACCTGAGAAAAGGCTCAGGGTGGGGGTGTGTGGGGGTGTGTGTGTGTGTGTGTGTGTCAAGACTAAATAAAGGGAGCTTTGAGGAGACCCATGAATAGAAGGACTACAGTTCATTTTTTAATATCCTCACTATGTTTTGACTGTCTTATTAACTGTTTAATGGATGTCTCTTCTCCAAACAATGTTTGCTTAGAGATTGAAAATTAATTTTAATAGCCTCAATAGCTTAAGCAGAGGAGGGTTCATTTTTTCTTTTTCTTTGAACATCATAAAACCAAATAGAGATTAGGTTGGCCATCTTGTGCTTCTTATATCAGCTACAGCCCCTCAAACCTCTGATTGTCAAGGATCTGTAGCCATATACCTTGACTAATAGTAGGAAAAACTGTTGTCAAGAAAGTAAGAATTAGTGGTGCACTGAGGATGATCTGGCTTAGATTTAATCAGGACGACTGGTTGGCTAGATAGCAAGGTTTGTAATAACGGGAGATGATGGTTTTCACAAATACTGGGATGAATTTTGAAGAGCCTGAACGCATGATACTTATTCATTCAACATAAAATTTTTTGAGTACTATATACACTAGGCACTAAGGAGTCTATGTTGGACAAAACAGGCAAAGTCCCTGCCCTCGTGGAGCTGACATTCTAGTCAGTGGGGTATAGATAGCACAGTTATTTGGCCTTGCTAGAGGCAATTAATTAGGGAACATGGGCAGTGTGACCTAGATCACACTAGTGTAAGGCTTGGGGGCACTTAAGTGTTCTCAGTCTTTTGGCTGACCCAAATCTCCGAAGAGTTAAAGAAAACAGTATTGCATATTTTGCGTCTTATGTCTCTAAACCATTAAGCAATTCTCACCCACCTAAAGTCACACTGCTTGCCTGTTTGTGGCAGAAGTTGAATTTTTAAAAAGAATTATTTGATTTGTATCTTTTGTAATTTGAACCCTTTATTATTTAGTAGGATTAATTTATGCCCATCCTTTTCTTCTATCCTCAGTCTAGGGGGAAGAGTTACTTACTCCTTATTAAAGGTTTCGATCTTGTCTCTTCAGGTCTCTGCAACACCTTGTTCCTATGATTTTTCCTGTCATCCTAAATCTTTAGTTTTTCTCTTTGTTGGCTTTTCCTTTTTAGCATATAAACATGCTTACATTTCTTCCTTAAACGAAATTCCTCTAGTTAACACCTCATGCTCTCCTTTCTGTCATTGGTAAACAGCCTAGGAAGTAATCTGCACTCCTCGTGGCCTAGTCTTCATCCTCTACCACTTACCAATCATTCCTTAACCCTGCCCCCACTGCTTCAACGGAGGCTTTTTAGTTCTTATCTCACCTGTCTTCTTTTTAGTTTTTAACATTGGACATTTCTTTCTGCCTGTAAAACTTGTCTCACCATCTGTGTCACTATATTCTCTGCTATCCTCCCTTCCTCTTTGTTCGTCCTCAAGTTTCCACGTGAGTTTCTCTTCCCTTGCCCATTCCTAAATATTGACCTACACTATGATTGTCTCACCCCTTTTCTCACTCTCTGGCCCTCTCTCTGCTAGCTTATCTACATCAGTAACCTCAGATGCAAATGTCTCATATCAAATCTATAGCCCCATCACAGATCTCTCTCTGCAGTTACAGACCTTACTTGCCAGCTGTCCTTAGCTCTCCCATAGGTACTGAACTGATCTCACTTTCTACCTGCTTCTCCATGCCTGGCTTTTCTAGGTTTCCATCTTAATGGCACCACCATTCACCCAATCTGTAAAAGCCAGAAACTTCCAGAGTTATTCTAGACTCTTCATTCCTCCTTAGCTCCCACGTCTAATTTGGTTACCCCAGTTGATTCTTCCTCATAGGTACCTAAGTTAACAACTCAGATCTACAACCCCCCTTCTCCTTCCTTATAGCCACTTCCTTAGTTGTTCAGTACCTTGTCACTTTACATTTGTATTTTTATAATGTCCTAACCACTTGCCTTGTGTCCAACTTTTCCTGCTATCTCTCATCGAATCATTCTAAAATACTGATCTGAAACATGTCCTTTTTTTGCTTAAAATTAATTCCTTATAACTGGCAGACTATAGTTTTGTATGGTGTGTTCTTAACGTAGTATACTAAACTGTTCATCTGGGCCCTGCTTGTCTTTCTGAACATGTGCCCTGCAACTTTTCCAAATGTCCTACAGAACTCTAGCTGCACGGAAATATTTCCAGTTCTCTGTGGTAGCACTTACAGTGCCTTCTATCTAAAATTCCCTCTCCTGACACTTCTTCCCTGATCTAATGCCTCTTCAGATTTAAAAAGTTAACGCCAATGTCATCTCCAGAAAAACTGCCTTGTCCCCAATTCATCATAGGTTGGGTATCCTTCTCCTGGGCCATCGATAAATGCACTTTGTGTAGTACCTCTATTAGAATACATTTTTTTTTTTTTTAAAGCTGGCTAAAACTACACTGTGAACTCCTTGAGAATGGGACTGTATCTTTTATCTATAAATGCCCAGCACCCAATGCATTGCCTGACCTTCCTCGGCAAGCTTTCGATAAACCATTGAAAGTCTTCCTGCTAGGAGGTTGTTAATGTAATTCTTTTTTTTTTTTAAATAAATTTATTTATTTTTGGCTGCGTTGGGTCTTCGTTGCTGCACACAGGCTTTCTCTAGTTGCAGCGAGCGGAGGCTACTCTTCGCTGCGGTGTGCGGGCTTCTCATTGCGGTGGCTTCTCTTTGTTGCAGAGCACGGGCTCTAGGCACATGGGCTTCAGTAGTTGTGGCGCGTGGGCTTCAGTAGTTGTGGCTCGCGGGCTCTAGAGCGCAGGCTCTGTAGTTGTGGCTCACAGGCTTAGTTGCTCCGTGGCATGTGGGATCATCCCGGACCAGGGCTCGAACCCGTGTCCCCTGCGTTGGCAGGTGGATTCTTAACCACTGCGCCACCAGGGAAGTCCCTGTTAATGTAATTCTTAAAATCTACCAAGGGTGGTTTTTTTCATTCCTTCCTTTGCCTACCTTCTGACTTCAATGGCTTATTTATTACTAGCCTCTTATTATGCATTATATACACTAGGAAAAAGGTTAAAATTCCGAATCCGTCGTTTTTGTTGCTTAGGAACAGCTCTTGGAAAGCCAGGCTCACAGATTGGTTAAACAATACTATCAGATGCTAAAATTTTCTGGCTTGTAAATACTCCTATTAAATCTCATCTCACTAGAATTATGTTGATTCCCCTTAAGGGATTCCTGAAGAAGGCAGGAGATGGTCTAAATTAAGTGTAAGTAAACTATTACTTATAAAGTGCTTATTCTAGCTACAAATAACTTTTATGCAAAGTCCAAAATGGGTAAAGACAGTCCCTACCTGGAACTAAGGGCAGAGGGTGACATGGCATAAATCAAATTTAATACTAAACAGACTGAACTAAGTGCTACATAATAGCAGTTAAAACAAAACCTATAGGTTATATATGGGGGAGGGGCATAGAACCAGAAAAGTAGAGTGTGTTGTTCCTGTTCCTGGTCCCTTCAACGATGCCATTGTAAAAAGCAGTTTTTGGAACTCTGTTCACGTTGGCTTCAGAGTCTATTATAAACATTTAAACTTTTCTTATTAATGGTAAACTTTAAAACAAAGAAAAAAGTAAAAATCAAATAGCTGCTATTAAGATTTTCATAAGCAGCCCTCCAGCTATTTCTGTACATGTAAAACATGCTTTTACATTGAATTACATTGAATCATACCACCCACCTCGTTTTATGCCCTTGTCATGTTACTCAGTGTATAATGGACACTTTTCTGTAAATGCAAAACTTACTTAGAATGCACATTCCCATTTGCTAAGCAATTGCATTTAAAAAAATTGATCCTAAGGAAATAATTAAGAGTATGCACAAAGATACATGATATGTTTTACAACTTTAAAAAAACAGAAGTGGAGAAATATATTTATTGACATTTAAAGATGTTCATGTATATCATAATGTGAAGAAGTCAGTAGCTAGGGCTTCCCTGGTGGTGCAGTGGTTAGGAATCCACCTGCCAATGCAGGGGACACAGGTTCAAGCCCTGGTCTGGGAGGATCCCATGTGCCGCGGAGCAACTGAGCCCGTGCGCCACAACTACTGAGCCTGCGCTCTAGAGCCCGCGAGCCACAACTGCTGAGCCCGTGTGCCACAATTGCTGAGCCTGTGTGCCTAGAGCCCATGTTCTGCAACAAGAGAGCCCACTGCCATGAGAGGCCCGCGCCCCGCAACGAAGAGTAACCCCCGCTGTCTGCAACTAGAGAAGGCCCACACGCAGCAATGAAGACCCAACGCAGCCAAAAATAAATAAACAAAAAATAAATAAATAAATTTATTTAAAAAAAAATCAGTAACTAAAACAATTTGTACAGTATGGTTTCAGTTTTGATTTTAAATGGGGTGTGTGTGTGTATACACATGCGTAGAAAAAAAAGCAAAAGATATCAACGAAATTGCATATCTGAGAGAGGAATTTCAGGTAGTTTTATTTTGTTCCTTTTCGCATTCTGAGTTTTCTGCTCTTCTATAAAACGTTAGGTAACTTGTGTCATTAAAAAAAGGTTTTTTGGAACCAAGACTTATAAGAGATAAGGTGTTTTTAAACCTATTTGATCGGTGCTTAGGAAATTTCTTTGTAATTCTTAACAATAGGCAAACTGAATAAGATGTTAAACGAGCAATCAAATCCTTTTGAAGGGTATGGTATTAAATACCGCATTTCTGTTCAGATTGAGATCTCAACAAAAGAAATAACAATTTCTTCAGTGTTTCAGAAAATGTGACCGTTTCATTGAGGTTAGCGTATTGCATATCTGAAGTACAGAGTTAAATTTTTTTAATTGAAATATAGTTGATTTATAGTGTTGTGCCAGTCTTTGCTGTACCGAAGTTAAAATTTTAATTGAGAGGCAAAGGTTGGAACTGACATAAAAATCAGTGGGCTGTTTATAAAGTTAAATTTATGTGAGTGTCTCTTGTTCCTAACAGATCAGTTATTGACACCATGAACTGGAATAAAGGTGGCCCTGGCACTAAGAGGGGATTTGGCTTTGGAGGTTTCGCCATTAGTGCGGGAAAGAAGGAGGAACCAAAACTCCCACAGCAGTCCCATAGTGCCTTTGGGGCAACCAGCTCTTCTGGATTTGGAAAGTCGGCTCCACCACAGCTCCCTTCCTTCTACAAAATTGGTTCTAAACGGGCCAACTTTGATGAAGAAAACGCGTAAGTGGTAATACCTGGTAATTTAGCAAAGGTTAGGCTTTGAGGTATTCATTCCATCAACAGAAATTGAAGCAAAGAAACCATTTGTTTCTCAAATAATAATATGACTTCTTAAATTAGTTATCTCACTGGATTGCATTGTTCCTAACAAGTTAAATTCTTAAGTTTACTCATTCATAAGGAGTATACTTTTGTGGTCCTTCACTTTTGCTTGTTCCAAAAAGGATTTGAGGCCATTTAAACCTAAATGTGGCTGAAGAGTTTTAAATAATTCACATGGCTTTTGATGGTCTTTACTGAAGTTTTTTGTTTACACCATATAAGTTGTTTTGGAAACACAGGCAATTGTCAGAACTGGCAGAGGCATAGTTTGGCTCAACACCCAAGTCCTTAAAACTGTTATGTTGTAATATCTTATAGTGGTAGGAAAATCTGCTCAGATTTTTGCCCACAGTTCTCAGGAAACATATTTACCGGTTACCTTTTTTAACTTGATATCTAAGAAGGTGATTGTTAAAAAGCTGGGGCTTGAAAGTTTGAGCTCTAATTCCTTATAGATTATAACTTCTCTCTTTGCCAAGTCTGAAGAAATCTTGTATTGCTATTACTTCCAACCTGGTTGTGACACTGCTTGAGGTTTTTTTTTTTAGTTAAAAAAACCCTCAAGATCAGAGTTTTTAAAGTACACAGCAGCATTTTAAAAAGTTGGTATGTTGTTTAGCAATTAAATACAGAAGTAAGTGTTTAAGATTCAGCAAAGTCAAGGATCATTATTCTAGAGAACAGTTTACCAGCTCAGACATACTTTTAAATGATACATTAAATGAAACTACCATATAAATGAATATGCATTTATGTGTGTGTGTAGCACATAACAGTGGTTAGAGCTTTTAAAATGAAGACTTGAAAGGCTATAAAAGTTTAAGCTGTAGTTGTGATTTCTTTAAATTAATATTTGGTTGTATTACTATTTCATTTAATTCTAAGGTAAGATCTAAACAATGTTTTTGTTTTGTTTTAGTTGATAGCGATATAGATATTCTTTTCTGGGATATTTGTTAGAGGGAAAGTGATAGTTTTTCCAGATGTTGAAATTCTTTTCTGAATACTTACATAGTATGGTGAGGATTTTGGATTGAACTTTTTTTTTTTTTTAACTTTTTTTTTTTTTTGAGTATAGTTGATGTACAATGTTATATAAGTTTCAAGTGTACGACATAGTGATTCACAAATTTTAAAGGTTACACTCTATTTATAGTTATTATAAAATATTGGCTATATTCCTGAACATTTATTTTTAATTTTAGAAGTTTTCTGTTGGTTCTCAGAAAACAGCCCAGAACTTCTGAAGAAAGTCTCTAGCCTTATGAATATATCTCAAAATTTCTTTAAGGATTATGAAGAATAAACTAGCTTTATAATATTTCATACAAAGTAATTTTTTCCATGGCATACACTTTAATATTTGCTATATCTATTCAACAATGATACACTAAATTTGTACTGAAAACTCATCCCTTTTGAGAGAACTGGAAATGTGATTTTTAACAGACACTATTGAAATGGAGACTCTGCTGTGATTTTTTTTTTTGCAGTATTAGAATTTGGCATGTATTAAGTGATAATTTAATAATTAGGTCCTAAGCCAAAGGACTAAAATCTCTTAATAGTAACATATACTTAAATAAAAATTTGTGTTAAATGAAAGATTCACCTGACCCCAAATTAAACATTCACTCTCTCAATCATGCATCTTAATTTTCAGATATTTTGAAGATGAGGAAGAAGATTCTAGCAATGTTGATTTACCTTACATTCCTGCTGAAAACTCACCTACCCGCCAGCAGTTCCATTCCAAGCCAGTAGATTCTGACAGCGATGATGATCCCTTAGAGGCATTCATGGCTGAAGTGGAGGCAAGTATCAACTCTGTTATGTTAACATTTTCAGTGATAGAAATAGATCAGATTAACCTAGTGCTTTAGTCCTCAGTCAGAGTTTGTTTCTTGGCCCTTTATTGGGAGAATTTTGCTTTTGTATTCTATAGTTTCTTAAATATGCTTCCACTGGCCCTGCAGCATTTTCAGAGATGATTCGTGCCTAGGAATTTGAACTGTAACCCTTGAACATAGTAGCTCAAGATGTCTGTGTTTGTTGTGTGTGTTTTGTTTTAATAATTCTTGGTACATTCTTGAATGAATACTATCTCATTCAGTCTAGCATTTATTAAATAAATATGTAAGGTAATTAAACTTAAGGAACTTGCTAAAATTACAAATTCTGTATTCTGTACCTTTAATGTTTATTTCTTATTATCAACATTATCATCAACATTCAAGACCTTGCTGTAGAAATTTGAAACTTGTGACCTCTTCCTTCCTAAAACTCTTCTCACTAGGCTTTTGTGATTTCGTATTTTGTTCTTTTCTCCCATCTCCCTGACTTTCTGTTTATTTGCTATTTATTAGCTGCTTGTATATTTTGGAGATTAAACCTTTGTCAGTTGCTTCATTTGCAAATATTTTCTCCCATTCTGAGGGTTGTCTTTTCATCTTGTTTATGGTTTCCTTTGCTGTGCAAAAGCTTTGAAGTTTCATTAGGTCCCATTTGTTTATTTTTGTTTTTATTTCCCTTTCTCTAGGAGGTGGGTAAAAAGGATCTTGCTGTGACTTATGTCACAGAGTGTTCTCCCTATGTTTTCCTCTAAGAGTTTTATAGCGTCTGGCATTACATTTAGGTCTTTAATCCATTTTGAGTTTATTTTTGTGTATGGTGTTAGGGAGTGTTCTAATTTCATTCTTTTACATGAAGCTGTCCAGTTTTCCCAGCACCACTTTTTGAAGAGGCTGTCTTTTCTCCATTGTATATTCTTGCCTCCTTTATCAAAGATAAGGTGACAGTATGTGTGTAGGTTTATCTCTGCACTTTCTATCCTGTTCCATTGATCAATATTTCTGTTTTTGTGTCAGTACCATACTGTCTTGATTACTGTAGCTTTGTAGTATAGTCTGAAGTCAGGGAGCCTGATTCCTCCAGCTCCATTTTTCTTTCTTAAGATTGCTTTGGCTATTCGGGGTCTTTTGTGTTCCCATACAAATTGTGCAATTTTTTGTTCTAATTCTGTGAAAATTGCCATTGGTAGTTTGATAGGGATTGCATTGAATCTGTAGATTGCTTTGGGTAGTATAGTCGTTTTCACAATGTTGATTCTTCCAATCCAAGAACATGGTATATCTCTCCATCTCTTTGTATCCTCTTTAATTTCTTTCATCAGTGCCTTATAGTTTTCTGCATACAGGTCTTTTGTCTATTTAGGTAGGTTTATTCCTTGGTATTTTATTCTTTTTGTTGCAAAGGTAAATGGGAGTGTTTCCTTAATTTCTCTTCCAGATTTTTCATCGTTAGTGTATAGGAATGGAAGAGATTTCTGTGCATTAATTTTGAATCCTGCTACTTTTCCAAATTCATTGATTAGCTGTAGTAGTTTTTTGGTAGCATTTTTAGGATTCTCTATGTGTAGTGTCATGTTATCTGTAAACAGTGACAGTTTTACTTCTTTTCCAATTTGGATTCCTTTTATTTCTTTTTCTTCTCTGATTGCTGTGGCTAAAACTTCTAAAACTATGTTGAATAATAGTGGTGAGAGTGGGCAACCTTGTCTAGTTCCTGATCTTAGTGGAAATGATTTCAGTTTTTCACCATTGAGAACGATGTTGTCTGTGGGTTTGTCATATATGGCCTTTATTATGTTGAGGTATGTTCTTTCTATGCTTACTTTCTGGAGGGGTTTTATCGTAAATCAGTGTTGATAAAAGCTTTTTCTGCATCTATTGAGATGATCATATGGTTTTTCTCCTTCAATTTGTTAATATGGTTTATCACATTGATTGATTTGCATATATTGAAGAATCCTTTCATTCCTGGGATAAACCCCATTTGATCATGGTGTGTGATCCTTTTAATGTGCTGTTGGATTCTCTTTGCTAGTATTTTGTTGAGGATTTTTACATCTGTGTTCATCAGTGATACTGGCCTGTAGTTTTCTTTTTTTGTGACATCTTTGTGTGGTTTTGGTATCAGGGTGATGGTGACCTCGTAGAATGAGTTGGGGAGTGTTCCTCCCTCTGCTGTATTTTGGAAGAATTTGAGAAGGATGGGTGTTAGCTCTTCTCTAAATGTTCCATAGAATTCACCTGGGAAGCCATCTGGTCCTGGGCTTTTGTTTGTTGGAAGATTTTTAATCACAGTTTCAATTTCAGTGCTTGTGATTGGTCTGTTTATATTTTCTGTTTCTTCGTGGTTCAGTCTCAGAAGGTTGTGCTTTTCTAAGAATTTGTCCATTTCTTCCAGGTTGTCCATTTTATTGGCATATAGTTGCTTGTAGTAATCTCGCATGATCCTCTGTATTTCTGCAGTGTCAGTTGTTACTTATGCTTTCTCATTTCTAATTCTATTGATTTGAGTCTTCTCCCTTTTTTTCTTTTTTTTTTTAAATTTTATTTATTTATTTATTTATTTAATTTATGGCTGTGTTGGGTCTTCGTTTCTGTGTGAGAGCTTTCTCTAGTTGCGGCAAGTGGGGACCACTCTTCATTGCGGTGCGCGGGCCTCTCACTATCGTGGCCTCTCCCGTTGCGGAGCACAGGCTCCAGACGCGCAGGCTCAGCAATTGTGGCTCACGGGCTTAGTCGCTCTGCGGCATGTGGGATCTTCCCAGACCAGGGCTCGAACCCGTGTCCCCTGCATTGGCAGGCAGATTCTCAACCACTGCGCCACCAGGGAAGCCCTCTCCCTTTTTTTCTTGATGAGTCTGGCTAATGGTTTATCAATTTTGTTTTTCTTCTCAAAGAACCAGCTTTTAGTTTTATTGATCTTTGCTACTGTTTCCTTCATTTCTTCTTCATTTATATCTGCTCTGATCTTTATGATTTCTTTCCTTCTGCTAACTTTGGGGTTTTTTTGTTCTTTTTTCTCTAATTGCTTTAGGTGTAACATTAGGTTGTTTATTTGAGATTTTTCTTGTTTCTTGAGGTAGGATTGTATTGCTCTAAACTTCCCTCTTACAACTGCTTTTGCTGCATCCCATAGGTTTTGGGTTGTCATGTTTTCACAGTCATTTGTTTCTAGGTATTTTTTGATTTCCTCTTTGATTTCTTCAGTGATCTCTTGGTTATTTAGTAGTGTATTGTTTAGCCTCTGTGTGTTTGTATTTTTTACAGTTTTTTTCCTGTAATTGATATCTAGTCTCATAGCGTTGTGGTCGGAAAAGATACTTGATACGATTTCAGTTTTCTTAAATTTACCAAGGCTTGATATGTGACCCAAGATATGATCTATCCTGGAGAATATTCCATGAGCACTTGAGAAGAAAGTGTATTCTGTTGTTTTCGGATGGAATGTCCTATAAGAGGTCAATTAAGTCCATCTTGTTTAATGTGTCATTTAAAGCTTGTGTTTCCTTATTTATTTTCATTTAGGATGATCTGTCCATTGGTGAAAGTGGGGTGTTAAAGTCCCCTACTATTATTGTGTTACTGACAATTTCCTCTTTTATGGCTGTTTGCATTTGCCTTATTTATTGAGGTGCTCCTATGTTGGGTGCATAAATATTTACAATTGTTATATCTTCTTTTTGGATTGATCCCTTGATCGTTATGTAGTGTCCTTCTTTGTCTGTTGTAATAGTCTTTATTTTAAAGTCTATTTTTTCTGATATGAGAATTGCTACTCCAGCTGTCTTTTGATTTCCATTTGCATGGAATATCTTTTTCCATCCCCTCACTTTCAGTCTGTATGTGCCCCTAGGTCTGAAGTAGGTCTCTTGTAGACAGCATATATACGGGTCTTGTTTCTGTATCCATTCAGCCAGTCTATGTCTTTTGTTTGGAGCATTTAATCCATTTACATTTAAGGTAGTTATCGACATGTATGTTCCTATTACCATTTTCTTAGTTGTTCTGGGTATGTTGTTGTAGGTCCTTTCCGTCTCTTGTGTTTCCTGCCTAGAGAAGTTCATTTAGCATTTGTTGTAAAGCTGGTTTGGTGGTTGTGAATTCTCTTAGCTTTTGCTTGTTTGTAAAGGTTTTAATTTCTCTGTCGAATCTGAATGAGGTCCTTGCCGGGTAGAGTAATCTTGGTTGTAGGTTTTTCCCTTTCATCACTTTAAATAAATTTATTTATTTTTATTTTTGGCTGTGTTGGGTCTTCATTGCTGCACACGGGCTTTCTCTAGTTGCAGCGAGCAGGCATTACTCTTCATTGTGGTGTGTGGGCTTCTCATTGCGGTGGCTTCTCTTGCTGTGGAGCATGGGCTCTAGAGTGCAGGCTCAGTAATTGTCGCTCACGGGCTTAGTTGCTCCACGGCATGTGGGATCTTCCCGGACCAGGGCTTGAACCTGGGTTCCCTGCATTGGCGGGCGGATTCTTAACCACTGTGCCACCAGGGAAGCCCCTTTTCATCACTTTAAATATGTCCTGCCACTCCCTTCTGGCTTGCAGAGTTTCTGCTGAAAGATCAGCTGTTAACCTTATGGGGATTCCCTTGTATGTTATTTGTTGCTTTTCTCTTGTTGCTTTTAATGTTTTTTTCTTTGTATTTAATTTTTGATAGTTTGATTAATATGTGTCTTGGCATGTTTCTCCTTGGATTTATCCTGTATGGGACTCTGCGCTTCCTGGACTTGACTATTTCCTTTCCCGTATTAGGGAAATTTTCACTATAATCTCTTCAAATATTTTCTCAGTCCTTTTCTTTTTCTCTTCTTCTTCTGGGACCCCTGTAATTCAAATGTTGGTGAGTTTAATGTTGTCCCAGAGATCTCTGAGACGTAGACTGTCCTCAATTCTTTTGGTTCTTTTTTCTTTATTCTGCTCTGTGATACTTATTTCCACTATTTTATTCTCCAGGTCACTTATCCATTCTTCTGCCTCAGTTATTCTGCTATTGATTCTTTCTAGAGAATTTTTAATTTTATTTATTGTGTTGTTCATCATTGTTTGTTTGCTCTTTAGTTCTTCTGGGTCCTTGTTAAACGTTTCTTGTATTTTCTCCATTCTATTTCCAAGATTTTGGATCATCTTTACTGTCATTACTCTGAATTCTTTTTCAGGTAGCCTGCCTATTTATTTCCTCTTCATTTGGTCTGGTGGGTTTTTACCTTGCTCCTTCATCTGCTGCGTGTTTCTCTGTCTTCTCATTTTGCTTAACTTACTGTGTTTGGGGTCTCCTTTTCTCAGGCTGCAGGTTCGTAGTTCCCGTTGTTTTTGGTGTCTGCCCCCAGTGGGTAAGGTTGGTTCAGTGGGTTGTGTAGGCTTCCTGGTGGAGGGGACTGGTGCCTGTGTTCTGGTGGATGAGGCCGGATCTTGTCTTTCTGGTGGGCAGGTCCACGTCTGGTGGTGTGTTGTGGGGTGTCTGTGAACTTACTATGATTTTAGGCAGCCTCTCTGCTAATGGGTGGGGTTGTGTTCCTGTCTTGCTAGTTGTTTGGCATAGGTTGTCCAGCACTGGAGCTTGCTGGTTGTTGAGTGGAGCTGGGTCTTAGCATTGAGACAGAGATCTCTGGGAGAGCTCTCGCTGATTGATATTATGTGGGGCTGGGAGGTCTCTGGTGGTCCAATGTCCTGAACTCGGCTCTCCCACCTCAGAGGCTCAGGCCTGACACCCGGCCGGAGCACCAAGACCCTGTCAGCCACACAGCTCAGAAGAAAAGGGAGATAAAAAAGAAAGAAAAATAAATGAATAAAATAATACAAAATTATTAAAATAAAAAATATTATTAAAATTAAAAAATTTTTTAAAGTAATAAAAAAAAAGAGAGCAACCAAACCAATAAAGAAGTCCACCAATGATAGCAATCGCTAAAAACTATACTAAGATAAATATAAAAATCAGAAAGTGGTCAGTGCATACAGCAAACCCCAAGTCTACAGTTGCTCCCAAAGTCCACTGCCTCAATTTTGGGATGATTTCGTTGTCTGTTCAGGTATTCCACAGATGCAGGGTATCTCAAGTTGATTGTGGGGATTTAATCTGCTGCTCCTGAGGCTGCACAGAGAAATTTCCCTTTCTCTCCTTTGTTCTCACAGCTCCTGGGGTTCAGCTTTGGATTTGGCCCTACTTCTGCATGTAGGGTGCTCTCTGGCATCTGTTCTTTGCCCAGACAGGAGGGGGTTAAAGGAGCGGCTGATGAGGGGGCTCTGGCTCACTCAGGCCAGGGAGAGGGAGGAGTAGGGAATGCAGGGCGAGCCTGCGGTGGCCGAGGCGTGCCGTGTGTTCTCCCGGGGAAGTTGTCCCTGGATCACGGGACCCTGGCAGTGGCGGGCTGCACAGGCCCCTGGGAGGGGAGGTGTGGAGAGTGACCTGGGCTCGCACACAGGATTCTTGGTGGCTGCAGTAGCAGCCTTAGCGTTTCATGCCCATCTCTGGTGTCCACGCTGATAGCCGCGGCTCATGCCCGTCTCTGGAGCTCATTTAGGTGGTGCTCTGAATCCCCTCTTCTCGTACACCCAGAAACAATGGTCTCTTGACTCTTAGGCAGGTCCAGACTTTTTCTCGGACTCCTTCCCGGTTAGCTGTGGCACACTAGCCCCCTTCAGGCTGTGTTCACACAGCCAACCCCAGTCCTCTCCCTGGGATCTGATGCCCCCACCTGCCCTGGCAGGTGAGCAGAGAAGCCTCTCAGGCTTGTGAGTGCTGGTCGGCAGCGATCCTCTGTGCGGGAATCTCTCCACTTTGCCCTCTGCACCCCTGTTGCTGTGCTCTCCTCTGTGGCTCCGAAGCTTCACCGCCCGTCTCCACCAGTGAAGGGGCTTCCTAGTGTGTGGAAACTTTTCCTCCTTCACAGCTCCCTCCCGGAGGTGCAGGTCCCGTCCCTATTCTTTTGTCTCTGTTTTTTCTTTTGCCCTACCCAGGTACGTGGGGAGTTTCTTGCTTTTGGGGAAGTCTGAGGTCTTCTGCCATCGTTCAGTAGGTGTTCTGTAGGAGTTGTTCCACATGTAGATGTATTTTTGATGTATTTATGGGAAGGAAGGTGATCTCCATGTTTTACTTCTCTGCCATCTTGAAGGTCCTCCTCTTTCCTACAGATTCTTACTTCTCTATTAGGGAAGACCTTTCAATATTTCCTTTAGTATAGGTTTAGTATTGGCTGTATTCTTTTAGTTTTTGCTTGTCTGAGAAATTCTTTATCTCTCCTTCTATTCTAAATGATAACTTTGCTGGGTGGAGTGTTCTAGGTTGCAGATTTTTCCCTGTCAGGATTTTGAATGTATCTTGCCTCTCCCTTCTGGCCTGCAACATTTCTGTAGAGAAATCAGCTGATAGCCTAATGGGGGTTCCCTTGTAATTAACTTTTTGTTTTTCTCTTGCTGCCTTTAGAATCCTCTCTTTATCTTTAACTTTTGCCATTTTTATTATAACACATCTTGGTGTGGGTCTGTTTGGGTTTATCTTGTTTGCCACCCTCTGTGCTTCCTGTATCTGGATATGTTTCCTTCTTAAGGTTTGGGAATTTTTCAGCCATAATTTCTTCAAATAAATTTTCAATCCCCTTTTCTCTTTCTTCTCTTTCTAGGATCCCTGTTATGCATAGATTGGCATGCTTTATATTATCCCATAGGTCTCTTATATTTCCTTCATTTTTTTTTCGTTTGGGTTTCTGTCTGCTCTTCTTACTGGGTGATTTCCATTATTCTATCTTCCAGATCACTTATTTGTTCTTCTGCATTATTCATTCTGCTATTCATAGCCTTTAGTTCAGCTTTCATCTCTTCTAATGAATTCTCTAATTTTTCTTGTCTTCTCCTTATAGTTTTTAGTTCCTTTTTATAGTAATCTGCATTTCTGTCAATAGCCTTTCTTAGTTCCTTCAGTATTTTCATTATCTCCTTTTTGAACTTGGTGTCTATTAGACTGAAGAGGTCTGTTGCATTGTTTGTTCTTTCAGGGGAATTCTCTCGATCTTTTAATTGGAAGTAGTTCCTCTGCTTCTTCACTTTAGTCATATTTCTTTTGCTGTATGAGTTTAGGAGAAACAATTATTTACTGTTGTCTTGGAGGGCTATTTTTATGTGGTATCGTCCCTGTGTAGCCTGTGTGGGTTTAATAATTTGGGGTGCGAGGGCTGTTTTTATGGATGGATGCCTGCCACCTCTTTCCTCAGTGTATGCCAGCCATTATCCCCTTGATAGGAGGTGTGATTGGTGGTGTGACCAGAGCCTGCACTGGATATTGAGCGGGGCCTCCTCTTTGCTCTCTGGTTGTCACTGTCCTGTCAGGGGCAGGGTCTGCTCCCTAGCTGTTGGAGTGGAAGCCCCCAGATCTGTTTCTGAGCTGCATTTCTGATCTGCAGTGTGAGGTAGGTGTGATTGGAGGGCTCCCACTGGGAGCGGAGCCACCGAGTATTCCTCCGCTGGAGCTGTTCATCTGTGAGTACCCTCTGCTGTGTCACCTTTCACCCATTGTGCGAGCTCACAGAGTACAGTGTTTTTGGCGTAGCCCCCGGCCCCACCTCAACCGTGGGTACACCAGCCGCAGGCCCTGGTATCTGTCTGGCGTTGTTTTCGCATGGCCAGCAGCACAGATCCGCTGAAGTCAGGTCCCAGGACTGCAGTAGGTGTGCACCTGGACCTGCTGTGGGAGCTGTGGAGGCAGCTCAGACCCTGGCTGGGCCCAGCCCCCACGTATACTGGCCCACAACGCCCACAGCTGCTAAAGCCAGACCCATCCCAGCCGCGGGAGCACCTGTGGTCCGTTTGGTTCTTCCACAGGCACTGAATTTACAAAGTTGGCAGCAGAGGTCTAAATCCGTGGTTCACACAGCTGCGGGGAGAGATTTCAGCTCTGCTCGTGAGTCGCACAGCCCCTGGGGCTCAGCTGTGGTTTCAGCCACACCTCTGCATGTGGGCCACCCACTGGCGTTGCTCCTGGGCATGCCGAGGTGGCCGGCCACACAAGCCTGTCCGGGCGGGAGGGGGCTAGGGTGGCAGCTGTGGCTCGCAAGCCTGCCCAGGCAGTGGCCAGTGCCTGGGGAAGGAGGCCGCAGTGGCAGCCCCACCCCTCCCTTCGCACACCACTTAACATTGGTGCTTTGGTTCTGTGGCGGCCCAGGCTTCTTCTGAGAACGCTACTACTTGGGGCGCTCCCCGCTCCAGCCCCTTCAGGCTGTCTCCATGCAGCCAGCAGCAGTCCTCTCCCCGGGTCTGTTCTCTAAACCCCGCATTCCAGCACCCTCCCCCCACCCCCATACCAGCAGAGGAGCTTCTCATGCTGAGCCTCCCAGGGTGGTGGCACAGACCTTCCCTGTAGGTCTCTCTCTGTCCTGCCTGCCACAAACTGGTTGTTGCGCTCTCTGAGCCTCTGAAGCTCCTTTTCTGTCCCAGCTAATCTCCCTGCTGGTGATGGGACTTTCCAGGGTATGGGAACTTCTCTCCTTCAGTTCCTTCCCAAGGGTGTGGGTCCCATACCACTTCCTCTTTTTTTTATTTTTTATTTTTTTATTTTTCTTAACTTTTCATTTATTTACTTATAAAATTAATTTTATTTATTTATTTTGGCTGCATTGGGTCTTCGTTGCTGCGCGCGGGCTTTCTCTAGTTGCGGTGAGCAGGGGCTACTCTTTGTTGCGTTGTGCAGGCTTCTCATTGTGGTGGCTTCTCTTCATACAGAGCACAGGCTCTAGGGCACATGGGCTTCAGTAGTTGTGGCACATGGGCTCAGTAGTTGTGGCTCACAGGCTCTAGAGCGCAGGCTCAGTAGTTGTGGCTCACAGGCTTAGTTGCTCCATGGCATGTGGCATCTTCCCGGACTAGGGATCAAACCCGTGTCCCCTGCATTGGCAGGCAGATTCTTAACCACTGCACCACCAAGGAAGTCCCTGTAGATGTGTTCTTGGTATATTTGTGGGAAGAGGTGAGTTCCATGTCCTGCTACTCCACCACCTTGATTCTTCCCTCTCTTATTTTCTTTTTTTTTTTTTTAACATCTTTATTGGAGTATAATTGCTTTACAATGGTGTGTTAGTTTCTGCTGTATAACAAAGTGAATCAGCCATACATATACATATATCCCCATATCTCCTCCCTCTTGCATCTCCCTCCCTCCCACCCTCCCTATCCCACCCCTCTAGGTGGTCACAAAGCACCGAGCTGATCTCCCTGTGCTATGTGGCTGCTTCCCACTAGCTATCTGTTTTTCATTTGGTAGTGTATATATGTCCATGCCACTCTCTCACTTTGTCCCAGTTTACCCTTCCCCTTCCCCATGTCCTCAAGTCAGTTCTCTACATCTGCGTCTTTATTCCTGTCCTGCCCCTAGGTTCTTCATAACCTTTTTTTTTTCTTAAGGTTCCATATATATGTGTTAGCATACAGTGTTTGTTTTTCTCTTTCTGACGTACTTCACTCTGTATGACAGACTCTAGGTCCATCCACCTCACTACAAATAACTCAGTTTAGTTTCTTTTTATGGCTGAGTAATATTGCATTGTATATATGTGCCACATCTTCTCCCTCTCTTATTTTCTTTCTAGCAGATGATCAAGCATGTTCATGACTTGCTTCATTTAATCCTCAGAATAACAAAGAAGAATAGGCAGAAAAACTATATATAAATATAATTTTTTAACTAATAAGAAAACTGAACCCTAACATAATTCAGATTCCTTCTCCAAATCAAATTGGTACTGTGTGGCAGAGCTGGGACTCAAATCTAATTTTTCTTGCTTAGTAGTCCTGAGAGCTAGCTCTTGTCCAGTACATAGTGCTGCCTTCCTCTTGTCATTTGCCAGGTTCTGTCAGTCTTTACAGTATCTCTTGCATCTGTTTCTTTCTATGTCGCCTATGGTCATCTTACCTTATACCTGCGTTAACTCTTGCCTGATCTAAATTCTCTCCCTGTTTTCGGCTCCCTGCTCTCCCATTTATGTGGTATGTAGCTACAGAGTAATTTTCCTGTTATGCGACTCCTCTTGCTCAAAAACTGTCACTTCATTGCTTAGAGTGAAGTCCTTCTAGATTCCTCAGTTACTTGTTACCTGAAGTCTTCAGCCAGAATTCATCTCTCCTCTAAGGAAGTAGGGGAAAAAAAGAATCCAATATAGATGTGTTTTTTGTTTGGCCTAAACATTGCTTTTTTAAAATATGAGCCACCATTTTTAAGATCAGGAGATTTTGTTGAAAAGATCAGACTCCTGAAAAGTGGAAAATCTGGCAAGACTAGGCCTGCATTCTTGTGTGGCAAAAAATAGGCTGTTGTTGAGGAAATAGCTGCCTGCTTTAGACAAGGCAGCCTTTTTCTACTTCACCCATCAGTCCCTATTGTCTTCTTGACACTGAGGCCATCGTTTAGAACCATTCACCATCACACTTGTGCTGTAATTTTCTTATAGTGGAGAAATATTTTTCTCGAGCTTGGGTCTCTTATCAAATATTAGAAAATAAGACTCAGAGCTATGTGTTACAAGAAAAATTAGGGCATGCTTCTTTAGAATATTCCTACTTACTAAAGTGCAAGCAAAGCATGTCTGTGTCAAAAGAATAGAACTTTTCTTATCCTGGCTTACTTCATTCATTGCCACATTGGTACCTATTGAGTATTGAATTTCCCACCTTTGATTTAGAACATCTTGAATTACTTTCCGAAGAATATATACATAAAAGGTAGCAGAGCCAGGATTCAACTCCAAAGCCCATATTCTTTTTGCTATGTCGTTCAGTATCTGAGTTCTTGTAGCTTTGTGTATTTCTGCCATAATGCTTAACCAAAACTACTCAGAACATACATGTGTTTTGCAACATGGTAGCAATTTAGTAAATAGAGTATGTTAAATGATTCTCTCTAGAACTAAAGGCAATAAATAAATGGTTTGTCGTGTTTGAGATGTCTTATACATGTCTTTTTTTCCCCCCCCCATCTTTTTGAGATACGGACATTTCCCAAAGGGCTATGTTTCTCATTTCTTCAGATCTCTAGTGATGAATTAGAGTAAAAATCAACTTTTGATTTTCTACGTTTAAATTTAGATTTAATGTTTGGTAGTGCAAGCTGGCATAGCCCTTTTTGAGTAGGAGTATCCAAGAATGGCCCAAATTCTCTTGCTTGGAATTTCAAGTAGTTGAAGCTGTTTGGAGGTTAAATCTTTTTGATATAGTATCATTCTTCTGGGTATTTTTTGGGTATAGTATCCAAAGGGGTTTTGCTGATTTTAGGACAGAGAGATTGGATATTATCTGATATTGGGGGGAGTGTGTTGCCAGGGTATTGTATTAATCCCTGATCTCAGGTGTAAACTTTTCTAGTGTTTGAACTAGATGAAGATTGATTTTTAGCTAGTGTTTCAAAAAAGATTTATGTAGGCTAAAAAATATGTTCTGTAAGTGTTTGTGGCCCTTTTCTTATGTTATGTTGCATAGTCATCTTCGCTTCAGCTGTAGCCTTTACTGTATCTTACGTGTGGCTCAGTCCCTTGAAAAATAGAGTGTTGATGTGTAATATTTCTTTTTAAAATAATTCTTCTTTATCAGGAACTTTTGATTAGATAGAACATCTGACTATGCCAGGTTATATATAGTGGCATTTTATTACATCAAAGGAGTCAGAAAAACTCATGTTGCTTTGTAACAAGAAACAGTTATGCAGGATGTGTTTTAACCTTGGGGAAAATTACTTAATTCTTCTGACCTTGATTTTCACATGTATAAAACAAAGAATTAATTTAGATCAGTAATTATCAATTTGCTATGTATAAGAATTGCCTATGGAAAATGGAAAAACTACATGAATTTAAGTCCACCCCAAAGGGTTCTGATGTAGTAGGTTTATTTAGATTAAGGTTTTTCAACCTTAGGATTATTGACATTTAGGGCTGGATAATTCTATGTTTTGTGGGCTGTCCTGTGCATTGTAGGATGTTTAGCAGCATCTATGGCCTTTACTCACTACGTGTTAGTAACAATCCCCCACCCCAAGTTATGACAACCAGAAATGTCTCCTGACATTGCCAGATGTCCATGGGGGACAAAATCACCCCAGGCTGAGAACCACCTTCCCAGAGCAAGATCTAGAAATCTGCACTTTTTACTAGCCCCATTGGTAATTATATCATTAACTCTTAAAAGTGATCAATCAAGAATTTTTGCTAATTTTTCCATGCATGGTATATTTGCAGATAAAAATTAAACAATCCATGTACAGTCAAGTTTTTAGAACATTTGGGTATTTCTCTTTAAAAAATAATTGTCAAACAATTTGATTGCATCAGAATGCAATTGTTAAAATGCATAGCTAAAACTGTGGTGGTGCTTGTTTGAGTCTAAAAATTCTTTATGAAGAAATTTCCCTTTCAGTGTTTTTAGTTGGTGATTCCTTGCGGTCTTTTGTTTCATTAGGATCAAGCGGCTAGAGACATGAAGAGGCTTGAAGAAAAGGACAAGGAAAGAAAAAATGTAAAGTAAGTTGTTTTCTTCTCCCTCAAAAAAGTTACATAAAAATTGCTACAGTATTGCAAAGCCTATACCCCCAAAGTTTATAGAGAAAGATTAAAATGCACAAATGACTTAAAGTTATTCCTGTATCTTGAATAATATTTCTTGTAGTAATTAAAAAGCATTCTTTTTAGTATTCAACTATAAATAGTTTTTAGTAAACACAAGAATGAGTGACAGAGAGAATCAAGAGAGCATCAATACTAAAGTTTGGGTTCATTTTTCAGTCTTGTCCCATAACTGATATAAAATAGGCTTATGCCTATGTGACTGATTTTAAGAAGTAATGGTGATTGTATACAAAAAACTATGTATATTTTTAATAAATAATAAAACCTAATTTATTTAAGGGATGACATGCTTTAGCCACTAGTCAGAACTTGAAATACTTTATTTTCTAGGAAGGAGAATTCTCCTTGTCCCCTTGCTGAATATGCTCTTCTTAAGGCTTTTTTACCAAGCACAGGGAAGCATGGTTGGACTTTTACCTCTACTTGGCAGTCAGTGCTCAGGCCCTCCCCCAGGTTCCTGTGCCGTATGGAGGTTCAGCCCTCTCTTTGGCGCTTACTGTGTGCTGCATCCTCTTCCGGCTGCCCTTCACTGGCGGTGCTGCTTGCCTTAGGGATAGCAAGTGCTCTAGGTTAGGCAGAAAGTCTGATTAAAAAGAGATGCTTGTGGGAACTAAGCAACCATACTGTCCACAGCTCCTGAGAGATGCAAGTGGCGATGGTCCACTTCTCCATGTGAACTGTTTGGGAGTTTTAGTCCCAAATTTTAAAAAGAGTTGATGTAGTTTTTCTCTCTGTCCCCAAGGATTTTGGCTGAATGCAGTTACTCCAGGGCTAGAAACTCTGGGGCACATTAAGAAAGTTGTGACAATCTTTTTAGTATATACCAAATGCAGGGTTTTTTTTTTAATGTAAAATGCTTTATATTAAACACTGTACTGTGTTTGTTGTATGGGGTTGACAAGGCTAGGGTCCTTGGGTATCTCTCTTCAAAAGTTTTTACTCCCTATGTTCTTGTTAGTATTTGATGTTTCTAGGGGTACCATATCATCCCATTCAAAAGAAAAGCAAACTGTGGCTTATAGAGTGAAACCAGACGTATATGATGGATGGATAGTTTACAGTGTGCTTATTGCTGCTTTGTTATTGTTAGTGTTGAGAGTTCCTGTGCTGTATGGAATTCAACACTAATGTGCTATAAGTATGGAGCTGGGTATGTGGAACATTTGCAGGGAAGTTTGTTTCTCCGCTTGTTTTTCCAGGGGTATTCGAGATGACATTGAAGAGGAAGATGACCAAGTGAGTTCCTATGCAGTATTTCTTTTACTTTTACCCCACAAAGTCTGTACTGGGGACAAGCTAGAGCTTGCCTTCACTGAAATGGCCATTCCTGACGTTCAGCAGGAAATGTCATTTGACTTGCTGCTTTTCTGCGTGTGTGACCAGTTGGTAATATAAAGATTCATGTGACTTTCCCCCATGTTGAAGATGGAACTTTTGATCAACTATGATATCAAAAGCAAATATGAGCTTTATTCAGCTTGATTTTTTTTAATCCAAAATTAATGTTTGTTCTGATAAATCAAGGAGTAGAGGAGAGTGGGATCTATGGATGGACTCTAGCAACATCTAACCTCTACCTGTTTCTAAGAGTTCTGTTTGTGATTCTTGTGTTTCAAGATGGAACATTAATTAAATGACTGTCCTTTAGTATTTTTTTTGTTAGTATTTTTTTTTTCCCATTCAGTTGTGGGATGGTGAGAAGGGAACCAGAGTGAGCCTTTCCCAGGTTTGTGACCCTTCTAATCAGTGTCACCTTCCAAACTTGGATTGGTAAAGCCACAGCATGTGTTCCACAGCTCTGGGCAGGGTAGGTAGACACCCCACCCGAGGAAGGCTGTGGAACAGACAGATATATAAGTCTTCTTTTAAGCAAGCTAAATCATTTTATGGTAGTAACCGTCTCATTCATTTCCTCTGATTGTCCCTCTGAATACTGCTGTTGTTAAAGGAATCATTGTTAGTAAGAGTCTTGGTAGGTATTTAAACTGTGCAGTTATCTGTACACTGTGTGCACTAATTACAGGAGCAGAAATGTTCTCATTTATACTTGGGGATGATTATGTTCTTGTGCTTTCCTGCAGGAAGCTTATTTTCGGTACATGGCAGAGAATCCAACTGCTGGTGTGGTTCAAGAGGAGGAGGAGGATAATTTGGAATACGATAGTGATGGAAATCCAATTGCACCTTCCAAAAAAATCATTGATCCTCTTCCTCCCATTGATCATTCAGAGGTATGGTGTTTCTTGCTGAATTTGACTCTTCTTTCAAGCTGATACAGTTTTCTTTAGCTTTAATATTTAGGTTTTCCCAATATCCTGATTCGTACTCCTTATTATATCATGAGACTGTTTCTTTGGGCTCTTGTCATCTTTACCAAATGGTTGAGTCAGAAGGTGACTGAGTGGTTGAGACTTTGTAGCCTGTACTATTGAAGGTACAGCTGAGTCACTTGCTCACGTTCAGTTTTTTTCAAGCAATTGTACTTGTTTTCTACACCATCACTTACCATCTTCATTTCACAGTGGGTCTGTGGGCCTGCATTTGCTTTCTTGCTTGCTTGCTTGCTTTATTTATTTATTTATTCATTATTTTTTAATAAATTTATTTATTTTATTTATTTTTGGCTGTGTTGGGTCTTCGTTGCTGCATGCGGGCTTTCTCTAGTTGTGGAGAGCGGGGGCTACTCTTCGTTGTGGTGCATGGGCTTCTCATTACTGTAGCTTCTCTTGTTGTGGAGCATGGGCTCTAGGCGTGCGGGCTTCAGTAGTTGTGGCACACGGGCTCAGTAGTTGTGGCTCACGAGCTCTAGAGCACAGGCTCAATAGTTGTGGCGCACGGGCTTAGTTACTCATCGGCATGTGGGATCTTCCCAGACCGGGGCTCGAACCCATGTCCCCTGCATTGGCAGGCGGATTCTCAACCACTGCGCCACCAGGGAAGCCCCTGCATTTGCTTTTTAATTGCTGTAAATCTTTACTATTTCTCCCAGATCTGGGGCAGATGAGAGGCTGTTCCTTCAAAGTGGAACCAGGAATTACATGGTCCTTAAATCAGGAAAAGGAAATGAGGATATCAGTGTACTCACTTGGTGGGGGTGGGGATCAGTATTTCATCCAGGTTAAATATCAGACTAGACCTTGCATACAGTGATTCTAGATCTAGAGCAGTGGTTCTCAAAGTGTGGTCCAAGGAGTCCTAGAAGGATCTTTTCACAGAGTCTACAAAGTCAAAAGAATTTTCATAGTAATGCTGAGATCATTTACCTTTTTCACTGTGTCAGCATTTGCACCAATGCCTAAAAGCAGTGCTGACGCATTAACATGAATCAGGACAGTAGCACCAGCTGCTTCTCCCTGCCAGACCATCACAGTCACACACCGCTTCCCCCCCAGAAAACCAAAACAAATACAAACCAGTTTCACTTAAGACTATCCTTGATGAAACAGTAAAAATTATTTATTAGATCTTGACCTTTATGTTAACGTGTCTTTTTATTCCGTGTGACAAAATGGGAAGGGCAAATCATTTCTATTGCATGCCAAAATGCGACAGTTGTCTCAAGGAAAGGCACTTAGGTGTTCGAGTTGTGAGCTAAGCTAGCTGCTTTTTTTCATGGAACACCATTCTCACTTGAGAAAATGAATGACACTTCAAGGAAAGCAAAAGTGTCTATTGCCAATGATAGAAAATCAAGCTTTCAAGCAAAAATTAGAATTTGGGAAACTTATATTCACCACGGTAAGCTTGATAGCTTTCTAATACTTAAAGTCTGTTGATAATCAACCATGATATATGTAGTTTTTTAATTATATAATGAAATGTTTTGGATGATCTGCAGACCATCTCAGTGAACCATTGTTTTCAAATGGCCAATACACGATATTACAAGATCATGCATGAGTAAAGGCTCCATTCAAAGTGCGTGATAGACTGATGAATTATAATGTAACAGAATGTAAAAGTTCGTTGATACAGTTTCAGATTACACAATGAAAATAACCTTTAAGAAACGTCCACTTGTCAAGGTTTAGTGTAGTATTGAAGAGTTAAAGTCCACAAGCATCTGAAAAGATTAATAAATACTTCTTTCCCTTTTCCAACTACGTATCTTTGTGGGGCCAGATTTTCTTCCTTGGCTTTAATCAAAACAACATTGCAACAATTTGAATGCAGTAGGAAATATTTTCTTAGACATTAGAAAGATTTGCAAAAATGTAAAGGAATGTTATAAGAAAAGTTATTTTTATTAAAGCATTTATGTTAAAGTGTGATGGGTTTGTTGTGGGTTTTTTTTAACATCTTAATTGGAGTATAATTGCTTTACAGTGTTGTGTTAGTTTCTGCTGTATAACAAGGTGAATCAGCTATATGCATACGTATATCCCCATGTCCCCTCCCTCTTGCGTCTCCCTCCCGCCCTCCTTATCCCACCCCTCTAGGTGGTCGCAGAGCACCGAGCTGATCTCCCTGTGCTATGCGGCTGCTTCCCACTAGCTATCAATTTTACATTTGGTAGTGTATATATGTCAGTGATACTCTCTCACTTCGTCCCAGCTTTCCCTTCCCCCTCGCCTTGTCCTCAAGTCCATTCTCTATGTCTGTGTCTTTATTCCTGTCCTGCCCCTAGGTTCATTAGAACCATTTCTTTTTTTAGATTCCATATGTGTTAGCATATGGTATTTATTTTTCTCTTTCTGACTTACTTCACTCTGTATGACAGACTCTAGGTCCATGCACCTCACTACAAATAACTCAGTTTCTTTTCTTTTTATGGCTGAGTAATATTCCATTGTATACATGTGCCACATCTTCTTTATCCATTCATCTGTCGATGGACACTTAGGTTGCTTCCATGTCCTGGCTATTGTAAATAGAGCTGCAGTGAACATTGTGGTACATGACTCTTTTTGAATTATGGTTTTCTCAGGGTATACTGGGATTGCTGGGTTGTATGGTAGTTCTATTTTTAGTTTTTTAAGGAACCTCCATACTGTTCTCCATAGTGGCTGTATCAATTTACATTCCCACCAACAGTGCAAGAGGGTTCCCTTTATCTCGACACCCTCTCCAGCATTTATTGTTTGTAGATTTTTTGATGGTGGCCATTCTGACCAGTGTGAGGAGATACCTCATTGTAGTTTTTCTTTTTTTTTTTAAAATAGTGTCTTTTTAAAATTAATTAATTAATTTATTTATTTATGGCTGTGTTGGGTCTTCATTTCTGTGTGAGGGCTTTCTCTAGTTGCGGCAAGCGGGAGCCACTCTTCATCACGGTGCGCAGGCCTGTCACTATCGCGGCCTCTCTTTTTGCGGAGCACAGGCTCCAGACGCACAGGCTCCGTAATTGTGGCTCATGGGCCTAGTTGCTTCGCGGCCTGTGGGATCTTCCCAGACCAGGGCTCGAACCTGTGTCCCCTGCATTGGCAGGCAGATTCTCAACCACTGCACCAC
This sequence comes from Balaenoptera borealis, assembly GCF_965194805.1. Taxonomy (NCBI): domain Eukaryota; kingdom Metazoa; phylum Chordata; class Mammalia; order Artiodactyla; family Balaenopteridae; genus Balaenoptera; species Balaenoptera borealis. The sequence goes on along the minus strand of NC_138879.1, from coordinate 14,867,062 downwards.
CAGGGAAGCCCCTCATTGTAGTTTTGATTTGCATTTCTCTAATGATTAGTGATACTGAGCATCTTTTCATGTGTTTGTTAGCAATCTGTATATCTTCTTTGGAGAAATGTCTGTTTAGGTCTTCTGCCCATTTTTGGATTGGGTTGTTTGTTTTTTTGATATTGAGCTGCTTGTATATTTTGGAGATTAATCCTTTGTTAGTTGCTTCGTTTGCAAATATTTTCTCCCATTCTGCGAGTTGTTTTTTCATCTTTTTTTAATAACTTTATTTATTTATTATTTTTGGCTGTGTTGGGTCTTCTTTGCTGCGCGCAGGCTTTCTCTAGTTGCGGCCAGCGGGGGTTACTCTTCATTGCTGTGTGCGGGCTTCTCATTGCAGTGGCTTCTCTTGTTGCGGAGCACGGGCTCTAGGCGCGCGGGCTTCAGTAGTTGTGGCTCATGGGCTTCAGTAGTTGTGGCTTGCAGGCTCTAGAGCACAGGCTCAGTAGTTGTGGCGCATGGTCTTAGTTGCTCTGCGGTATGTGGGAATCTTCCCTGACCAAGGCTCGAACCCGTGTCCCCTGCATTGGCAGGCGGATTCTTAGCCACTGTGCCACCAGGGAAGTCCCTTTTCATCTTTATGGTTTCCTTTGCTGTGCAAAAGCCTTTAAGTTTCATTAGGTCCCTTTTGTTTTTATTTCCCTTTCTCTAAGAGGTGGGTCAAAAAAGGATCTTGCTGTGATTTATGTCATAGAGTGTTCTCCCTGTGTTTTCCTTTAAAAGTTTTATAGTGTCTGCCCTTACATTTAAGTCTTTAATCCATTTTGAGTTAATTTTTGTGTATGGTGTTAAGAAGTGTTCTGATTTCATTCTTTTACATGTAGCTGTCCAGTTTTCCCTGCACCAGTTATTGAAGAGGCTGTCTTTTCTACATTGTATCCTCTTTCCTCCTTTATCAAAGATAAGGTGACCATATGTGCGTGGGTTTATCTCTGGGCTTTCTATCCTGTTCCATTGATTGATATTTCTGTTTTTGTGCCAGTACCATACTGTCTTGATTACTGTAGGTTTGTAGTGTAGTCTGAAGTCAGCCTGATTCCTCCAGCTCCGTTTTTCTTTCTCCAGATTGTTTTGGCTACTTGGGGTCTTTTGTGTTCCCATACAAATTGTGCAATTTTTTGTTCTAATTCTGTGAAAAATGCCATTGGTAGTTTGATAGGGATTGCATTGAATCTGTAGATTGCTTTGGGTAGTATAGTCGTTTTCACAATGTTGATTCTTCCAATCCAGGAACATAGTATATCTCTCCATCTGTTTGTGTCATCTTTAATTTCTTTCATCAGTGTTTTAATAGTTTTCTGCATACAGGTGTTTTGTCTCCTTAGGTAGGTTTATTCCTAGGTATTTTATTCTTTTTGTTGCAGTGGTAAATGGGAGTGTTTCCTTAATTTCTCTTTCAGATTTTTCATCGTTAGTGTATAGGAATGCAAGAGATTTTTGTGCATTAATTTTGTATCCTGCTACTCTACCAAATTCATTGATTAGCTGTAGTAGTTTTCTGGTAGCATTTTTAGGATTCTCTATGTATAGTATCATGTCATCTGCAAACAGTGACAGTTTTACTTCTTTTCCAATTTGGATTCCTTTTATTTCTTTTTCTTCTCTGATTGCTGTGACTAAAACTTCCAAAACTATGTTGAATAATAGTGGTGAGTGTGGGCAACCTTGTCTTGTTCCTGATCTTAGAGGAAATGGTTTCTGTTTTTCACCTTTGAGAACGATGTTGCCTGTGGGTTTGTCATATATGGCCTTTATTATGTTGAGGTAGGTTCCCGGGTTTGTTGTTACTTTATCATGAGTTATAAATTTAAAATTTGTCTGTTTTAAGTTTAATACAGTAAATATCAGTAGATTTAACCTACATAAACAAAAGCTCATTGTGTTTCTGTTAAGTGTAAAGGGTACCTGAGACTAAAAAGTTTGAGAACTACTGGTCTAGACTGGAGTATGGGTTATATTCAGCTTTTTAAATGTTTCCTTTTGCACAGCTGTTACCGCATAAGGAGTTGGCATTTAACATGTGGCAAGTTGAACTAAATATCTGAAACTGATCTAGGAGGATGCATACATGATAAAGAGTGAAAATCTAATAAGGAAAAAAGCTCAAGTCTTTGAAATATTCATTTAATAAAATATTTGAGATATTTGACAAAGTGCTCAAACTTCATTATCCTGCCTGGGGTATCCCACAGTTGTCCTAATATAATGGGAAGTCTGCCGGGAGAGACCAGATATGAAAAAAGGATACCCCTTTCTTCACATTCTTCTTCTTTTTTTTTCCCCTCTTCTGGGTTAAAAAAAAAAATTGTGTGTAAAAAATTTACATATTTGTAAATTTTTGTGAACAAAGACAAAAATTCTTGCCCTCATGGACCTTCTGTTCTGGTAAGAGAAGAGAACTGAAGAAAAGGGCTTAGTGCAGCATTGTGGGAAGCATAACAAAAGGTCCTGTTAATAATGCTAAAGGAAAACTTAATTCTTTCTTTTTGTTGATAGTACCATAGAAAGATAATTAACTTTAGGCTGTATCTAGAGTTATGAAATTTTTGACCACCTGTGAAAGGCTTAAGTTCTCCTTAAAAAATAAGTTTATTGTAGACATATGTCAGAAAGAGAATCATTTAGCCAGATTCATATGTGGTAATATGCTAGTGTTTTGTACTCTTAGTACAGTAAGCTATGAAAGATTAGCAGAAATGACTTCTTTCCTCTTTGGAATTGGAAATACTTGGCCATACATTTCTTAAAAGTTATGTAAACAGTTCCATGTTTTTAAAAAGAATGGAACTCCCTCTAAAGGTAGAGCTCTCCCCAAAGGAGATATTAGAAATGTTTTTAAATGCCTAGATCTAGGTGAACAGCTTACTGCAAAACATATTTAAATGTTATATGGTGGAATATCTGAGTCCTTTCGGCATTAGAGATTCCCTAGTCTGCATCAAGGCTGTTCAAACCTGAGGTGTTCTAAGAGTCTCTTTAGGAAGTAGGTTGGTGTTTATATTGAAAACAGGAATAAGAAAAAGTACTGGCTGTACTTTCGGGATTTGTGTCATGAATAAGTGAATTCCTTTGTTCTCTCTAGCTGGTTATGGCTTTACTTGTATAATATTTGTGAAAGGTTATTTTGCATTAAAATCAAACTTACAGGATTGACTCTTGAATTCTAGACTAACTTTGAATAATTGGACCTGCAGATTGACTATCCACCATTTGAAAAAAATTTTTACAATGAACATGAAGAGATAACCAACCTCACCCCACAGCAGCTAATAGATCTCCGGCATAAGCTCAATCTTCGGGTAAGTCAGCCATTAAGGCAAATATTCATATTAATGTTAATTAGTGCAGGGTTAGTATTACTGCTTATCCAAACTGAAATAATCTTGAATTTCTTTTCTAATAGTCCCTGAACTATCTTTGATAAAGTAATAATTAGATCCCTTGGGCTCTTGTGTCTTGATTTTGTTGTTTTAGTCTTATAACTGTTTTAGGATAGGATTATTCTTTCTTTCATGTGATACACATGAATGCTGTGTGTATGTGTTCAGTCAACTTTGTGTGTTGTGTTGGAACAATAGGTCATGTGACCTTAAAACTAATCAAGTATTTCTGCAGTGAGAACAGTATGCTAAGAATTGCATTGGGTGGGCTAGAGATGAAGGCAAGGGGTCCCCATCTTCAGGAAGAGGAGACAAGATTAATAGATGTGGACAATATTGGAAGTTTTAGACTATTTCAAAATTAAGATACACTTGCTTCTCAAACTATATACAGCATGCATTTTTAATTAGAAGAAGAAATTAACAACTTTAAAAATATGCATGTAGTAATATCAGAATAATAGTTTAAATTGTCCACTAAAAAGCTTTGGGTTGCACACTGACCACATTGTTTAGGGTGCTGCTAGATGTTAAGTGAAACACACAGATAATACAGTGATATATGCTCTTGTGTGGACAGCTTTCTGGCCTTACCAGTTGCTACGTGATGTTTGAACTTGTGTTTTCTGAGGGGTAGGTGGGTGGGTGTGTGTGTGTGTGTACGTACTTGTCTGTTTTCCAAGAAGTACCCCTTCAAAAAAACTTTTAAGTGAAATCCTGATTGGAAATATCAGCATCACCTGAGAAGCCTTGATGGCGGTGGAGCCCAGTTCTTCACCTGGGTGCAGTTCAGACAACGTTTGGCAGCGTCTGGATCATCACTAAGCGGGATGTTAGCTCTTCAGGCATCACTGAAATTGGAGACAGTAGACAATGTCTTTGTAACTAGTGGGTATAGATGTGTCTGAATTTGGAGCTCATTTGCACTCTTTATTTCAAGAGTGAATTTTATTTTTTCTACCACCTGGTTAATAGTTATGCAAATGGAAAAAATATATTAATGGCTTTTTCCAATTTACTGAACATCTTTTTATTTCTTATGAGAAAATTAATTTTGATTTAAGAGATTTCTAGGCCCTTAATCATTTAAAACGATATGACCATTATCTCAGGAATATTTATCTTGGAGTTTTTTATATGAGGCTTTAGACCTGTTATTATTTGAATTTTACCTTTTCAAACAGTATAGGCTATTAGCTACAGCCTTATATTTTCACTTCTTCATACTCCAACTAAATGCTAGGTAGATACAGGCAAATATTGTTGAACTTCTAATGCTGTTTATTTTGAAGTACAAGTCATTCCTGCAAGTTGTCTTTATCTCTAGGTTTCTGGTGCTGCACCTCCTAGACCAGGAAGTAGTTTTGCTCATTTTGGGTTTGATGAACAACTTATGCACCAGATTCGGAAATCTGAGTACACACAGCCCACTCCAATACAGTGCCAGGTAAATAAAACATAATGAAAGAAAAATGAAGTAGAATGACATTGTGACTTTTTTTTTTTTTTTAACAAACAAGTCAAAGCAATGAAAGTGTTTAGTATAGAACTGTATTGACATGGATAGAATTTTTGAAACGTTTAAAAATTAAAGAGCAAAAGTGAATTTTTTTTACCACTCTTAAGAAGTTGCTGGTTGTTCTCAGTCTTCTGAGGTGGACTGCATTCTGTCTGTGGAATGTGTGTCTTTCTAAATAAACTGCTTTCACTTTACTGTGGCTGGCTCTTGAATTCTTTCCTGTGCAAAGCCAAGGACCCTCACTTGGCAGCCTGTCCTAGGAACTTGCCTGAGACCTAGGACATGAGTTGGTGTTCTCCCCCTCCGCACTTTTCCTTTGATTATAAAAATGTAGTCTGCTTAGTTCTTGGGGCAGAGCCCTCTTGCCTGCCCACTTGTGTTTTTCACAAGCATCCTATATTAATAAATCTACTTACCTGTTTTTAAAAAAAGTTGCTAAGGGGCTGGGAAATGTTCTTTTGTGTCTGATAAATGTCTTGAAAATATGATCTGAAGAAAATAGTTCATTAGGCCTAGACTGAACAAAATAAAATTTGTGCATGGAGAAGTTTAGCGCTGTCAATTACAAGGATTCCTTTGTCCATGGCCTGAAAATTCTCATTTATAACTGAAAGTAATAGCTTATGTTTCTCATTTATATATGGATTTTATTCATTTCTACGCAGTTCAGTATGTGGATGAGACAGTCTCTACCTTCACAAGGGGGACAAATTTTTAAAAATTTTAGCAATGATAATATTTCCTACAGATCAAGAAGTTTATGGGAATTCCAGGTATTTCTTGTTATTCCATAGCCAGTATGCATAGCCCAGGACATTTTTGTTTCATTGGAAATAAATGTCATTAATAGTCATTTACCCTTCCACAGAATTTCCTTCAGCACATCTTTAAAATTGAAAGTTTAGAGTGGATATTTTTTTTTTCTTTTTCTCTAGGGTGTACCTGTGGCATTAAGTGGTAGAGACATGATTGGTATTGCCAAAACAGGCAGTGGGAAAACTGCGGCCTTTATCTGGCCCATGTTGATTCATATAATGGACCAGAAAGAATTGGAACCAGGTGATGGACCAATTGCAGTGATTGTGTGTCCTACTAGGGAGCTTTGTCAGCAGGTATGTGCTTTGTGTAGAATGCCCCCCTCTATATGTGAACTGATAAGGGACTAGCCAGTCAAGTGAGTAGAATTACCAGGAAACTTTTTTTTTTTTAATTGTAGTGAAATACACAAAATTTACTATTTTAACCATTTTTAAGTGTACCATTAAGTGGCATTAAGTACATTCACATCGTTGTGCTATCAGGAAACTTCTGGAAAATATTATGTGTTATAGATTTTCTATATAACCAAACTATATGGGAACTGTATTGTAAGTTTTCCTCCTGGGTTAATTCATTCTGTTTGGTAGAAAGGCAGTAACAGGGTCGTGAAGAGAAGTGAAAAAGAATAATCACAACAAGATTTCAGATAGCCTGTTAAGACACAATAATGGTACTCTGTTCATTTACTTTATAAGTAAAATTGTGTTTTTAAAGCATTTTCTAGCTTTTGATTTTCTATTGACATCGCATTCTGCGTGTTTTTCATAGCTCCCTTTTGGGTTATGACAGAGGTATCTGTTAGTGTCACAGTTCGTTAATATGTCATTATGTCAACTTTGTAGATCCACGCAGAATGCAAGCGGTTTGGGAAAGCATATAATCTCCGATCGGTGGCCGTGTATGGAGGAGGGAGCATGTGGGAGCAGGCCAAGGCCCTTCAGGAAGGGGCAGAGATTGTTGTCTGTACACCAGTAAGTATGTCTTGGGTTTAAATAGCTTATCAGCCTCTCTTGGTACGAAAAAAATGGTTAGTTGTTGGAGGGCATTTCCCCTAAAATGTGGTAAATCAGGGTTAAGAATACTCTGATGCAATGACAGCTGGTGGCCTTGGTTTAATTTTGATTGCCAGCCTAAAATAGCAGTCCAATAAGATTCTCTCTGCTACGAGTTTCCCCTCTATAGCAAACAGTTTTTCTTATGCTCTCCTAGAAAATGGATCCATGCATACTGAGAGCATCAAGAATCAGAAAGGTGTTCAGAGTATGGTCAGAACTGCCTAGAAGATTGTAGTTTAAACATTAAAACCCATTAATAAGGCTTTAACTTAGGTAATTTCAGAATGCCTCACAAAAAATAGTTCTGACCATCTTTCCGCAATTTAAATCAAAATTAATGTAAAGGGAGAATCCCATTGAGTTTTCAGATTTTCTGTTCTTTTGGGCTCTGTAGTGCGTAGAGTCTGAGGCTGTCAGACCAGTGTCTATTACGGTCTAAGACTGGAGTATTAGCACTTTTGCCAGGAGCGGAACTCTAGAAAGTTCTTGTAAATGCCTTTAATTATACAGTCGGCCCTCCACATCGGCAGGTTTCCCTGTGAGTTTCACCAACCAAGGATTGAAAATATTCAGGGGAAAAAAATTCCAAAAAGCAAAACTTGAATTTGCTGTGTGCTGGCAACTATTTACATAGCATTTACGTTGTATTAGTTATTATAAGTAGAGATGATTTAAAGTATACAGGAGGGTGTGTGTAGGTTGTATATGCAAATACTCCCTCATTTTGTTTAAGGGACTTGAGCGTCCTCGTGGGGGGTGAGTGTGGGTGATCCTGGAACCAGTGTCCAGCAGATGCTGGGATGACTGTGCTTACTGTTCATTTTCTGGATCTCATAGGGTCGACTTATTGATCATGTGAAGAAGAAAGCTACCAACCTTCAAAGAGTCTCTTACCTTGTATTTGATGAAGCAGATCGAATGTTTGACATGGGATTTGGTATGCCTTGAATACCAGTTTCTTCTGTCCCCATCCTCATGATATTAGTTTTTTCCGTGTCTTTCTAGACTTAATTTTTTCTCTGCACGAGAGAAGCTAAAAATACTCCTGGATAGGGTTAGACCATAGAGATATAGCTAAGACATTAACTATTTTTAGGAGTTTTTTCAGGAAAAGTATGTTAGGCTTAACTGGGTTGAGGACATTTGAAAGTACCTGTGAATATAAGGCGAATATCGTCTCTAGGCTTTATTTTTATTCATATGCCTTTGTGGAGGTCAAGGTCTGTGTTCTTAGGTAGGTGGATGTCATATCATTCAAGGCCTTTTGCTTTCCTGTCCTCCTTGACTTAACCAGCTGTGTGAAAATTCTAAATAGCTATCTTTATGGATTGGAACGAACATCACTGGGCCCAGCCAGTGGTGCTGGGGTAAGTGTTTCTGAGTTTCATACTGAGTGATGGGTCTAGGAGTTCCAGAATTTCCTTAATTCTTATAATGTCTCATGTGAAGATTTTTACTAAAATGACTTTTTCCAGGCATCCCAAACTGTCATACAGAGGTATGATACTAATTTCACTGTTCTACTTCTTCCAGAGTACCAGGTGCGATCCATAGCAAGTCATGTCCGTCCTGACAGACAGAGTACGTATGAAGCAGTTTCATTAAGCCACGTTTGTACTCAGAATAAACACCTATTTATTTTATAAGCACTCACAGCTGTGGCAGCAAAAATGATCATGTGTGTACTAGTGAGGAACCATAAAGGGGAAGATAATGACGGTGACAGGACCTTAGAGATCATTAGATAGAACTTGCTCATTTTTATAGATGATGAAACCAAGGCTGAGGATTAAATGACTTGCCCCAGTTCATCAAGTTTTATCACTGGCTAGAGGCAATACACAGTGCGGATACGCTGATTTGAAGTCAAGAGCCTTTTTCTGAACCATGCTGACAACCCCTGTCTTAACTGAAAATGCATAAAGTTAGAATAAGGGCGGGCTTCCCTGGTGGCGCAGTGGTTGAGAATCCACCTGCCAATGCAGGGGACACGGGTTCGAGCCCTGGTCTGGGAAGATCCAACATGCCGCGGAGCAACTGGGCCCGTGAGCCACAACTGCTGAGCCTGCGCGTCTGGAGCCGGTGCCCCGCAACGGGAGGGGCCGCGATAGTGAGAGGCCCGCGCACCACAATGAAGAGTGGCCCCCGCTTGCCGCAACTAGAGAAAGCCCTCGCACAAAACGAAGACCCAAGACAGCCAAAAAATAAATAAATAAATAAATAGAGTAGCTGTTAATTTAAAAAAAAAAAGAATAAGGGCAAGTTTTTTTTTTTCTTAGTGAATTAATTTTTAAACAATTTAAAGTTCAGGTGGGTTTATTTTTTTAAAAACTGAGCAGTGTCAGTGGGAAGCTTAGTGGGTATTCAAAAAAGAAGTCATACTGTTTCTTTAACAGAATTTACTTTACCTTTTAGCTCTCTTATTCAGTGCAACTTTTCGGAAAAAGATTGAAAAACTGGCCAGAGACATCCTGATTGACCCTATTCGTGTGGTGCAGGGGGATATTGGAGAGGTAACCCTAAGCAGGGCTGGATGGGATCCCAGTGGGTTATTTCTCTTACTATGGTGACATGGAATTAATTTCTCACTATTGAGGGAAAAAAATGTTATGCATTTACAGATGAGGCAACATGTTTCAAATTTGCTTTAAAAACACCAGGGTTGGGGGAATAGGTGAAACATGATTGGCAAAATGTTAATAATTGTTGAAGCTTGGTGATGGATACATGGGAGTTGATTTTGTTCCTTTTACTCTTTTTGAATGTTAAAGTTTTTTCCAGAATAAAAGGTTTTTTTAAAAGAAGTATTTTTGGGGGGGAAAAAGAGCAAGTTTTGCCTGAAAGACTACTGGTCAGTTAGGATGGAACTGACATCTTAAGTGATTGTGGGAGTAGGCCTGCACAGTGTGGAGCGGGGAGATGGAAAGGCCTGGTGAAAATGAGTTAAGGGTTTTTTTTCCTTACCTATAAATTATACCCTATGTGGAAAATTTCTCTGAATTGTGATTTGGAAATCAATTAAGGCTGCTTTGAGAATTCCTTAGTTTGCTTGGTATATTTATTAAAGTTCTGTGCAGTTAGCTTTTTGACATTGTCTGCTTTTCATTGCTGAGTGCCTTCTATGTGCATGTATGAATTGTACTAGGAACAGTAAGTGGGAAGGACAGAAAAGGAGCTTACTCTATTGGGAATAATCTGAATAGGCATATAGAAAAGTATTGAGCAAAGCATTGGGGCTTACAGATTATTTAGGTATATGTACATGTCAGGGGAGGTGGAGAGCACTGTGATTTGCTAAGGGATATAAAATTTGAGCTGCACTTGACTTGCTGAAAGAAGGCCCAAGGAGAAGAGGGATTATTCAAGGTTCTTCCAGATGCAGGTAGAAAACGTGATGGCTGGTCCTAATTCAGGTGCCCTGTGGCACAAATGTCAAAATTACCTTTTTCATTTATTTCTTTTCAGGCAAATGAAGATGTGACTCAGATTGTGGAGATTCTGCATTCTGGGCCTAGTAAATGGAACTGGCTCACCCGGCGTCTAGTGGAGTTTACCTCTTCAGGAAGTGTCCTCCTGTTTGTTACTAAAAAAGCCAATGCTGAAGAGCTAGCCAATAACCTTAAACAGGAGGGTCATAATCTTGGCCTGCTCCATGGTGACATGGATCAGAGTGAAAGAAATAAGGTTATTTCAGACTTTAAGAAAAAGGACATCCCAGTCCTAGTGGCCACAGATGTTGCAGGTAGGGTATGAATTTCCCCAGTAACCATGCTATAAGGGTGCTCTGTCTTGCTATATGAGACGTGTTTAATATCTGAGGCGGCTGATTGAAGGCACTCTGCTGGCCTCGCTGGCCACGCCCCGTGTGCAGCAGTTCAGAGCACAGTGATTTCAGTCTGGAGCTCTGGGTACCACTTTCCATTTAGTGTTCCTCTCTGAAAAAAAGAATCCCGGCGGTTGGAAGACACTTGGGGAAGAAATTGTTTACACAGTCACATCGTGACTGTTGTGTGTCTGAATATAGTACATAACTTACATTGATTATTTAGTTTGGCATACTTCACTCAAGATCAGAAAAAGTTTTGAAGTGTGATTTTTGAGTTTGTTCTGCTGAGTTTTAATAGCTACCCTTAAAAACTGGTATTTTCTCCCAGAAAGGAGATCACTTCTCAGCTTCAGGACACATTTGATGTTGGTTTTACTTTTTTTTTTTTTATTTTACATATTTCTGGTGCAGGAGTGAGGCCACGGCAGGTTATTGATAGTAGAAGATGTCCCTCACACACTAAGTTGACCCAGCATCATAGAATCTGCGATAGTGGCATTTGTTCTAGAAGGGCAGCTTACATGCCTCTATCTCAGCACACCAAATCATGCACTTTGCTTAGATAAGAGGAATGTGGGTTCTTAGGTTAGCATTTGGGGTTACTTTGGTGTTTTGGCTCCTGATAAAGAATAAAAGAATTTTGTTTTTTATTTCAGCCCGTGGTCTGGACATTCCTTCAATTAAGACTGTCATTAACTATGATGTGGCACGAGATATTGATACCCATACTCATAGGATTGGCCGAACAGGACGAGCGGGTGAGAAAGGCGTGGCCTATACCTTGCTGACACCCAAGGATAGCAATTTTGCTGGTGACCTTGTCCGGAACCTGGAAGGAGCCAATCAGCATGTTACCAAGGAACTCCTAGATCTGGCCATGCAGGTGAGGGGCTGGACACACTTCAGGTTGCTCCAGGTTGTAAAACGAAGCGAAAAAATTTCAATATGCCAGAGGCAGATAACAGAGAAACATGACAGTAAAGTTGGGCAGGCAGCACCTAACGAAGTATAGATTGGTATTGTAGGACATTAAAACTCATCTGGTCTGTCTTCTCATCCTCTCCTTTCAGCAACATTTATGTTGAAAAGCTATTCCTTTCTTTGTGCTAAAATCTGTCCCTGTGACATTTCTTTCTGCTTGCCCCATGTCACACTTGTGAGCAAATTTAATATCAAAGAAAGCTACTAGTCTCCTCACTGCCCTTTTCCCCAAACAGTTTTTTCTTTGGGGGACTAAAAATGTATGGTGTCTTTAAAAAAAAAATGTATTTCACTATTTCTCAGTCCTAGATCTCAGACCTTTGACTACACTGCTTACCAATTTAAAACTGAGTGAGGCATTCTACTGAATTAAATCTTGAGTTGTCTTAATACACACAGTCCCCAAATTACAAATGGATTTGGGATATACATTCTGATAGTAGAGACTTATGTGTTTTTCAAATTCATAGGCCAGCCTACAGAACCGTTCACCCATAATGCAGTTGTACTGTGGTACTGCCCGTGCTTCCAGACCTGGGAGTAAAGGACCTGCATTGCAGGGGAGAGTAGAATAATGTTTCCTTTCCTTTCCCGGAGAGCAAATCCTGAACTAAATACAAGATGTATTTTGTCTGTGGCATTTTCCTACATCTCATTGTGCCTCAGGCTTTCTCTGCTCTCAGACTGATCAGCTTCTCTGATTAGCACCTTGCCCAAGCCTGCCCTACCTTTCAAGTACTTTTTTTTTTTTAATAAATTTATTTATTTTATTTTTGGCTGCATTGGGTCTTCGTTGCTGTGCGCGGGCTTTCTCTAGTTGCAGTGAGCGGGGGCTACCCCTCGTTGCGGTGCACGGGCTTCTCATTGCGGGGGCTTCTCTGTTGCGGAGCGCGGGCTCTAGGCGCGTGGGCCTCAGTAGTTGTGGCTCGCGGGCTCTAGAGCGCAGGCTCAGTAGTTGTGGTGCACGGTCTTAGTTGCTCCGCGGCATGTGGGATCTTCCCGGACCAGGGCTCAAACCCGTGTCCCCTGCATTGGCAGGCGGATTCTTAACCACTGTGCCACCAGGGAAGCCCTCAGGTACTTTTGAGTGTAACGTGATTGTCAGATAAAGCTCTAACCTCCCCAGAGATGTATTGTCTGAGAAATAGAGAATAAATTCATTTTCCTCAAGGAAGTTAGAAATGGCCAGAGTAACTGCTCTGCATTTGAGGTGTATCTTAATCACTTCCCTTCCTGGAGCCCCTGAAGGAAGGAAGGAGCAGTAAAAGGAAGCCTTAGATAAGGCTCCTGGCAAATTGGATGGATGAAGCTACCAAAAAGAAGCTAATCTGTGGTACCTGTGAACAGTTCCTCCTTTGCTATAGATACATTCGCAAAAGATGAAACAAAAAGTTCTTCCCATTTAGTTTCCTCTTTGATCTTGTCCCGTTCCTCTGGGCGTCTCTTCCTCCCATGTCTTAACCTTGAATTGTGTTCATCGCAGAATGCCTGGTTTCGGAAATCCCGCTTCAAAGGAGGGAAAGGGAAAAAGCTGAACATTGGTGGAGGAGGCCTAGGCTACAGGGAGCGGCCCGGCCTCGGTTCTGAGAACACGGTGAGTCCTGGGGGTTAGGACTGTTCTCGTCTGAGAGCCTCTTCATGTGACTTTCTATTGAAGAAGCACCTATGTGTCCTTGACTGACTAGGCGTGCTCAGGATACCAGTTTAGATTAGCAGTGGTTCTTAAAACTGTGGTCCCTGGACCAGTAGCAAATGCAAACTTGAGCCCCACCCGAGACCTGGTGAATCAAGACTCCAGAGGGGGGGCCCAGCAGTCTGTTCACCAGCCCTCCAGCACTGGCCTAGAGCCAGAGGGCCATTCTGTAAACTCTAGCTACAGCTTGTAACTAAACTCAGGAATGATTCCTACACTCTGGGAAATCGAACCAGAGATATGAGAGCTAGCTTTTCTCACAAAACAGGTAACAGAAGCTCCCCCCTGACTGGCTTTCTTAACTTTGTTTCCTGTCACTTTGATTCTTAAGCCAAGGAAGAAAGCTGCCAGTCTCCATTTCTGCATCATCATAGTTAAACTTGGTGTCTTTGTTACGTAAATAATCTGTCCCCATGTCACAGTGATGATGATGTGGATCATGCAGATGACAGTGGTAACTAACACTGAGAACTTAGTATGTGCCAGGGCCAGCCCAAGCAACCACACATGTTAACTCAGTCTCCACAGCCACTCAGAGTAAGTACAGATGATCAAACTGAGGCACCCAAGGTTACACTGTGGTGAATACTGAAGCTGAGATTTCAGACTCTTTAGGGTCTGGATTTAGAGCCTGAGCAGTCATGTTATGTGCTGTACTGCCTTGTGGCCTTTTCGGCTTTAACATAATTTTTACATAATTACATAAACATGATGTTTGTATTTGTGTCTGTAAATAATACCAGGTGATCAGCTTTGGGCATAATCTGACCTCATTTCTGACTATTAGGGTTAGTTCCCAGAAATAGAATTATTGGGTTGAAAGGCATAAGCATTTTTAAATGACTCATTACCGTGCCTTTTCTCACAAAACATAACTTTCTATAAATTTCCCATTCCCATTTCAGCTCCCTCTTCAGTTTGCAGTATATGGAGGCCCAGTCTGTGGCAGTGGGCTTTCCTACTTAACTCTTCCATCCTCATGAGTGTGTTTATTTTTTAGGACCGAGGAAGTAACAACAATGTAATGAGCAATTATGAGGCCTACAAGCCCTCCACAGGAGCCATGGGAGATCGGCTGACGGCAATGAAAGCAGCTTTCCAGGTCTGAAATTAAGCATTTAGCTAAAAGAGCTTTCACTGGTAATTCATGGGCAGTGATGAGGGGCCCTAGTCTTCCTGAGATGGTAGCTGGCCTTGTAGACTTGATGCTTGCTGGATTTAGGTAGGGCCTTCTCCTGTTTTCAGTTTCGAGTATCACCGTAACCGCAGCTTACCTAGAGCTGCAGGTGTAGCGGCTAGAGAAACTCCTCTTGCTGGTCATCTACTTCAGTCATGCTCAGGGCTCTCGTCCTACAGTAGGATTGGTGTTCCCTCCCTGCCTTAACAGCCTTCAAGGTTCCAAGGCTCTTGTAATCTGGTTGAGAGTAATTGCCATTTTTTAGCTAAGACAAGTTTGATTATGTGTCTCTTGTGAACTCTGAACCCATCATCCTTCTGTACCTCCAGTTAGCTAGCTGGCATCCAGTTAACTAGCTGGGCCATCAAGTTTCTTTAACTTACTGTCTTACCCACTGTTGTTGTCTCTCTTTTAGTCACAGTACAAGAGTCACTTTGTTGCTGCCAGTTTAACCAACCAGAAGGCTGGAAGCTCTGCTGCTGGGGCGAGTGGATGGACTAGTGCAGGGAGCTTGAATTCAGTTCCAGCAGTTCAGCCCAACAGGGCCGTAGCAGTCCTGACAGCCCCACTTCCAGTGCCGCAAAGGGCATCCCAGGCTTTGGCAGTGCTGGGAACCTCAGCAGTGCCCCAGTGACCTACCCTCCTGCCGGAGCCCAGG